>NC_081411.1:706621951-707924451 GCF_030272615.1 Cryptomeria japonica | reverse complement strand
CCCAAGTGGTAGCGAGGAAAACCGACCTCTTCTGAACCACTATAAATTACTATATCCATGGTGAAAGCCATGGGTAACATGTGTTGATTAGTTCATACTGACACTATGTCTCCCCATAAACCTGTTTGATCAAATTTATTTGATCAATAGTAGGGCATAACCCCTATCGGCTAGGAGCCTTTCATATTTATAGAGCTGAAAGTGTCACATGTATGGCCACACAAGTGGATTCCCTTACTAGCACCTTTTTGTTTTAGAAATCCAAAATCCTTCTAGTTGTTGGGGCAGGAGGTCAGACCTCTGAAGCAGCCCACACACATACGGTTCTTAGTAGAGATACAAAGTTCACCACGGGGAGTTTTTGTGGGGACTAGTGCTTGGTTGCCCCAGAGAAGTGAGTGATGAGGGTGGAGCCAGTGGGGTCAAGTATCTACTTTGAATAGTGTAGCCTTGGGGGAAACCCCATGTGGGATCAACAACTATTGTCCTGGCCAACCATAGGAATTGTGCTTGTCTTCTTTTAAACATTCGAACATTCAAGACCAAACATCAAAACATTGTGTCTTTTGTGTCTTCAAGTGTATGCAAAATTTTTTCAAACAAAACACTTTTATTTGAGTCATTTTGAGTCTAGACACTTGCAAACATAGAGTCCTCATCAACATTGTGTCCTCTTGTCACGAAAAAATAATCAAAAACTCAGATTTGGTCACAACAACAACTTTACAAATTGGAAAATTGCACTCATTTTTTAAATGTGTCTATGTCTGATAGAAACACGTAAGTGCTGGATAACCATGTTTGTGAAGGATACAGACACATCTGTGTTCATTATTGGAAAAACTTACAATTTAGAAAACAAGAGCAATCAGTTTCAACATTCTTGAGCTTCCTAGGTTATTTCTTTGGGTTTTCATCTAGCATTTAGCCTATATTTGGGTCTCACAAAGTTCATCATTGCTTTACATCTTGCATTAAATTCACATTGTCTAAACTTGAGTCAAAAGGTCACTTGCTTGTCCTTATCTTGCTTTGTCAACACAATACATATAACAACATTTTGCTAAGTGTTCCCTCATCAAGGTATATCACCTCTAGGTCTCATTTGATCTTACTTAGATTCAAGGTCAACTTAACTCATCAAAAGATCTATCATCTCTTTGGAAGTCACACCTACTCTACTACATACATACTTGGTCTTACACTTTGGGCATTGCAAGTACACCTTAGATTCATTTACATTCCATCCAACTCTTGGTCGTGCATACTCTTTCCATTTTCATCTAGTCTCGCACATCTTGGTCAAGACCTAGTTCATGGTTGAAACCCATTCCCAAGAATCTAGGAGGGAAGCTAAAGAGGCTCAAGAGTCTACAAGCATGAGTGGCTATGAGTACAACAACAATATCTTTTTCAATTTTGATCATACCACATTACTTGACATGGACATCTATAGAAACATTCAGAATATTGAGAACATGGATGATACAAACAACAATGATGCACAAAATGACAATGTTGACAACATTTCATTACACTCAGCAGAAGTGGAAGAAACTATCATGGATCCCCATTTTAATAGATTGGTTGAAGAGATCATGAGAAGAGATAGACAATATTTCCTACAAGTGATGGCACAAAGTAGAGCTAAGATACCTCGTGATTTTGACATGTCCCAAATAGTGGAAATTCAACCTACTCAAGAAATTCAACTCAATATGGATCAAAGGAGACCTAATAGTGGAGGTACTAGAGGACCACGTTTCTTTCCTGAGTCGCCATCAATCTTGTTTCAAAAATTTAAGGTCCCAAATACACAGGGTCAAGCTTAGGATACTCACGAAAGAACATCTCACGAACAACTTCATCTATGCAAACCTTTATGGAAATCTTATGCAGATAAATACACTCAATCGCATACCAATTCTAAGTAATAACCTCAAAAGCAATTGGATATCCAGAGGCATGCTCAAAATTTGGACACAAGGAAACCCCATGTCAAATTTGGGGGCAACACACATGAACAAACTCATGATATGCCTTATGACCCTATATCAAGTGGTCCCTACATGCATTATCCTTATAGACCTCCTTCATATGAACATGTTTACGATCAATACCATCCATATATGCAATATCCTCCTCCTCCACCTAGTGGCTTAGGAATGGGATATGGTCCAAGAAGTCGGTCTCCACCCAAAAACAATTTGGACTAGCAGATAAAGGACTTACAAAAGAAGATGGAGGACATCAATACACCAAAACCAGCTTACACAATGAGAGATATATGTCCCTATCCATTTGATAAAAGCATTCCAATGCCTCTATTTCCTGCACATTTCGTAATGCCAAAGTTTGATAAGTACATAGGCAAAGAAGACCCTAAGGCACATATAAGACAATTTTTCACAGTTTGCATTGAGGTAGCAGCAGAAGAAACATACTTGATGAGATTGTTTCCACAAAGCTTGGGTGAACAAGCTATGGAATGGTTCTCCCAACTTCCACCTGGAATTAAGTCATGGGGTGATCTAGCAGAAGCTTTCATACAACATTTCTCATATAACATAGAGACAGATATTTCAGTTACCACTTTGTGCAATACCAAATAGAAAGATGGGGAGTCATTTTCATCATTCTTACAAAGATGGAGGAATTTAGTCAGCAGATGCTCTTGCGAAATTCCACAAAAACAAATGGTATAGATGTTTACACAGAATGTCAACAAAGAAATTGGTTATGACTTGAGGAAAGCTTGTTTGTCCACTTTCAAGGACACCATTGAGAAAGGCTTAGAAACAGAGAAGGTCTTAATTGAGCAAGGATTCATCAAGATATTCAAACAAAATAAAGAGGACTTTAAAGGAAAAGACAAGCCACGATTTTGGAACAAGAACAAGAACATAGTAAATGATGGCGTTGTTGATGCTAACACAGTGAGACCAAAAATCATTCTTTCAAGATCAAGTTCTTCTATAAGCAACCAAGTAAGTACTCAAGAAACTTCAAAACCATGAAGGAAATACACCCATTGGGAGAACCACTTGAGTCACCTTTTAGGAAGCTAGTGGAAAACAATATAATAACAATTCTAGACAATCCTCCATATGAGCCAAAATTCAAACCAAATTGGTGGAATGATGATGAGTACTGTGAATATCACAAGAGCAAGGGACATAAAACACGAAATTGCCATCACTTGAAGAACATTATACAAGATCTTATTGATAGAGGTGACATTGAGATCGAGGGACATACATCTAATCAAGAGCATAAGATGTTTAAGGAACCATTCCCTAAACATGACAAGGGAAAAGCCAAAGCCATGGATGAGCAAGCCAACTATACCAAAGTGTCCTATAACTATGATTCAACTGTTAATCACATTTTGATGGACAACTATGTTTCTACTATTATCATAAAGGACAAAATGCTTGAAAGTTCTACACAAAGACTCAAAGTTGTCCTAAAAGACCTTGGAACTTCTTTTGAATCTACCTCCAAATGTAATGTCACAACTCGTCGAGGTAAAGTCACCCTGCAAGGTGCTCCAACTAAAACCACCATTTCCTCATTGGCCAAACCTGAGTACAACCTACTAGAATAGTTAGGGAAAACACTCACACTTATCTCAATCCTAGAACTGTTGTGTATCTCTCCTTCGCATAAAGCCATACTTGACAAAGTCCTAAGAGAAACCTTTGTACCCATTGATTTGAAGGTGGACCAGTTTCAAGCCATGGTGGGATACCTTTTCATTCCACATTCTCTTACATTCACCAAAGCTGACGATGCCTCTCTAAGCCAACCACATAATGCACCTTTACACATTGAAGCCTTCCTACACAAACATCGAATAAAATGAGTCATGATAGATCAAGGAGCTAGTCTCAATATATGTACATTGAATACTCTTAAGAAATTGGGATATTCTGAAAAAGTTGTGAATGCTACAAACAAAATTACCATCAAGGCATATGATGATGAAGAGCGTTCATCTAAAGGCACAGTCACTTTGCCTCTCAGAGCTGGGCCAGTTATGAAGGATGTGGTTTATCAAGTCCTTGATCTAGATCTCACATACAACATACTCTTGGGATGCCCATGGATTCATGAAATGAGAGTTGTTCCCTCAACATATCATCGATGTATCAAGTTCCCACACAATGGAGTTGCGGTGATTGTCAAATATGATCCAAACCCATTCATATATTGCAACAATCTATGACCTAGATTAAAAATAACAATCCCAGTCAATTGACAAGCTATTCCTTCATCAGCATATGTTGATCCAGAATCCTTGAAAGCTTCTAGATCAAAACAAGTAGAGATCAAAGAAAAGTTCAAGATTAAAGACATGGGATGTGGTGAGTATATCTTTCATGTTGATCAACTCCCACTATCTCCTAAGGTATTCAGTTGACAAGAACAATATACAAACAATTTGCAATGACAAGGAATTGGGTATGAACCACCTAATGTTGTGGCTACTAAGTCTGAATGCAAATCTCCTCTAGTGGTGCAAGCAGCTCTTGATATTAATAATCCTAAGAGTGGTTCCAACAAAGAATCTATTGAGTGTATCGCCAACCCTCTTGAGATCTCGGATAGCTTTACCATTTCATCCACTCCTTCCATTTCCACTCCACTTCTAGACTTGGATCAACAAGAATTACAAAAGCCCTTACTAATTGGCGATGAAGAAATCAAGCTATGAATGGAAAAATATAGAAGTCAAAAATAAAGAAAAGTCCTTCAGTCCAAATCAAAATCAAAAGCTATTGTACTCTAAAAAAATCAAGGTCAAGGATAAGAACCCTATGAAAGAAAAAGAGCAAGAGATGATCTCCCCTAATATCAAAATAACTGGGGGAAAAAGTTCTAAAACTTCAAGTCAAAAAGCATACTTGTTGATCCTAAGTCTCCATCATGCCATCCTACTTTCACTTCTTTTCGCAATCATAAGCCTTCATAACTCATCCACTTGTTCCGTACATCCATTCCATTTTGGTGAGACATCACATCAATGGAACTTTAATGGAGCTTCCTCGAAGGACTTTGTTATCAGGGATGCCCAAACTTCTTTAGGTGAAATGCATGTGGGCTTGTGTAGTCCACACATTAGTAATTTTATCTCAATTCCTTTATCAAGGAAGATAGTCACTCGAGCTACACATCATTCAGTCCAGGAATGACATAGTTCAAATCATAAGGTAAAGCCTCACACATTAGAGGTGGATGACTTAGTTCTCAGAGAAAATTCTAAAAATCAGCAAGACAGAGAGAAGAAGGGCAAGTTCAAACCAAATTGGCTTGGTCCTTACATCATCATAGCAGTCTACGAATCCAGTGTATATCAGCTTTCAACCCCAGATGGTGAACCTTTGAAAGATCCTATCAACAACATTTTCCTTCGCGGTTTTTACACATAGCTCTTCAGCATATCCTAATTCAAAAATTAAAAAAAAATTGAAAATTGAAACAAAATAAAAAAAAAGTATAGAGAAATAAATTCGTCCAACGGTGAAAACCACTTTGGTGACGCCCTGGGAAATTACCATGGTGAAAACTGGGTTACCAGCACCATGTGTAGAGACATTGCTCCTCTCTCCTTTAGAATTCAACCTCATCCTTTCACTTTGCACACACTCACAACCTGTCCATTCATAATAAACTTACCCATTCCCATCATGGCTTGTTATTGATTTACCTAAGATTGGTTAGCCATTCATAATAATCCTTCCTTTTCACCCCTTTTCATCCATAATAAATCAGCTCCTATCTGTGGCTAAGGAAAATCCTAAGTCTAGTGATGGGTGTGGAACTAAGAGCATCACACATTCTGAGGAGTATAGTTTCTTCCAGTTTTCTTCAATCTATCCGTGCACAATCCACAATAAAGCAGCACTTGCATTACATATCCACAATAAAGTTCCGTCTTCTCTACAATAAAGTATCAATTTCATGGATTCAATCAGTTTTAGATGAGACACAATAGCAATGGGCTTCAACAAATCAAATCTTTCAACATACTCAGACAACATTATGATTTAGTGTTATCTATCCTTTTGTGAACGAAAACATTGTGACCGCAATCAAATAGACTTATACAAGTGACAAGAGATACTAAACTTGAGGACTACGGTGAATGTTGGTGTCAAGTATTGGTTTTCTTTTGATTTTATCTTTTGGTGACATGTCTTTTAGCTTTTTCAGGAAGTCTCTGACTAGAGATTTTATCTCTAGGATGTCTTTGACTAGAAAGGTGAGGATGGGGTATTGTCACCTATTTTTCTTTGTTGTCTGTGGATTGTCTCTTAGTAATGCTTTGACTTGTCCAAGGATATGAGGACATTGTGAGTCTAGTGTGAACTGGGGCATTCTTTGTTTGTGACTGTCTAATCTCCATGCAAACAGGTACAATGACTTTCAAGGTCAAACATATACCTGGATTGTCATAACCTATTTGCCATAATAAAAGCTCAATGATGATAGTAGCACAAGAAGCTCTTTCACTTCCATATCTTCTATCTTCCATCCCCCTTTCTTAGTAATTATTTAACTTGTCCAAGAATATGAGGACACTATGAGCCTAGTATGAACTAGGGCATTCTTTGTTTGCAATTGGCTGATCTCCATGCAAATGGGTACAATGATTTTCTGGATCGAACATATACCTGGATTGTCATAACATATTTGCCATAATAAAATCTCAATGATGATAATATCACAAGAATCTCTTTCACTTCCATATCTTCTATCTTCCATCCCCCTTTCTTGATTGACCTTCATCGTCCTTCCTAAGTCTGTGTAGCCCGCTATCACATGACTGAGTATAATGGCACACCAAAAATATACGCATTTCATGTAGTTTGCACCTGCATTACCACATATTAGCATTTCATACATACATATAGATATCAAAATTGCATCACATCCTACACACAACACATGTTAGCACATTTTACATTCTCATCATGTAAATAGTTATTTGCATTATCATATTCATCTGCATTTCATAAAAGAACATATAAAAACATAAAAGAACAAAAATATTGCATTTCATCATGTACATATTCGCATCCATATCATAAGCATCACATAGAAACATGCATCACATAGAAGCAACATCACATAGGTACACATGCATATAGATATCGCAAGGATGAATCATCTCATATATATCTCAAAAATCATAAGTGTCATGATACAATGATGTCAAAATACATATGGCTACAAAATCACCTGAAGATGTCTACATTATCATACAAAAATGGTACAAAAACTTATACATAGAGAGCCCTCTATGGCTATGATGAACTCCCTCCCTCGAAGCCAGTCGGCCTCGATGGAGTCTAAGCCTTGGATTCCCCGCCCCAAGATCATCTCTCCTGCCCCCTCTATCTAGTGGTGGTGGAGGACCCATGACCCCACCACTAGATGCTTATCTCCTATCTCTCCCTCTGGTGGTCATCGTAGTTCGTGATGGTCTCAAGAAGCTCCTTGTCCGCTGATCTGGAGGCACCACTCCATAGTACAAGTCTCTCTAGTAGGCTATCTCCTCCCCTGCCCATAGAACATAGGTGTATCCGGCCCCTGTGTCCTTTGTTGCCTTCCTTCCTACCCTCAATGTTGTCTCAGCCTTCGTGTGGTGCCGAATACCCTAATCTCTCTCCCACTCAGTGTCCATTAGCTATCTCCTGAGCCTAGCTCCATCTCACTCTAGATCCTAGATCTCATCTACCTATCCCTAGCAGATCTCCCTCAAGGATAGTAGCTCATCCTCCTCCTCTCCTCCCTCCTCCCCCTATTCCTGTGGCTGCTCATGTGGTTGTCCATGTCCCTATCCCTATTTCGGGACCTGTACTGTTGGCACTTGTAAAGGCAATCCACCTCTACCTCTAAATACATGAGCCGGTATCTCCTCTCCCCCATCTCTCCTTTGAGATACCTTTCTCTCTACTACTCCACCTCACCTCCACCATCCCCACTATCATCTCCATCATCCCCACCATCACCCTCTATCAGCTCTCCTAGATCTGTTAGTCGCAGAAATGGATGCTCTGCCCAATATGCACTGTACTCAACATCCATCCATGTGTCCTCCATATCTGCCCAAATATCCCAAGGCATGGGAACCGTCTCCAGCATCTATACCAATGCCTAATCATAAGATAGTAACAAACCTAAATGTGGTTGATCTCTCACTATCTGTGGATACATCCCTGAGCCACATGGAATCCATTGTATCCTGCCAAACTGCCTACATACTCTATCAATCAATTATTGCTCAATAACATATAGTGTCCACCCAATCAGATACCTACTCCTGAACACATATGGAAGCTCAACTGTGTCATCCTCCCACTCCTCACAATCTTGATAAGGCCTCCATACTACACTGTCTACCTCATCGATCACTCAGCACTAATACTCTAGCCTCCCAATCTGTGGCTGGGAAGTAATCATATCATAAAAAATGCACATAACTGCACCCATGTCCCCTGCCTCTAAAGTGTATCGGTTGTGTAACCGGAAGATGCTCATATGCCCATACCTACAATAATGTCACCTTGCACCCCAATCCCATTGATCCATGATACACAAACTAATGCAGCTCATAATACAAGTGTGCCAATAGACATGGACCCCATGTAAACCTGGTATGCTCAGTCACCAATGTCTCCAGAGTCCTCCCCCATCCCACAGCCAACCCTCGTGTCACCCTATCCAGATAGAGAAGCCCACTAATAACTCTTGCCAACACCATCAATAGAGCCATTCTTATTGCTATCATGATGTCCCAGGCCACATGTCCTACTCTCATCTCCAATCTGGGATCCTAAAACACTCATCTCAATGCCTCCCTATCTCCCTCTCGATCATAAGGAACCAACTCCCCATCGATCGGTATCTGCAATATCCTGTACACATCCTCTAAGGTGACTATCATCTCACCCATCAGCAAATGAAACGTGCATGTTTTTAAGTGCCATCTCTTAGCTAATGCAGTAAGAAACTCCATGTTCACCCGAAACTTAGGCATATACATAATATATCGTAAGCCCATGGCCTCAACTCTTGCTCTATCCTCCAATGTCAGCTCTACTCATAATCCCTGAGTTGAAGGGTATCTCTCCCATGACTCCACCATTGGTAGGTCCTCTTGTAGTCAAGCAAATCAACTGTGTCAATCCTAGTAGTACTCCCTATTCATCACAAAGTGTTGTTTTTTAATCCTAGTGCTTGTATCTATCATATGGCACTCTATCCTAGTAGTACTCCATGTTCATCAAAAAGTGATGCTCTTTAATCCTAGTACTTATATCTATCATTTGGCACTCTATCCTAGTAGTACTCTCTGTTAATCACAAAGTGTTGCTTTTATCTTTTCTTTTAGGGCACCTACTTGAGTGTATCCTCTTGAGTAGCTTATCCAATTGACAACGTATGTTCTATCACACAATTGTCAATTTCAGCCTTATCCAATTGACAATGTATGTTCTATCATAGAATTGTCAATCTCTTTGGTACTCCCTATTCATCACAAAGTTCCTCACTCTATCATATCCTCGGGCCTCTGCTTGAGTGTATCCTCTTGAGTAGTTTCCTAATTGGCAACATATGTTTTATCACAGAATTGTCAATCCTAGCCCTATCTGTTATCCTAGTCTTTCCTAAAGAACCTGCTTGAGTGTATCCTCTCAGCAACTTATCCAATCGACAACATATGTTTATCATAGAACTGTTGATTTGACCTTGAAGACATAAACACGCATTCATGACACAAACGCACTTGCATACTTCACAAATGTTTCTGCATTTCACAAACGTGCTTGAAACACACAAGCGTGTCTTTGTTCTGCATAGACGTGCCTGCCCTTCGCAAATGCGCTCGCATCTGACATAGATGCTTTTTCAACCACAGACACACTTAGACAAGGCACAGACATGCCTATCCTACCCAGATGCGCCAGGCACCAACACAGATGCACCTTCCCATCTTTCGACCCACTTAACATTTTTTTTAGATCTACCTAATGTGCATTTATTGACCTACCTAGCGTGCATTTATGATAACAATTAATGCAACCAAGGTACAAGGAGGTTTTGTGGTACTCACTGGATCTCCTCCATCTGCCAGCCTCTGATATCGATAAGCGTGATCGAATATATGCACCAATACCATCGTTGTTGACTTCTCTCTACTCTCTCTGCACTCTAGTCTCTTAGGTGTGTGGATGACAATGAGGATGTTTTCCCTTGTAGTCTATCTTATAGACTACCCTAGCCCTAGTCTCCCAAGTCAGTCTTCTTTATCTTGTGACTCTATCACTCTATCCTATCTTGTCAGTCCTTTCTAGCCTTTCTTTCTTATCGAGAGATTGTCTACAATCTTTTTAGACATTTTAATCCAATCTCTCGAGGGGGCATATCATTCCCATCTTGGGGAAACTTAATATCAGTTCATCTTATCTTTTTTGAAACAACGCGACAAGTTGCATTGTCTCAAAGAGGGACAAAATGTAGACACCTAATATTGTCTTGTCTAATTAAATAAATATTTTTATTTATTTAATTATTTAAGCCTAGTTCTTCTATTATTTAAATAAATCTTTATTTATTTAATTAATTCATTTATCCCTTTCTAGCCTTTCCTCATTTAAATAAATACTTTTATTTATTTAAATTGTCCTTTTTCTCTATTTAGTCTTTCAATATTGTTGTTTCCATTTTTACCATAAACACCCACCAAAAAAGAAAATATAAATCAACTTTTTTTTTTTTCGATTTTGATATCCCTTATAGATGACATCCATATACAGTGTACCAAAAACAAAGTATATTTTCTTTGTTATAGCATTTGGAAGTCGAATATACCAGAATTTGATAGTTATTTTCTCCCACCATAATTTGTCTATTTAATTTATGATAATCAAAAAATAAAAAATACCCTTTTGGAGAAGACTCTCCTTTAATGAACCACAGTTTTTTCAAATTTTTTTGAGGTTATTCAATTTTTTTTTTGCTTTCCAAACCAGCCTCTTACCGAACATTAGAATACCCACTTGTAGTATTTTTTATTCTATATATATTAAATTTAATCAAAACATTATATTAATTATATGCGTAGATGCTTGACTTTGATCTCTACAAAAGGGTATTTTTTGTTTTTTTAATAAATTGAATTTACCTCTTGAATTTTGTGGCAGAAGTCAAAAGTTTTAGAAAGTGACCAAATTTGGTGATGTGGCTGCCACTTAGGATGCCACTTAGACAGTTTCGGCCAGAAACCCTGTGGGTCGATGTGCCTAGTCATTTGCACAACCAGTCGCTTGAAGTTCATATAAATAAGACATAATTTTTTATTTTAAAAAATCAATTTCAACTCAGTGCGAATTAATAAAAGTGACTTTTTAATAAAATCATTTTTTTTCAAATAAAGTGGTATTTTGGTATTTTTCAAAAAATATATGTCTAATTTGCATACATTTTCATCATTATTTTAAGTTCATATGAACATATAAAGATATAGAAAGAGATTTAATCATAAAAAGAAATATAAGCATGCGTGACCCCTTAGGACCACATATGACCCCTTAGGACACTATTGGGTTCTATAGAGTCAAATTGGGTCTTAAGGAGTACATTATACACACTAGGATGCTATAAGGGGTCATATGTGGTCCTAAGAGGCCACGCATGTCATGCATGTGTTAGAACACATGTGTGACCCCTTAGCACCACATATGACCCTTTATAGCATCCTAGTGTGTATATTATGCATACTATTGGGTCCTATGGGGTTGAATTGGGTCCTAAGGGGTACATTATACACACTAGGATTCTATAAGGGGTCATATGTGCTCTTAAGGGGTCACGTGTGTGTTCTAACACATGTGTGACCCCTTAGGACACTATTGGGTCCTACGGGGTCAAATTGGGTCCTAAGGGGTACATTATACACACTGGGATGCTATAAGTGTCATATGTGGTCCTAAGGGGTCACACATGTGTTAGAACACATGTGTGACCCCTTAGGACCACATATGACCCCTTATAGCATCCTAGTGTGTACATTACATTCTATTGGGTCATAAGGGGTATGTTATATAAATTAGGATGTTACAAAGGGTCATATGTGGTCCTAAGGGGTCACCCATATGTTAGAACACATGTGTGACCCCTTAGGACACTATTGGGTCCTATGGGGTCAAATTGGGTCTTAAGGGGTACATTATACACACTAGGATGCTATAAGGGGTCATATGTGACCCCTTCGCACCACATATGACCCCTTATAGCATTATAATGTGTACATTGTGCATGCTATTGGGTCATAAGGGGTATGTTATATAAACTAGGATGCTATAAGGGGTCATGTGTGCTCCTAAGGAGTCACTCATGTGTTAGAACACATGCGTCACCCCTTAGGACCATATATGACCCCTTAGGACACTTTTGGGTCCTACAGGGTAAAATTGGGTCCTAAAGGGTACATTATACATAGTAGGATGCTATAAGGGGTCATATGTGGTCCTAAGGGATCATGCATGTGTTAAAACACATCTATGACCCCTTAGGACACTATTGGGTCCTATGGGGTCAAATTGGGTCCTAAGGGGTACTTTATACACACTAGGATGCTATAAGGGGTCATATGTGGTCCTAAGGTGTCACGCATGTGTTATAACACATGCATGACCCCTTAGGAGCACATATGACCCATTGTAACATCCTAATTTATATAACATACCCCTTATGACCCAAAAACATGCACAACCTACATAGTAGGATGCTATAAGGGGTCATATGTGGTGCTACGGGCGTACGCATGTGTTCTAACACATGCGTACACCCTTAGCACCACATATGACCCCTTATAGCATCCTAGTGTGTATAATGTACCCCTTAGGACCCAATAGTGTCCTAAGAGGTCATATATGGTCCTAAGGGGTCACACATGTGTTCTAACACATGTGTGACCCCTTAGCACTACATATGACCCCTTATAGCATCCTAGTGTGTATAATGTACCCCTTATGACCCAATTTGACCCCATAGGACCCACTAGTGTCCTAAGGGGTCTTATGTAGTCCTAAGGGGTCACGCATGTGTTCTAACACATGTGTGATCCCTTAGGACCACATATGACCCCTTACAGCATCCTAGTGTGTATAATGTACCCCTTATGACCCAATTTGACCCCGTAGGACCCAATAGTATCATTAGGTGTCAAATGTGGTCCTAAGGGGTCACACATGTGTTCTAACACGTGTGACTCCTTAGGAGCACATATGACCCCTTATAGCATCCTAGTTTATATAACATACCCCTTATGATCCAATAGCATGCACAAAGTACACATTAGGATGCAATAAGGGGTCATATGTGGTGCTAAGGGGTTGAACACATGTGTGACCCCTTAGGACCACATATGATCCCTTATAGCATCCTAGTGTGTATAATGTACCCCTTAAGCCCTAATTTGACCCCATAGGACCCAATAGTGTCCTAAGGGGTCATATAGAACATATGTGTGACCCCTTAGGACCACATATGACCCCTTGTAACATCTTAATTTATATAACATACCCCTTATGACCCAATAGAATTTAATGTACACACTAGGGTGCTATAAGGGTTCATATGTGGTCCTAAGGGGTCACGCGTGTGTTATAACACATGCATGACCCCTTAGCACCAGATATGATCCCTTATAGAATCCTACTGTGTATAATGTACCCCTTAGTACCCAATTTGACCCCATAGGACCCAATAGTGTCCTAAGGGGTCATATGTGGTCGTAAGGGGTCATGCATGTGTTCTAATACATGCGTGACCCCTTAGGACCACATATGACCCTTATAGCATCCTAGTGTGTATAATGTACCCCTTAAAACCCAATTTGACCCCATAGGACCCAATAGAGTCCTAATGGGTCATATAGAATGCATGTGTGACCCCTTAGGACCGCATATGACCCCTTGTAACATCCTAATTTATATAACAGACCCCTTATGAACCAATAGAATATAATGTACACACTAGGATGCTATAAGGGGTCATATATGGTCCTAAGGGGTCACACATATGTTCTAACACATGCATGACCCCTTAGCACCACATATATGATCCCTTATAGCATCCTAGTGTGTATAATGTACCCCTTAGGATCCAATTTGACCCCATAGGACCCAATAGTGTCCTAAGGGGTCATATGTGATCCTAAGTGGTCACACATGTGTTCTAACACATGCATGACCCCTTAGGACCACATATGACTCGTATAGAAGATCCTAGTGTGTATAATGTACCCCTTAGGACCCAATTTGACCTCGTAGGACTCCATAGTGTCCTAAGGGGTCACATGTTGTTCTAAGGGGTCACGCATGTGTATATATGGTCCTAAGGGGTCAAACATGTGTTGGAGCATGTGTGTAACCCCTTAGTACCACATATGACCTCTTATAATACCCTAGTGTGTACATTGTGCATGCTATTGGGTCATAAGGGGTATGTTATATAAACTAGGATGCTAAAATGGGTCATATGTGCTCCTAAGGGGTCATGCATGTGTTAGAACACATGTGTGACCCCTTAGGAGCACATATGACCCCTTAGGAGCATATATGACCCCTTAGGACACTATTGGGTCCTACAGGGTCAAATTAGGTCCTAAGGGGTACATTATACACACTAGGATGCTATAAGGGGTCATATGTGCTCCTAAGGGGTCACACATGTGTGACCCCTTAGGACACTATTGGGTCCTAAGGGGTACATTATACACACTAGGATGCTATAAGGGGTCATATGTGGTGCTAAGGGGTCACGCATGTGTTATAACACATGTGTGACTACTTAGTACCACATATGACCCCTTATATGTTGGCATTTGCATGAAGATTGCATTAATGATATGTTATGTTGCCATTGATGTCAATTAACGAGTAATGATATTGTTGATATTGTTGAAATGATGTTTTGTAACCAGTAGGATGAGCTAGTGGAGGAAACTATAACTGGTAAGAAGAATTTGTTGAGTGAACCGGTATTGCTATATATTGGAGAGTTGAACCGGTAACTGGTAAACCCTACTGTTGTTTTTGATAAACCCTAACCAATTAAGTTTGGTGAAATGGTTATATTAGTTTACAATCTGATGATGAGCAGTAATGGTTATGACACTTATGATTATTGTATGAAGACAAGTGATTTTGGCACGTTGATGTAACGATTTTTTCCTAGGAAATGAGAAAGTATACTGCATATAATGCAAAGCGCATGATGAGTTACTAAGATTGATAAAGCGGTGATCAAGGAGTGATCAAGGTTTTCTCGATTGATGTGCAAAGATTGCTATGTAATCCAATGGTCATACTTGAACTGACTTGTTTGTAATCTCTATGAGAATTAGGTTTTTGTTGTGTTACCGACCTAATTGATTTGTTTATAAGGTCGATGAGTTGTTTTGTTTCAGAGTTGGTAAAGATTAGTTGAGTGTGTGGTTGCCAAACCGGATGATGTATCTGCAGTTTGAGTAAAGGCAGATAGGAGCATGAAAAGGATCCGATCAAGCAAGTGCAGTGCTATTCAGATAGATCGACAAACTCCTGTTGTTTTCTAACAATTACAACAGAATTGAAATTCCTTAACTGGGTAAGCTCTAACAAGCTTGGTTCTATTAAAATCCTCTAACAAGGTGATCCATTAGCTTGGATTTTCAAATCCTCTACCAAGGTTACTCCTTACAGGGTATTGCTTCTAACAAGGCATTGTAGTCAATCCCTTAACCAAGTGGTCCCTAATAGGATCTGTTCTTAACAAGACTTTCGTAAAGCTTTAACATGCTAGGCTCCTAATAGGGTGAACTTCAGAAGAGTTTAGATAGTTATCTTGTGAGTCTCATCTCACCATGGTTTTTCCCATTTGGGTTTCCATGTCAAAAATATTGTGCCAAGTGGTGAATGTTTTTGTGGTTATGTTCTTAAGGTTGATTTACTTAATCTACTTTGATAAGTCATGATAACTAGAAGCATTGAGAAATGAAGTCTATTGACATATGAAAAAGCATTTGGATGTTTATGAGTTTGAAGTTGTTTATGGTTAATTTGTTGTAACAATCAACCGGTTTATCTTATGAGTTTTTATCTTGATGGTGGTATTACATTGATAGTTCTAAGTTTACTTTGAGAGATTGATTTTGAGATTGGTGAAGTTAGTATCAGTTTTTCTATCTACTGATTCACCCCCACCTCTCAGTAGTTGACCGAATTCTTATTATTTCATCATACCATCATTATAGCATCCTAATGTGTGTGTTGTGCATGTTATTGGGTCATAAGGGGTATATTATATAAAGTAGGATGTAAGTAGGATGTTACAAGGGGTCATATGTGCTCCTAAGGGGTCACACATGTGTGGCCCCTAAGGACCCCATATGACCCCTAACAACACCATATGACCCCTTATGACACTATATGATCATGTGGGGTCAAATGGGGTTAATAGGGGTCATTAGGAGTCATATGTGGTCTTCAGGGGTCATTAGAGGTCATAAGGGGTTGTTACAGTCATAATGAGTCTTAAGGGGTCTTATGGTGTTGTTAGGGGTCATAAGGGGTCATTACAGTCCTAAGGGGTCTTAAGGGGTCTTATAGTGTTGTTAGGGGTCATTACACTATATGACTCTATGGGGTCATATGGTCTCCTAAGAGGTATGTTGTACCTACTAGGACTTTAAAAGTGGTCATATGGGGTCCTAAGGGGTTATAAAACATGTGTGGCCCCTTAGGACACATGTGGCCCCTTAGGACCCCATATGACCCCTTAGGACACCATATGACCCTATGGTGTCCTAAGGGGTCATATGGGGTCCTAAGGCGTCACACATGTGTGACTCCTTAGTACCCCGTATGACCCCTTAGGACACTATAGAACCCTATGGGGACATATGGTGTCCTAAGGGATATGTCATACCTACTAGGACTTTAAAAGGGGTCATATGGGGTCCTAAGGGGTCACACATGTGTGGCGCCTTAGGACCCCATATGACCCCTTAGGACACCATAGGGTCATATGGTGTCCTAAGGAGTATTTTGTACCTACTAGGACTTTAAAAGGGTCATATGGGCTCCTAAGGGGTCACACATGTGTTCTAACACATGTGTGACCCCATATGACCCTATATGACATTATATGACCCTATGGGGTCATTTGGTGTCCTAAGAGGTATATTGTACCTACTAGTACTTTAAAAGGCATCATAACACATATGTGACCCCTTAGGACCCCATACGACCCCTTATATATGGTGTCCTAAAAGTTATGTTGCACCTACTAGGATGTTAAAAGGGGTCATATGGGGTCCTAAGGGGTCACATGTGTTAAAACACATGTGTGGCCCCTTAAGACCCCATATGACCCCTTAGGACACTATATGATCCTATGGGATCATATGGTGTCCTAAGGGGTCATATGGTGTCGTTAGGGGTCATATGGGGTCCTAAGGGGCCACACATGTGTAGCCCCTTATGAGCCAATATGAACCCTAACGACACCATATGACCCCTTATGATGCTAGATGATCTTATAGGGTCAACATGGGTCAATAGGGGTCATTAGGTGTCATAAGGGATCTTAAGGAGTCATTAAAAGTCATAAGGGGTTGTTACAGACATAAGGGGTCTTATGGTGTCATATGGGGTCTTATGTTATACATGTTAGGATGTTGAAAGGGGTTAAAAGATGTTTTAGTGTGTATTAAGGGGTTGTTCATGTCTTAATATCTCCTGGGATGTAGTAAGGGATTGTATGATGTCTTAAAAGGTCTTAGGATGTACTAAGTTCTCCTAAGTGTCTTAAGAGGTCCTAGTATGTGCTAAGGGGTCGTAGGATAAAATTTTAACATCTAATTGTATGTGTACAACATTTATAAATAATTAAGCATTGAAATATTTTAACCATTAAATAATTTTAAAAATAATATATTATTAAGCATTAAAAAAATTTAAAATTAATATATTATTAAACATTTAAAAACTAAAAAATAATAAACTATACAAAATTATGAAAAAAAAAACTAAAACATTAATATATTAACACTAATTTATTTTCCCCCTTCTTCTCCTCAACCGCTAAACTCTAAGCCGGTTAGTGCAAAATGAGGCAAAAAGCCTTTTTCACAGGTTATATAGCAAAGGGGTTCCGGCCAAAACACTTCCGGTCAGAACCCTTCTAGTTGGATTGCACAAATTAGCTCTAGGTGCGACACAGATCGGTACTTTTACCCTTCTACCTCTACCAAAAACCTATAGTTGCACCTGTAAAACAAAAAGAGGGTAGGGTTGTGGCTATATATGAGGAAAAGAATTGCTTTAAATATGAATTTATAGGTTTAATTTGATAAATGGCTGACTTAAAATTAATTATTTTTCACATGAAGCTATATTTGAATAGGATATGAACTACATATTATCCTCATTGGAAAAAAAAAAGCCTCAGACAAGGTGGCTTGGGTGGCCCTATCTTGACAATTTCAATCCAACTTTTTAGGAATGTGAAATGATAGGATCCTAATGTCAAAAATAGATTTGTAGGAAAATATATAATGTTTAGATGAGGGAAACATGTTTTGAGTTTTGAAATGCGGTAGGAATTATAATAAATCGAGATAATTAAAAGATAAAGGGAACACCTAAAATTAAGGGCCTAGATGAGAGTGTGATGAGGCTTAAATTAAGAAAGGACTCATATTCTTAAAATAATTATTGATTAAGGGCATATGAGGGTCCTATAATGCATAGTATAATGAGACATACTAAAATGAGTGCTAGCAGTGTTGGCATTAGTTGTCATTGATGTCAACATGCACATATGTAGATGTGGTATGGTTAAGTATGCAAGTGGAACTAAGTTGGGGAATTCCTTTTTTTGGTAGTTTGGAGCAAACGATTTCCTATCATGTGGACCAAAATATCATAAGTAAGTTGTTGCAATTCATTAAAAAATAGAGTAGATTTCCCTCTAACATAAATAGACACTCGGGTGCACGGTAGCTTCTTCATTCTCCATGTCGACTAGGAGCTTCTTCAAGTTGACCTCACAGTGCATCGTGCCTGAGCATTTTGATGTGAGATTTCCATTTGGAAAGACCTTTCTCTATCTTGGTCAACCCATGGTGTCTCTCGAATTTTCCAATTTTGTTGAGGTATTTTGGTGAGAGAGTCCACAAGTCTCTATGACACCCTTGCAATTTGTTGTGATTCTGACTTTTGGCATGACTTCTTTCAGGTTGAGCAAATACCCTATGTTATACTGCATCCCTATTTTTATGAGACTTTAGGTCTTCCTTGTCGACCTGTTGTTTGGTTTGACTTCGCCTTTCGGTGAGACATCTTTCGAGCTATGTAGTTTCTTTATGTCATGTCAATACCCCTATTTTGGCATAACATTAGACCCATCTTGCCAATGTAGTTCCTTGTTTGCTGCACCAATGGCTTTCTCTTTCAATAAGACCTAGATCAATCAATGCAGATCTCTTGTATCATACCAAGTTCATTGTGACCTTTGACGTGTCTCATCGACATGTTCCTTCTTCGATGAGACTTCTCTTTTTGGCAAAGCTCTATTTGCTTCTTGCACCCCTTTGATGCTATACCAACATGAACTTGTTCACTGTTATGATTGAGGTGTGTTGCCAACATTGTTTCTTTTTCGGTATGACTTTGCTCTTCGGTAAGATATTATTTGCTTTAGGTCAACCCTTTGTGGTGTAGCGATATGAGTCTCTTTGATATGACATTGAATGTGTGTTGGCAAAATGTTCCTTTCCGAGGTGATCTTGCTTTTCAACATGACAGAATTGGCTTCTTGGCAACTTTTGGCTCTATAGTGATATGATACCTCTTTTCACTGTGATGATTAACTCGCCTTGCCGATAGTGTTTTTCTTGTTCAATATCACTTAACCTCTTCGATAGGACAATTTTCTTCTTGTCAACCTTTTTGAGCTATATCGATATGAGTTCTACTTCATTGTGACTATGAGGAGTCTTGGCAAAATGTCTCTAACAGCAGGGAGAGATCAAAACAACATGTTTTTCTCCTCACCATTGTATGTCAATGTATAAGTGGTCCACGTGGGTGCTTGACCAAGGTTGACTCAATGACATATATGGAGATGTTGAGGATGTGGGACATATAGGACAAATCAGTTTCCATTTGGATGAAAGGAAAGATTTGTTAGGGTTTCAAGCAGATCTGAAGAAAATATGAACTAACAATTATATGCAAATTTAAATACAAAAGATAAAGAAATAAAACAAGACATAGATAACACAGAGATTTAACGTGGTTCACCTAGAATGGGTTACGTCCACCATACACAGTCATCCAATCTTTCTTATTATCCAGCAAAAATAGTACATCAACCTTACAATGCCTTAAGCATCCCAGCCACTTAAAACATGCACTTTTAGGGCAATAAACAAAGTCGGCCTTTTTAGGGTTTTATTACAATATCAGTTTTCATCAACGAAAAATGGCAAAAAAAAATTTCTCGGGGGCTACCGCCCCCGAACCCTGGCAAGGATATGTGCTGAGTGTACAGTACTTTGCTGATCAGTCACCACATTTCAATAATCTCCCACTTGGAGACTGATCAAGCTTCACACCGAACAATCTCCCACTTGGAGACTGATCAAGCTTCACACCGAACAATCTCCCACTTGGAGACTGATACTACACGACACCACTGTACATGCAACATCTGCTAGATAAAACACTAGGACTTGACTGGTATAAATTCCACAATTATCAATCAAGAAGACCAACAGAAACTGATGAAGAAATCAGCCTCTCCTATGGAACTACCTTTGTGAACATATCGATAGGATTCTCACTTGTGTGAATCTTCTCAAGCCGTAACTGACCCTGCTCCAAAACAGTCTGGATGAAGTGGTACCTGAGCTGAATGTGCTTTGTCCTTGAATGAAAAGTAGAGTTGTTTGCAAGATGAATGGGACTCTGGCTATCAGTATATAATGGGCTATCCTCTTGTGTCTGACCCAATTCCTCCAGAAAACATTGTAACCAAATCATCTCCTTGTTGGCTTCTATAGCAGCAACATACTCAGCTTCAGTGGTTTAAAGTGCAACAACCTTTTGTAGCCTAGAAATCTAACTGACTGCAGTTCCCCCTATAGTAAAAACATACCCTATAGTACTCCTCTGTGAATCAATATCACCCTCCAGATCAGAGTCAACAAATCCACTCAGAGCAACATTAGATCCTTTGAAACATAATGCCTTCGTAGTAGTTCCTTTCAAATACTGAAGAATCCATTTCAGAGCATTCCAATGTTCCATACCCGGATTACTCATAAACCTGCTTACAACTCCCATTGCATGTGCAATATCTGGCCTTGTGCATACCATTGCATACATCAGACCACCAACAACTGATGAATATGGGATGTTAGACATTTTATTAACCTCTTCTTGTGCCTTTGGGCACATCTCCTTAGTCAATTTGAAATGACTAGCCAAAGGTGTACTAACTGCTTTTGCATCCTGCATGTTAAATCTTTTCAACACCTTCTTTATATACTCACTTTGGGACAAATTCAAGGTTCTATTTTTCCTGTCCCATGTAATCCTCATACCGAGAATTTTCTTAGCTGCACCCAAATCCTTCATAGCAAATGACCTGGCTAATTTCTGTTTAAGATCATTTATATGTTGCATGTTAGACCCAGCAACAAGCATGTCATCAACATAAAGCAATAGGATAATATAACTGCCATTATCAAATCTCTTAAAATATACACAATGGTCAGAATGACATCTATGATAACCGTGTTTAGCCATGAAACTATCAAATTTTAAATACCATTGTCGGGGTGCTTGCTTTAGGCCATACAGACTTTTCTTCAACCTGCACACCAAGTTCTCCTTACCTTTGACCTCATATCCCTGTGGTTGCAACATGTAAATTTCCTCCTCCAAATCTCCATGGAGAAAAGCTATTTTGACATCTAATTGTTCAAGATGTAAATCATCTGCAGCCACAAGACTAAGTATAGTTCTAATTGAAGTCATTTTTACAACTGGAGAAAATATTTCATCATAATCTATACCCTTTTTCTGTGCAAAACCTTTTACCACAAGTCTAGCCATATATCTTTTTTGACCTCCTTCCTCCTCCTTCAACTGATAAACCCATTTGTTAGGCAAGGCTCATTTTTCTACAGGTAAAGGGACTAAGTCCCAAGTCTTATTTTTCATCAAGGAGTCCATCTCCTCTTTCATGCCTAGCTCCCACTGTTGTTTGGCATCTACCTGCATTGCTTCTTCATATTATTCTAGTTCACCAAAATCCATTAATAAAATAGAATACAAAGAAGGAGAAAATCTTTCAGGGGGTCTACTTGTCCTCGTAGAATGTCTAACACTTGTAGGAGTTTGTGGGACAATCTATTGTTGTTGAGCATCAGGTACCTGTGGCATTTCATTTTCAGGAATCTCATCCAACACCACATATTCTTGTTTGTACTATTCATTCTTCTTTTCCTGCATCTGTTCTTTATACATAACCTTCTCATTGAATATAACATCTCTACTTGTAATTATTTTCTTATTTTCAAAATCCCATATCCAATGAAGGTACATTTTTGAGGTTTAGCATCAAGCTTGGTTTTGTTTTCTTTATCAACATGGACAAAAGCTTCGCAACCAAAAGTTTTTAGAAAAGAATAATTTACCTTTTTACCAATCCATGCCTCCTCTGGAATACCACCATCCAAAGGGGTTGAAGGTCTTCTATTTATCAAATAGACAACAGTATGTACAGTATTTGCCCAAAAATGTAAGGGCAATCTAGCATGCAATCTCATGCTCCTTGCATGTTCCATGATAGTCCTATTCATTCTCTCTGACACACCATTTTCCTGTGGAGTTCCTAGAACTGTCTTCTGCTTTCAAATCCCATTTAAGGAACAGTAATCTTCAAATGTTTTGCTGCAATACTCACCTCCATTATCCAATCTAAGGCACTTCAACTTTTTTCCTGTCTCATTCTCAACCAAAGCTTTCCATTTCTTAAAAGTTTCAAAAACATCTGATTTTTGTTTTAGGAAATATACCCATGTTTTTCTGGTGGAGTCATCAATAAAAATAACATAATAACAAGAGCCACCAAGAGATGATACCTGAGCCGGTCCCCATACATCTGAATGTACAAGCTCTAACTTCTCACTCTTCTTCTCTTTCCCAACCTTGAGAAATCTGACTCTTTTCTATTTACCATAAACACAGTTTTCACAAAACTCTAAATCAATCTTCTTTAGTCCTAGCAATAGATTTTTGGAGTGAAGGATTTTCATCCCTTTCTCACTCATTTGCCCAAGCCTATGGTGCCACATTATCGAATTTATTCTTGCAACATTTATTGTTGTTGTCCCTGCAGTAACTTTATCTGTAGCAGCTAAGGTAGAGTAAGTGTTACCAGTACACAGATATAATGTTCCTACCTTCACACCTTTAGCTACTACTAATGATCCTTTAGTGACCTTCCACATACTGTCTGAGAAGGTAACTATGCAACCTTCACTACCTAGTTGCCTTGCAAAAATTAAATATCTTCTTAAATTAGGAACATGTCTTACCTCCTGCAGAAACTAGTCATTACCATTCTGCAACTTGATCTTTATCTTTCCTTTTCCAACAATTTGACAGGGCTCATCATCACCCAAATATACCTGTCCAAAATCAACTTGAACATAATCTAGAAAATATTTTCTATGGGGTGTAGCATGAAATGAAGCCCCATAATCTATTACCCAAGAATCATTAACATTATCCAAACATAAGATTAAAGCATCTTGTAAAGTATTACTTGCAATATTAGCTTCCTTACTATCATTTTCATTTTTGTCTCCTTCTTTGTTTTTCTAAGACCAATAGTCTTTCTTTAGATAACCAAGCTTTCTGCAGTACTAGCAATCTTTCTTTCCTCTAGATTGAGAGCGTCCTTTCTTTGACTTCCCTCGTGACTTCTCATTCCCAAGGCCTTTTCCTCTTTCCTTTGATCTTCCTCTATTCTCCACATTCAAAACACTACCTGATGATGTTGAAGTCTCACCTGTGCTTTTCCTTCGCATTTCCTCACTTAGGATAACACCAACAATATCATCAAATACCAAAGTATTTTTACCAGAGACAGAGTTACTTACAGCCATAACCAAGCTATTCCAGCTTTCTGGCAAAGAACATAAAATCAAGAGAGCCCTAACCTCTTCTGCAAAGGTAATTTTTATTAAAGACAATTGACTGGTAATTGTATTAAATTCATTTAAGTGCTCCGCTATAGATCCTCCCTCACTCATTTTCAAATTAAACAAACGCTTCATAAGAAATACCTTATTCGAAGCCGAGGGTTTCTCATACAACTTAGCCAATGTTGCCATCAAATCTACAGTCATTTTTGCTTCTGTTATATTGAATGCTACAAATGACTTAAGGCACAATCGAATGGATCCCAGTGCCTTTCTATCTAAAATGTCCCACTCTTCATCTGATAGTGTGGTCGGTTTCTTTGCCTTTCCTTCCAATGGCCGCCACAAATCCTTTTGATACAAGTAATCCTCCATCTGCATTTTCCATAACTGATAATTCTGGCTGTTAAACTTTTCAACCTTGAATTTGGAATCCTCCATTGCTCCCACTCAAATCTGAAAGTCCTGCCAATTTACAAAAAACCTCGCTCTGATACCAATTGTTAGGGTTTCAAGCAAATCCGAAGCAAATATGAACTAACAATTATATGCAGATTTAAATACAAAAGATAAAGAAATAAAACAGGACATAGATAACACAGAGATTTAACGTGGTTCACCCAGAATGGGTTATGTCCACCATACACAGCCGTCCAATCTTTCTTATTATCCAGCAAAAACAGTACATCAACCTTACAATGCCTTAAGCATCCCAGCCACTTATAACATGCATTTTTAGGGCAACAACAAAGTTGGCCTTTTTAGGGTTTTATTACAATGTCGGTTTTCATCAACAAAAAACGGCAAAAAAAAATTTCTTGGGGGCTACAGCCCCCGAACCCCTGCCCGAGGCCCAACCTGGCCCCAAACCCCAGCAAGGATACGTGCTGAGTGTACAATACTTTGCTGATCAGTCGCCACATTTCAACAAGATTTTGCTTGCAGAGATGGGTTACATAAACACACCGAATGTGGTAGTTTGTAGTCTAATTAGAACTGGTCATAGGTAGAAATGAGAGATAGCTGCATTTAATGGAGATCAAGTTGTAACTGATAAGTGGCTCTAAAAAGATATGAAAATATTCAATCAATAAGATCCCACCACCATGAGAATATCAAAAAATCACCAGTCAACAAGACATCAAGATACAAGGCAGGTGAAGATTACTAAATGTAGTAATCTAATATCAGAAATTGATCTAAAAATGGAAGGAGAAGCTATTAATGTGGGTGGCCAATCATCCTGTAAGGGAGATCTCTTGTAAGCTTGAGAAGAACTTTTCAAATTGTCCTTTTGGAGGGGAAGTCTTTGAATTCATAGAGAGGATTGCTAAGTATGATGTGTATGTAGGTAGATGATTTGAGCGAAAAGAGGTGTGTGTGTGTGTGTGTGTGTGTGTGTGTGTGTGTGTGTGTGTGTGTGTGTGTGCGTGTGTGTGCGCGTGCTGAAAAGGATAGAGTGTAGAAAAGAAGAGTGTGTAGAGTGTGTGAAAACACAATGACAATCCACACTAAGTTTAATCAAGAGAGAGGACAAAGGTCAAAGATATAAGAACACAGTTTGGAGATAACAGAGGACTTATCAGAGCAAAGAATAGAGAGAAGAGGACAAAGTCTTAAGCAAAAAAGAGCTAAATCTTTCAAAGAAGTGGAAATCATAGTGATTTACAAAAATCATTTGCAACAAGGTGCCACATTGTATTTGAAATATATCATCAATTCAGTGTAAGTCATCTGAGTGG
Source organism: Cryptomeria japonica (assembly GCF_030272615.1). Taxonomy (NCBI): domain Eukaryota; kingdom Viridiplantae; phylum Streptophyta; class Pinopsida; order Cupressales; family Cupressaceae; genus Cryptomeria; species Cryptomeria japonica. The sequence goes on along the minus strand of NC_081411.1, from coordinate 707,898,432 downwards.
GTGCTCAAATTAGGGGTAGGTGCTCCTTTGAGTTGGTGCTCATAAAATTAGGGGTTGGTGCTCCTTTGGGTTGGTTCCCATTAATATTGTAATAAAAAATACTTTACACTGTGAGTGATGCACGAGCATCCTACCCGCCTCCATGTCAGAAAGGGAGCATCAAAGAGGAGTATGGATATCCAGCATAACTTATGCAACCATGTGGTTCTTTTGACCATTCAAAACTTGAAACGGTTTGCAACTGTAATGCAATGAAAGAGGTGCATTGATGGGAGAGGAATCGGTTGAGAAGATGGAGGAGTAATCACTACAACATGGAGGCAAAACAATAAATACTCTTAAGTATATTGTAGTTCATTGAATGATGGAAACGTTTTATTGCCAAGGGAGGAGTGCAGGCTGTAGATTGGGAAAATATGATTTTAAAAATAGTACAACAAATGGTAATTGGGAGGTGCATTAAATAATGGTGTAATAAAAAAAATGCAAAAGATGGAATGATGGGAAGAATAATAGCCATGTAAAGGAAGAAGATAGTGGGGGTTGTGTTAAGGTAAAACAATTAATAACTCAGTTTATATTGCAGTTAAGGGATTGGTCTATACATCACCTAGAGAGGTGGGTAGCAAGAAATAATTTTAGTAATGGAAAGAGAATATGGGAGACAATTGATGGTTGCAAAATAAAAAGAGGAGGAATGGGACAAGTGTGGGGTGGCCCAAATAGAAGAGAATGGGTATCGACCTTGGAGGTAGTTGTGTGGGGAGCGACTACTTGTGCATAGATTAGAAGTAAAATACCTATGCAATAAAGGAAAAGGGCAAATGAAGGATAGTTACAACCAACACAAATAAAAGAGAGGAAGATGATTGTGAATGAGGTAAAAGGGGAAAGTGGAAAGTGGCTGCTAAATAAATAAAGATAGGAATCGTCCTATGAGAAATTATGAATGCATCGGCCTAAGAACAAAGTAGTGTGTGAGAATCAACCCAAGAAAAGATAAAGAGTAGATGAGGCCACTTGGAAATTGGTCCAAGCTTAGTGAAATGGAATTTGAGAAGGTATGAATAGAGTTGAAAGGCCATTGATAGGCCAAGCTTGTAATTAATTTGTTGCAGTAGTTTGATGGTGAAATGAATATTATAAAATTGAATAATGTGTTTCAATCTTTGTTTACTTGTTAAATGAGTTTATGAGTTGTGAAATGCCAGTTGTGTGAACTTGTAATTTGTTGTTGGGGAAGAGGGTTGCATCTCTGCATTAGTGGTATCAAAGCCAAAAGATTTTGAGCGTGCAGATAGATTCTCCAAAGGAAGGCAATTTGCACTAAGACCTGAGGGTTGGATTGTGTGAGCGATTTGTTGCATGTGTATATGCAACTTGAAAGAAGAATTTTTTTAGAGGGTTTGAGGAGTTGAGGCTCCTGCAACTGCTGAATGTGAGGTATAGTTTACATATGTGAGACTGAGGGTTTGAAAATTTGAGTAGAAGAGAGAAGATTGAGGTAAAGTAAGTATTTTCTGTTACACAATGAAGGGAATATATGTGAGACCAAAAGTTAAAAGTTTGGACTTAGAAGAAAGAATCAATTTCTATAGACTTCAAAAACAGATAATAGAGATAAGAAAAATAGCATGTATGATTGATGAGATAGAAGAAATAATGGAAGGGACTTTTGGAATTTTGATTAAAATACATGGTGATGTTGGAAAAGAGGAGAAGGTCAATGAAAAGAATAAGATTGTAGATATGAAAGGGATGGTGCAGAATGGGATGAAGGATCTCATGAATAGAGTGTTCATATTAACCAAGCTAATCAGAAATAAGATTAGAATTTTAGAGTTTAGTTTAGAAGAAACTAGAGAGAGAAGTGAGAGTTATCTTAAAGAGGTGATAACATCAAGTGTTGTGGATTTGAGTAGTGCAATGGAGAGCGATAATGACATCATACTTAGTCATAGGTTTGAAGATGAAGTTGTGATTGAAGAAATTCCCAAAGAAGGTAAAGGTATAGAGGACACAATAGTTTTTGTGACAAGCCAAGAAGATAATCAAGATGTGGAAGCTAAGATGATGCACTTTGAGGGCCCCTTGTTTGATGAGCATATTAATGAAGATAAGGATGTCATCTTGAAAGAGGAGATTAGAAGAATCAATAGTTTCTTGGAAGGTGAACTTGAGAAGAAGGAAGATACTACAGTAAAAGAGGAACATGTTGGTTTTGCCAAAGCTAACCACAAAGGAGTTAAAAAAGATGACTTGTTGATGTGTATTGAAATAGTTGACAGAGAAAGGGATGAATTGATTCCAAGTGGGACAAAGGTTGCCATAAAAGGTGAGATTGAATCAATTATTATTGATTTCTTTCATGTGAATGAGAGTAAAAAGGTATTGTAGTAGTTGATGACTTTGTCGAAGTCAAATTTGAGAATCTTGATGAGGAGGTAATTTTTTATAAATTTTGTAATAAATAATTTGAGATGGATTTTTGTTTTCAAGTTAGTAAAAAGGATGATAGTGAAATGACAAGATGGAATACAAGTGTTCAATGTCTGTATGTGGAAGTTGTGAAGGACTATGTAGGTGAAACTTGGTGGATGTGATCATTTCGTGGTGGATTGAAATCCACAAAAGAGAGGAAGAGTGGAGAGCATATTTGGTGGAGGAGGTTGGTTGGTGGTGGGTTGGATCCCACGAAGGAGAAGAAGAGAGGAGAGAGCCATTGGCGAAGGAGGACGAGGCATGGTGGATGCCAATCCATGAGAGGAGCAAAGAGTGGTAAGCGAAATTGCGGGAGGAGGGTGACAGTTGTCTTGATGAAATGTTGGAAGAAGAGGAAAAAGAAGGGCACCTGCAAGAAGTCGTGTCCACTTTTTGGCCAGAAAGTGCAAGTTTTTCCCCTTTTTTTTCAATTTCATCCCATTTGACCTAAATATTTGAGACACTTAAAGAATGAATCTTGAAAAAATTCATAAATAGAAAATGTAGTGCTCGAAGTCTACTTTCCAAATATCTAATTTATTTTAATACCCAGATCTTAAAAATAAAGTTTTAATAAGCATTACTAAAACCTATAGTTTAGAAGTCACTTTTCAGGACCATACCATGCACGTGTACAACAAGCATAATTTGACCTAAATGAAAGTATTTTTATAATCCTTTTGGGAAAAGATCTATAACTCACTCACCTTTGATGAAAATATTATTTTGTAATTTTTTTCTGCATATTTTATTTTTGTTAATTTTTTATTTGGTGTAATCATTGTTTTGAAAAATTCTTGTGTACGACAAGCATAATTTGAGCTAAATTTAACATTTTTTGGTTTCTTTTTTTTTAACTACATAGAATTGTCTCTAGTTTGATGCCATATAATTTTTTTTCCAAAAAACTTAGAGACAAAAAAGTTATTAAAAAACTTAAAAACCCTGTTATTTAAAGTTTATGGACCTTTTTCATTAGTAATTATTTTTAAAATAAAAATATAGATCCATTTTCTAAAAAAATTACATATTTAGAATCTAGACAGTCTCTACTATAATGGGTTCTTATTGTATAAAAAAATTCTGAAAATTTGGTGTTCAGATATATTTTTGTAGTCTTTATTTTATACAAAGATCGATTTGGCCTTCAAGTTGCAGGTCAAACTAGGTCCAAGCCAAAGGGTCTGCTCTCAAAGCCATTTCCCAAGCCAAAACCAAAGCTACAACCGAACCAAAGTTTGAAATTTTTAGAAACGAGATCCTGTTTATGAAACGCGATCCCGTTTCATTTTTAAAAATAATTTAAAACACATTTAGCAAACAGGATCCCGTTTCAAAAACCAAAACGGGAACCTGTTTCCCTTTTTTTTAATTTTTAATTTTTAATTTAATTTAATTTTTTTAATTTTTTTTAATTTTTGTTTTTTTTTAAATAAATTATATATACATGAAATATAACATTAAGTATAAGTCACATTTCCCTTTGTCTTTTTCCTTTTTTATACTTTAAGTTATATTTCATGTACATATTAGTAGGATGTTTGAGAGTGGTTTTAGATCTCTAGGAGTTATAATACAAATTCTAGATTTTAGAAGATCTTATAAATTGTGATGTAATAGGACCCATAATGTCATAATACAACCTACTATGTCATAATAGGTCTCATTGTGACATAATAGGTTCTATTGTGTCATAATAGGTCCTATTATGACATAATACGACCTATTAAGTCATAATAGATGTTATTATGTCATAAGACCCCTTAAGAGGACCTATTATGACATTATACCTCTTATTAGGACCTATTATGGCTTAAGAGCCCTTAGTAGGACCTATTATGACATAATAGGATCGATTATCACATAATAGGACCTATTATGTCATAATAGGTCCTATAATGTCGTAAGACCCCTTAAGAAGACCTGTCATGTCATAATAGGTCCTATTATGTCATAAGACCCTTTAAGAGGACCTATTATGACATTATACCCCTTAGTAGGACCTATTGAAAGGTATTATGTCATAATAGGACTAATTACGACATAATAGGACCTATGATGACATAATAGGTCCTATTATGACATCATAGGTCATATTATGTCATAAAACCCCTTAAGAGGACCTATTATGACTTTATACCCCTTAGTAGGACTTGTTAAGGGGTATTATGTCATAACAGGACCTATTGTGACATAATAGGACCTATAATGTCATAATACGACCTATTATGTCATAACCTATTATGTCATAATAGGTCCCATTGTGACATAATAGGTCCTATTATGACATAATAGCTCCCATTATGACATAATAGCTCCCATTATGACATAATAGGTCCCATTATGACATAATAGGTCCCATTATGACATATTAGGTCCTATTATGTCATAAGAACCTTTAAGAGGACCTATTATGACATTATACCTCTTACTAGGACCTATTATGACATTATACCCCTTAGTAGGATATATTATGACATAATAGGATCGATTATCACATAATAGAACCTATTATGTCATATTAATAGAACCTATTATGTCATAATAGGTCCTATAATGTCATAAGATCCCTCAAGAGGACCTGTCATGTCATAATAGGTCCTATTATGTCATAAGGCCCTTTAAGAGGACCTATTATAACATTATACCCTTAGTAGGACATGTTAAAGGGTATTATGTCATAATAGGACTAATAATGACATAATAGGATCTATGATGATGTAATAAGTCCTATTATGACATCATAGGTCCTATTATGTCATAAAACCCCTTAAGAGGACCTATTGTGACTTTATACCCCTTACTAGGACTTGTTAAGGGGTATTATGTCATAATAGGACCTATTGTGATATTATGTCATAATAGGACCTATTGTGACATAATAGGACCTATAATGTCATAATATGACCTATTATGTCCTAATAGGTCCCATTGTGACATAATAGGACCTATTATGTATAAGACCCCTTAAAAGGACCTATTATGACATTATACCTCTTACTAGGACCTATTATGACATAAGACCCCTTAGTAGGACCTATTATGACATATTATGAGAAAGATAAGTTGGTTGGGAGAGAGAGATGGTACATTTAGAGAGAGTTAATGGGTATTATGTCATAACAGGACCTATTGTGACATAATAAGACCTATAATATCATAATACGACCTATTATGTCATAATAGGTCCCATTGTGACATAATAGGTCCCATTGTGACATAATAGGTCATTTTGTGTCATAATAGGTCCTGTGACATAATAGGTCCTATTGTGACATAATAGGTCATATTATGTCATAATAGGTCCTATTGTGACATAATACGACCTATTATGTCACTATTATGTCATAAAATCCCTTAAGATGACCTATTATGACATTATACCTCTTACAAGGACCTATTATGACATAAGACCCCTTAGTAGGACCTATTATGAAATAATAGGATCGATTATCACATAATAGGACCTATTGTGACATAATAGGTCCTATAATGTCATAAGACCCCTTAAGAGGACCTGTCATGTCATAATAGGTCCTATTATGTCATAAGACGCCTTAAGAGGACCTATTATGACATTATACCTCTTAGTAGGACCTGTTAAAGGGTATTATGTCATAATAGGACTAATAATGACATAATAGGATCTATGATGATGCAATAGGTCCTATTATGTCATCATAGGTCCTATTATGACATCATAGGTCATATTATGTCATAAAACACCTTAAGAGGACCTATTATGACTTTATGCCCCTTACTAGGACCTATTAAGGGGTATTATGTCATAATATGACCTAATGTGACATAATAGGACCTATAATGTCATAATACGACCTATTATGTCATAATAGGTCCCATTGTGACATAATAGGACCTATAATGTCATAATACGACCTATTATGTCATAATAGGTCCCATTGTGACATAATACGTCCTATTATGTCATAATAGGTCCTATTATGTCATAATAGGTCCTATTATGTCATAATAGGTCCTATTATGTCATAATAGGTCCTATTATGTCATAATAGGTCCTATTATGTCATAATAGGTCCTATTATGTCATAAGACCCCTTAAGAGGACCTATTATGACATTATACCTCTTACTTGGACCTATTATGACATAAGATCCCTTAGTAGGACCTATTATGACATATGTTGAGAAAGATAAGTTGGTTGGGAGAGAGATGGTACATTTAGAGAGAGGTAGAGAGGTATATATAGAGAAATATAGGTAGGTAGGGGGTAATGGGAGGGGTATAGAGAGAGCGGAGATAAAGAGTTAAGGACGTGAGAGAGAGGTAGAGACATAGTTTTAGATTTTGGGAGAGAGGGGACAAAGTGAGATAGAGAGGTAGAGAGGGGATAAAAGGGACATAAAATTAGAGAGGGAATGAGGGAAGGGTGAAGAGATAGAGGGAGAGAGAGATGTTGGTAGGGAGGGAGTGAAAGGTATGTAGATAGAGAGAGATAGTATATGTAGAGAAATAAAGGTAGGTAGGGAGTAAGGGGAAGTGTAGAGAGAGATGAGATAGAGAGTTAAGTACATGTGAGAGAGAGGTAGAGAGAAGTCTAGATTTTGGGAGAGAAAGGAGAGAGTGAGATAGAGAGGTAGAGAGGAAAGGAGGGAGGGTTAGAGAGAGAGAGACAGAGAGACAGAGAGAGACAGAGAGAGACAGAGAGAGAGAGGTATATATGTAGAAAAATAGAGATATATAGGGAGTGAGGGGAGGTGTGTAGAGACAGAGGAGACAAATAGTAGAGAGTTAGGGATGTGTGAGAGAAAAAAGTGAGATATAGAGGTGGAAAGGGGACAGAGGAAGAGTGTTATGGAGAGAGATGAGTCTAGAGCTCAAGAAAGATAAAGAAACCTGTAAATGTTGATAGGAGCTTGTTGATTACTGAAATTTGACTAAGTATTAAAATTTATAAGATCTTTTAAAATCTAGAATTTGCAAAAATCACTCCTGAAGATTTGAAATCACTTTCAAACATCTTGTCAATATAGATATGGAGGGAGATGAGTCTAGAGCTCAAGGAAGATTAAGAGATTGAAATAAAAAGAGTTAGCAGATATTGAACTGTTGATTACTAAAATTTGACTAAGTCTAAACATTTATAAGATCTTCTAAAATCTAGAATTTGCATTATAACTCTTAGAGATCTAAAACCACTCTCAAACATCCTACCAATATATACATGAAATATAACTTAAAGTATAAGAAAGGAAAAAAAAGACAAAGAGAAATGCGACTTATACTTAAATGTTATATTTCATGTATATATAGCTTGGTTTTTTTGTTTTTTTAAATAAAAAATACAAATTTTAAATTTTTTTTTTTTAAAAAAAGGGAAACGGGATCCCATTTTGTTTTTGAAACGGGATCCCGTTGTTTTGTTTTTTGCAACGGGATCTCGTTTCTTAGATCTAGGCTCGGGATCCCGACGCTAAACGGGATCCCGTTTCAAATTTTGGCTCGGGATCTCGACGTGAAATGAGATCCTGTTTTGTTTCTCATGCGCTCCGTGCGATTTGCCATTTTTTCTATGTAAAACTTCCACACTAAGTGGTCACAACTTTGTGCACTTACCCAGAAATAGTTTCACATGCAATTGTCACAGCGATGGAGTTCACTGTAGATTGTTCACAATCTCAAAGGGTGATTCTATCACTCAACTCCATCTTTGTGAGCCTATGCTCACAAACTTTCTACCAGGTGCATCTAATGCACAAGCATCCTACCCACCTCCATGCCAGAAAGGGAGCATCAAAGTGGAGTATGGATATCTAGCTCAACTTTTGCAACCACGTGGGTCTTTTGACCATTCAAAATTTGAAACGGTTTGCAGCCTTAATGCAATGAAAGAGGTGCATTGATGGGAGAGGAATTCGTTGAGAAGATGGAGGAGTAATCACTACAACATGGAGGCAAAACAATAAATATTCTTAAATGTATTGCAATTCATTGAATGATGGAACCATTTTGTTGCCAGGGGAGGAGTGCAGGCTGCAAATTGGGAATATGATTTTAAAAATAGTACAACAGATGATAACTGGGAGGTGCATTAAATATTGGTGTAGTAAAAAAAAATGCAAGAGAAGATGGAATGATGGGAAGAATAATAGCCATGTAAAGGAAGAAGATAGTGGGGGTTGCGTTAAGGTAAAATAATTAATAACTTAGTTTATATTGGAGTTAAGGGATTGGTCTATACATCACCTAGAGAGGTGGGTAGCAGGCAATAAATTTAGTAACAGAAAGAGAATTTGGGAGACAATTGATTTCTACATAATAAAAAGAGGAGGAATGGGAGAAGTGTTGAGTGGCCCAAATAGAGGAGAATGGGTATCGGCCTTGGAGGTGGCTGTGTGGGGAATGGTTAAGTGAAAAAAAAAGAGCAAGGCATAGATTAGAAGTAAAAATACCTATGCAATAAAGGAAAAGGGCAAATGAAGGATAGTTACAGCCAACGCAAATAAAAGAGAGGAAGAGGACTGCAAATGAGTTAAAAGGGGAAAGCGGAAAGTGGCTGCTAAATAAATAAAGATAGGAATCATCCTATGAGAAATTATGAATACATTGGCCTAAGAACATAGTAGTGTGTGAGAATCAACCCAAGAAAAGATAAAAAGTAGATGAGGCCACTTGGAAATTGGTCCAAGCTTAGTGAAATAGAATTTGAGAGGGTATGAACAGAGTTGAAAGGCCATTGATAGGCCAAGCTTGTAATTAATTTGTTGCAGTAGTTTGACGGTGAAATGAATACTATAAAATTGAATAATGTGTTTCAATCTTTGTTTACTTGTTAAATGAGTTTATGAGTTGTGAAATGCTAGTTGTGTGAACTTGTAATTTATTTTTGGTGGAAGAGGGTTGCGTCTCTGCATTAGTGAGGTTGGATTAGAACAGTAGACTCTAGCAACATTTCTTAGCAAGGTTTTTCCCCACCGTGGGTTTTCATCGTACATTTGGTGTCATGTGTTTGTCCTATGTGTGAGTGTGTTCTTGATCTCCCTGCATTTTTGTTATTTGTGTTTTCATAGTTGAATATCAAATTTTAAAGTTTCACTAAATCAACCCCCACTCTAAGTGGTCAATTGTGTTCCTTCAAACAGAGCATGAAATTGGACACCCTAATTAAAGGTGTATAATTTACAACACTATACTAGTGATCTCATGAATTTTATTAATTTGCATATTCAATCCAATAGAATAAGGTTGAGATTCATGGAGGGGCTTCAAGATCTATTTTCATGGAGTTGGAGGTCCCATGAAACAAAAAAAAAATGCTACTTGAGATTAATTTGAATATTTTCTTGAAAAAGACAACCCCTACCTTTTAGGATTGTAAATCTGAACTAGTGAAATTGGAGCAACATAGGAATTTTTTCTACCACTTGTCAATCGTCTAAAATCTTATATTTTTAACCAAAAAAAAAAGCAAAAAAATGATGTTAATTTATCAATTTTAATCATAATATTGTTCATGAGACCATCAACTTCCCAAGACTTCAGAATTTAAGCTTTTAAGGTGAGCATTACTAAATTCATGAGACCGTCAACTTTAAAATATTCTTAAATAATCTTAGTAATACACACTAATTTTTTTTAGGAAGCTCCCGTCCATGAGCCCGCAACCTAAATTCATGAGACCTCCAGCTTTAAAATAATCACTCTCTAATATTTTTTAGGCCCCTTCTATGAGACCACAACCTAAAATGTCCATATGATTGACAAGTGACAAAAACTAAAGCCTAAACTGAGGGGACAATTTATAATCTACTGATAATCATCTGCTTAAATTTTATAATTTTATAATTAAAAAATAGAGTGTTATTGTTTAAAAAAAAAATCTAATTTATCCTATTAATATTTTTTTCCCTCGCCTCATGACACCCCTTGCTTATTCCAAATTTAAATCCTCAAGTCCCCATGCGACCAAACATTAGCCTCCTTGGTACGATTACATTTATTGCTTTAACCGTACGAAAATGATAAAAAATAAAAACGCAATGCCTTGTGTTACGTGGCACACGATTATTCATGGAGCTTAAAAACTTTAGCCGTTGCAATATAGCCGTTGAAAATTTTCAATTTTTTCCTAATGTCAATCGGCCCTAAGGCTTTTATATATTTACACCATTCTGAACGGGCATTCTACTCTGCTTGAAGGGTAATACCTGGGTATTGGAAGAGAGTAAATTGAGAGCGTCAGTTTCAATTTCCTGGAAAAATGTCTGCCATTGTGGAGAAAATGAGTGCAGAAAGTGAGCAGATCAAGTCCAAGAAAGGAAGAAAGGCTTCCAAAGCCAAAAATGACAGTAATACTATTGCAGATTCTTCCAAGGCCACAGAAGAGTCATCTGTGTCTACTCCTCCTGCAAGGGTTGAAGAAGAAGCAGATAAAGAGAACAGAGGAGTCTCAATTAAGAAGCAGGGTGGGAGGAAGAAGGAGACTCTGAAGAATGTGTCGAATCTTCTTCCTGCGTCTGCCTCACTAGAAGACGAGCTGCAGGAAATGACGATCAAACTTCAAAAAATGAATCTGGAGAAGGAAAGAATGGACAAATTACTGGAGGAGAGGGATGCCCTGTTGAAGGAAAAGGATGCCGAACTCCAACTCAAAGAAAAAAATCAAGAGAAGCTTCAGGAGAACTTAAAGAAGCTCCAGAAAATGAAGGAGTTCAAACCTGTTATAGTAAGTTTCTTCTGTTTTGTATCTGCTTCCATTTGTATATTGTTTATTTTGCCATGAATCCCTAGCATAAAGGGTTTCATCTCGCACAGTTTTTACATTAAATCCTCGATTCATTTCTAGGAAGTTATAGGTTTTGGTCTAGTAATCTTGTTCTATGAAATAGCTTTGTTTCTAAGGAATATTCATGCTATTGTATAGTTTTGTTATTTGAAAATAACACTAGATTTATTATCATAGAATGTACAGGGTTTAGCAGTATTTCCATAAAACCTTAGCTTTCATTTCGTGGATTCCTTGTGGTTATAATAAACCCTAATTTCTTTTTAACATATTGTGTGTGGCTTGGCATGCGTCTTCTTTGTTTTAGGTTGTAGTCGTCAAAGCTTACTTTCATTTTCATGGAATGCATAAAGTTAGTGTATGATTTTGACATGAAATTTCAGCCTAATTTACATATCGTAATTAATCAGATCTGGAATTGTTTTTCTATTAAGCCCTAGCTTCTTTTCATTATCCATTGTACATCTTTATTTCCATTAAATGTTTGGGCTATTGATGTGTCTCAAACCTAGCTTCATTTGAATTGAATGGTATGGTTTTAGGCTGCTGAAGTTTTGCATAAAATCCCTGGATCAATATAATGGATTAATTGTTCAAGGGATTAGGATATTTGCATCCCCTGTTTCTTAAACAAAAGGTGGTTTGAGGATTCTGCTTTTTATCTTCTAGCTAAATATATTTAATATGTGTAGCCCCAACTGGTTTTTGCTAAATATTTTGTCCCAACAGAGTTTTCCTCTGGATCAGTCTTTGCACAATGGTGAGCATGCAAAAGACGAGAAGAAAAAGAAGAAAGCTGACACAAGTAGGCAAAAGAAGCCTTCTACACCATATATTTTGTGGGTCCAGGATCAGTGGAATCAGGTTGGTTATTGTGGATAACGAGAAACGCATCCCATATGTCAATGTCGTTCTTAAGAAATTTATTCTGAAATTATACTATTATTAATTTGCTGTACACTGAGTGTGTCCTCAGACTTGTTTGTATTTCTGGTCTTCCTAAAAAATATAATTTTTGTTATGCCACAAGCAGGTGAAATCTGAGAATCCTTGTATTGCATTCAAGGATATGGGGGCCATTATGGGAGCAAAATGGAAAGCTTTGAGTGCCGAAGAGAAGAAACCATATGAAGAGAAATATGAGTCTGAAAAGGAAGCTTACCTACAGGTAGTAATTTTCATCAAGTTATGGATTTTTTTAACTTTTGCATCAAATCTTGAGAGGACCTTATTTGGTGTTCCATTATTGTGAAGGTTGTTGGAAAAGAGAAGCGTGAGAATGAAGCATTGAAGCTTCTTCATGAGGAACAGAAACATAAAACTGCACTTGATCTCCTCGAGCAGTATCTGCAATATAAAAAGGTATATTTTACACCGAAATTGTCTATGGCTAAAAGAAAGGGAAAACAGTCACAGAGATGACAACACAAGCACAAAATCTTCTCAGAAGAAAATATTTCTGTTAATTGTGGCATATTAGAGGCTTTATTGCGGTTATGATTTTTGATTGCAGGTTGCAGAGGAAGATGAGAAGAGCAAGAGGTGGGTTTCTAGGACATTTTTTTCAAATACTTTGCATTGTATTTGTTAGTTGAAAAATCATTTTTAATTGGTATTCTTGGATTCTTATATCAGAAAGAAAGAGAAAGATCCACTAAAGCCTAAGCAGCCATTAACTGCATTTTTTGCATTTACCAATGAACGCCGTGCAGCACTACTTGTAGAGAAACACAATGTTCTGGAGGTATATAGGTTTTCCTTCCCATGAACCAGCCTTCTTTTTAGTTAAATGTTTCTTCAGCAATATTATAATTTCTGCACTAAATTGAGTTCTCGATAATATTATGCCAGATTTCAAAGATTCTGGGAAAGGAATGGAGTAGCATGTCCAAAGAAGAGAGAGCTCCATATGAACAGGTATAGGCGTAAGTCTTCTAACAGAATCGATCTGGAGATTTATCTTTACTACATAAAACTAAAATGCTTTATTTCTTTGAAGATTGCTGCAGAAGCAAAAGAAAGCTACAACCAAGAAATGGATCTGTACAAGCAAAAGAAGGCTGAGGTAATTTAGATGTTTACAAAAATGTCAGGGTTGTCTGTCAAGCCTTATTGTTCATTTGTAATTCAAAAAAGCAAAAGTACCAGGGCCAATTCATTTTTATCTGATTGTAATATGCTTAATGCATGCACACAGGAGGCGAGTTCTATATCTAGAGAAGAGGAGGAACATAGAAAACTTGAAAGAGAACAAGCATTGCGGCTCTTGAGGAAAAAGGAAAAAGAGGAGACTCTGAAAAAGGTCTGAGTTATGTCTTAACACATACAGGAAAGATGACAGCCTTGTTGTATAAATAGCATACACTGCATTGCATTTATTTTTCTACATTTTTAATAAAGTTGACGTTTCCATTAATTTTCTATTAATCCCTGTTGGCGACTGCTGTGGGAAATAAATTTTGTCATTTCTTTCTTCCATTTAGTTTGCCAATGAATTTTAGTTTTTATTGAACAAATTTTGTCCTTTTCTGAAGAATGTTGGTTCTGTTTCTACTGTGTCAAATGAGGGGTGTTTAATGGATGGATCCTCTGTGATACAGACAATAAATCTAAATCTTCAGCAAAAGAAGCAGGAGAAAGAGAAAAAAGCTGATCCTAACAAGCCAAAGAAGCCCCTAACATCATTCTTTCTTTTCAGGTTTGACAACTTATCAGCTGTTTAGTTGCTTAACTAAAAAAAATGTTTTGATTGGTGATGAATTCTGAAGCAAAGTGAAATGTACTGAATTAACAGCAAAGAGACAAGGAAGAAGTTAGCCAATGAAAGGTCCGGAATCAGCAACGATGACATCATTTCGCTTATTTCTATTAAGTGGAAGGTAATAGTTCTGGCATATATTTGCATTTGCCTTGATTTTATCATGTCTAATTGAGGCATAGAGGTTTTGGTATCTCATGTTTTATGTTTTTTCAGGATTTGGGCGATGCAGAGAAGCAGATGTGGGAAGATCAGGCAGCAAGGGCTATGGTACAATATAAAAAGGAGATGGAAGAATATAAGAAAAATCTGCAGCAAACACAAGACAGCAATACAATAAAGCCTCAGCAAAAGAAGCAGCAAAAGGAGAAAAACACTGACCCTAACAGGCCAAAGAAGCCCCCATCATCATTCCTAATTTTCAGGTATATCAAACTCGTATTTAATGGTTGGATTTTCCTTGTCCAATGATGATGTGGCAATCTGTTTACTCGGGAGTTTTCTTTTTCTTAATTTTAAATAACAAAGTGAAATGTACTGTGGTTATAACAGAAAGGAGACACGGAAGAAGTTAGCAGAGGAAAGGCCTGGTATCAGCAATGCTGAAGTCACTGGGATCATTTCTATCAAGTGGAGGGTAATAATTTTCACATTTTTTCAGTAATCTTAGCTGACAAAATCCTCTTTTCATTCTAGTGCCGAAGTTCTTACAAATCCTTTTTGGTCCGCCATTTTCATCTTTCAGGAATTAGGAGATGCAGAAAGGCAAATCTGGGATAATCAGGCAGCAAATGCGATGGTTCAATACAAAAAGGAGATGAAAGAATACACTGAAAAAGTGAAAACACAACGCATACAGTTCAGCCAAGAGGAAATGGAAGTGGGCAGCTCCACGTCATCCATAGGAACATCATGATTACTTACAGACGAACACATGCTCAATCCTTTTAGTTGAACATGTCGATTCTTAGTTTTAAATTACAAATGTATGTGAATTGAAATATAATTAGCTGACGATATGGTCAATCTTATTAGCAGTTGAACATATCATTTTTTACATTGTAAAGTTTTTAATGATTAAATATTTTGTTTTGTGTTTTTAGTGGATTTTTCAATATCTCAACTACTTTTCAATAGTCAAATTTAATTGGATGCTACAATTTATAGAGGATATATGAGCTGCAAATGCTTGCACATTCACAGTGTTACTAAACTTGTTCTGTCTTGTGTTTTTGAATGTTCATTTTGAATGATATATGATATGGTGAGTAGGACGTATTTGCTTGCACAACACAGTTCACATAGTTACTAAACTTGTTTTGTCTTGTGTTTTAATGTTCATTTTAAATGGTATGGTAAGTAGGATGTATTTTTTTTTTTTTTGTTGGTAGTGTACCAAATTGTGATATTTTATGAGTAGTTGTTTTTAGTCGTGTTTATGAGTATGAATTATGAATCAACGAGTTCGATTTAAAATATGAATCCTAATACACTACAGAAAAAAAAAACCTCCTTAATTATGTTGAAAATGAACATTCAAAAACACAAGACAGAATAAGTAGTTGATTTGATCTTCTTTAAATATGGTAGAAAAAGACGTGGTTGATTTTGATCTTCCTTTGTTTTTGGTCTTCGAATATGCTCATTTTGAAAATGATGTGGCTGATTTGACCATTCATTCTATCTTTAGACGTCTCCTCTTTTACAGCATTTCAGCACTTCTACGTATTTATGATTTGAAATCTTTATTACTGTTCACAAGGAACTGAATTAGATTAATTGGACTGCAAGAAAGATAAAGAAAGAAAGAGGCGTCTCAGAAAATATTGAACACACGAGAGATATTTTTGTGATATTGAGGAAAAATTGTTGCAAAAAGGAAAAATAAATTTTATACTGGGCTCGTTTGCACCTCTGATATTGAGGAAGCTGGAAAGGAAAGATAAATCGTCATGCACAGCTGATGCTAATGGGAATGTGTAAGATAAATACATTTTATCTGTGGTTTGTAAGAAAAGGAAAGATATATCCTATTCACACAGAGCTCGTTTGCACCTCTGAAAAATCATACTCACATTGAGCTCGTCTACTAATAGCCCCAAGGAAATTGCAATATAGTATAATGGTTCTAGTGGACTTGTAGATTAATATTAATTCTCTGCAGAAAATCTTAATCTACGAAAATTGAAGAATAGTTGCGATTAAAAAATGCAGCCAATATCATTGCATGTCAAGAACTTTGACAACTTGAGCCCAATTGGAACTGAGAAGTTGATGTCTCCAAATCTTGATCACACTTTTAAAGTTGGAAGATACACAATTTTGTTTTGGCATACTGAAACTGGAGTTGAAAGATTACATGCTGGGTATGATCTGCTTGATATTAAGTCTTTCTACATATTATTAAGCATACTATGATTTGTTCCTCATGTCTCTTTTTAAATTTACAACTCCCAGGGGGATATCATAACTTGAAAATGATATCGTCCCTCTCTAGATTAGATTACATAAAATGATTTGTTCCTCGTGTCTCTCTTTTTAAAATTTCAACTCCCAGGGGGCTATCATAACTTGAAAATGATATCGTCCCTCTCTAGATTAGATTACATAAAATGATTTGTTCCTCGTGTCTCTCTTTTTAAAATTTCAACTCCCAGGGGGCTATCATAGCTTGAAAATGATCCCTCTCTAGATTAGATTACAGGGAGAGCATTGGATGATTGTGCGATTGTTATGCTGAGAAGCTAAATATGTTTCATACATGCTGGGCATGATCTGCTGTTAAGTCTTTCTACATATTTATGATTTGCGCCTAAGTCTCTTTTTAAAATTTCAACTCGGGCATATTTTTGTCCTATCCTACCAAAACTTGAAGAGCATTGGATGATTGTGCGATTGTTATGCTAAGAAGCTAAATATAAATATGTTTCATACATGCTGGGCATGATCTGCTGTTAAGTCTTTCTACATATTTATGATTTGCGCCTAAGTCTCTTTTTAAAATTTCAACTCGGGCATATTTTTGTCCTATCCTACCAAAACTTGAAAAATGTTGTCATCCCTCTCTAGATTAGATTATAGGGAGCAGCCAAAGAAGTGTTCAATCAAAGTCTTTCTACATATTTATGATTTGCGCCTAAGTCTCTTTTTAAAATTTCAACTCAGGCATATTTTTGTCCTATCCTACCAAAACTTGAAAAATGTTGTCATCCCTCTCTAGATTAGATTATAGGGAGCAGCCAAAGAAGTGTTCAATCAAATGAGATTTTTCATTCTTAGTTAAAAGCTACTAAAGTTATGACATCAATTGGTGAAAATCTAAAATTTGAATGTCAATCTGAAATTGCCTTGATTTATAGATCTATCTTGATTTAGATCTATCTTCTTTATGATGTTAAAAAACACACAACACACATCAGGCCTAACATCATGTTAGTAGCAAAGAGGCACAAATCAGCAACATAAAAATCACCACATGACACAATGATTATGTGGAAAACCCTAGTGGAAAACAAGACCTTTTTGTCACAATTATGGCAGCATATTCGCACTTGTGACTTCTTTAGTTGTACCTATAGATAACTCTATAAGGTAATCTTGCCATTTCAATTATTCAAAGATGTCTTGTGCTTTGGTTTCCAAAGATACAATTCATTTCAAACGTAGTCACAAGTTTTGGCTCCAAAAACTTTGGACGCCAGCCTAGGCAGCCAAACTTAGAAATGAAACTGTTACCAATTTTTCACTTTCAGGCCAAAATTGCTTTCACAGGAGACATTTAGTTCTGGTGTAAGGTTTTAGAAGGGTTTGAATAATTAAGGTAAAAAAGAGAAAAAATCAATTAAGCATCTTTTCATTTTTTGACAAGGTGATTAATTGATGCTTTAATTTAAATTCTAAAAGAGATCTTTCAAAAATGTTTAGGTTGTCATGTAGGAAGCCTTTTTCTGTGGGCTCCTTTTTGCGGATACTTGATGGCTGCCAGATCTCATTCGATCTCTCCAACAGTGGCTTCAGAATCAGTTTTAAGCTCCATTGATCGCTCATCCAGTCTATTTGAAAAGAGACAGCTCATTCAGTGTTTTTTGTTTCACTCTTCAATAGTGATGTAAGAACTATCTCAGAGGTTTAAACGTAAAACCTGCATTATGATCAAGGGAGATGCACGTGGGAAAGATTTCATTCTTCCCAAAAGAGTATAGCAGCTTCAAGAACAGTATCAGAGAGCCAAGGCAAAGATCATCAAAAAAGAATCATTGGCATAAAGGAGTAACATTCTTAGTTTCATTACGATGGAGCAAAGTGCAAGAGTAGTTCTATGACTGTCATAGAGGCAACCTGGTAGTCTAAGAATCCATATCATTCCAAAGACCAAAGCAGCCCCAGTATGCAATAGCATTGTTCTTGTGACAGTGCAGCCACAATGAGAAATGACCATACAGAGACAGCCAAGGAGATGGGTTACAATAAGACGACAGTGAATATCCTCTATTATTCGAGCATTGAAGAAGCACAGAGCCTTAAGCCATAGAGAAAGCAAAAGAGTTTAACAGACCATTGGAGGGCAGATCAAAGACAAGGAATCTCAGTAATAAAGAATTTTGACACTATTCATCAACATTAAGAACAAGTGACAATGCATTGTGAGCTTCAAAAACTCAAGCAAACACGGTAAGATTGAAGGTCTTATCATTGTGGATAAAACTATATAAGTACCTTATATCCTTCACAGTAAATACCCAATGATGAAGAAAATCCCAAAGACAGAGCTCTATAACAGTTTGCAGTTGAGTTAAAGAGCCATGAATGCAGATTTATATCCATATTTAATCAAATACTGTCACAAAAGCTTCTAAGATTAGATAAAGACCTCTGTTTTACTGTTAGAGAATAGACAGTGGTGTACAGATGAGTTAATTGTCAAAGAGGATAAAAGAACAGTTTTCATAATAAAACACAGTCCAAAGGTCTCTCAGAACAGTCATTATCACCATATAAAAGCATGAATGCATCAAGATCAAGGACAAGTATATGGAAGAGAGAGGTTCTAAGAGTACGGGCTGCATTCAAAGCATGAAGACCATGTTCAAGACTTACAAGAGACTGTCATAACAAGGTATAAGGCCTCAGCCCTCAATTCTGATCAAGGACAGTCTTAAGGACACAGAGTGGGGAGATTTTGGACGGTAAAAGATAAAACAAAAATGGTAGTTGAAAGACATTTTTGTGGTCAAAGAGAAGGTCTAGAACAGTCATAACAAAGACAAGCATCTTATGATAAAATGCAGCCATGAGACCTCACGTATGCATGTAATTATTGGTCATCTATAAGGTATCAAACTTGAGTATTTTGGCATGTGAGATTCAAATCAAAGCAGTCATAGAGCCTAGCAAGTACAGTGAGCATTCCAGGAAGTCATTGTAATAGTGCAAAAAGGATAGCATGAATGCCATACTAGCTTACTGGTTCTAGAAGCCAAAATGGATGAAGACAAGCTTATGACAGTCATAATTTTCAGAGGACATCCTGTGTAGCACTTCCATCAGATAATACCATGTAATACAAAAACATTTCCAGACCAATATAAGGAAAAGGTTACTGCCATTAATGGTGTTTTTGAAAATAGCAATGATTTACAGTCTTATTCCAGATTATCACAAGGGAACAGTGATAGTAACCATACAAAAATCAGTCACAGAATTCTGAATTCTTTGTGTCAAACCCTAATGCAGGGTAAGAAATCATGAGGGCTATGCAAGATTGCAATCATGTGTAGGACCTTGACGACATCCACAGTCCAAAGACAAGTGATTGTGAAATAAGAAGCAAAGCCATAAGGCTAAAGTCACTATCAAAGCATAAGAAGCAAAGCCATTAAACCCAGCCATTAAGGCTCAGAATCAAGGTGCAGACCTGAGAAGGAGATAATCTTATAGCAGCCATCAGGCTAAAGTCATGGTCAGAGCAGTTATCAAGACATTAGGGGTTTAGAACAGTGCATGATCACATGGATCCTAAGGAGCAGTATCTCCAAAGGATTGAGATTATGGTGGATTTTGTAAGCGTAACTCACTGTTACTAGATCAAAGAGCAATCTAGTGAGAGCAGCCTCAAATCTGATAAGACTATCAAAACAGTGACTTAAGCACTAAAGATGTCAAAAGAGTACACACAGCCACAGTCACTATTTTGGATAGTTTGCGATTGAAAGTCACAATGACAGTATGTGACAGTATAGAATGATAGTTTGCAAACATAATGATCCTACAGTCACAGACAGTAAAGTCTAAACCAACCTTAAGGAATACACTATGAATGGTCAAATAAATGTCAAACCAATGAGCCAAGTAAGACAGCCTTCATTCACAATAATGAACATTACAAGTCTTAAAAAGTTCAAGGCTTTTATGGTAGCATCATGGCAAATCAAGAAAGAGGGCAGACTAAGAACAGTTGCAGTGAATACAAAACAGAGGACAGAGATATCAATCTCTTAGAGCTATCAAAAAGGTTACTTAGCTTTTGTAGACAAATAAATGATGAAGAAAAGTCAGTCCCATCAGCAAATATAGTATCTAGTATGGTGGAGAAGAACATTGCCCTAGCAATAACAGGGTTTCAAAACAGTGATATGTTCAGAAAACAGCTAGCAATCATGATTAAAGAGACAGTCAAGCATCAATTTGAGGGCTAGATCAAGAGAGTGAAAGCTGGATTTTGAGTACACCATCAGTTTAATCCTGAAAATAAGGAGTTTTGGGTGAGTTTGCAGCTGTTCCAGTGCAGTTAATGACTCCTTATGGGTTGGTCACCTTTCAAGACAACTTTTGCAGCAGTCTACAGTCAGTTACAGTCAGTTTTGACTCCTTTTTTGAGGGCTTTTGCCTTCCATTTGACCCAAGAAGATATCTCATGCAAATTGGAGCACCTTTCATGGAAAAAGCAATCAGTTGGAGCACATTGCAAGGAACCTTCTCTAGTTCTAGCTCAGTGTTATCTTCAGTTCTTTCTTAGTTGAGGAGTAAGACCCTTTTCTATAAGGCAAGATTTGTAGTCTTTTCTCCTTATCTTTTTCTCTTTTGCATACACACAGCAGTAAAAAGTATTGTAGCTCATTTATTTTCAAGCATTGAAGCATTGTAATGAAAAACTCTTCCACTATTCAATAAAATACAGTAGGCTTCCTTAAAATTGATCTTGTCTTTTCTTTGTCATGTGCATGATTGAGAAATATTGTCGTTTATTCATAGATCCTTTATTTATGTCTCATTTATGCTTTGAAAAACAACAAAGTCCATGATAGTTCAGGTTATATGAGTGTGTTCGTCATTATTCAATCAGTTTGCAGTTGTGAAAACCTTCCTTTTCCTTCAAACAAACATTGAAAAAATCAAAACCTTCATATGAGATATTAATGCAATAATGGTGTAGATTAAGTTGTGAAACATTTTTGAGGTATTTTGAGGCTGATTGTGGTTTAGATAGGTTACTATAAACTCATTTTGGTGCAATCACCTCCTGGTAGATTAGGATTTTTTTTAAAATTGGACAGCAAGCTTTCTACCCCTTTTCTTAGTCAAAAATTAGTTTTCTAGGAGGTTTCATAAGAGAACTAGCTCACTCTAGAGGTTGATTTCTATTATAGGCAACCCACAAGCTTGGAAATCATTCCATATTTCACAAGATTGTTGAGCTTTCAGCTTAAGAATTTCGGGTGCAATCTTGGTGACAACAGAAACATCACATGAAATGTGACAAATGAAGGAATATCAAGAGGCAATTGTTACCTCTTTTCAAATGTTCTTTCGAAGAAGTTCAAAAATCACCTTTTTGTTCTCTTCACTTGTCTTTTACCATACCACTCTATGCATCCACATTTAAAAAAAAAACAATTAAATATTTATGTTTACAAAGTCATATTTACCATTGCCAGTGGAACTCGTTGTTTTTTCAATTTGCTAGAAAGATAGTATCGATTTGATTTCCCCTTGAACATTTTATTCCAATGTGTGCCTTGAGAAGGACTCGAATCTCCACACTCAATAGTCACATGTGCTAGGTGTTTACCTTGTGCATATTGTAAGCTATTTATACAACACAACTGCTCTTGTTGGCCCACATGACAGGCAATATATCTCTCTGCTTGGGGAATAATAAAGAGCTATTTTGTGCTCGTTGAGCAAGTGAGGAGATTAAAAAAAAAATGGTATGAATATTATTAAAAAAAATTTGTCAATACACTGTAAGTGCCTAGGAACACTTCCCAAGGATGTGGGAACTTGCAATATGACATGGAGTTTACAAAGTAGATGGCACCTTAATCCTAACATTCTCCCACTTGACATTGTAGTGTCATAAATTGTTTACCTTGAACAATTTCAGTCTATTTGGCACCTACTTTAATGTGATTTCATTTTACCAATGTGATTTCATTCCCCTAGATCATTTTAAGCCCTTTTGGTCTCTATTCTACCTAATTATTTCACCAATGTGCCTACAATTAAATAATCGTCAAATGCAAATTTCAAAGCAAGGTCCTCCTTTGTTTAGGGCCTCAACACTTCTCTCTCCCTTTTGGGTGCTAGCACCCTAGTCCTATCCAAAGGGGTTCAACTTTTGAGTATTTTGAGTGCTAGCCACAATCATTGTGATCTAGTCTTGATCTTTGCATTCGATATTTTTTTGCCAGCCTATACTTGAAAAACCTTGTATATAAAGAACATCTTCTATCATTCATAAGGCCTAATGGACTATCTAGTAATTATTTTTACAATTGAATCCAATCTAGTGCTATTGAGCAACATACTACAAGCATTCTACACTCAAGTATGGATTCATGTTTCTTATTTATGATTATTATGTTATTGCACTAACATTTGTAGGACTTCCAAAAGAGCATTGCATCATCACCTTTATGTGGAGCTTCTTGAGAGGGTTCCATACCTATCATGATCTTGTCAGTTCGCCATTTATCATTTACTCAGCCTCTGTCTCTGCATATATAAACTCTTTTTTCATCATCATTGTTGTTGTTGAAGTGAGAACACCAACACGAGGTTTGACTTAGGCAAGCTCCTATATATCACAACCATTTTCCTCCTTTTCTATGTATGTAGGTTCAAATCCAATTATGACATAAGTATAGGTGGACATAATAAATACTAATAAAAAGCCTTGTGATAAAATGTGAATGGACAAAAAGCCTCAAACTAGGGCACCCAATGCCTTTATCTTGCTACTTTGAGACAATTTTTTGGGAGAGTTGTGCAGAGCATCTTGATTGCAATTTTAGTTGTCTTTCAAAATCTTTGTCACCTTCAAACTAGGGCACCTAACACATGTGTCTAGCACATTTAGCACCAAATTTCAACACCAAGTTCCTCTTTGTATCTCATTTCTAGATATGTGTTTATCTCTTTTATATATATATATATATATATATATATATATATATATATATATATATATATATATATATTCAATCAATCTTACTTAATTAGGCTTCTTTAGCTTAGTTCACTACACACACACCCAATTCCAATCATATGCAAGAATCTAGGAAAACATGACTCTTTTTTGTGGAAAAAAAAATCCACTCGGACCTCTAATGTTGCATGGGAGAAGGAATTGATCCTAGGTTAATGAGCATTTTAGCCTAGGATCACTTTGTTTCTGAATATGGGAAAACAGGTTTTGATGGGCCCCTAAAACCCATTATAGCCAAAAGATCAAAATATTTACATTAAAGTGTAGCAAAACACAAAAGACAACACACCAAGAAACTATTTATTTTATTAAATATCCTAGTATGTTTAATTAAATAAATCAATTTGCCATTAAATCATCAAAAAAGGAAATTAATTGGAAAAAAGAATTAAGAAAAGAAGTCAAAAGGAATTAATCTTCAAAATCAAATTAAAAATTGAAGAAAAATATCAAGAAAATAATTAAATATCAAAACTGAATGAAATAGAGAATAAATCAGTTTTTTTCTGATTTTATCTTAATTTTAGTTCAATTTCCTTTAAAACTGAGAAAAGCAGCCAATCACATCAATTCACCTAGATTGTGTTTCCTCTTGGAAAATCTTGACCGCTCATCATCATTTGATCTCAGCCGGTGGTTTCTTTCAGAATTTTCTATAAATTCAAGCTCTCATCTCTCATTCAAGGATTCTGAAGAATATATTGTTATTATGTTGTGTTTGCTCTAGGTTCATTGAGATTTGTGCATTGAGATATTACATATTAGTTATTGCATCCTTATTAAATCATCTAGCACAATCTTGCATATCTAGCTTAAATCTTGCATTCATCTAGCATAATCTTGCATCCATTTAGCTCAAATTCATGTTCATATAGATTAAATCCTTTGTTTATGTGTTGTCTAGTCATTGGTATTGCATATAAAATCTGAGAGAAAGACTAGAATCACATCTGCTAGAGGCAATAGGTTGCTTTGTAATGGTTTATTATTCATTATTGATTATTGATTTACTAACCATGCATCTAATGACTTAATTGAAGTGTTGTGTATTTAGATACAACTTATAGATATAGGTCCACTTTTCACACAAATATTTTTGGCACCCACCGTGGGGCCCGGAGTTCAACCCTTCAGCCTCAAAATCACTTTTTTAATCTTTCAGGTCTCGTCTATACAACCTTTGCTAAATATCGTATGAGTATAGGTCCTTCATTGTACAACATTCTGTCAATACCTTTCTTTTATCATGCAGTTCTGCTGGAATACTCATACAAGTTTTTGCTCTAATTATTTGCCTTTGTGTTTTGTTGTTCGGGTCTATGAGAATACTTGTACAGAAAGGTATACTTTGTCGTACGAATTTCTGTGTTATCATTTCAAAAATAGTGTACTTGCCAGGGTTTTTCGTGAATTGAATTTGGATTTTACTAACACTGATGCTAACCTTGGTTTGTCTTTTGTTTGCCTAAGTTTTTCACAGCCTAATTGATTTTTTGTAGAATGCTTGCCAAAGAATCTATCAATCGAACATACATCTGTCAAAGAATCAAAAGCAAAATGACTACTGATGTATTGGTTTTACAGGTTGCCCAAGGAGAATCAATTAAACATTGTGTATTCTTTAAAGTTCGATTTCATAGGCACTTAAATTGCTATTTGGTTAAAGAAAAAATCTATCTTTTTTGTTTTTAAAAAAATCTGAGAGGTAGGAAAGTATGCTCTTGCCTTTTACAGACAATCAGAAATCTAGACCCTCGAAGCTTTTTCTAAGTTTTGAGATTTGTATACCTTTAGTGGGCCTGTCACAGTGGGAAAAAGTAATCTCCCTGTGAGAATGACCCAAGTGAATACAGCTGGACCTGAGCATTCCAGCTCATTATAATAAATAAGCCTCTCATGATTAAAGTCTCAGAGGACGGGATTATTTGAGTTTTCTCTTTGAGATCTCTCATATCGAATATTTTGTAGGGCCTCGCGGTCTCAATCACATTTACGTGACTACAACTTGTTTTGGTACCTTGTCGAGCTATAGGCCTCAATCATGCTTGCATGACTTCAAGGGGTAATTTCAAACGAAATTCTTAACTAAGAACTATAAGATAGAAGCTACCCGATGAACAACTGAGAGGGGGGGGGGTGTTGAATAAGTTGTTAATAGATTATATCATTTAATCCACTTAATAACCTTTAACCAAGTTGAGTACCGATAAAGCAGAAATAGATAGCAGTAAACAATACAACTTAACAATTAAACATATAATCAATACAAAGCAACCATACCACATAACACCATGATTTGTATGTGGAAAACTCGGAAAGGAAAAAACCACGGTGGGAAGCCTACCCACAGTCAGATGATACTTCTGCAGAAATTATGTGATACAATCAGGGGCCTGCACATGCAAGAGGGCACACTACCTAGAGCGTATTGCTCATTACAAAAGAGTCTCACTGACTACAAAGAGGTTAAAACCACCTCAAGATAAATGGACAACAATCCAAAATAATGAACTGCCAGAGATAGCATCTACCATGCCTGATTACAGTCCTAGTTAGGCTCAATACTGGAGGCCTTTGACCTCTTCCTTAATCCCAAATCAATCACCTATGATTGACCAAATCTCCTTCGCATATGATATTGCATTTCAAGACCAGGAACATCTTTTCATTCCCATCCTATGATCTACAATGAGATCTTACATCATTTTATACCAACCCGAAGGCCTAAACCAATTAGGTCTGCCACCTAAAAGATATTACAATAAGATCATTACATAAATCCATATTACAATGATATGCCATGTTGGCTTAAGACCAAAACAACAATAACCAATTCATAGAACATCTCAAAATATCCCAGTAACGTGTAGAGTACATGTTAACATGATACCAGTCCATAGCCTAGATAGCTACCAGACCTATTCTGGGTCCACCATGCCAAAGCAATATCTTTAAGCAGCTGAAGCATGATCAAAGAACATCTTCAACATCCTGAAATCTATGTAGAAGTCGTACCAACACCACTTATGCATCCTGTCAAGATTCCTTAGTAAAAGCTCTATCGGTAAAACCTTAAACCAATGCCAATAAGGGTTTACAAGAGTGTATGGCAGCATCTGATTACCAAGTCAATACCAACTGACCAAAACATGCTCAAGGAACATGTAACACATGAAATCAAACATACTCCATTGATCCAAACATGTCAGAAGTGTCCAACAAATAGTCTCTTCTGCCGGTAACACTAGATCTTCTACCAGTAACCAAAACCTATCTGTCGATAACCAACCATAACAACTAGTGTTGACATTAATGACAAAACATAAATGTAACACATAATCAATTTATCCATAATTCCAACACCCGGTTCACCTCTGAAAGGGGGAAAACTTTGTGCAAGAGAGATAGTAACTCTCCCAAGGCACTTGCCATATCATGCCCCCATTAGCGTTTGGAGTCGACTAATATGACATTGAGAATCCATTGCATGAGACTCAGCGGCCGTATTCTAATTAGCTATTGGGTGTGTACCTAAGTCAGCAAGCAAAGGTTTTCTTCTCTAAGACAACTTTCGTAGGGTTAGTGTGTTGTGATTGAAGTCATTATACATCTTGCATGTTTACTGTGTTTTCATCCCTGAAACTGAATCTGAAATTGAAATATTGAAACTAGAGAAAAAAAATCAAAAACATAAAAAAATCAGTGATCAAAACTGTCCGTGTCCAAAACTGGTCTCTGTCAGTCATCGAAACATTAGTCCTTATAAAAAAAAAAACTGGTCTTTGTCAGTCATTGAAACTCTGTCTATCAGAATCTTGTTTCTGTTTAATCCTCTGTCGTATGAGTTTTCTGAATTGTCATTCTGCTACATACCTATTGTCATATGAGTCTTCATTGCTCTTAATAGTTTGTCGTCTGGCTCTGTAAAACCTGTCATATGAAACTGCACAACTATCATCTGGCCTTTTACATTCTATCGTATGAATATATCAAAGTCAATAGATTATCGTCTGGAGTCTGCCCAATTGTCGTACGAAATTAGGTAGTAACTCATACGAAAAATTGTCTTGATCGTCTAGAAACAACTAAACTATCATCTGGGTTTGAGAAATCTATTGTACAAATTCTTGATCTTGTTAGTCAAAATTGTCAAATTTTCCCAAATCAGTCTACAATGAGCATAAAATTGGTCATCAATCATTCTGAGCATATACAATCTTGATAGTGTACCCCTGTCATTGTGTTGCATGATTTTGTTGATCATCTCTTAGCTAGTTCAATCAACTACTTATCAAACCGAAATTAACTTAGATAACATCTTACATAGGATAGATCATTCCTGAAACTAGACCAGATCTTAGTTACTTCTCTCAAATCACTACGTTAAATGGACAACTAGTTTCAATTTGATCTTGACTTCTTCATCACATCTAGCTCTCAATCCCATTAGTTGTAAATGTCTACTCAAACCAGAAGTTCTCGCAAGAAAGATGACAAAGGTAAAGGAGTACCCTTTTCATCAAACAACAATACATTCTTTGTAGAAGAACTTGTCTCAAATAAACCTTCCTCATCACAAATACCAATTTTTGATCAACCCCTATCTCCCACCATGTCTGGAGAAAGGCAAGAAAGACAAGATACTAAATGCGATACTTATGACAACCTCAACACCCATGATACTAGTAGTGATTCCTCATCAAGCAATTTTGAAGCCTTTGAACCTATGGAAACTGTTATAAATAAATGTCTAAACGATAAACATTTTCAAAAGATGATGAAGATCATCATGTCTAGAGAAAAGGAAGAGCATTTTCTAGAGCTAGCAAAGCAAGGCGCTAAACTTCCTATTGATTATGACATTGAAACCCTCATCACTAAAGAGGAAGAGACACCTTTAGTGCTGGTAAATAAACAATTACAAGCATTATAGACAGAAATCATAGAACTAAAAACCAAGGATAACTCATCAAAGCAATATCCTTTGGACACAATATGCCCATTTCAATTTGACAAAAACCTTTACATGCCTCCATTTCTTTCAAGAGTGGAGATTCCTAAGTTTGACAAATATGATGGAAATATAGATCTTCAGGACCGGGTGAACTCACAATACTGGTTCCCACTTTTTGACCAACTTTGACACTTAGATGAACATTTTGCAAAAAACCTTCACTTTCCGACACCTATAACTTTTAAATCATTAAGAATTTGAAGATGATGTAAACTAGTGATTTGTAACATCCTTTTTGTAGATTCTAAATATATTTTTTTCAATTTTTTTTGAATAAAATTTTATTGATTTTTTCATCTCCCTCAAAAGTAGTTTTTTACAGGAAACAACATTTTTTAAGAGTGATGTGCATCCCGAAACATATAAATTTTTTTCTATAAATGATAAAAACTTATCTCTTTTAAATTTTGGTTTGTAACATCAATACCCAGGGCATGCAGTCGGTTTGATAGTGATATGTTGAATATTTTTTATTTTATTAAGTTTTGAAGTCCGACTAATTATAATTTAGATATAGGTGTATGTTTGAACACATAACTTGCTCTATATATATCAAAATTAAGTTTTATTTTTTTTGTTAGAAAGAAGACATCAATACCTAGGGCATAGATATTTTTCAAAAAAATTTTGAATTAGTTTGCTATTTTTCCCAATGCATTGAACAAAGAAGTTCATGTTCGGTGAAAAACCTACATTCATAAAAAATAAAATAAAAATATATTAATAAACTTAAATATATTAAAAATTATACTATTTGGAAAGCTTATAATAAGGACTAAATCCTTAAGAAAACAAAACTTCTAAATGAATTCATTTGACCCCTCAAAAGCTAATGTAAAATTGGTTTTTTATCAGCATTTGATAGATGCAAAGGAGACTCCATTGCAAGTATGGTTTAGAAGTAGAGAGGTTCTATCCAAGAAATTTTGATCTAAGAGCCTTTGATCTAACTCTCTTCAATTAATTACTTCAAATGGGACCTCTTAAAGCTTAAATAATTATATTTTTCAAAAAATGTATGATTTCAACAAAAATCAGGATGTACCAAAAAGTGGGAACCAGCTTTGTGAGTTCACCCGACCATGTTAGAGAATTTTGTGCTTTATGTATGGAATTCATGCACAAACAAACATACCTCATGTGCCTCTTCCCGAGAAGCTTAGGAGGACAAGCTATGGAATGGTTTTCAAGCCTACCTATGGGAATCAAATTTTTTGAGGAATTAATCAAATTATTTCTAAAACAATATTGCTATAACATTCATCATCTAGTCACTATGATTGAGCTTTGCAACACTAAACAAAAAACAGGAGAACATTTTCTCACTTTTCTTCAACGTTGGAGAAAAATGTTCTCTAGATATTCGCGACCTATTCCAAATTCTGAGAAGATGGATATCTTCATCAATAACCTGATCCCTGAATTGAAATACAATATCCAAAAGCAAGTGTACCCTTCATTCAACAAAATGGTAGATAGTGCCCTCAAAAAGGAAGATGTGCTTATAAAGAAAGGAGATATATCACTTTGGAAAGAAACGTTGTTAATGATGGAGTGGTAGACACTGTTAAATCAAAATCAAAATCCATGATATTTAACTTGGCTAGCGGCACACAAGCACTCAAAGCAGCTGAAACTGTAGCGGAAAATCCTCCAAAAAAATCAAAAGAATGGTTTAAAGAGAAACCTTGGCTTTCAAAACCTAAACACGATTTCACTACTCCGGATGAATCATATGAATCAAATTTTAAAACTTTATTGGCAAATGATCTGATAACATTGTCAGACAATTCTAAACCATATGATCCAGAAGTTAAACCCAAATGGTGGAGAGAAATTGAATACTGTGAATACCATCAAAACAAGGGTCATACAACAAACAACTGCATGAAGCTCAAACATGAAATTCAAACCTCATCAACGCTGGCAAAATCATTATTGTAAATCACATGACTAACACTAATCACAAAGATTTTAAAGATCCCTTACCTATTTATGAACAAGGTGATTCCTCAAAATCAAAGGGAGGTGCCAAAGTCAATTACACCTACACTAACAATGACAATGTGATCAACGTGATTGAATCTTTCCAACTTGAATATTGTAATGTGATCATAATCAAAGATAAACAAAATCAAGCACAAACTACAAATGTTGTGACCCAAGCTCAAAAGTAGGTTACTCTTGAAGGAGCTAGTTCCTCAATTTCTGCTCAAACAACATCAAACCTGCCCATTTCTTCCAATAGACAAACATATACAATCACAGCTAAATCTAAGTAGTTGGCTTTATCATCCTCTCCTGGTTATAGCATCATCGAACAATTGAAAAGAACAAATGCTCAAATCTCCATTTTTGAACTGCTTAAGATCTCTTCTGCTCATAGAGAGATCGTGTACAAAGCCTTACTCACTACTAATGTCCCTAAAGATTTAGATGTAGATCGGTTTCAATCTATGGTGGGTCACCTGACTTCACCTCATTACCTCACTTTCTCTGAAGAAGATGATAACTCACTAAATCACCCACATAACTAGCCATTACACATCGAAGCTATGATCCATAAACACCAAGTTAAACATGTTTTGATAGATGGAGGCGCTGGGTTGAATATTTGTACCTACAATCTACTAACACAACTGGTATTTTCTAAAAATGTAATTGATCCAACAAAGAAAATAACAATCAAATCTTATGATGAAGAAGAAATAACCTCTAAAGGTCTGGTGCTATTACCAATCAGGGTAGGACCCATGGAAAGAAATGTTATCTTTCAGGTGCTCGACCTTCCTCTTTCATACAACATCTTACTGGGCAGGCCATGGATTCACGAAATGAAGGCGGTACCATATACATATCATCAATGCTTGAAATTTCCTTATAATGGAGTTGAAGTTAGTATTACTGTTGATACAAGATATACCTGTAATGCATTAACGCAGAGTGTTGATGCTTTTGTTCTTCATAATAGAGCAGCCTCTATAGCTGAAAGTTCAAAAACTTTGCTGAAAAATTTAGAAATGAAATTGAAAATCACAAATACTAGGCATGGATGGATACAAAATAGAACTTGTACTTTCACTAATGTCTCTTCTTTCATCACCAAGACACTTAAGAAGACCATTAGAGGTTATGAAGCCACAAACTTCAACTCCAAATGTCATTTATGATGGTCTCTTTATACAGTCCTCTACTTCCCTTGCAGATGAAATAAAAGAGGATGTTGTTCTCAAATGGCTTTTCAAAGAAGATAGTACAAACAAAGAAATATGACATTGTGAGATTTCCCCGACACAATATGGTCCAGGCTATAAGATGATTCAACGCATGGGATATTCAGGTATCGGTCCTCTAGGCAAGCATCAAGAAGGTATTGTTGAACCTATTCAACTACAAACTAAGTTTGCAAATGATAAAGCTGGACTCAGATACAATCCAAGAAAGTCATCAGATCAGAAACATACTTCTCACCATCAACCTAAGTGGAGGAAAAATATACTACTTTCAACATCACAAGAAATCAATACTCAGCAAACTCAAGAAGAGTATGAAAATGAACAAGAAGAATCAACAATCAAGAGCGAATAAGCCGCTAGTATGCAAGTTCCAATTGTATCAACAATAACACTACAAGGAGTAGAAATCCCAGAAGACACAAGGGAAGAAATCGAAGGAATCTAAGAGTTGTTTGCACCACTAAACATTCTAGTCTTATATACAGGTAGACAACAAGTAGATGATTTAGAAACTGATTCGAATGAGTATGAATGGGGTCCAGATTATCTCTCAGATACACCTACTATAGAACTTCCTGAAGAATCTAGTGATATCATAGATGAAGCATAAGAGGAAATCCACTTAAAATTGCAAAAGAAAATAGAGGAAATAAGGCTAAAAAGATAAGAAGACTATGAACAATAGCTGAAAGAAGGAAGAGTACAAGAAAATCCTCCCTCTAATGAGATAGAACAAATTAGGTATGGAACTACAAAAGAAGAATTAGAAGCTACAGAAGCAGGACTAGTCATCAGTCCAGAGGAAACTGAATGGAAAAGATGATAGGGACTAACGGAACCATCAACGTTATGTCAAAAAGTATGTCAAATACAAGTGATCAATGAACCAAATCACGAAGGAACTTGTAGCATCAAAGATGTAGGTATTGATGCTATACATACTTTTACTAAATCACTTGAAGAAGAGTCAAAACTTCATCTTATGACTCTGATAACTCTGATAGAAGCTCTATTTATGATAATACCTATTCGACGTCATATTATGACTACTCCGTCATGAATGCTGAGATTCTACCTATTGAACCTGTTACTGTCACACCATGATATGTAGTCTGGTCTAAAGTAGGGGACAGTGCTAGGAGTAGGTCTATTGGGTTAGGTCCACTAAATCTTAACATGCACTTCGATAATCATGTTGTAACTCTTCCTGATCTTGAGACACCTATGCAAGGTAGTTTTCTAGAACTTGACTTGTCTGTCCGAAGTTATGATGATAATACCATGAACTCCCTTGAAGCTATTCAAACTTTATCCTTGGTACATCCTGAACTGATTGAATTTACTCTTTACAACCAACCTTTGAATACACCTACCTTCTCCAATGAATACACATTAGGTTGCTATCTTAATGCAGTTGAACTAATGAACTCTTCCACCAGTGAGCAAAGTGAGAACATGACTGAGACATACATCAAGTATCTTAGTTGCAAAAAAAAAAGGTTCTGATGATGAAAACCACACTGTGGCGATGTTAGAACAAATAAAAGTAAAAATAAAGGATGCACCTAAGGGTGAAAACCTCTCTGAGGCACCCGAGGGTGAGATACTTGATATGCTGCCAAGTCACTTCCAAGAAAGGTCTTCAATATTGATTGAACCAACTCAACTAGTAAATATTGGAAGTCAAGAGACACCACATATCATTCATTTAGCTCAATCACTATCGGTAGAAGAGTTAAAATATTTCAGCAACCTCTTTTCAGAAAAGAAGATCAACTTTGCATGGACATACTCCAATATGCCAAGCCTAGATCCTAATCTCATCATGCATCATCTCTCTATTACACTAGAAGTTAAACCAATTAAGAAAAAACTTTGTAAGATGCATCCTCATGTGGCACTGCGAGTCAAGGTTGAGCTAGAAAAATTGCTAAAAGATGGATTTATTAGAGCTATAGACTATGCAGAATGGATATCAAACATAGTACCTATATCAAAGGTAGAAAATCTATTAGGGTTTTCATAGAATTTAGGGATCTCAACAAAGCATGTTTGAAAGATGATTTCCATTGCCCAACATTGATAGGATAGTGGATATGACTGCTGGATATGAGATGTACTCATTAATGGATAGATTCTTTGGTTATAAACAGATCAAGATAGCTCCTGAGGATCAAGAAAAGACAACCTTCACATGTGCATGGGGAACCTTCTACTGGAACGTCATGCCATTTGAACTAAAGAATGTAGGAGTGACTTACCAAAGAGCAGTAACCACTATCTTCCATGATATGATGCACAAAAACATGGAAGATTATGTTGATGATACCCTAGTAAAAACCATGAAGAGATCCACACATATCCAAGAACTAGGCTTCATACTGGATAGAATGGAAAGATTCAAGCTTTGGCTAAATCCTAAAAAATATGCATTCGGAGTAACATCAAGGAAATTGCTTGGTTACATTATTTTAAAGAAAGGAATTGAGGTTGATCCTGAGAAGGTCCAAGCCATAATGGAAATTCCTCCGCCCAAAAATATCAGTCAAATGAGAAGTTTACAAGGATGTCTCCAATCAATAAGGTGTTTTAAATCTCAGCTTGTAGACAAAGCTCAACCCCTCACAAAAGTATTAAGAAAATGAGTCCAATATAACTAAGATGAAGATTGTGAACAACATCTAAAACAAATCAAAGACTATCTTTCTAATCCACCCATATTGATGCCACCAATTCAATGTAAACCATTGATTCTATACATATCAGCTACCGATACATCACTGGGGGCACTTTTGGCACAACAAGATTAAAATAAAAAGGAAAGATCTATATATTATATCAGTAGAA
This sequence comes from Cryptomeria japonica, assembly GCF_030272615.1. NCBI lineage: Eukaryota > Viridiplantae > Streptophyta > Pinopsida > Cupressales > Cupressaceae > Cryptomeria > Cryptomeria japonica. Next base: position 707,863,845 of record NC_081411.1, on the reverse strand, counting down.
CCTTTGTGTCCTATGAAATGAACTATACTATCATAGAAAAAGCTTGTTTGGCATTAGTCTTTGCATCACATAAATTAAGACACTACATGTTAGCACACTCTATTAAGCTGGTGGCTAATATTGATCTGCTCAAGTATATTCTCAGCAAAGCAACACGCACAGGAAGATTGGATAAATGGGTCATGGTTCTTACGAAATTTGATATTGAATATGTAGAATGCAAAGCCATCAAAGGATAGGTTATTGCAGATCAACTTGTTGATGCTCAACTTGAACACATTGAACCTTTGCACATATAATTTATGGATGAATCAATCATGCACCTTACTCAATGATCATAGAAGATGTTCTTTGATGGGTCTTTCACTCAACATGGTACTGGGGCTGGAATACTTTTTGTTACTCCTCAAAAATATTCAATCCCCAAAGCTTACAAGATTCTCTTCCCTTGCACAAACAACATTGCAAAATATAAAGCTTTGGTAAATGGGATCAAGCTAGCCATCGAATGGAAGGTTGTTGAATTACACATGTATGGAGACTCCCAACTGATCATTAACCAAATCAATGATATATATCAGATTAGAGATGAGAAATTGATGCCTTATAAGAGAATGGTGGATGATCTCAAGAAATACTTTACCTTTGTATCAGTTCAACAGATTCCCAGATCAACAAATAAAGTAGCGGATGCAATGGCCACCTTGGTGTCTATACCACAACTATAGGAATCTAATTTTCTCTTTGAATTCCTAGTGGAAGAGTTACATTATCCTTCCTATGATTCTCCCGAGTCCTAGATGGTCTGTTCTATTATTGGACATGACTCATCTTGCTATAGCCACATTTACTCTTACCTATGTGACCAAGTTATCCCTGTTAATCTTACCCGAAATGAGAAAAGGAACCTAATCTGAAATGCTTCACAGTACGTCATCATTGCTAATGACCTATTTAGGTGAGGTTTGGATAGTACTTTGCTTAGGTTTCTAGAAACTGAAGAGTCCCAACATGCATTATCTGAAGTCCATAAAGGTATTTGTGGATCCCATTCAAATGGTCTAACTTTAGCACGAAAACTACTAAGGGCTAGCTACTACTGGCCAAACATGGAGAAAGATGCTATAAAATTTGCTAAAACTTCTGAGAAGTGTCAGCTACATGGGAAAATAATACACGCTCTAGCAAAGGATCTCATACCCTTCATTACACATTGGCCTTTTCAACAATGGGTGTTTGATCTCATTGGCCAAATATATCTTGCATCTTATAACACACATAAGTTTATTATAACTGCCACTGAGTACTTCACTAAGTGGGTAGAAGCAGTTCCGCTCATCAAAGCAATCGATAAACAAGTAGCTCTGTTCATCCTTAACTATATCATCTGTAGGTATGGTATACCTTCATCCATTGTGACTGACAATGGAGGGCAGTTCAAGAATAAAGATCTAGATGAACTCTGTGAAAAATTCAAAATAAAATAACATTGGTCATCCATTTACTACCCTCAAGGTAATGGACAAGCTAAAGCATCTAATAAGAATATGTTGACTATCTTACATAAAACAATAAATAAATCTGGAAAGGATTGACATCTACAGCTCAATCCTATACTATGGACTCATAGAAAAAGTATTAGAACACCTATTGGGGCTACACCTTTTTCTTTGGTGTATGGGTCAGAAGCAGTCTTACCTATTGAGGTGGAAATACCATCTTTAAGAGTTTCTTTGCAAGGTATTGTTACTGATGAAGACTACAAAATATCTATATTGCAAGAACCTGAGTTGCTGGATGAACATCGAAAAGTGGCATTTGATCATCTAAGAGAATATCAAAAGAGAATGTCTAGAGGTTATAACAAAAAAGTTCGACAACGAGAATTTCAAGTTGGTGACCTTGTTTTGAGAGAAAACCCTAAAAATCAACAGTTTTGAGACAACAAAGGGAAGTTTGAACCCAACTGGCTAGGTCCCTACATCGTTACTGCAGTCTTTGGCTCTAGTACCTATAAACTCTCAACATCAAAAGGAGAACAACTCAGTGAACCAATCAATACCTTCCACTTGAATAAATTCTTCACTTAGTATTCTTTGCTCCAACAACTTGTACAGATAAAAAGTCCTGAAGAAATCCTAAAAATCATAAAAAAGTCCTAAAAAAATCCTAAAAATTCTAAAATGTCCTAAAAAAAAAGGAGAAAGAATCTTTGCCAAGTAGGTGAAAACCTGGTAAACAGGCGCTCCATCTATCAACGCAACATTAACATTTCCTATTTTCATTCCCGCTTTCCTACATTTTTGTTTTCACTTGTACATATATTTTAGTCACTTTCGTGTCATCTTGGTTCTTTTGGAACCCTTCTGGATTGAAATCGATCAATGTCCTAGTCTTAGGGTAATCGACTGAGAAATTTACATGTCCTAAGCAGTATCAACCAAGTCATTTTTTAATCAATGTTATTCGGTCATCCACTTTGAGTCAGTCACCTGTCTCCTAACTACTGTAGAGTTTTATCACTGAGTACACAAGCAAAACAAGACTATTGAAAACAATCACTAAAATATTTGAGATATGCATAAAATTTTCTTTGTGTGTTGTTTTTTACATTGGTTTTCAATTATTATTCCCTCTGAGTAACTTGAGGAAGTCTATCTTGACTAAGAGGAGCAAGGATTGGGGGCATAATACTTTTCTTTGTTTTCTACTTGTAAGAATGAATCCGATGATCTGGAAACATCTAATTAGTTGGTTGTTTGTGATAAGTGCCTTCACATCAAGGTGAAATCACCACACATACCTCGACTCTGCTTATTTGTATGCTACATGGAGGTTGGAGTCATTTCTTTTTCAGTTTGAGAGAATTTTTTTAAATGTGCAATCCAGAAGCATGCGTAATATGTCCAAGGATATGAATGAACAAAGGGTCATTGCAGACAAGATAATTAATATTGCATATGAAAAGAAAGGAACTCTATTTTGTCTGTTGTGTTTGTAAAATGCTCAGTGATGAAAAGTAAGCATTCCAAATCCAGTGACTAGGTTTAGGTTGCATTCATTCAAAATTTTATGCATTTTGAGTGATTTCGGCATAATAACAAGGATCTCTTTATCTTTTGAATGAGAGTTTGAAGCATCATCATTTCTTAGCTAAGTGGTCTCTTTTTCATCATCTCTTCTCCGATCGAGTACTTGTGTATTGAGATGTTAGCTGCATACATGAGCATCTTATATATATCCATACATTTCATTATATATTTATTTACATTCATATTATTGCATGAAAAAATAAACATTGGCATTACTAGTTACTCATTTTCATCATTCATTTGCATATGAAAAACAAATAAAGTAAAAACATCCATATTGAAAAGATATGCATACATATAGAATAAAGCATATAGAAAGACATCTCATAATCAATAAACACAAGTACAATGAAATCAAATCAAGAGCTCGTATATATCATCATAATCTCAGTGTCTCAGAGTACAAATGATATCAATTGTCAAATACAATATCTCATCGGAGCAAGAATCGTATAGGCTACAAAAATGGGGTACACAACACAAAATCTAGGAGCTATAAATATCTAGCTCTTTGCCTCTCCCTCATTGCTAGGTGGAGGAGGTGGTTCTTGCTAACCGACGTCCTGTCTGGGTGCCCTAGCTCCCTCAGATCAAGCCATATACTACAAATACGAGATAACCTGATGCGCTACTAGGACTGCTACACTATAAGCTGCAACATAATATGTTGCCCGACTCGTCAGATGTAACACCTCTCCTTGAAGTGCATCTCGCTCTGCTCTAACCTCAGTAAGCTATCGATCATGCTTTTCTTTGGCCTCAGCAAGCTATCGATCACGTTCTGCTTTGACCTTAGCAAGCTGTCAGTCTTGCTCTGCTAGCTATGTGTGTGCCACTGTCAATTGTGACTGCAAGCCTGCCACCCTTTATCTCAATGATTGTGTTGTATCTAGTACCGCCTACTCTCTGCCATCCTCTTTGCCTCCCTCTCTGCCTCCCTACTCATCCCTCCGTTGCCTCACCTGCCTAGGAGCTACTCTCTCCTCCTTACCTCCACCCTCTACTGCCTTGGTACCACCATCCTCAACACCAACAACCCCTAGAGATCCACCCTCCCCTCTCTGCCACTGTCTAAATCCAGCTGGTATCCTACTGCTACTAGCCCTAGGATCACCTCCTACTTGCCTAGGTGCATTTGCTCTTGGTCCCTGTACCTATCCTTGTCCCTGTACCTAACCTAGTACCTATACCTACGCTGGTGCCTCATCCTCGACCTCCTCTATGAGAGGTGCATGTTCTCCAGGATCTGTGAATCTAGGAAATGGATGTCTCTAGAACCAATCCCTGTATTGGGACAATACCCCTGCATCTGCAACATCCTCCTAATAATCCCATCCCAATCGCTGTAAAATGACTAACTCTTGCATGCTCAACACATATAATAACCTCAGAGCCCATCCTTGTCTCTCCTCCTCTCCATATTGGGCATAGGTTTTAAACTCCTACGATATACCCTGTGGTCTGCCATACTGCCTCATCACCTTTGATACAATGAACCACTCAATAATGGACACTGATCAGCCGATGAGAGGTCAAGTCATGAACATATCCCTCCTCTATGCTCTCCAATCATCCCATAACTCCAAACCCCTATACGGTCTCCATACTAGCACGATCAAATCATCCAGTTGTCTCTTCCAATAGTTTGTCTTGCCCAGATGGGGCTGAGTAACATAACCTGAATAACAATAAACAATGGATTGGTGCGACTCTCTAGAATCATCTACTATCGGCCTGCATATTGGGATATGCTCCCATGCCCATATTTGCAAAACTAAAACCCTTGTTGCCATACTCTTACCCTCTCAATACACAACCTTGTGCATCTTATGATACATATGGGCCAATAAAAAGGATCCCCAACCTAATCTCTTAGGATGAGTCAACAACCTCTCAAGCATCGTCGCCCAGCCACACAGAAAACCCTATTGTCCCCTATCCGACATAACAAAACAATCAAGGATACCTACTAACACACATTCCTATAGAAACTGCTCACTATACTGCTCATCATAACATCCTAGGTGATAGCCCGCTCAAGGATAGTCTCATCGTGGAATATTTGTCTCAATGCTAAGATGCTCAATCGCTGTGCAGAATCATAATCGACCTTGTCGCCAGCAAATGGAATCTTAAGAATCTAGTATACATCCTCAGGTGTGATCATCATCTCTCCTACAGGTAGATGGAAGGTATTATGCTCTAAATGAAACCGCTCTACTAATGCGGTCAGTATCCCATGATTCACATGGATATCCGACATCTAAAGAAGGTATCCAAACCCATACAAATCAATATGTGCCCTATCTGCATTTGATAAACTATGAACTAACCCCATCGTTGGTGGATAAACATACCGAAATAAGATATCTGGCAAGCAAATCTGCAAAATCAAACATAAACATTGTCAGCATGTGATCCGAATTACACTAAAAATATACTAAACATGCTTGCAAATCCAAATATACAAAATGAAAAATCAAAATTTGATGTTTTGACCCTCAGACATGCTTTCTTTTTTTCATACGATTTTTCATAGACAAACAAAAACTCATATGAATTAGAATTACACCTAGCACAACAAACTATCACCATATGATAAAACATGACACATCGTACGATAAAGTGGGCACTCAAGCACACTTGCGTACAATACGTGGGCCCACATCAGACGACAAACCCTATATTCCCATACAAGAAACCATTAGAGAGATAGTTTAACATACAAAAAATGGTCTAAGCCCGCACGATAAACCGAGGGACATGACTTTAAATGACTATAAAATGCCAAAACCTTAATCAAAATTCAAAATTTAAGAAATCAAATAGGCTTAAGATTGATCACTTACCATTGGGTCATAGTTTCACAGTCGATTATGACATCTCTGGTGCTCAAAACGATGATCCTAAATTGGAATGGCCATTTTTTCATAGAGGGCTTTTAAAATTTCAAACTTGGAGAGGTTAAAATGAATTGAAAATGACACATGGACCCCTTATATAGCAAAAACCCTAATTTTTCAACTTGCTCTGATGGACGTGAAAATTGTACCCTAAGCTAATTTGCTCATTCTGATTCCATTTTTGGGATTGAAATTGAAATCTCAGATCATCTTCCTAGTCAATTTTGCACAACTGAGACCACTTAGCACTTTTATCAAATGCTCATTCTTTTCTTCAATTTGCGCTCAACTCTGAATCTCAATTTTAATTCAAAAACCAACTCTAATTTTAATCTTCAACATTAATATTTGTGCTTAAAAAACTTATCATCGCTCAAAAAATTGCTTGAAATCACTGCACAACCCTCGCTATCTTTCAATTTCGCTCCCGAGGGGGCATACTCACGACATCATCATCAGTGATTATCATCTTTAAAGTCAAGAATTTATTTCAAAATCTTCGTTACAAGTCAAGTAGCTAAGCTTCATCAAAACAAGACCTTATGGCTAGGGGCATCTCAGCTTCATCGCTTCATTTCAAGTTGAGATTTCTCGATCATCTGAATCAAATCAATCTCTAGGGGCATATCAATTTCATCGCATCAAATCAAGCTGATATTGTCTTCATCTAAAATAGTCTCTTAACATTAATTAGTTCATCGCTTTTCAAGAAGCTGATTATTTGTTTAAACTCAATCAACAGTTTAAAGAGTATCTTTGATCACACGCTCAATCTAAGCAGGTGTCCAGGTTCATCACATCAAATCAAGCTAGAGAGTTTATCTTCACTCATCATGTCTTGATCCATCACGTTCAAGATCGGTTTTATCTTCACTCATTATATCTAGTTCAATCAAGTTCTAGATCAGTAAGATCCCCTTCTTGATCCATCAAGTTCAAGTTCGGTATCTTTGCTCTTCATCAGTCCTAGTTCAATCAAGTTTGGGATCGGTATCGCTTTAATCAACTCTGTTTAGTTTCATTGCTTCAAAACAAACTAAATACCTTGCTCTTCATCTAGTTCGTGATCAATCAAGTTCAGAACTGGTATCTCCTAGACATCAACTATTCTTTGAACCAATGCGCTGCTCGCACATTAATTCAAAGAGGGGCAAATGTAATACCCTAAAAATGGTCATCTAAACCATAGACCCCCTAATCTCGACAACATCACCAAGGTCCTAGCCAAAGGCAATCAAAACTAATCTTGAGCACAAAATTAATTTCTTAAATCATTAATGTCACATGTCAAATTAATCACTCTGAATTAATTAAATAAATATTTAATTAATTGATCATTCCAAGTAAATCATTCTTTTTTAAACAATTATCCTATTTATTTTATTAAATATCCTAGTATATTTAATTAACTAAATCAATTTACCATTAAATCATCAAAAAAGGAAATTAATTGGAAAAAAGAATTAAGAAAAGAAGTCAAAAGGAATTAATCTTCAAAATCAAATTAAAAATTGAAGAAAAATATCAAGAAAGCGATTAAAACAATTAAATATTAAAATTGAATGAAATAGAGAATAAATCATTTTTTTCTGATTTTATCTTAATTTTAGTTCAATTTCCTTTAAAACTGAGAAAAGCAACCAATCACATCAATTCACCTGGATTGTTCTTCCGACCGCTCATCATCATTTGATCTCAGCCGTTGGTTTCTTTATGAATTTTCTATAAATTCATGCTCTCATCTCTCATTCAAGGATCTTGGAGAATATATTGTTATTATGCTATTTTTTCTCTAGGTTCATTGAGATTTGTGCATCAAGATATTACATATTAGTTATTGCATCCTTATTAAATCATCTAGCATAATCTTGCATATCTAGCTTAAATCTTGCATTCATCTAGCATAATCTTGCATCCATTTAGCTCAAATTCATGCTCATATAGATTAAATCGTTCTTTTAGGTGTTGTCTAGTCACTGGTATTACATATAAAATTTGAGAGCAAGACTAAACTCGCATCTACTAGAAGGCAATAGGTCACTTTGTAATGGTTTATTGTTCATTATTGATTATTTATTTACCAACCATGCATCTAATGACTTAATTGAAGTGTTGTGTATTTAGATACAACTTACAGATAGAGGTCCACTTTTCACACACACACTCCCCTCTTTGCTTCTTTTTGGTCGACCCTTTATTCTGTTTTCCATCCTCTATTTTTCTATTTTTCTTACTTGACCCAATAATTTGGGGGTCCTCCTTTGTCTCGGGTTCCATGTCATAGCCTTCGCCTTCCTCAGCATCAGAGTCATCAAAATCCTCTTCCGACTCAAAGACCTCAGCTATATTCAGCTGGATGGTAGTGTTCTTGATGTGATTATACAAAATCACCATCAAACCTTCATGCATTGCTGGGTTGATATTGGTGTTGGATATAGCATCCTTGATCTTAGTATTAAGGGCGTAGAAAAGATAATATGGAATAGAAGTTTTATCTTTATACCTAAAGTGATTAAGTAAGACAAAATGGTAGCTATGAACCTAGCGTATCTACAATCGAGAGTGATAAATTCCATTATAGCAATAAAAACCCTTCACCAAATTAATTTAATTACCTTTGGTGCAAAGTAGGTATGGTTTCCGTTCACCAATCTAGCTTTCTCCTCCTCATCCTTCAGAAATTTCTTCACGTCAGTGTCTAAAATCTTTCTGTCCCTGTAGAACTTAATGTCGTCCATTGGAAGACCCATTGCCTCCGCAATCATAGTTTCAGTCACCTTGACCTTCCTGTTGCCTATGGTTAATGTGCCTTTTTCTAGCCCTTCGTAAAGATTCTCATAATTTTGGGTCGTTTCTCTTGCATATGCTCCATAAAATCAGGGATCTTGGTAGCTTGAAGTACCACCAGACCTGCAGACAATTCCTCCATTTATCAATGGTGGCAGCCTCTGTTCTCTTTCATTTTCCACCCATAATGCTATCGATATCAATTGTCTGTAATTTCCAACTCATACCTTTCTTCGCTACAAACTTTCTGTGAAAAACCACCAGAATTCTATAGGAGTTTCTGATGCTTTTGTTCAAGAGGAAGAAAAACACCCATAAAGAAAGCGAAGTGAACATGCAATGATTATTGTACCTCCTTCTCGGCTACCTACAAAATGAGCTCCTACTGCCACGACTTCTCCTTACACCTCAGGAAATGATTTCAAATCTAACCCTGCTTACCATGCAATCTTTCATAAGTTAAGATATCATGTGCCACACACGGTAGCTCCCCTTTGCCATTCTAAGTAATAATTTTCTCACTTCGTATTGCCTCATTGGCAACCCAATTAGCACTCCTATTGGCCTCTCTGTAAACATGGGAAATGTGGCATTTTTAAACCCTTGAAGCAACTCCCTGACGAAATCTATGATGTTTTTGATAATCCACAAAGGTTGATGTTTACCTAGAAGGCAATTAATAATGTTTTTAGAGTCTCCTTCCAACCATAACAATTTGACCCCTAAATTATAAGCTAATTTAATTGATTGAAGGGCACCCATAGCTTTTTCCAGATGATTGGTCTGAATTCCCAAGGGATAGGCAACCGTCCCAGTGCAAAAGCCAACCCCATTTTGGATAATACCACCGCAACCAAAAGGTCCTCAGTTTCCTTTTGCCGCACCATCAAAGTTGGCCTTAAACCAATCTTTGGGGGTAAAGGACCAGCAACACAATCTTCTATTGATTTGGTTGATGTTGGAGCCCAAAAAGGCTGGGATATTCCATCTTTTGAGAACATCTAAGTCCTCCTTATTGCTACAACAATGTACCCCCTGGCCATCACATTCTCAACACAATTATTTTTTATCTTGACCCACACCACTTCAGATGTGTTAATATCATTCCAGAATATTCTATTATTTCTCTTTTCATATCCCCTAGAGGATATGGGCAAACAAAAAACTTCCACAGATTTCTAATAGTGATGTTATTGGTAGAATAGTGCTAGCTTCAAAAAAAATCCTGCATCTCCTCTGGGAAAAACCAATTCAACCCCCACATTTGAAAAAACATCGCCCAAATAGGAGTGGTAAAAGGATAGTGTAAAAATATGTGGTTCACTGATTCCTCATTATTAAGACAAAGATAGCATATATTTGGAAAACAAAAGCCCCTCTTTCTCAAATTATCAGTAGTTAGAATCTTATTTTGCAAAAGGATCTACAAAAAACTATTGATTTTAGGAATCAAACCTAGATACCAAGCCTTAGCCCAACAAGGAGTAGGGTATTGGGATTGAGCCAGTAAAAGGACAATAGAAGAGACTGAATAAGTCCCTGAGGAAGTCCCACTCCATACCATGTGGTCTTCCCTTCTGGTATTTAAGACAACATGATTGATCATTAAATTTACTTGCTTGAGTTTGGGATCAATAGATTTGAGGTCCACCCACTTTTGATCTTTCCAATAATCAGCCACTTTGGCAATGATCTTCTCCTTACAATTCTAGATGAGCATTTGAGAGGCCTTCTTATTAAGAGGGGCTCCACTAATCCAAGCATCATCCCAAAAGTCCACTTTCCTACCATCACCTATGGCCTAGACATTGCCGAGACTAGCAATACCTTTAGCCTAAATAATACTATTCCAAATGAAAGAACTACTTGGTATCTGATCAGAGACCAAGAAATCCTCAATGGTGGGAATTTTCCGTAAGTAATTAGGCTTCCAGATATCATTCCATTCTCCTTTTCCCCTGATAAGTTCTATAGATTTGTTTGGAAAAAAAGAGTTTTGTTCAAAGTTATGATATTCCTTAAGCCCATACCCCCCTTCTTTTTGGGTTTACACACATTTTCCCAAGCTATGAGAGCCATTCTCTTCTTCTCCTCAACCCCAGACCATAGGAAGGATTTTTGGATTTTTGTAATGGCATCAACAAATTTTCTAGGGATTTTAAGAAGGCTTAAAGCATACACTCGAAGACTTTGGAGTGAATATTTTAAAAGATGGACTTTTATAGCTTGACTAAGAAGGGTACCTTTCCAACCAGCCAAATTTCTACTAAATCTATCCACAAGACTATTCCAAAACAACTTCGAGGGTTTCAATCCCAAGGGGAGGCCAAGGTAGATAGAAAGAGGCTTACCAATTTGGCATCCAAGGATCCGGGCCATCCTTATTTGTCTATCCTCCAAGGTGTTGAAGAAGAAAACAAAGATTTTCTCCCAATTGATGGTTTGAACCGAGGCCAATCTATAAGTGTTGAGAAGGTTCTTCAAATTGGACACTTATTTGATAGTGGATGATCCCATTAAAATGGTATCATTGACAAATTACTGATGAGTACAAGCTCTAAAACCGAAAGAGGGAGATATACCACAAAGAAGCCCTAAAGAAATAGATTTGTTGATAAATCTACCCAAACATTCAGCCAAAATGATGAAGGGTATAGGGGATATGGGATCCCCCTGCTTGATACCCCTAGAAGTTTTGAAGAAGGGGGAAGTGATGTAGCCAGTTAAAACATAATTAATATAACAAAGACTAATCATAAATAAACACAAGTCTAGATCAAATGTTCTTCATTATTCTTCTACAACTCCCACCATTCTCCCATTACAATGAAAAAGTCCCTATTTTAAACAATCACCAAAAAATTTCCTTTTTTGGGCAGATTTTTACAAAATCTGAAAATTGCCATTTAAGAAAATTTTCAAATCTATCCCAAAAATCATGAAATATTCTAGAAATCTAAAAAATATTCCTAAGACACAAAAAAACAACTTTCTAATCTCAAAAATATTATGAGCTCAAAATTAACTAAAAAACCAACTTTCTAAAAAACCAAAAAAAAGAGTAAAAGCCAATTTTGAGGCCTTAGATGAAGGAATCCGGCCCTGAAAATTTGAAGTTTTGGGTGCCCTATAAAACTTGGTTTTTTGGAAATCCAATCAAATCCTCAAGATCTACGTCGATGTAAAATTTCAGCCTAATTGGACAACATAGTCAAAAGTTATGACACTGTGAAGTCCCTGCATCATTCTCCTTTGGTTGAAAAGAACACAGCTCCTGCAAGTGGGTGTCCTCAAATTGCTGCCACTGACCTTGATCCAACTGCTGTGATTCCCACTCTATAATCCATGTGCTCTCTGCTGGTGCTAATCCATCCCATTGTACCAAGTATCTATGGTATTCTCCTTGCCGAGTGCGAACAGTCTTCTTGTCAAGAATCTGTGCAATCTTCTCCTGTTTCTTACTAGGGAGTGTTCGCTGCTAGTCTACTTTCTCCTCACCATCATCATCATGAATGTCACCATGAAATGTGTATAGATCAAAAATATTAAATATAGGAGAGATATCAAGATTAGGTAGTAGATCGACCTGATAAGCATTGTCATTGATCTTCTCGAGAACCCTGCAAGGACCAACTTTCTTATATTTTAACTTGTGGTATGTGCCTATAGGAAACCTTTCTTTCCATAGATAAACCATCACTAAATCACTTCCTTAAAGACATGATGTCATCGACCAACATCGACTATAGATTTTTACTTTGCATAACTTTCCTGCAACTTCTGTCTCACCCCTTCCTGCAATTGGTGAAGGTGTTCTGCAAATGCTACTGCATCATCACTGATTCTTTTGCCAAGGGGCAACTGCACCAAATCTAGAACACCATTAGGATTCCTACCATAAATAATTTGAAATGGGGATTTACCTATAGATCTGTTCACTGAGCTGTTGTAAGCAAACTCTGCTTGGGGCAATGCCAAATCCCACTGCTTGGGCTTCTCTCCAACAATGCACCTTAATAGGTTTCCCAAACTATGATTGACTACCTCTATTTGCCCATCAGTTTGAGGGTGATAGGAACTACTAAACTGCAACTTAGTCCCCATCTTCTTCCATAAAGTTCGCCAAAAATGACTTAAGAACTTTGTATCTCTATCAGAGACAATGGTTTTTGACACACCATGCAACCTAACAACTTTTGAAAAAAATAATTCGACCACTTGTGTTGCATCACTAGTTTTCTTACAAGCAATAAAATGAACCATTTTACTGAATCTGTCAACAACCAAAAAAATAGAATCAATACCTTGTTGTGTATTTGGCAATCCCAAAACAAAGTCCATGCTCAAATTTGTCCATGGTTCTAGAGGTACAGGAAGTGGCATGTACAACCCTGTATTCTATGAGTGTCCTTTAGCAACCTAATAGATCCTACACCTTGCCACATATCTGGTTACATCTCATTTCATCTTTGGCCAGTAGTATTTATCTTCAAGTAAGGCTATTGTCTTATCCTTGCCAAAATGCCTAGCCAAACCACTGCTATGAAATTCCCTGATGATATTCTCCCTCATGGAACCAACTGGAATGCATAATTGTTTCCCTTTGAAGAGATAGCCATCTTGCATAAAGTATTCACCTTGAATATTAGACATATGTCCAGCTATTGGGTTCTTTAAATGCTCCACAATCTCCCAGAAATCATTGTCAGACTCATAAATATTTGATTACATCAAAACCAACTACCTCATTCTCCATTTTTGTTAGAAGTACAATGTGTCTACTCTATACATCTGCAACTTGGTTTTGCTTTCCTGATTTGTGCTTCAAAACAAATGTATAGCCTTGTAAGAATGATACCCATTTCGCATGTCTACTACTCAACTTCTTTTGTGTGCTCAGATATTTTAATGCGATGTGATCTGTGAACAAGACAAACTCCTTCAGAACTAAATAATGCCTCCAATATCGCAAGGCTTGCACAAGTTCATAAAACTCTAGATCATATGTGGAGTAGTTCTTCCTTGCCTTATTCAACGTTTCACTAAAAAAGGCGATTGGTTTACGTGCTTGGCTAAGAACAACTCCAATACCTACATGTGAGGCATCACAATCAACTTCAAACACTTTTTCAAAGTTCGTTAATGCCAATATGGGAGCTTCTATTACCTTCTTCTTGAGAAACTTGAAACTTTCTTTAGCCTCATTGGTCCACATGAATTCCTTTCCTTTGGTACAATCTATGATGGGTTCAACAATACTGCTAAAATTTTGAATAAACTTTCAATAAAATATGGCCAGACCATGAAAACTTCTTACCTCTATTATGCTCCTAGGACTAGGCCATTCCAGAATTAAGCAGCTAGAACTATGTTGATCCAAGGGAAGGTTGCTCACACCTTTTGGAGAGAAGCAGTGAGCATTGCAGTCTACACAATGAACTAGGTACTCATCAAAAAGGGTAAGGATAAAACACCTTATGAGTATTAGATTGGTAAGACACCAATGGTAAGCTACTTTAGAGTGTTTGGTAGTAAATATTATATCAAGAGGAGTGAACATCAGAGAAAGTTTGATGCTAAATGTGATGAGGGAATATTCCTAGGGTATTCCACAAAGAGAAAAGCTCTCAAATATTTCAACAATATGACTCAGAGAATTGTTGAAAGCATCAATGTTAGAATTGATGAAACCTCTAAAAAATTAGAGGAAACTGATAGCGAGCAAGTAGGAAATGAACCAGTAGTAACCTTCTGGGAACCGGTTGCAAAACAACCAAGCACTAGTAATAGTGCTCCTACATCAGTAGATGCTGATGCTGATGAAGATGACGATGAAGAAGAAAAGCAAGAGGAAACAACTAAGATCATTCCTAGGTATGTAAAGCTAAATCATGATCCAAAGCAGATCATAGGAGACAAGGATGCAGGAATTCTTATAAGAAGAAAGGTCTAAAAAAACTCTTGCATGATCTTTGAATTTGAGTCGAAAACATTTAGAGAGGCACATAAAGATGAAGACTGGATCAAGGCAATGGAAGAGGAACTTGACTAGATAGAAAAGAATGGTGCATGGTCTTTGGTACCCAAACCAGAGCATAAAAATGTCATTGGCACCAAATGGGTTTTCAGAAATACGCTAAATGAAGATGGCTCAGTGGTTAGAAACAAAGCCATACTGGTGTGTAAAGGATATGCCTAAGAAGAAGGAGAAGACTATGGAGAAACCTTTGCTCCAGTAGCCAGATTGGAAGGAGTTTGTATGCTTCTTGCATATGCAACATTCAAGGGATTCAAAGTATATCAAATGGATGTAAATTTTGCATTCCTGAATGGAATACTAGAAGAGGAGGTGTATATAGAGAAACTAGATGGGTTTTCCCTATCAGAAGACAGTGACATGGTGTGTAGGCTACATAAGGCCTTGTATGGACTAAAGCAGGCACCTAGAGCATGGTATGAATGCTTGCACTCCCATCTTGTGAAGATTGGATTTGAGAGAACAAGTGAGGATAGTAATATCTACGTAAAGTCAAAAGGAGATCAGATTCTAATCTATGAGGTAGTTGTTGATGACATAGTTTTTGGAGGAGATGACAAGATGAGTCATGACTTTGCAGATGAGATGAAAAAGGAATTTGAGATGTCACTTATAGGGGAGATTAAGTTCTTCATTGGACTACAAATTCAACAAATGAAGGATGAAATCTTTATCACTCAGTCCAAATATGTCAAAGAGGTGTTGAATACCTTTGGCATGGAAGACAGCAAACCAGTTGGTACACCGATGGTGACCGGTTGTAAACTATCAAAGGAGGATGACTCAGTGTTGGTAAATGAGAAAGAATATCGATCAATGATTGGTAAATTGCACTATGTAGTACATAGCAGACCGGACATTGCACATGCAGTAGGCATTACTACATAGTTCTAGAAAAGCCTAAGAGAGTCCCACTTGGTAGTAGTCAAGTGGATTCTGAGATATCTGAAGGGAACTACTGACTATGGATTATGGTATCCATATAGTAATGATTTCAACCTGAAAGTGTTTATAGATGCTGACTGGGCTGGTAATGTGGACGACCGAAAGAGCACAACCGATGGTGAATTCTTTCTTGGTGGTAGACTAGTCTAATGGATGAGTAAGAAGAAGAGTTGTATCTCTCAGTCTACAACAAAAGCAAAGTATGTTGTAGCATTTATGAATTGCACCCAGACAATCTGGATGAAGCATGTATTAAGTGGCTTCAAAGTTCCTGTATCTGAACTAGTAAGTATATTTTGTGACAACACAAGTGCGATTAACATCTCCAAGAATCCAGTTTTACATTCTAGAACCAAGCACTTTGAGCTTAAGTATCATTTCTTAAGGGAAAAGGTTTAGAACAAAGAAGTTGTACTAGAACATGTTTCCAATAAGGAGCAGTTAGTAGACATATTTACCAAGCCTCTACTAAAGGCTACCTTTACCTATTTGAGAGGTGAATTAGGGGTGCTGCCCCTTCAAGAGGTGAACTAAAGGTGTGTGCTCTACATCAGTCAACACTTACACTGATATATCTTTTTTAGGATTGGTGTGATGAAGGATGCTACTCCTTAGGGGGAGCAACATAGTTGAACGTAAATGTATCTACCTTCACTTTGGCATTTTTGTCAAAGGGGGAGAAGATGTGAAGCGAAAAAGATATCTGCAGCATTGGGGGAGAAGATGTGAAGTGGAGAGATATCTTTGTATATTGCCATCAATGCCAAAGGGGGAGATTGTTGGCATATGTGCAGAGTATGATGACATGATGATATTGTATGTTGTCATTGATGTCAATATGCTGAAGAGTGAACCAGTATATTGAAGTAAGCAACTTGCAAGAGAACTGATATATGTGATGCAAGAGAACCGGTATGATGTTGTGAATTGGTATATGTGAAAAAGTGAAGCTGTATGTCTACCTAGTGAACCAGTATGTTGGAATGTGAATCGGTATATGGAATGTTTTGTATCAAGGCTTCATATGGCATGACTACTGGTTGGTAGTCTTAGCTTCAGGGTTTCTGGTTGAAGTATTCCAAGCCTGTACGATTCAATTGATGACATTGTGTGATGAGTTAGCATTGTAATGAAGAATAGATTATGTTGCCACATTAGCCTTGTGCGTGTGAAGGATCTTGCATGAAGGAGATTGATCCTATCCACCTCAGGAATGTGCGTAGTCTCTGTAAATGGTGGAAAATGCATGATGGGTTATCTGCCTCCAAGAAGCAGTGAAGAATGAATGATGGAGAACGTCTTGAGATCTGTTCAAGACTGTTGTAATCAATGCAATATGTTCAATAGTTAGGATTGAACCAAGTGAATTATTTACCTAAATGTTTAGGGTTTAAGGTTTATGCTACCGACCTATCTGTTTCCTATAAGGTCAATGTTGTTTTTCATGTTGAGGTTTTTGGTAAATGTTGTGTGTGTATCTAAGTGCAGAGATACATGATTTTTGCTAGACTAGATAAGAGAATAGATGCCTACAGAGTGTGATTGTAGAAGGAAGGAACTAAAGCAGAACTGCATTGGCATTGAAGTGTTGTTACTAGATTATTGTAATACCTATTAACCTTTAACCACTTCAATAGTTGGAAAATCCCTTAACAAGGTAGCTTTAACCGGCTTGCTGTAAAATCCTTTAACAGGGTGACTCAAAATCATTAAGTTCTTAAAATCCTCTAACTAGGTTACCTTTAACAAGGTTTAACCCTTAACCAGGTATTTTAGCCATCCCTTAACCGGGTGATCCCTAGCAGTATCAGTTCTTAACAAAACCTATTGTAAAAGTCTCTAACCGGACTAGGCTCCTAACAAAGTGGACTTCAAAAGGGTTCAAAGAACAACTTGTGGGTATTCATCCCCACTGTGGTTTTTCCCAGTTGGGTTTCCACGTGAAAAAATATGTGTGTTATGTGTGACGCCTTTTCATGTGATGCTTTGCTATTTTATGTCAAGCAGTAAAGCATGTTGAACCAGTAAGTCTTTACATTTCCATTGATATTTCACTAGTGTATGCGTATGGGTGAAGTGGAAATAAGATGTTAGATTATGTGGAAAGCTAAGTGTTACCGGTTTAGATCCTTCACCATCTCACTGTATTTAACTGGTAGTAATTTGGTTTAGACCGGTGTTAGTGATTGCTAGTCAAGTGTTCTTAGTCTAACCAGGTCAAGGAAAAGTGTTTTTGTCAAGTAATGATTCCCCCCCCCCTCTCAGTACCAGTTTGGTACTAACTGTTCATCATTTATTCATCAATTAGTATCAGAGCATCTTCTAGGTCCTCTATGTTGTAAGCTTAACCACTTGAGGTAAAGATCCTACTCTAATGATGAAGAGGGAAGGTCCAAAGTTTAATAGAGACAACTTTAAAATATGGAAGGATAGAATGAGGATATACATCAGAAGCATGGGTGCTCAATACTAGAGCTATGAAGCTATGTTGAGAATGCTTATGTTATCCACACTAGAACTCTCACCGATGATCAAAAGAAAGATTCAGGAGAATGGGCAAGTCATGGAAGCCCTAATCAACAACTTATTTGACATTGAGTTTATTGATGTTTAGGATAAAGGGAATCCCAAAGAAGTATGGGACACCCTTGAGAATATCTATGGAGGTGATGAGCATGTGAAACAAGCTAAGGAAGAAAGCCTTAAGGGAAAGTTTGAAGACATGTAGATGGTTGAAGAAGAGACCATTCAACAATATGGAATGAGAATAAAAACTATTGTTGGAGATATCAAGAGTGTAGGTAGTAAAATGGAAGATTCCACCGTTGTTAGCAAAGTTTTGAGATCCTTATTACCGATCTATGCAATAAGGGTTGCTTCTATTCAGGAGTTGAGGTCTGTAGACAAGACAAAGGTATCTCTGGACTCCATCATTGCAAAGTTAACAACTTTTGAGCTAAACAATTATGATGGCAGTATTCAGAAGACTGAATTAGTCTTCAGAGCATCTATTTCACCATCTAGAAAAGGCAAAGAAGCTAGTACTAGTGGTGAACCAAGACAAAGTAGAGAAATGGATGATGAGGAGATCCTGATGGAATTCGAAGCTCTTCTTGCCAAGAGACTTCCTAAGGGAACTGGTAAATACAGAGGTAAGCTTCCTTTGAAATGCTTTTCTTTTAACTGGATAGGACACATTGTTGTAAACTTCCCTAATGGTGACAACAAGGACAAACCAGAGAGGTTCAAGAAGTTCAAAGGAGGAAACCAGAGAAACTATTTTGTAGCAGTTGATAAAGGTGTCACTGATGAGGAATTAGAAGATGAAGAAAATGAAGATATTGTGTTTGTAGCAGTCAAGGAAGATGTGTCAGACAAGAAGGCTCTTGTCTCCCGCTTTGATAATTCCATTGAGTGGATTATTGACAGTGGTTGTTCTCACCATATGACTGGTGACCAGAGTAAGTTTCTATCTCTGGAAGAGTATGATGATGGTGTGGTTCATTTTGGTAATGATGCACCATGTATGGTAAAAGGCAGAGGGTTCATCTCTCTGAATGGAAGAAGCAGTGTTGACAATGTGTATTGGGTAGAAGGTCTTCGACACAACCTTTTGAGTGTTGCTCAATTGAATGATAATGGACTCACTCTGGAATTCAAAAATGGAGTGTGCAAAATCAAAAGAAAGAATGGTGAACTGATGGCTACTGGTATGCAGACCAAAGGTAACCTATTTTAGCTGAGTGCTAATGTTACTACATGTCTAATGGCTGAGTTTGATGATAGCTGGATATGGCATAGGAGACTCTGGCATGTAAAATTTGATAATATTGTGAAGGCCAGTAAGATCAAGGCAGTTAGAGGATTGCCTATGCTGAGCAAACCAAAAAATCCTTTGTGCAGAGAGTGTCAACTGGGGAAAATGTCTTCCTCAACCTTCAAAGGTAAATCTTTCAATGCATACAATTTACTTGACCTTGTTCATACTGATTTGTGTGGTCCTATGAAAACTAGGAGTGTGCAGGGAGATAAGTATTTTATGATTCTTATTGATGATTTCTCAAGAATGATGTGGGTCACATTCTTGAAGGAAAAATTTGAAGCTTTTGGAAAGTTCAAAGCCTTTAGAGCACTGGTTGAAAGAGAAAGTGGTAAGAGGATTAAGTGCTGAAGAATTGATCAAGGAGGAGAATTCACTTCCGGTGAATTCAACAAATACTGTGAAGAGAATGGCATCAAGAGGCAACTGTCTACCTCTCGGACTCCACAAAAAAATGGCCTAGCAAAGAGGAACAACCAGACTATGTTTGAAGCAGCTAGAACTATGTTGATCCAAGGGAAGGTTGCTCACAACTTTTGAAGAGAAGCAGTGAGCACTACAGTCTACACAATGAACTAGGTACTCATCAAAAAGGGTAAGGATAAAACACCTTATAAGTATTGGACTGGTAAGATACCAGTGGTAAGCTACTTTAGAGTGTTTGGTAGTAAATGTTATATCAAGAGGAGTGAACATCAGAGCAAGTTTGATGCTAAATGTGATGAGGGAATATTCCTAGGGTATTCCACAAAGAGAAAAGCTCTCAAATATTTCAACAATAGGACTCAAAGAATTGTTGAAAGCATCAATGTTAGAGTTGATGAAACCTCTCAGACATCTGAGGAAACCAACAGTGAGCACGTAGGAGATGAACTGGTAGTAACCTTTTAGGAACCGGTTGCAAAACAGCCAAGCACCAGTAATAGTTCTCCTACACCCGTAGATGCTAATGTTGATGAAGATGAGGATGAAGAAAAAAAGAAAGAGGAAACAACTAAGATCATTCCTAGGTATGTAAAGCTGAATCATGATCCAAAGTAGATCATAGAAGACAAGGATGCAAGAATTCTTACAAGAAGAAAGGTTAGAGAAAACTCTTGTATGATCTCTAAATTTGAACCTAAAACATTTAGAGAGGCACATAAAGATGAAGATTGGATCAAGGCAATGGAAGAGGAACTTGACCATATAGAAAAGAATGGTACATGGTCTTTGGTACCTAGACCGGAGCATAAAAATGTCATTGGCACCAAATGGGTTGACAACAAACCGGTTGGTACATCGATGGTGACCGGTTGTAAACTATCAAAGGAGGATGACTCAGTGCTAGTAAATGAGAAAGAATACCGATCAATGATTGGTAAATTGTACTATGTAGTACATAGTAGATCAGACATTGCACATGCAGTAGGCATTACTACACGGTTCCAGAAAAGCCCAAGAGAATCCCACTTGGTAGCAGTCAAAGTCTCTAACTGGACTAGGCTTCTAATAGAGCAGACTTCAAAAGGGTTCAAAGAATAGCTTGTGGGTATTCATCCCCACCGTGGTTTTTCCTAGTTGGGTTTCCATGGGAAAAAATATGTGTGTTATGTGTGATGCCTTTTCATGTGATGCTTTGCTATTTTCTATCAAGCGGTAAAGCATGTTGAACCAGTAAGTCTTTACATTTCTATTGATATTTCACCAGTGTATGTGTATGGGTGAAGTGGAAATAAGATGTTAGATTGTGTGGAAAGCTAAGTGTTACCAGTTTAGATCCTTCATCGTCTCACTATGTTTAACTGGTAGTAATTTGGTTTAGAGCGATGTTAGTGATTTCTAGTCAAGTGTTCTCAGTCTAACCGGGTCAAGAAAAAGTGTTTTTGTCAAGTACTGATTCACCCCCCCTCTTAGTACTAGTTTGGTACTAACTGTTCATCATTTATTCATCATTATTCGCCATGGATTTGGCATTGTTATCAAATGGAGAAAGGTTGGATGTGAAAAATGTTAATCTAAGGGACATAAGAAGTAATGTATAGCTCAGGGGGAGAAACTTTCTAAGAATAGTCTTTGGGAAGATTTTGGACAGGAACCATAACAACAACTCAATGATTCATTTTTCACATGAGTGTTACCATCAATGCCAAAGGGGGAGATTGTTGGCAATTGACACTCATTCAGGATCATGGTGTTGTCATTGATGGAAAAACACATCATTTTGGGTTGGATACTTATCCAGTATTCACCAATAATCAAGAATTGGCATCTGACATTTAAGGAAACTGACATATTGAAGAGAAAGTAAAATCGGCAAACTAGGTACCAGTATTTGGAGGCTGATATAGAAGAAAGATCTGGTAAAAGTTTAAAGCGACAAGGGTCATGAAGATTAATGTTTATATTTTATTTTGGGCTGACATGTATTTATCTTTTGTAATATGATTGTAAGCCAATATAAGGCATTCATGTATGTAAGGGTATATAAGTTAGTCTATTAGGTCATTTTGGGATATAGGTAATGTGATACTGTATGAGCAAGATCTTGATCGACAATATGAAAATGTTATGATCTATAGTCTGTCTTGCTTATTTGTCAAGAAGATTAGGAAGTGAATTGATATTGGTAAAGGATGGTGGTAGTGTTAACTGACACAATCTGTGCTTAAACCGGAACTCATCCAGCATATTAGATGCACATCCAGAGTTCCATTTTTTTACTATAATTTAGTATTTTACCTGTAGCCAGTGAGTCTCCTTTTTGATGAGAAGTGCACTCTAGGTAGTGTGCCTTCTTGCATGTGCAAGCCCTTTTTATGTAATATTTATTCAACTAGCCAGTGAATAGATATTGTGGGTCACAAAACCCGCCGTGGTTTTTCCTCTTTGAGGTTTTCCACGTATAAATTTGGTCTTATGGTGTTGATCTTGTTGGCAAATGTACACTCCAATGAGAAATTGTAGGTGATTGAAGGTATTGTCATTGATGGCAACCTTACAATCATGTGATATTGGCAGGCAAGCACAGGCACAAAGACCGATAGACTCTACACTAGCATACAGATCATCGACACCAAAAAGACACCAAAAAGACACCAAAAAGAAGATCACTGACATCATGGCTGACAAGAATTTTGTATAAATATATTTTGTAATTAATTGTAAAATCTTTTGTAAGCCAACATGGAAAATTGTAATATGACTCATATATGTATGAGATCATTGTAGATCATTTAAAGTGCGAAGTATGAAAAAGAATATAGTGGACCTAATGTGCGAATTATTGGGATAAGGGTTTATGTATATTGTAGAGCTTAAACCGGTACTGAATCTAGCATAGTAGATGTTGATCTGAAGCAGTACAAGACATTGGATTTGTATAATCTAATTTTGTAAGTCAGTGTGACTTCTTTGTAACTAAGTAGTGAGCTCTAGGTACTTGGCCTTCATGCATGTGCAGGCCCCTATTGTAAACAGTAATATTCCCTGTTTGGTCAGTAAGCGAATATTGTGGGTCACAAATCCCACCGAGGTTTTTCCCACACTGGGTTTCCTCGTTAAAATATTGTGTTATGGTGTGCTTTTCATGTTGTGGTTGGTGTTCTTATTTGCTGCATTATTTCTAGTTTATGGGTACACAATTTTAATATGTTTTTCATGTTATAAGTTAAGAAAATTATCTAACCGGTTAGATACTGATTCACCCTGCCCTCTCAGTATGTTTGGAAATCCTAACAGATATTTGTGGCTGCATTATTATTACTTGTTATTTTATTTTATGCATACCAGTTACAAATTTTTTGTGTTAATAAGGTTAAAATTAATCATATCAGGAGAATATTGATTCACCCCTCCCTTTCACTATTCTTGGATTCCAATAGGTGACTACATCAAGCATTCAAGCATTCTTGAAGGCTGCATATTCTTCACCTATCCATTGGAGCATTATTACATCATTCATTTGCAAGCATGTGTGTGTTAGGGTTTTGTCATGTTCATTCCATTTCATACAACACATATGATTACACCTAAGAAGCAAAACATCATCTATTGGCAATTTGGAGGAATTGATTATGTGCTGCATTGATGTCAACACTAGTTGTTTTGTCTTTTTATCAATATCTATTTGGTCTCGGTAGGATGTTTGGTTTCTGGTTGGTAAGATCATGTTGATCCAGTATACTCCAATATTCTTTGTCTTATGGAATTGGCTTAGATTTTCTATTCATGCTACTCAAATATATGTTAAGTCAGTTGGTATTTATTTGGTGATCAAATGCTATCTTATATGCTGGTAAGCCTGGTTTATTGATTCGGTGAGGGTTTCACCAATAGAGATTTGTTGAAGATATTTTAATATTATTCATAAGTGGTGTTGGTGCAGTTTCTAGTAGAGATTTTGGATGCTAATGGTGATCGTGTTCGAGACTTGGATGATTGGGATCATTGCTTTAGCATGTGTGGACCTAAATTGGGTCTAGTGCTATCTAGGTTTTGGACCGGCTTAGTGTAACATATTGTTGGGACTCCTCGATGTGTTTCTGGGATGAATTATGGGTTGGATGATATTTCTTTGGTCTCAAGTTGACATGTTTTATAATTATGTATTAGGTTTTATTTTCTGGTGGCCGATCTTATTGTTTATGGTCGAGGGTTTGTATATATATGTGTATGATCTCATTGTAGATCATAGAATATGGTATGCAAGCGAATAATATAATAATCATTCATCTAGAGGATTTGGTCGATCATAGGTGATCAAGTTGGGTTTATGTAAGATGATTAATTCCTCCGGTATTGAGCTTTTTGGAATTGTACTCAGGCATAGGAGATGTTATTATTGCAGTTCACTCTTCCTTCCGAATTGTAGTCTGGATATTTATGTAGTCAGTGAGACTCCTTTTGTAATGAGTAGTGTGTTGTAGGCTATTGGCCTTCTTGCAAGTGCATGCCCCTAAATTTTTAATCACATGCTTACTACAGAAGTATTATTTGACTATGGGTAGGCTTCCCACCGTGGTTCTCCACATACAAATATTGGTGTCATGTGTATAGTATCTATTCTCTAATTGTTTCTTGTGCTTAATTGATATATGTTGTTTCAGTAATTGGTTTATGTATTTCGGTATTGACCTTATGTGTTCCGATATTAAACTTTTAATTACTTAAGGTTCTGGTAATCTGGTGACAACTGATTCACCCCCCCTCCCTCTTAGTTATCTTTTGGTTATTTGAAATGTCTAACAATTGATATCAGATATCTGGCCCTCTCTACAGAAGCTTAACTACTTAAGGAAGGTCCTATGGCATCTAATAGTTCAAGTTCATCTAGTTCATTTGTAGCTATCTTTCGAAGAGAAATTCCTAGGCTTGATGGAACAAATTATAGAGTATGAAATATTTGAATGGAGAATCATTTGAGATATCTTGGTAAGGAAATTTGGGAGATCACTGAGAATGGGGTTACTCCTTTTAATCCGACATCTAGAAATCCTCCTCCAGAAAAATTGGATAAGGAGCTTGAGAATGATTGCAAAACTAGAGAATCCCTCTTGTGTGCACTTTCTAATCAACAAATAATGGGATTGACTGAAAAATCATCAGCAAAATCTATATGGGATAAGTTGGAGACTCTAAATGAAGGTGACCCTACTAATAAGATTGCTAAACTTGATGGTTACTAGGTGAGATATCAAAATTTGAAGATGGAAGAAGATGAAAGGATTACTACATTCATGGAAATGGTAAATGAAATTGTCATGGGAATTCAATGTTGTCATGGATCTCTGAGTGTAGATGAAATAGTTTCTAAAGTTTTGAGAGCTTTACCATCCGATTATAAGATGAAGGCTATCACAATTAATGAATTGAGAACAATGGCTAATACCTCTATCAATAGAGATACCTTGGTTGGGAAATTATCTTCTTTTGAGCTTGAAGAATTTGGACCTTTTGGAGCTGTGAAGTCCGAACCTACTTTTCATGCATTTACATCATCAATCAACAAGCAATATTGGAAAGCTTTGTATGCAAAGGAATTAGATGATATGAAGAGGGAAGATGAAGAATTTGAGCAACTTGAAGCCCTATTTGCTAGAAGAGTACCTAAAGGGCCAGTAGGAAGTAAGTATGAAGGAAAATCGCCCTTTAAATGTTTTGTATGTAATAAGATAGGTCATTTTGAATCTAGATGTCCTGCAAGGAATTCAAGATTTGAAGAAAGAACTAGAAGATATTTTAAGCCTAACCTTGGATATCAGAACAAGCATAAGTACAGGAGAAATAGAGATAAATCATGTTACTTTGTGGATGAGGAAGGTTTGATTGATTCTAATGATAAACCAACATAAGACTTTGCTAGTGGTTCCGACAATGGAAAGGAATGGGTGTTCTTGGCTATCAAGGAAGATGATTTGGCACTGGAAGAGAATGTACCTAAAGAAAAGGCCCTTCCTGCTAAAATTCAAGATAAGTATGAATGGGTAATTTATAATGGATATTCACATCATATGACCTGAGATAAAAGGAAGTTTCTATCTTTGCAAGAATTTGATCATGGTCTAGTTAGATTTGGAGATGACAAAGCATGCATGATCAAAGGAAGAGGAACCATATCATTAGATGGTAAGAACAATACTGATAATTTTTATTATGTTGAAGGTTTAAGGAATAATATTTTGAGTGTAGGACAGTTGGTGGATAAGGGATTTCAATTACACTTCAAGGCTGGAAAATGCAAGATCATTAATAGATCTGGATTGAAGATTGCAACCGGTACTCAGACAAAAGGTAATATATTTCATTTGAATTCTAGTGAGAAGACATATTTGATTGCACAAATTGATGAGAGTTGGCTATGGCATAAAAGGATGTGTCATGTAAATTTTGATTGTATGGTAAAGATCAGTTCAACTAAGGCAGTTAGAGATATACCTAAGATTGTGAAGCCCTATAATCCGGTATGTAAGGAATTTCAAATGGGAAAATGGGTCAGAACCTCTTTTAAGAGTATACAAGACAAATATAATGATTTTATTGATCTTATTCATACTTATTTATGTGGTCGTGCTAGAATCAAAAGTTTTCAAGGTCATAGATATTTTATGCTAATCATTGATGATTATTCTAGAATAATGTGGGTTACTTTTCTAAGGGAAAAATCTAAGGCTTTTAAAAAGTTTAAAATCTTTAAAGCTAAGGTTGAAACTAAGACAAGATTGAAGATTAAGTTCTTAAGGTTAGATCATGGTGGAGAATTCACATCCGATGAGTTTAATACCTTTTGTGAGAAGCATGGCATAAGGAGACAATTTTTTGCTCCCTAGACACCTTAGCAAAATGGAGTTGTTGAAAGAAAGAACAAAACTATCTTGGATGTTGCTAGAACCATGATGATGGAAGCTAATCTACCTCATATCTACTAGAGAGAATCAATGAGCACAACAGTTTATACATTCAATAGAGCTCATATCAAAGGAGAAACCGGTAAGACACCTTATGAGTTATGCTTTGACAATACACCTATAGTTAAGTACTTCAGAATATTTGGTAGTAAATGTTATATCAAGAGAGATGATTTCATTGGCAATTTTGATCCTAGATGTGATGAAGGAATATTTATTGGTTATTCTAATGAAAGAAAAACATATAGATGTTATAAAAAAAGAGTGCAAAGAATTGTGGAGAGAGATAATGTCAAGGTGGATGAGTAGAATAGAAGTCAAATCAGAATTTATGAGTAAGAACCGGAAGTGGAAATGGTCATTACTGAACTGGTAACACCTTTATCGGAATAGAATGCAGAACCAGTTACTTTGGTAGTATAAGAAAATTCAATAGTAATTGAAGAATAGGGAAGAGGGATAGAGAGTCAAAAGACTCCTAAGTATGTAAAGTTGAATCATTCAGAAGATTAGATCATTAGGGATAAGAACAAAGGAGTGATGACAAGAAAAATATTAGCAGTTGATGAGGTATGCTTAATTTCTCAAGTTGAACTGGTATTGGTAATTGAAGCATGTAAAGATGAATGTTGGATGAAAACTATGGAAGAAGAATTAGATCAGATAGAAGAATAACACATGGATTTTAGTTCCCCGACCTAAAAATAAGAATCTTATTGGAACTAAATGGTTTTTAGGAATAAATTAAATGAAGATGGACAAGTTGTGAGGAATAATGCTAAATTGGTTTGTAGAGGATATTCTAAGAAGGAAGGAATTGATTATGGTGAAACTTTTGCACCTATAGCTAGGATTGAAGCAGTAAGATTATTTCTTGCCTATGTTGCACATAAAAACTACAAGGTTTATCAGATGGATGTTAAGTGTGCTTTTCTGAATGGGGATCTTTATGAGGAATTTTATATTGAGCAACCTGATGGTTTTTCACTTTTAGATGATAAAAACAAGGTTTGCAGGTTAAAGAAAGCCTTATATGGATTGAAACGGGCACCTATAGCTTGGTATGCAAGGTTTGACAAATATATTTTAAAACTTGGTTTCACTAAAGGTAATGTTGACAGTAATCTATATTATAAAGTCACTGATGATGATATATTGATTATTGAGGTCTTTGTTGATGACATCATTTTTGGAGGTGAAGATAAGTTATGCATGAAATTTTCTAAAAATATGGAGAATGAATTTGAGATGTCTATGATTGGAGAAATGAAATTTTTCTTAGGCTTGTAGATTAATCAGACTGATAAAGGTATTTTCATCTATCAAACTAAGTATGCTAAGGAGTTGTTGAAGAAATTTGGTGTGGGAAATTCTAAACTGGTTAGTATTCCTATGGTTACAACTAAGAAATTGACAAAGAAAGATGAATCTACACCGATAAATCCTACAAGATACAAGTCTATGATTGGAGGTCTTCTATATTTGATTCAGACTAGACCAAATATAATGAATATAGTTTGCATTGCATTAATATATCAAAGTGATCCTAGAGAAAATCATGAGTGTGGTGAAAAGGATTTCTAGATACTTACAAGGAACATCTGAATATGGTTTGTGGTATCCCAAACATGATGACATTACTTTATGTGCATATATAGATGCAAATTTGGGCAGACGATGTTGATGAATGGAAAAGTACTTCTGGTGGAGCTTTTTTTCTTGGAAAGAAACTTATTTCATAGATTAACAAGAAACAATCGTGTACTTCTTTATCTACTACGAAAGCTGAGTAAGTCGTTGCTGCTACTAATTGTACACAAGCTCTATGGATGAAGCAAATGTTAAAGGACATAAAAGTGCATTGTAATGAACCAATAGTTATTCATTGTGATAACTCTACTGCTATAGATATATCAAAGAATCTAGTATTTAACTCTAAGACAAAGCACATATCTATCAAGTATAATTTTTTGAAGGAAAATGTGGAAGAAAAAGAAGTTATATTGGTTTATATGAACACTAAAGAGAAGATTGCAGACATCTTCACTAAACCTTTGCCTAAAGAATTATTTGAGTACCTCATAGTCATATTAGGGGTTTATGCCTCTTAAGCAAAAAACTAATTGATACTATTTGACATCAGTCCAATATGCATTATCAGAGCTATTATTCATTATAGATTGATGCAGTGATGCTACTAGTCAAGAGGAGTAGTTAGTTTTGTGATTCATTGGTTTATGATTTTTCTTTGATGTTTATGTTAGATTTCTGGCATTGGCGTCAAAGGGGGAGATATATTCATGTGAAAACTTAAGGAGTTATATACATTAGGGGGATAAATTTGCATAACTTAACTATCATATCATCTATAGGGAGAGTATCAATCAGAACTTCATTACTATATTCTTGTGTGGGAGATTCATTTGGCATTTCTTGGCACTTGGATATTTTTCACATCTAGTGTTGCCATCAATGCCAAAGGGGGGGATTGTTGGCAATTTGGAGGAATTGATTATGTATTACATTGATGTTTTGTCATTGATGTCAACACTAGTTATTTTTTCTATTTACTGGTATCTTTTTTGTCCTAGTAGGATGTTTGGTTTCTGGTTGGTAAGATCATGTTGCTTCGATATACTCTAGTGTGCTTTGGCTTAGATTTTCTATTCATGCTACTCAAATATATGTTCAGTTAGTTGGTATTGATTTGGCGAATAGATGTTATCTTATATGCTTGTAATCCTGGTTTATTGATCTAGTGAGGGTTTCACCTATGTGTGTGAAAAGTGGACATGTATCTGTAAGCACAACACTTCAATTAAGTCATTACATGCATGGTTAGACAGATGTAAACATGAATATGAAAACCATAACAAATCGACCCATTGCCTTCTAAAAGATGTGAGTATAAGTTTGCTCTCAGATTATAAGCAATACCAGTGACTAGACAACATCAAGACGAAGTATTTTATCTATATGAGCATGATGAATGCTAGATGGATGCAATATTGATCTAACAATATTTAAGCATATTAAGCTAAATGATTTAAGCAATGTGAAATAATTAATATGCAATATATCAATGATCCTAGAGAAAAAATAGTATAATAACAATGTATTCTCCAGCCTCTTTTGAATGAGAGATGAACTTGAATTTATAGAAAATTCAGAAAGAAACCAACGGCTAAGATCAAATGATGATGAGCCATCAAGATTTTCCAAGAGGAAGCACAATCCAAGTGAATTGATGTGATTGGATTCTTTTATCAGTTTTAAAGGAAGTTGAACTAAAATTAAGATTAAAATAAGAAAAAAACTGATTTATTCTCTATTTCATTCAATTTTAAGATTTAATTTTTGAATTGCTTTTTTTATTCATCAATTTTTAATTTGTTTTTTCAAGATTATCTCCAATTGATTTCTTTTCTCAAATTTTTAATTCTTTTTTGATTTATTTCCTTTTTTGAAGATTTGTGCTCATAATTTCCAATTCCTTTTTCTTGATTTGTTTCCTTTTTTGAAGATTTGTGACAATTTTTATTTATTTTTCAAATTAATTCCTTTTTTTTATGATTTAATGGAAAATTGATTTATTTAATTAAATATGCTAGGATATTTAATTAAAATAACTAAGATAATTATTTAAAATGATTTACTTGGAATGATTTAATTAATTAAATAAATATTTAATTAATATTGATTGATTAATTTTGCCATGTGACATTTGATGATCAAAGAATTAATTGTGTGCTCAAGATTGATTTAATTGCCTTTGGTTAGGACCTTGGTGATGTTGTCGAGATTAGGGGCTCATGGTTTAGATGACAATTTTTAGGGTATTACATTTGCCCCTCTTTGAATTAATGTGCGAGCAACACATTGGTTCAAAGAATAGTTGATGTCTAGGAGATGCCAGTTCTGAACTTGATTGATCACAAACTATATGAAAAGCAAGGTGTTTAGCTTGATTCGAAGTGACAAAGTTGATTGAAGTATGATTAAAGCGATACCATTCCTAAACTTGATTGAACTAGGAACGATTGAAAACAAAAGATACCGAACTTGAGCTTGATTGATCAAGAAGTAGATCTTACTGATCTAGAACTTGATTGATCTAGACACAACGAGTGATGATAAATTTTTTTCTTGAACTTGATTGATCAAGATACAACGAAGATAAACTATTTAGCTTGATCAAGAAATGAATACTGAACACCTGCTTAGATTTAGTGTGATCAAAGAAACTCTTTAAACCCTTGATTGAGTTTAAATGAATAATTAGCTTAATGAAAAGTGATGAAATTGATTAACGTTAAGAGATTGATTCAGATAAAAGACAAATATTAGTTTGATATGAAGCGATGAAACTGATATGCCCCTAGAAATTGATTTGATTTAGATGGTCAAGAAATCTCAACTTGATATAAAGCGATGAAGTTGAGATGCCCCTAGCGATGAGGTCTTATTTGATTTTCTTTAGTTGAAAAAGATGTTTTGCTCAACTTTTGATGAAGATTTGAAATTTTTCTCGACATTTGAAGATGTGAGGTCATAAGGTAACAAGTATGCCCCCTCGGGAGCGAAATTGAAAGATAGCGAGGGTACATGATGATAGGCAATTTTGAGTGATGATAATGATTTGAGCACAAATTGATTTAGAGGAAATTTTTGGAATTTTTGCATTGATTGATAAGAAATTGAGCGCAAAGTTGATTTGCAAAAATTAGATTGAGATTCAACATTGATTCATGAGAAATTGAGCGCAATTTAGAAGAAAGAATGAGCTTTTGATGAAAAGAGCGCTAAGTGATCCAAATTCTGAAATTGACTAGCAAAATGATCTTGATTTTTTATTTCGATCTCGAAAATGGACTCAGGATGATCAAATTAGCTAACGGTACAATTTTCGTGTCCATCAGAGCAAGTTGAAAAATTAGGTTTTTGGCTATATATGAGACAAAAGTGTCATTTTCAATTCATTTTAACCCTCCAAGTTTGAAAATTCAAAAAAACCTTTTGCGAAGAAAATGGTGGTCCCTACTCATCAGCATCGATTCGAGCGCCAGAGGAGACATAATGGACCCTGAAACTATGAGCCAAAGGTAAGTGATCGATCTTAAGCCTCTTTATGTTTTCAAATTTGAAATTTTTTGTTCATTTTTCAAGTTTTTCATGTGTTTGGGGTCGGGTGTCCCGGTTTATCATGCGAGACAAGATCCTGTCTCGTACGAGAAACTGGTAAATTTTCTTTTATTGTTTAAGGCCATTAGTTTTGTTGTTCTAGGGCCACCCATGTGTCATACGACAGGTCTGTAAAAAGACCATTTTGTCGTGTAAGGTCTAAAAGTTTGTCATTTATGCTTGGTTTGTTGTACTAGAGCTATTCCTAGCTCGTACAAGATGCTGCTTTTCTGTGTTTTGTCGTATGACAGACAATGAGCATTTTTGAAGCTGTAAATGTGAAATTTTGATTTTGCACTTGACTTAGTTAGATTTGTGTGATGTTTTATTTCTTGTCTTGGCTTATTTGGAATGCTTTTTGATGCTTCGTTGTTGGGTTTTTGTAGGTTCGATTACCTCTTGTGTTATTTAGATGTGTGTATCCTCCTATGATGGCATTAGTGCGAGATTTATCTAAGGTTGAGCAGGCTCATATTGATTTGTGCGGCTTGACTCATTTGTTGAGAGTACCTGATATCTGTGTGAACCATAGGAAGCTCATGACGTTGGTAGAGCAGTTTCATTTGGAGCATAACACATTTCATCTGTCAGTGGGGGAGTTGACCATCACTCCTAAGGATGTATACAAGATCCTCCATATCCCTTTTGCTGGGGATAAGGTGGATTATGATTCAGGGCACCTTCCAGGATTACAGGCAGTCAGGCATGTCTTTGGGGATCTTGATATTTTGACTCATTCCATGAGTTGGGACGTACTTATGAGCAGGTACAATGAGGAGTATTCTTTAGAATGCATCCTAGCAGGATTGATAGGCTATTTTCTGATGCCGGACAGAGGGCAATAGGGCTTCCAGTGCAAATGGGGCTAGATGTTAGAGAGGTTGATAGAGACCCCTCAAAGACTTGGCTGGGGCTCTTTTTTATTGGCCCACATGTATTGAGAGATGCATGAGATTGTATATAGAGAGGGGCGGAGTATGGCCACCGGGGTATATATTTTGCAGGTGTGGGCTTGGGAGCACCTTCATGTTTGTCAATCGATAGTAGCGGACAACAAAGAGCTTGGGCAACCGATCATTTATAGGTATGCCAGATATATTACATAGGCCCATCTAGGCAAGATAGATTTCTAGAGACGACAACTCAATGATCTTATAGCCATTGTATGGAGACCATACAGAGGTTTAGAGTCGTGGGATGACTGGCGGCTAGTTTGTAGGGACTTGTTTGTTACACACCCACTGATCGGGAGGTCACAGACCATTGTGGAGCAATTCATCATTTCTCGGGTTATGACGTCGTATGGCCAACCTCAGGGGATCTTGTAGGAGTATAGAACTTATTCTCAGTATGCTGACGAGGAGAGATAGGGATGGTCTCCATGGTTATTGTATGCTTTGGCGATGCAAGAGTTGATAGGGTTACATCGCTTGAGGTGGGATTATTTGGACGATGTAGCGGATGCAGGGGTATTGCCCCAGTATAGAGATCATTTTCAGCAGCATCCATTCCCACATTTTATAGATCCAGGTGAGTAGGCTCCTTAGATTGAGGATGTTGAGGATGATGCCCCCGCATCAGCATAGGCACAGGGCCAGAGACAGGGCCAGAGGCAGGGTCAGGCACAGAGCTGGGGCTCCGCGACACGATAGTGGTGATCCAGGTGCTAGCAGTAGTAGGGTACCAACTGAGGGAGGATCACAGAGGGGTGAGGGTGGATCCCTAGGAGGAGTGGGTGTGAGATTGGGTGGGACAGAGGAGATGTGAGTAGCACCTAGGTAGGTTCGGTAGTGGAGAGAGGAGCAGGGTGGAGCTGGGGGTAGAGGTGGAGAGCCTGCGAGAGCAGGGGACAAACACTGGACGGTCAATGAGGGCACATCTTACAGAGCTGCAGTCACAGTTGCTAGTGGCTCAGACTCAACTGGCAGAGGGAGACTGACAGTTGGCCGAGATGAGGACTAAGCGTGATCGCCAGATCACCAAGGTGAGGACTGAGCATGATTGTCAGATTGCAGCACTGAGAGCAGAGATGAGAGCAGAGATAGAGCCCCTGCAATAGGAGGTCCTTCACTAGTCTAGTAGGGCATCTTACTATGTGGCTGCATATAGTGTCACAGTTCCTATTGCTTAGCAGGTGATACCCTACTCACAGTACATGGCACAGTCAGAGGGAGCATGAGCACCTCATCAAGATCCCAGACATCAGGCTCCTCCTCCACCACCAGGTGATGAGGGAGAGGGAGTGAGCTAGATGATTTCTTTTTGGTAGCTCAGATATATTTTTTTGTAGACACACCCATTTTTTTGTAGCCTATGCGATTCTTGCTCCGATGGGAGTTTATATATGTCTTTTGACATCATTTTGTACCTTGAGACTTGACATGATATATATACAAGATCCGATTTGACTTCATGATACTTGTGTTGATTTGCTTATGAGATATCTTTTATATGCTTTATTCTATATGTATGCATTTCTTTTCAGCATGAATTCATGAATGCAAATGATCAGGGATGTCTATTTTTGTTTCTTTTCATATGCAAGTAAATGATAATGCAAATGAGTAATGAGAATGAGTAATGCAATTTTTCTTCATTTTCTATGCAATAAGATGAATGCAAATGAATGATAATGAATGTATGAATCTCTATGAAATGTTTATGTATGTAGCTAAACATCTCAACACACAAGTACTCAATCGGAGAAATGATGAAAAGAGACCACTTAGCGAAGAAATGATGACACTCCAACTCTCATTCAGAAGAAAAAGAGGAAGCATTGTTACTATACAGAAATCATTCGAAATGCATGAGATGTAGAATGGAATGCAAGAATAATATGCAAAATGAGATGCAACCCTGAACCTAGTCACTAGACTTTGAACAACTTAATTGTCATCATTGAGTGTTTTACAATTATACCAGGCAGAGTAGAGTTCCTTGCTTTTCATGCGCAATATTAATGATCTTGTTCACAATAACCCTTTTTTCTCGTTCATATCCTTGGACAGATTATGCATGGACCCGGATTGCACAATGAAGAAATTCCCTCAAAACAAACAAAGAAATGATATGGACCTCCTTGTAGCATTCAAATAAGCAGAGTCGAGGTATGTGAGGCAGTTCCACCTTGATGTGGAGGCTCTTATCACAAACACCTAGCTTATTTAGATGTTTCCAAATCATTGGGATCATTCCTACAAGTAGCAAACAAGAAAATATTATGCCCCCAATCCTTGCTCCTCTTAGTCACAATAGACTTCCTCGAGTTACTCAGAGGGATAATAATCGAAAACCAATATAAAAGACAGCATACAAAGAAAATTTCATGCATAGCTCAAACTATTTAGTAGTTGTTTTCCATAATGTCGTTTTTCTTGTTAACTCAGTGATAAAACTCTTCAGTAGTTAGGAGACAGGTAACTGACTCGGAGAGGACGACCAGGTTTCACTGATGTAAGGTTGACTTGGTTGACACTGCTTAGGACATGTAATGTGCTCTTGTTGATTAACCTAAGACTATGATAGTGATCGGTTTCAAGCCATGAGGGTTCCAACAAACCAAGATGTCACAAAAGTGACTGAACTATGTACAAGTGAAAGAAAAGATGCATGAAAGCGGGAATGCCAACATTGCATTGATAGATGGAGTGCTTGAGTACAAGAGGCGCCTGTTTACCAAGTTTTCACCTACTTGGAAGAGATTCATCTTTTTTTTTTTTTACCAAGGTGCCTGTTTACCGGGTTTTCACCAAGGCATTTTCTCTCTTTTTCCTTTTTCTTTTTCTTTTTCTCTTTTCTGTTTTTTTGAATATCTTCAGGACTTTTTTTGATTTTTATGGATTTTTTTAGGACATTTTCAGATTTTTTTAGGATTTTTTCAGGATTTTTTCAGGACTTTTTTTTTAGGACTTTTTCCAATTTTTTAGGATTTTTTTAGGACATTTTATGATTTTTAGGGTGTTTTAATGTTTTCTCCTAGTGTCTAGCAAGGCAAAAGGGATTTTGAGTACATAAATGGATAAGTGAATGATGGTGGATGCTTTCAAGGACTATCTCACAATGTTAATCCAAGCACAAGAACCAGATATAGCAATGTAAAGCAAATATTTCAGTGATGTAAAGCAAGGATTTTAGGAATGTAAAGCAAGGATTTCAATGATGTAAAGCAAGGATTTTAGCAATGTAAAGAAAAGATTTTAGCGATGTAAAGCAAGGATTTTAGCAATGTAAAGCAAGGATTTCAATGATGTAAAGCAAGGATTTTAGCAATGTAAAGCAAGGATATAGTGTAACAAAGCCATATGTTCCAAATAAGTGGCCATGTCAAGAGGTTTGTGGAAAACCTTTTTTTTCATTTTGTCCATAGTGTTGATCAAGATCAAGGGATAGATTTGGATAGGAGGTAGATATGATAAGCAAGATCAAAAGGGAGTAATGAAGGATGTAAGTGAGCAATGGAGAGGAGCTAAAGGGTGTGGATCAAGTGCAATAGATAGGACACATGAAGCCTGCAAAGATCCTTAACCTTGTCAAGATCAAAGGTGGAAAAGGGGTATGAATGTAGATAGAGCGAATGAGGGATAATGGAGGAAGAAGGATAATGGAAGAAGCAGGATAATAGATGGATGTTCATGGATGGAACTTGCCCC
The DNA here is from genome assembly GCF_030272615.1 of Cryptomeria japonica. Lineage (NCBI taxonomy): Eukaryota > Viridiplantae > Streptophyta > Pinopsida > Cupressales > Cupressaceae > Cryptomeria > Cryptomeria japonica. The sequence goes on along the minus strand of NC_081411.1, from coordinate 707,827,043 downwards.
CAGTGTAAAGTGCAAAAGGATAATGGATTACACATGATGCCTATTTTCCAGGTTTTCATCATGGTACTTGCCCAAGGCACCACAAGAAGTGGTTTCAAGGACAAATTTATTTCTCTTTACTTTTTTTTTTCACCTTTTCATCATTTTTTTTTCTTTTGAAAGACAATGGAGGCATGATAGGGGATGCAAGAAGGACCCCAACATCTCATTGCTTTGGATGGTACCCTTAGAATATGAGTTGCAATAGACCATGGCTATGAAGGTATGCTCAAAGATGTTGGCAGGGTAATGAAATGAAACTAGGGCAAGGATTTATGCAAAGGATTGGATAAGAGGGATGGAAGGGTGAAAAAGAGGTGTTGGATAATGGATGGGATGTTGGAAGAATTGTGTATGGCTAGATGGAAATTTTGGAAAGATCAACATTGGCACATGCCTTGAGAGATGGTGGAAATATGGAGGAGAAGTGAATCTCAAATTTTGAGATTTGGATGGAGCAAAGGTTATAGATTTTGGAGCATAAGAACCCAAAATGGATGAAGGAGGTGATGGAGGAATAGACTCAGAAGGTTTGGATGAAGGAACAAAAATTTTGGATGCCAATTTTGATTTTTCTTTAGACTTTTGTGCTTCAAGTACCCACTTAGGGATCCACATGGTTTTTAATTTTTCATGCTTTTGTAGTTCATTAGAGTGCATTGCTTGTACAAGTGCCTTAGGAACCCATATAAATTTTGACTTTTCTTCTTTCTTTGTGGGTCTTTGTGGCGTTTTGTATTTTTCTTTTTCTTTTTGGATCATATTTTTCTTTGTTTTGACATGTCGATTAGATGGGACATGTTGATCCTTGAATACATGTGGATTACTTGACTTATGACTTTTATGCTTGGCATCCAAATTGCTTGGAGGGAGATGCGTGGGTAGATAGGAATGATATGGAGGTATTTTAGATGGATGGAAGGTACTCGAAGACGTATGCCTTTGTTGATCCCGCATAAGGGATGGAGGGATATAAGGACCTAGAATGGATGGAAGGTGCGAAGGAGAAGGCATATATTTGGATTTAACTAGAGAAATGCAGGATTTATGAGAGATACCAACATCTTGAGAAATTTCCTTGAGGCCATGACCTTTAACATTTTCTTTAATAGCAGGGGGTTCTAATATACCTTGTTCATGAATGTCTAACCCTTTTCTTTGATAATGCATGATTTGAAAGATCTTTTTAACAAAGGGTTTCTTCTTACTTTTGATGCTAGAGGCAAGTTCACTTTGAGGTGGAGGTGTCTTGCAAGGAATAATAGAATCATGAGAGGGATTTATAGGCATGATGGATCCTTGAGCTAAACATGGAGGATTATGACAAGGAGATGAAGGGATACTTTGATCTGTACATGGAATAGGACCATTGGATAGAGTAGGAAGGGTGTTTGACTCTTCATTTTGAATAGGACCATTTGAAAAGGTGGAAGAGGCATCATGATCTTGCTTAGGAAGTGGATTAGGAATGGGATTTGGAAGGATGCTTTACTCTTGAGATAGAAGTGAGTCATCTCGAAAGAAATGGAAAGGTATAATGGAATCATCATGGGATTCTAGTGAAATAGGATCTATTTCAATCATTAGATGGGATTGAGGAGTTTTGGTGTCTTGATCTTGATTTATGATAGGACTTGTTTCTTCATTTTTTAGATTATCCTCTTGACATGGAGTCACTTCTAAGGAAGGGATAGGATTTTGCATAGGCATAGGGGATTCTTGGAAGGTCTTCATATTTTGGCATGATGGGGAAGCATTTTGAGTGGGACTCTCTAGAGTGGGTATGTTTGGAATTGGAGTGCATGATGGCATAGGATCTAGTATTTTTAAATATTTAGAGGAACTTGTAGCATTAACTTGGATTTCCATAGGAGATAGCCCTTGAAGGTAAACATGAGAAGTTTTAATGTTTGAAGGAGATGGTATGGATTGTTGTTGAGACATTTTAGGAGATGAAGGCATCATGGAAGGGATGGAGGCTACATATGAAGCCTTGCTAGACATAGGTTCATGATTTTGATCATGATTAGAAGTAGTTCCTTCTTTTTCTTTAGGTGAGTCATTAGGATCTTCAATTGCAATGACACCATCATCAAGGATATCTTGAACCTTATGTTTTAATTCCATACACATTGAAGTCTTATGTTTGTTATGCCTATGATATACACAATAACTACTCAAGACTGCACATCCCCATGTGGTCTTTTTAGGCAATATGATAAGATTGTTCTTAATAAGCTCTTCCAAAGCTGACTCAATAGATTGCTTCAAAGGTGTAAACTGTCTATCTAGGGAATATATGTATTTTTATCTTGGTGAAGGTGTCTCATGAGCTTGTTTCAGATTTGGCTTTTGATTGTCAATCATTTGTTGGTATTTGCTTGTCAAATCACATAATCGTTTTAGCACTTCTTGAAGTTTTTAACACTTGATATCATACATTTTTTTTTCAAATAGAGTCATTGATTTATTTTTTTGGATTTCCATGTCATATATTTCTTCCTTTATATCTTGAAGCATTTGAGCATAGGCAGCCATGGGAATTGGAGCTAAGGTATCCATGAGATTCTTACTTTTGTCAAAAAAATTAGAAGAGCTTTTGGTTTGAACAAGCATTTTTAATCGACAGGACCAAAAGCGAGATGTGTTGCAGAAGTCAAGATCAAATTGTAGCTAGTAGTTCATTTAACGCAGTGATTGAAAGTAGTAACTAAGATCTGGTTTGGTTTCAAGAATGATCTATCATGTGTAAGATGTTATCTAAGTTATCTTAGGTTTGATAAGATGTTTGTTTGAAGTAGCTGAAAAATGATCGACAAAATCGTGCAATGCAACTGCAGAGGTACTCTATCAAGGTTGTTTATGCTTATGAGGACGATAACCAGTTTTAGGCTCGCTATAGACTATTTTGGATAGGTTTGATTGTGCTGGACTGGCAAAATCAGAGACTCATACGACTGTATTTCTGAGACCATATGACTATATAATAGGTTTAGGACAACAATAGTTTTGTTTCGTAAAAGTTGCTGCCTAGTACCGTATGACAAATGGGTAGATCCCGGACAACAAACGATTATGTTCAGTTTTGTTTCATATGACACAGGATTTAGCTTAAATGACAGACTGTTTGGTTTCGTACGACACAAGATTTGGCAAAGGACGACAATTCAGCAAACTTGTATGACTGTTCACAGAGCAGAGACTAAAATTCTGAGTTTTTCAATGATTGAGCATGAAAACTGAGTACAACCAATTTCTAAGATGGACTAATTTTTGACAAGGATAGGCCAGTTTTGACATAGACAGAGTTTATCACTGAGTTGTTTGATTTGTTTTCTCTAGTTTCAGTATCTCATTTTTAATTCCAGGGATGAAAACATAGAAAACATGCAAGATAAATAACAATTCAATCACAACATGCTAACCCTATGGAAGTTGGGTTAGAGAAGAAAACCTTTGCTTGCTAACTTAGGTACACACCCAATAGCTAATCAGAATATGGCCACTGAGTCTCATGCAATGGATTCTCAATGTCGTATTAGCCGACTCCAAGCGCTAATGGGGGCACGTTATGGCAAGTGTCTTGGGAGAGTTACTATCTCTCTTGCACAAAGATTATCAACCTTTCGGAGGTGAATCGGGTAGCTTCTAATCTTATAGTTCTTAGTTAGGAGTTTTGTTTGAAATTACCCCTTGAAGTCATGCAAGCATGATTGAGGCCTATAGTGCGACAAGGTACCAAAACAAGCTGTAGTCACGTAAATGCGATTGAGACCGTGAGGCCCTACAAAATGCCCGATATGAGAGATCTCAAAGAGAAAACTCAAATAATCCCATCCTCTGAGACTTTAATCATTAGAGACCTATTTATTATAGTGAGTTGGAATGCTTAGGTCCAACTGTACTCACTTGGGTCATTCTCATAGGGTGATTACTTTTTCCTACTGTGACAGGCCCGCTAAAGGTACACAAATCTCAAAACTTAGAAAAAAGCTTCGAGGGTCTAGATTTCTAATTGTCTGTAAAAGACAAGAGAATACTCTCCTACCTCTTAGATTTTTTTGAAAACACAAAAGATAGATTTGTTCATTAACCAGATAGAAAGTTAGGTGCCTAAAAAAAATGAATTTAAAGAATACACGATATTTGGTCGATTTTCTTTAGGCAACCTGCAAAAACAACGCATCAATAGTCATGTTGTTTTTATTCTTTGACAGGCATATGTTTGATTTGATAGATTCTTTGACAAGCATCCTACAAGAAATTGGTCAAGCTATAAAAAATCTCAGGCAGATAGAAGACAATCCAGGGTCAGCGTTAGCATCTGTAAAGCGGAAAAATCATGATCGAACCCTAGTTGTTCTCCCCTCTTCCAACTCCAAGGAGAGAGAAGGGAGGTTCGCTAGGATTCGATGGTTTTCACTTAGGGGAGAGACTTTACATTCAAAAGAGGGGTTGAAACTCATAAGATCCAATCCCACGCAATGCAAGATTGGATGCTAAATGAATTTCAAGGGTTAGGAAAGCAAGGCTACCCTCTTTTGTAAAGAATGTTGTTAAGGAAATTAAGCTAAACATGCATAGAAAGTCATAAAGATTCGCTTATAAACTGAGTTCGGGTTATAGGATGAAGCTGCGGACCTGGAATTAGCAGTAAAATGTCGATACGGCGCTGTCCTACAAATTTGAGCAAAAGTTGTCGGGACGATGGCGCCCGACGCCACGGTCCTCCGAAAAATCTGCGAAACGAAGGGGGATCTGTTTGTCTCTACACAAGGATTCCAGATCTTCAATTTCAACCACGTACCTGCAACCTACACACAGAAAAGCGAAGATGATTGGGGGGTTAGGGATTGGGGGTTTTCCTTTAGGTCAAACCCCGGTTTTGGAATTAACCAAGAAATGAGCAAGAGCTGTAAATGTAAATAACTGTAAAACAAGTACTAATACCTTGTTCTAAGGATGTTGGTATCCTTATGTGCGAAGGTTTAGATGTTGTATGTTGTAGGTTGTAGTAATATGTTGTATGTGATCTCCTCTTCAATGGTTGAATCCTTGTCTTGAATGCAACACTTAGCCTTGAATGGAGACTTGAAATGATCAATTGCTTGAAAGAATGCTTGAATGCTTGAATGCTTGAGTATAATTTCCACGCCTTTCCCCTCATGTCGAATGAAAGAGGAAAATGTAGTTTATATACTTGTCATTTAGGGCTGATAGACTGATTTTCCCGACCTTAGGTTGACCAGGGAAAGTTAATTTCCAAATTGCAAACAAAAAGACCCGAGCCCCTTAGGAGACCGGGCCCAAAATAGGACCTAGGGACCAGGGCGTTGGGCGCTCTGGTCCCACCTCCCAGGACAGCAGGGTGCAAGGAGGTTCAGGCCAGGGTGCTTGAAAAATGTAGTTTTCAGTGTCGTGAGCAAGGTTCAGGGTCTCCATTCAGGTTGCGTGTTGCGTCGCCATCGTGAAGACCGAAATGCAGTCGAAATTGCAAGTGTCGCAATTTTAGGATGCTACATTTAGCCCCCACTTTAGTGGGAGTATGTATGCTCATACTTCCGGTAAAGTACAAGGAAACAACATTGAAAGACTTTCACCACGTCAAGGAGGCAAGATACACCAAGCCCCCAGTGGACTAAGGATCTTACAACTTCGATTGACAAAGTAAAAGGGAAGATCGCGAGGAAGGACCATGACTGTCAGTAGTAAGGCTCCCTCACTATGAGTCATGCAAGAAAGATATCAAAAATTTTCAAGGCAAGGCTAAATTTTCCAAGAAATTTTCAAGTATCTTGAAAAGATATGAACGGGATGTATGCCCCCCTACGTTAAAGCGATCGCACATGCCTCACCGAGGGTGATTGTTTTAACGTAGTGATACACATAAGAAATGAGAAAGGAAAGGAGCACATTATCGCAAGGATATAGCCCCCAAGTGTGAGATAAACCCAAGGATAATAGACACAAAACATAAAGCACGAGGTGACTTCGCTTTCCTCGGGGTCAGTATGCTGTATGATAATTCATGTATATCATATGTATGTATGCATAATTGTTCTTCATTCCCCAATCAAGGAAGGTCACCTGGAAGAAGGGAACACATGTGTCTTTTGAGTCAACATGAGAGAGATCGAGAGATCTCAATGCTTTGCATTGTCCTCAAGTAGACAACACTAAGGACAACAAATAGAAGAATGAGAATAACATATAGAAGAAGTAACACAAGAGAGGAGGAGAGAATCTGCTATGCTAATGTAACTAGTCTAGCATGTCATCTACCCCCCGATCTTGCTGATCAATGTTTTGGGAAGGCAGGGAACACGCTAGAGGAGGAACATCCAACACAGCAGATGGAGCTATCAAAAGATCCAAACAAGGGCTATGTTCATGTTCCGAGCCACATTGTTCTTGTCTAGGAGCTAGGATAAGTGCTTTAGAAAATTCATTAGATAAATGGTTATCGACATCAACAAGTTAATATTCACTATCAGAAGCAAGAGGAGTAACATTTTCATCTATATCGTCATCAAGATTTATAAAAATAGGATCTTTAACTCGCACAGGATCAAGATCATCATGCATCTTATGTTTAGGAGATTTAGGCTCAATGTCCGGCTGAGGAGAAAATGGAATAATGTTTGTTGAAGGTGTTTTTGGAGATTGCAAAGTTTGAGAAGCAGCTGCCTGAGCCCTAAGACGACGCTTTCATCGACGTTCACATGCAGAACGATTTCATCTAGTCTTAGTAGGAAGTGGAGAAGATTGAGGAGGAGGAATGTTCTCATCCTTAGCACTTGGGTGTTTAGGTTGTGGTCTCTTAGGCTGGATAATAGGAGAAGAAGAAGGTCTCTTCTCTCTATAAAAAGAAGGAGGAGGAACTGCTCCATATAAAGGAGGAATTTTTGGTTTAGGGAGAAGACCAAGTCCATCATGACGAGAAGGTATAGGTCTACTCTTAGGAAGTTTATTAGGTATAGACATAGTCACATCCATAGGGATGGGTTGAGATTCTTCTTGAGGAAAGACATTAGTTTTATCTTTCAAAGGAAGAACTTCCTTCTCAAGAATGATAGGAATGTCAAGTTTAGGTGTTCTAGGTTCACTTAGAGATAGGATCATATCTGTTTTCCACTTTTGATAAGATTTGAAAAGATGATCACTTCGTGGAGGAAGAGATTGGAATTGTTTAGGCCAAAAGTAATCAAGAGGAACACTAGAGGTTCTTTCAGCTGGTTTAAAGAGACTATGATTGACAGTAACAACTTAACCATTATGGGGAAATTTCAAACACTTGTGAATAGGAGAAGCAATAGCTTTCATGGAAGATAGCCAAGGATAGCCAAGCTTCACACGAAATTGTTCGGAAGATGGAATAATAGCAAAGTTCACATCAAGGGATTTGTTATGGACTTCAATAGGCAATGTAATAGAACCAATTGTAGGAGAAGAAAATGCATCAAATAGTTTCACAATCACATCTGTTTTGTCATAGATCACTTGATTCAATTGAAAAGTAAAAAGAAATTCTTCAGTAATAACATTAATCATGCACGAAGGATCAATAAGCACTCCACGGCAAGGTGTATTCTTAACTTTTGCAACTATGTATAAAGGACCATCAGGTGCCCTAATGGTTTCACTGGAATCAAATGTGATGGAAGGTTCTTTAGGGTTTTCTTGCTGCTCTACAAAGTTAATCACATTCGGAGCCATAGACACAAGACCATCAGATGAGAGAGAGGAATCATTAGTCTCAATCGCATTACAGGTATGAAAAGGTAATGGATCAGTGAAAATCTGAAGATTTTGATTAGGAGGAGCTACAGATGTGTTGCCTTTATCATTCACTCCAGAAATAGAGATAGTATTATTATCAATCAAATCTTGAATTTTACCCTTTAAAGAAAAACATTTTTCAGTATCATGCCCAGGCTGACAATGAAATTGACAAAAAGCTTTGTTATCAAAATAAGGTGAAGTAATCTTTGCAGGATCAATTTGTCTTATAGGAGGAAGAGTAAGCACATTTTGTTTCAATAACTTATTCATAATACTATGCAATGATTCATTCAAAGGAGTATACTTTCTTTCTTTCTTGAAAAATTTAGAAATAGGAGGCACACCTGATGCTGCATTCACATTGTTGTTGATGATGTTTTCATTGAATTTGATGGAATCTCTGTTCGGTTTAAACTTCCCAAATGGTTGTTGACTGCTATCACCCTTATCACTCAGAGCCATAGGATATGATTGTTCCATTTGACTCACAGTCAGTTGATAATTGTGAAGAGTGGTGCACAACTGTTGGAAAGAAGTAAATTCAGAAAACAGAAGTTTGTCTCAAATATCTTTTTGTAAATTAGAAATAAAGATTCTTTGAATATCATTGTCAAGCACTGGAAAAGAAATTTGAGCATACAAATGCTTATATCTACCAATGAAATCAGTCACTTTTTCTTTAATACCTTGTTTACAATGCATTAAATCAATCAAAGTAACTTTAGGACTTATATTGTTTTGAAATTGTTGAATGAAAGCATTTGCAAGTTGTTCGAAAGAATTAATAGAATAGGAAGGCAACGAGCAATACCATTGTAGGGCTTTGTCTCTTAATGTTCTAGTAAACAGTTTTGCAAGCAACCTTTGGTCATAAGCAAAATCAGTACAAATTGTTTGAAAAGTCTTAACATGTGTTAGAGGATCTTCTTTACCATTATAAAGCTCCAAATGCGGGATTTCAACATGTTTAGGAGGGATAGCTCGAACAATGTCAAGAGAAAGTGGGCTCGCAACATCAAATGTGGGCACACTGAACTTAGATTGATTCATAGAGGCAATTTGTTGCTGTAAAGAAGAGACAGTTTGTGCAAGATTGTTAATGGTCGCTTCAGTCGAAGAGTTCATATTGGATGTGTTAGATTGAGATGGAGGTGTTATGTTATTGAAAGAAGGTAGAGAGTAAGGTGGTGGGACCCTATGATAATTAGTCATAGGAGATGTTTGGACAAGAGGAACACTACAAGGAGGGATGGAATGGTTAAATGAATTGCCCCCTTGCGTCATGTTCATTTGTGGAGATATAATAGGGACACTCATTGAAGGAATGAATGAAGAAGTCGGATTGAATGAAGGAAGAGGGTTAATTGAAGAAGAAGGGTTGCCCCTATGACTGGTGATCACAGGAGGAATGTCTTGTGTAGAAGTAGCCATTATGTTTGATGTAAAGGTAGGTATACTAGCAATAGAAGTCATCAAAGGAATAGAATGATTGACTTGTGTAGGAGGTTGTGTATAACCTAAATTTTCAGCACAACTCTTCATAGGCATCACATTCGAATCCACAATGTGTGCAATACCACGCAAAATATCAATTCCATTCTTATCACTTTGAAGCATACGTTTTAGACCCTCAATTAAAGGAAGAGCTTGACTATCAGGGTATTCTTGAGACATCCATTGTCGAAAATCGTCAAATTGGTTATCCAATTTTGAAAGTTGTTCTATAGAAACCTCATGGAGAGCTTCTTCATCATTAAGAGGATTAGAGGAATTACCCATGTCCTCGTTAAAAAGACCATTCAAATTAGGTTCCATCTCCTCAGTAATTAAACCTTGGAAGGACTTAATTCTAAGGCTTCGTCTAACGGGAATAGTGTAAGTAGGGCTTATTGTTGTAAAACTCATGCACTAGAAAGAGAGAGAAGATTTTGAATTTAGAGGTAGCAATTTTCAGTAAAATCAGCCAATTTTCTGGATTTAAGCTGTTAAATGCAATCACAACAGTCTCCTGAAATTTCGGAAAAAAATGCCCGGGACCGTGGCGCCTGGAGTGCAACACGGTCCTTGCAACTTTTTTCGAAATTTGCAGGGATGAAAGGTATGATGATTTTAGAGCTAATCCGAAAAAATTGAGTGATTTTACGATCTGTAGATAGGCCAAATTAAAGTTGCAAATTCAAAATTGAACCCTATCAAGATTGTCAAAAAATGCAAAATTTGAATTTTGAAAAAGAGAGGGAAACTGAAATTTTGAATTTTATGATTTTAGAGGGAATGTCAAGAGCAATGCAAATTTTGAAATTTGAAAATTGACTCAATTTCATGCAAAATTCAATTTTGAAAGCGGAAATCAAAGTTGTTGTAATTAAGCACTTAATTTCAAAAGTCACAAAATGCAAGAATTTGAATAAAGCACTGAAATTTCGAATGAATAATAACACACTTTTTAGATTTAGGACAGTAAGAACACAATTTTGACACAAAATTTCAATTTCAATGATTTTTAAATGTTTAGAAGCCTTAATCCAAGCAATCACAAGACCAACTTTGACTGTAATTTTGAAAGTGTTATAATTGATAAAATCAGCCAAAATTCTGGATTTTAGCAGGAAAATACAGCAAGATCTCGCTCCCAAAATTTTGGAAAAAATGTCGGGGACGATGGCGCTCGGAGTGCAACACGGTCCTCGCAACTTTTTTCCAAATTTTCAGGGATGAAGGATATTGTGATTTTATTGCAGAATCCAAAGCTATAGCTGATTTGGAGATGTTTTGATCAGTGAAATTGTCGGACAAAGGTTGAATCAAGAGGGTTTCAAAAATTAGGGTTTTGACACTTAACCACTTAATTTTCAGAATTAAAGCACCAATATGAATTGATAATTTGTAATAGAAGGGCAGATCTGAAATAGGCATTAACATTTAGACATTTCGCAAGTTCAATTACTAAAAAGAAAATTTAGGGTTTTTATGCAATCACCTCTAAAATTTTGCAAAAGATCAAACATGGAAATGGAATCAATTTTTTTCAGATCTAAGCATGAAAAATCAGAAAGGATGTTCACGTCGGGTTCACCAAAATGTAAAGCAGAAAAATCACGATCGAACCCTAGTTGTTCTCCCCTCTTCCAACTCCGAGGAGAGAGAAGGGAGGTTCGCTAGGATTCGATGGTTTTCACTTAGGGGAGAGACTTTACATTCAAAAGAGGGGTTGAAACTCATAAGATCCAATCCCACGCAATGCAAGATTGGATGCTAAATGAATTTCAAGGGTTAGGAAAGCAAGGCTACCCTCTTTTGTAAAGAATGTTGTTAAGGAAATTAAGCTAAACATGCATAGAAAGTCATAAAGATTCGCTTATAAACTGAGTTCGGGTTATAGGATGAAGCTGCAGACCTGGAATTAGCAGTAAAATGTCGATACGGCGCTGTCCTGCAAATTTGAGCAAAAGTTGTCGGGACGATGGCGCCCGGTGCCACGGTCCTCCAAAAAATCCGTGAAACGAAGGGGGATCTGTTCGTCTCTGCACAAGGATTCCAGATCTTCAATTTCAGCCGTGTACCTGCAACCTACACACAGAAAAGTGAAGACGATTGGGGGGTTAGGGATTGGGGGTTTGCCTTTAGGTCAAACCCCAGTTTTGGAATTAACCAAGAAATGAGCAAGAGCTGTAAATGTAAATAACTGTAAAACAAGTACTAATACCTTGTTCTAAGGATGTTGGTATCCTTATGTGCGAAGGTTTAGATGTTGTATGTTGTAGGTTGTAGTAATATGTTGTATGTGATCTCCTCTTCAATGGTTGAATCCTTGTCTTGAATGCAACACTTAGCCTTGAATGGAGACTTGAAGTGATCAATTGCTTGAAAGAATGCTTGAATGCTTGAATGCTTGAGTATAATTTCCACACCTTTCCCCTCATGTCGAATGAAAGAGGAAAATGTAGTTTATATACTTGTCATTTAGGGTTGATAGACTGATTTTCCTGACCTTAGGCCGACTAGGGAAAGTTAATTTCCAAATTGCAAACAAAAAGACCTGAGCCCCTTAGGAGACCGGGCCCAAAATAGGACCCAGGGACCAGGGCGCTGGGCACTCTGGTCCCACCTCCCGGGACAGCAGGGTGCAAGGAGGTTCAGGCCAAGGTGCTTGAAAAATGCAGTTTTCAGTGTCGTGAGCAAGTTTCAGGGTCTCCATTCAGGTTGCGTGTTGCGCCGCCATCATGAAGACCGAAATGCAGTCGAAATTGCAAGTGTCACAATTTTAGGACGCTACAGCATCATCAAAATTTAAGCAAAAATCCTAAAAGGTAATCTATTTTTAATCTATCAAAAAACAGAATCATATGACAATCCTTACAAAATAGAATGACAAAACTCTTTTATCATATGAGTTAGAAACTAGCATAGAATGACAAAAGGATAACATAAGTAGTATGTCATATGAGTTAGGAATCAGCATAGAATGACAAACTATAAGAAAATCAGTATTTTGTACGAGTCCATATTCTGATTCGTACGACAATTTAAAGGATATGATCTTGTTTCATACGATGAATTGCATTTGTCAATATAATGTCGTACAATGTAGTGAAACTTCTCGTATGATATTTCACAGAGGCTGTACAGACGAAACCTGCAGGATTAAAAAAAATGATTTTGAGGCCGAAAAAGTAGTTTTCTGCCCCACGGTGGTGCCAGAAATGTGTGTGTGAAAAGTGGACCTGTATCTGTAAGCACAACACTTCAATTAAGTCATTACATGCATGGTTAGACAGATGTAAACATGAATATGAAAACCATAACAAATTTACCCATTGCCTTCTAAAAGATGCGAGTATAAGTTTGCTCTCAGATTATAAGCAATACCAGTGACTAGACAACATCAAGACGAAGGATTTTATCTATATGAGCATGATGAATGCTAGATGGATGCAATATTGATCTAACAAGATTTAAGCATATTAAGCTAAATGATTTAAGCAATGTGAAATAATTAATATGCAATATATCAATGATCCTAGAGCAAAAATAGTATAATAACGATGTATTCTCTAGCCTCTTTTGAATGAGAGATGAACCTAAATTTATAGAAAATTCAGAAAGAAACCAACGGCTAAGATCAAATGATGATGAGCGGTCAAGATTTTCCAAGAGGAAGCACAATCCAGGTGAATTGATGTGATTGGATGCTTTTATTAGTTTTAAAGGAAGTTGAACTAAAACTAAGATTAAAATAAATAAAAAAACTGATTTATTCTCTATTTCTTTCAATTTTAAGATTTAATTGTTTTAATTGCTTTCTTTATTCATCAATTTTTAATTTGTTTTTTCAAGATTATCTCCAATTGATTTCTTTTCTCAAAATTTTAATTTTTTTTTGGTCAATTAATTCCTTTTTTGATTTATTTCATTTTTGAAGATTTGTGCTCATAATTTCCAATTCCTCTTTCTTGATTTGTTTCCTTTTTTCAAGATTTGTGACAAGTTTTATTTATTTTTCAAATTAATTCCTCTTTTTCATGATTTAATGGAAAATTTATTTATTTAATTAAATATGCTAGGATATTTAATTAAAATAAATAAGATAATTATTTAAAATGATTTACTTGGAATGATTTAATTAATTAAATAAATTTTTAATTAATATTGATTGATTAATTTTGCCATATGACATTTGATGATTAAAGAATTAATTGTGTACTCAAGATTGATTTAATTGCCTTTGGTTAGGACCTTGGTGATGTTGTTGAGATTAGGGGCTCATGGTTTAGATGACCATTTTTAGGGTATTACATCACTGACAAGGCTTTGTTGAAGATATTTTGATATTATGCATAAGTGGTGTTAGTGTGGCTTCTAGTAGAGATTCAGGATGCTGATGGTGATTGTTTTCGAGACTTGGCCAACTGGGATCATTGCTTTAGCGTGTGTGGACCTAAATTGGGTTGGGTGCTATCTAGGTTTTGGACCAGCTTAATGTAATCTATTATTGGGACTCCTCAATGTGTTTATGGGATGACTTATGGGTTGGATGATATTTGTTTGGTCTCGAGATGACATGTTTTATAATTATATAATAGGTTTTATTGTCTAGTGACCGACCTTATTGTTTATGGTCAAGGGTTTGTATATATATGTGTATGATCTCATTGTAGATCATATAATATGGTATGCAAGCGAATAATGTAATAATCATTCATGCAGAGGATTTGGTCAATCATAGCTAATCAAGTTGGGTTTATGTAAGAGGATTAAGTTCTCTGGTATTGAGATTAACCGTAACTATATTCAGGCATAGGAGATGCTATTATTACAACTCATTCTTCCTTCTAGATTGTAGTCTGGATATTATGTAGTCAGTGAGACTCCTTTTGTAATGAGCAGTGTTCTCTAGGCTGTTGGCCTTCCTACAAGTGCAAGCCCCTCAATTTTTAATCACATACTTACTGTAGAAGTATTATCTGACTATGGGTAGGCTTCCCATTAAGGTTTTTCCCTTTACTGGGTTTTCTACATACAAATCTTGGTGTCATGTGGATGGTATCTATTCTCTAATTGTTGCTTGTTCTTAATTGATATATTTGTTGTTTCAGTAATTGGTTTATGTATTCTGGCATTGATCTTATGTGTTCTGGTATTAAAGTTTTAATTGCTTAAGGTTCTGGTAATCTAGTGACAACTGATTCACCCCCCCTCTACATTGTCTTCCGGTTATTTGAAATGTCTAACATCATCATCACCTATTTAAAATCTGAAGGTATACCTTTCCATCATTTATTTCAAGCATTTACAGTATTTCATTCAAGGTTGATTCCAAACTGAGGTTTGACATAGGCAAACCCTTATTCCCAACCCCTTTCTAATTCTTTTTGTGTGCAAGAAATAGGTGTGCAGTTGTACCTCTGGGATTAAGCTTTATTTGCAAAGACAAAAAAACCCTTTTCGACATGCAAAAATTTTAGAGGACCAAGAGGGTGGGCAACCTTGTCCAAACACACAGTCCCTACTACTTTTGGCAGATTTCATAGAGTAGCTCTGAATCATCTCAAACTTCTCAAATCCAGGTGCACGACAAAATCCCAAATCTGTAGCTCATTTTTTTCTCTTACTTAGTCTTCAATTTCAGCACTTTACTTATTCAACACAACAAAAAAGGGTCAAACACATTTCAAACGCAATCAATCTACTTAGGATTCAATCCTTGTATCATTTAGGATTGGATCTAGTGGATTCATTCCCTCTTTTGAATTTAGATTCCTCCAAGTGAAAATCAGCTTAGTGATTTCCCCCTTCCATGTGGTGAATTTGCTAAGCCCCAATTTTCCACTTTATAATCACAAAATTTTGATTTATAGTTTCGACAGTTGTTAGAATGTGGAGAAACCTCAGCCCTACTAAAATTCATCCTATGGCTCCCATCCTAAAAAGTGGTTATAATAGTTGCCTTCTCTTCTCTTTCAAGGTTAATTTTGTCTTGTACTTGTAAAGTTTCCTTTAGGCATATTCTCACTATAATGCAATCATTTCTTGACATGTGTACTACTGGCCTAAAGCTTGTTTTTCCTCCCTTATGTTATAAAAGGGAAATCAGGGCCAGTAATAAAGGATTCTAGAACTCGAAAAGTAAGTAAAATGTATATGGTATAAATGTTGGTAACAATGCAATAGAGAGGGGGTTCAATCAGTTTGCTCACAAACTTTATTTAACTCAAACACAATTTCAAATCTAATAATTAACAATGAAATCACAAATCAACACCACATCATTTAAAAGCATAACACCAAAAATTTTGATGTGGAAAACCCGGTTAAGGGAAAAACCATGATGGGAACCTACCCATAATGAGATGATACCCTATTAGGAGTAAATAAAATATTATAATGAGGAATGCACAAGCATTTAGGCACATTGCTTATATCTCACTTCTCAAATACAACAAACGAGAAGGACTACAACTCTGGGGATGGTGCACTACCTTACAACAACATTTAGAGTACATCTAAAGGATCATGAACTGAAGGAATATCATCTCCTCATGCTTGGTTACAATTCTGGTTAAGAACACAATCTGATATTATCTACCACACTTCTTCACACTAGTCAAAGTTCAAAGCATTTGTTTGCACATATACTCACAGATACCACACAGATACATCTCTCACATGATTATTATATATATTTTTATAAATCATCAACCTATATTTCAAGGTCGACTCAACACTCATCACAAGTTACAAAGATAATGCCATACACACTATAATATATCATGCAGACCAAAACAATATTGACTAAGACATAGTATGGACCTTAAGAAACACCTCGAACACGCAACATCTTCAATAATTACACCTTGAACATCCACAACATGCTACTATTGGTATTATGGATGTGTCACATTATTTTTGTCATTGATGTCAACACTTATCCTTCTGGAGATATTTGGTTATGTTGAATCGGCATATTGTGTTCACCGGCATGTTCAGTGACTTATGCACAGTCATCAATATATTGTTCACCGGTAGGTTATATTGTTCACCGGCACTGAGGATGACTTGTTATCATCTAGAGATCACTTAGTTATGTTGAAGACATGGTTTGGATACTTGGTTTTGGTATTTTGGTTATTGGTCTAATCGGGTTGACATATTTGTTGTTATCGGTGAATTGGTCTAGGATATGGACCGGTATGCATTATCTATTCTAGATCAGCACGACACATTATGGAGATGATTTATTAATTGGATATTGTTGTAAATGTATTGAATCAACATGATGCACCACATCTTGGCTTATTGTAATTGATTTTATTGTAATATTCTTAGTAAGCCGACCTACACATTTGGTCTCAGGTTTTTGTATATATGTTAGATCTCAATTGAAGAGATGTAAGGAGATGATATATGGTATGTAAGGTTATGGTATTGTAACATGGTATGTGTGAATACTGAAGATCATATGAGAAGACCATAGAGAAGGTTCAAGGAAGGTTTGAAGGTGATTATCAGAGCTTAACCGGTACTGAATCCAACATTGCAGATGCTACTTTGAGCAGTACATTATCATTGGATTTAACCATCCAATTGTAGTCAGTGTGACTCCTATTTTGTGATTGAGCAGTGAGATCTAGGTGGTTGGCCTTTCTACATGTGCAAACCCCATTTTTATACACATACTATCTGCAGTAGTATCATCTGATTGTGGGTAAGGTTTCCCACCGTGGTTTCCCCCTTATAGGGTTTCCACATAAAAATCTCTATGTTATGTGTTGTGGATGTCATTTCTCTTTCTTTTTTATGCATTAAGTTTCATCGGTATTAATATTAACTGCTAATCTATCAACCGACATTAAGTTTGGTTTATTGATATTAAGTATCAAGTTTGATTGAGTTGTATTTGGGTTAAAATTCATAGTCAACTGATTCACCCCCCCCTTCTCAGTTGCCTCTCGGGTCCTAATAGCTACAATCAACTAGTCGGCTAAGAACACTACATAACACAAAAAATACCATAGAAATCATCCATAATCAGCACAATGATCAATGTAGACCATCAACACAAATATATCACAATCTAGAAACATCCACAAGTATCGTGAATTACACCAGCAACAACCACAACAACTACAACATAACCACTTACTAGAATATCCATCATCATTATACAGAACCTCAATAACACCAACTATATTGACTGTCAAACTAAAAGATACACTTGTAGACCTCCAAATCATGAACCATCTGAATTGAGGACACATATGAACATCCCAAACACTTTGCCAAATCCACAAACCAAGATATTCCAATTTCAAAGCAATGCAAAGAAAAATCCTAAATATTGAATAACACGAACAACATAGAAACAAACCACAATATCGAATCTCATAACTTGATCTAATCACCATGCAGACCTCTGACACTTTAGTTGAATCAATTAGAGATACTTATCTCAAAACCCTTTAGTCCGCAACAACTCATCTGCAACACACTAGCGAAACCAAATCATATAATTTGACCAGAACACTCAAATACACATGAATATGTTGACATCAATGGCAACACACCAATCCAACAAACTTCTCAACAATATCAAAGAGTAAATTCTTAGTAATAGAAGAAGGTTTTGTAGAGTCTTACTATCTCACTGTGATCAAAATGTACATCATATTCTTGAATTCATGAGAAGAAGCAACTGAGATTGTCTCCAATTTTGTGTACACATTATATGAATTAATATGTTAATGATATGTTGATTTGTCTTGTCTAATAGAGAATGTGTAATTTGGGTAGTAGGTATCTTTTAATGAGTTATTGGTGGTTTATATAAATCAGTGATGAATTTCGTATTATGTGGTTCTCCTGGTGGTGTAATGTGTTGTGGTTGATCTTGGTAGGATTTCCAGTGGAGTTGAGTATTTGAGAATTTGTTTTAGGTCCATGTTATGCTATGTAAATCATTATATTGGTTTGGTGGTCAATATTTGTATCATGTGATGTAATTTTGTAATTGAGGGTTAAGGGTTTAGCTGACCTTTTTATCAAAGTTGATGAATTGTATATATAAGTGTTATTGTCATGTAATTTAGGTGTCGAGGTTATGCTTGCATTATCAGAGAGAGGTTTATGTGTGAACAAGTGATTCATCCTTTGGTGTTGTGATTGGGGAGAGATTGGTATTGCAAGATAGACATTTGTACTTAACCAGAACTGTAATTAGGCATTTGGAGATGCTATTCTTTCAGCTTATTTCTTCCGGATTGTAGTTTGAATCTTGTTGTAAGTTAGTGAGACTTCCTTGAGGGTTGTAGCCTTCTGGGCCATTATATTTGAGTAGTGAGATCTAGATAGTGTGCCTGAATTCATGTACATTCCCCATTATAATATTTTCACATACTACTACAGAGTATCATGATACTGTGGGTAGGTTCTTATTGTGGTTTTTCCCTTAACCAGGTTTTCCACATCAAAATCCTGGTGTTGTGTGTTGTGCTTTCAATTTTCTTATATTTTTTATTATTGAAGTTTATCAGATATGTGTTTTATGATTTAGTTTTATATTCCAGTGAAGACTGATTCACCGTCCCCTCTGAGTCTTCCTTCTTGGTTGTTGCTAACTATTACCTAAAGAATAGGCACTTCTTTTACTTTTTTGTTGTCTCCAAGGTCATTAAATCATAATAATTTTTACTTTCTATCTTAGGAATAGCTTTGTGTCGGATTTCATCTCAATCTATGAATTAATGTTGTCAAAACAAGAGATATAATCTTAATCAAGGATAAACCATCTTTCCTTGGTATATTTTCATTAAGATGCATTTGTTATACAATAGTACTATGGTTAGCATATTGTAGGTACACCTGCCTAGGTCTTGTAGAGCCTAAAGGGCAGGAGGTCATTAGCATTTTTCATTGAGACCTCATTTGTTGGCCACTGACGTGAAGGTCTATTGACTAAGTCTGACAAACTTATAGGAATCCTTCAGATAAATAATTGGTAGAACCAACAAATTAGTGACTTTGTTGGGGAGTTAATTAGGGTTTCCATCTGTTAATACCTAGTAGTTTATCTTGGGAGTCCGGAGTCATATCTAGCTATCTGTAGAAGATTTTAAGAAGTTATAGTGTCAAAATTGGTACCCCTAGAAATTGAAAATTACCATACATGGGTGGTGACCCTAAGTAGAAGAAAAATTTATACTTGAAGAGCTCACATGAGTAGTGAAAATATATAGAATACTACTACATGGAAGAGTGAGAGAATTTTGAACAAAATATTTTCAAAAAACACACAAGACCAAGATAAGAAAGTAGAATGAGGAAAATATGATGATTATCAGTTAGACTGAGTTGCTATGAACAAAAGGTAGACTATGAAAAATAATGGTACTTCTAAATCTTTGTCTGCTTAAGATTTGGTAAATAGTAGCTTTGAAATTTCATTTAATAGCTTAAAGGGTAGATTACAATTACAAAGTTACTAGAAGGGAAAAGGGATTTTTGAAAATTACTTTAGTGGTTCATACACACCCATACACAGGATAGAAAATACTATCAGTGAGGACTCATCACCTAGAGAGAACCTTTATTTTAACCAAACGTTTCTACTAGTTGGTAGAAATCCCTATGACCCATTCCACATAGACCCTATTCAAGCAAATATGGCCCAAGATAAGTTATATGCAGAGATTGAGAATGTTAGGATTTAAAGGGAATGTGAAACAAGCTATGTCAAGCAATTGGTGAATTCCTAGAATAGATGTAATCCTGAAATAGTTGTGACAACTCCTTTATCAATGAGTCATCCTATTGGCAATTTGGAGGAATTTATTATGTGTTGCATTGATGGAAACACTAGTTGTTTTAGTTGTTTACCAGTTTTCAGTTGGTTCCAGTAGAGTGGTTGGATTATGATATTAATCTGGTATGCTCTGGTATGCTTTGGTTTGTGGAATTGATTTGGATCTGTCATTCATTCTATTTAGATGTGTATCATGGTCATTTGGCTTGGTATTTGATGACTCAGATACTATCATTTGTTCTAGTAAGCCTTTTGGTCACTAGTAAGCATTTTATTGGTAGAGCTTTGTTGAAGATCTTTTCATGCACTTGATAAGTGGTGTTCATGCGGCTTATAGAAGGTTCTCAGGATGCTGATGGTTATCATGTTCATTTTCTAGTTCATTGGTGATGTTGCATTTGGCTTATGGAGACCTATTTAAGGTTTGGTGTTATTCTATGTTATTCTCCTAGGTTATGGACTGGTTTGTGTAATGTGCTGGTGGAAGCTCCCGATACGTTACCGGTTGGATTTATTAATTGGATTATATTGTTTTGGTCTTAGGCTGATTTGATTGATCATGTTAGAATCCAATAACACTGAGAAGGAGGGGTGAATCAGTGTTATACCAGAATGATTAATTTTAACCTTATTAAAATATGCATACACCAACCAGTATACTGGTACATACAGAATTGAAAGAAGTAAAGAAACCAATAAGACAATCACATAAATGAGAACCATAACACATAGATTTATACATGGAAAACCTCATAGAGGAAAAACCACAGTGGTATTTGTGACCCACAATATCAATCCATTGGCCATATGAAGAGATATTATGAAATATGAGGGGCCTGCACTTGCAGGAAGGCTTACCGCCTAGAGCACACTGCTCAATCACAAAAGGAGCCTCACTAACTACATAAAAATCTAGACTACTATCCAGAGAAGTGTTGAACTACTAAGATAACATCTTCTATGCTAGAATACAATTCTGGTTTAAGCTTTGTCTGTTCTAGTCTGAAACCCTAAACCCTTTACCAGAATAACCTTTACATGAATTTCCTCGCATGCATGATCTCTTTGATAGATTTCGCATCATATTACATTCACATATCCATAATCTCCTATCTCATGTCTATATCAAAATGATCTATCAAATTGACTTATATACCCTATACAAATTTACATTCTATGTCGGCTTACAAAGATATATACAATATCAAATTACATGACGACCAGATAATATAAATGCATAAATATTAGAAGCAATTGTCGATGTTGGATCCAAGATATGTCAGCCTTGAATACCAATAACCTTTACTAAACCATGTCGGCTTGCATTGTCAGTAACCAAAGAAATCCTTCTGTCCTATCAGTGTTGGTGTCGGTTTAGTATCTGTGAAGTGCTTGTCTGTACACAACTGAACCAAAACATAAAGCCGAAACACAATACCATGTTACCATCAATGAAAACATAGTGAAATCAACCAATTGAGTGCCAATTGCCAATAATCTCCCCCTTTGGCATTGATGGCAACACTCATGTGAAAAATGGTCAGGGTTTCATCTGTCGGTTTCATCCTTCCCTGCTCCCCCTAAGCTGAATATCCATTATCCATTAATGCAAAATACTCCACATCTCTATAGATCCATAACTCCATGAATCCCCCTAATGTATACAACTCCTTTTTTTCTTTTTCACATCTATACTAATTCCCCTTTGACATAAATGCCATCAAAAATTCTAAAAAGAATGTCAAAGAAAAAAGAACTGCACAATGAATATCCCAAAATGTCTTACCAAAGTTTGTCAAATTTCAAAATTTCTGTATAAGCCTTCTCTAGTAGCTTAGCATAAGTATCCCAACTTGTTTTGAATGTGCTAGAAATAGATACAAGTCCACTCAATATATGTGCAAATGACTCTTTCTCATTTACCTCTACTGGTGTGTGATTTCCCACCATATCCATGCATTATTTCTTGTCTACACTGAGTGAATCCAACTAGGGACTCACCAAGCCTCTCAGACTTTTGGCTCTTCTTATTATTTTGTCTCTTTCCTTGTCAACAACAGAAATTTGGTTCTCCAAAATCAAAATTTGACCATCAATTGATGTAGTCAATGAAATCAATATGTCAAAATAATTAACTATATTTGCAATTTTCTCTTGAATTTAATTTATCTTTTTATCCACATTAGTTGTAAGTATATTAGTGTTACAACATACCCTATATATATTTGTACATTTCTTCAAAGAATTTTCTATTAGTTTCATCTTCTCATCAATCTTCTTCTTCTCGGATCCTATTACCTAATCAAATGCAATTCTCTTATCCTGAGTAAACCTCTCTAGTGCTTGCCAATTTGAAATTTGTTGTAAGGATTGAAAATCCTTTGAAATATGCTCAATAGTTATCTTAAGCTTGCCGAATGGGCTTGCTTCATTTTCAATCTTACACTCCAGGACCAGTCTGTGTAAAATAGTGATTGATTGACCAATAATCCCTTTATCCATGGATACTTCCTTCATTAGTTTTTGTGTTGCCATCATCATGAGTTCAGTGGGACTCATCTTTGCTATGTTTTTCTTTCTGACCTGGGAGGTGTCAATCGACAACAATGATGGACCAACTACCAGTTCCCTGTCAGATTTCCCTTTCTTCTCTTCTAAATATTTATCCTTTATAACTTCCTCACTTGCATTGGTGGCTTCGCCACTTGGTGCAATCTGTGTAATTGTTAGTTCCTCTATAGGAACTGTAACCTCAACCTATACATTTGTATTCAGAGGACAATTATCCTCAATATTAGCATCTTGTACAACATTATCTTGTTAACTCTTTGTATTAACCGGTATCTCAATATTTGTTGGTACATCTGTATTTACTAGGAGCTCAATTTCCACTATCTTAATATTTTTCAAAATTGAGGGTGAAGTACCCATAATCCCTTTCCCTTTTCCTTCAACTAGGGTATCTATAGTGTCTGTTTTGGATTCCATTGAAGTAAAGAATCCTTTTTTCTCTCCAAGGAATTTATCCCATTCTTTTTTAGTCTCCTTTATTATTTTATTTACTCTTCCTAGCATCAGACTAGTTATTCTATGTTTTCTATTAAAAACTTTTCTATCTACCACCTCAAGTGTCTTTTCCATTTCATCTAGAGCAATAGTAACACAAATAGATAATAGCTCTTGAATTTTAGTATGTTTATCTTCTTGCATGGTTGATAGTCTTCTAGCATCTAACATATTATACAATTCAACTGGTATTTAATTTTCTATTTTTATTAAGGCTTTCTTATATATATCCCGATATAATAAGACCGCTTCCTCTACCTCTTGTTGTTCATCATCCTCTAAGTGTTCATAATTAAATTTAACATTCTTCAACATGCCATATTTAGTGATTTCATCTACTAATTTTGCACAAGTTTTAGGTGGTATGATAGTCGCATTACCAAATTCAATTCCAAAGTCAATGCCACTCTTCTTCTTTCTCTTTGTAGTACTAGATGCAGCTGAAGGCATTTTCTTTGGTGCTTTCTTTTGTGCCAGTATTTTGATTGTAACCTTCCCGAGTGGTTTCTTCTTAGATTCTACCTTTGTTTCCTCTATTTTCTTCCTAACAACCCTCTTAAATGCCAATGATGTGCCATCCTCAGATTTTGATTCTGTAGTAACAGGCTTAGTATGTACTTCAGGATTCTTCCTCTTACTGTCTTTCTCTAAGACAACATCAATTAAATCTTTAATGTCCTTTGAGACCTCCTCCACAAATTTGCTTGCTTTCCCTTCTTGCTTCTCCCTTTTCTTCTAATTGAACTCGTTTCAACCTCTTGTGTTTTTTGTTGTGGAGTACCATGAGGCTTATTTGCCTCATCAATTGGTGCATCAATCATCATTTTTGTATAGGAATCAAGAATTTGTGTATCCACCTCATAGCCCATTTCTTCAATCCAAATCTTTTGGGGCTTAATTGCTTCCATAAGTATTTCATCCCTTTTTACCATGAAGCATATGTTAGTTGAATATTTTTCTACAATATGCTCAGGTACCCTTACCCTAGACCTCATTGATTTTTGGAATGCTTTGAAATATCCCCCTACCTTGTCATCTCTCAAACTTCCTAAAGAAGCAATTGATTGTTTTAATTGTCTCCGTACTGGGATGTCAAATGCCCATTGCCTCTTACCAAAATCAGGTGTAACATTCATTAAATATAACATCAATAAAACTATCAAGTTGCCATACTGGAATATACCATTTTTTCCAACATTAATTTTTTGTAGGTTTATTAACAACTCATCTAGCATCCAACCACATAGATCTAATTTTACATTCTCTCTCATCATTTTGTATGCAACCAAAATGCATGAACTAGAAATAGAATTTAGTTGGTTTGACTGAGTTACCTTATACTCGATGATCATACTACCAAATCTAATGTTCATGTCGGTGATAGTGCTCACTCTCATAGATCTCCTATCAGATGTCACGTCAGTGATCTTTTTCACGAAATAATTTGATACCTTTTTTCTGGATGTTGCCCAACTGATGGTAAATCGGTGATTGCTTGGATGGCTTCCTTGGTGATTTTGTAAGGTTTGTTTAACCATATAAACTCCCCATGTACTCTGCTCAAAACACCTATGATTATCTCATCCTCAAATTCTAGAATATCTAGAATGTTAGTAAACCTTAGGTCTTAAATATGCTTGAATGTCGGTTTGATCTTTCTAGATTATCCCATCAGCTCACTCATATACATTCCCTTAATTTTAGAAGTTCCCAAGTCTTCAATGTGATAGTGAATATATGCCCTAACATCCTCTACATAGACAACTCCCTCCAGAACATGAGAAAATGCTCTAACCAAATCTTCCAGGGTAGCCACATGTGGATACTGCTTGAAAATTGTCCTAGGGTTGTCCTTGACCTCTACTACAGTCGGGTTTGCAACAAAAATAGGAATAGATGATGATCTCGCTTCCATGTTTAAAGATAAATACCTTTTGATCATTGTCGATCAAAACCTCCAACAAATTCTTCTAGACACCAGTGAAATCGCTCAAGAAGAAATCTGATTGCTCTGAATTTCCTTTAATCACTCTTAGTCACTCTAAATAGCTCTGAATGCAAGGTGATCAATAATGAAGTCAATTCAACCTTTTAACCTTCGAGGAAAACCCTAATCTTCCATTGACATAAATGACTGTCGATGAAAGATACCGGATCTCGCTCATAACATATCCATGCTAGATAATCATCTCCAATATCTAGAACATCTTCCAGAACCTCTTCCTAAGACATATACAACATCTTCATGAATTTCGCCTATCCCTAAGGTATCTGCATTAATTACCAGACAAGCTACCTACCAGTGCAAGAGAAGCCTCTTCTACCAGATAAGTAACGAAGACATTCCCATCTAATGATTGTTCTTCAGTCTTTCTAACCCATCTTTGAGTATGATCTTGTTAGATTTCACTAACCTTCTCTTTTCCTTTCTCATTTGATCCTCCATTACCAACTAGTGGATTTATGCTTCTACATAATTTAGCAATATGTCCAACCTCATTACATGCATAACATGTAACATTGTTCCTTTGAATTGCTTTGCTAAAACCAGTGAAATTGCTTGACCTGCACTAATTAGCCATATGTCCAAATTTTCCACATGCATAGCATTTAACATTCATTCTGCAATATTTTGTTTTATGACCATACTTATTGCATTTGGAACATTTACCGAGAGCAAAATCAGGGTTCTGATTTGCTCTCTTTCTACATTGCCTAGCCATGTGACCAAATCTTTTGCAAACAAAACATCTACCATTAAATTTATAAGCATTAAATTTCCTTACCGGTGCCTTATGGTTTTGCTCTCCATTAGCAATACCGAAACTCTGTCCTTGCTCAAATTCAAGTCCACTAGAATATCTAATCTTCCTTTATCTCTTTAATAACTCATCTAGTTGTGCTGAGCTAATCCTAAATTTATCTTTATACTCACTTGTAGTAGTTAAATCTTCTCTCAGAATTATCATCTGTCTCTAAAGCTCTTGTTCATTACGCTAGAATTGTAATAAATCAGTTCTCAACATATCATTCTCATGAACCAACCTACCACATTATTCAAATTTGTTATTCAAGGATACAACAAGATTTTCATCCTTTTTATTTCTATCCTCAATCTCCTTACACATCCTCATAGTTATAACTTGCATTTCATTTTTCATAACCATGTTCTCCTAACTTAATTTCTGACATTGTTCCTTAAGTGCATCTTTCTCTTCATCATCCTGACTTTGAAAAAGTTCCTTCCTCCTAGCTTAAACAGATGATAGCCTCTCTTGTAGGAGAAGAGTGAATTCCTTAGCAAAATTCAATTCATCTTGCAGCTTTAAGTTCTTCAATCTTTTAACATAATAATCTTCAAGTGCCATCTCAAGTTGCTTCTCCAAAGCCACATCCATGGATTTCAGTTTCAGGATCTTCCTAAAGTTGTTAGACTTCCTCCAAGGCACAAGGCTCTGATACCAATTGTTGGAATCCAATAACACTGAGAGGGGGGGTTGATTCTATGTTATACCGAAATGATTAATTTTAACCTTATTAAAACATGCATTCGCCAACCGGCATACTAGTACATATAGAATTGAAAGAAGTAAAGCAACCAATAAGCCAATCACATAAATGGGAACCATAACACAAATTTATATGTGGAAAACCTCAAAGAGGAAAAACCACAGTGGGATTTGTGACCCACAATATCAATCCATTGGCCATATGAAGAGATATTACAAAACATGAGGGGCCTGCACTTGCAAGAAGGCTTACAGCCTAGAGCACACTGTTCAATCACAATAGGAGCCTCACTAACTACATAAAAATCTAGACTACACTCTAGAGAAGTGTTGAACTACTAAGATATAATCTTCTATGCTAGAATACAACTTTGGTTTCAGCTCTATCTATTCCAATCTGAAACCCTAAACCATTTACTGGAATAACCCTTACATGAATTTCCTCACATACATGATCTCTCTGATATATTTTACATCATATTACATTTGCATATCCATAATCTCCTATCTCATGTCTATATTAAAATGATCTATCAAACTAGCTTATATACCCTATACAAATTTGCATGCCTTATGTCAGCTTACAAAGATATATACAATATCAAATTAAATGTCAATCAGATAACATAAATATATAAATATTAAAACCAATTGTCGATGTCAGATCTTAGATATGTTGGCCTCCAATATCGATAACCTTTACTAAACCATGTTGGCTTGCATTGTCGGTAACCAAAGAAATCCTTTTGTCTTGTCGATGTCAGTGCCGGTGTAGTATTTGTGAAGTGCTTGTCGGTACACAACTGAACCAAAACATGAAACCGAAACATAATACCATGTTGCCATCAATGATAACATAGTGAAATCAACCAATTGAGTGGCAATTGCCAACAAATCATTGGATTGTGGGTTTATGTTATGAATTTATTGTATTATCTTTTAGGTGGCCAACCTAATTGTTTAGATCCTAGGTTGGTATAAATATGATGTAAGATATCTTTGTAGATCAGGGTATTATGGTTATGGGATGGTTATGTGATTATTTGTGTGCGAATAATGATGTAATAATATGCAAAAGTTTTGGTCAATCATAGGTGATCGAATTGGGTTGGTAAGAGAGGTTTAATACCTCTGGTACTGAGCTTAATCAAAACTTTACTCAGGCATAAGAGATGATATCTTTGCAGTTCACTCTTCTTTCTAGATTGTAATCTAGATTTATTTTGTAGTCAATGAGGCTCGTTTTGTGATGAACAATACGCTCTAGGTTGTTGGCCTTTCTGCATGTGTAGGCCCCTCATTTTTTAATCACATACTTACTGCAAAAGTATTATTTGACTGTGGGTTGGCTTCCCACCATGGTTTTTCCCTTTACCGGGTTTTACAGGTACAAAACTTGGTGTCATGTATTCTAAATGGATGGTAATTTTTCTATGATTTATGTTTATGTTTAATTGCTACATCAGTTATTCTGGTATTTGGTTTATGCATTCCGGTATTGGGTTTATGTGTTATAGTAATAAGGATTTGAATTCTTAAAGTTTTGTAATATGTTGACAACTGATTCACCCTCCTCTTAGTTTTCTTCTAGTTATCAGATTTGTCTAACACATCTTGGTCCCCAAATTATATGTCCAGTGCAATTTTCGAATGCAAACACATGTTCCACATCTAGCATTGTGTCTAGAGAATCTACAGAGAAGGAACTACAACAAGATCTAGAATAGATGAGGGCTTAGAAAGTGAAATTGTAGCTCATGAGATAAAGGGAAGCAATGGTGTGGTAAATACTAATTTAAGCCTCTGATTCAACCATATCTCTCCCACCTTTGTCCAATGCATGCAGTGCCAATGGGATGATTCAAGGTCCCATGTCATCAAGTGCTTCAATTTCTAACCTCATAGTGTCATCTGTATCAGTGTCTTTTGCATCAAGTATTTCAAACATACCCACCTCTGTAGTTGCAAGTGTCTACTCATCAACCCCTATGGTAAGCACTAATACATCACAACCCACAAGTAATATTCAATCAAGTTCCCATATAAATGTGTCTTATGTTACAATGGATATTATGCCTACATTAGCTCCTCAAACTATTATAGCCACCAATGTGTCATATGTTTCTCTGACTTTGAATATACCTCCTATGGATAGTCAGAATATTATTGCTAGCCATGTAGGTGTTAGCCAACAACAAAACATGTAGAATCCTTTTAGTAGACCTAGTTATGGGTAGTTTTTCCCCTCACCATAGTATCTTCCAACAAACCCTATTGAACGCAATAATGCTTATCAGCAGTATTTGTAATATTTACAACATCAGAAGTAAGTAGCAAATCAGCACCAACATTATAATCAGGGTCCCCAATACTAGTTTAATCAAGGGAATGCAAATCCCCTTAAACCTCAAGGGAACTTGCAACAACAATATAAAGTTCCAAATCCACCTTTGAATCCTTTCACTAGAAGACCAATGCAGTTAGATAGATATAGATAAATTGATTTTTTAGGGATCTAGGGTTACCCAAATGCAATCAATAATGAGTTGAGGAATGAATTGCCTAAGTTTTCAAGAAATAATGTTGTGTCTAGTGAAGAACATATTAGAGCATTCCAGAATTTTATGGATAATTTTGGAGTAGAGCATGGAGATGTATTCATGAAACTCTTTATGAAATCAATTATTGATGATGCTCTAGAATGGTATAGGAGTTTGCCAGATGTACCCATAAGGTGTTTCAATGATTTCAAGAGAATATTCAGATATTAGTATCATTATGATCCTAAGTTTTCCTTGCTTGAACTAACCAACATTAAAAAGGGGCAAAATAAAGAAGTAGCATGTTTCAACAATAGATTTATAAAATTATACAACAAGATATTGGACCCCTTTTGAAAGTAACGAACCTCATGTGTTTGGTTTTATATTATGATGCATTTGATCCAAAGGTTGGTTATGAGATGTGATCTAGGAATACCCCAAATTTGAGTGAAGCATTTAAGGATGCCCTCACTATCGAAAACAACATAGAATATTTTAGTAAGGCAACAAGGAGGGATGATGTTAAAATTTTGCAAAATCCTAAGGGACACCATATTAAGCACCATAAGGAAGAGGATAAAATCGATAAAGTTGTGAGTGCAATAAAGGATTTGAATTACAAGATTGTTAGGAATGAAAAGGCTTATCTCATGATAGGATGAGTTATCAAAGGCCTAATAGGCCAAGATTACATGATATTCCCTACAATACAAATTGGAAGGATGGAAAACCTCAAAGAAATAATCCAAGACCTTCAAACAATAGGGAGACCCCTAACCCTTTAAAGAAGCCAGGTGAAAATATCATAGAAGAGAATCCATGGTGAATTGTATGTAACTTTCCACATGTCCAAACATAGTGTGTCATTGCTAAATCCATGGAAGAATCAGATAAAATCTATGCTAGCTTCCAAGAAGACAATTATGAAACTAATCACATGGTTAACATGCTTCCCATCAGACCTTTTAGTGAAGATGCAAGATATGCTTCTTCTAAACAAGATGCAATGGATCTTGATGTTGATAGTTAGAGGGAGTGGAGTAAGAGAGAGAACGAGGAGGTCTTTTTCAATGATGAAGATACTGATAAACTCTTAGTAAATGTGACTGATATTCAATCCATTGAGGTGAGCTTGAGAATACCTATTGAGGAGAAAATTCAAGAGCTTACAGTGGCAAAAATTGATCAAGTTAAAAACTACAACTTGAGAAGTAAGGGTGCTCCTAGTGGTCAAGGAATACCTGGAGGATTTTTTGTAAAGGAGAGTCAAACAAATGCTAAATTCCAATCTGTCTCTCCAAGGGGTGAGGACCATAACAAAGTGCACAACTCAGACAACCTAGTAGTATATTCTAAAGGTCAATCAAAAGAGTAACAAGCTTTATAAAGAAGTTATTGCAGAGACACCTCAAGAAGGATTAAAAACTCAAAGTTGTGGCAAGTAAGACTTCTATCCAAGGTACTTCTAGCATTTTCCCATTTGATATGATTCAAACTTTGTCACAAAGAAAGATATGTATTCCCTTGTTAGAGATGATGAAAATAGAAGATCATAGAGAAAATACTTTTTCTTTGATTTCAAATGTTTCAAATGCAGTTAGAAAATAGGAAATATATAAAGGCTATAGAATATAAGAATTCTCATAAGGATGCACACATAAATTATGTAGAGACAAAAACCATGAAGATCCTTGAGGTATGCCTATGTACAAATATAACTAAGAATCCTTCCCAGGTTGACCCATTTTATTTAACTTTTTTAATCAGCAATTAGTGTAGTCACGGTTAGGAGGGACCTCAATGAGATCTTTCCTAACCGTACAGCAAGAGTAAAACACAATGAAATGAGGACAAGATGATGGAGACAATGTAGAACTAATTGGTTATATCATGAGAACTAATTACAAATGACCAGTAACATCTGGGCTATAGGATTCGACTCATTGGCTTGCTATATAAATCCTTAATTATAAAATCGGTCAACTCTGGACCTCTAAATCTTAAGATTTATCTTCTATATACTCTTGAATGAATTATTATGCTTAATCACATTGATTTATATGATTTAGAGGGATCTGGTTGGCCCAAGAAGAATCAAATAGCGATGAACATGAAGAAACATGTAAAACACCACGTAGGACTCCACCAATGAAAATCCTCTGAAAAATCCAAAGGAAGGGGTGTAGATCAAAGGGAAGGTTGACCACACATCAAGGAACATTAGAATAAATGAACTGAAGCTTTGCAAGCTAGGGAAGGGTTTTGCAAGATTCACCAATAGAAAATAGGTCCAAGCGGCTCTAGTGTTCTAAGCTAGAAAACTATCTCAGAATCTAAAAGCGATAACTTTACTAGAAAATGATCCAAACATATCATGGTTTAGGAATAAGGAAGATAATCATGTTCACAAGAAAAATCTAGCTCCACAAGATCCAGTGAGAAAATGCAAGATGAAATGCTAAAATTGCAAAATAGAAAACAAACTAAAAAGAAATGTTTTTGGTTGATGCAATATTGCCAAGAATTGTGGATACTCCTACATCATAAATCCAGGGTTGTTGAAAAAAGTGAGTCCCTCACTTTGTTGGGGTTAGAGAAAAACCAAGGTGGTCCACCTCTACCTAATAAATGCAAGATGAATCTTCAACTGGTCTGTCCTTCCATTTCACAAGATACTCTTTGTATTGGTTGCTTCGAGTACTACACCCAATCCTACTATCCAAAATGTCTTCAATCTGATCTGGTTCCTTCTGGGGCAATTGCTTCTCCAAGTCTGCAATACTATCCTCACTAAATTACAATTCATGATACTGATGTAGATCTGGAATATTGAATATAGGTGAAAAACTCAAACTATCTGGTAACTCCACTTCATATTCATTTCGTGAACTGAATTTCCTCAAGATCTTGCAAGGTCCAAACTTCCTCATCTACAACTTGTTATAGGTTCCAACTATAAATATTTATTTTCTTAGGTACACCATTACTTCATCGCCTACTTCAAATTCCTTATGTCTTCTCATCTTCTTTCTCCTTATACTTGTTCATTTCTACCAAATGTTGTTTAACCTAAATTTGTAAGGCCTTCATATGATCTGCAAATTCTTCTACTTCTGCACTCCTTCTATCTTCATTACTGATATCTCTTAATTCTAATATTCCTCTAGGGTGTTCTTTGGTAATAATCTCAAAAGGTGTTCTTCTGGTACTCCTACACTGAGTTATTGTAGGAAAACTTTGCTTGTGCAGAAATCAAATCCCAACTTCTGGTCTTCTCTCCAACTAAGCATCTCAACAAATTTCCCAAACTCCTATTTACTACCCTTGTCTGTCCATCAGTCTATGGGTGAAAGTAGAACTGAATTTCAAATTTTTCTTCATCTTCTTCCAAAGTGTTCTCCAAAAATGACCAACAAACTTAGTGTCTCTATCAGAAACTATGCTCTTAGGTAATCCATGTAATCTCACCACTTCCTTGAAAAATAAGTCAGCTAGATATGCACTACATCTAATGTCTTCTTACAAGGTATTAAATGAGCCATCTTTGAGAATCTATCCACCACCACAAATATAGAATCATTCCCTCTCATTGTCTTAGGCAATCCAAGTATGAAATCCATGCCTATGTCCTCCCAAGGTTTCTATGGAACTGTCAAAGGCTTATATAATTTCACATTCTGACTACTACCTTTTGCAACTTGACAAATTCTATAGCTTTGCACAAATTTCTTGACATTCTTATGAATCTGAGGCCAAAAGTAATGTTCACTAACCAATGCTACCATTTTGTCAACACCAAGGTGTCTGGCTAATCCTCCACTATGCTTCTTCTTTATTATATTCTCCCTCATAAAACTATTAGGTATACACAACTGAACTCCTCTTATTAACATCCCATCCTGAATGAAATAATCCAACCATTTACTTATATCTACCATAACTAGTGCTCTACATGCTTTCCAAGGTTCTACAAAATCCGGTTCATCACCATACAAGGTCTTAACCTCTTCAAATCCTAATATTATCACTCTCATCTCTGTTAGCAAATTTCTTCCTCTACTCAATGCATCAACAACCTTGTTTGAGTTCCCACTTATATGCTTCAACATAAAGGTGTAACCTGGCAAAAATTCTACCCATCTCATATGTCTCTGATCCAACTTACTTTGATTGTTCAAATATTGTAAGGCTTGATGATCAATATACAACACAAATTTCTTAGGCAACAGGTAATGTCTCCACTTCTTCAAGGCTTGAACTACGACATAAAATTCTTGATCATACACTAAATACCTCCTTCTAGCATCATTTAACTTTTCATTGAAATAAGCTATTGCTCTCCCTTCCTCACTTAACATAGCTCCAATTGCATTCCCTTTTGCATAACAACCTACTTGAAATACTTTGTTGAAATCTGATAAAGCTAACATAGGCTGTTCAATCACCTTTTGCTTCAGCAATTCAAAACTCTTATTTACTCTGGTTGTCCAATTGAATTCTTTCCTATCTCCTCTCATTGTCTCAATCATAGGGCTACAAACTACTGAAATTTTTGATAAACTTCTAGTAGAAACTATTAAAGATTATAAATCATAGATAGAGAATACAATAGTTTGGTGATATGCAATGAAGAGAGATTTTAATATAATTACTGTAGTGAGTATGTGTTAATTCTGATGAGCATATATAATAATCAATGTTCAATGTTATATCAACAATGTTGCTGGTCTTTGAACTACCACGGTAA
The DNA here is from genome assembly GCF_030272615.1 of Cryptomeria japonica. Classification (NCBI taxonomy): domain Eukaryota; kingdom Viridiplantae; phylum Streptophyta; class Pinopsida; order Cupressales; family Cupressaceae; genus Cryptomeria; species Cryptomeria japonica. The sequence continues at coordinate 707,793,059 of NC_081411.1, read as the reverse complement.
TTGGTTCTTTCCCAACAAGTGTCGATGGACATATATGTAGACCAACGAAGGGTCATGTCCACATAGGGGCATGACCTCTACGTGGCTTATGCCCCTTAGAGTCATGTCCCTATGAGGACATGGCCCTTCATTCCAATGATCATCGTTTAACAGCGATGATGCTTCGACCTTCTTACTGCTTGATAAGTATCAGGATTATCTCGTTGAATCATGTCAATTATATGATAATCACTTCAATCCAAATGAAGATATTTCTTAACACTCCCTCTTAGAAAAAGAGGATTGAATTTATGATTAATTTTAAGAAGCAACAAATTCTAGATATACATATTAGTTTGACATGATCATTCACTCAGTAACACTTACTAGTGAAATGCTTCATATCTTAAGGAGATATGGGATATCTGATATCCAGCACACTGGGACAACAACTACTTGAAGTCTTATCAGATTACAACCTTGATTATATTGACAATTGTAACATTTGTCATAATTACAGGTGAAATAATTTCAGTATCGTGATATCTGACACATTCTGCAACAACAATTTAATGTAGTCAATCATAACATGATTGTTATCATAATTATGACATATGATAACAATTCAATCACAACAAATTTAGTATCAAGATTTATGACACATTCCAGGACAATAATTTAATGTAGTCAATCTTGATAACCGATCAGGCTATTGTGAAGGTCGTCACCTTACAATAGTGATCATTACATCACATGGAAGATCATCACCTTCCATAACACATACATGCAATATTGCATTCAAGATATTATGAATATATCAATTACATATGATTTAAAATTAATATTTAGAAACTTCCATTATAATTTAGTCATACCAAGTTTACCTCTAAAGAACTCTACTTTCAACTTTGCGAGAGGTTTGGTGAATATGTCAACACTTTGCTCTTCAGTGCTGATGTAGGTTAATTTGATGACATCTCTGTCTACCATATCTCTTATGTAGTGATATGGGATTTCTATATGCTTGGATTGATTATGTAAAAGTGGATTTATAGAAAGTTTGATGCAGCTTTGATTATCACAGTGAATCACATTGGGATTTAGAGGCTTCCCAAATAGTCCAACTAGTAATTTCCTTAACCATACTACCTTGCATGCTCCCATGGAAGCAACTATATATTCAGCTTCAGTAGAACTCTAAGCAATTGCTAACTGTTTTCTGCTAGACTAGGATATCATAGCTGATCCAAGACTAAAGCAACACCCTCTTGTACTTTTATGATCAATGGAACTTCTTGCCTAATCGGAATCAGAATACTCTTGGAGTTGTAGCTCAACATTTTTATACTTCAAGCCAAGTCCAATAGTGCCACACAAGTATCTTAGAATATGTTTAGCATCCATTAGGTGAATTTTCTTAGGTTCACACATGAATTGACTCAACATATTGGTAGCGTAACAAATATCAGGGCAATTATTTACTAGATACATGAGAGATCCAATAATTTGCCTATAGTATGTAGTATCTGTAGGTTCCGAGTCTAGTGCTTCACTTTTGAGCTTATGAAGATTTGTTTCCATTGGGATAGATAGAGGGTTACAATCTATCATACCAAATCTCGTCAAGATATCAGTGGTGTATATTCCTTGATTTAGGAAAATGTAGTTCTCTTTTTGCCATACTTCTAGGCCCAAAAAATAGTGTAGTAGACCTAGATCCTTCATATCGAATTCAACCACAAGATCATGTTTGCATTTTGCAATGAGGTGATCTTCTCCTATTATTAATAAGTCATCAACATAAAGAACAAGTATTAACATGTCACCATCCGATATTTTGAAGTATATGTTGGAGTCTGCTTCATTTTTTGAATATCCTAGTTTGGATAAATAACTATCTATTCTTCCATACCATGCCTTGGGAGCTTGCTTAAGGCCGTAGAGAGCCTTTTTTAGTCTACACACATAGAGATTTTTATCATGTGTAGCAAATCCTTTAGGTTGTTCTATATAAACTTCTTCCTCAAGAACTCCATTCAAAAAAGCAGTCTTCATGTCCATTTGGTGTATCTTCCACCCTTTGGAAGCTGCAACGACAATGATGGTTCTTACAGAAGTATATCAGGAAATTGGAGCAAAATTCTCTTCATAATCAATTCCTTCCTTTTGAGAGAACCCCCTTGCAATGAATCTGGCTTTGTGTTTTTCAATACTACCATCTGGTGCATATTTGATTTTGAATAACCACCTTGATGAGACAACTGATTTGTCTCTTGGTCTAGGTACAATGTCCCAGACATCATTTTTTAAGATAGATTGGTATTCTTCAATCATTGCATCTTTCCAAGCTTGACATGTTACGACTTCTTCAACATTTGATGGTTCAAATTTTGTGAGTTTAGTCATGAGTACAACATAGCATGATTGACTTCTTGTTTTCTTATTCTCTTTGAAGATTTCATCGGGTTCCACATTATTTTATTCAATCATCTTCCTTTCCCATAGTGGTCTTTTCTTGTTGTTAGGATTTCCAGCATTCTCAATTTCCAGCATTCTCAAAATTAGGTGATTGAAGTTCATGATTTTATATGCTATTATCCCTCTAATTTTCAATTGTAAAATTTTCATCTGATTCTGCGATTAGATCATCCTCTGAACTTAGAGATAGTTTATAAGCAACATCTTCTTCAAATTTGACATCTCTACTGATTTCAATAGATCTTCATCCTAGAATGTAAACTCTGTATCCTTTAGTGGTTTCACTGTAGCCAACAAATATGCTTTTCTTCCCAAAGGGTTCTAGTTTGGTTCTCTTTTCTTTATGAATGTGAATATACACGTGACAACCAAAAATTCTTAGATGGTTTAAATCTGGTTTATTTCCTGTAAATGCTTCTTCAAGTGTTATATTTTCTAGGATTGAATGAGGGCATCTATTTTGAATATATACAGCAATATTTGAGGCTTCATCCCAAAATGAGATATGTAGATTTTGATCATGCATCATTGCTTTAGCGGCTTCAATGATGGTTCTATTTTTTCTTTCTATGACTCCATTCTATTGAGGATTATAAGGTACAGTACACTCCCTCTTAATCCCAACAAAAATGCAAAATTCTTTAAAATTTTCAGAGATGTATTCACCCCCATTATCTGATCTTAGAGTCTTTATTTTCTTCCCAGTTTGATTTTCCTCTAAGGCTTTAAATTCTTTTAATTTTGATAATACTTCATTTGATTCCTTGAGTTTTATGAAATAGATCCAAGTTTTTCTAGAGTAGTTATCAACAAATATCATGTAATATAAGAAACCCCCTAGTGATGGTAATGACATTGGACCACACAAATCAGTGTGGACAAGTTCTAGTACAACTTTTGATTTGTGCTCACTTGAGGGAAAAGACCCTTTTGAGTTCTTCCCTAGAGCAAATCCTTTACAAGTTCCAACATGATCAGATTTTAAATTTGGTAATCCTGTGGTAATCTTTCCTATAGAAGGTAGGGCACTAAATCAAAGATGTCCTAATCTTCTATGCCAAATTTCATTAGACTTTGATACTTCCATATTTAGTGCTTGTTTTTTAATATTACATAATTTGTATAAACTACCATCTCTAAATCCTATAGGAATAGCATTCTTTATATTAGAATTTTTAGGCCAGAGTAGGACTTTATCTTCATGGAAGGTAACATGATATCCTTGATCATCTAGTCCTGAAATGGAGACCAAATTCCTTTTGATACCTCATACAAAAAGAACATCTTTCAATTGAAGGGTAACTCCTGTTCTTAATTGAATTGAGTAGGTCCCAATTCCTTTCATAGGAAAGGTAGAATTGTCTCTTATTGTAACTTCTTCAGTTGAGTGGCCTTCAAAGGTTTCGAATTGATCTCAAAATCTGGTTATGTGTTGAGAGGCTCCACTGTTGATGATCCACATATGCTTGTTTGAGTTTAGTTCACTTGATAAGGCTAGGAAAAATAGAGGATTCTCTACTTCCTTGACTTTAGCTATGGTTGCTTGAGCTTTCTTTCTTTCTGGACAGAATTTGTGAGTGTGTCCAAATTTATCACACTTGTAGCATTAAATCTTGGAGAAATCTCTGCTTTTGTGGTTATTTCCTCTCTTCCATTTGAACTTCCTTTTCTTTTCTTTGTTGCTTGTGTTAGCATGTAGTGCTTGAATTTCTCCCTCTTTGTTTGGACCCAATCGTCTTGTAATTAGATGAGATTCTTCTTGAGTGCAATGATTCTTGAGTTGATCGAATTTTGATAGTGTTGGACGAGCACCAATGCCTTGAATAAAAGATTCCCAACTAGATGGTAATCCCTTAAGTGCTATTAGAGATAGCTCCAAGTCATCTACATTATTTCCAATTGTTGATAATTGGTCTTTTAACTCTGAAATCCTCATGAAATAGGAATTAATTGATTCTCCTTTGTTCATGTAGATATGCGTTAATTGCTACTTTAAGGTGAGCAACCTACTTGCATTATTTATTTCATATGAGTTTGAAATGTTCTTGAACATATCATAAGCTGTAGAAAGTTTTGAGATGGTGGGAAGAATGTGATCTTTAACAACATCAATTATTATTTTCTTATCTTTGTTATTGTGTCTTTTCCAGGTTGTTTTCTTTGGTTTGTCTTCAGGCATCTTAGTGTCTTCTTCTACGTATGTATCTAATTTGAGTTCTTGAATAATTGTTGTAATTTGAATTCTCCAAGAGACAAATTTGGATGCGCCTTCAAGTCTATCCTCCACTCTCACATTATTCACCATGATTGCTTTCCTTTGATTCTTAATGCAAGTCAGAAAAGAGTTGTATTTTATTTTTATTTTTTATTATTTCTCTACCAACGTGGCTCTGATACCATGTTAAGGAATATAAATCATAGATAGAGAATACAATAGTCTGGTGATATGCAGTGAAGATAGATTTTAATATAATTACTGCAATGAGTATGTGTTAATTCTGATGAGCATATATAATAATCAATGTTCAATGTTATATCGATAGTGTTGCTGGTCTTTGAACTGCTGGGGTAATTGGATCTTTCCTAGCATGTGTCGATGGACATATATGTAGACCAATAGAGGGTCATGTCCACATAGGGGCATGACCTCTATGTGGCTTATGCTAGGTAGAGTCATGTCCCTACGGGGACATGGCCCTTCGTTCTAATGATCACCGTTTAACAATGATGATGCTTCAACCTTCTTACTGCTTGATAAGTATCAAGATTATTATGTTGAATCATGTCAATTATATGGTAATAACTTCAATCCAAATGAAGCTATTTCTTAACAGAAACTAGCCAATCCATGAAATGATCTTACCTCTCCAATGTTTTCTAGTGTAGGGCATTCAACAATTTCTTTTACCTTCTTAGGGTCCATCTTCAATCCATCCGCAGATATCACAAATCCCAAATAGACTAACTCTTCCTTCATGAAACTACACTTCTTTAGATTTATCAACAACTTCTCTCAACCTTTGCAAAACTTGTCTTAAATGCAAAAAATGCTCCTCTTTTGTCTTACTAAAAATTAGAATGTCATCTAAATATACAATAACAAACCTACCTAAGAATTTATTCAATACCTCATTCATCAACCTCATAAAAGCACTTGGTCCATTAGTCAATCGAAAAGGCATCACCAACCATTCATACAATCCTTCATTTGTCTTGAATGTTCTCTTCCACTCATCTCCTTCTTTGATTTTGATATGATGATATCCACCCTTCAAGTCTATCTTTATGTAGTATTTGGATCCACTCAAACAATCCATTAGGTCATCCATCCTCGGTAAAGGAAACCGGTACTTCACTTTGATCTTATTTATTTCTGTAGAATCGGTACACATCCTCCATTCTCCATTCTTCTTAGGTGCCAACACTTTTGGTTTTGCATAAGGACTCAAACTTTCTCAGATCAGACTTTTCTTCAACAATTCCTACACTTGTCTATTCAATTCTTCATTTTTTTTTGGTGCCATCTAGTGTGTAGCTTTGTTAAGCAAACTAGCTCCGAGAATCATGTCCATGCAATGACTGATACTCCTCACAGGTGGTAACCCTTTAGGCACATTATCTGCAATGATGTCTTCATACTATGTCAGCAACTCCTTTATCTCCTCTAGTTGTTCTTCATGCTCTGGGTTCTTAATTTTCTTAGGAACTAGGGAAAAACACACATTCTCATCTCTCATTCTATCTAGGAATTTTTGTTAGAACATAATGTTATTAGGGATCACATCCTTATAACATTTATATATATATAATTTTATAATATAAGGTTATAAACCTTATATATTAAATGCTTTATAAGCATATCCCATTTGAAATAATTATAATCTAATTATTATTATATTATTAATTATTATTGAGTGGGGTTTATTAAAAAGGTGTGACTAGTGAAGCCACCCTTCCTCCTATATTTAAGGAAGTTCTCTCTCATTTGAGAAAGGTGTGAATTTGGAGCTTTATAGTGAGTTGTATCACTATGCACAAGAGGTATTATTGGCCATGTGGAAGTATTGGAGGAGTATCCCCAGGTTCAAGTCTATTTTATGATAGACTATATTTGTAAGTGTTTAAGAAAATAATGCTTTATGGGGTTTTTTTACCCAAAAGGGTTTTCCCCATGTATATCTTGTGTAATGTGTACATTTATGCATGTAAGTTTCTCATTTCATTTACTTTATGATCTTGTTTATAATTATTAGTATCCTAAGATCCTAATTCATAACATGGTATCAAAACAGGTTAGGCTATACTAATCCTTTGTATAGGTTATACTAAATTTTATATAAAACTAGGTGAGAAATCTCTTTAATATCAATCAACACATGTGCAAGGTGATATCATTTTTTTTTTATGCCTAATAATTTTCCTAAACATACTCATGAAGTTCCCTTCATTGGCTTTTTTGTCTTGTTAAAATATTTTCTTAAGAGAACCCTTGTATTTAGTTACCAAGATATAGTTGCATTCAAGATAAATAAATGCATAAATGAAAAGAGGTGCACTTTGTGAGATATTAGGTTGCATTGTGAAGTTTTCATTCATGGGCTTATATTTTTCACTAAAATTATGAAAATAATTTTCTTTATTAATCTAATTTAATATTTATTTCATTCTTGATGATTTGATATACCTACATCATCATATTATACTAAGTAAATACCATCAAAATAATAAAACATTTTGAAACTACATTCTATATATGTTAAAATCCACTCAAATTCTACATAATCTTGATATTTGTTTAACTTTTGATATTTGTTTAACTTTTGAATTCATTTACATCAAGATAATCGAAGAGTACATTGAATTCATTGTTGATGACACCATTTTTTTTTAAAATCCTGTGATGATTAGCAAAAGTTATACCTCTTCAAAATACATGTCCACAACTTCCATTTTAATTGCATTTCGACTTTGTGAAGGATATAATTATTAATTAATAATAACTAAGATAAAAGTGACCCTTCCCTAAGAAACTAGTGAAGTATTCAACAGTATGAATTAAAGCGACTTTTAGTGTTGTTGGAAAATGGTACTCACATTGATTATTGGCATTCTAATAGCTATTGCAGCACTACCTACCAAGACCATTGCAAAGATGTTGACATGTCTTCCTTCTTGCATCTTTTCCCATCTCATATGCCATTGTTTTTTTAGAGAAGCAACTAGTGATTTCAACTATGGATTGTTTTTGTATTGATTGTAGTATGATACACAAGCAGATATATTGTGAAGATGCTAAAAATTGTGCAAATGATTGGCTGGTTTAAATGCAAATCCAACATACTACAAATCCTAGACTCTGAATTGTCTTTTATCCTTCACTAATTATAAAATACTCTCCTGTATTGCTAAGCTATATATTACTCTCCCTAAATTTCCACACCATTTCTAAACTACTCTACCTCATCACTAGCCATATAATGGTTGTGTAGCTTCTTTTCATCCAAATAATGATCTTCTACTAGTGCACTAAACTAGCATGAAATGTAAAGATAACATTTTACTGTTTCTATATATGTACACACTGTTATTTATTTATCCATTAGGGCTTATTACCAAATCAACAAATTAGTTTCCTTTATTATCACAGTCTCACAATTAAGAGATTTTCTCAGAGTCGTTGATTGCAATTTAATCTTAATGGGTGAGCATAAAGATAAACTAGCAATTCTTGTAAATGAATGGGCATCATTTGAGTTTTAGAATTTGATCGTAGTGGGATTTTTACAGAGGAAGTCAAATATGATCTATCCACTCAATTTTGTATGCATATATATTGTTCTAGAATTTGTTGGACCTTACAAATACATATATCCATGAGGCATTAATGGAATAGAACGTACTCTTCTCACCATGTCTTAAATTTATAGTTAATGAATTCCAAGACACAACATCTCATATTTTCTTTCTATCGAACACCTTGTAGGCTTTATCTAAACTCCTACATTTGAGGTATTTGTCTAAAAGAGTGTTCTATAAAAGACATTCAATAATTGCTTCTTCATGGAATTGTTCAGCCAATACTTAAAAACTCACATGTCACATTATCTATTATATGGCAGTTTCATCTAAGATATTCATCATTTGAATAATTTCTTATCTACTATGAATCTACTTTTATAGTGTCTATTAAAGATTTTGTCTCCTATAACATTTTTGTCTATAATATTTAATATCATTATGTCAAGACCATGCTATTGAACCTCAAAATTTAATCATTGAATAGGCATCAAATATTCAACTCTCATCATGATGGCCATAACTATATTGATTATATAATCTCAATAGTTTTTACTCTTTGGGAGATTACCTCTTTACACAAAAAATCCTTTTTTTATAGAATGTTATTAAGATGCAATGTTAACCTTTCATGACATGTCAAAACCTTTGTTCAATCTAGGAATTAAACAAGATTCCTTTGACTAACATGGGGAATAACCACCACACAAGGCTTGATTTTCATTCATTTTGTTTAATATTTTAATTTTCATGGAATATCTTTGTTATTTAATCCATTTATTCACAACAACCTTGCCATTTGGATCCTATTGTCTAATTTGGTAGAGTTGCATTTTTTTTTTGTTCAAGTGCAAAATCATAGTCAAGAGAAATAATATTTGATATTAGTTATTTAAGTATTATTATAATGAAGAAGAAATTTTATTTTATATATCATGAAGAAGAGAGATCCATGAAGAAGCATTACTACAAAAAAAAAAGAGTATATCAAAATGGGTAAAGCCATCTAAGAGGATAGTATTTTTATATTTTACATAGATATTTTCACAACTAAGAAAGTTGGTTTTACTTTGAAGTAATTCTAAAAAATATAGTTTATTTACTTTTGCAAAGACATCATCTACAAGGAGAAGCAAAAGCCCAATACAAAATTTGTCAATTCTCAGCACAATATTAAACATGATAGACTTGCATGAAATTTTAAATCATCTTTTGACTAATGTATTACTTTTTCTCTCTTAGTGCTATTTTACCTAACATTGTTCTATTTTTATTGATCCATTTTTTAATCATACTATAATAAATAAAACATGCTATATTGATCATTATAATGGGTGGCTCACCCTTATAAACTATCTGGGGAGCAAACCTAGAAAGGATAGCTCACCCATTGCTTTAATGTTTTTTATGGATCATTACTATATATAGTAGGATGTCTACTTCTCTAAATTATTCATGCTCATGATTTTGAAAATATATGTTGATCTCACTACTAATCATCAGATTATATTCTACATTTATGAGGAATATTATATTATATTTGGAAAATGACAAATGCATAATATTATGCTCTTTCTTTGCACCAAAAAAATCAAGTTCAATTGATTACTATGTTACTAACTATATTGTTTCTTCTATAGCAAGGCCATGCCTTCAAAATATATGGTGCAAATGCTATTACATGGATGTTGCAATACTTTAATAAGAAGACTATCTTCTATGTGTCTTTGAATCAAATGGACAAAATATGAATGTAGCTCCTAAAGAATCAATATGGCCTTGAATATTTATAGAAGAGTTCCATTTGGATACATGTAAAAGTACCATCTTACTTGAAGTTACTTTACTCTTTCTAGAGAATATAATTTCTAAAGATCAAAATGAACATTGAAGATCATGATCACCTCACTCAAATGAAAGAATTCTATAGTAAATACACCTTGAAGATCATGGGCACCTCACTCAAGTGAAATCATTCTATAATAAAGACACTTTGAAGATCATGGGCACATGATGGAATATTAGCCATCACTTTGAAATCCTTTGTGCAATGATTGGTTTTAGGTGATGCCATTAAGGGGGAGTGTACATGACACCACCTTGTGGCTAAATCCTAAATGTAAGACCTAATAGGCATGAAACCTTTAGGCATTATAAGCTCCAAATTCAAATAATGCTTGGCCTTAGGTGATGCCATTGAGGGGGAGTGTGCATGTCAATGACACCACCTAGTGGCTAAGTCCTAGATTTAAATCCTATGGGTAGTAATATGTCCTAATGGGTACGAAATAAGACCTATATAGGCATTAGTAAGTCCTTTAAGCCTACAAATAGGCATATGTAAGTCATTTTTTGTTTTAAATACTGTAGGTAGGCATTACTAAGTCCTATAGGACATTTGTGCTTAAGTCCCATGGGCATATTGTAAATTGTTCTCCTTGTAAATCTTCTACTTGTAAAAGTGTAGACATCTAAAAATGCTCAATGCTTGCGGAATCATACTTTAACATTTGCGCATTGCCTCATTTTAGGTTTTTGCATCGCATTAACATTTCTCCTATGTCACGCACTTGGTTTGTATCATTTGCGAACATCGAGTCATTCTTCTACTTTCTTCATTCATCTCGCTCTCAAATTTGGTCTTGTCGACAACACTATTCAGTCATGGTTTTGATCGATCTTATCCTGTCGCATCAATGTGCGTGCTTATTTGTCATCATTTTGGACATCATCAATCCTAATTAGGGTTTTGTCCTCTTATCAATCTTATCATCACTCTTATCATTTTGGACATCGTCAATCCTAATTAGGGTTTTGTCCTCTTTTCAATCTTGTCATCGATCGTTGTCATTGTTCGATCTTGTCATTTTTGCAATTGATTTGTCATCGATCGTGGTCATTTTCAATCTTGTCGTTTTGCAATCTATTTTGTCATCGATCCTTGTCCTCTTGTTAATTTTGTCATTTTGCAGTCATTTCACTATCGATTGTTGTCTATCTCAATTATCTCAATTTGGATCAATTTGTCATTGTTCCTCATCAATTGACGCATTTATCATTCAAGTCATTTATCACATTGGTCTTTTGTTAAATCAGAATCAAATCTACATTAATTATCTTCAATCAAGACCTAATTGTCATTCTCGAGTTGCTAATTCATCTTCTAGGGTTTCATGATTTAATCATTTAACCTTGTGTGTGTCATTTCTTCCTTTAGGATTAATAAATTGTTTATTTATCCTAAGTCTTCTCATTACAATGAAATGTTCATTTAATTGGCTATTTATTCCTCTTTGTGAATTAATTAATAAATGACACATTATTAATTAATTTACCTAATTTCTAATTTCTAATTTCCTAATTCCTAATTTCCACCTATTTTCTAATTTCCTAATTTTAATTTCCACCTAATTAACTTGTCTTTAGTGCTCCCTATTTTTGTACTTCATGCATCATACTCTTGGCATAGCAAGATGTCATAGGGTTCTAGTCCTCTAAGCTTTGCATTGGCAATATGTCATAATTTATGACATAGAGGGTGTCATAACCTTCTTCTTTTCACTCATTTTTCCCATTTTGAAATCAATTGCTTCTAATATCCATTTCATGCTAAATTTGATCCTATCTCCAATTTATCTATAAATTGGATGATCTTCATCAATCAAAGCTAATTGGTAATCAGACTATCGAATCACACTTCGAGTATTCTTGTGTCAATGTCAATCTTGCTTTCACAATTAGATGTATGCACTTGAAGGTGAGATCCAAAACAAATCTATTTGGAGAAGAAAGAAGAACAATGGAGCCGCATGAAGGAGCATTCAAATCACACCTTTGGTTTGCATAAACTTTCTTTTTGAATGTTTTTATTTCATGTCTCTATTGAGTGTGTTTTAGGATAGATCATTGCATGTTAGTTTTTGTGATTGAGCTAAATGATTAATGTTTATATTGTTTGTGATGATTTCCAATTTCCTAATGTACATTAATTGGTGAACCCGATGTGAACACTAACCTTCTAATCCCTTTACTGTGTTTTTGAGTGCTTTCAAGTTGATTTGCAGGCCAAAAAACCCAAAAATAGGGTCGTGCAGGGTTTTCTAGGGACTTCTGCACCTGTGTGAAGCAACTTGCGCCTATGTTGAGCATTTTGCGCTTGTGTAGAGGACATTCTGTGCTTTTTTCATGGGTTCTGCACCTGTGTCATGAGTTCTGCGCCTGTGTAAAGTCCAGAATAGAGGTAAAAAAATGCAGTGTTTACTTGAAATTTGTTGTGTTTTTGCATTCTATTTTCTGTGCTTTGGATTTTGGTACTAATTATCTGTGTAGAATCTTGGCATACACATGGCAAAGACAATAAATCAAACTATTAACATGCTTTGTGCAGATTCGAAAGTCAAAGAATAAGTGTATCAAACTTCTAACTAGGGTTTTTGCAGGTTGCCTTGGAGAAACAATCAAACTTTGTGTTTGCATTTAATTTTTAGGCACCTAGTGATTTCTAAATAGGTTGGAATGAACATTTGTTTGCTTTAATTGTTGAGTGTGACATTGGAGTAGGAGAGTATGCTCTCATCCTTCTTAGGGTGATTAGAAATCCAGATCTTCAATACCATGCTTGTGTTGTTGATTGTGTGTCACCTTTAGAGGGCCTGCCTTCCCAACCATTTGCTTTTGCAAGCAAGTGATAAATCGTGAGAAGGGAACAACCCAAAGTGAGTACGGCTAGAGTACCTTGGCATTCTAACTCACTATAAACAAATACCTGATGAGCGAAAGCTTTGAAGGAAGGGTTACGTGGGAATTGTAGTTACTTGGGAAGTGATGACCCTTGGACTCTTTCTCATATCAACATCTAAGTAGGACCTCATGTTCTAAACCGTGCTTGCGTGACTACATTTGTTTGGTATCTTGATGGGCTTAATGTCTCAATCACGCTTGCGTGACATCAAGGAGTAACACTTAACAGAAATCCTCACTAAACACCTTGTTTTTAGAGGCCAAAAACCTTTCTAGTTGCTTAAGAAGGACAAGTTCGGATACTTGGAAGAGATACTAAGTTCTCCATGGGGAGATTTCCATGGGGACTGATGCTTGGCTACCTTGAGAAGTGAGTGCCGTGGAGGGGAGCCCGTGGGGTCAAGCATCTATGTATTCTCCTTGAATCCCATAATGAGTCTACCTCTCAAGTACCTAATGTCCTTGCCTACCATAAGAAATGTGGGAATGAGCATGATTGTCTTGAGTCTAAGTTGCGATATCTTGTATTCTTTGATTGTCAAAAGTTGAATTGTATCTCATTTCAAAAATAAGGCAAATTGGTCCAACATAAGATTAAACACAAGAGACATTTATCCAACAAACATTCAACAAGGTTCAAAACACACCTTCAAACATGATGATCAAACATTGTTCCAAATCTTGTCTTAACATTCATGTCACTTACATTTAAGTTCATCCTAGGTTGCATTTTGCAAAGTCATTGTCAAGTACCAAGGTTAGGTTTCACCTAAGTCATACTCCTTTGCATATCAATAAGAGTCATCCACTTGCATTAAAGTCATACCGTTGTCATACATTTATATTTGCATACCCTAAGTCTCTTCATTAAGCTTAGGTCATCATCATATCATATTAAGATCACTTGCATATTAATTGTCCCTTAGCATATAGTGTCAAAACTAGGCTTTGTCATCCTTGAGTAATCCAAATCTTTGATAAACCCTAAGTCATTGTTAGGAGGTCTAGACCTTATCAAAACCTTTTGTCCTTTTGTCATCCATGTCATTTCATCGAACCTAGCTTAGTATCCAAGCATATAGGGGAGACATTGTCATTTTGTCCTTTTGTCACTTGGTCCTTTTGTCCTTTGAGGTCTAGACATCATTTCAATTTTCCTAAGGGTCTCTTTTAGATTTGCATTCCAAAAGGTTTGTCAAAATCTTCAAAAACAACCAAAAAAATAGATTGCATTTTCATCTATTTAGTTTTCATTTAGTTGCATATCATACATTATCCTTCAAAAATTCCAAAAACATTGCATTTGCATAAGTGACATGCCTGTTGAGACAAGGTCAAAATCTAAGAAGATGGGAGAACCAACATATCAACCCATGGACAACATAGCAAATTCGCAGTTTCAAACTGGTCAAACAGTGCAAGTTGAAGGTTCATCAAACACATCATTACCACCATATGGAATGGTCCAACTTCGACCACCTCCATTATATGAACCAGTATTTGTACCTATGAAACCAAGACATGGGAGTGTTCCACCTACTCCCAGAGGAAGTGCACCTCTCAATTGGAATCAACCACACTTGCAACATGACATTCAAACTCAAACATTGTATGAAGAACAAACTCTCTCACAAGGATTTGGTTCAGATCAAGGCATCCAACAAGAAACAAATCCAAATGTCCAACTATATTCTTCATCCGATTCCGATGCTTCTGATGATGTTGACATGTTCCTTCAAGATCCAAAGATAACAAAAGAAATGGATAAGTTCCTAAACAAGGTCTTTAAAATGTTTCCACAAAAGTATCTTAACATGATGAGTAATGTGGCTTCCTCAAATGAGCAAGTTAATGTGCAAACACAACAAGGCAGTGAGCTATTAAGTTTCTCTTTGCATCCAAATGAAGAAAATGTGCAACAAGAGCTTCAACCTACCTTGATGAGTAAACGTGCTTCAAAGGCATTGACAGTGACTATTCCTCAAAAGTCACCATTTGAGACAATAAATAATCCATTATTCAACACAACACCTGTAACACAGGATCAAATCAAGACCACACAAATATTGACAAATATCCCTCAACAAAAAGTGGTTCCTTACATGCATAAAATTGGATCAACATCTAAGATGCAAGAAAGTTTCACGACTGGAATGCCTCATATCACTAATGTCCTAAGCAATTCCACGATGCAACAAATTTCTTATGTCCCGTTAAGTTCAATATCTTTGCCAAGCACTATTGTGACAGATCCTTCGATAATGGCTACACAAAGAGCTACGGGTAGTGGTTTGCACCACCAACAACTATTGCAACAATTGAGTAATACGCAAAAGGTACAATCGAATGTGCAAACAAATGATGTGCAACAACAACAATATTGCATTCGACAAGAAATTGCAGTGCCTTCAGCACCATTACAAGTTAATGCAAACTTGCAACCATCACAATGGATTGGACAAACAACACAACAAGTTAATGCAAGTGCTATACCCTGTCTTCAGGAGAAGCAACGAAAACCATCTAAACAAAGTTTTTTACAAATGATGGGATATACACTGCGACAACAATTGGCACAAAGTCAACAAATTCCAATTCATCAGCATCAACAACATGTGTCTCAATATTTGCCAAGGCAAACAAGCTATCCTACTTCACAACCGCAATTGGTGCCTGTGCAATATCAACAACCTACTCAATTGCAATATCAACCCAGGCTACAAGAAGCACAACAACAAGGTCGATATCAAGGCATATCACGACCGCAACAACAAGAGATGTACCAAGAACATTATATGCCAGAGACACCAAAAATGGTCATTTCAGAATATCAACAACCGATTGGAAATACGGTGTATTGACAAAGAATACCCACTGGGATTAATGATGGACCTCTAAAATCTGATACAATTGCGCAACAACTTGAGAAGTTGCAATGAAAAGTTGATGCATTAGAAACTAAAGGAACAAAGAAGTTGTATACAGATCAAGATCTATGTCCTAATCCATTTGACAAGAGTGTATACATGCCTCCATTCCCAAAGCATTTTGAGGCACCTAATTTTGAGAAATATAAAGGGAATGGTAATCCAAAAGATCATATTCGAGCATTTTTCATGGCATGTATGGAAGTAAGCTTTGAGGAGACGTATTTAATGTGATTATTTGCATGAAGTCTCATAGGACAAGCCATGGATTGGTATTCACATCTGCCAGGAAATATAAAGACTTGGTCAGAATTGGCTCAAAAGTTTTTATCTCATTTCGCGTTCAACATCGACAGTGACGTGACTATGTCAGATTTATGCAACACCAAGCAAAAACAAGGTGAACCATTAGTGACCTTTTTACAATGATGGCGAAGCTTGTATAGTCGTTCTTCTCTCGATATACCTGAAGAACAACAAGTGAATCTGTTTATCCAAAATTTGGTCCCAGAAATGATGTATGAGCTAAAATTGAAAAGTCCTAGTACTATAGAGAAACTCATTAAGAAAGGAATGAGCATTGAAATGGCTCTTGTAGCTAAAGGAATTATCAAGCTCAATAAAGACAGTGACAACACAAATGATTCAGGGGACATAAACAAATTTTGGTATAAGAATAAGAATGTCACTAATGATGGTGTTGTTGATGCGAGAGCGGTGAATGCAAATCAACCCCCATTCACAATAAAGAAATTGAGTGTTCCTAATATGTCAAATATGGAACAAAATCAAGCACCAATGAGCAATGTTACTCAATAGCCACAATATCAACAACATGCTCAACAACCGCAATATCAACAACATGCTCAACAACAACATACTCAACAATATAATCAACAACAAGGCCAACAACAAAATCAACAACACAAACCCTTCCGATTGCGGGATGGGCCCCCTCGATAGTTTATGCCATTGGGAGAGCCTATCGAATCAGTAATGAAGCAATTAATACAAGAGAAATTTATCAAGCTACCAGATATTAAGGTAGAACCAGCGGTAAAGCCACATTGGTGGAATGATAATGCGTACTGTGAGTATCATCGGTCCAAAGGACATAAAAATGCTTCATGTTTTCAATTAAAACATATGATTCAAGATTTATTAGAGCAAGGAGTAATTGAGGTAGATCCACCCCATCTGACCTCTAACACTGACCATACCATTTTCAAAACTCCTTTGCTTGATCATGACAAGGGTAAAGCGTCTTCTTCCAACTCTGCTCAAATGGCCAATTATGCACATACCGGTTATAACAATGTCATTAATTGTTTTCGTGCATCAAATGAGTATGTTTACACCTTGAGAATAAAAGGACAAGATCCTTCTTGTGTGGTCACCACTCGTCAATCCAAAATAGTCCTGAAAGGAGCTCCTACAGCTCCTCCCAAACCAACTCCTGCAAGTCAGTATAATCTTTTGGATCATCTAGGAAAAACACCTGCACAAATATCCATTCTAGAGTTGTTGAAAATGTCTCCCATGCATCGTGCAGTCCTAGATAAAGCTTTGATTGAGTCCACTATCCCGACAGATATTGATGTTGACCAATTTCAAGCGCGGATTGGACATTTAGCTATTTCCCAAAGTGTCGCATTTTCTGATAGTGATATCTCACCTGATAAGCTCCCTCATAATGATCCTTTGCACCTTGAAGTCTTTGTCCGTAATTGCAAAATATGACAAGTCTTGATAGATGGCGAAGCAGGTCTTAATATTTGTACTTTAAGAGTGGTCATTGGCCTTGGATATACAGAAAATGAAATTGATGCTTCCCAAAGAATAACAATCAAAGCATATGATGATGCTAAACGCCCATCCAAAGGGATAATTACATTGCCTATCAGAGTTGGTCCAGTGACGGAAAACATTTTCCTACAAGTCCTAGACCTTGATCTCCCTTATAATATGATTCTTGGTCATCCATGGATCCATGCAATGAAAGTAGTTCCATCCACCTATCATCAATGTCTAAAATATCCATACAATGGAACTGAGATAACAATTTCAGGCGATCCTAATCCATTTCAATTCTATGCTACCTTAAAGGATACTCCTCAGCAGCAAGTCCTAGTCAATAAAGAAGCCAAATCAGATAGTTATTTTGATCCTAATGCATTGTTAGATGTTGTCAAAGGAAAATTGAAGATATAGGACCAAGGGTGTGGAGAATATTCAATGGATCAAACATTCCTCATCGGGAATTTGCCAATATCTCCAAAATCATATGGAAAACCGCATTTATTGCAAAAGGAACCCAAGGTCATTATTCAATATCAGTCTCCCACTACATTTGCAAGATGGGGAGAACTTGACAAAGAAACTGTAGATGATGATGTCATAGATTGGCTCTATAAGGATCCAACTGAAACCCCACCTGTCAAGTTGCCAGTGGAATTGTATGGCAAAGGATTTACTATATCGCAGAAGAAAGGATATGATGGCTGCAATGGTTTAGGCCTGAACAACAATGGAAGGCTAGAACCTATCATACCCAAGAGGTGACCTCCAACTTTAGGGTTAGGTTTTGTACCATTGCGAATCGGATCTTCATCTACCAAAGTGACCACATGTGGAAAAGGATGTAACTCTGACGATGAAATAGCACCTGAGGATACCCAACCCGAAACTGATTCTAATGAATGGGAGTGGAGTTCTTTTTCTTCTAGCTCCTATGCCCTTGACAATGTCTTCATTGACCCTGATAATTTGCCTATGGAAGAAAAACATGAAATAACTCCTCTTCCTCAAACATGTCCTCATGCTTGGATAGAGTCATTTTGGGATCCAAGCTCCGAATCCGATACAAGTAGTTTGGATAGCGACACCACAGATGTTCACATTTTTACCATATCAGCCCTCTCTCTCCTTACAATCAATGATGACATGCCCCTCATTTATCCCCAGCTTATCCAACATGACCAACAAGAACCACTAACATTAGACTGTTTTCAAAATGACAAAGCAATTGCAGAATTCCTTGGATTATGGGAAGGCATGCTGCAAGGTGATCATAAGGCAGGATTTGCTATTGATTTAGATTCCATGGCATATTTTGGGGAGTCAACTCCCTCTTCCAGTCATGAAAAAGAAAAAGAAAAAGAAAAAAATCAAAAGAATAGATCTTTGAGTGAAAACCGTAAGGCACTCTCTGATCCTACAAAAGTAAAAATAAAAGACGTACCTGTGGGTGAAAACCTTTCTGAGGCGCCCAAAAGTGGAAGAGTGGACATACCCCTATCAATTCAGGACAAATCAACATTGCTTGTGGAGATGACTGAGGAAATCAATCTGGGTACACCTGATAGCCCTAAGGTCATTCATTTTGCTGCCTCTCTGTCAAAACAAGAAAAGATAGATTTTATCAATTTCTTTCTAGAGAAGAAGATCAGCTTTGCGTGGTCTTATGTAGATATGCCTAGCCTCGATCCAGAGTTAGTCCTTCATCACTTGCCATTGAAAGTAGATGCTAAGCCTGTCAAATAGAAACTTAGAAAGATGCATCCCCAAGTGGCTCTTTTGGTCAAAGTGGAACTAAAAAAATTACTAGATGTGGGCTTCATCAGACCCATTGATTATGCAGACTGGATTTCAAATTTAGTACCAGTTAGCAAAGTAACTGGGGGCATCAGAATCTACACAGATTTGAGGGACCTCAATAAAGCATGACCTAAAGATGATTTTCCATTGCCAAACATAGACATCATAGTGGACATGACAGCTGGATATGAGATGCTTTCATTGATGGATGGTTTCTCTGGCTACAACCAAACTCACATTGCTCCTGAGGATCAGCATAAGATAGCATTCACCTGTGCTTGGGGTACCTACTGTTGGAATGTGATGCCCTTCGGTCTTAAAAATGCAGGTGCAACATATCAAAGAGCAATGATGACAATTTTTCATGATTTCATGCATACTTTGATGGAGGACTATGTTGATGACTTGTTATGCAAATCTGTCACTAGAGATAGTCATCTAGCCATCCTGGGCCCAATCTTTGACTGAATGGAGACCTAGAAACTTAGGCTCAATCCAAAGAAGTGTGTCTTTGGTGTCATAGCTAGCAAATTACTTGGATACATTGTTTCCCACCAAGGCATTGTGATCGACCCTGCCAAGGTCAAAGCAATAATGGATATGCCTCCACCTTCAAACCTTCGGCAATTAAGAAGTCTGCAAGGAAAGCTCCAGTCAATTCGCCACTTCATAGCTCAGTTGGCCGACAAATGTCATCCATTCCAACATCTATTGCACAAAGGTGTCGCTTTCAAATGGACTGAGCAATGTCAACCAGCCTTTCAAGCTCTAAAAGACTATTTGCTGTCGCCACCTATTCTAATGCCTCCAATAGAAGGAAAGCCATTTTTATTGTATATTTCTGCAACTAAAACGGCATTAGGAGTTCTCTTTGCTCAACAGGATGAAAGCGGCAAAGAGAGAGCTATTTATTATATCAGCTGGACACTGGTAGGATATGAGCTAAATTATTCAACTATTGAAAGGGCATGCTTAGCAGTGGTGTTTGCAACACAAAAGCTTCGACATTATATGTTAAGCCACCAAACATTGTTGGTTGCAAAAATTGATCCCTTAAAATACTTGCTTAGCCGAGCAGCTTTGATGGGTCGCCTAGCAAAGTGGGTCATGATCCTCAGTGAATTTGATATTGAGTATATGGAGCGAAAGGCGATAAAAGGACAAGTAATAGCAGATCAACTTGCAGAGGCTCCTATTTCTGATGATCATCCCATGTTGACCGATTTTCTAGATGAATCAGTATTTTCTCTCACACCATCTAATGAATGGAAGTTATACTTTGATGGATCCCATACCAAGTTCAGATCTGGAGATGGTATTCTGTTTGTCCCCCCTCAAGGTGATGCTATTCCAAAGTCCTACAGGATAACTTTTCATTGTACCAATAAAATTGCAGAGTATGAAGCACTGGTCACTGGACTCCGAGTAGCAGTCCATTGGAATATCACGCATTTACAAGTCTATGGAGATTCTCAATTAGTCATCCGACAAGTGAATGATGACTACGAAACAAAAGATGAAAAGCTTATTCCTTATAAGCACATGGTAGATTTCTTCAAGACAAAATTCATAGCTATCCATTTCAGTCAAGTGCCAAGAATGCAAAAGAAGTCGGCCGATGCAATGGCTACGATCACTTCCATGTTGAATATGCCTCATAATATGGACAAGTGTGAATTCTTGGTCGAATAATTGTTGGTCCCCTCTTTTGACATTTAGACAGCTGATGTGATGTGCGTTCTTGTTGGTCCCAACTCCCCGTGGTACAATGATGTATATCAGTATTTGAAATCCCAAACCTTACCACCCAACCTTTTTGCTAACCAACGCCGAGCCTTTATCCGACAGACAGCCAAATATGTCATCATCACTGACACCCTTTATCGTCGTTCCTTTGACCATACCCTCCTCAGGTGTTTGGATTCTGATGAAGCACAAACGGCTTTACACGAGGTTCATGATGGTATATGTGGGGGCCATTTCAATGGTCTAAGCTTAGCCAAAAAGTTGATTCGTGTCGGGTATTATTGGCCCACTCTGGAGAAAGATGTTCATGATTTTGTTAAAAAATGCTACAAATGCCAGATTCATGGAAACTATATTCATGCACCAGCTCAAGAGCTTCATTCTATCATATCTCCGTGGCCCTTTTCTCAGTGGGGATTGGATCTTATTGGCAAGATTCATCTGACATCTACAAATGGACACAAGTTCATCATTACAGCCACAGAGTATTTTACAAAATGGATTGAGGCTATCCCCATGACCTATATCACTACGGTCCAAATTTCAAAATTCTTATTGAATTATATCATATGTAGATATGGGGTTCCCCTTGCCATAATTACAGATAATGGTCGACCCTTCAAAAATAAAGATGTTAAAGAGCTTTGTGAAAAATTTCATATTCAACACCGTTTCTCCAGTCCATACTATCCATAGGGTAATGGTCAAGCCGAAGCATCAAATAAAACCATTATCAAGATCCTAAAGAAAGTTGTCAGTGACGCTGGTCGAGATTGGCACGTCTAGTTAAATCCAGCACTATAGGCTTATCGCACTTCTATCCACACACCTACTGGCACAACACCTTATTCCTTGGTGTATGGTGTGGAAGCTATTTTACCTTTGGAGGTGGAGATTCCTTGCGAGTTTCTTTGCAACATCTGATTGATGATGAGACACATAGAGTCTCTCGGCTGCATCAGCTTGAGATGTTAGATGAAAAGCATCAGACAACCCTGACACATTTGCAAGTGTATCAAAACCGTCTCCGTCGCTCTTATAATAAGAAGGTCAAAGGGCGACACTTCAAAGTGGGAGACCTGGTTTTAAAGGCAAATCCCAAGAATGTACAGTATACTGACATCATCAAGGGCAAGTTTGAACCTAATTGGGTTGGGCCTTTCATAGTAACTACAGCATATGGCTCGGGGGCATATCAGCTTGCGACTCTTGAAGGTGAACCTCTGTCTAATCCTATCAATAGCATGCATCTTCGCAAATACTGGGCATAGTTTTCTGTCAGATATTTCTTCAAATATGATCCTAAAAAAATAAAAATAAAATGAAAAAAAAATCAAGAAAATACAAAGAAAAAAGTGAAAAGCAAAGAAAAGGAGCAAAAAAAGTAAAGAAAAAATGATTCGCTCTCTAGTGAAAACTTGGCAAACAGGTGCTTTGGGCAAGTACCTTGGTGAAAACCTGGCAAATAGGTGCCATGTGTAAAATGAGATCGTTGCTCCGTCATCTATCATGATCTCTAGGACTATGCTTTTTCTCAGCCCGTTTCTCGCGTCTATCTTTGTCTTAACCTAATGTTCTATTCCAGGTCTGTTATTGGTCAACATCATTGTCTTGCATACTCTAGTTTCTTGTATATATGTTTTGGTCCCGGTCTATGTATGTCTTTTAGATATGCATTAGGTGTGTTTCCCTTGTCATGATCAATCACTGGAACTTTTAAATTGAAAAATGTCCTGAAAAAATTAATAAAAAAATTGAAAAATGTCCTGAATAAAATCCCTAAACATCAAATAAAGTCCTAAAAAAAAAATTTCAAAAACATTATAAAACTCACAAAAACAAGTATTTTGCAATAAAATATCCCCTTTGTGCATAGACAACTCACTGAGCATCCCTCCAATGACAATCAATTCAACACTGCGCTTTAATGGAATCATGCATTAATAGATGAAATTTCTTGATCAAACCAGACATTCAAACTGATCACATTTGTCATATCAATTGAATATCAGTATCAAAATCATTTGTCCTTGTTACTACTATCATGGGTCTTATACAGGGTGTGGTATACTCGAAACCAGACTGTGTCCTGTCTTAGATGGGGTACCGCATGTCCTGAAACTAGACAACATGATTGTCTTCTCAACACTTTCAACTTTTGCCAATGAAGATCAAGATGTTTGTTTGATTTTCTTGAATTTGTGCATCTTATCTTTTTCTTGATTTATCTTTGGTTTCGATCATGTTCCTATGTTGCTCGATGATGTTACTGAGTGATTTAGAGTGATCGAGATGGCTCATGGTCCCTTTCTTTTTTTGATTGTGCTTGTTATTTGTCTGCGATGTGTCTGTCTTTTGCAAAAAGGGTTGCATTTCAGCTTTGGCCTTTAATGCCATGATGCTACGCATCCATTTTGCTACATAAAAATAAAGGTTCTCACCTACAAAGTGCATTACTGAAAGCAAGTTTTTCTTCGTCTCTAACTATCCTCTGTTTTATTTCTTCTTACTAACGTTTCTTCCGTCAGTTTGGATGGTCAGTTTGGTCTAGTGCTCCGATCTCCACACACATATACTGCATCCTGCATTCATTGGTTAGTACATTTGCATTTATATAAAATATCATCTCGTGCATTACATCAAGCATTTTATCCATTTCAATTTGCATCCATTCATAAATGGTGCATAAGTCATCCATACATGAAAAAATAAACACAAGTCATAACACATTGCATCCCATCATATTGATGCATATCATATCACATATCATAATAATATCAGAGTACAAAATCGGACTGTCTATCCTAAGTATGTCCCATAGGCTGACTACATAATATCAAGCTACATATGTCATCTATCTATCCAAAGGAGTACGTGCCTCTATCACTGGGTGCTCCCTCTGTCCTCCTCATCCCTGCCATGTCTCATAGATGGTGTCCCTCCTGGTCCTGGCTGTGGTGGTCTCATAGGTCCACTCACCCCCATGCTGCTCAATGACCTTTGAGAGCGTGACCTGCTCTCTGTCCTCGATCGTGCCCGATATAAAGGTGCTCTCTACTCTGGTGGAACTACACTCTCATATAGTGTACTCCAATACAGTCTCTCCTCTCTAGTCTCTACCAGCATCTGTGCCATCTCCCGTGCACTGGCATCCCTAATTGACCCAATGAACTCAGTGACTCTCTGTCCCTCTCACTGTGCCTAAGCTATTGTTGTATCTTGTTCTGTTCTCAAGATGAAATTCTGTCTCTCCAATGTCACAATATAATCCTACTGACTCGCTATGGTAGCCCTGCACATATCCATCTCCTCTGTCCTAGCTGTGTCTGGCTCTATCAGAATATCCTGTAATGTCTCATGATCAGCTGAGTCTGGCTCATCATCATCCTCCCCACCATCATTGCCATCATCATCCTCCTCCTCCTCGTCATCCTCATCATCCTCATCATCTCCCTCCTCTCTAGTGAGTGGGAAGTCCTCCTATCTCCTCAGTACTGGAATATTAGGATCAGTCAAAGGTACTGGCCATCGTTGTGCAAACCATCTCTCATACTCCTCTGTCATCATGACGTCCACCACATCTGACCTCCACTCCCACTATCTCTGCTATAGCTATGCAAAGTCGGCATATGCTATGTGTGGCTGAATCATACTTCCCCACTGACTCATCTCTCTGTGAGATCGGGCAAAGCATGCCATCCTCCTAGGTACATCCTATGTCTCTCCAAACTATCATGTGACCCTCTCTAGCAGGTATATCTCGATCACTCTCTGGCGATTCACTAGTCACCCAATCAGGTACCTCTCCTGTCTACAATATGGTAGCTCCTCATGATCATCTGACCATCCAGGGAAATCAAGATATGGCCTCCATGTGAAATCTCTCAATCTGTCTAGCTCATGTCGCCAGTACAATATATATCCAAATGGACCCTGTCTTAGTGCTCCCCCATAGCAGTACACATATGGTCAGTGTGGTACCACCTGTCTCTCTGTAATTGGTCGACATATGGCTATGTGCTCAAATGCCCATACCTGAAGCAATGTGACTCCACAGCTCAGAGTCTGAACTCCCTGATATGCTATCTGATGCAACTAAAAATATAGCATAGCAAGCACACATGGTCCCCATGCATACACCATCCCCTCTATCACCATCTGCTCTAGCACTCTTCCCCATCCAATAGGGAATCCATGTCCTCGTCTGTCACCTGCTAGAAGACATGCTATCACAACTGCTATCACCACACATCGCTGATCATACTCTCCTGCCATACTCTCCTAGCGGATCTCCCTCTCGATGATGTCTAGATCATCTACGTCACACTCAAATAGCCTGCATAATGCATCTCTCCCTATCACTGGGTCATACTCTACCATTTCCCCATGTATCAGAATGCAGAGGATGCACCATACATCCTCTAATGTCACCGTCGCCTCTCTAGTCGCCAGATGGAAAGAGGAGGTCTCTGAATGCCATCGCTCTGCCAATGCGGTAAGTAGTCCTGTGTTTTCCCTAATCTCGGGCATGAATGTGATGTAATATATCCCAAGTCCTGCTAAGATATCTCTATACGTGCTCCTGAGTCTATATCGTAGCATGAAACAGTCTAGTCGGTTCTCCCGTGTGATCAATGGATACTGTCGACTCTGCATCACAATTGGGGCACGTTTTGTTAGTTTTTGGTTTTTCTCCTATGGGTTTCATTTCCTCATTTTCATGTCTAATTAGGGTGTTTTTCATCTACTATGATCTATCCTACCCTTATCCCCTTTTTCCGGATCATTTGCATGTCATTTTGATCAAAATTAGGGTTTGTCATGCACAATTGCGCCTGTGTCTTGAATCTTGTGCCTATGTCCCCTAACTTGCACCTGTGTACCCTTACACAAGCACAGAAGACTTGACACAAGTGCAAGATTCGCCCTACACAGGTGCAAAAGTCAGTTTCTGCATCCCCTGTGGGCCCCGCAATGTCCCGCAAGCAATCAAAATTCATGAAATTGAAAACATGGGTTTTTGAGATCCATACCATTGCTCCTGTGTCATTCGGTTGTCTGAATGTGTGTACATGTTCTCCAAGGTGATCCACCATTGGAATGTTCACCATCTGTTTGCAAGTGTCTTTTACTAGAGCAACAAATTCTCCTCTTTGGCTAGTGCAAATGAACAATTTTCACTCTCTTGGTCCCATTTATAGATCTTTGTCAGTGCATAGATGGACGTGCATCCTCTCCATCTTAGGTTGGTCATGGTCTTTTGTACCTTACATTGCTTGTCCTTCATGCACCCGATCTCCGATTGTCCGTTCGTTCGACCCTATCATTTTTATCGATCAATTGGCCTCTTTTCTACATGTTTCCGACCAATTTCTCGAGGGGGCATGCATATGTCATTGTTATTTTCTAGGGCATTTTCATTTATTGTTCTTTGAAACAACGCTTAAAATTGCATTGTCTCAAAGAGGGGCAAAATGTAGACATCTAAAAATGGTCAACGTTGACTTGCAGAATCATACTTTAACATTTGCGCATTGCCTCATTTTAGGTTTTTGCATCACATTAACATTTCTCCTATGTCACACACTTGGTTTGTATCATTTGTGAACATCGAGTCATTATTCTACTTTCTTCATTCATCTCGCTCTCAAATTTGGTCTTGTCGACAACACTATTCAGTCATGATTTTGATCGATCTTATCCTATCGCATCAATGTGCGTGCTTATTTGTCATCATTTTGGACATCGTCAATCCTAATTAGGGTTCTGTCCTCTTATCAATCTTATCATCAATCTTATCATTTTGGACATCATCAATCCTAATTAGGGTTTTGTCCTCTTTTCAATCTTGTCATCGATCGTTGTCATTGTTCGATCTTGTCATTTTTGCGATCGATTTGTCATCGATTGTGGTCATTTTCAATCTTGTCGTTTTGCAATCTATTTTGTCATCGATCCTTGTCCTCTTGTTAATTTTGTCATTTTGTAGTCATTTCACTATCAATTGTTGTCTATCTCCATTATGTCAATTTGGATCAATTTGTCATTGTTCCTCATCAATTGATGCAATTATCAATCAAGTCATTTATCACATTGGTCTTTTGTTAAATCAGAATCAAATCGACATTAATTATCTTCAATCAAGACCTAATTGTCATTCTCGAATTGCTAATTCATCTTCTAGGGTTTCATGATTTAATCATTTAACCTTGTGTGTCTCATTTCTTCCTCTAGGATTAATAAATTGTTTATTTATCCTAAGTCTTCTCATTACAATGAAATGTTCATTTAATTGGCTAATTATTCCTCTTTGTGAATTAATTAATAAATGACACATTATTAATTAATTTACCTAATTTCTAATTTCTAATTTCCTAATTCCTAATTTCCACCTATTTTCTAATTTCCTAATTTTAATTTCCACCTAATTAACTTGTCTTTAGTGCTCCCTATTTTTGTGCTTCATGCATCATACTCTTGGCATAGCAAGATGTCATAGGGTTCTAGTCCTCTAAGCTTTGCATTGGCAATATGTCATAATTTATGACATAGAAGGTGTCATAACCTTCTTTTCAATCATTTTTCCCATTTTGAAATCAATTTCTTCTAATATCCATTTCATGCTAAATTTGATCCTATCTCCAATTTATCTATAAATTGGATGATCTTCATCAATCAAAGCTAATTGGTAATCAGACTATCGAATCACACTTCGAGTATTCTTGTGTCAATGTCAATCTTGCTTTCACAATTAGATGTATGCACTTGAAGGTGAGATCCAAAACAAATCTATTTGGAGAAGAAAGAAGAACAATGGAGCCGCATGAAGGAGCATTCATATCACACCTTTGGTTTGCATAAACTTTCTTTTTGAATGTTTTTATTTCATGTCTCTATTGAGTGTGTTTTAGGATAGATCATTGCATGTTAGTTTTTGCGATTGAGCTAAATGATTAATGTTTATATTATTTGTGATGATTTCCAATTTCCTAACGTACAAAAAGCATTGTATTAAGTCCTACAGGAACTATGTAATGAACCTGGGAGAGGCTAATTTGAGGAGACTGTGGCTCCAATATAAATTTTAAGACCTCATAGCATCATTTTTAAAACACTGAGATTATAAATTATGACAAGATGACTTTCATGTCGTCTGGAATGCATGATATTCATGTTAGCATATATTTGTGTCCCTATTTATCACTGTCAAAGAAGACCTACATTACTGGGGTACTTCATTTTTTCCTTTATGTAAATTGACATGTGATCCTCTATTAACATTAAGGGGGAGTGTTAGAACATAATATTATATGATGTTCTAATATAAGGTTATAAACCTTATATATTATATGCTCTATAATAATATCGATTTGAAATAATTATAATCTAATAATTATTAGATTATTAATTATTTGTGAGTGGGTGTTATTGAAAAGGTGTGACTATTGAAGCCACCCTTCCTCCTATATTTAAGGAGGTTCTCTCTCATTTCAAAGAGGTGTGAGTTTGGAGCTTTATAGTGAGTTGTATCACTATGCACAAGAGGTATTATTGGCCATGTCAAAGTATTGGATGAGTATCCCTAAGCTCAATTCTATTTTAGGATAGACTATATTTGTAAGTGTTTAATAAAATGATTCTTTATGGGGTTTTTAACCCGAAAGGGTTTTCGCCATGTATATCTTGTGTAATGTGTACATTTATGCATGTATGTTTCTCATTTAATTTACTTTATGATCTTGTTTATAATGATTAGTATCCTAAGATCCTAATTTCTAACAATTTCCTTCCATCTACCAAACAGATTCTAGCATTCATACAGACTTCACTCCTCAGGGGCTCCTCCAAGGGTAACAAAGTTTATTTCATCCCATTGACTACAATAGTATACATATTCTTTCTCCCATCATGTATTTCCTATCTATCAAACTGCCAAGGTCTTCCCAATAAAATATGACAAATATCCATAGGCATAATATCACACAAAACTTCATCACAATAATTTCCAATTTTCAATTTCACCAAGAATTTCTTACTTACTAAGAACTTATGATCATCTTGAATCCATGCTATTTGATTAGTCTTAGGGTGTCTCAATATTTTCAACTTTAATTTATTCAGCATTTCTTTTGAAAGAAGATTGTCTAAACTACCACTATTAATAACTACCTTGTATATACCTTAAATTTGGTCATAAACAAATTTCTCCTCTGCAAGGGCTCTTCATCTTCTTTGGTATGACACAAAGCTCTCCTCATCTCCAATAGTTCTCCATCTTCTAGTTTGTTCTCTGATCCAGTGGGGATTTCTTCTACCAATGTTGTTCTTCTAGTGTTCTCTATCTTCTTACACTCAAAAGCATGATTTCCTTCTCCTCCACACTTAAACCAAGTTCCTCTAAACACTTTCTTATCTTGTCTTCTATCATCTCTTCCAAAACCCTCATTCCAATAACCATCAGGTTCTCTCCTTTGGTAGAAATTTTTGTCATCCTTCTGGTATGAACTACCATCTTTGCTTACTTCTTTGTCCTTGTTCTTATTTGTACAAGTTCCTCTTCCTCCTTGAAATCTGCCTCTAGAAAACCTTCCACCTCTACCTCTTTGCCTCTGCTCATATCTTTTGTTCAACTTCTCTTCTTCTTTCAAGGCATATTGGTAAACTTGGTAAACACTCTGCAATCCATTCAAATATCTCGCAACTTGTTCAACCTCATCATCAACATGTATGGATCTAATATTCAACTTGTAGAATGCTTCGGTATACTCCTACACACTAGATCATTTCTACTTCAAGTTTTGTAACTTTCAGAATAGATTTACTTGCAACCATCTTCTCCCATGATTTAACATTTTCTTTACCTCCTCTCTATCTATCAACCTACAAATGTTCCCACCAAAGAGATGCATGACCTTTCAACTGAGTACAAGGATATTTCACCTTTCTTTCTTCTGCAGTGTTCTCAAAATCAAAATACTTCTCCATCTCTGAGATCCAATCCACTAATTCATCTGAATCCAACTTACCATCATACTCTAGTGGGGTAAAATGTGGTTTAGTCTTCACCCTACTCAAAACCCTCAAGAACCTCTCTTCATTCAGATCTATCGCTTGTGGGTTTTCTACTTGTTCTATTGGTGTTTCTTCTTCATCTTCGCTTACATCTTCAATATGTCAACCTCTTGTTTGGGTTGTCTCAACAACTTCCAACCAAGCTGCAATTCCTCTTAACATTTCCAACACAGTAGATTTTGCATTCCTATGTGCTCCACCATTCCTATTTCCTATTTGCACCATCTTCATGCCAGTCCTCTGTAGTTGTAGGTCAGATCCATAGTCTTCCACCCTACAACAAAATCCTCAAGACAATGCGATCTACAGAATGAAATCCACTCTGATACCACATAATGCAATCACGGTTAGGAGGGACCTCAATGAGATCTATTCAGACCATGCAACAAGAGTAAAACACAATGAAAGTAGGACAATATAATGGAGGCAATACAAAACTAATTTTTAATATCATGAAAACTAATAACAAATGATCTGTAAAATCCACGCTATAGGATTTGGCTCACTGGCCTACTATATACATCCTCAATTACAAAATCGGTCAACTCCGGACCTCTAAATCTTAAGATATATCTTCTATATACTCTTGAGTGAATTATTATGCTTAATTACATTTATTTATATGGTCTAGAGGGATCTGGTTGGCCCAAGAAGAATCAAATAGTGATGAACATGAAGAAATGTGTAAAACCACCATGTCAACCTCTGTTAATGAAAATCCTCCAAAAAATCCAAAGGAAGAAGTGCGGTTCAAAGGGAAGGTCGGCCACACACCAAGGAACATTGGAATCAATGAACTGAAGCTCCACAAGCTACAGAAAGGATCCACAAGATTCACCAATAGAAAATAGGTCCAAGTGGCTCTAGTGCTCTAAGCTAGAAAACTATCTCAGAATTTGGAAGCGATAACTTTGCCGAAAAATTATCCAAACATCCTGCAATTCAGAAATAAGGAAGATAATCATGTACATAAGCAAAATCCAGCTCCATAAGATGTTGGCATTCTACACTCTATGAGAATATGGTTGATGTTTTAATTGATGGCAACCAATCGGTAACAGGTTTCTACACAGGCACCAACATTGTAGACATCATCACCGGCAGGCACCAGCACCAACAGGCACATTCACTGGCATCCAGATTACACCGGCAATGAAGTATACTGGCTCTCAAGCCGACATGAGATGATTTTTTATTTATATGAATTGTATTGTAAATGTAATTATTTATTTTTAAGCCGGCATAATGTATTGTAAAGACTCATATATATATATGAGATCTTATAGATCATTTTGTAGAGAGAAGGATAGGTTATTATTATTGGTATATGTAAAGACAACGAAAGATTTTTGGTTAAGGTATTTGATTGAGCTTAAGGCGGTATTGAACCAAGCATTAGAGATGCTATTTTGAGCAATACATTGTATTGAATTTAATTATCCATTTTGTAGTCAGTGAGACTCTTCTATTGAGCAGTGAGCTCTAGGTTGTTGGCCTTCCTGCATGTGCAGGCCCTTGTTGTGAGTAATATTTATTCATATTGGCCAGTGAGTAAATATTGTGGGTCACAAATCTCACTGAGGTTTTTCCCACACCGGGTTTCCTCGCCAAAATATTTTGTGTTATGGTGTCCATATATGTTATCTTTGTTATTTCTCTTTACCACATTATTTCTTGTTTACCGGTACATTATTTTAAGTTACAAAGTTGTAAATAAGTTCAAATATTTCATTAACCAATTAGAAATTGATTCACCCACCCCCCCCCTCTCTTAGTATCTTTGGGACTTTCATTGCATCTAACAATTGGTATCTGAGCCTGGTCCTCTATTTGCAAAATCCTAACAGCTTGAGGAAGATTCTGAAACCGGTACTAATGGAGAGATTGAGAAAATAGTTGGAAGGAACTCTTGAATTTTTTGATGCCAAAAAATTAAAGAATATCAAACTTGAAGATTATCAGAGGAATGCTAAGGAATTCATTAAAGGACTTTAGGAGAACCTAATTATAGCACAAAACAAGAGGAAGGAACTTCATGAGCAAATACAGAAAAATGATGATGAAAAGGAAACTCTTAGTGATATTGCAGATAAGTTGAGGCAAGAGAACACTAATATGAGGAATGAAATGCAAGATTTAACCATGAGGCTATGTAAGGATATTGAAGACAGAAAGAAGAATGAAGATGACTTGACTAGAAGACTTAATGATGGAGCAAATGAATATTTGAGACTTTGTCATGAGAATGATATGCTAAAGACAGATTTGATTCACATGCAACATGATAAAGAGGAGCTTAGGAGATAAATTGGCATTCTAGAAAATGAGTTGATCACTACAAATGAAGACAAAGACAAATTCAAGAAAAGTTCAAAAAGACTTGATGACATGCTAAAAAGACAAAAACTTGATGGAGATACAATTGGACTTGGATTTGAACATGGAGAAAGTTCTAGGACTACAAATTATCAAGATCATAGTAAACCGGTAAGAAAACCTAATGCTTATAAATTTAATGGGAAATATTTTAATCGCAACAAATTTGGTCATAGAGAAAATTAGTGCACATTTAGAAATAATCAGAATACAAACTTACCCACCGGTCAATGTTCCAAATGCAATAAAGTTGGTCACAATTTAGAAAATTGCAGAATGAATGTGAAATGCTATGTTTGTGGTAGATTTGAACATTTATCTAATCAATGTAGAACACAAACCAGTCAAGGATATGGAAAATCTATTCAAAGGAATAATGTAACTTGTTATGCATGCAACAAGATTGGGCATATTGCAAAATTTTGTAGAAGCAAGACTATACTGATGAACAATAAAGGATCTAATGAGAAGGGAAAAGAAAAGGTAAATGAAATAAAGTAATAATTTTCAAAACAATGGATTAAGAAAAGAGATGAGAGAGTTGATGAATATGTCTTTGCACTGATAGAACATAGTAACCCTCCACTGGTAGGATATTCTTCATCTAAGTAAGGAATAATCCTTAGGGGGTATGGTAGCAAGTTGAAAATCATGCATTCTACAAGAAGACACATTTCTTCTTTAGCAGTAGATGTGTTGAGATTTCACTTAATCGACAAGCATTTAATGCTATTTTTGAAGAACTTTTTGGTTATAAAGCACTATAAACCCTCATTTCAATTCACCAAGCATTCAAGCATTCAGAGAGTGCAAAATTGAGCAAAGGCATCCAAAGGCGAAGCAGCAAGGTATTTTCAGGCATTCGGGATTTCAAGCAAAAGGTATTTATCTTTTGAAATGGCATCTTCATCTTTTGCACTTGAGTTTATTGTAAATCCTACTATGGTAGAAAACATTAAGCACCTTAGGCCTATGTTTAAGATCATCCTTGAAATTGCCAAGCAAGATAATTCTATCGGAGCTTTTTCAAAAATTCCGAAGGGAGTCACTTTTGCCGAAGACCCTAGAATCTACATTCACTGCAACATAGAAGATTTAGGGATTGATGATTTGAAAAACATGTACAATGATGTTATTACTGATGAACAAGGTTTGGTTAACTCAGAGCAAAAGATTGTAGGAGACTTAGGATTTGTTGAATAACTAAACATAACTAAATTTCCAAAGGAGGTAATTCATCTTGTACCAAGCAGAGTTCATGGAGAGTTTATGTGGCTTGACTCTGTTTATAAAATCTCTAAGGAAGCAATCAAGGTAGTTACTAGTTTACCCTGAACCAGTAGTAGGTCAGACATGTTAGGGTTTCAAGCAGATCCGAAGCAAATATGAACTAATAATTATATGCAGATTTAAATACAAAAGATAAAGGAATAAAATAGGACACAAATAACACAGAGATTTAACATGGTTCACCCAAAATGGGTTATGTCCACCATACACAGTCGTCCAATCTTTCTTATTATCCAGCAAAAATAGTACATCAACATTGCAATGCCTTAAGCATCCCAACCACTTATAACATACATTTTTAGGGCAACAAACAAAGTCGGCCTTTTTAGGGTTTTATTACAATGTCGGCTTTCATCAACAAAAAATGGCAAGGATATGTACTGAGTGTACAGTACTCTGCTAATCAGTCGCCACATTTCAACAATCTCCCACTTGGAGACTGATCAAGCTCCACACTGAATAGGACAAAACTAAGAAGATACCTAACAAGGGTGTTATGGACCTAACCGAAGCTACATTTGACAATAGATCTCTTAGGGTTAATGACATTACTCATGCAAATGTGAGATATGTGAGCATGGTACTTGGCTATAAAGTAACTCATACAAATAGATTAAACTCTATTTTTAACTTATGTATTCATAGTGCATATGAGATGGTCAAGAACAATGCTAGGATTGATATCCGTGAATGGCTTAAGGATGAACTGATTGATAACCTGAAGAAGATTAAGTGTGGCAAGAAGGGGACATTTTGTTTTGGCAACCTACTTGTGTGTTTGATTCTTTACTTCACCAAAGAGATACCCAGAATTGGTCATAAGGACTTTGGTTATGACATCCTGGTAGGAAAGAAAATCATGGAAGCTATCACCGGTATGGGCTCTAACAGTGACAAAATTATAGCAGACTACTTCAAAAACTTCCAAACTAAGATGAGAGCTAGAGAAAGGTTACCACAGAGCATAGTAGATAAGTATGATAAACAAATTTGCTTTGTAATCAAATGAGATAAAACATGGATGGAAGTTGTTACCCCTAGAACTATTTGGATAACAGAAATGGGTTATGAACTTGACCTGAATATTCTTGAAGCATATGCTAAAACACTTCTTGATGCACCTAAAGAACCATCTGAAGAAATTTTGGTAATGCTGAGACCATTGAGAGTGTTGTTTCGATGCAAAGGTAGAGAAAAAGAAGAGAAAAGTTTATGAGAGATACATCCATGATGGCTAAGGAAGTTAAGGAAAATGTAATGAACATGAGTGGTATATCTGCTAGTGAACTGGAAGGACTGAAATTGGAAGCTCATGTTTCATTGGTTGTCACTTCTTCGAACACAGATAGTGGAAAAGTAGTTGAGTTCAAAAGAGTAGAGAGGAAGAAGAGAAAACCCTCACGAGTACCTTCTCCTTCACCTAAAAAGGCAAGGACATTAAGGAAAAAGTAGCAGGCTGTAAGGGATCCTAAGAAGAAACTAACACGAAAGAAGAAACAACAAACTAAGACACCGGATACCCTTACACGAGAGGAATTGGTAAATGAGATAACATAAGATGGTAATCTTTTCAATGTAAATAAATTGTATCATTCATTCAAAGATTTTGACAAGGACACAATAGAGGCTAGTATTATTTTGCATTTAGACATCTATAAGAATGTTTTGATTGAAGTTGTAGATGATTTTCTGAATGACTTCTATTTAATATTAGAAGCTAAGAGAATGTCAGTGATGGAACTAGATAAAAAGTTAAAGGTCGAAGCATTATTGGCAGTACATCTTGTAAATTCTAAAGAGGAAATTGATGAACTAATTTTTGAAGCAAACCAAATAGTTTTGTAAGTGGACACTGACGGGTTAGCCTAATGGTTGGGAGAGTGAAAGAAATTATTGATGAAACTGGGGATAAATGGGACATATTCTTTGTTGAAAAATAAAAGAAAGAGGAAACACAGAGACAAAAAATGAACAAATATTTTGCTAAGGTATACCAAAAGGACAAAGGGAAAAGCAAAATTGGTAGTATACATGTTATTAAGGTCACAGATAGCATTCCTCCACCAACACAAGATACTCCATCAATAACTTCAGATACACCAGTACATAAAGACAATCAATCGAATAAGGCAACTGAAGAAGTTACACATGATGACACTAACCCTGACTCTGTAATTTTTTTCACCATGAATGTAGATATGCAAGATATTAACATTGTTGTGGATAAAGAGACTATAGAGGTTAAGATAGATGATGCTAAGATCAGTGATATCTCTGAGTCACCGGCACACACTGTTGAATCTCATAACATTGAGATACTGGCACAAGCTAAGAAACCAGATAGTGAGAAACTGACAGAGGATAAGGTAAATAACACTAAGAAACCGGAGATAGAGAAACCGATAGTTGTAGACATACTTATACAGAATAAAAAACCAAAAGAAGCAGGGGTAATAACACAGACAGAGAAACCAGTTGAAAATGTAACTAAAGAGGAAGAAATTGATGGAAATAAGGAAGAAATAGTGAAGGTAATTGGGCAAGTAACTATTGAATGTAAATCTATTGTAAAACCAAGCACATCTACTAGAGAATTCAGACCCACTAATGTAATAGATGTTCTATTGGATTCTATTAAAAGGATAACAGATTGAAATGCCTTAGCATTTAAGGCTATTGATGACACATTACCTATCTTGAAGATGATTGCACCAACCTATAAGATAGATCACATTGAGGATTTATTAGGTAAATTGCACACATTGTCCAAATTTATTGCTGAAAATGTTCTAACTATAGATAAGGTGAATGAGGATACTCTAAAGGAAAGAGTAGATAAAGAGAAAGGTGAATTCTTTGAGAAAACCATCAAAGACTATACTGAGCACATGGATTCACTATTACCAGTACTTAACTCAACAATTTTGGAATATAAGGAGTTGTATAGAGAAGCTTGCAAGCCTCACCACCCAACTGAAGATATTGATGAGGAAATTAAGAAGACAGAGAAAGAGATAGATGACATTGTAGATAATATGATAGGTTCTTCAGGACTTATCTCAGTTTTGAACTGGAAATGGAATTTTTTAGGAGAAGTTAGAAAAACTTGAGAAAGAGAAAGAAAGAATAAGGTTAAAGGCCTGGGAACTGAAAAGAAAACTTGGTCCAAGATTGGATAGTCTTAGCACTCAATGGGTTGAGCTATCAAAGAAAACAATTCAAGGGGGTCACCGGAGTAGAAGATGCACTATCTGACTAGCATGATCCAGCAAACAAAAACCATTCTTTCTGATAATAACAAATTCCTGTAGATCATGAATCTAATTTTAGTAGACATTTTTCAACTTGTATGGAATCGGTTATAGGCTATGAGGTAGCATTTTTGTATTCTTTGATTCTTTGCGACATCCTTTTCCATTGATGTCAAAGGGAGAGTAGTATGAAGAAAAATATATGCACAAAGGAGATCACTTGCTCAAGGGGAGCACACTCTTTTTGGGATCACATTTTGGACTTCATTTTTGGATAATAGTTTTCAATTTTTCTCATGAGTGTTGCCATCAATGCCAAAGGGTGAGATTGTTGGAATTATACTCTCTATGACAATATGATTGATGTTTTCATTGATGGCAACCAACTAGTAACAGGTTTCTACATAGGCACCAGCATCACAGACATCATCACCGGTAGGCACCGACACTGATAGGAACATTCACTGGTATCCAGATTACACCAGCAATGAAGTATACCGACTCTCAAGCCGACATGAGACAAAGTTTTGTTTATATGAATTGTATTGTAAATGTAATTATTTATTTGTAAGCCAACATGATGTATTGTAAAGACTCATATATGTATGAGATCTTATAGATCATTTTGTAGAGATAAGGATAGGTTATTATTATTGGTATATGTAAAGACAGCAAAAGGTTTTTGGTTAAGGTACCTGACTGAGCTTAAACTGGTACTGAACCAAGCATTAGAAATTCTATTTTGAGTAGTATATTGTATTGGATTTAATTATCCATTTTGTAGTCAGTGATACTCTTCTATTGAGCAGTGAGATCTAGGTTGTTGGCCTTCTTGCATGTGCAGGCCCTTGTTGTAAGTAATATTTATTCATATTGGCCAGTGAGTAAATATTGTGGGTCACAAATCCCGCCGAGGTTTTTCCCACACCGGGTTTCCTCGCCAGAATCTTTTGTGTTATGGTGTGCATTTATGCTATCTTTTTTATTTTTCTTTATTGCATTATTTCTTGTTTACTGATACATTAATTTAAGTTGCAAAGTTGTAAATAAGTTCAAATATTATATTAACTGGTTAGACATTGATTCAACCCCACCCCTCCCCTCCCTCTCAATGTCTTTGGGACTATCATTGCATCTAACATAAGATCCGGTGAGTAAATGAAATAAAATGCAAGAAGAAATGCTAAAACTACAAAATAGAAAACAAACTGAAAAGAAATGTTTTTGGTTGATGCAAGATTGCCAAGAACCGAGGATGCTCCTGCATCATCAATAGACTTGTAAAGAACTATACGATTAACTTTGGTGTTTCTATTAATATTATGCCTATGGGAGTCATGAAATAGTTAGGTTTATGGGTTGATAGCACTTGTGGGAAGTGTTATGCTATGAATAATAGAGCAATCTAAGTAATTGGTATTTTGAAAGATTTAGAGGTTAAACTAGCCAACTTCCTTGAAGCTACCTACAAGGTTGATGTGACACTAGTTGATGTCCCACTGAACTATAGCATGTTATTGTCAAGACAATTAATTGTTGTTGTAGGTTGTAACTGTTGGTATTTTGGATATGTTGATATGGTTTTGTCATTGATGTTAACACCTATTAACACTTATTAACTTTGGCACTTTAGAGAATTGGCAAATGTTCACCGACAAGCAAGTGACTTATGCACAGTCACCGGTATTTGGTTCACTGACAGGATATATTGTTCACCGACACTTAGAATGACATGGAAAACACTTGGTTATGTTGAAGACATCGTTTGGACACTTTGTCTTGAAGATTTGTTCATTGGTATATTCATGTTTGCATATTTCTTGTTACCAGCAAATAGGTCCAGAATAAGCACTGGAAGGCTTATCTATTCTAGATCAGCACGACATGCTTTGGAGATGATTTATCAATGTTGTAAATGCATTACACCAACATGTTGAATAAGATATTGTATGGGTTATTGATTTACTAGTAAATTGTTTTTATTATAATATCTTTTAGAGCCAACCTACTAAAATTGTTCTTAGGTTATGGTATATATGAAAGATCTTATTTGTAAGATTGATATGTGATTAGAAAAGGGAATTGTAAGAAGGTATATGCGACAATAAGTAGAGCTATACACGCAGACATCATTTGAAGGTGAGGGAATGTTTTTTGTGAAGGCATATCAGAACTACACCGGTACTAAATCCAGCATATGAAGATGCTATTTTGATCAATACATCATTATTGGATTTAACCATCAAATTGTAGTTAGTGTGACTCCTATTTGTGTTTGAGTAGTGAGCTCTAGGTGCTTCGCCTTTTTGCATGTGCAAACCCTATTTGTATACACATATTATCTGTAGTATTATCATCTGATTGTGGGTAAGGTTTCCCATCGTGGTTTTTCCCCTTATAGGGTTTCCACATACAAATATTGGTGTTATGTGTTGTGGATGTTATTGTCTCTTTGTTTCATGCATTAATCTTTATCGGTACTCCAATTAACTGATAAACTGTCTACTGGCATAAATTTTGGTTCATCGGTATTAAGCATTAATTTTGGTTAAGTTGTTTTTGGTTTAAATTTATTAGACAACTGATTCACCCCCCTCTCAGTTGTCTCTAGGACCTAACAGTAACATGCAATTAAATTTGTCTTATTTTATAATACCAATAATTGGAAGTGAAGTCAAATTGGAAATGGAATCAAGATCTCCAACCACAGGCGAGCTAATAAACCCAAATAATATGGTATGCTTCTGTGATGTTGACATGGACAATTTGTGAATAGAACCAACACAACCACTACTTCAAAACATAGATCCTATTAGTAAAGAAATACAAAGTGATCATGAAGGTCTATGGAAGATGTATTTTGATGGGGCTTGTAGTAAAGAGAGCTTTGGTGCAGGAGTGATTTTGATTGCCCCTAGTGGGAAAACATTCAAGTATTCCTTTCAGTTGTTGTTTGAGTGCACTAATAACATGGTTGAGTATGACACATTACTTTTGGGTCTCAATCTTTCCATCAAACATGGAATCAAAATGCTATCAATGTGGAGTGACTCAAAATTAGTTGTATCTCAAATTAGATCAAAGTACTCTTCCAAGAATAAGAGATTGAAATAATATAAGTGTGCTATTTGGGATTCAATATAACTCATTGATAGTTTTTCTATAGAATGGGTAGAGAGATCAAAAAAACATCATGGCATATTTCTTGGTGAACATTGCCTTGAAGAGTAATATCATCACTTTAGTAAGAATATCAAGAGTTGAAGACTAGGCCCTCTATCCTAGACAATATTTTTAATTGGAAAGTTTTCAATAATGATGATTATTTTCTCAAATTCCTCCATTGCATTGATGAGTATGAGAAACAAGAAATTGATTTCAATGCTTTTGTTAAAGTTGTTGATGGTAAGGAGACAATATTTGGGAATGAAGTTCTTCAGTTGAAAACTAATAAGATTATTAAGGGACTTGTAGCATTGGAGAGGGTGTTTCATGGTAATGATGGTCAAGCAATGAGACTTGCCCTAATTAGAAAAGAAGACTTGGAAGAAATAAATTTGGGAACTAAATCATCCCCAAAGAAGGTATACATTGGCAAGAAGGGTAGTCCACAAATTAGAACCATTTTGATAGCACTATTGAGGAAATACAAGTATATCTTTACTTGGTCATATGATGATTTGAAAGCTTATAGAGAAGATTTATTCTAGCATGAGATTCCTTTGGATCCTGAGGCAAAACCCTTTAGACAAAAGAAAAAACCAATTAATTCGGTGCTTAGGCCAAAAATGTAGGAAGAGCTTTTGAAGCTTAGCGATGGTCGAATCATCAAACCAATCAGACATTCCACATGGATCTTAAATTTGGTTTTAGTTTAAAATAAGAATGTGGATATAAGGTTGTGTGTAAATTTTAGAAACCTAAATATATCTTCACTTAAAAATAATTTTCCACTCCAAAATATGGAAGCCATGTTGCAAAAGCTGATGGGTTGTGAGTTGTTGTCGATGATAGATGGGTTCTCAAGGTACAACCAGGTTAAAGTGAAAGAATCTAAGCAATACAAGATTGCATTTATCACACCCTGGGGAACATGTATATGTAAGAATTCCATTTGGATTGATAAAATGTTGTAACTACTTTTCAAAGAGCCATGGATGTAGCATTCTTAGATTGAATTGACACTAGTAGATTTGGGAATGATTTCTGGTGGCCTATCATTGGAATTTTGACTATATTTTGTCAGATTGCCGACAAACGAATCCCTCAAAAACTCATCGTTGGTGATTCCAATGGTGCCATCTAACATCATAATTCTGATAACATCCTGAACTCTTCTAATGGTGGCCATGACCACTCATCCGGCCAAAGAATATCATCAGGCATAAAGCATCCTTGTCGGATGGGCATTGAAATTCCAATGTCTACCAGGAACTTGCATCGACGAGGATTATGATAAGCGTCTGACAATAAAGTGTCATCAGACATACAACATCCTCGTCGGATATTTCATCAATTTGCGTCAAAATTCTGACGCCTGCCAGGAACTATGCATCGATGAGGATGTTGTTTGTCCAATGATTTGGTCATCGATGTAAAGTTGGGATCATGTCAGAATTCTGACGGTGAATTATTTTAAAAAAATAAAATAATACGCATGCCAATTACAATGGTGCTTGTTGGTTCCCTTCTAGCATGTCCTACTAGATGGACCCAAGTAGTTCAATTTCAAGTATATTGGGATGAATTTCAATGCCATTTGGAATCCCACATGAAGCCACATTGATATTTTATCGATAAGACTTCCTATGCACTACTTCATACAATACAAAATTGACTTGATTCTCAAATCTCTTATTCCAAATATATCTTTAACACGTCATTTTAGGAGAACAAAATCAACACAAAGTCCAAAAATTAGTAAATTCAAGAAGTATCAAGTCAAGTTCATCCTTGTGGTAGTTTGATTATGCTTGAACCCAACAAAGATGACATATGGTGACTCTACATTGACTCTTATGTCTCAACAAGATCTCAATGAAGAACATGTATCTCTTTCTACATATCAACAATCACTTGGGTCATCTCTAGGCACACTAAACCAAATCAACATACCATCAAGTTTCGATCCAATAATTTTTTTTTTGGAAAACTATATTCAAAATGTGAGGATTCTATGAATGGATGGCTATGCCTTTTGACAATTTATAATGCTCTTGTGACACTTGTGATTGATAAAAAATGTTATCATTGTCTACATGGATGACATCCTAATCTTTAATAAGATCTTAAAATAATGCATGCTACATGTTGCACAAGTACTAAATACACTACATCAACACAAGTTGCAAGGTAACCTTGATAAATGCATTTTGGCACCACACAAAATTAACACCTTGGTTACATAATAAACCACACTTGAATTCATGTTGATCTAGAGAAAATCAAGGTGATTAAATACTAGCCTATCCCATACAATATTGGAAGAACATATGTTACACATTGCACATGTACCACATATGTTATGCCAACACAAGTTGCAAACCAACCTCAACAGATGAAATTTTGGAACTATGCAAATTTAGTTACATTATCAACCACTCTCCCATTGAAGTTGATCTTGAAAAAATCAAGGTGACATGATACTATCATACCCATGCAAACTCAAATAATTGCACAGCTTTCTCAAACTTGAGAACTTCTATAAAAGGTTAGTCCTTGGATTTTCACATGTTCCTTGATCACTCAATAAGGTTATATGCAGCAAGGTAACATTGCTATGGAATCCATAGAAAACATGCCTTAATGGCCTCAAACAACACCTCTACTTTTCTCTCATTTACTCTAGTGAATATTAAAAAATCATTTGATATTTACATTGATGCATTTGATTATGTACTAGGCATCATGCTAATTTAGCATGGCCAACATATTCCCCATCACTCAAACTCTATTAATGATACCTTGTGGCACTATTCAACTTATGAAAAGGAGCCTTGCACCCTCATACAAGTCATAAGACAATGGTGCCACTCTATTCTTAACAAAGAGACTACCATTCAATTCATCATCACCCACTTCAATTACTACACACAAATTAAATTGGAAAATGTGTGGCATGTGAAGTGGATGATCTATCTACAAAAATTCTCTTTGGCCATTAAGAATTTGAAGGGGCACAACAAGGCTACAAATTAATGTACTCATTAGTGGTATTCATAATACCAAGGGTGGTAGGTTGAGAGGGGTAATAAAAAATGATAGGAATGCGGTTTGAAGGTAGGGGTTGTAAAAAGGGATCAATGATGGCATGTACAACTCTAAAGTACCAATGAAGAGATGAGTGAAAAAGAAAGTAATGTTGAAACCCTTTGGCAGAATGAGAGAGAAGAACAATATCATCAACAAGTAG
Source organism: Cryptomeria japonica (assembly GCF_030272615.1). NCBI lineage: Eukaryota > Viridiplantae > Streptophyta > Pinopsida > Cupressales > Cupressaceae > Cryptomeria > Cryptomeria japonica. Next base: position 707,749,395 of record NC_081411.1, on the reverse strand, counting down.
ATTAGCAATAACCCCTCATGTAAAATTGCAACTATCATCCATATGAGTATGTAGTCAAAGAAGCTTCACCAACTTGTCAATGTGGATGTTACAGAGGGTTGGAGATAGGACACCCTTGTTTGACCCCAATTGTTCTCCTCATCAAGTTGAAGATATTGTAAGCATGAAGCTGTCCAATAAATTTCGTAAAGCCTACAAGTAATGCTAATGAGAGAATCTTTTTGTCGACATCATGTTTTTGTTGAAAAATCAAGTGTCTCCCAATTGAGTCAAAGTCCTTCGAAAAGTCTATAAAAAACAAAAGACTATGGAAGAGTGGTTGTGATCCTTCTCAATGATAGCCTAGAGTGTAAATATGTGGTCAGTGGTATGATACTCCCTTGAAGCTAGCTTTCCCACCAGCTCAAACATTACCTTTCTCTAGGTACTCATAAAAAAAATTATATGTCTAACATTGTGGCAAAAAGTTTGACAAATTTATGACCAATCATTATAGTCCTATAGTTGCTACGATTGGAGAGATTCCTAGAGCCATGAATAGAATGAATTTATGTTGAGACCAAGATCGGAGAAACCTTGAACAAACAACTCTGTTGAAAATCTTTGTCGAAGGGGAGGCCAATGTTGGCATTCTACACTCTAGTGAGAAATGATGGTGTTGTCATTGATGGCAACCTACTAGCAACCTATAGGTAGCCACCCGACATTCATCTGGTAAATCACTGGCAGGCACCAATACTAGCAAACACTTCACCGGCAGCGACAAGAATGTATACCGATACCCTAGCTAACAAGAACAAACTTTTGTTTATTGTATTTAATTATAAATATTTTTTTGTAAAGTCGACAAGGCATATTGTAATAGACTCATATATGTATGAGATCTTGTAAATCATTTACATAAGAAGTATGATGGATGTAGAGTAGTGATGAGTGAATATTAAGGCAGACTTTGTATAAGGTTTATGGTTATAGTATGAGCTTAAACTGGTACTAAACCTAGCATAGTAGATGCTGAATTGTAGCAGTACATTATATCGAATTCTCATAATCCATTTTGTAAGTTAGTGAGACTTCCGTTTTGTAGATTGAGCAGTGAGCTCTAGGTAGTTAGCCTTCTTGCATCTACAGGCACCTCTTGTAAGTAATATCCATTCATTGGCCAATGAGTGAATATTATGGGTCACAAATCCCATCGAGGTTTTTCCCACACTAGTTTTCCTCATTAAACATCTTATGTTATGGTGTGTTTTTTATGTTGTTTTTACTGTTTCTATTTACTGCATTAATTCTTGTTTACTGGTACACTATTTTGGAATGCAAAATACTTAATAAGGTTAACTATTATGTTTATCGATTAGATACTGATTCACCCCCCCCCCCCCCCCCCCCTCTCAGTATCTTTGGGACTATCATTAATCCTAACAATTGGTATCAGAGCTTGGTCCTCTATTTTTAAAATCATAACAGCTTGAGGAAGATTCTGACACCGATAAAGATGGAAAAATTGAGAAAGCAATTAGAAGGAGCTCTTGTGGACTATGATGCAGAGAAGTTGAAGAATATCAAACTTGAAGATGATTTTAGGACTACATAGGAATTCATTCAAGGACTTCAGGAGAATCTCACTATTGCTAGAAATAAGAGAAAAGAACTTCATGAGAAGATGCAAAGTGATGATGATGAAAAGGAAACTCTTAATGATCTTGTAAACAAGATGAGGCAAGAAAACATGACTTTGAGGAATGAAATGCAAGACATGACTATGATATTTTGTAAAGACATTGAAGACAGAAAGAAGAATTAAGATGACTTGACTAGGAGACTCAATGATACTGGAAATGAAAATCTAAGACTCGGTCATGAAATGATATGTTGAAGTTAGATTTGATTCACATAGAACATGATAAAACTGAACTTGTGAGACAAAAGGGAATTTTGGAAAATGAGTTGGCTACTGCTAATCAACACAAAGAGAAATTCAAGAAAATTTTAGAAGAACTTGATGGTATGCTGAAAAGTCAAAAATCTATGGAGACACAAATGGACTTGGATTTGAAGTTGGAGAAAGTTTTGGTACTGCAAACAATCATGATCATAATAAACCAGTAAGACAACCTAATGCTTACAAATTTAATGGGAAATGCTTTAATTCTAACAAGTATGGTCATAGAGAAAATCAGTGTAGATCTAGAAACAATCAGAACATTAATGCACCCACCGGTCAATGTTCCAAATGCAACAAAATTGGTCACAATTCAGAAAACTACAAAATGAATGTAAGATGTTATGTTTGTGGAAGATTCAGGCACTTATCTAATCAATGCAAAACACAAACCGACATAGGATATGGAAAGGATATTCAGAAGAATAATGTGACTTGTTATGCTTGTAAAAAGATTGGTCATATTGCAAAATTTTGTAGAAGCAAGACTTCACCGACAAACAATAAAGGACCTAGTTTGAAAGGCAAAGAGAAGGTTGATGAGGTAAAGAAATAGTTTTCAAGACAATGGATTAGAAAGATAGATCAGAATGTTGATGAGACTATTCCTTCACCGGTAGAACAAAGTATTAATGCACCGGCAAGAGACTCTTCATCCAACTGAAAAAGTAACCCTTGGGGGTATTGCAACAAGTTGAAAATCATGCAAGTTTACCCTTGGTTGATGGAGAGAAGATGGACTTCTTCTCTACTGAGAGATGTGTTAAGTTTCACTTAACTGGTGAGCATTTATCACGGTTGTTGAAAGAAAAGACATTATAAATCTGTAAAGCGGAAAATCGAACCCTAGGTGTTCCCCCCACTCCAAGGAGAGAGAAAGGAGGTCACTAGGATTGACGGTTTTCACTTAGGAGAGACTTTACATTCAAAAGAGGGGTTGAAACCCACAAGATCCAATCCCACACAATGCAAGACTAGATTCTAAATGAGTTTCAAGGGTTAAGACAACAAGGCTACCCTCTTTTGTAAAGAATGTAGATAGAAGGATTGAACTAGGAGTGCATGTAAAGTAAGAAAGATTCGCTTATAGAAGGAGATAGAAAGATGGGATGAAGCTGTGGACCTGGAATTAGTAGTAAAATTTCAAGATGATGCTATTCTGCAAATTTGAGCAAAATTTGACGGGACGATGGCGCCCGGCGTGCACAACGGTCCTCTGGAAAATCCGCGAAACGAAGGGGGTTCTGTTTGTCTCTGCACAAGGATTCCAGATCTTCAATTACAGCCGCGTACCTGCAACCTACACACAGAAAAGAGAGGATGATTGGGGGGTTAGGGATTAGGGGTTTGCCTTTAGGTCAAACCCTAGTTTTGGAATTAACCAAGAAATGAGAATGTTGTAAATGTAAATGTTTGTAATGTAAACAAGTACTGATACCTTGTTGTAAGAATGTTTGTATTCTTACATGCGAAGGTGTAAATGTTGTTGTATGTTGTATGTTGTAAGTGATCTCCTCTTCAATGGTTGAATCCTTGTCTTGAATGCAACACTTAGCCTTGAATGGAGACTTAGAATGCTCAATTGCTTGAAGGAATGCTTGAATGCTTGAATGTTTGAATGTTTGCCTAGTACTTCCGCCTCTTGTACACATATGTCCTTTTTTTTCAAATGAGAGAGGAAATGTAGTTTATATACTTGTCAACTAGGGTTAAAAGACTGATTTTTCCAACCTTGGGCTGACCTAGAAACCTTATTTTCCAATTTGCAAACTTAAAGACCTGATGCCCCATAAGAGACCGGGCCCAAAATAGGGCCAGGGACTAGGGCACTGGGCACCATGGTCCTGGGGGACCAGGGCGCTGGGCGCCATGGTCCTGAAGGACCAGGGCACTGGGCGCCATGGTCCCACCTCCTGGGACAGCAAGGTGCAAGGAAGGATCAGGCCATGGTGCAGAAATATGCAATTTTTGATGTCGTAAATAGGTTTCGGGGTCTCCATTTAGGTTCAGTGTTGCATCGCCATCATGAAGACCCAAATGTAGTCAAAATTGCAAGTGTCACAATTTTAGGATGCTACATTTAGCCCCCACTTTAGTGGGAGTATAAGCGTATGCCCATACTTCCGGTAAAGTACAAGGAAACAACATTGAAAGACTTTCACCACGTCAAGGAGGCAAGATACACCAAGCCCCTAGTGGACTAAGGATCTTACGACTTCGATTGACAAAGTAAAAGGGAAGATCACGAGGGAGAACCATGACTGTCAGTAGTAAGGTTCCCTCACTATGAGTCATGCAAGAAAGATATCAAATATTTTCAAGGCCAAGCTAAATTTGCCAAGAAGTTTTTAGGAATCTTGAAGAGATATGGACGGAGTGTATGCCCCCTATGTTAAAGCGATCGCACATGCCTCATCGGGGGTGATTGCTTTAAGGTAGTGATACACATAAGAAATGAGAAGGGAAGGGAGCATGTTATCACAAAGATTTAGCCCCCAAGTGTGAGATAAACCCAAGGATAATAGACACAAAACACAAATCACGAGGTGACTTCACTTTCCTTGGGGTCAGTATGCTATATGATAATTCATGTATATCATATATATGTATGCATAATTGTTCTTCATTCCCCAATCAAGGAAGGTCACCTAGAAGAAGGGAACACATGTGTCTTTTGAGTCAACATGAGAGAGACCAAAAGAGATCTCAATGCTTTGCATCATCCTCAAGTAGACAACACTAAGGACAAAAAATAGAAGAATGAGAATAACACATAGAAGATGTAACAAAAGAGAGGAGAGGAGGAGAGAGTCTACTATGCTAATGAAACTAGTCATCCACCCCCCGATCTTGCTGATCAATATTTTGGGAAGGCAGGAAACATGCTAGAGGAGGAACATCCAACACAGCAAATGGAGCTATCACAAGATCCAAACAAGGGCTATGTTCATGTTCCAAGCCACGTTGTTCTTGTCTAGGAGCTAAGATAAGTGCTTTAGAAAATTCGTTAGATAAATGGTTATCAATATCAACATATTCATATTCACTATCAGAAGCAAGAGAGGTAACATTTTCATCATGAATAACATTTTCATCTATATCATCATCAAGATTTATAAAAATAGGATCTTTAACTCGCATAGGATCAAAACCATCATGCATCTTAAGAGATTTTGGCTCAATTTTTGGCTGAGGAGAGAATGGAATAATACTAGCTGAAGGTGTTTTTGGGGATTGCAAAGTTTGAGAAGTAGCTGCACAAGCTCTAAGACGACGCTTTTGTCGGTGTTCACGCGTAGAATGATTTTGTCTAGTCTTAGTAGGAAGTTGAGAAGATTGAGGAGGAGGAATGTTCTCATCCTTATCACTTGGGTGTTTGGGTTGTGGTCTCTTAGGTTGGATAATAGGAGAAGAGGAAGGTCTCTTCTCTTTGTAAGAGGAAGGAGGAGGAACTGCTCCATATAAAGGAGGAATATTTGGTTTAGGAAGGAGACCAAGTCCATCATGACGAGGAGGTATAGGTCTACTTTTAGAAAGTTTATTAGACATAGACATAGTCACATCCATAGGAATGGGTTGGGAATCTTCTTGAGGAAAGACATTAGTTTTATCTTTCAAAGGAAGAACTTCCTTCTCAAGAACGATAGGAATATCAAGTTTGGGTGTTCAAGGTTCACTTAGAGATAGGATCATATCTTTTTTCCACTTTTGATAAGATTTGAAAAGATGATCACTTCACGATGGAAGAGATTGGAATTGTTTAGGCCAAAAATAATCAATAGGAACGCTAGAAGTTCTTTCAGCTGGTTTAAAGAGACTATGATTAATAGTAACAACCTCACCATTATGGGGAAATTTCAAACACTTGGGAATAGGAGAAGCAATAGCTTTCATGGAAGATAGCCAAGGATAGCCTAGCTTCACATGAAATTGTTCGGATGATGGAATAATAGCAAAGCTCACATCAAGGGATTTGTTATGGACCTCAATAGGTAATGTAAGAACCAATTGCGGGAGAAGAAAATGCATCAAATAATTTCACAACCACATTTGTTTTGTCATAGATCACTTGATTCAATTGCAAAGTAAAAAGAAATTCTTCAGTAATGACATTAACCTTGCAAGAAGGATCAATAAGCACTCCACGGCAAGGTGTATTCTTGAATTTTGCAACTATATATAAAGGACCATTAGGTGCCCTGATAGTTTCACTAGAATCAAATGTGATGGAAGGTTCTTTAGGGATTTTCTGCTGCTCTACAAAGTTAATCACATTCAGAGTCATAGACACAAGACCATAAGGTGAGAAAGAGGAATCATTAGTCTCAATCACATTAGAGGTATGAGAAGGTAATGGATCAGCAAAAATTTTAAGATTTTGGTTAGGAGGAGCTACATATGTGTTGCCTTTATCATTCACACCTGAAACAAAGATAGTATTATTATCAATCAAATCTTGAATTTTACCCTTTAAAGCAAAACATTTTTCAGTATCATGCCCAGGTTGACGATGAAATTGACAAAAAGATTTGTTATCAAAACAGGGTGAATTAATCTTTGTAGGATCTATTTGCTTTACAGGAGGGAGAGTAAGCATATTTTGTTCCAATAACTTATTCATAATACTATGCAATGATTCATTCAAAGGAGTAAACTCTCTTGCTTTCTTGAAAAACTTAGAAATAGGAGGCACACCTGATGCTACATTCGCATTGTTGTTGATGATGTTTTCATTGACTTTAATGGACTCTCTATTTGGTTTAAACTTCTCAAATGGTTGTTGACTACTATCACCCTTATCACTCAGAGCCATAGGATTTGCTTGTTCCATTTGACTCACAGTCAGTTGATAATTGTGAAGAGTTGCACACAACTATTGGAAAGAAATAAACTCAAAAAACAAAAGTTTTTCTCTAATATCTTTTTGTAAATTAGAAATAAAGATTCTTTGAATATCATTGTCAGGTACTCGAAAAGAAATTTGAGCACACAAATGCTTATATCTACCAATGAAATCAGTCACTTTTTCTTTAACACCTTGTTTACAATGCATTAAATCAATCAAAGTAACTTTAGGACTTATATTGTTTTGAAATTGTTGAATAAAAGCATTTGCAAGTTGTTGGAAAGAAGTAATAGAATAGGAAGGCAACGAGCAATAACATTGTAGAGCCTTATCTCTTAATGTTCTAGTAAACAGTTTTGCAAGCAACCTTTGGTCATGAGAAAAATTGGTACATACTGTTTGAAAGGCCTTAACATGTGTTAGAGGATCACCTTTACCATTATAAAGCTCCAACTGCAGGATTTCAACATGCTTAGGAGGGATAGCTCGAACAATGTCAAGAGAAAGTGGGCTCGCAACATCAAATGTGGGCACACTAAACTTAGATTGATTCATAGAGGCAATTTGTTGCTGTAAAGAAGAGATAGTTTGTGCAAGATTGTTAATGGTCGCTTCAGTCGAAGAGCTCATATTAGACATGTTAGATTGTGATGGAGGTATTATGTTATTGAAAGAAGGTATTTATTGAGAGTAAGGTGGCAGGACACTATGATGGTTAGTCATAGGAGACGATTGGAAAAAAAGAGCACTACAAGGAGGAATGGAATGGTTGAATGAATTGCCCCCTTGCATCATGTTCATTTGTGGAGATGTAATGGGGACACTCATTGAAGGAATGAATGAAGAAGTCAGATTGAATGAAGGAAGAGGGTTGATTGAAGAGGAAGGATTGCCCCCGTGACTGGTGATCATAGGTGGAATGTTTTGTATTGAATTAGTCATTATGTTTGATGTAAAAGTAGGTATACTAGCAATAGAAGTTGTCAAAGGGATAGAATGATTGACTTGAGTAGGAGGTTGTGTATAACCTAAAGTTTCGGCACAACTCTTCATAGGCATCACATTCGAATCCACGATGTGTGCAATACTACGCAAAATATCAATTCCATTCTTATCACTTTGAACCATATGTTTTAGACCCTCAATTAATAAAAGAGCTTGACTATTGGGGTATTCATGAGACATCCATTGCTAAAAATCATCAAATTGGTTATCCAATTTCGAAAGTTGTTCTACAAAAACTTCATGGAGAGCTTCTTCATCATTAAGAGGATTAGAGGAATTACCCGTGTCCTCGTTAAAAAGGCCATTCAAATTAGGTTGCATCTCCTCAGTAATTAAACCTTGGAAAGACTTAATTCTAAGGCTTCATCTAATGGGAATAGTGTAAGTAGGGCTTATCGTTGTAAAACTCATGCACTAGAGAGGGAGAGAAGATTTTAAATTTAGAGGTAGCAAATTTCAATAAAATCAACCAATCTCCTAGATTTAAGTTGTTAAATGCAATCATAACAATCTCCTGAAATTTCAGAAAAAATATCAGGGACCGTGGCGAATGGAGTGCACACGATCCTCGCAACTTTTTTTGAAATTTTCAGGGATGAAAGTTATGATGATTTTAAAGCTAATCTGAAAAAATTGAGTGATTTTACGATCTGTAGATAGGCCAAATTAAAGTTGCAATCTCAAAATTGAACCCTACCAAGATTGTTGAGAAATGCAAAATTTGAATTTTGAAAAAGAGAAGGAAAGTGAAATTTTGAATTTTATGATTTTAGAGGGAATACTAAAAGCAATGCAAGCTTTGAAATTTAAACATTGACTCAATTTCATGCAAAATTCAATTTTGAAAGTGGAAATCAAAGTTGTTGCAATTAAACACTTAATTTCAAAAGTCACAAACTACAAAAATTTGAATAAAGCACTAAAATTTCGAATGAATGCCAACACACTTTTCAGATTTAGGACAGTAAGAAACCAATTTTGACACAAAATTTCAATTTCAACAATTTTTGAATGATTAGAAGCCTTAATCCAAGCAATCACTAGACCAACTTTGACTTTAATTTTGAAAGTGTTAGAATTGATGAAATCAGCCAAGATTCTGGATTTTAGCAGAAAAATACAGTAAGATCTAGCTCCCGAAATTTAAAAAAAAAATGTCAAGGACGATGGCACTCGGGGTGCACACGGTCCTCGCAACTTTTTTCAAAATTTTTAGGGATGAAAGATATTATGATTTTGTTGCGGAATCCAAAGTTACAGCCGATTTGGAGGTGTTTTGATCCGTGAAATTATTGGTCAAAGGTTGAATCAAGAGGATTTTAAAAATTAGGGTTTTGACACTTAACCACTTAATTTTCAGAATTAAAGCACAAATATGAATTGATAATTTGCAATAGAAGGGTAGATTTGAAACAAGCATTAACAATTAAACATTTCACAAGCTCAATTACTAAAAAGAAAATTTAGGGTTTTTATGCGATTAACCTCTAAAATTTGCAAAAAATCAAACATGGAAATGTAATTAAGGAAGCAAATTTTTCAGATCTAACCATGAATAATCAGAATTAGGATGTTCACGTCGGGTTCACCAAAATGTAAAGCAAAAAATTGAACCCTAGGTGTTCCCCCCACTCCAAGGAGAGAGAAAGGAGGTCACTAGGATTGACGGTTTTCACTTAGGAGAGACTTTACATTCAAAAGAGGGGTTGAAACCCACAAGATCCAATCCCACACAATGCAAGATTGGATTCTAAATGAGTTTCAAGGGTTAAGATAGCATGGCTACCCTCTTTTGTAAAGAATGTAGATAGAAGGATTGAACTAGGAGTGCATGTAAAGTAAGAAAGATTCGCTTCTAGAAGGAGATAGAAACATGGGATGAAGCTGCGGACCTAGAATTAGTAGTAAAATGTCGAGATGATGTTGTTCTGCAAATTTGAGTGAAAGTTGATGGGACGATGGCGCCCGGTGTGCACACGGTCCTCCGAAAAATCCGCGAAACGAAGGGGGATCTGTTCGTCTCTGCACAAGGATTCCAGATCTTTAATTACAGCCGTGTATCTGCAACCTACAAACAGAAAAGAGAGGATGATTGGGGGGTTAGGGATTAGGGGTTTGCCTTTAGGTCAAACCCCAGTTTTGGAATTAACCAAGAAATGAGAATGTTGTAAATGTAAATGTTTGTAATGTAAACAAGTACTGATACCTTGTTGTAAGAATGTTTGTATTCTTACATGAGAAGGTGTAAATGTTGTTGTATGTTGTATGTTGTAAGTGATCTCCTCTTCAATGGTTGAATCCTTGTCTTGAATGAAACACTTAGCCTTGAATGGAGACTTAGAATGCTCAATTGCTTGAAGGAATGCTTGAATGCTTGAATGTTTGAATGTTTGCCTAGCGCTTCCGCCTCTTGTACACATATGTCCTTTTTTTTCAAATGGGAGAGGAAATGTAGTTTATATACTTGTCAACTAGGGTTAAAAGACTGATTTTTCTGACCTTGGGCTGACCTAGAAACCTTATTTTCCAATTTGCAAACTTAAAGACCCGATGCCCCATAAGAGACCGAGCCCAAAATAGGGCCAGGGACCAGGGCGTTGGGCGCCATGGTCCTAGGGGACCAAGGCATTGGGTGCCATGGTCCCACCTCCCAGGACAACAAGGTGCAAGGAAGGATCAGGCCATGGTGCAGAAATATGCAATTTTTGATGTCGTAAATAAGTTTCGGGGTCTCCATTCAAGTTCAATGTTGTGTCGCCATCGTGAAGACCCAAATGCAGTCGAAATTGCAAGTGTCACAATTTTAGGATGCTACAAAATCATTGATTTTCCCTATTTTTCAATTCATTAAGCATTCAAACTTTCAGAGAGAGTGAAAATCTGAGCGAAGGCATCAAGGCAAAGAAGTGAAGCAATCTCTTTCAAGCACTCAAACCATTATCAGGCAGATTAAGGTATTTATCAATGGCTTCCTCCTCTGCTCCAAAATTTATTCCAAACCCTACTGTTGTAGAAGTTGTGAAGCACCCTAGGCCCATTTTAAAAATCATTCCCAAGATAGCGAAACAAGATGATTCCATAGGTTCTTTTTCAAAAATTCCAAAAGGAGTTGCTTATGTTGAAGACCCTAGAATCTCTATTCATTTCCATATTGAGGAATTAGGTTCTGAGGAAATATTGAAAATGTTTAGAACTGTTATCTGTGATGAAAATGGAAATGTAAAATCTGAGCACAAGGTAATTGAAACTTTAGGTTTTGTGGAACACTTGGACAATGGAATGGTTACTAGTAATACTAATGCAAGCATGGAGAAACCCACAGAGACAGTAACAAAGATATCGATAGCAGATAATACAGAGAAACCAACTAAGAAATTGGTTGATTCACAGGTACACATTGAGGTAGTGCAACCGGCAATCACTAAGAAACCAAAACCATTGCTAGTAGAAATGCAAACACAGACTGATCCACCAGAGGTCGATATAAGAAAATTGGTTACTCCCACTGGAAGCACTAAGATAGTAAAGGTAGTTGGTCAAACATCTAGTACTTCACTAAGTGAATTTAGACCTACTAATGTGACTGAAGTACTTTTGGACTCAATGAAGAAAATAATAGATTGTAATGCATTGGCCTATAAGGAGATTGATGACACAATACCCATTCTTAAGATGATTACACCAAAATGAAACGTAGATAATGTAAATTATTCTTTAAGTCAGTTAGACACATTTTCTACATATATTGCTGGTAATATACTGACAATTGATCAGATTAATGAGGAAACATTCAAGGAGAAAATGGAAAAGGAAAAAGGAAAATTCTTTGAGGAAACAATAAACAAGTGCATGGAACACATCAATACACTTTTATCGGCACTGAATACAACAATTTTGGAGTATAAGGAACTATATAGAGATACTTTCAAGACAAACTTGTTAACAGTGGACACTGATTAAGAAAAGTTCAAAAGGATCAAGGCAAAAGCCAAAGAGCTTAAGAAGAAGCTTAGTCCTAAGTTAGAAAAACTTATCTCTCCGAGGAAAGGAATCTCTGAGGCATTAATTCAAGGTCAAAAGTCACCAGAGGAACATATGCATCATCTCACTGGTACAATCCAGAGAACTGAGGCAATTATGAGGGACAACAATAGAATTATAAAGAGCCTAAACTTGGTATTAGCAGACCTATTCTAGATTGTAACCAATCGGTTACAAAGTTCAAGTCGAAATTTTACACTCATTTGACAATTTTTGACAACCTTTGTCATTGATGTCAAAGGGGGAGTAGTGGGAGTAGTGGATATAGAAAAATGGTTATCAGAGGAGATCATCTACTCAGGGGGAGCACACATTTTTGGTAAAATTTTGGACGTCATTTTTGGAAACAAATTTTTGGTTTTTTCTCATGAGTGTTGCCCATCAATGCTAAAGGGGGAGATTGTTGGCATTCTACACTCTAGTGAGAAATGATGGTGTTTTCATTAATGATAGCCACCCAAAATTCATTTGGTAAATCACCGGCAGACATCGACACCGACAGACACTTCACTGGCAGCGACAAGAATGTATACCAACACCCTAGCCAACATGAACAAACTTTTATTTATTGTATTTAATTATAAATATCTTTTTATAAAACCAACAAGGCATATTGTAATAGACTCATATATGTATAAGATCTTGTAAATCATTTACATAAGAAGTATGATGGATGTAGAGAAGTGATGAGTGAATATTAAGACAGACTTTGTATAAGGTTTATGGTTATAGTATGAGCTTAAACCGATACCGAACCTAGCATAGCAGATACTGAATTGTAGCTATAAATTATATTGGATTCTCATAATCCATTTTGTAAGTCAGCGAGACTTCTATTTTGTAGATTGAGTAGTGAGCTCTAGGCAGTTGGCCTTCCTGCATGTGTAGGCCCATCTTGTAAGTAATATCCATTCATTGGCTAGTGAATGAATATTGTGGGTCACAAATCCCACCGAGGTTTTTCCCACACCAGGTATCCTCATTAAACATCTTGTGTTATGTTGTGTTTCTATGTTGTCTTTACTGTTTCTATTTACTGCATTAATTCTTCTTTACTGATACACTATTTTGGAATGCAAAATACTTAATAAGGTTAAACATTTTGTTTACCAGTTAGATACTAATTCACCCCCCCCCCCCCCTCTCACTATCTTTGGGACTATCATTAATCCTAACAGCCAAGGAATCTAGATCATATTTGATAAATTCAGCTTGGAGGCCTTAACAATCAACAACTTTATTGGTACCTCACTTTAGAATGACTATCTAATCATTACATGTGGAGCAAATGGTAGAAGTTGGTAGTGAAGTAGGGAAGTTGGTAGTGAAGTAGGGACCATGACAATAGGTTACTTAGGAAAATCGTAAAGAGAGAAAGGATAGGGAATCCACTCATTAGGGCTTATGTTAAAAGTTATATTGGCAGGTTTTATTGGGAGAATAGTTTGCGAAAATTTTGGGCAAATGCTAAAGATCAGCAAGAAGGGCAAGGTGCTGAGATGTTAGAAACTCTTGATATTGCATAAAGTCTTAGCATTTTTTTTTATGAGAGGCATCAACTGAATTCAAGAACACAAAATAGCCATTAGAAGCCACTAGAAAGTTGACTAATATGTGGCTCCTTATATCTTTTCAAATTAAAAACAAAATATTTCAGCCCTTTTTGTGCCAAATTCTTTTTTGATCTTCTACCATCACCACTTTATGTTTCATGACTTCCTTCAACTAGATTCTATTTAATACATTGGGATTAGATGTCATGAACTATTTTGACAACCAATGCATTGGCCAACAATTTTTAATATGGGTTCCTCACAACATTGAATTGTATATTATAAAACCAAAAATTTGTAGGTGACATCCTTGTCTCATGATGTTTCTCCTAGTTATAAGTAGTACTTGCAAGAAAAGGCTACACACTAGGAACATTACAAAGAACAAAGAATACTTGTAAATACAATTATTTAGAACTCTCTACAGTAGATGGGACCTACCTCTATGGGCTAGAAAAGGGCTTACTAAGTTAGTCTCTAATATGGGAGTAGAATTCATCACATCCATATTTGTCTTAATTATCATCATATTTTCTATTTTGTCCTTTACATAGTTAGCAAGGAGAGCCTTTATCTCTTGTATAACCTTAAGTTCTATTGAATTATACATCTACACATCATGGCTAGAAATTTATGCATGGTAATATTTGAGGTGATCAATGCTTCCTTTTATTTGAAGCCACAATAATTGCACACCACCAGTGTTGGCTCTAAACTCAGTGTTTCATACTTCCTAATAATAGGATTCTTGGACTCACTTCCACTATGGCTATCTAAGGGTGACATACATACCTTGGAAAATAGGAAACCTTAGCAAACCTTAGCAAACATAAAAAAGCTATAATAGTCCCAATGATGCTATAGGGTAGTCATACTAGATTAAGAGCATGCAACAGTGAATGTACCAGTATCAGCACAGTGCCAATGAAAAGATCATGTATGAGGAGGATTCATAGCAATCAATGGAACAAAGGATAGTATAAGCCCAAATACAAAGGAAGATCATTGCACAGTGTATATTTGTCACAAGCATTAGAAGTCACAAGCAAAATACAGTGTTATGAGTCACAATAAGTGTCTTGGAGAGTGAGAAACACCAAAAAGAAGGTCATCCAGATTGTAGAGAAGCACAAAATCCATAGATTGGAGGTAGAATACAATCATGAAGGCATTTTTAAAAAAAAGACATGATTAGAGCCTAGTCATGGTAGTATCACAAGCACAATGTTGTCTAGATAATTTGACAGCCAACAATGAAAATAAAGTCCCACACTTAATAGTTAAAGGACAGTACCAAAGTCAGGTACATCAAAAGCATGAAAGAAGCAGTTGCAGTGGCTAAGGGTCCCAAAACTAGGAGATCAGTAATGTATAGAGGATCAGGTGTAAACATCATTATCATGACCACTATACAAAGGGTCACATTCCATTCACTAGAAAACAACCAAGAGAGAAATAGTGACTTAAGATTCAAAGAACAATCTTCCATTCATCAAGATAGTGGCATCAAAGTAAATACAATGAAAAATACAGTCTTAGAAAGGAACCTTGATATTAATGAGGACAATGGAATTTATAGCATTATAATAGATCAAAAGATACCATCATGGAGGTATCCTTCATAGTCATATGATATAAAAAGAATGAATAATGTATTCATATTCACCAAAGAGTTTGTCACAATGTTTTATTGTAGTAGAATAGTGATCATGATTATAATTTCAATCCAAATACCTTCAAAGGAGTAGCTTCAACATAGGATTAGCAGTCTAAGGATAGTTTACAACCATGAAAACTATAAATAGTTCAAATTCCAACACAGTGGATAATGAAATACTACTACAACAATTCTTCATGGACAGTCCATAGCCTTATAACAAATACACTAATAAGGGCAAAAAAGATCACTATTATGATGGGTCTGAGACAATAGAAAATGATCAAAATATACAATTATTAGTAGTCATAAACTATCTTAGAGGATTGGCAAAGAAAAACATAGGTGTTCTCCTCATAGAACATACAGATATGAAGCAATAATGAGATGTGAGGTAACAATTATAAAATTTGGATGAACTCAAAAAGACATTTACAAATACAACCTACCCTTTATAATACCTAATTGAAAAAATGGATGCAATGCAAGTCCTTGTACCAATAATGTCTAACAGATAGTAAAAAAGTAGAACAATAAATTTCATATAAAAGTGGTTATACTTAAAATGATAAGGAAAATTTAAAAATGCTAAAGAAAATGTCAAATAATAAAAAAAATTACAAGGATAAGGCATATTCATAACTTTTGCAGTCTCGCCATGGATATCAACACTAGAAGCAACTCATACTATTAGTGTACATACAAGACAATATGGGAGTTCATTATACCCAACAACTTGTGGTGTTGTTGCTTGTGTTGGCTCTATTGGACCCTACAATTAAGATTCAATATACATTATTCAATAAGATTAACTATGCAACATAATGAAATATTAAAAAGTGTGTTATCTTATTGAGCTTCTCTTGGTTTCAAGAATAGTTTAATATTCTTTACTTAACAGGGCCAACCACATGAAGGTGGAATCTTATTTGGCTCCTCCCCCCCCTAAAATCACTCTAAATTCCCCGTTAACATCTAACATTCATTCATTCTTTCTACCAATAATAAAATATAACATTCATTCAATAATATCACATAACATTTATTAACACATAACATTGATTAACATTAATTAACATACAACATTCATCAATAATAATTAACACATATCATTCATAACCATTCATTAGCACATAATTACATTCATTAACACATAAAAAATCCGTCATTATCAAATAAGGTAGATTACAATCATTTTTGTTTTGTTTTTTCTTTGAATATATGTAAAGAATAAGTGGATCATCGATATCTTCATAATTTCCCCCCTCTTTAGTTGTTCTCCCCTTTGCTCATGATCTCGATTTATGTCTAGTCCTATACTGAGGATGAGGACACTGAAGCAAAGGGGGGTCCTCTGCAATAACAAAGAAATGGGTTAAATTCAAAACATTTTTTAATATTGTTACAAGTATTTCATTAATTTAAAGAACATAACCGTGGCGCTCTTTACCTGATGGGGCTACATCATTTTGTCTAGCCTCGACCTCAAGATGTTGAACACCCTCTAGATCCTCTAGAGTTGAAATACTAAACATTACATTAATGTTGAATGCCAATTGCAATTAAATTTTTTTACAGGAATAATAGTGGTCCTCTTTACCTGATTGGCGAACATCACGTTCCTGATGTTGTGTACTCGGATCATGCTCCACTTGGTCACCACCAACTACATGCTCTAAAATATGAACAAAAAAGGTTACATTAATTACTACACTAATTACAATTTAAGATGTTTAATTGTATTAATAATTACATCAATAAATTTGAATAGCAAATGAATACCTCCACTACTGGGATGCACATCCAAACCTTTTTGTGTAGGTTGTGTTTCACGATCAGCAAGCTGCATTCCAATGTCATGCACATTGTTATCATTGCTTGCTTATTTACAACATATATAGTCACTTTATGTTGGAAGTCAACATCAATTAGATTATTGGTAAAGTATTCAATTTGAAATCATTTTCATTTAGCTTATTTACCCGTGTGACAGATGCACCAGAATCTTATGTTTGCCCACTCATTCTTGTAGTCGTTCAGCCATGACTGTATAGCCTTGCTGGTAGGCAATTCTCTTATTATCTTCTATGGGTGCTCTATTGAATTTAGAGCCTTGCATTTTTTCTTGGTATCATGAATTTTGCTTGCATTTTTTGATCAAAATAAAAATCATTTGCAATTTATAAATATTTTGATGTGATATTTCATTTACTGATACTTACAATTCATGCGGCAAGTTTCATATAACCACCAGAGGCAAGTTTGTGTCGCTCGTGCTTTTCTTGTCTTGCCTTGGTTGCCTTTCACGTGTCACTCAATGTATGAAAAGTTTGAAATATGTTAGATTATATAAATATAAAGAGTAATTAATTAGTACATAATTAATTTCTTAATAGTATCCCATACCTTCCTTTTAAGTCTACTGGTGTATTTCCTTTTTTCCTTTCAATTCTCTCCTTGGCATCCAAAATCAAGTCCTTCCACTCCCTCTCTGGAATCATGGGGGACGCTCGTACTTTACGTTCTTCTCTAAATGGGTCCTGTATTGGTCCCTCACATACTTTATATATATGCCAAATTTTTCAAGGAGCTTGGTTTTACCGAATGTGTCATTTCCAAACAACTCAACCATACAGTTTGTCAATTCATCTTTTAACCTTTTTTCTTGGTCATTCTACCTTTTAAAGCAAAAACAAACCTATTAGATTCATAAATGAACTGAAGATACATTTATTATAGTTCAAGAAATGGATCAAAGGAAAACTATTCTAGCAATGATATGAAATCAAAATAGTGGATTAGGCTTAGTTCACATATGATGTTCCACCTTTTACGTATGGTGGGCCCAAATATCTGCAATACAATGTCATTAAGATTTTTATAAAAAATATCATTTCTTGCAAAAAAATCATGGGATCATTAGTCCAAAACGAGTGATCAGAAAGTAAATTACAATTAGACTATATATAATAATAATTTAAAAGTACCTAGAACCTTTTGTATCTTTAAGGGAATCATTTCTTCGCCGCTCACCACCAATGTGGCCTGCAATGTTCCCATACTAGCAATACGAGAAGATCCAGGAAATGATGATATGTTATCAAAGTAGTCACCTCTAGCACATCCTCATGTGCATCTCCTGCTACAAAAAATGAATCCACTATGAAATACCCCCAAGAAAGAATGCTTGAAGGGAAATAAACACATAATAGAAGATAGAGAAAAAGAGGGATCTACCAATAGTGGGCGGGCCAATATGACGTATAGTAGAGGATGCCTACATGTTGTGTGTTGCCAACATTGCAGTCGACAATACAGGTGGGGCTAACCTTTGATGAGGCATCAATGGCATTTGCACAAGAACATTGACAACACCTAAAGAATAATACAACAAATATATAAAACATTAAATATATGAAAAGTGCAAGAATTGTAAACAAGGATGAACCTTTATTATGAACATTAATAGTATCAAGTATGTTGTATTTTGGGTACTCAAAGTGATAAGCCAAGCAAATCATCATCACCTGAACTACCTGCAATACCCTGATCATGGCCACCAGGTTGATGAGGACGCATAAATTTTTGTAAAAGCAAAATGTACATATTTTAGTTAATGACATAAAAGAGAATAAAATATAAACCATTACTGAACTTTTGTTAAAATTGAAACTTTCATTACTACTTGCAAGTTTTCTATTGTCCGCATGAATTTTTGCACCCTCTCTTGTATCTCATCAGTTTGAGGCTCCATGGATGCCAAAGATATCATCCTATTGAGTCCACATCCCTAGAGAGGTGCTCAAGTACTGCAGCTCCCTTTCCCTTTCCCCGAACATCTGTCTATGGCAAGAATATCATTAATAATTACAAAATTACTCTAAAACACTCAAGAAAAGAATATAATAATGTAACAGTTTGCTTCTATATAATTTGTACAATTACAGTCAGATTTAATTACTCGGCAAAAGTGTCATGACCTACATCCCTGTCTGTGCTATATGATGGATCCATGGTGCCCTTTGACAAAGAAAAAATATAAAAAACGTTAGTGAAACAAAACCAATAGACTTAGCAAAAAAACTTCATAATAAAATGGTATATTGAAGTCATTAATTGGAGGTTGGTTAATTTAAATGGTATATAGTACGTACCACCCCCATGATAGTAACTTTGTTTGTATCTATATGATTCAAATTGTAATCGATTAGCAGCTCTTCCCCTACACTTATTGATTTTATCGCACATACGAATACATGATTTCCCTCGTGTGCCTCAAATATGCAATTGGGTTGTTTATTAGTTGATCTAGGTCATGTACTATATATAAAACCTGCAATATTCCCTATTGCTTTTGGCCTTCCATCAATGTATACAACCACTCATTTACTTTGATCATTATCTTTCTGTTGTATATAATTTGCTGACAGTGTATACCTACATATAATTTTTTTATATCAAGCAATCTGCATCCAATTATTGTAATTGTAACAAGGTTCAGAAAAATCCATCAATTCAACAACTTTGTTGTAATAGACCTTTATGTCGTCCATGGAAAATAGGCCCAAACCATGTAACAATGAAGGTGCTATGCGATATATCCTATCATTAACACAAAAATCGGTGTTTATTGGAGGAAGTTCCTTGGGTACCCATTGTTTCTGTAGATGTTTGTACCTCAAGGGAACCTCAATGTCACCTTTGGTCTCATCATCATAAGAACATGACCCCCCTTGAGCAAGGAAAAATTTCATGCGTTTATTGAATTTTCTTTTAATCTTTTAACCTCTAGTTGATCTCCCTATTGTAGACCTACTACATGTCTCACTTTCATTTTCTATTCCCTCATTTCCCTCACTCGAGGAAGACACATCTAACAAATACCTATTTGGTGGTATCTGCACCATCAAATGAGAGAGTTAGTTGGTAATGAGAGAGATATTTTGCAAATGATGGTAATGTTGATGAAGAAGTTGGCCCTAAAGTTGATGTTGAGATTAAAATTTGAATAAGTCCAACTGGGGCCTCAAGTGTTGATAACTGTATTAGATTTGCTACTAATGTCGAGGTTTGAAAAACTGAGGAAGTTTGTTTTCCAAGTAATTTTTTAAAAATAAATTGTTTCTATATGGTGTATTGACTTATAACTATCTATCCATGAGACTGTGAGGGTTATTGTCAAAGGGGTTTAGGTTCCTGCACATGTAATTCAATTATCTTATGTTACCTAAAAATTACATAGTACACAACATGAACAACATGAACTTTGTAGACAAAAAAATAATTAAATAAAAAAAATATGTTGTCATCATAATCATTGTAAATTTTTTAATTCCTTACCTTTACTTTATGTAGACTATGTAGGATCTTGAACTAAAGGGTTGACGATGTCTGTAGTCAATGACCTATTCCCACCAAGGGTGACAACATCACACAAAATATATACATGAAATCAACACCATCAATTGAGCATCATAAGAATTATATTTGTAAGTTGATAAACAATAAAAATATAAGCATCACATATGTATCATCATATATGTAATTGAGCATCATAATCATCACATATGTGTCATCATAAACATGTAATCTATCACATATGTATCATAAATCACCATCCATCACATAGGTAATAAAAAATCCATATTCTATAAATAAACACAAAGTTCAAAAAATTCCACATGTATCATCATAAACATGTAATCCATCACATATGTATTTTAAATCAACATCCATCACATAGCTAATAAACAATTCAAATTCCATAAATAAACACAAAGTTTAAAAAATGTCACATAAATAGTCACTCTCCCTATCTCCATCTCCTTGGGTGGCATGGTTCTACTATTAGGACCTTCTAGAGGTGGAACATGAATTAAAAACATTAAAAGGTGCATCATGAATTAATTATGTAATGACATTAGAATTTAAAACATAATGAATTAATTATGTAACCATATAAGTCAAATAAATTTCTATCAAGAAATCAATATTAAATAGATAATATACTAATTGCATACCTCATACATTTCATTCATGTGATTGATCTTCTTCTTCATCCAACTCATCATCATGATCATCATGATCATCATGATCATCATCACCACCACCACCACCACCACCACCATCATCATCATCATCATCATCATCATCATCATTATCATCATCATCATCACCTTCTTCTTCTTCATCATCATCGAGTAACCGTTGATCATGATCATCATCTACATCATCTTCTACTTCTTGAGTATCTTCTTATTCCATCACAATATACTTTATCGACCTTCCTCTTGGATCATGTCTAACAACAAATGACCAACCCGGTTTATGTGGAACCTCTGAGTAAAATACTTGCTCACATTGGCTTCGAAGAACATAGGGCTCGTCCCCAAATAGTTCAAACGACCTTGTATTAACCATTGTAAAACCATTATCATGTTCAATAATAGTTCTATCAGGATCATTTTTATTCAATCATAGCCTGTACCATTTGATGACGAACAAAACTAATTTGAAGGAATTAAAGTCACACTCAAGTATATCATCCAAAATGCCATAGTATCAATTTTGAGACTATTGAGGATGTATATTGTTTCTCGATGAAATATTTGTCACCTCAAAGGCTATAGTTATCCTACAATCACAAGTTTTCTTTGTATCATCCAACTTTTTGATGCGAAATTTATGACCTATTTATCTCTTAAACCATATGCTAAATCAATTTCCCTTTGCATAACATTGGAATCTCCATTATGATGAGCTTCTTTAGCCAATAAAGCCACACCTTCCCATGTTAATGTCTGACTAGAATGTTGACAACGTTCAATCCATATCATTATCCAATCAAGATTGTTTGCAATATACAAATTTAGTGCATCCCACTCTCGACCAACTGTACAAAAAATAAATAGACATCTTACAACCGATTTATTTTGAAGATTAAGAATTAATTAACTACAATAACATCTTATAATTACCTCTCACTTTCCTCAATCAACCTTTCCCCATTAAGTACTCCCCTTTGAATTTGTTAGTGGGGTTGGGATCCCAAATGCAATCCATGTGGATCTTTGCTGCAAACTTAGGAAGATATTTAGAAATGTACACCATGGTCTAGTATACCATATATCCCCCCACCATAGAACCCTCAAGATGTGCTCTTCGTCAAACCAAAGCCTTCAAAAATTTCAAGTGTCTCTCAATCATCCACATTGACCTAATGTGTACAGGTCCACACAATTCAATCTCCTCAACTTGGTGTATGAGGTAGTGTTCTTGTGCATTGAAAAAAGCTGAAGGTAGACACTTTTGTATTTCACACATTAGATGAGGAATTTTTCTCTTCTGATATTTTATATCTTCTTTATGGATTTCTTTACATGACAACCACCTACAAGATATTCAAGATGCAAAATAGATATTACATAACAAGTAAAAAAAGTCGCAAATATAATATCTATATAATGAACTGAATAAATATCATGAATTACCTCATGTATTTTCCAAGATTATATATGACTTGCTTGACATTATTGTCAAAGTGGTCTGGGAGAGATAGAGGTAAAACGTACTACAACAATTATAAAATTATCTTTTCATTTTTTTCTAACATAATACAATGAAAATTACATGCGCAGTATACAAATATATAGTAAATACACAAAAACATGAATTACCTTAATGAAGGTATGCCAATCATACATTTTCATCCCTGGCCCAAATTCACTTTTCTTTGATATGAGATTGTTTATGTTCGCAACAAATCCTGTGGGAAATCAAATTTTTCCTGTGACTTCTTTTATAGCATTGCTTTGTTTGTCCGTTAATAACCAAGGAAGGTCATTTATATTAATTTGGTCTCCATGACTTCTTGATTGAATGACATTTTTCATTGCATGATTGGATTCCTAAATGTCACTACAAATTTTGACAATTTTTTCTTTGTCACGCCTTCCATCCAATATTTTCCATAATGTCTTTGTTATATTCTTTCCAATATGCATAGTATTAAACAAATGCACAATTTGTAACTGCTCATATTAAGGCAGCCTACTAAATTGTCAGGGATAACTTTTTAGTCCCTTAGGAAGGTTGTCATTAATGCCTTGATGACCTTCACGATCATCAATCACATCATCAGTAAACAAAACACAATATAAAAGATGTTGTATACATAAACCATTAGATGGAATGGAATTACCTTGATGATTAATTCTATTATATTCCAACTTCCATAGGTGAGGTGTCATTCTTCGTGGCTTTGATGTATTCTCTTCTTTCCCATTGAAAAGATGTTTTTCAGTATTTTGATACTTATGATTTTTGTGGAGAAAGTGCCTATACACATCAAACACCTACTTTCCTAAAAAAATTGAATGACGAGATTTCATCTTTGGACCACAAACTGGACATGCCAATTTTCCCTTTGTTTGAAGACCTACAAGATAATGTATAATTGGATTAAATATATTAATTTTTTTAATTATAATTATAATTATAATTATCATACGCAACTTGAACACTATAACATACCACAAAAATGTGTTAGCTCTGGGGCATTGTGTATTGTCCATACAAACATTGTTTGGAATTGAAATTGTCTTTGTCCTATTGGTCTAGAGATGTCATACATAGTGACACCAGTCCATAACTCCAACAACTCATCGATAAGAGGCTCAATATATACATTCATATCTTTAGCTCGGCACTTACTTAATCGAATGAACAAAAACATTACATAATTACTATGACCATTTTACTATAATATTTATAATTAAATGTAGACGACTATTAAATGATAAAATACCTAGAACAATCATTGCCAACATTATGTGCTCCCTCTTTATTGACAGCCATGGAGGAATGTTATTGTTGATAACAAAAATAGGCCAAACTGAGTAAACAGATCTCAGCTCTCCAAATGGATTGACATCGTTTGCTGCCAATGAAAGCCTGAGATTATGAGGCTCTTCTTTAAAGTGTGGCCACTTTTCCTCTATGTCCATAAATGTTGAACCATCCACAGGCATTCGAATAATGTCATCTCAACTTCTATTGCATGCATGGTAATTCATAAATTGTGCCAAGCTAGTGTACTTGAATAATCATTGCTTACGTGGAATAATGGGAATATAACGAAGAACCTTGCGATGAACCTTTTTTGTTATTTGATCTATTTGATATCTACAGATATGACATTCAGGTAATTCAGTTCAAAATTCATGTTGTTTGTGATATATAATATGATCATTGGGACAAGCATCTATTGCTTGATACTCTATTCCAATATCTTTCACAATGGCAGATAACTCTTGGTATGAGTGAGGTAGAATATTTGATGGTGGTAACAAAAACTCACCTATCAATCTATAGCAAAAAAGTATAATTTTTTAATATAAAGAATATTAATGGTACGTGATTGACCATTTATTAACTATAATGACATATATGGCATACCTTAACATACGTAAGATTGTTGTGTTGGATATACCATTCATAACCTTCAAGTTCACCAACAACAATACAATAGAGAGAAGAGCTATTTGGGAGCCTTCATAAAGGGTCTCATATGCCTTCTCAAGTAGAGGTAAATCATGAACAAAATCAAGGTCATCTTCATTATCATGATCAGTTGCGCCAATACTAAATGTGTCATGGATCAATGTGTTTGTACCATCATCTTCAATTGTGTTTTGTGGCTCATGATCGTCATCTTTCATGGGATCATTATCTTCAGCTTCGATATTCACACCTCCATGTTTCTCCACTTCAAAAACCATATTCTTCGGGTTGTGTTGATCTATATCATGTCATTTGGGTGCTCAACCTATATAAAAATGATTAACCTAAATAAACCACGATCATGATCTCATCATCAAGTGATTTCTTATGTATATAAATTCTTAAAATGACATAATGAAAAACTTACCAATGGATGATAATCATGCTGCCCTTCAATGTGACCATGTAGCCTACAATGTTTCTTAGTTGTTTTGATTAGAAGTATTCTATTCTTTAACCCCTTACAAATTTTGCAAGGACAATAACATTTTCCATCACCTTTTCTTTTCAAGTTGGACCACTATCTAACAATTGTCTCCTTATTCTGTTGTTCGATGATATTGTCTGACATGGTCTTTCTTCATAGATAAAAAAATTGGGCTATAGAACTAGTTATATAGAAGTTGAAATGTTAGTTATAAAATCACATTTTAGTATAATAAACTAGATTAAACTACTTGAACATATAAATAATGCAAATTGAACCAAAACCATTTAACTCTTCTTTTTCATCTCAAAACATATCTAATGGCTTTGTGGTGATTTAGAGCAAGTGATATGCTAATGGCTTTGTGGTATGCAATCCTTGTATCATATCTTAAGTTGACTAATGTCTAATTGGGGTAATCTATGAGTGTCTAATGTGAATTCATTATCAATGTTGTGAAGTCATTGAGAGTATGGTGATAGTCATCCTTATAGGATCCTCTCAATACTATCCAAATCAGTCTAAAAGGAAAGTAACTATCCATTCCCATGCTCATGCATACTTACATGACTAATTCTTCCCTTGTGTATCCTAAACATTGGAGAGACCTTATTTGACTTGCCTAATCAATGTGGTTGTTGTCCTGATATGAAATACTGAGTTCTACCCTTACCTCTGCATCAAACCTCTCACATCATGTTTCTTCAACAAAACACACTATTCTGATCCCAATCTTCCTCAATACCCTCAATGGAGGGGCATGTATAATGTTTTCAACATACAAAGTCAATGATCATACAATTTATTCTTCTAGACACCCTTGGATACATTAGTTGGCTTTTAGGCTTAGGAATATGAATTTATCTAACACCATGAGGATAGGGTCAAGTATCATGGCAACTAATCATAATACATAAAGACAGGGTTCACACCTAAGTGTTGGCTCTCAACAATGACACACTTCCAAAATTGTCAGTCTCAAGACTTCTCCTACTAGGTCAACACTCATTGATGGCCACAAGGCCAAATCAATGTATCTAGGCTTCGAATTCCTTACTCTAGGCTTGGAGGACCCTCAAGGTCTATGAACACTCACTTGGTATTACAATAGAAAGAGCCTTCCTCTAGAACTTTGTTTGCAATGCACACATCATTGGTAATCATTGTTATGATGGATGATCTATTAGGATAGTAAATTAAATGCTTATTCTTTTTCCACCCTTTGAAACTACAACAAGGTATTTGACTTGGTAGGGTCCCCACACATCACTTCAACACCAAACATTAGGCATTTCAACCTTTTGCCTTCTCAATGCATTTTTTTTGTCTTTCACTGGTTTTCTTAGTCTGATACATAGGGATATCAAACCTTTCATGGCATCATCACACACGCAAACTTCCCCATATGTCCCTGTAAGTCTAATATATTAAATACATTTCACCTAGCACTATCTAGTATAGTTTCTTGTGTCCTATCCATATAGGATGTTTTCACACCACACTATCATCCTTGACTCATGTGTAAGATGCAGAGGTAGGGGCATGTATAATGGTTTCAACATACAAAGTCAATTTTCATACAGTCCATTCTTCTAGACACCCTTGGATACATTAATTGGCTTCTAGGCTTGGGAAAATTAATATGAATTGAACCAACACCATGAGGATTGGATCAAGTATCATGGCAACTGATCATAATTTGTGAAGATGGGGTTCACACTCATTGATGGTCATTTTGCAACTCACCTTAAGTCTACATGAGCTACAAAAGCTTGTGATAACTATGGATGATTGTCTCCTTCCAATATGTAGTCCTTTCATTGTATGCAAACCTAAACAATAGCATAAATCTTTATCATATTTTAGGTGCCTACACACTATGTTAGAAAATGTCTCACTATGGTAGGCAACTAGATGCTAATGTTAGCCAAGATTTCTCCCCATACATGCTCTAAGGAATCTATTTTGATCTGAAAAGATTGTTACAAATCAGACAAAACAAAGAGAGGTACTGAACAAAACTTATATTTCAATTGAGTGAATGCTTGTTGTAGTGATTATGCCAAAGGGCATCAATAACCACTCAAACAAGCCCTTCTTGGACTCAAAGAAAGTCTTCCAAATGTTAATTAGCTCAACAAGGAATTGATGGCTCCCTAATTTCAAATCAATCTTGTTGAAAAATTCATCTCCTCAGAGCTGGATCAAGAGGTCAACAATTTGAGGGATCAAAATACTTGTTCTTGATAGTGGTCTTGATTAGGACCCAATAGTCGATTTGAATCACCATGTCCCATCTTCTTCTTGGAAAGTACAAAATGGGCTTCCACAAAGAAAAAGTAGTTGGTCAATATGACCCTTTTGAATCCTCTTCTCAAGTTGTTGTTAAGTATTGATGTAGCTTAAGACATCTCATGACTCCATTACATGTCCACACTTGGGTTTACAAACACAACTCTGTCAAAACAAAAACAATATTGATAGTAAAACTATGACTATGACAATTAATACCCTTAGGAAAATCATAGAAATTCAATCTATTTCATTTGGTTTTGATCCACAAACCCTTTTTAAGGTTTCATAGGGCCCCCTCACCCCTCTCTCTATCATCAACCACTTCAAAATACCAATCGCTTGGTCTTCTCACCAAATTCTTCACTCTTACTACCTTTTACTGTCTAATAAATAGAGATATCAAACTATCCTCATGCCCAAACATGTACCAAATCTAATTTGGAGCCCTGAACACAACATAATATGATAAATAGCATGAAAATAGGTCTTCCCACACATTTGGGTGAATTTATATGCATGGGAGACCAAACTATACATTATTTACTCCTCTCAGTAAACACTAGGCAGGGTTTTGACATTTTTTGGAAAAACTATGATATCTTCTTTAAAACATAATGAAATTCAATGCCACAAAAAGACAAAATGAATTTAAATCACTTATCTACCACATCCAGTTGACTTCCTATCAAATTATGATGATTTTCACAATGAAAAATGAAGATAATCAGACCGAAACATCCAAAAATGCACAGAAAATCCCAATTTCATTAAGCAAAACTCTTGGATAGCATGCCAAAGGCCTATTTATTCCCATCCAAGTGGGTTACAACCTCAAACCACCATAAAATAACTTTCAAACCATTTTTTTTTAGAATTTTCTACAAGAAATACAAAAGTTGTCATGGCAAAATGACAATTTTTTCCCCAATGGACCTCAAACTTTCACAATTAGGTCCCAATACGATGAATATTTGATTGGTATGGCAGCTTCCGAAGAGGGTAAGGCTTGCACACAAATTGAAATGGCATAAATATTACAATAAAATATTTATTCAAATATGCAATTAACAATCTCCATGCACATCAATCCTCTTCACATTTAATGTCTCTCCCTACCGTTTCAATTTTTTAGATAGTTATTGATTTGATCAAACACATGGCAATTATATTTACGGTAGAGTTTCAAAATCCTTTACACTTTGATGGATAACATACCCTACTCTATGGCTCAACCTTGCATCTTTTCTATTCTTGTTTCTTGCATAGCCTATCTTTATCTTGTGCCACACACCATCTTTGTAGCCTTCCAAAGTAGTGTTATGTTTGTTCATTGCCCTTTTTACTAGACTCTATAAATTTCAATCTTCTATTTATTTTTAATCTATGCTTTCCTACATTTTTTTATATGCCATCTTGTTAGAAATCTCCTCTCTATTATGCTTTGATGGATGTCGCATCCTGTTAAAAACCTCACATTTTGGCACTGGTAGAAAGGATATTAGCAAAGGTTGTGGAATATGGCTTTTACATCTACCAATTTTCATTCCATCTTGTGCATATGGATTTTACATGTAGAAGAAATAAATTTGGTAAATAGGCCATATGGTGGATGATAAGTGGAGGATGTAAGTACTAAAGGTGTGGCACTAGTGGCTTTATTACATGAAGGTGACTAGAGGTTGTGGAAGGAGAAATGGTGTAAGTTGGATCTATGGTAGAGGTGAGAGTAGAAGTTATTTACACATGAAAATGTTAAGATAATACTCATAAAATAGCTAGGAATCCAACTTAAGGCCTTCTATTTGTTAATAAATTTCTCTACCATTGAGCTACTACCCCCTTTCTTACCATTCCATTGTTACCTTGAGTGTAGATTATTTTCAACACACATTATAAGACACATTATAGGTTCTTGGGGCTCCTAACCTAACCTATCTTTGATAACATTTTGAGCTACTACTCATGGACTAGTTAGGTTACCAAGCTATGACCTTCTATTTGTTGTTAGAATGTGATCTATGACTAAGTATGAGAGGATCTTACTAACTTGGGTATCATACTTTTATGTGTCTCTGACATGACTCCTAGTAACTATATAAGGATCTTACTAGTCCTAGATCTATGCCTTGTCTTTTTGATATGGTTCCTAGTGAGAATATATGAATCTTACTAGTTCTAAATGTCATAACATTGTGTTTTGCAGGCTCCATGTGTGTTACCAATGTTACTCATATTACTCACTTTGTACTTCCCTTTTATCTCAATATTGTAGATTGACAATATCATAAGTCTTGGGAGCTACCACCTTTCCAAACTTGTAGTCATCTTGAATCTTCAATATATTGGTGAAAGAATATTTGGTTTCTCCATATTTTCCCAAGAGTCCATGAGCATAATTTCATACTCTTTCTAATAGGGGGATAAATATTGCATCATAAGTTGTATCTCTTTATAAATATACACTAGGTTTGGACTCACTTTAGTGGTTGTGCCTTATTTATGCCTAATTGTACTTAGGTTTGAGAATGTTTCCATAAATTTGGTTCATTCCCTTATTCATGATGTTCCTAATGGCTCAATTTTCTATGACTAGAGTCTTGGGAACCCTTATTCATGGAAGTTGGACCTAAAATTTGAAAGATGAATGTTGGATTTGTAAATTGTAGGAATTTATTCTCCAAATTTAGACTTTTCCAAAAGTTCAATTTGAAAAGGTGCAAGTTGTATATAGATACAAGTCTATTTCTCATTTCAAACCCCTATCAACTCCAACCCACATCTACCAATTTTTCAATCAAGCAATTCAAATCAATTGATCATAGATATATAATCAAGGAACAAGGCATTCAAAGATACAACTTTTTTACATCAGTTATGATCAACTACATTATGTTTTTCCATGATGAAATAATACACTAACATGCTTTAGAAACATTAAGGCTTCTGTGGAACTTCATGCCAAGCATTTGAAAATTGAGGTATATTTGTCAATTTTTTATTTACATTTATGTTTAGCCTCTTTCCTACTAAGGTCATGCACTCTTTTTACTCATCATAGCCCCTTTCTTGATAGTCCACACTATCAATCTATCAAATGGGATAAATACTAATTTGGAAGAAGGGGGAGTCCTTCAAGGTAAGACACAATAGGGAACAAAGAAGCTATACCCAAATGATAACGTGACAAGGTCCAAAGAAGGAAACATTAGGAAACACAAAAAAAAGAGCAAGTTAATACAAAAGTGACTCCTGAAGTGTGGATCATGCCTCAAAAGAAAAAAATAAAGTTACATCTCACACTATTGTGGAGACAATCCCTAAGGCTCACACTAGAGATAAAAAAGTTTGGAGCATATTAACACAAACTCTAATGTTATGAAGCTTCCTCTACTAGCTACCTCCCTAGAACTGGTTCAAGATGACTCTCACGCACATTTGTAAATGTGCAAGGAAACACAATAGACAAAAGAAAATAGTAGAAAAGGAAGATGGTTTTCCAACTAAAGACCTTAACATAAAACATGAAAAATTTAAGTCCCCTAATGAAGAAAAAGGTATGGTTGAAGTCTTTCTTGACTTTAACAACCCTCCTAAATATCCCCATACCTTTAGCTAAGAGATCAACTGGAAAATGGTTAGAAGTAAAAATAGAAAGAAGATAAAAGGAAAGAAAGCTAACATAAGAAGAAATTTGAGGAAATGAAGACCTAATCATATTATAGATACTCAACAAAGGGAAGTGGAAAAGGATATAGCAATGGGGAAACAAGGGACTCTTGTTAATTTTTTAGGTGACCAGAGAAATATAAAATGAAGATCATATTATAGAATAGCAAAGGGATAAATAGCACTAATAAACAACATACACTGAGATGTACTATTATTGACAGTAAAATCTATATAATTTTGTTGTAAGAATGCAAGATGATTGAATATGTTTTTGCTAAAGTTCCTGATAAATGTGGCCTAATGCAAGTTACTATGTTAGGTAAGAAAATGGAGCCTTGAGAGGGAAAGTAACTATCTAGAACTACTTACTGTTAGAGGGGGTGTGGTTGATAACTACAAAAATAGTTTGACAATGGCCTCTCCTACTTTATCTTCTAATGATAACTGGAAACTCATCAATGCTACCCATGAAAGGTTGATCCTTTAGCCAGTTAGCTCGTTCTTTGCTGTGTATATGTCCTAGTGCCATGGTAGGGGTAGGGTGGGAGAGAGAGAAAAGAGAAAGAGAGGTCGATTTCCCTCTGGGCCATATAGAATTCATGGTGGTGAAAGGGGAAGACTGAACATCAACAACCGAGGCATGGGGGCAACATTAAAAGACTTCTGATAATATTGAGCTAGGAACGGCAAAGCATGGGTAGTTGTAAAATGTAGTGGATAGCTCAAGCCATTCCAACTCCTCAGTAATGGGTGGGACGCACTCGACCACCTATATGGGAGAAAAACTTTAAGTTACTCGACCCAACCAATTCCTCATATATGCAAACCCGAGCAATGACATGCTACTACCATCAACAAGCAGGGGCCGGACAACGTAGTTGATGAAAATTTGTCAATGGCATCAGTTCATTAAAAGGCAATTTCATTAGCCTGCTATTTTATTTAGGAGTGGAGGTATTGAAACTCGACCATAAGCCATTATAGTATTTGTAGGTTCAAACCAAGTTTTAGTAGGCAATATGCCATTACAAGTGGGTTGGAAAAGAATGTGAAGATTCTACCTCGAATATCGAGTGTGTGAAAGTATCTCAATGGTGAGTGTTGTTTGATCTTGCCAGGGGTTGCCAGAGGTCAATGTGAAAGCCTATGCAAGATTGATTGTGTAAATGACCACATTTGGTTTCGACAGAGAAGGCATTAGCAATGATTTTTTATTTTTATTTTAAATTGCTTGCATTTGTTGAAATTTCGACGACAACGGGAATTACTTAAAAAAAAATCAAATTTGGTCAAAATATACCTTCTCCATCAAAAACCTCTTTCGGAATTCTAAACCAAGTGAATTAGTGACATAATCATGATAGTTTATTAGTGTTGGCATTTTTTATGTGTATGTTGTGATTGTCATTGATGGACACACACTTGCATTGAGATCTCCTTTATATGTATGAGTTAGAGCACAACCAGTATTTGTTCTAACCAGTATGCTATATTATAGTATTTAGACTATTGGTGTTCTACAAAATGTGTTTCCTATGTCTGAAGCAACATGTTGACACCAAGAGATTCATGGATACCAAGTGGTACGAGGGATTAAAGTGACATAACACATTTTTACCAGTCTTCATTTTTGTCAAACCAGCAACCAGCATTTAATATGAACCAGTAATACTCTGTGATGAGTTACCATCCACCGATTGTTTGACGGTGCTGACACCTAAATGGTGCTTTTTGTGTCATGGTACCAAGTATGTCTAGGTTCATTGAACCTAGGAAATTGTTATGTAATCCTATTGGACCAACATGAAATCAGATTCCTTTATAAGGACATCATGTTTAGGGTTTTAGGTTGTTGATGTGGTTGTAGCAAAATTTTATGTTGTTGCTAGGGTTTAAGGTTGTTGAGGAGTTGGAGAGAATATGAATGTGAAGAAGACTGAAGTAATGCTAGAATGCATTAGGAATGAGCTATCAAGGATCTAACTGAGTAGTCTGTGCTACTAGCTAGATCAAACACTTGTTAATTACTCACATCTTTGACAAGTCTGTAGCCCTTAACTGGGTAGGCCCAAAATCCTTTTGTAAATCCTCTAACAAGGTGGTTCACATCTGTGGATCTAAAATCCTCTAGCAAGGTAGTCTTTAATCAGACTTATCTCCTAACAGAGATTGAGTTTCCTAACAAGATCTATTCTAGTAAAGAACATTGTAAGACCTTAACCGGTCTAACCTTAATTGATCGGGTTCCTATTCTGCAGATAGTTACTTGTGAGTTCCATCTCACCGTGGTTTTTTCCAATTTGGGTTTCCATGTCAAAATCTCTTGTGTTATGGTGTTTCTTCTTCTATGGGTGAATGCATTATTAGCTATTTGGTTTTAATGTGTGTTAACCGGTTTGTTTTCTAAACTATTTTACTGGTTTACTGTTAGTCTTGCAAAGTGTTTAAGTGCAAAGATTTTTGGCATACCACTTCACCCCACCCCTTTTAGTATTCATCAATTGGTATCAAAGCCTACCTTTCTATAAGTTTAACCACTTGGAAAGAGATATGGGGGAATACTCTATAAGGGAACTTACACATCAGCTCACTCAGTCTGAGCAAACCTATGATGATCTTATGGTCAAATACAAGGCATCTCAAGCAAAAAGGAGAGAACATGCTAAAAAGTTGATGGAGCTATCTGAAAATAGTTGTTCAGATGAAGCAGACATGGAAGCTCTAATTGCAGAAGTAAATAAGTTGAATGAATAAAACTCCAACCTGAGAAAGGAGCTGGAAGGAGTGACTATCTAGATGTGTCAAGAGCTTGAGAACTGAAGAAAAGCTGAAGATCTGGTGAAAGAAAGAGATCATGAGATCTCCAAGCCGAAACAAGAGATCAGTGCCCTAAGCACTCAACTCCATGCAAGCAAAGTGGAAAAGGAAGACATGCAAAGAGAACTAAACATTACTATCTCTGAGAATGAAAACCTATTGGAAACAAATGCTGCTATTTCCAAAGAACTCTCTGAGTCAAAGGAAATACGTGCTAAGTTTAACAAGAGTACTGTCAAGCTAGAGAAAAAGCTTGAATCTGCCAAACCGGTCAAGAATACCAATGGACTTGGTTATTCTAGTCATGAGGAAGGAAAGACCTCTGGTACAAATGTTGGAACATCAAAGAAACAACTGACATCAAAGGATAAAGGTAAGCAAAAGTTTAAACCTATTTGCTTCAACTATCTTAAAGAAGGACATACTGCAAATGTGTGTAGGAGTAAGGCTTACAAAAATTTTCCTTACTTCCTAAATGATAAGCCTAGATCCTATAGATTCAATGGTAACTATTATGCATGCAACATGTATGGGCATAGAGCATCTGAATGTAGGTCAGTTATAAACAACATTGATAGATATCCTCAGAGGACCCAAGAAGCTAGTCCTGAACCTTTTGTGAACCAGAATCACAACTGGTTTAATGCCTTCAATCATTAGCAAAGAAGCGGTGGTTATCAAGCGGCAACCAGATGGAGAGAAAACTATATGGTCTGTCATGGTCATGGTCACACTACTGTAAAATGGAGAAGGAAGAATGGAAACATGAACAATGGACCTTGGAGAGCATCTGGATTGGTCTACTATCACTACAACAAACCAGGTCACATTGCCAGATTTTGTAGATCAAGAAAGAACATATCTAATGATATACCAGTCACTCTGGAAGGAAACATTGATGTTGACACTGTTCAAGCAAACATGAACAAAACCTAGAAGAAGAAACCAACGGTGTTACAAGAGGAACCGGTTTCTGCACCTAGTGTGGAAATCATGGAACCAACAAACTAAGCTTCAGAAAAGCTTAGGGGGAGCAAATGGCGAAATGTTTCAAACCCCCGATTTACACCGATAAAAGACCTTAACCAATATGTGATACCTGTTGTGTAGGGGAAAAAGAGAGACTAGGTTAACATGCCCTAATCCTACCTTTTCACACACATTATGGAATATGAAAGAGCCTAGAGGTATCACACAATTGGCTACTTATTTTTGTGAAAGAGAGAGCCACGGGCTACCTATTAGGATTTCTATTCCTTTGTTGTAATTGAAAGATAAAATGATACAAGTTGAAGTCCTAATCCCAAAATGCATGTATGAACTAATAACAAGATTGCAGAATTGAGATTAAACAATGAACAGCTGTAAATACAAGGACGAAATAAGAATGCAGATGCATACCTGGAGTCAAAATCTAAGTGAAAATGTTTAGGATGGGGGCATGGGTGCCACTATCTTGATACTGTGCTGGAAACTACTCCTGAAACTACTGTCTTGCACTCTGGAAACTGTCAGAAATACTGTCTGTCAGGAGGACCAGGGCGCCCAACGCCTCTATCCCAGGGACCAGGGTGCCCAGCGCCCCTGTCCTGGCAGGACCAGGGTACCCCACACCCCTGTCCAGGTCTTTTGCTCTGCAATTTGGTGTGGAGTACTGTCTCGACCTACTTTTCCTGGATTTGTAACCTGCGGCGTCGTCTGAGTCTCAAAACCTGCACTTATATCCAACCCCAAGGGAGAGGTACAAGCCAATCTTCAGTCGGTAATCTCCTATTGTTCTTCAATGCCTTCCAAGCCCTAAATGGATGAGTGAAATTGATAAATGCTTGATAGAAGGATGTTGAATGTTGTTGAAGTCTTCAAAGATCTGCTCTTTCACTGCATATGAGGTTCCTGAAAACAAAAATCAGATCCTTTCAAATGAAGAAAGAGAGCTCTTATGTATGAAACCCTAGATCATAATTTCATCTTTTGGCTGACCTAGAGATTGAATCTCCCACCAATTTCTTGGGGTTAAGCTTTATTTTATGATTGGATTGTGCGCCTAAAATTTTGGGAAAAATGTCCGGGACCATGTGCACTCCGGGCACCACGGTCCCGACAACTTTTCACCAAATTTTCAGGGCCATCGGATATGATGATTTTAGAGAGAATCCCGAAGTTATAGGTGATTTTGAGATGTTTTGACCCCCGAAACCAAGCCCCCAAGTTCAAAATAGGACTTAATTAGGGTTTTTGATTGAATGATGTATTGGAGGAATAAAATGAAAAGGGCACACTTTAACGAAAGGGCCCAACTTTATGATGTGGAGAATGGTGAAATAGGACCTTAGACCTAATTAATTTGATTAATTAAGTTCTAAAGGATAAATGCAATGCAAAATGTAAAATGCACCAAGGCGGGTGCTAAACTAGGTGTGAAATTGTACCACCCTAGCAAGTGTGTACAATTTACGATGCTACATTTAGCCCCCACTTTAGCGGTCATATGAGTACTACGTGCATATGCAAGCTAAAGTACAGAAAAGTAAACATTATTTGAAAAAGGATATATCCATAAGTTGTCGGATGAAGCCCCCAGTGGTATCTTCAGTACACAGTTAGGAACCGCACCCTACAAAACACACGTTAGATCACAAAATCACCTAATGCTTACTAAGGAAAGTGATGAAATTTGTGAGTAGCTATATGCCCCCCCCTATTTCGACTTGCTTATTAGGGAGGTGAAACAGGGTAGCATGTTTACTTACAACAAATTGTGTAAGAGAGTATTGATGAGGGATGTTCACTAAAAAGGCTTCATCAGAGCACTTTTTGGAACATCCTGAGAGTAGGGGAATGAAAATATGATTCCTATGCAACAAACGGTTCAAAAATCACACCTCCCAAACTCAAGTTATGATGAAATGAGTGATAGAGGAAAATTAGGGTTTTGAAAGTAAAGGTAAAGGAATGAAAGTATATACCTTGAAAGTGACATTTGCATTTGTCACTTTGTTGATTTTTGAATACTGTTCATTGCAATGGAGCCCACATAGCCATCATCATGCCTTCATGATGACCGGAGCGTCCCACGAGGATTGAGATCCTGCAACAGGCCGTGATTGATGACGAGCCACTGGATGAGGTGAGTTGACTGAATGTTGACTTTTGATTTTCTGCATTTGACTTTCTGTGATCGTTTGCAGGCCCTAGAATCTGACCCTGGGTCCCACCCAGGGTGCCATGGTCCCTGTGGGGTGCCATGGTCCCTTCAGGGTGCCATGGTCCCTGTGGGGTGCCATGGTCCCTTCAGGGTGCCATGGTCCCTTCAGGGTGCCATGGTCCCTGACAGGGTGCCATGGTCCCTTCAGGGTGCCATGGTCCCTAACAGGGTTCCATGCTCCCTGACAGGGCGCCATGGTCCCAATCAGGGCGCCATGGTCCCTGACAGGGCACCATGGTCCCAATCAGGACTTGGCAAGAGATGTCAAGGTTAGCATACGATGTTCTATAGTTTGCATGAATGATTTTGATGATTGAGTACTGATTATAGTTATGTTTTTGTGTTGCAGGGTCTCCCATACATGAGAGAGCATACGACGGGACAGATTCTTCGCAGTTTGCGAGATCAGATTCCCCGACTGACTCAGGCAGAGAGAGACACATTGTCGATCGTGGG
Source organism: Cryptomeria japonica (assembly GCF_030272615.1). Classification (NCBI taxonomy): domain Eukaryota; kingdom Viridiplantae; phylum Streptophyta; class Pinopsida; order Cupressales; family Cupressaceae; genus Cryptomeria; species Cryptomeria japonica. The sequence continues at coordinate 707,711,918 of NC_081411.1, read as the reverse complement.
TTTATGGTATGTGATCCTCATGCCAGCCATTCGGTTCCATCCTGCGATGCTGATGGCACTGATGGAGCGATGGGATCCTGACACATGCACATTCCATCTTCTAGTAGGAGAGCTGATGGTTACACTTGAGGATGTGTACCACATACTTCGTCTTCCTATCAGAGGAGCTACTGTGACATACGCGACCAATCGGTTAGCAGAGGACCATCAGAGGGAGTAGGTATATTGCATAGGGAGAGTCATGCCGAGTGAGATGAGAGGTCGCATCATGGTCAGCTAGCTCTTACATCCTACAAGAGAGGTGCCCCTTGTGAGACGTCTTATGATCGCCATCATAGCACTAGCCGTCTGCCCTAATGGGCGAGGTACGCACATGCATGGGGGTCTCACATGGTGCATCAGAGCTATGGAGAGACATAGGAGAGTATATGCTTGGGGTCAGAGTATGCTTGCACATCTCTATCACGACCTTGAGGAGTATGTGTTTAGACAGGGTTGCAGCTTGATGACATGCACACTTCTGCAGGTGTGGATATTTGACCACTTCACATGTACTAGGCCTGTCGGCTTTCCGATGAGTATGGCTAGCGAGTGACCTAGGGTGTTTTCTTATCCACTTACCAGTGAGTGGAGATTTGGAGATTTGCTATATTGGAGAGTGATATTTGATAGATTGACAGCCAAGGTGACAGTATGGAGACCCTATCTGCGGATGCACAAATGGGATGGGATGGAGAGACAGTTAGCCTCCTTACAAAGGAACCACCTACTACGGGGATGATATTCACATATCATAGTCCCATTCTACTTTGACTGAGTATGGAGGTAGTTCAGGCTAGAGCATTATGTTCCAACCAATGTACCCATCTATACTCGACACTCACGAGTCCTTCCTAGACCTAGAGCAGTAGTGAGACCGACGATAGATGACATCGAGACTAAAAATATAGAGGGATCTGATCAGGATGTAGTCACTGATTACTTTGTAGAGCCTGGAGCACAGTGCAGGTATGTCTCATGGTTTATGAGATCATACCCAGGGCCTATCTTTCCACCAGATCACCTGACAGGCCATCCAGGCCCATGGAGACATGGAGACCAAGATGAGGACCAGGGATCCAGGTCAAAGGAGCCAGAGGAGGGAGAGGGTCATGAGGAGGCAGGAGATCCTGATCCACCCACAGGAGATCAGCCAAGTGCTGAGGAGGAGGAGGAGGAGGACACAGATAGAGATGAGGAGAACAAGGATGCAGGTGAGGATGCGGACAAGGATGAGGATGAGGATAGAGATGAGGATGAGGATAGAGATGATGAGGAGGGGTCAGATGTAGCTCCCCACCATTCAGGAGATGATACCATAGCCTTGGATCCTAGTCTTATTCCCCAAAAGGGGGAACATGAGGCGATACACAGACCTGTTTCTAGTACGGGCCAGCCTACACCCATCGTGCATAGATTATTTGAGCATGGGGAGCCTAGTAGTTCCCAGTCACAGATGCTACCATATCATGATCCCTACTGGCATGAGGGAGATCCAGGTATAGTAGGTTTATATTGATTGATTAATGTTTTGATGATATAGAATGTTACTAATACAAAAATCTGTTCTACTGCTACAGCTAATGTGCAGGAGTGGTGTTCCCTGATTCAGCAAGCAGTGATAGACATTTCCACAATGGCACAGATCCCTAGTTCCTCATATATTTCTTATAGGCCTCAGGGGAACATAAGTTGGCATGAGGACATGTTTTCCCCATTCTGAGTACAGGTAGACATATGGAGGGAGAGAGAGAGAGTTCTATCAGAGAACCTTCAGTGGGCATAGTGAGATCTAGTAGCAGCTCAGGCCGAGGCTACCTCCTATCACGTGATCCTTATGGATAGGGATCGTAGGAGTTCCTCTCGGAGTCACTCACGGTCTATATCGCACTACACACCTATGGGTCCACCTGCACGGCTGGATAAGGAGGGAGCATCTAGTCGTCACTCTCCAGCCACCAGCCCTAGGGATAGGAGATGATCTTATGATGTAGGATAGGTTATATTTTGGATGTATAATGACCTATATTTGTATACGATCCACATATATATATACATGCTTCTCTTTGTCTCAAATGTGTTATCTTTAATGCTTAAAACAATGTATATTTTGCTTTGATTAAATCTAATACATTTGGTAGATGTACATGTATGTTCAGGATTTAATTTCCATGTGATTGATTTCTCAATGCGCCATGATTAAATTGATACATGTGTGACTTAATTAAAATATTTAATCAAGTACTACATTGATGATAGGGAAGAAATATGCCTTAAGTCTAAGAATCATATAACTAATGTGATTTAATTTTGAACTTAAACACAACATGATACGATTCCACTTAACACATAAAGACATTGTGCAATATGCTATCATAATGGAAATGTAAATCTTTTACAATTTACATAAATGAATTCAAGACAAACTGTAAAGTAAAGAAACACGCTTGTCAAGAACGAAGCAATATAGATTAAACACCATATCATTTAATTCTATTTTTCTCTAATTAAGATATACTAACATATTACCCAATGTTGAAGAACCGAAAAGAAGATAGATAAGGGATGAAGAATTAAGCATAATATCTATGCAAGTGCATAGCATTTATAGGTTCTTTAAGAGGCGTACCATCTACATCCACTATTTTGTAAGCACCTGATCCATAATCTTCAATAACGATATATGGTCCAAGGCAATTAGGACTAAATTTTCCCTTTTCTGCAGGTAAGGCATTCACATTGCGCTGATTCTCATAGAGGACTAAGTCACCTACCGAGAAGGAACGTTGAATAACCTTATCATTATAACTTCATTGTAGAGTTTTGTGATACGCTTGAATATGCTCAAGAGAATTTATACGCTGTTCATCAAGCATCTCAAGCTGTTGAAGTCATTGATCTCTATAAGAGTCATCATCTACTATACCTTTGAGAGAAACCCTAAGTGATGGAATCTCTAACTCTAAAGGCATAATAGCGTCAGCACCATAAACAAGATTATAAGGGGTAGTTCCTGTAGCAATTCGTACACTCATTCGGTAGGCCCAAAGAGCATAGATTAGCTGATTACTCCAATCCTTACCATGCTTATTCACGGTTTTGCTAAGAATTTGTTCAATTATCTTATTGGATGATTCGGCTTGACCATTTGATTGAGGATAGTATGGTGTAGAAAATTGATGTTTGATATGATGCTTCTCGAGGAATTTCTTCACGTCCTTGTTCTTAAATGATATCCCATTATCTGAGATTATAGTGGAAGGTATCCCGAATTGAGAAATGATGTTTTCTAGAAGAAATTGACAAATCACTTCAGCACTAGTAGAGCAAAGGGGAATAGCTTCTACCCACTTCGTAAAGTAATCTGTTGTGGTTATAATGAAGGTGTGTCCTTGAGATGAAGGAGGAGAGATTTTACCAATGAGATCCAAACCCCATGCGGAGAAAGGCTAAGAAGCTACTTGAGAACGAAGTTCTTGGGCAGGAGCATGAATCAGATTATTGTGTTGTTGACATTGATGACATTTCTTAACAAATGAAAAAGAATCCTTCTGCATAGTTTGCCAATAGTATCCCATATGAAGCAATCTTTGAACCAAGGATTTGTCTCCAAAATGCCCCCCACAGGCACCTAAATGTGCCTCTTCAAGAGCAACGGGGATTTCCGATTTGTTAAGACAGCGAAGGAGAAGACCATCATAACCCCTTCAGTAAAGGACATTAGAAAGAATGATATATCTAGCAGACAGCTTGCGGATTCTAGCCCTAGTGTTCCTATTGGCGGAATCAGGAAAGGAAACATTGGTCAAATATCTTACGATATGCGAATACCATTCATCCGATTCTATAAAGTCACAACATGTTACCAAGCTAGAATCGTCTACAATAGCTGGAGAAATAAGGTTGTGAATAACAAATTTAAGATCAACCACAGGGTCCTCTAAAGACACAAGAGAAGCCAAACATGCCATTGTGCCCGCATGTCGATTATCTTTTCGAGGAACAGGTTCCATGGTATAAGAATTGAATTTTCATAATAAAGAGATAGCGAGATCTTTATATTGTGATAATTTGTCTTGTTTTGCTTGATACAGTCCTGTTACTTGTCTTATAATCAATTGAGAATCTCCATAAATATGTATGTACTTTATATTCAGAGCTAAGGCTGCTTTTATTCCCGCTATAAGAGCCTTGTACTCAGCAATGTTATTGGTACATAGGAAATTTAGATGATAGGATAAGGGAATAGATTTCCTTGTAGGAGAAATCAGAACAACACGTGCCCCCGATCCCGTACGACACTTAGAACCATCAAAGTATAATTCCCAAGTTTCATCTTTTTCTATAGAAAAAATGAAGTCATCGGGGAAAGACTCAGAATTAGGGAAGGAGAAAGGTGAAGTGGCCTCAACTAAGTGGTTGGTCAATGCTTGCCCTTTAATTGCTTTTTGTGAAACAAATTTAAGGTCAAATTCAGTTAACATCATAACCCACTTAGCTAGGCGTCCTGATAAATTAGTTTTAGAGAAAAGATGCTTCAAGGGATCAAACTTTACCATGACGTGGACTTCTGAATTTAAAAGATAATGTCTCAATTTCTGAGTCACAAACACCAAGGCCAAGCATTGTCTTTCTATCGCAGAATATCGGGTCTCATAATTGAGTAAGGTATGACTTATGTAATAAACCGGACATTCCTTACCATCTTTATCATGTTGTGCCAACAATGCTACGAGAGCATGAGAGGAAGTAGCCGTATACAGAAGGAAGGGTTTAGAAGGTTTGGCAGGTTGAAGAATAGGAGGACTAGCCAAATACACTTTTAAATCCTCAAATGCTTGCTGACAATCTTCATTCCATTGAAAAGTGATATTCTTTTTGAGAAGTTGAGTAAAAGGAAAGGTACAATCCACAAGTTGAAATACGAACCTACGAATAGCTTGAATCTTTCCTTGTAAGCTTTTAAGTTGAGACACATTTCTAGGAGGTGGCATGTTGACAATAGCATCTATTTTCTTAGTGTCCACCTCAATCCCACGATGCGAAACTATGAACCCTAATAGTTTTCCACTATCCACACCGAAAACACATTTTCGAGGATTCAAGTGCATGTGATATTTATGAATTCTTTCAAAGATTTGACGAAGGATTTTAATATGATCTATGCGAAGAATGGATTTGGCCAAAATATCATCAACATAATCCTCTAAAATCTTATGCATATAATCATGAAAGATAAGGGTCATCGCTCGTTGATAAGTTGCACCGGCATTTTTAAGTCCAAAAGGCATCATTATCCAACAAAACGTACCCCAAGGAGTGGTGAAAGTGGTTTTGAATTGATCTTGAGGGTTAATGAAAATTTGATTGTATCCTGAAAAACCATCCATGAAGGATGACAAGGCATGTCCTGCCGTAGAATCAACTATCATGTCAATGTTTGGAAGAGGGAAATCATCTTTTAAAGAAGCCCTATTTAAATCTCAAAAATCGGTACACATTCCTATTTTGTTATCTAGTTTAGCCACAGCGACAATATTTGAAATCCATGGGGAATAATCAATAGGGCGAATAAATCCAGCCTCCATTAATTTTTCAATCTCAGCCTTAACAAGCAGAGCCACCTTAGGATTCATTTTTTGAATCTTTTGTTTCACGAGCTTAGCATCGGGAACTAAGACAATATTATGAGTGACAATCTTAGGATCTATACCAAGCATGTCAGAGTATGTCCAAGCAAAGATCTCAGGGAATTCATGTAATAAGTCTTCATATTGTTTTTGTTCCTCTTCATCCAAACATTTTCCAATTTTAATAACTTTTTCTTCATTGCAAGAATCCATCTTAACATCAATGGTGTCACTTATGAGAAGATTACTTTGTTGAGGAGTATCCTTTAACTAAAGGAATTCTTTCATAATCTCATCATTGTCGATCTCTTTTCCAAAATAGGCTTTAGTGTTCAAACAATAAGGAAGTCCCCTATTGTGATGATAACGAGGAAGAGTGTCATAGGCTCCCAAGAATTCAGCTAAAGAATCATCGGTAGGGAAGACATCCAAAGCATAGGCACACAAAGGATCCCCATCAATATACTCAGGGTGTTGCATTGATAGAGATGTAGAAATAGCATTAACACTAATGCATGGTCTTTTAGAAGCTTTAGTGCGTTTGTAGGGATTATAGCCAAGTCCAAAGGCATAATTGTGAAAATTATTCTCTAGAGGAACCTTTATCCCTTGTTCGTGAGTGCCACAACCATTTCCATGATACCCATGCTTAGCAAAAATGTGAAAACCACGACCATAACGATCAGCCATTTCAGAAAGAGAAGGCGGTTTTTCATAAGACAAAGAATCAAACTCTTCAGAATTAGAGGTATGAGGAGAAGAAGTTTGAGAAGCGCCCACAAAATTATTGCTCATAGGTTCAGGTAAGATTGACTGATTTTTAGCTTCTCCCTTCTTTTCAACTTTAAGCTCTCTAGAAGGAACCTTATATTCACCTACAAACGTGGGATTGAAATCAAGAGATCCCCAATCATCTTCTGTGAGGACCTTCTCAGGATCAAAATCCTTCTTATGTGTAGATTCAAGTCGAGAAGAATCTTCTTCAGGAGCTCTAGACTCATCCAAAGAATTTTAATCATCAGAGAGTGAGGATTCATCAATAGGTATCTTGTTTAAAGAGTCATCACTAGACGAGGACAGCTTAGAAGAACCCCCTTTGGAAGTAGATGTTTGTAGACAAGCTTGGAAATTAGTATCACCTATCAAGGTATATGTCTTATTGTTATAGATAAATTTAACTTGTCTATGCAATGTAGAGGGGACAGCTTGCATACTGTGAATCCAAGGTCTCCCTAATAACAAATTGTATGTTAAATTTCCTGACATAACATGGATAGGAGTAGGCAAAGTAACAGGTCCCACTGTGAGGGGTAAGGTGATAACACCTAATGAAGTCTTAGCCACATTGTCAAAGCCTCGAATGGGATGAGAGCCAGGCTCAATGAGGGATGTATCCACATTCATTCTATGCAATAGATTAATGCTACACACATTAAGGCCAAAGCCATTATCTACTAGTGTTCATCTTATAGCAGTGTCTTTCATGATAACCACAATCATCAAGGGATCATATTGATGTTGAATTTCACTAGTAGGCAACTCATCTTGGGTAAACACAATTTGAGCCTTAGGATTCATCACATAGTTAACCAAAGATGCTATATTACTAGATATATTTGGTGGAGGAACATTCAAATCTTTCAAGGCATCTTGTAACATTCCATGATGAGCGGAAGAAGTTTGAATCAAATCCCAGAGGGATATCTTAGCAGGGGTAGCTTTAAGTTGTTCTATGAGATCATATTCCTTACCCATAACTTGCGAAATATGGGGAGCTTGTGGAAGAATTGGTTGAGGATGTAAAGCGGAAAATCGCGGTCGAACCCTAGTTGGTCTCCCCTCTTCTAACTCCGAGGAGAGAGAAGGGAGGTTCGCTAGGATTTGATGGGTTTTCACTTAGGGGGAAGACTTTACATTCAAAAGAGGGGTTGAAACTCATAAGATCCAATCCCAAGCAATGTAAGATTGGATGCTAAATGAATTTCAAAGGGTTTGGAAAGCAAAGCTACCCTCTTTTGTAAAGAATGTTGATTAAGCTAAGCATGCATAGAAAGTCATAAAGATTCGCTTATAAACTAAGTTTGGGTTATAGGATGAAGCTGCGGACCTGGAATTAGCAGTAGAATGTCGATACGGCGCTGTTCTGCAAATTTGAGAAAAAGTTGTTGGGACGATGGCGCCCGGCACCACGGTCCTCCAAAAAATCCGCGAAACAAAGGGGGATCTGTTCGTCTCTACACAAGGATTCCAGATCTTCAATCTCAGCCATGTACCTGCAACCTACACACAGAAAAGCGAAGACGATTGGGGGGTTAGGGATTAGGGGTTTGCCTTTAGGTCAAACCCCAGTTTTGGAATTAACCAAGAAATGAGCAAGAGCTGTAAATGTAATGACTGTAAAACAAGTACTAATACCTTGTTCTAAGGATGTTGGTATCCTTATGTGCGAAGGTTTAGATGTTGTATGTTGTATGTTGTAGTAATATGTTGTAAGTGATCTCCTCTTCAATGGTTGAATCCTTGACTTGAATGCAACACTTAGCCTTGAATGGAGACTTGAAATGATCAATTGCTTGAATGCTTGAATGCTTGAGTATAGTTTCCACGCTTTGTACACATATTCTCTTCCTCCTAAATGAGAGAGAAAAATGTAGTTTATATACTTGTCAATTAGGGCTGATAGACTGATTTTCCCGACCTTAGGCCGACCAGGAAATGTAATTTCCAAATTGCAAACAAAAAGACCCGATATCACTTAGGAAACCGGGCCCAAAATAGGACCCAGGGACAAGGGCACTGGGCGCCCTGGTCCTGAGGGACCAGGGCGCTGGGCGCTCTGGTCCCACCTCCGGGACAGCGGGGTGCAAGGAGGTTCAGGCCAATGGTGTTTGAAAAATGCAGTTTTCAGTGTCGTGAGCAAGTTTTGGGGTCTCCATTCAGGTTGCGTGTTGCATCGCCATCGTGAAGACCGAAATGCAGTCGAAATTGCAAGTGTCGCAATTTTAGGACGCTACATTTAGCCCCCACTTTAGCGGGAGTATGTATTCTCATACTTCCGGTAAAGTACAAGGAAACAACATTGAAAGACTTTCACCACGTCAAGGAGGCAAGATACACCAAGCCCCCAGTGGACTAAGGATCTTACGACTTCGATTGACAAAGTAAAAGGGAAGATCACGAGGGAGAACCATGACTGTCAGTAGCAAGGTTCCCTCACTATGAGTCATGCAAGAGAAATACCAAAAATTTTCAAGGCAAAGCTAAGTTCGCCAAGAAATTTTCAAGTATCTTGAAAGGATAGACAGGGTGTATGCCCCCCTACGTTAAAGCGATCGCACACGCCTCAATGGGGGTGATTGTTTTAACGTAGTGATACACATAAGAAATGAGAAAGGAAAGGAGCATGTTATCGCAAAGATTTAGCCCCCAAGTGTGAGATAAACCCAAGGATAATAGACACAAACACAAAGCACGAGGTGACTTCACTTTCCTCGGGGTCAGTATGTTGTATGATAAGTCATGTATATATCATATGTATGTATGCATTATTGTTCTTCATTCCCCAATCAAGGAAGGTCACCTAGAAGAAGGGAACACATGTGTCTTTTGAGTCAACATGAGAGAGACCAAAGAGATCTCAATGCTTTGCATCGTCCTCAAGTAGACAACACTAAGGATGACAAATAGAAGAATGAGAATAACATATAGAAGAAGTAACAAAAGAGAGGGGGAGAGAATCTACTATGCTAATGTACCTAGTCTAGCACGTCATCTACCCCCCGATCTTGCTGATCAATGTTTCGGGAAGGCAGGGAACACGCTAGAGGAGGAACATCCAACACAGCAGATGGAGCTATCACAAGATCCAAACAAGGGCTATGTTCATGTTCCAAGCCACATTGTTCTTGTCTAGGAGCTAGGATAAGTGCTTTAGAAAATTCATTAGATAAATGGTTATCAACATCAACAAGTTCATATTCACTATCAGAAGCAAGAGAAGTAATATTTTCATCATGCATAACATTTTCATCTATATCATCATCAAGATTTATAAAAATAGGATCTTTAACTCGCACAGGATCAAGATCATCATGCATCTTATGTTTAGGAGATTTAGGCTCAATATCCGACTGAGGAGAGAATGGAATAATGCTTGTTGAAGGTGTTTTTGGAGATTGTAAAGTTTGAGAAGCGGTTGCTTGAGCCCTAAGATGACGTTTTCGTCGGCATTCGCGTGCAGAACAATTATGTCTAGTCTTAGTAGGAAGTGTAGAAGACTGAGGAGGAGGAATGTTCTCATCCTTATCACTTGGGTGTTTAGGTTGTGGTCTCTTAGGCTGGAGAATAGGAGAAGAAGAAGGTCTCTTCTCTCTATAAAAGGCAGGAGGAGGAACTGCTCCATATAAAGGAAGAATTTTTGGTTTAGGGAGAAGACCAAGTCCATCATGACGAGGAGGTATAGGTCTACTCTTAGGAAGTTTATTAGGTATAGACATAGTCACATCCATAGGGATGGGTTGGGAATCTTCTTGAGGAAAGACATTAGTTTTGTCTTTCAAAGGAAGAATTTCCTTCTCAAGAATGATAGGAATGTCAAGTTTAGGTGCTCTAGGTTCACTTAGAGATAGGATCATATCTGTTTTCCACTTTTGATAAGATTTAAAAAGATGATCACTTCGCGGAGGAAGAGATTGGAATTGTTTGGGCCAAAAGTAATCAATAGGAACACTAGAGGTTCTTTCAGCTGGTTTAAAGAGACTATGATTGACAGTAACAACTTCACCATTATGGGGAAATTTTAAACACTTATGAATAGGAGAAGCAATAGCTTTCATGAAAGATAGCCAAGGATAGCCAAGCTTCACACGAAATTGTTCCGAAGAAGGAATAATAGCAAAGTTCACATCAAGAGATTTATTATGGACCTCAATAGGCAATGTAATAGAACCAATTGCAGGAGAAGAAAATGCATCAAATAATTTCACAATCACATCTGTTTTGTCATATATCACTTGATTCAATTGCAAAGTAAAAAGAAATTCTTCAGTAATAACATTAACCATGCACGAAGGATCAATAAGCACTCCACGGCAAGGTGTATTTTTAACTTTTGCAACTATGTATAAAGGACCATCAGGTGCTCTAATGGTTTCACTAGAATCAAATGTGATGGAAGGTTCTTTAGGGTTTTCTTGCTTCTCTACAAAGTTAATCACATTCGGAGTCATAGACACAAGACCATCAGATGAGAAAGAGGAATCATTAGCCTCAATCGCATTAGAGGTATGAGAGGTATGAGAAGGTAATGGATCAGTAAAAATCTGAAGATTTTGGTTAGGAGGAGCTACAGATGTGTTGCCTTTATCATTCACTCCAGAAACAGAAATAGTATTATTATCAATCAAATCCTGAATTTTACCCTTTAAAGAAAAGCATTTTTCAGTATCATGACCGGGCTGACGATGAAAATGACAAAAAGCTTTGTGATCAAAATAAGGTGAAGTAATCTTTGTAGGATCAATTTGTCTTATAGGAGGAAGAGTAAGCACATTTTGTCCCAATAACTTATTCATAATATCATGCAATGATTCATTCAAAGGAGTATACTTTCTTTCTTTCATGAAAAATTTAGAAATAGGAGGCACACCTGATGCTGCATTCACATTGTTGTTGATGATGTTTTCATTGAATTTGATGGAATCTCTGTTCGGTTTAAACTTCCCAAATGGTTGTTGACTGCTATCACCCTGATCACTCGGAGCCATAGGATGTGATTGTTCCATTTGACTCACAGTCAGTTGATAATTGTGAAGAGTGGCACACAACTATTGGAAAGAAGTAAACTCAGAAAACAAAAGTTTGTCTCGAATATCTTTTTGTAAATTAGAAATAAAGATTCTTTGAATATCATTATCAGGCACTGGAAAAGAAATTTGAGCATACAAATGCTTATATCTACCAATGAAATCAGTCACTTTTTCTTTAACACCTTGTTTACAATGCATTAAATCAATCAAAATAACTTTAGGACTTATATTGTTTTGAAATTGTTGAATGAAAGCATTTGCCAGTTGTTCGAAAGAAGAAATAGAATAGGAAGGCAATGAGCAATACCATTGTAGGGCTTTGTCTCTTAATGTCCTAGTGAATAGTTTTGCAAGCAACCTTTGGTCATAAGCAAAATCAGTACATATTGTTTGAAAAGTCTTAACATGTGTTAGAGGATCTCCTTTACCATTATAAAGTTCCAAATGCGGGATTTCAACATGTTTTGGAGGAATAGCTCGAACAATGTCAAGAGAAAGTGGGCTCGCTACATCAAATGTGGGCATACTAAACTTAGATTGATTCATAGAGGCAATTTGTTGCTGTAAAGAAGAGACAGTTTGTGCAAGATTATTAATGGTTGCTTCAGTCGAAGAGTTCATATTAGATGTATTAGATTGAGATGGAGGTGTTATGTTATTGAAAGAAGGTAAAGAGTAAGGTGGTGGGACCCTATGATAGTCAACCATAGGGGATGATTGGATAGGAGGAACACTACAAGGAGGAATGGAATGGTTAAATGAATTGCCCCCTTGCGTCATGTTCATTTGTGAGGATGTGATAGGCACACTCATTGGAGGAATGAATGAAGAAGTCGGATTAAATGAAGGAATAGGGTTAATTGAAGAAAGAGGATTGCCCCCATGACTAGTGATCACAGGAGGAATGTCTTGTATAGAGGTAGCCATGATGTTTGATGTAAAGGTAGGTAAACTAGCAATAGAAGTCGTCAAAGGAATAGAATGATTGACTTGTGTAGGAGGTTGTGTATAACCTAAAGATTCAGCACAACTCTTCATAGGCATCACATTTGAATTCACAATATGTTAAATACCGCGCAAAACATCAATTCCATTCTTATCACTTTGAAGCATACGTTTTAGACCCTCAATTAAAGGAAGAGCTTGACTATCGGGATACTCATGAGACATCCATTGGTGAAAATCGTCAAATTGGTTATCCAATTTGGAAAGTTGTTCAACAGAAACTTCATGGGGAGCTTCTTCATCATTAGGAGGATTAGAGGAATTTCCCATGTCCTCGTTAAAAAGGCTATTCAAATTAGGTTCCATCTCCTCGGTAATTAAACCTTGGAAAGACTTAATTCTACGGCTTCGTCTAACGGGAATAGTGTAAGTAGGGCTTATTGTTGTAAAACTCATGCACTAGAGAGAGAGAGAAGATTTTGATTTTAGAGGTAGCAATTTTCAGTAAAACCAGCCAATCTTTCAGATTTAAGCTGTTAAATGCAATCACAACAGCCTCCCGAAATTTTGGAAAAAATGTTCGGGACCATGGCGCTCAGAGTGCAACACGGTCCTTGCAACTTTTTTCGAAATTTGCAGGGATGAAAGGTATGATGATTTTTGAGCTAATCTGAAAAAATTGAAGGATTTTACGATCTGTAGATAGGCCAAATTAAAGTTGCAATCTCAAAATTGAACCCTATCAAGATTGTCAAAAAATGCAAAATTTGAATTTTGAAAAAGAGAGGGAAACTGAAATTTTGAATTTTATGATTTTAGAGGCAATGTCAAAAGCAGTGCAAGTTTTGAAATTTAAAAATTGACTCAATTTCACACTAAATTCAATTTTGAAAGCGAAAATCAAAGTTGTTGTAATTAGGCACTTAATTTCAAGAGTCACAAAATGCAAATATTTGAATAAAGCACTGAAATTTCGAATGAATGCAAACACAATTTTCAGATTTAGGACAGTAAGAACACAATTTTGACACAAAATTTCAGTTTCGATAATTTTTGAATGATTAGGAGCCTTAAACCAAGCAATCACAAGACCAACTTTGACTGTAATTTTGAAGGTGTTAAAATTGATAAAATCAGCCAAAATTCTGGATTTTAGCAGGAAAATACAGCAAGATCTCGCTCCCGAAATTTTGGAAAAAATGTCGGGGACGATGGCGCTCGGAGTGCAACACGGTCCTCGCAACTTTTTTCCAAATTTTCAGGGATGAAAGGTATTATGATTTTATTGCGGAATCCAAAGTTACAGCTGATTTGGAGATGTTTTGATCGGTCAAATTGTCGGACAAAGGTTGAATCAAGAGGGTTTCAAAAATTAGGGTTTTGACTTTTAACCACTTAATTTTCAAAATTAAAGCACTGATATGAATTGATAATTTGTAATAGAAAAGCAGATCTGAATTAAGCATTAACAATTAAACATTTCACAAGTTCAATTACTAAAAAGAAATTTTAGGGTTTTTATGCAATCACCTCTAAAATTTTGCAAAAGATCAAACATGGAAATGTAATCAATTTTTTTTTTAGATCTAAGCATGAAAAATCAGAAAGGATGTTCACGTCGGGTTCACCAAAATGTAAAGCGGAAAATCGCGGTCGAACCCTAGTTGGTCTCCCCTCTTCTAACTCCGAGGAGAGAGAAGGGAGGTTCGCTAGGATTTGATGGGTTTTCACTTAGGGGGAAGACTTTACATTCAAAAGAGGGGTTGAAACTCATAAGATCCAATCCCACGCAATGCAAGATTGGATGCTAAATGAATTTCAAAGGGTTTGGAAAGCAAAGCTACCCTCTTTTGTAAAGAATGTTGATTAAGCTAAGCATGCATAGAAAGTCATAAAGATTCGCTTATAAACTGAGTTTGGGTTATAGGATGAAGCTGCGGACCTGGAATTAGCAGTAGAATGTCGATACGGCGTTGTTCTGCAAATTTGAGAAAAAGTTGTCGGGACGATGGCGCCCGGCACCACGGTCCTCCGAAAAATCCGCGAAACGAAGGGGGATCTGTTCGTCTCTACACAAGGATTCCAGATCTTCAATCTCAGCCGCGTACCTGCAACCTACACATAGAAAAGCGAAGATGATTGGGGGGTTAGGGATTAGGGGTTTGCCTTTAGGTCAAACCCCAGTTTTGGAATTAACCAAGAAATGAGCAAGAGCTGTAAATGTAATGACTGTAAAACAAGTACTAATACCTTGTTCTAAGGATGTTGGTATCCTTATGTGCGAAGGTTTAGATGTTGTATGTTGTATGTTGTAGTAATATGTTGTAAGTGATCCCCTCTTCAATGGTTGAATCCTTGACTTGAATGCAACACTTAGCCTTGAATGGAGACTTGAAATGATCAATTGCTTGAATGCTTGAATGCTTGAGTATAGTTTCCACGCTTTGTACACATATTCTCTTCCTCCTAAATGAGAGAGAAAAATGTAGTTTATATACTTGTCAATTAGGGCTGATAGACTGATTTTCCCGACCTTAGGCCGACCAGGAAATGTAATTTCCAAATTGCAAACAAAAAGACCCGATATCACTTAGGAAACCGGGCCCAAAATAGGGCCCAGGGACCAGGGCGCTGGGCGCCATGGTCCTGGAGGACCAGGGCACTGGGCACCCTGGTCCTGAGGGACCAGGGCACTGGGCGCTCTGGTCCCACCTCCGGGACAGCGGGGTGCAAGGAGGTTCAGGCCAATGGTGTTTGAAAAATGCAGTTTTTAGTGTCGTGAGCAAGTTTTGGGGTCTCCATTTAGGTTGCGTGTTGCGTCGCCATCGTGAAGACCGAAATGCAGTCGAAATTGCAAGTGTCACAATTTTAGGACGCTACAGAGGATTAGGAAGAGAAACTGGAATAACAGGAGGAGGATTAGGCTGCCTATTATTTTTGGTGTGATAAGTATGGGCAACCGCATGATAACTCTCTCTAGTTAATTGCTTGGCATAACTATAAGGACTTATAGGTTTTCTTCCTTGCACAGTGATGATTGGTTTATTTAGAGTACGAAAGGAATCATGATCATACCCTCCTTGGACAGTAAGGAGAGGTGATTTAGGAACTTGAAAGGTGGGAGAAGGATAAGCACCTTGGACTTCAAAGAGAGGCTTATTATGCTCATTCAAGTTTATCATGTTAACCAATTTAGAAGTCTTGTTCTTGTTTAAAGATTTTGATAAAGCCACAAAGTCATCAAGAGCATCATCCAACAAAGCATGATCATACCGATTAAAAGGTTTATCTTTTGATTCAAAAGGAGACATCTCCTCATAGAGGGGATTATTGAACACAACCATGTTACTATATTTAGTGGAAGAGTTGATAGGAATGTACCCTTGAGAGGAACCATTCGACTTATCTTTCTCATCACATCTAAATGGCATAGTAACAAGGTTTATGAGTTTTTTGTAAAATGAAGGTTTGGCATTTTTAGGGTTCAAAAACTCATTTAAAGCTTCATCTAATTCATCTTGGCTATACTCATAATAATCATCATAAGCACGAACATTTTGCAAATAAAAATCTGACATTTTGAAATAAAGGTTGCATAAAATTTAAACACACAATGCAAAGAAACACACTCTCTCTCTTTTTTTTTTTTCTTTTTAATGAAAATGAAATGAAAACACACTAAATCTAGATCTAGATCTAACAAATGCAATGCAAGAGGAAGCAATAATAGATTCACGTTGGGTTCACCAAAATGTGTAGGGGAAAAAGCGAGACTAGGTTAACATGCCCTAATCCTACCTTTTCACACACATTACGGAATACGAAAGAGCCTAGAGGTATCACACAATTGGCTACTTCTTTTTGTGAAAGAGAGAGCCACGGGCTACCTATTAGGATTTCTATTCCTTTGTTGTAATTGAAAGATAAAATGATACAAGTTCAAGTCCTAATCCCAAAATGCATGTATGAACTAATAACAAGATTGCAGAATTGAGATTAAACAATGAACAACTGTAAATACAAGGATGAAATAAGAATGCAGATGCATACCCGGAGTCAAAATCTAAGTGAAAATGTTCGAGATGGGGGCGCGGGTGCCACTGTCTTGATACTATGTCGAAAACTGCTCCTGAAACTGCTGTCTTGCACTCTGGAAACTATCAGAAATGCTATCTGTCAGGAGGACCAGGGCACCCAGCGCCTCTATCCCAGGGACCAAGGCGCCCAGTGCCCTTGTCCTAGCAGGACTAGGGTGCCCCATGGAGTGCTGTCTCAACCTGCTTTTCCCGGATCTATAACCAGCGGCGTCATCCGAGTCCCAAAACCTGCACTTATATCCAACCCCAAGGGAGAGGTAGAAGCCAATCTTCAGTTGATAATCTCCTATTGTTCTTCAATGTCTTCCAAGCACTAAATGGATGAGTGAAATTTATAAATGCTTGATAGAGGGATGTTGAATGTTGTTGAAGTCTTCAAAGATCTACTCTTTCGCTGCATATGAGGTTCTTGAAAACAAAAATGGGATCCTTTCAAATGAAGAAAGAGAGCTCTTATGTATGAAACCCTAGATCATAATTTCATCTTTTGGCCGACCTAGAGATTGAATCTCCCACCAATTTTCTTGGGGTTAAGCTTTATTTTATGATTGGATTGTGCTCCTAAAATTTCAGGAAAAATGTCGAGGACCATGTGCACTCCGGGCACCACGGTCTCGACAACTTTTCACCAAATTTTCAGGGCCATCGGATATGATGATTTTAGAGAGAATCCCGAAGTTATAGGTGATTTTGAGATGTTTTGACCCCCAAAACCAAGCCCCCAAGTTCAAAATAGGACTTAATTAGGGTTTTTGATTGAATGATGTATTGGAGGAATAAAATGAAAAGGGCACACTTTAACGAAAGGGCCCAACTTTATGATGTGGAGAATGGTGAAATAGGACCTTAGACCTAATTAATTTGATTAATTAAGTGCTAAAGGAGAAATGCAATGTAAAATGTAAAATGCACCAAGGCAGGTGCTAAACTAGGTGTGAAATTGTACCACCCTAGCAAGTGCGTACAATTTACGACGCTACACCTGTCATCTAGCAGAAGGCTAGAAATGGTAAAAAGGCAAATTAGGGTTTACGCCCTAATTGAGGAGCATTAATTAGGGTAGGTGAGAAATATGCTTAAAAGGATTTTTCAAATCATTTCTCACTATCAGTTTTCGAGCGAAGAAAAGTTTTTCAAAGAGCAGAGCGATGAAAAGGTGATTTGAGCTGAGATTTTGAGAAATTGAGAAATCACGAAGGAGATTCAAATTTAAACTGCAAACGGTCAAGTGGAGAACACAAAGTGGTAATTCAACAATCGACGGAGTGTGAAGTGAAGGAGAATCTGCAAGCCCTAAATCTGCATGTTTCAAAAGGTATTTATTGAGTTCTTGAAATTTCTATCATGGCTTCCACATCTCATACCAGTTCTAGTGCATCTGTCGAGTTTGCAAGTTTTATTCAATGAAAGTCTAAGTATAATGCCCTATCACAAGTCTCGGCAGGTGTGATAGTAGAAGAGGGAATTTCTAACTACATAGATTGCAAGATTGAAGACCTAGGGTCTCTAGCCATCCACTCCCACTTAGGTTTATTTTGTGGAAAGGATAAGAAGATCAAACCAAAGTATGATATTTTGGAAAAGAAGAAGCTCCGCAAAGCTATTTACTTCCTGGAGGATTTCATAGAGGATTATATAAGAATAATTCTAAGCAGAGTCCATGGTGACAAGATGTACCTGGAGAGAACACATGATATCACACCATAGGCAATTCATGTAGTCACCGAATTCTACAACACAGGGGAAGTGCCAGCCCTAAGGACGGTAAGAAAAACTGAAATGTCCAAGCTCACCAGTTTAGTGAGAAACTCACAAGGCATGACAGTCAATTCTATCAAGGATGATCTGGTTAAGTATGCCTACATGATGATAGGCTACTAGGCATTCTTGGCCAATAGAATTAATTATGTATCTGCTGCAATGGTAAATGCCGCTTACCAGATGATAATGGAGGATGCATCATTTGACCTGTGCACCAGTATGCAGAGACAACTCCTATTGAATCTGAAGTCGATCAAACAGGATAATGCACTAAGGTTCAAATTTGGACAATCCAAGGCTACTTTCCAGGAGTAGGAGATGTCTAGTGGTTTGTTGACCAACCGGTGACTAAACAAATTAAGGAAAGCATTCAAGCAATTGGAACCAATTACCCGAATGTTTCGAACAAGTATTTTGATGAGTTTAGATGAAAAATGAGCCAAAGAATGAGAATATTAGGTGACATCGTCAATAAATATGAGGACGATATTTGTTTCACCATCAAGGTGGATCAATGCATAATGGAGGTTGTTGAGCCTAGAATGGAAGAAGTGGAGCCAATGGGCTATAAGGTGATGAATGATATGCTGGAAGGGTATGCCTCTACCCTTATTACCTTGCCGCTTAGGCTAAGAGGACTGGAACCTATCTGGAAAGGGTTACACCAGTTGAGGAACCCACTACAAAGAAAGGAAAAGAACCTATAGTGAAGAAGGCAAAGGCAGTGCCTGCAGCATTAGCACTGGTTACAACAGCGAGTCCAAAAGTGACCAAATGGTCACCAGCCAAGAAGAAACCGGGAGTAGTACCGGCTAAAGTCTTTGAGAGGAAAAGGAAGACAAAAAGCACTACACTGGACTCAGAGGAAACTGTGTCTGAGGAGCAGCCCAAGAAGGCAAGACAGAAAAGAAAGAAGACAAAGAATGAACCGGCATCATCTAAACCAGTAAATATTGATATCTCCTCCTATAAACCTTTGACACATTGTCAAAGAACAATCAAGAATGTTAGGAGAAAATTGCTACATGATTTAATTGAGCATTTTGATGACTTTAATGATGATGAAAAGGAAGCGGTTGAAAAGGAAATAATTCAGTATTTATGTGTTAATGATCGGTCACCTTTAGAAATTAGATCTGAAACACTGGATTCTTTGTATAAGTCCTTAGACAATAAATGGCGCATTGCCATAGAGAAGGAATAGGAAATGAGAGAAAAAGTTTTTGCTGAACATTTTCCTAATGTATCAAATTCTGAACTGTTCGATGTATTGAACAAATACAAAGGTCTTTTCTTCATGAGAAGAAGAAGACTCCTGTTACTGGAAGGGAAGGGCAAGGAAGTTCTCAAGGATACACACACTTGTGCTCTACAAGCTCTAAAGATGCATTGAGTGGTTGAAGACAACTGGCAAGCTGAGAAAGAACCGGTTATAACAAAACCAGATGAAGAATTTGATGATGAAGGAAACTCGGTTGATGAACCGGTCGACACCATTGATGTCGATGCCCTGGATGTAGAAGATGTTACTCAGGAAACACCATCTGAGGCAAAAGGATAGGAGCAATAGGCTGAATAGGTTGATAAGCAAGCTGAGGATAGACAAGAAGAAACAAAGGAAGAGGCTGAGTAGAGGAAGAAAGATGAAGAAGAGAAGAAGAAGAAAGATGAGGAAGAAAAGAAGAAGAAAGATGAAGAGGAGAAGAAGAAGAAGAAGGATGAAGAAGAGAAAAAGAAGAAAGAAGATGAAAAGAAAAAGAAAGAAGAGGAAGACAAGGAAGAGGAGAAGAAGAAGGAAGCAGAGAGAAGAAGAAGGAAGAGGAAGAAAAAGAAGAGAAGAGGAGAGAAGCAGAGAAAAGGAAGAAGGAAGAGGAGGACAAAGAAGAGGAGAAAAGGAAAGAAGTAGAGAAGAAAAAAGAAGAGGAGGATAAGGAAGCAGAGAAGAGGAGAGAAGCGGAGAAGAAGAAAGTAGAAGAGGACAAGGCAGGAGAAGCAGAGAAGACCACCCAGATGGAGACTCTGAAGGCAACCGGGAGTCAAGCCAAACCAGTTGATCTCACCAGTCCTATCGATCTCCAGTCTGCAAGTGAAACGGAGCTAATGCAGAGCATCAAGGTTTCTCAAGAGCACCTTGAAATTATTTGAAGGATGTAATTCAAGCGGCTGTGGAAACTCTTACCAGTTTGATACCTGGTACAAATCTTCCCAACACCGATTCATCACTAGCAAAACTTAAGCTCCTATGCACAGTAGTGGATGATCAGGTGTAGAGCCTAGAAGAGGCAGCAGAGGCAAATGTCAAGAAGGAGCATCAAAAAGCTCTCAATGTAGCTCTGGTGAAGAAGTTGAATGA
This sequence comes from Cryptomeria japonica, assembly GCF_030272615.1. Lineage (NCBI taxonomy): Eukaryota > Viridiplantae > Streptophyta > Pinopsida > Cupressales > Cupressaceae > Cryptomeria > Cryptomeria japonica. The sequence continues at coordinate 707,691,286 of NC_081411.1, read as the reverse complement.
GCTTTGGTCTGAACTAAAGAAAGAACAAAAGGATATAAGGGACGCTCTAGATGAGGGGAATCTTCTACTCAGCAAGATCTGCCAATCCCATCTATTCTATGATGATGTGCTAGCTCAGAGGCAAATTCAAATGGACTTGCAATCCTACATGAGCACATTCAAGCCACCTTATGATTCCTTTACAACTTTTGGGCAAACTGTTCACCGGTTTCACATCCAGTCAGCAAAAATGGAGCAAGAGATTAGCACCCAGTCTAGAGATTTGCAGGAGCTACAACTAGTTCTACTCCCATGATTGCAAATTCTTCAGAAGTGTTATCTGAACCTGGATGCCTTGACTGTTACACAAGAGATTAGCACAATTGATGCCATGGAAGAACAGGTCTCCTAGATGTAGACAAAAAAAGAAGTAGCCACCTCCCTACTTGAGTCCTAGTCTTTGTCGATGAAACAATTCTTGCAGGACTTTAAATCTATTTTTGACAAGTATCATTCCTTATTATCATAAACTTTTATTATTTTAATATCAAATGGAAACAAGGTTGTACTTTGTCATTGTTGGCAAAGGGGGAGAAGAATTCTATTTGGGAGAAGTATCTAGTAATCAAAATTTTGGTATATGCTCTAAATATCTCAATGATTATGCTCTATATGCAAAAAGTGTTATACCTTGTATTGTTAAAGGGATAGTGTATATGCTTAGGGGGAGCAATTTTGCTAATGGCATGATTTTGTTGTAAAACACTTAGATGTCAAAATTTTATTTTCCTAAGTGTTTCCATTAATGCCAAAGGGGGAGATTGTTGGCATTTTTTATGTTTATGTTGTGATTGTCATTGATGGACACACACTTGCATTGAGATCTCCTTTATATGTATGGGTTAGAACACAACTGGTATTTGTTCCAACTGGTATGTTGTATTATAGTCTTTAGACAATTGGTGTTTTGCAGAATGTGTTTCTCGGTCTGAAGTGGCATGTTGACCCCAAGTGGTTCATGGATACCAAGTGGTACGAGGGATTAAAGCGGCATAACACATTTTTCCCAGTCTTCATTTTTGTCAAACTGACAACTGACATTTTATATGAACCGGTAATACTCTGTGATGAGTTACCAACCGGAATTTTGTGATGAGCTACCATCCACTGATTGTTTGACGGTGCCGACACCTAAATAGTGCTTTTTGTGTCATGGTACCAAGTATGTCCAGGTTCATTGAACCTAGGAAATTGTTATGTAATCCTATTGGACCGACATGAAATCAGATTCCTTTATAAGGACATCATGTCTAGGGTTTTAGGTTGTTGATGTGGTTGTAGCAAAAGTTTATGTTGTTGCTAGGGTTTAAGGTGGTTGAGGAGTTGGAGAGAATATGAATGTGTAGAAGAATGAAGTAATGCTGGAATGCATTTGGAACGAGCTATCAAGGATCTAACCGAGCAGTCTGTGCTACTAGATAGATCAAACACTTGTTAATTACTCACATCTTTGACAAGTCTGTAGCCCTTAACTGGGTAGGCCCAAAAGCCTTTTGTAAATCCTCTAACAAGGTGGTTCACATATGTGGATCTAAAATCCTCTAGCAAGGTAGTCTTTAATCAGACTTATCTCCTAATAGAGATTGAGATTCCTAACAGTATCTGTTCTGGTAAAGAACATTGTAAGACCTTAGCCGGTTTGGTTCCTCTTCTGTAGATAGTTACTTGTGAGTTCCATCTCACCGTAGTTTTTTCCCATTTGGGTTTCCACGTCAAAATCTCTTGTGTTATGGTGTTTCTACTTCTGTGGGTGAATGCATTATTAGCTATTTGGTTTGCATGTGTGTTAACCCATTTGTCTGCTAAACTATTTTACTAGTTTACTGTTAGTCTTGCAAAGTGTTTAAGTGCAGAGATTTTTGGCATACTAATTTGCCCCCCCCCCCCCCCCCTCTTAGTATTCATCAATTAGGATGACTTGATCGCATTTTCAAAGAAAACAAAGGACCATTTCCTTCATCTTGAAAAGATATTTATCACAACCCTTGAATATGGAATTTCTTTGAACCCTAAGAAATTTAATTTTGTTGTTACTAAAGGTAAACTCTTAGGTCATATAGTTTCAAAGGATAGGATTAGGATAGATCCAAAAAGAGTAGAAGCAATAGATAAAATACCTATCCCAAAGACCTTAAAGTCCATTCAATAATTTTTTGGCCAAATCAATTTTGTTAGAAGGTTTATCTCTAATTTTGCTGAGATTGTGAAGCCCATATCAAAAATGTTGAAGAAGGGAGCTAAAATTCATTGTACTGCAGAAGCCTTAGATTCTTGTGCATCTATTAAGAAAGCGATCATAGAGGCACCAATGTTAAAATCTCTATATTTTAGCAAGCCTTTTCAAATTTTATCCTTTTCCTCTTTTCATACAATTGCAACTATGGTGTTTCATAAGAATGATGAAGGATATGAACAACCCATAGCTTTTTATAGTAAATCCCTTCAAGTTGCAAAATTGAAATATGATCTGGCAAAAAAAAAGGCTTATGCATTGGTAAAGGTAGTCAAAAATTTCAAACCATACCTTATGGGAGCTAAGGTTATAGCATATGTACCTAATGGAGCTATGAAAGATATTTTTTTTCAATCAGAGGTGATGGGAAGGAGATGCAAATGGATAAATAAAGTTCAAGAGTTCAATATAGATATCCAAATCACCAAATTGGTTAGAGGGAAAGGCTTGGAAAAACTCATGGTGGAAGAGAACTTAGAAGTTGCACAAGTAAATACCCTATCTAACTTAGAAGAAAGTATTTGTAGCCTAAAACATACCCCATGGTATACAAACATATTATAATTTTTGAAAAATATGAGATATCTAGATGGTTTGATAGATAATCAAAAAAGATTTTTGAAGCTTCAAGCTCATAAGTATGTTTTTGTTTGTGGAGATCTATACTACAAGGATAAGGAAGGTGTTCTATTATTCTATCTTGATGAGCATTAGGCCAGGGTTGTATTAAAGGATATGCATTCAGGGGTATGTGGTGGCCATCTTACAACAAAAACTATTGCCCATAAGATTATAAGGGAAGAATATTATTTACCTACATTATTTGGTGACGTTCATGCTTATATCAGGAAATGCAAACCATGCCAGAAGTTTTCTAGCAAAATTAAATACTCGAGTGCATTACCCCTCAGGCCTATGCAAGTTGAAGCTCCTTTTCATTGGTGGGGTATTGATTTTATTCGTAAGATGTCTGAGAGTTCTAGTGGTGGACACAAATGGATCCTTATTGCCATAGATTATTTTACAAAGTGGATAGAGGCTATCCCAACTAGGCAGGCTACCAACAAAGTGGTTATTGATTTCTTGAGAAGAAATATCATTACTAGATTTGGAGCACTAGTGAGGTTAATAATGGACAACACCATGTGTTTTAGATCTAAAGAGTTCACTGATTTTTACAAGTCTTATGGTATAAGTATATCATTCTCATCCCCATATCATCCACAAGGCAACAGATAGGCTAAAGTGAGCAATAAGAGTATCTTAAAGATTATCAAAAGAATCTTATGAAAAATAAGAAGGTATGGGATTCAAAAGTTAAAAATGGCACTATGGGATGATAGAATGACCATCAAGAAGGCAATAGGAAAATCACCATTTGAATTGGTATATGAGACTCAAGCTAGACTACCAATGAATAACTTGTTACCAATGTACAATTTTATCCATGAAAATGATTGGGATATACTAGAGCCAATGGATGATAGAATAGAATAGTTGCAAGAGCTAGATGAAATTAAAAAATGATGCTCATAAACAGAATATGAATCTACAATAGCAAAGAAAATACCTATTTAACAAAAGAACCACTAAAAGAAAGTTTAGCCTTGATGATTTGGTTTTGGTATGGAATGAAAGAGGACAAGACAAGGGTATGCATGGAAAGTTTGAAGCTTTGTGGTTAGGTCCATATGTGGTTGCAAAAAAGAATAGCAAAGATTCTTATTTTTTGAAGAGATTGGAGGGTGAAATTCAAAAACTGTCGGTGATGGACAATTTTTGAAGTATTTCTTTGTTTGAAATCTTTCTCTATGCACAATAGGTCAGTGTGCATTTGTATATATTCCCTATGTTTTTTGTTGGTCTACTCTCCAAATATTCTAGAATATCACCTTGATTATGGAAAGCAAGCATCCCCAACCAGAGCCGTTGCTAGGACTATCAAAATTTGCTAAATCTAGGTTGGAAATTTGTTCCTTTTTTCCCTTTTAAGGTTAGGGTTTTGAATTTTTTTACAAGTCCTAAGTTGTTTTATTTTTCCCTAGGCATTCGTCCTCCTTGTTGGTTCCCCAAAATGCACTTGGCGGGGTTTTTGCACTGCCGCATGAACAAAAACCAAGTCGGGCCCTCAGATCATGCATGGAGGGGCTAGCCTCTAGACTGTTTAGGATACTCAAGGACTTAGACCAACAATATAACAGGGATTTTTTAATTATCCTTATACACTTCAGGCTCTGCAAAACCCAGGAGGGTGTTCCCTTAATGCTTCTGCAATCTCCACACCACACTTGCAAGTGACATTAAAACAAATCAGATGGTCTCACTCCTAAAGGGGGGTTCAAACAAAGATGGAGAATGCTACAGAGTGGATAGCTCTGAGTGATCCTCAACATGCTTTGGAGCTTGAGATGACTTTTCGACAAGAAGCATCATACACAAACTGAAAAGATATTCTACTATTATCAAAGCTGTAACAAGTTGTTGATGAGTTATGAGTAAAGAAATGCCATAGAAAAATGACTCTGAGTAGTGATCAATGTCTTAACTAAAATTATAGAATGCAAGATAAATATGCAACAAAAACCTTAATCTAATGGCCAAAGATCTTGAGATAACACTGCCTTACAATGTATCTCATCTATCTATCCCAACCCACAATACTTATCGAAATCCCTGTATAAGCCCTATTAGTCTGCAACTCCTATATAAGTAGTTTAACTGACCCCTTAGATCAGAGCATAAGATAGAAAAAACACGCATCACAACAATGCAACAGATGAGAAAAACCCTTGATCTTACTCAATCAAAAACATAACATGGTCATACATTGGAGAAAATGAATTCGGACAATATTTTCATTCATTTCATAAGCTATTTTCTATTATAAATTATATTACATAGAACTCCTTCAAGAACCTACAACAAACTAAGACACAAAAACCATTTTATTTTCTCTAAAAATTCTATTACATTGTACTCATTTCACCTAAACCTATTATACATGACCAAGGATTTGAATCCAAGCTTTCTGGACCAAATTTATTGATCTTTGTCTCATGGCTCTGATTTCCCTTTTATAGAAAGAAGGGAGAAACAAGCTTTAGGCCAGAGAAAACACCTATCACAAGCTTATAGGATCACTTGTTACTTTATTACAAAATATTCCTCACAGTCTCCCAAAAGACTATCCATGTTGGCGATTATGATGAAGTAGAACCAAAATTCCCAACTGCATTTTGGTTGAAACAAAAATCTTTGAGTCATGTCACTATCACCCTTGATAGACCGTGAGATGCTCCTTGATATTTCATAGAGTACTTTCCCCTTCTTGAAAAGGGTTTAGATCCCAACAAGAAGTAAAATCGCCCCTACACTAAAAGAGGAGTTCATGCCTTTATGCCCAAGATCAGAGAAAGTGGAAAGAGAAGCTTGTGGGAGAACATAGAAGGAGAAGAAGGGGTTACATCTTGCATATCATTGTATAAATGACTGGTTGTCAACTCCCCCAACCATATTTTGATCCCATTCCTTTCATGAGGCTTCTTCTTTAAATCTCTTCCAACGAGTGACAAAGAGGAGGTAGAGGATATGTCATGCAGGTCTGGTTCTGGAAAGAAATAGATTCCAAACCTCCATCGACTATCCTCCCCACTTCCAAGACTCCATCAACTATAAACATACTCATTCTCATAGGAAATCCATCTGGTATCACAAAGATTAGTGTAACTCCTAGCATGATACTGCTCAAAGATCATTTTCATCTTGTTCAACACCTTTTGAGAAGATAATGAATTCTCTGTTCTTTCTACCAATTGAAGACACCACATGACCGTATTATAATGAAAATACCTCTCTTGGTGGTGTTCGTGCATGGGAAAAATCATCATTCCAATTCTTTTCTACTCATCCTACCAGTAAATAGATTCAAAAAATCATATTCATCGAATGAAGAACATCATCAAATTCAAACTACTAATTCACTGTCTTCTGACCAAGTTCACCTTATGTGAACAATTTTGTTCCTGATTTCTTGATTTTCTACCTCACTATGAGAATCTCTGACAATATGAATCCTCTGATTTTGTTGATAGGTCCTTGATCATCTCGCTTACATCTCATGAATCATCCTTATCTATTTCATCTCTCTGAGGATCTTAATTTCTTTATGTGGTGGCAATGAAAACTTGTAGATGTTGCTACCGTAGGGACTGCCAATCTTGTCCTGCTAATATTACTTGACCCAAGAAAACACCTCTCCAATCGGCATTTTGAGAGTCAATCGGTATCCACTTGTCTTGACTTGTCTCTATTTGTTCCATGTCGATGGGCCTATTTCCTTCTGCCTTTACTTTCCTGCGTGAACAACAATGAGACAGTCTGAATTACTACTTTTGAAAACCTTTTTCTGTTTCCACCATTGATTTTGTCCAACATGGCACATCGCACGATCACCATTGGTCAATAAGGATATTGACCTTCCAATGTAGCAAGTGGGCCCGTTAAAACTTGACAAAGCAATGCCAAATCATTCTTCAATATCTTCTCTATCAGCTGCCCTGCTATCGGACTTGTTTGACTAGCCTCGGACACATGGCATCATCTCATGATGTCACGGTCCTTAATCTCTCTGCATCTTTTATCTTGGGACTGTGAGGGCCATTAGATCTATCTATTCATTATGTGCAGCTTACAAAGTCTTCCTAATACTTGTTGTTATCCTCCAAGCATCTTTTTTTCTTGGGTCATAACATCTTCATTTATTCGAAACACGTGCAAGTTCATGGGACCTTTAGATGCTCGGTATTTAATCATGGAAATATAAGTCAAAATATCAAACTCAAACTTAGGGAAAATGAAAACCCGTAGGAACATAAAATGGGGGCCTGACCATAATACAAAAAGCATAAATAGGCCGATAGAAGATAACACCTATGAAATGAAACATGATCCTTTTTACAATGGAATAGACCCTCATTCTTAAAATAAAAAGGTAACGTGAGTTTATAACAGGTTTGGGTTTTTTAAAACAAAGAGCTCATTTAGGAACATAAAAATCTTGAAAACCCAAAATGTTGAGGGCAAAAATAGAGAACAATAGTGATTCAAAATGACCAAAATCATGTCAAGAACACCACATTTTTGCATAGTTATTTTCAAGACTATCAGTGGCTCTAGTTGGGGATGATCATCACTCTAGGATGATATGAGGATCTAGAATCTCAGGTGGAGCAGACTAGAAAGGGATCTACCTGGACAGGGTAGTCCAAATTAGAAAACAAACCTACTCTAATATATATAAGGCCTAATCTACTAATCATGGAAAATAAATACTTCAAGAGAAGTAAAATTCCAAGAATTGTCCATGAACAGGAAATTCAAGGACTACATCTATCATTTCTTGGAGAAGATATGAAATGAAAATCCTCTCCCCACTTGCTTTGAATTAGATATGGGCCTGAGAAAATGACATCAACTTACCATTCCTTCCTTTGTCTTCCTTCCTATCACTCCATATCTTGATCAAAACCTTTATCCAAAAACTAAATACAGTTGCTCCTTGTACAAGTTTCATGACCTGTATCTGTAATTCATTATTTTGGTATTAGCTTCATTTCTAGTTCCATTCTAACTCACCAAAGCTTCAACCCTCAACTATATTTATTTTTCATGTTACCAGCACAAGTATGAAAACACTTGTACATGTCCATTGGGTTGCAGAGTTAACCTCCTTCCCCTACAACCTATACTGTAGTTTGAGAAAATAAAACTCTGACTGATGGCCCCAGGCCATAAAAAATGAATCACCAATGTTTTCCTTTATCAAAAATTTGATTCTCATCCACAAATGTAATCATTGAGTTTAAAATATTACCATATACATGTTGACCACCTTCAAAAACATTTACAAATTGCAAACCCATCCTACATTTGATATCATCCAAATCCCTTCTGATTAAGGAAACACTCATCTGGCATGTAATTAGGAATTCTGACATGTATTCTTGCACATTGCTATCATCAAGGACAAATAAAACTCCTTGATTAGCTTGGGTGGCCCCTTCCTTATTATAAATACCATCCCCATAGGCATCAGAGATTCCTTCAACATTACCATCATAACCAGTCATGGAAAGAAATTGGCCTTCATCGCAGGAAATTAAGTCAGCGTTCACATTGTGGTCAATCTTCACCATTTTTGGGTTTTCAACCTCCTCCTCATACAAAGGATTTGAAATCATATGAAAACCTTTCTCATAAATATTTAGGTAGAGCATAGGTTGGTCTATATATGCATCCTCATCAAATAGTGCATTAAAAACTTCACTGAAACTGCTGCCCACCTTAAATTCACACTCACCCTTATTAGGCATAAGGTAATCATAATCTAAGCTATAACAACTTTCAACATTGTAATATTCATTGTTGTAACTCTCAAAGGCTTCAACAAAATCATCATGACTACCCTGGCCCTTTCCTTTATCCTTTTCAACCACACCTTTTGGTTCATATGTGTTTTCATGATTTGAGAATTCAAGAATAATTTGATCCACTGCATAAAGTTTTTCTTGTAATGGAGCGAGTAGTATATCATTACTTATAATGCTTGTTTCAAGCATATCTACCTAGACTATCTCTTCACATTCATCACTATCAACATATTGGCATGGGATAAGCATAGGCTAAAGCATATTTTATTCATTGGTACATACCATGGAATTCTCTAGTTTATTAATACAGAATGGTGTAACAATGTTCAAGTTTTCATCATTACATACAGCTAATCCCTAAGAAAATGAATATGTCTCACCAAAACCTTGTATCTTATCATCATCTTCATTAGATGTACAACCTTCCAATTCTTCTTGATACAAGTTATCAAATCCATCTGAACCATAAGATTGAAGATAGACCCCTTGGGTGACATCCTTACTGAAAGGAGTAGTAATTCTATCACCTGGTGTAGCCACTGAAACTACTTTCATCTCTGTACCATTTGTATCATATAAATTTTCATTAACCTCATCTTCACTAATATGACGAATAACTATTGTCTGAGACAAGTTATCTTCACTCACATTTTGATATAAATCATAGGTTTTAACGTATCTTATATGGTCAACAAGAGTGTAGGTGATTTGATGTTGATCTTCAACACTTGACTCACACCTCTCTTCAATATCTAGTATCTCTGGATAGCAAGCTCTTGTAGTGAAATAACCCTTAGGGATTTCATATTTCAAATTATTCTCAATATCCATTGCTATCATATAAGCCTAGTATAGGGCTTGAGGATCCTTATCCCTTATTAAGTAGCTCATTTCTTCATCAAATGCAGCTAAGTAAACAACCAAACATATTGCATCATTTGGCTTGTAACTTTTGGGAATGTCATCCAATGTTCTTGCAAATCTGAGATTGAAAACAAGGAGCAATTCATCTTCTGTTCTTTTCATAGCCATGAATCCCTTTATAGCTGAACTGGGATTAACCCTTTCACCAAATTGTTCCAAAAAGGATGCACTTAGCTCATCCCATGAAGAGATAAAACCTGTTGGCAAATATGAAAATTAGTCTCTGGCATTTTCTTTTAAAGATTGAATAAAAATATTCATTCAAACATCTTCCCGACTTATCTCAAAATCTCCTATCAAATCAGAAAACCTCTGCAAGTGTTGATGTCTTGATTCTGATCATTTCCCATAAAAACTGTTAGCATTTGGTATTATACTAGACAATGGAAGATTGTTGGCATTTCAATAAGGATATTGAGAAGGTTGTTGATGATTATGGATATAACTGATTAAGGATGTTTAATGTCTTGATATTATTATTTTGTTAATGATGTCAAGAAATTGATTTTCTAATTTAGTATGATGTTGCCATATCTTGAGAAGTATGATTTGAAGAGTATAAAGATGTCGGTAAAAGAAACAGAAAGAATATGATGAATAAGGGGATGAATAAGGTATTCAATGGGCAACTATTACTGAGTCAGACAATGATGAGATCATGATGTTTAGATTGTTTTGACATCATACATATGTTATAAATTGTAAGGTTAATACTATACTATGTTACCAAGCAAAGAACCTAGTCGGTAAACCCTAAGGAACCTAGACGGTAAACCCTAAGGTTATCACTATTGGTTAATGAAGGCGAAATGTGTACCGAGTGAAGTTTAGTATTTACCGAGTTATAACCGAGTTGTAACTGAGCTGTAACAGAATGCATTAAATGTTTACATGCGTTATTTAATGAAGGAAGCTGATGAGCTGGAGTTACTTAAATGATTGCTAAGCCATGCGTCAAGTTTGTTAAAGAATCTATGGCAATGGAAGATCGACAGGAAGATCTACAACTCAGATTAAACCGCAATACCTTAGCACAAGTTTGAAGAAATATATGCAAGTTCCAAGGTGAGGTAAAACATTTTTCAAATCGAAAGATGCATTGAACCTAGACAAGATTGAAGATCTGATGGCTATGATTGATCATGGGAAATGTGATCAAGGAAATTAAGTGGTTAGCTAATTGTTTATAAATAGGGAACTATTGATAAACAATGTATGCGGGCAAGTGTATGCATAGGGATGCTACATAGTGATTACCGAGCACTGAAGCTTGAAGACCTATTTTGGATAACAGAGTATAGAGCCTAGTAGAGGGACAAGATAAGTCCTATGACTAGATTGTATAGAGTAAATAAGAATCTGCTTTAGCATTTTTAGATGTGAAGTTGCAAATATGTTTTATTACTGTTATTTTGTGAAGTAACAGAAAATCTCTTAACTGAGTGGACTTAACAGTCTTATTTGTAAAACCCTCTAGCAAGGTGACATTCATATTGAGTGTTTGAAATCCTTTAACAAGGTCACTTCTAACAAGGTGAAGATCCTAACAGATCTAAGGGAAATCCCTTAACCAGGTTACATCTAGCAATGTGTTTGTAATCTTTAACAAGATTTTCTTTTAATCGAGCATACTCTAGAAGAGTATATTTCTTAGTGGGTCCGAAATCCCACAATGGTTTTCCCTATTTGGGTTTCCATGTTAAATCTGGTGTTATGAGGTTTATGATGTTTATATGCTTTTGAGTTTGCATGTTTAGCAATTTTGGTTATATTACTGAAGTATATGTTACCGAGGTTGAATATGATGTTTTTATAGAAGATTAAGTTTGAATGATTCACCCCCCCCCCCCCCTCTCATCTTGTTGGCTATGGATCTGTACTTACATTAAGTATCAGAACTATCAATTGGTATCAGAGCATTGGACTCTAGAAGAAAATTTTAAAGGCACTTGAGTTAAAGATCCAAAGATGTATAAGAGGGATGCACCGAAGCTGAACAAGCCAAGTTTCTCTACATGACAGAAAAGAATGAAACTGCATCTATCAGGAGTTGGAGAATATGTTGTATACTATCTAGAGAATGATTTTGTTACACCAAGCACCTATCCATTGACAATGGAAGAGATAAAGGCAAAGAAATAACATATCCAAGCAATGTTTGAAATAATATCTGCATTGACCGACTCACAGTTTAATGACCTAGAAGGCTGCAATGATGCAAAGGTAATGTGGGATAAGCTCATATTTGTGTATGGAGGAGATGAACATGTTCAAAGAGAAAAAGTAGATGGTCTAAGAGGACAACTTGAATCTATGAGGATGAATGAAGGTGAGAACATAACTCAGTACAGTACAAGACTAAAGGAGATTGCCAATCAAATCAAAGGAGCAGGTGGAACTATTGAAGAAAAGGATATAACAAGTAAGTTGTTAAGAACCCTTCTACCAGCTTATGCAATCCGAGTCTCTGCAATCAATGAATTAAGGTTTGTACCGAATATGCCAGTTTCTTTAGATGCTACCATTGGTAAGCTACATGCATTTGAGTTAAGTAACTTTGATAATAGTGGATCTTTGGTAAATAAAGTTGAATCTGCATTTAGTTGTTTTCATCTTGATGAATCTAATGATTACAATGAAAGAAAGTATAAGTATTCTAAAGGATATCACAGTGGACCAATTGAAAGATTTCGTAAGAACATGGAAGAAGTACACAAACTTTATGAGGAAATCAGAAAGCAGGAAGAGTTTGAAGCACTATTAGCCAAAAGGTTACCGAGAGGCAAAGGTAAGTATAAAGGAAAACTACCTTTGAAATGTTTCAATTGTGATAAAATAGGACATATAGCTTCTAACTGTCTTGACAAAGATTCTATTGAAAAGAGAGATTACCGAGATGACACATAGAAAGATAATCATTACAGAGGACACCGAGACTTTAGAAGAAGAGATAGAAAGACATGATTAATAGCTAATGAGGAATCCAATGATGATAAATCAGATGAAACTGATACAGAGGAAGTAGTTTATGTGGCTATCAAAGATGGATTGGATGAAGAAAGATATGAAGAAAAAGCCCTAATATCTCACATAAACATTAATGATTCTTGGATCATAGATAGTGGATGCTCACATCATATGATAGGAGATAAACACAAGTTTGTTATGTTAGAAGATTATGATGGAGGCTATGTTAGATTTGGTAATGATGCACCATGTCCGGTGAAAGGTAAAGGATCTATAACACTTCTTGACAATGCAAGATGCAATGATGTTTATTGGGTTGAAGGTTTGAAATACAATTTGTTGAGTGTAGCACAGCTAAACAACACATGTTACTGAATAGAATTTCAAAAAGGAATGGTCAAAGTTCATGACAAGAATGGAAAGTTAGCTGCTACCAGGACACAAACAAAAGGTAATACATTTCATCTTGACTCAAATTGGAACAAATGTCTTTATGCAAAGATAGATGATACCTGGTTATGGCATAAAAGGTTTTGTCATGTAAATTTTCATAATCTGATCAAAATAAACAAGAAGCACCGAGTAAGAGGTCTATCGAGTCTTAAAAAACCTGAGAATGCTACGTGCCGAGGATGCTAGAGGGGTAAGATGACAAGATCAAGATTTACAAGTAAGTTTTACACTTCTAAGGGAATTTTAGATCTTGTGCACACTGATCTTTGTGGTCCTATGAAAGTTCAAAGTTATTATGGTGATAAATATTTCATATTATTTGTGGATGACTATTCAAGGATGATGTCGGTAATGTTTTTAAAAGAAAAATCAAAAGCTTTTCAAATGTTTAAATGGTACAAGGAAAGAGATGAAAATGAAACAAGAAGACAACTGAAATGTCTTAGATCAAATAGAGGAGGAGAATTCACATCTGATGAATTCAACTTATTCTGCAATGATCATGGTATTAAAAGATAAGTCTCTGCACTGAGAACTCCACATGAAAATGGAATAGCTGAGAGAAGAAATAGATCTATTCTGGATTGTGCTAGAACACTGATGATTGAAAAGAAAGTGCCACAAACATTCTGGAGAGAAGCAATAAGCATAGCAGTTTACACCCTAAACCGAGTACAATCAAAGAAAGGTACTTTGAAGACACCATATGAAATATAGTATGATAAGAAACCTGATGTAAGTTATTTTAAAATCTTTGGAAGTAGATGCTATGTTCACAAAGATGATAGAAATGACAAGTTTGATCAGAAAAGTGAAGAAGGAACATTTCTAGGTTATTCTTCTAGAAGCAAAGCATTTAAATGTCTGATCAAATCATCTAACAAAATAGTAGAAAGTGCAAATGTGAAAATTGATAAATTTGCAGAAAGAAATGATGAAAGAAATTCCAAGGAACCAGAAGACTATGATGAATTTGTCTATGTTCAACCAACAAGTCTTACCAAGAAAACTGTTGAAGAAAATGAAGAGAATATCCAGTTACTGAGTGATGAAGAAGATCATATAGAGCCTACCAAGCCTGTATTAGCCAAGTATGTTAGAAGACATCATGCACCAAGTCAGATTATAGGAGATAAGGATGTTCTAGTGATGACAAGGAACAAACTGAGACAAAACACATGTTTGATATCTAAATTTGAACCGAGAATAGTGAAAGAGGCATTTAACAATGAAGATTGGATAAATGCTATGACAGAAGAGATTGATCAAATCAAGAAGAATGACACATGGACACTAATCCCAAGACCAAAGGACAAAAATGTAATCGGTACAAAGTGGATTTTCAGAAACAAGCTAAATGAAAAAGGAGAGGTCATTCGAAACAAAGCAAGACTAGTTTGCAAAGGTTATGCTCAAGAAGAAGGAATTGATTATGGTGAAACTTTTGCACTTGTTGCTAGACTTGAAGGAGTAAGAACATTGTTGGCCTATGCTGCTTTCAAAAACTTCAAGGTATATCAAATGGATGTCAAATCTACATTTCTAAATGGAATATTAGAAGAAGAAGTTTTTATTGAACAACCTGAAGGATTTGTTGAAGACAAGAATAAAGATCAGGTATTTAAATTAAACAAAGCTTTATATGGTTTGAAACAAGCACCTAGAGCATGGTATGAAAGATTGCACTCTTATTTGGTTAAGATTGGTTTTATAAGGACAAGTGAGAACAACAATATGTACATGAAGAATGATGAAAATGGAATACTGATCTCAGCCATATTTGTTGATGATATTATATTTTGTGGAAACGACTCTTTATGCAAGAACTTTGGAAATGAAATGAGCAAAGAATTTGAGATGTCATTAATTAGTGAGATAAAGTATTTTACAGGTTTACAGATACTGCAAATGAAAAATGAGATTTTCATTACTCAATCCAAGTACATAAAGGAAATCTTAAAGAAATTTGGAATGGAGGATTCAAAACCAGTAAGTACTCTTATGACTACCAACTATAAATTATCAAAGAATGATGAATTTGCATCTCTTGATGAGACACTTTACCGATCCATGATTGGAAAGCTACAATATGTTGTTCATAATAGACCAGACATAGCACATGCAGTAGGTATAGTTGCAAGATTCTCTACAGATCCTAAGGAAACACACATGACAGCAATCAAAAGAATCTTTAGATACTTGAAAGGCGCAGAGGATTATGGCTTAGTATATCAGAAAGGAAATGATTTGATTTAAAAGTGTATACTAATGCTCATTGGGTAGGCAACATTGATGACAGAAAAAGCACAAGTGGAGGAGCTTTCTTTTTAGGAGAAAGACTAGTGAGTTGACTTAGCAAGAAATAAGGATGTGTTTCACAATCAACAATAGAAGCTGAATATGTTGCTGCAACATTGAATTGTACCAACATTACATGGATCAAATAACTATTGGAAGGTATAAATGAGAAAGTTACCGAGCTAGTAACTGTATTCTATGACAATACTAGTGTCATTAACATTTCAAAGAATCCTGTTATGCACTCTAAGACAAAGCACATCTCTATCAAATATCATTATCTTAGATAAGAAGCTCAAGAGAAGAAAGTGGTGTTGGATTATGTTAGCACAAAGTAGCAAATAGCAGATATCTTCACCAAATGACTACCAAATGACACTTTTGAATATCTCAGAAGTAAGTTAGGGGTCCTACCCCTATCTTCTACTCACTAACCGAGTTTGGTGAAAGCATCAATTCGATGACTCTATCGAATATCTTTTAGGAGTTGATGTTGATTTACACAATTTAGGATGTTTTCTAAAGGTGTGCAAGAAATAATACAAGATACAATACAAGGAACAGGAATTGAAGACAAAATGCTCTGACTAAGACTCAGTTGATACACAACAGCAAGAAATCACTTCATACAGGAAGAAATTATGTTTTAGTTCTTTACTTTTTGGCATTGTTGTCAAAGGGGGAGAAAATTGCAAAAGGGGAGAAGACTGAAGATTGGAAAGAAAACTGAAGAAAACAGGAGAAGTCTAATGTATGGGGGAGAAAATCTGTTGACAGCAAGAGAGCATTTTAGCATTTTAGAATCATAGCAATCCGAATCTTTTTAAGGTCAAATCAATTGGTTTTGACATCAATGCCAAAGGGGGAGATTGTTAGCATTTGGCATTATAACAGACAATAGAAGATTGTTGGCATTTCTATAAGAATATTGAGAAGGTTGTTGATGATTATGGATATAACTGATTAAGGATGTTTACTATTTTGATATTATTATTTTATCATTGATGTTAAGAAATTGATTTTCTAATTCACTATGATGTTGCCATATCTTGAGAAGTATGATTTGAAGAGTATAAAGATGTCGGTAAAAGACATAGAAAGAATATGATGAATAAGGGGATGAATAAGGTATTCAATGGGCAACTATTACCGAGTCAGACAATGATGAGATCTTGATGTTTAGATTGTTTTGACATTATACATATGTTATAAATTGTAAGGTTAATACTATACTATGTTACCAAGCAAAGAACCTAGTCGGTAAACCCTAAGGTTATCGCTATCGGTTAAAGAAGGCAGAATATCTACCGAGTGAAGTTTAGTATTTACCAAGTTATAACCGAGTTGTAACCGAGCTGTAACAGAATGTATTAGATATTTACATGTATTATTTAATGAAGGAAGTTGATGAGCTGGAGTTACTTAAATGATTGGTAAGCCATGCATGAAGTTAGTTAAAGAATCTATGGCAATGGAAGATTGGCAGGAAGATCTACAGCTCAGATTAAACCGAAATACCTTAGCACAAGTTCCAAGAAATATATGCAAGTTCCAAGGGGAGGTAAAATGTTTTTCAGATCGAAAGATGCATTGAACCTGGACAAGATTGAAGATCTGATGGCTATGATTGATCATGGGAAATGTGATCAATGAGATTAAGCAGTTAGCTAATTGTTTATAAATAGGGAACTATTGATAAACAATGTATGTGTGCAAGTGTATGCACAGGGATGCTACATAGTGACTACTGAGCACTAAAGCTTGAAGACCTGTTTTGGATAACAGAGTATAGAGCCCAGAAGAGGGACAAGATAAGTCCTATGACTAGATTGTATAGAGAAAATAAGAATCTGCTTTAGCATTTTTAGATGTGAAGTTGCAGATATGCTTTATTACTATTATTTTGTGAAGTAACAAAAAATCTCTTAACCTTGTGGACTTAATAGTCTTATTTGTAAAACCCTCTAGCAAGGTGACATTCATATTGAGTGTTTGAAATCCTTTAACAAGGTGAAGATCCTAATAGATCTGAGGGAAATCTCTTAACCAGGTCACATCTAGCAATGTGTTTGTAATCTTTAACAAGATTTGCTTTTAACCAAGCATACTCTAGAAGAGTATATTTCTTAGTGGGTCCAAAATCCCACAATGGTTTTTCCCTATTTGGGTTTCCATGTTAAATCTGGTGTTATGAGGTTTATGATGTTTATATGCTTTTGAGTTTGCATGTTTAGCAATTTTGGTTATATTACTGAAGTATATGTTACCAAGGTTGAATCTGATGTTTTTATAGAAGATTAAGTTTGCATGATTCACCCCCCACCTCTCATCTTGTTGGCTATTGGATCTATACTTACATTAAGTATCAGAACTATCAAAAAACTTGGTAAATGCTCCCTAATATTAGTAGGAATGAGGTTTGGGAAACCTTGGATACCATTAAAAATTAATGGTCTGCATCTTTCAAAAGAAAACATTCTATTATGGCTTGACAATGATTGCATATGTTGCATGTTTACATTGAATATTTCTTAGGGATACATAAGAAACAATGCATTTGTTCAACAGTCTTACAATATTACAATGTATGCCTCAGAAACATACTTCACTCAACCTATTACAAAATTTGCAAATTAATTTTTAGAAGTATGTAAGAAGATTACTATCATCCCCTTCCTTAGTGATTATCTCACTTGATAGGGAAGTAATTTCTACAAATGATTATCACAAAAATACATTTGACTCATGAAAATACAAAATATCTGGAAGTAGTGTAATGGCTTGAAATCAGCTTTACTGGTTCTCTTTAGTGATATATCTTAAATCATTTGTGCATCCTTTCTAGGTTCTCAGGTCAAATCTGATCCAGTATTGCAACTGCTTCCTCTTCATCATGTGAATTTTTTCCTCAGCTTTTCGGGGTACTTCATCATAAAATCTCAAATCTGCTTCACCTCTATCGTAAACTCCTTACTTATTCTTAGTTCTTCTTCAAATAATGCACACTGGTGCGGAGATCTTAGGATCGCTACTCACAATTTGTGAGATATTTTCTTGTAAAATGAAAAAACCTTGATAGAACTTACAATGAAAGATGAATTATAACAGATTCTCAGGCAACATTTATGAGAATTGACTCAAACCGACAAAGATCTGAATTACTATATGCTCATGACTTTTGTGCATATATTCTTCAGTGGATAGGGGATATTTTTTGTTGGTGTCTTGAATAGGGTAATCTCAACCACTATGACCATTTCACCTTTTACTATCCAGAGATTCTAGATCACTACCCCAGTAGAGTCACCATTTTTTGTTCATTCCCTAGAACACACTTGGCAGGGTTTTTGTATTGCCACAAGGATAGAAACCAAGTCAGGCCCTCAAATCATGCATGGAGGGGCCAACCTCCAGACCATTTAGGATACTCAGGGACTTGGACCAACAATATAACAAGCATTTTCTGATTATCTTTCTATACTTCGGGCTTTGCAAAACCTAGGAGCGTGTTCCCTTAATGCTTATGCAATCTTCACACCACACTTGCAGTCGACATTAAAACAAAGCAGATGGTCTCACTCCTAAAAGGGGGATCAAAAAAAGAGGGAGAATGCTACAGAGTGGCTAGCTCTTAGTGATCCTCCACCTACTTTGGAGTGTGAGACGACTATTTGACAAGCAACATCATACATAGAAACTGAAAAGATATTCTAATATTATCAAAGCTATAGCAAGTTGTTGATGAGTTATGAGTAAAGAAATGTCATAGAAAAATGATTGTAAGAAGCAATCAGTGTCTTATCCATTGGGCAACTGAAATTATAGAATGCAAGATAAATATGCAACATAAACCTTAATCTAATAGCCAAAGATCTTGAGATATCACTGCCTTACAATGTATCTCATCTGTCTATCCCAATCTACAATACTTATCAGAATCCCTGTATAAGCCCTGTTAGTCTGTAACTCTTATATAAGCAGTTTAACTGACTCATTAGGTCAGAGCATAAGATAGAAGAAACATGCATCACAACAATGTAACAAATGAGAAAAACCCTTGATCTTACTCATTGAGAAACATAACAGAGTAATACATTGGATAAAATGAATTCGGACAATATTTTCATTCATTTCATAAGCTATTTTATGTTACAAATTGCATTACATATAACTCCTTCAAAAACCTACAAAAAACTAAGACACAAAACCCATTTTATTTGCTCTGTAAATTCCTATTACAGCGTACTCATTTTACCTAAACCTACTATACATGACCAAGGATTTGAATCCAAGCTTTTTGGACCAAATTTCCCAACCTTTGTCTCATGTCCCTGATTTCCCTTTTATAGAAATAAGGGAGAAACAAGCTTCAGGCCAGAGGAGACATCTCCCACAAGCTTATAGGATCACTTGTTACTTTATTACAAAATATTCCTCATAGTCTCCCAAAAGGCTGTCCATGCTGGTGGTTATAATGAAGTAGAACCAAAATTCCCAACTGCATTTTGGTTGAAACAAAAATCTTTGAGTTGTGCCACTATCACCCTTGATGGACCATGAGATGCTCCTTGATATTTCATAGAGTACTTCCCCCTTCTCAAATAGGGTTTATATCTTGGTAAGAAGTAAAATCACCCCTCCACTAAAAGAGGAGTTCAAGCCTTTATGCCCAGGATCAGAAAAAATTGAAAGAGAAGCTTGTGGGGGAACATAGAAGGAGGAGAAGGGGTTGCAACTTGGATTTCATTGCAGAAATGATTTGCTTCCAACTCCTTCCCAACCATATTCTTCTCCCATTCCTTCATGAGGCTTCTTCTTTGAATCACTGCCAACGAGTGACAAAGAGGAGACAGAGGATGTGTCATGCAGGACTGGTTCTAGAAAGAAACAGATTCCAAACCTCCATCAACTATCCTCCCCACTTCCAAGACTCCAACAACTATAAACATAATCATTCTCATAGGAAATCTATAAACATAATCATTCCCATAGGAAATCCATCTGGTATCACAAAGATCAATGTAACTCCTAGCATGATACTTCTCAAAGATCATTTTCATCTTGTTCAAAACATTCTGAGAAGATAATGAATTCTCTATTCTTTCTACCAATTGAAGACACCACACGGCCATATTTATAATGAAAATACCTCTCTTGGTGGTGTTCATGAATGGGAAAAATCATCATTCCAATGCTTTTCTACTCATCCTGCCAACAAATGGATTCAAAAAATCATATTCATCGAATCAAGAACATCATTAGATTCAAATTGCCAATTCACTGCCTTCTGACCAAGTTCACCTTACATGAATGATTTTGTTCCTTTTTTCTTGATTTTCTACGTCACTATGAGAATCTCTGACAATATGTATCCTATGATTTTTTTGACAGGTCCTTGATCATCTCACTTCCAGCTCATAATTCATCCTTATCCCTTTCATCTCTTTAAGGATCTTGATTTCTTTCCATGGTGGCAATGAAAACTTGTAGATGTTGCCACCTTAGGGACTGCCAACCTTGTCCTGCTAATACAACTCAACCCAAGAAAACACCTCTCAAATTGGCATTTTGAGAGTCGGTTGGTATCCACTTGTGTTGACTTGTCTCTGTCTGTTCCATGTCGACAGGCCTATTTCCTTTCGCCTTTGCTTTCCTGCGTGAACAATAATGACACAGTCTAAATCACTCCTTTTAAAAACCTTTTTCTATTCCCACCATTGATTTTGTCCAGCATGGCACATCGCACAATCACCATCTGTCAACACTGATATTGACCTTCCAATGTAGCATGTGGGCCCATTAAAATTTGACAAAGAAATACCAAATCATCCTTGAGTATTTGCTCTGTCAGTTGCCCTGCTATCAGACTTGTTCGACCCGCCTAGGATAGATGTCATTATCTCATGATGTTGTGGTCCTTGATCTCCTTGCATCTTTCATTGTGGGACTGTGAGGGTCATTGGATCTATTTGTTCGTTATGTGTAGCTTACAAAGTCTGCCCAGTACTTGTCATTATCCTTCGCGCATCTTTTCTGATTGGGTCATGTAATGCCCACCAAAATACCCTAGAGAAATATAGCTAATAACACACTAATTTTATTTTATTTATTTTTAAAGCAATTCAACGCATAACATCACTTAACCAATGCAGTGAGCACACAACAACATTTAAGTGTTATGAATCATAGAATAATTCACTCAAGCTATTCAAACAATTATGCAAGCGGAATACAATAAATGATTTCCGTATACACATAAAAATTGGCTGAGCAATTAAATAAATATTTTATATTTATTTAATAATTATTCTTCTATTAAATAGTTAATTTGAAAAGATTAATTTATTTAATTCATTTTCATGTCTTTCTATTAATTAATATTTTATTAATTAATTCATCTATCCTATTCTTCTAAATAATTAAATATCTAATATTTAATTATCCTTTTAACCAAGTTAATTAAATATCTAACATTTAATTATCTCCTCCAATCAATTAAATATCCAATATTTAATAGTTATTCTCCTATCCTATAGTCTCAAATATTAAATAATTCTCAAAATTATTTAATCTATTTTCCAACTCACCCTCCATCTCAACTTCATCTTCCCTTTGCCAACTCATCAAACATGTGGCTAAGGAAATTAATATTTCTTAAATATTAATTCATCATTTATCTTCAACTACCAAAACTTAATGAAAATTGTGTACGTACACACATTTCATAGCCATTTCCTATATTCTCTCCAACACCCCCTACATCTTAGGAAGGACTTGAGTCCACTTGTCCTATCATGCCTAAATTTCCTCCAATCATCCCTAGATTCCCTCAGTCAGCAACCCAGTCAAGGTGAGATGAGTGACACTTGTCTTCTCCTTCCCCCTTTCTCTCAACCTTCACTTTGCTCACAGCCATTGAAACCTACAAATCTGATCATGACCATTGATCTAAGCCACATCATCTCATCCTCTCAAAGTCTATAAAATCAAGAACTTCAATTGAGAGAGATTTAGACTTCAAGAGACTTCAAGTGCATTTTGCAAGCTAATCATATGCATTCATGAGTTTTAGTTTTGAAGCAAATAGCAATTATCATATAATATCATTTAGCATAATTATTTTAGCATAATCATGTAGTATTGCATATCATAGTATCGGTTAACTACAAGTTATCAGTCCATTCTTCATATGCCATCTTGGAAGCCATCAGTGCATTGTCTGAGAGCACACCATCTGCAACCAGGAATAGTGGAGTTAGGACACAAGATAACGCATGTGTTAAATTAGCACTTTTGACTTGAGAAAAAAGATAGCACATGTGTTAAATTAGTGCTTCTGTTTAAAAACTGACAAAAATTTCTTGCAGGTCTGAAATGTCCAAGAAATCAGATTTTTTAGACTACTAACATGCATGTGCAGGATGGTGTTTAAGGCAAATTTTATGCATTTCCTCATCTAGTTAATTTGGGAAGTAATATATCATATCTTGTTCATCTAGTTTAACTAAGAGGAGGAATTGATAGTATGCAACTCCCATTTTTAGTATTTTCTCTAAAATAGTTGCACATAGACTTTTAAAAGAGCTAAAATGAACACCATGCTTGTTGGAGCAACATCTCCAAATAGGACTTAGCCAGCAATTGCTCTGAAAAGGTTAAAAAGAATACTTATATTTTGTGTCTTGAAAGTGGTAGGTATATGTTCTCCCCTTAATTGGGTGACCAAAAAGTCAAACCCACTCTTTTAAGCTTTCTTTACTTTCAAGCAATTAAATCCTTTAGAGGTCCTACCTTCCTGAGCTACCTTGAGGGGGCCAATGATAGTGGAATGACCTAAAGTGGAAACAAGCTAATACCAAGTCCTTCCAATCCACTATAAATAAATAATGTTTGTGACAAAAGTCCCAAACAACATGTGCTGATAAGTTCATACCGATACTATGTTTCCCCATAAACCCTATGGAGTGTAACCTTTATAGGCTGGGAACCTTCTATATTTACAGAGCTGAAAGTGCCACATGTATGGCCACATGACCGGGAGCCTTTACTAAAAACCACTTGTACTAGTTGTCAAAATCCTTCTAGTTGTTAGCGCAGGAGATCGTACCTCTAAAGCGGCTCACATACATATGGTTCCTAGTAGAGATATAAAGTTTGCCATGGGGAGTTTTCATGGAAACTAGTGCTTGGCTGCCCTGAAGAAGTGAGTGTCGAGGGTGGAGCCAGTGGGGTCAAGCATCTAAATATCCACTTTGAATAGTGTAGCCTCAGGGGAAACCCCATGTGAGATTCAACAACTATTTTCTCAGCCTGCCATAGTGATTGTACTTGCTTGTGCATTTTGTTTATTAAACATTATATCTTCTATGTCTATAACATGTTCCAAATGGTCAAAAATTGAAGAAAATTATCATCTACAAGAGAGAAAAAATCCAACAAATTACTAAAAAAGTGTGATCAAAAGGGTAATACAAAAAGCATTCCAACACTTGAAACACCAGATCAAAATCAAAGTGTCAAAACATCAATATCAAATTAATTCTTGAAGTAGATTTGTCTCTAAACCATCACATATTTTCAAACTAGCTCAAACAACTATGCCACTAATCCAACAAGTTATACCCAAAAGGTTCTATAAACATCAACATTCAACAAGCTATTGATTCAAACATCTTAAGTGCAAAAAAATTTACATCCTTGTCAAGTTTCTCATTAGGATAATCAAATCCTCTATCACGAAGCTTGATCAATCTGTTGGTGTAAATAATTATTCATCATGGATATTATTACACTTACTTAAGTTTACTTATGATAATGCATCTCATAGTAGTTTGGATATGAGACACTTGGGTGTTTGTACCTCATTGGGATAGTGTGTGTAGGAGAAATTCCACCTCTTATGGTGTTGATCTGGTTATTACACTATCATATCCACTTATTGTGGAGTGATAATTCCACCTTCGGTGGGTGATCCACCTCATGTGGAATATTATATTATTTCTCCTACCTACCCACACCTATTTCCTACCTACCCTTGTTTCTCATTGAGCCACTTGTCATATTTGTGTGCTCATACATCCATATGGCCTTGCCTATATAAGCAGGCCTCTATTCCTTGTATTGGTTAATCCAGTTGATCATTTTTATATTGATGAGAATACAGTTTGTTCTTGTCATTCTATTGTCTCTTTTATGCTTTTCATTGTGCCCTTGATCTTGGCAAAATCCAACATGGTATCAGAGCTATTGGGGCTTCGTTGATCAGTTTTTGGAGACATTGTGGAAGGCTTCTATTTCCGGATTTGGGGATCTTCATTTTTTGGAGGCATCATACAGCGATTTGGACATCACCGTTGAATCCGGGAGGCCATTTCCATAAATTTCGACTATAAAGTCGACCTATTTTGGTGAGGAAATTTTTTTTCCCAATTTTGCTATATCGTACGGATTTTTGAGTTTTATATATATTTTTTTCAAAAAAAAAAAATTTCATTTTTTTTCAGAAAATTGTTTTTGAAAAATCAAAAATCAAAAAAAAAATTGAAAAAATTCGAAAAAAATCAAAAAAAGCGAAAAAGAAATCAAAAAAAAAAAGGAAAATTATTGGGTCCGAAGACCCCCGTACCTGGCAGTACCTTCGGTGCAGGTTTTGCAGGTCTCTGTAACACCGTACCTGCTCTGCGCAGTCCTGCGTGTACCGATCCCACCTCGGCCGCCGCTCCGGTACCTGCGCCACCGCACGTCTGCCCTATCCTTGTGCCGCAGACCCGGACTGTGCACCTCCCGCGCTGCTCCTGCAGCGCCGCCTCCACGCCACCCTCGCTTCCCCGGCTTCGGCTTCCGTCCGCTTCTGGCAACAGCGCGGCCACCGGCCACAGATCGCCGGCAAGGTATCCCGGGCTCCGTGATTGGCTCCGGCTCCCCCCGCAGTGCGTCTCAGAGGCTATCAAATTGATAATGAGCTCACCAACTTAGATCCCAAGAATTTTGATACAATCCAAGATTATGTAACCAAAGCAAATGAGCTAAGAGCAAAGCTAAAGGATTGTGGAATAGACAAAAAAGATGCTCAATTGATATTCAACTTGTTGGACAAGCTTGCACCAGAATATGCAGCATTTGTATCTAGCTTCCAAACTCATCATTTGACAGTGGGGAGTTCTTATGTTATGCCTTCTTTTGAAGCTTTCACAGAAATGTTGATATTGGAACAATCTAAGTTGTTGAACATGGGGTTTCTCAAGACTTCAAAGTCCAAGGCTTTGGTAGCAAATCAAGGAAATCAAGGAAGTCAAGGCAAAAATTCCAACAAGAAGAAGAAGCAATCTAAGTCTCAACCACAACAGGAAAAAGGACAATCATCCTCTCCATCACAGGGCAATCTTCAATCCTCTTCCAAGAAGGGGACACCACCTAAGAAGGATAAACCAACTTGTGCATATTGCAAAAAGTATGGTCATGATGAGCATCGATGCCATGCAAAGCAAGTTGATGAGTTAACCAATCTTCTCAAGAAAAACAACATCAACTTGCCATCCGCCTACACAAAGAAGGATTCAGCTTCTTCTTCTTCCTCACAGTCTAAGGGAAAAGGGCAAGCATTCGTGGCTACAACAGGTTCTTCACAGCAATGGATACTTGACTCAGGTGCCTCATATCACATGGGTTCTATAAAGGAGTAGTTTTCTTCATTAGAGCCATCTAAGGTACCTCACATTTACATAGGTGATGATACACAAGTAGAGGTTGAAGGGAAAGGTTCAGTTGACATGGATGATGGAACATTT
This sequence comes from Cryptomeria japonica, assembly GCF_030272615.1. NCBI lineage: Eukaryota > Viridiplantae > Streptophyta > Pinopsida > Cupressales > Cupressaceae > Cryptomeria > Cryptomeria japonica. Next base: position 707,665,157 of record NC_081411.1, on the reverse strand, counting down.
GAGAATGTTCTCTATGTTCCTAACTTGTCTACCAATCTTCTCTCCATCTACCAAATCACTCACTATGGGAATGGGAAAAAGGTTGAGTTTACACCAGATTCAGTTGTGGTAAAGGAACTTGATGATGATGCCTTGGTAGCAGTGGGACAAGTCAATGACAACTCAAGGCTTTATTCATTTTCCCACTTTGTGCCAAGTTCACCTTCTAGGGCCTTGCTTACTCATTCAAATCCAAAAAGTAAGCTATGGCATGAGTGGTTTGGTCACCTCAACTACCGCTATCTTCAGCAGCTCAGCACTAAAGACATGGTCACAGGTCTTCCTCGAATCAGCTTTTCAGAGGGTGTATGTTCAGGTTGTTCCATGGGCAAGCATCCCGAAGAGAAATTTGATAAAGAGAAAACTTGGAGAGCTTTGGAAGTTCTTCAACTTGTTCACAGTGATGTAGCAGGTCCATTTCCAGTGCCTTCATTTAGTAGGGCCCGCTATGTTCTTACCTTCATTGATGACTACTCCCGCTTCACTTGGGTCTACTTTCTCATTCATAAGAGTGAAGTATTTGACAGATTTCAGGACTTCAAGGCTCGTGTGGAAAAGCAATCAGGGAAAGTGATCAAGATTCTTCGTACAGATAATGGCAGGGAATATGTGAACAAGAGACTTGAGGACTTTTATACATTTGAGGGGATTGATCTTCAGCATTCTGTTGCATACACTCCACAGCAGAATGGGGTTGCAGAATGCAAGAATCGAACTCTCAAAGAAATGGCTAGCTGTATGATCCATGCACGTTCTCTTGATCCCGCCTTTTGGGCAGAGGCTATCAATTGTGCCACACACATCCAGAATCGGGTTCCTCACAAAGCTTTACAAGGTATTACTCCTTTTGAAGCTTGGGTTGGTAGGAAACCGATTGTGAGACATTTCAGAGTCTTTGGGTGTCCAGCATGGGCTCGCATACCTCCATAGAAACGCAAGGCATTGGAACCACAGAGTCGGCCTTGCATATTTGTTGGATATCCTAAGGGTGTTAAGGCATACAGATTGATGGATCCAGAGACACATGAGGTATTCATTGAGAGGAGTGTTCACTTTGAGGAAAGCTCTCCTAGCTTAACCTCTCTACCTCCTCCACCTTCCTCCATTGTGGATAGTGATGTTAGTGATTCAGATGATGAGACTCCCTCAACTCCGACTCGCAGGGTTACACCTCCGCAGGGTCCATTTGTAGTTGAGGTGCCTCATTCTCCACCTCCACCTAGACCTCGTTGGGCTCGACAGACACTTGAGTCCGCGGGTTCTCTTGTTGGGGATCCTTCGGATACATGGAGAACTCGATCACAACATCAGGATCATCCACATGCATTTATTGCTACCGCTTCCGATCCACAGACATTTAGGGAAGCATCAGGGGTTCCTGAGTGGGACCAAGCTATGGAGGAAGAGTATAGTTCCTTGATGAGGAACAACACATGGGATCTAGTACATCTCCCTAAAGGGAGAAAGATGGTTCGATGTAAGTGGATCTATCGGACCAAGTTTGCAGCGGATGGTAGTGTGGATAAGTATAAGGCTCGGCTTTTTGCCAAAGGTTTCTCGTAGGTTGCAGGTGTTGACTATACTGAGACCTTTGCACCCGTAGCTAAGATGAACTCCATTCGTTTGACACTTGCTATAGCTGCAGCTCATGGTTGGGCTGTACATCAGATGGATGTGAAGAGTGCCTTTCTTCATGGTGATCTTGATGAGGAGATTTATATGGAGCAGCCACAGGGTTTCATCCAGGATACTTCCTTGGTTTGCCGACTAAGGAAATCTATCTATGGCCTTAAGCAGGCCCCCAGGGCTTGGTATGCCAAGATGGATTCCTTTCTTCTCTCTGCAGGTTTCACCAGGTGTCATTCCGATCTGACTGTCTACATTTTGCGACAGGATGACTCTCACTTGATACTTGTGCTCTATGTTGATGACTTGATCATTACAGGGAGTACTTCATCCATCATTAGCAGGGTCAAATCTTCTTTGCATGACAGATTTTCTATGACTGACTTGGGTCTTTTGCACTACTTTCTCGGGATAGAGATTTCACAGTCACCTTCCGGGATCACTCTATCGCAGCCCAAGTATGCTCTTGATCTACTTGCACGCTTTCATATGGCTGATTGTAAGCCTGCCCCGACTCCCTTTCTTTCAGGAGTCAAGCTTGAGGCTCAGTGTTCTTCTCCACTAGTTGATGCCACTTTGTATCGTCAACTTGTGGGTAGTCTCATCTACTTGACTCATACACGCCCTGATATTTCATTTGCAGTTGGCATGGTTTCCCGCTTCATGCAGGAACCACATGAGCTTCATTGGAAAGCTGCCAAACGCATTCTACATTACATCCAGGGTACACATCACTTTGGGATTCACTATGCAGCAGGCACAGGACTTCGCTTGGTTGGTTACACAGACTCCGATTGGGCTGGCGATCTAGTTGATCATAAGTCTACTTCTGGTTACAGTTTTCACCTTGGTTCGGGCCCCATTTGTTGGCAGAGCAAGAAGCAACATGCTATTGCTCTCTCTTCGACTGAGGCTGAGTATCAAGGCGCTGTTAATGCAGCGACTGAGACCATTTGGCTCCAGCAGATTCTCACAGAGTTTGGATTCCCTACTCCACGACCGACAGTCCTATATTGTGACAATCAGAGTGCCATTGCCATCTCGAAGAACCCGGTCCAGCACCAGCGGACCAAACACATCGAGATTCATATGCACTATATCCGAGAGCTCATCCAGGAGCAGGTCATTGATTTGTAGTATTGTTCTACAGCAGAGCAGGTTGCTGACATGTTCACCAAACCTTTCACCGAGAGTAAGTTCCAGCAGTTGCGAGCTCTCTTGGGGGTGCAGGATGTGTCATTAGGGGGGGTCAGCTGACTTCTCCTTCCTCTCTTTTGGGGGGGACTTTTTCCTCTTTGAGGTTTTATCCTTCTCCCTTGAGAGTCTTTTGTACATTCATCTCTCTTTTGGGGGGGAGTTTTTTCCCACTGGGTTTTCTCCCTTTCTCCGTTTGTGAGAGATTGCATTGCATTATTTTGCTTGCATTTGCATGTTGTACATGGGTACCTATCATGGCCTCGTAGCCGGGACCCATCTTGCATTGCTTAGTTGCATTGTAGACTTAAGTGCATTCCCCTAAGTTGCACTTAAGGGGGGGTGTTGGTGTAAATAATTATTCATCATGGATATTATTACACTTACTTAAGTTTACTTAGGATAATGCATCTCATAGTAGTTTGGATATGAGACACTTGGGTGTTTGTGCCTCATTGGGATAGTGTGTGTAGGAGAAATTCCACCTCTTATGGTGTTGATCTTGTTATTACACTATCATATCCACTTATTGTGGAGTGATAATTCCACCTTCGGTGGGTGATCCACCTCATGTGGAATATTATATTATTTCTCCTACCTACCCACACCTATTTCCTACCTACCCTTGTTTCTCATTGAGCCACTTGTCATATTTGTGTGCTCATACATCCATATGGCCTTGCCTATATAAGCAGGCCTCTATTCCTTGTATTGGTTAATCCAGTTGATCATTTTTATATTGATGAGAATACAGTTTGTTCTTGTCATTCTATTGTCTCTTTTATGCTTTTCATAGTTACACAATCTATACTAGGTTCCTAATCTTGGATATATCTTTCCTATTTTAAACCTAGGTTATATCAAAACTAGAATCTCACCAACATTGGAATCAAACAAACTTGTGAATTGCCAAATGCTTATATGACTTTTAAGTATCACCTTAAGGAAAGAAAACCTAGTTATAAAGCTACTCAGAAAAGGATAAGATTCTTGTATATCAATCGCAAGATCTTATTGAAACATAGGACATTCCTACACCGTTTTCATCACTACCTACGTGGCTGTGGTACAAAATTTGATGGTGAAATTTTGCAAAGACGTGCTTTTCAACAAAAATATGCTTTAACCCAATGAGAAAACAATAGCAGTAAAATCAACAAGGCATATCTTCCTAAACCAATAATCACCTATTGACTTTATCCTTTGGAACTTTCAACAACTTTGAAATAATCACATGCCAGTTTGGACTAGAGCCCAACACGAACAACTTAGAAAACAACAACAAATGGAAGAAGAAGATACTCCTGTATTTCAAACTTTTGGGTTTACTGTTGTTGATGAAGAAGCAGTCAATAGCACCATTAGAGACCTTGAGCAAGATTTCAAATTTGATAGGCTAATGGAAAAATTATTAGCAAAACAAAAAGAAAAATATCTCTTGATGTTGGCAAAATTTGGAGCTAAACTACCACAAGACTTTAACATAGAAAGCTTGAAACAAGATGCAGAGGCAAGTAACACCCAAAACACAAATGATCCAAATAATGAGGACGTGAACAAAGAAAGTCGTGAAGAAACAAGGAAAGAAAGGGATGACACAAAAAAAGAGCGTAGTGATAAGAGAACTCACGAAGAAACAAAGAGAAACTATATGGATAATCCATTGTCAAACCTTACTCAACAAATACAAACTCTACAACAACATATGCAAGACATGCAAAATGGGAAAAGCTCCAAGAAGTATTCACTAGAAGATATATGCCCATATCCGTTCAATAAGAATCTGAATATGATACCATTTCAGCAACATTGCGAGATTCCTAAATATGATAAATAGGATGGAAAATCTGATCCTCTAGATCACATTAGGGAGTTTTGTACTATGAGTATGGAATTTGCTCATGATGAAACTTACCTTATGTTTCTTTTCCTAGGAGTTTAAATGGACAATCAATGGAGTGGTTTTCAAGATTACCATCTGGAATCAAATCCTTTGAAGAACTTATGAATAGGTTTATTTCACAATACTCCTACAATATAAGGAATGAAATAACAATGCTAGATCTTTGCAATGTTAAACAAAAAAATGGTGAATCCTTTATTATTTTCTTACAACGATGGAAACGCATGTTTAATAGGTATCCTTGAGATGTAACTAATCAAGAAAAAATGGACATATTCATTAATAATCTTATCAGTGAAATGAGTTAGCGACTAAGGATGCAATGTCCTCCTTCTTTTGCCAAAATGATCGAGAATGGTCTGAAAATAGAGAACGCAATGGTAAAGAAAGGAGAGCTAAAACTTTACAATATTTCATACAACAACAACAACAATGACAAACCCAAGTTCTGGTCAAAGAATAGGAATGTTAGCAATGAAAGGAATGATGATAATAGTACTACAAAACAACAACAACCAATTTTTAATCTATCAAGTCGAAACCCAAGCAATAACAATCCAGAAAACCATAAATCCAAGTCCTTTTTCTCCAATCCTCGGAGGAAATTCACAAACATTGGAGAATCTTTGGAATCAGCTCTAAAAACTTTGCTTGCCAAAAAATTGATTATTTTGCGAGAAGCAAGAAGTTATGAACCACCAATCCAACCCAATTGGTGGAATGACAATCATTTTTGCAATTATCATCGGAATAAAGGACACCTAACAAATGATTATTAGAGATTGAAACACCTTATCTAAGATCTAATCGATAATGGAACCATCACAATGGATAGCCATAAGACAAACGAATCACACTTGGCTTTCAAAACTCCACTTTTGAATTATGATAAAGGTGAATCGTCCCAATTAAAAGATGACAAAGGAAAAGCCAAAGTGAATTACACTTATACATACGATGATATAGTAAATATGATCATGATGATATAGTAAATGTGATCATTTTTAACGAAAATCCATCTTCAGAACCAATCAATGTTATCACGAGAAGCAAAGCAAAGGTTACCTTTCTAGGTATAGAAAAAGATTCAACATCCACATCACAACAATACAATTTAGTAGAGCAATTACAAAGAATACCCACTCAAATATCAATTCTAGAACTTCTCAAGGTTTCACCTATGCATAAGGAAATTTTGGAGAAAGCTTTATTGGAAACAACAATTTCAAAAGATTTGGATGTAGATCAGTTCCAAAACATGTTAGGAAACCTTAGAGCTCCTCATTGCTTATCATTTTTTGAAAATGATGACGCATCCTTACAACATCCTCACAATGCTCCCTTACATGTTGAAGTCTCCATTAATAAAACTTGTGTTAAACGTGTACTCATAGATGGAGGATTTATCTTAGACATTTGTGCATGAATTTTGATAAAAGCTTTGGGATATTCAGAGAGTGTAGTAGACCTGAAAAAGAAAATAACCATCAAGGATTATGATGAAGAAGAGAATTCTTCTAAAGGAACTATTGTGTTACCAATAAGGATAGGACCTATGGAAAGATACATTGTGTCAAGTTTTAGATTTGAACCTCTCTTACAACATTCTTCCTGGAAGACCATGGATTCACAAGATGCAAGCAGTTCCTTCTATGTATCATCAATGTGTGAAATTTCCTCATGAAGGAAAAGAGATCACTATAATTGCAGATTCCAGTCAATATTGCAATAATTTGAAGCCCACACAAGATACAAGAGTTCCACATAACAGAGAATCAATATATCCTACCAAAGAAATTCAAGCAAAGTTATGGGAAACTTTTGAAGAAAAACTCAAGTTAAATGATGAAGGAATGGGAAAATATTCTTTGCATAATTTTCCACTTTCCCCTAAGTCATATGGAAAGCCTACAAATATTCAATCAAAGCCATCAGAAAGATCAAAACATATGTTTAAAGGAACATTTGTTAGTGCTGGAACTCTTAAAGAAGAAAATGAAGACAAAGACATTCTTGGTTGGTTGTACAAGGATGAAGACAAAACTATAGCAACAAAAGCAAAAGTCAATATTCCCATAAAACAATATGGTAAAGGGTATGAAATCATGCAAAAGATGGGATATGGAGGGAAAGGACCAATTGGTAAGCAACATCAAGGTATTTCAGAACCTATTTGTCCACACTCACAATCCATAGAAGATAAATCTAGGTCAGGATATCTAAAATTAAATCAAAAGCTACATAATCATCAATAGCAAAAGTGGAGAAAGAAATCAATTTCTAAAGAAGAAAATTGGCAAGAAAAGCTACATCAAGCGGCCAAAACAGTAACCAATAAACAAAAGAAGCAAGAAAAACATGAAAAGAAAGAGGAGGAGATTGTCATCCAAGGTGAAGAAAAATCTTGTCAACAAGTTCTGAAAATACAAACAAATTCAAAGTCTGATCAAGATATTCTAGAAACAGTAAAAATAGAGATGGCAGAAATTAGAGAACTCTTCATACCATATGACATTCTAGTATGGTATAGTGGAGTAATCTTAGATCAGGATTCAGAGACACGTTCCAATGAGTATGAATGGGGTCCAGATGTCTTATCTACTACATCAAGTAAGGAACATAATGAAGACCAAGCAGCTATCATGAAAGAATATTTCTCTATTGCAGAACAAAAGATGAAGTTAGAAAGAAGGCAAGAAAAACTTAGAATTAAGAGAAGAGGCATATGCAAAAAGGAAAAGAAATGACAAAGACAAAGAAGTAATGCCACAAGAAGTACAAACAAGGATAGATCAAGCATCTAAAAATATAATATTTTCATCAAAAGAGGAACAAGATGTATCCAGATGTGGTAGAACCCTAGAAGAACTAAAAAATATTCAAGTTGGATTGACTATTAGTCTAGAAGAAGTTGAGTTTGAAAGGAGACAAAATCTATTAAAAGAATCCTCTTTATCATGTGCACAAATATGTCAACTTCTAAATGCAAATGAGGTCAATCAAGAAGGAATTTGTAGTGTTAAAGATGTGTTGTGGACATAATCCATTCATTTAAGGGGCAAACATTAGTTGAAGAACCACTTGAGTGTGAACTACACAATGCTACTATTAATTTTGTTAAGACTAGTTCGGAGACGCTTGGGAAAGACAATTATCAAAAACATTTAATCTATGACAGTACCTATTCTATGCCAAGCTATTATCATTATGTCATGAATGTTGAAATAGCTAATGATGACAGTGATTACGATTTACCCCTTCTTCATCCTAAATTAATTGATTGGGATAATTTAGATAACCCCGAACTGAATGTCTTTTACAATGATCATGACTTAGCCATGTACCTTAACGTTGTTGAATCCATCCATCCTAAGATATCTTCCATTGCAAAATCAAGTGATGTTTCTCATAGTCAAGAAAATGCCAAACTTTCTAGTCGCAAAAATGAAATAAAACAAGGAAAGAGACCTATTCTTGAAAACCATTTCATGGCAACACTAGATCAATCAAAACAGAAAACAAAGGACGTATCTAATCATGAAAACCTCCTTGAGGCACTAGAAGATGGAAAGTTTGACCTTTTTTCCTGCATATTATCAAGAGAGATCTGCTATCCTGATAGAACCAACAGAAGTAGTAAACATTGGTACATCAAAGGATCCTAAAATACTTCATTTTTCTGCCTCATTATCAGAAAAAGAGAGGAAAGAATACATGGAGTTCTTTACGCAAAGACAAATAAATTTTGCTTGGTCTTATGCAGATATGCCAGGACTTAATCTTGATCTTATCATGCATCATCTTAATGTGGTTTTAAAAGTAAAACCCATTAAACAGAAGCTAAGAAAGATGCATCCACACATTGCTCTTCTTGTAAAAACCAAGTTGAAGAAACTATTAGAAGTGGGTTTTATAAGACCAATTGCTTATCCAGAATGGGTTTCAAGTATTGTACCAATATCAAAACTAGATAAAAGCATAAGGGTCTATACAGATTTCAGAGATCTAAATAAAGCATGTCCAAAAGATGATTTCTTGCTACCAAACTTTGATATCATAGTGGACCTATTAGTAGGGCATGAGATGTTTTCATTAATGGATGGCTTCTTAGGATATAATGAAATAAGAATTGCACCTGAAGATCAAGAGAAGACAACTTTCACCTATGCATGGGGAACATAGTGTTGGAATTTCATGCCATTTAGGCTTAATAATGGAAGAGCGACTTATCAAAGGGCTATGATGACAATTTTCCATGATATGATGCATACATTTATGGAAGATTATGTCGATGACATACTTGCTAAATCTCACACAAGAAAAGAACATTTGAACATTTTAAGCAAGATTTTTGATAGGCCGGAAAGATATCAATTGAGATTCAATCCAAAGAAATGTGCATTTGGGGTAACCTCTGGAAATCTCCTTGGGTACATTATATCAGCTCGTGGCATTGAAGTAGATCCTAAAAAAATTCAAAGCTATCATGGAGATGGAGTTACCTAAGAACATAAGCCAATTGCGATCTTTACAAGGAAGATTGTAATCAATTAGGAGATTTATTGCTTAGTTGGCTGAGAGATGCCTTCCATTTACCCATCTTCTACATAAAAATGTTCCATTCAAATGGGATATAAAATGTGAAGAATCTTTCTTGTAAATAAAAGAATATCTTATGAGTCCTCCAGTACTAATATCATCAATCAAAGGGAAACCATTGTTACTCTATGTGTCAGTAACAAGTGTATCATTAGGTGCTCTCCTAGCTCAACATGATGATGAAGGAAAAGAAAGAGCAGTTTATTATATCAGCAGAACACTTGTTGGCTACGAATTAAATTATTCCTCAATTGAAAAGATATGTCTAGCAATTGTATTTCCAACTCAGAAGTTGCGATGTTATATGTTGATTCATTCTATGAAATTAATAGCAAAGATAGATCCTCTCAAATATCTGTTGAGCAAGTCAACATTGACAGGGAGACTAGCCAAATGGGTTATGAAACTGAGTGAATTTGACATAGAATATGTTGACCAGAAAGCTATCAAGGGACAAGTCATGATTGATCAATTAGCTGATGCACCTTTACAAAATGACATGCCTTTGCACATCAAATTTCTTGGTGCAGATATCTTAATAGTAAGTACAAACTTTTGGGAATTGTACTTTGATGGTTCTTATACCCATTATGGATCAAGCGCAGGAATATTTTTCATCACACCTCAAGGACACATAATTCCGAAATCATATAGACTATGATTTCCATGCACCAATAACACTGCAGAGTATGAAGCATTAGCTATAGGGCTTAAAATGGCCATTGAGTGGAACGTCAAAGAACTCCATGTCTATGGTGATTCACAAATTATCATTAATCAAGTAAATGATGAATATCAAACAAAGGATGATAATATTATGCCATACAAATAGCTAGTGGAGGAATTTAAAGAACACTTTAAAGAAATCACATTCACCCAGATTCCAAGAAACTAAAATAAAGTAGTAGATGCAATGGCTACAATAGCATCTCTCTTGCAAAATAAGGAGAATCAACAACGTTATGATTTTCTCATGGAAGATATCTTAACCCCTACTATCCAATCCCAGCATACCTATCAAATTTGCCATATATCAAGAACCAGTCAATCCTTATATGGTCAAAACTACCAATATTTGAAAGATCATATCCTTCCTCTTGAATTATCTCATAATCAGAGAAGAAACTTTATTCTTCAATCCTCTCGCTATACTATTATTGTTGATATACTATATAGGTGTGGTCTAGATGGTACGTTGTTGAGACATCTTGAAAAAGATGAATCTAAGAGAGTTCTTAATGACATTCATGCGGGTATTTGTGGTACACACTCAAGTGGTTTAACATTGGCTAAGAAACTTATTTGTATGGGTTACTTTTGGCCTACTATGGAAAGAGATTCATTCACATATGCTAGAAAATGTAAACAATGTCAGATCCATGGAAATCTCATTCATGTGCTAGCACAAGAGTTATATCATATGATAGGATCATGGCCATTTTCACAATGGGGCCTTGATTTGGTAGGAAAGATCAATCCCTCATCTTCTAGCGGACATAAGTTCATTCTGATTGCTACTGAATATTTTACTAAGTGGATTGAAGCAGTGCCTTTAACAATAGTGATGTGAAAACAAATATCATCATTCATTTTGAATGACATGATCTGTCACTATGGAGTTCCTATGACCATTATCACTGATAATGGAAGACCATTCAAAAATCAAGATGTGAAAGAGCTATGTGAACAATTTCATATCCAACATAGGTTCTCTACTCCATACTATCCACAAGGTAATGGTCATGCTGAGGCATAAAACAAAACTATCTTAAAAATCTTGAAGAAAATAGTTAATGAAGCTAGAAAAGATTGGCACATTCAGCTAAATCTTACTCTTTGGGCATACCGAACTAGCATCCGCACTCCAATAGGGGAAACTCCATTTTGTTTGGTCTATGGATCAGAAGCTATATTACCTATAGAAGTAGAGATACCTTCTCTATGAGTATCCTTGCACGTTCTTATACCAGAAGAAGAAAAACAAGTCTCTCGACTCCAGGAACTAGAACTGATTCAGGAACGTCGCCAAAATGCAACAGAACATTTGAAAGTATACCAACAAAGAATGGCAAGAAGCTATAACCATAGAGTCAAGCCACGTATTTTCTAGATTGGAGATATAGTTCTAAGGGAGAATCCAAGAAATCAGCAAGACCGAGAAAAGAAGGGAAAATTTGAACCGAATTGGCTAGGACCTTTTGTCATAGTAGCAACATATGGATTAGAAGCATACAAGTTATCTACCCCTGAAGGTGATTGGTTTGATGAACCTATCATTTCTATCCATCTCAAGAAATTCTATGCTTGAGATATAAAGTCCTAAAAAAAATCAATAAAAAGCATATAAAGTCCTAAATTAACAAAAAGCATATAAAGTCCTGAAAAAATCAACAAAAAGCATTTAAAATCCAAAAAAATGCAATAAAATTTAGATGGTAAAAACCTGGTAAACAGGCGCTATCTAAGAATTAGGTTCCTCCATCTATAAGATTGCTTTGTGCACCTATCCACTCCATCCTATCGCATCTATCACTTCCATCTATCACAGTTTATCCATTTCATCTTTAGCATCCATTTTCTCTGAACCATTTAGCAAGAAATATGCAACTTACCAGCAGTTATCAATCTTTAACATACGTGTCATAGTCACTATCTTTGATTTTATCAAAATCAATCATATCTACATTTGTATCCCACCATGGTTTGGATCTTGATCAATTCATACATCCATAATAAATTTATGTTTCCACTGGGGGCAAAATCCTAATTCCTTTTGCTAAGGTGATCTTTTGATTCTTTTAAAATCCAAAACATTTGAAAAACTTAGAAAAAACAAAAACACCTAGGATTTTCAAATAGATAACAAGCATTAAAGCAATGAAAATCAAGGCATTTCATCAAACAATTGAATCGTGAAACTCAGAAATTGAAGAATTGATCAACAAGTAATAAAGGATTATCAAAGATCATTCATCAAGATGGTTATTAGAACAAGTGAATGACATACAAGATTCAATGTTTATATCTCGAATTTATTGCTAACCATGTACTCTATGCGACTCAAGGATGTCCATGACTAGAGAAGCTATGATGAGGCATGATTATTTTTCTTTGATTGTTGTCTGTGGTTTATCTCTTACCATGATATGAACTTGTCTCAGGATATGATCGAAAAAAGATCAAGGAGGATGTTCCAAGTCACACATGAAAGGAGATACCCCTTGTCTGTTCTACAAGCAATACTCAGGTCAACTTGATCCATTATATCAAGTTGCTTGTATTAACTTGCTATATCAAAATCCATGTAAGGAATACTCAAGTTATCTTGAATAATTATGTCAAGTTGCTTGTATTTTCTTACAACATTTTAAAGTTCAATGATGAAATCAAAGCACTGTTATAAGATAGCATATGAAGAATGGTAGTACAATTTTTAGTTAGATCATTTTAGATTAGCTCATTATTAATTTGCATTATAAGTATTCATTTGTCAGTTGCATTATAAGCATATCATTTCATTAACAGATCAACAGTCATAAATAAAGATTGAGTATACTTGGACAAACAAAAATAATTTGCATTTAATCATTATAAGTGCATTCATTTTAGAATCATTTTAAATCATTATCCATTTCATTTAGCTGCATTTCAAAAAATGCATTAGTTTGCATTCAATTAAATCCATTTCATCTTATAGTTTATCATCATTATAGTTTGCATTATCATTCCATTAATGATCATTTAGTTGCATCTTTGCACTTAGATTCATAATCATTATAAAAATTACATATAAAAATACAAAAACATTTCATGTAGATCATTTGCATCATCATAAAATAAACCACATCAATCATTCACTTGCATTCCATATAGATCATTGCAATTGCATCATTTACATATCATTTAAGTTAATAATCATTTTCATTTGCATCCAAGATCATCAAAATTAAAAATCATCAAAATAATTTATCATTGCATCATCACATAAAGCATCATCATCATCAAAAAGAGTAACATGCATAAATATCATCATCCATCTAATCACGCATCCATATAATCATCATATAAAGCATCATCATCAAATAGAATAATATGCATAATAAAGATCATCATCATAAAGAATCCATGTTTGCATATAGATCATCATAAAACAATAAAAGTCCAAGTATACAATGATATCAAATAAACAATGCAAATTGTCCAAATCAAGTCACGGCTATCCTGTACCACTACCATCTGACTATGTCTATCTCTGTGGCTGTGGGTGAGAAGATCCTCCAGATGCCTATCTCCCATGCTCACCACTCCTCTGAGGAGGTCCCATGACCCCACCACTACTGGTATCCATCAACACGATGGTATGATAACTACCTTCTCTCTGGCACTCTGCAACTACCTCCTCATATCGTCGTTGCTAGTGGGAAGTCTCCTTCCCAACCCTAACTAGTGCTCTGACAGTGTCAGCCTAGAGAGTACCTGATCCAACCTGTTGAATGTGATCAAGAAGGCCCTGAGTATCATGTTATCTCCTAATAGCTCTATCCCTCTCAGTCATAAGAGTCTGCACATGTGCTCAAAGCTGATCAATCTGTGCTCTAAGACTATCAATGGTCTCCTACTCTGGCACATCATGCTCTGGTGCATCCTACTCTAGCATATCATGCACTGGTGCATCCTGCTCTAGCATATCATGCATTGGAGCATCCTACTCTGGTAAATCCTGTTGTGGTGCAGTAACCCCAATCCTCTCCTCACCAACACCCTATCCAACTATTGGAATCTCGATCCAAGTAACTCTCCAAACTTGTCATCTAATTAGGGGAACATGATCCTCATGATCCTCATCATCTCCACCATGCACTGCAATAACCCTAGGGTCTGGTTGAATCTGTCCAAAATCAATGCCTCTCCCACAACCCCCATCCAATCCAGTCACCCTGCCTCCTCCTGTCAATGGCAACCCTCTTGGTGATCTCATGGTTTCCCTACCATGCTCTCTCCCAATCCATCCAACATCTCTCCCACCCATAGGATGTGGACTCCCAATCCTGCCAACCAGTCCAAATGGTCCTCCACAAACTCTCAAGAGACCTCCCCTCCATCCAGGTCTCCTACCACCACCACCTCCATCACCACCCTCATCACCACCTCCCCTGGCCTCCTAAGAAGCTCTAAGCTCTCATCTCTACCTCCATCTCCTAAAAACTAGATCATCTGAATCATCATCCTCATCTCCTAAGCTAGGAGGAGGATCTATTGGATCAGTAATATGAGGAAATGGATGAGCTAATATATACTAAGCATAATCTGCAGTAACCCCAGGATCAAGAATGTGCAATCTCATATCATAAGCCACTCTCGAAGTAGAAACAAAATCTACATGAGTCATCTCAAATGATAAAGAAGGTCCCCAGTCTCGCCTATCTCTTTACCACTAAGCATATATCATCATACTAGTAGGCATAAGCTAGATCATCCCAAACTATCTCAGAATGCGACTAATCAACTGTCGCTCAACAATGTAAGGTGTCCGACCAATGAGATATCTACTCTGCATGATAAATGGTAATTTTTGTGCATCATCCATCCATGGCTCACAATCAACATATGGTCTCCAAGTAATGCTATCCAATGAATCAAGCACCGAATGCCAATACTCCATCTTACCCAGCTTATGCTAAGTAAGGATACCTGCATAAAAATATACATATGGCTGCCTCTCTCCATGAACTCTGTGATGGATAGGCCGCGTAATAGAAATATGCTCCAGCACCAGATCTACAATAAAGTGCATCCTGTAGACAAACTTGCACTCTCATCATACACTACCTGATGAAGATCATGATATAAATGTGCCAACATGCAAACACCCCAAGCATATCGAGTACGATGTTACATCATACTCAAGAGAATCTCACCCTATCCAACCAAAAAACTTCATGGTCGCTTGTCAGGACATATAAATCCTCCAATCAGACCAACAAGAATAACAGGAAGAGCCTCATAATACATCACCATATCAACCCATCGGATCTCTCCTCTACTAATGTTATCATGAGCAAACACGACTCTACAAGCCTCTGTACCAACATGATCTTGAAAATCATACTGCACTAGCTCGCGAGTCACTGGGATGTGCAGAATCCTATAGACATCCTCAAGAGTCACACTAATCTCACCCATAGGCAGGTGGAAAGTGTTATGCTCACTGTGCCATCTCTCAACTGACGTCATCAACAATCCTCTATTATGCGTAATCTCAGGCATATACAACAAATGGGGTAAACCACAAGCATCTATATGTCTAATCTTAGCCTGTGTCAACTCTGGCACTAAATGACGCACTGCCAGTAACTTCTCCCGACATTGGAGAACATCAAGTTTCTCCTATTTATCAAGAGAAATCAATCAATCATCAAATCAATCTATCTATCAATTAAGCTATATATCAAATCAAACTGAAGCAACCTATGCTATCTATCTATCAAATCAAATTGAAGCAACTTACGCTATCAAATCATTTTAAAACTTATCAATCATGGTTTTCTATCAATCATTGAGTTCACTCAAAACTCTACTAGGCTCTTACATCAGAAACTCAATCAATCAATAATCAATCTATCAAGCAATCAAGCTCAATCAATCAATAATCAATTTATCAAGCAATCAAGCTATCAATCAATCTATCAATCATGTAATCACTCAATCAAGTCCCTATTTCATCATCAATGCATATTAAACATGTTAAATCTAATCATCAAAGTGATTTTTAACCTTTGCACTTATCAAAAACATCAAATTTGAGAAAAAGCGCTATCCTATTGAGCATTTGTGCTAAATATAAAGGCATTTGCGCTAAACTAGAGCATATGCGCTATTATTTTGAACAAATGTACTAAATCTACAAGCATTTGCACAAACCCATGCAAAAGCGCTACCTTATTGACTAAAAGTGCTAACAAATGAAACATATGTGCAAAACTATGCATAAGCGCTAACATCCTATGCACATGCGCTAACAAAAAGAACATTTGCGCTAAAAAAATGCAAATGCGCTAATCCTAATTGCATATGCACTAAAACAAAATGCAAAAGTGCTAACCTAACGCCGAAAAAATCGCAAAAAAAATTGAAAATTCAAAAACGCATGAAAAACATAAAAATTTGACAATAAAGCTCAGGATAAGATACCTACCGGATACCCATGCTTGATAGGTCATTGATAACGTCGAACTCACTCAAAACGATGGTTCTCCATGGGAATCACCATTTTGCCACCTCAGCAAGAATATTTTCTACACAAACTGACAAGGATAACAATGAAATTAAAATTAGCCTTGGTTAATTTTATATTTACTATTTGAAGAGAAATTAATTTCAATGGGGAAATTTAATATATTTTGTTTTTTTTTAACAAATGAATTTAATTAACCATAAGTCTATCAAATTATCATGAGATTATCGTTCAAAACTAGAATTTTTGACAATTTCACTATCAATCTCCTAAGGGAGCACACAATCAGGATTTTCACGATCAAAGGATGGAGAAGCCAAGGGTCAGTCTAAAATATCTACTCTTTTTAATGCAGGGGAGGGGAAGTTCCTCCCCATAGAGCCATGAAAATCATAACTTGGAATGTTAGGGGTCTGAATGCCCCTAACAAACAGCGCATCTTAAAGTGTTGTATCTCTAATTCTAAGCCAGATATAATGTCAATCCAAGAAACCAAAATGAACTCCTCTGATATAGCCCTTTTTGAGAAAAAAACTAGGCATCAGACAACTAAAGCACTCCCCTGCTACAGGGGCCTCAGGGGGCTTAGCCATCGTCTGGGACTCTAGATTCATCTCGTTTACACCTTTAGAGATTAAGCAAAATTGGATAGGAGGAGAAGTAGTAAGTTATAAAAATAACCTAAGATTCAAATTGATTAACGTTTATGGTCCTATCCAAAATAGGGATAAGGCTAGGGTGTGGGTGGAACTGGAGTCTTTCCTCAGAAGTTTCCCAAATGATGTATGCATCATTGGGTGAGATTTCAATGCTATCACTAAGGTAGCAGAAAAAAGAGGAGGTAGCAACAAACTTCCTCCAACGGCTGTAGATCTCAATCATTGGATCAATAGGAACTCCCTATTGGAAATCCAAATGGCAGATAATGCCTTCACTTGGAACAACAGAAGGCTTGGTTTCTATAACATTGTTGAGAAACTAAATAGGTTCTTTATCCATCAAGGGCTCTCAGAGCTTAACTTTACCCTGAATGCAGAACCCCTCCCTTTAGCAGGATCTGACCATTTCCCACTCCAACTAATCATATTATCTGACCACTCCCCTAAAAAATGTCCCTTCAAATTTGAGAGCATGTGGTTCAGAGATGATAACTTTTTAAACTTAATTGAGAACTAGTGGAGCAGCTATGTTTTCTTTGGTTCGAAGATATTTATTATCACAAGCAAGTTAAAGCTTATCAAAAGGAAGCTCTTAGAATGGAACATGACTAATTTTGGAAATATTTTCGATAAAAAACTCCTAATAGAAAATGATCTTAAGAATGTTAACATTGAGGTTCTTGAGAAGGGGATGGATGAACATCTCTTCCTCAGAGAAAAGGCTCTACTCTCTGAGTATGAAAAGACACTCTCAAATGAAGAGATCTTTTGGAAACAAAAATCAAGGGAGACTTGGTTGAGTGATGGGGACTGAAATACTAAGTTTTTCCACAATAGTACTAAACAAAGGTGATGGGTCAATTGAATTTCTAAAATTAAGAATTGCCAGGGTTCCATCCTATCTAAACTGGATGATGTTGCCTCCAAGGCAGCAAGGTTTTTTGATAAAATCTTAAACAATATTGAAGGCTTCAACCTCAAAGGCCAACTCAATATTATCAAGAATCTTCCAAAACTCATTAACGATGACCATGACAAAATCATGTCAAAGAAATTCTCTGAGGAGGAGGTTAAATCTGTCCTTATGAAGATGAATCCCGACAAGGCCTCAAGTCTGGATGGCTTCCCCACTAGTTTTTTCCAAAAATGTTGGGGTTTTATGGAGATAGAGATCACAAATGCCTTAGAAGGTATTAGGAACTCTGGTAAGATTCTCAAAGAAATCAACAATACCTTCTTAGCTCTCATCCCCCAAAAAGAGAATCCTGAAAGCTTTAATGACTTCAGACCAATAGCCCTTTGCAACACTCTATAAAAACTCTTAACTAAAACTCTAGCAACCAGACTTCAAAATCTTCTCCCCATTATCATTAGTGAAGAACAAATAGGCTTCATAGCAGATAGATCAATCTATGATGGGGTTATTATAGCCCAAGAGGCCATTCATTTGGTCCAGCTCAATAGGGCTCCAAGTATGCTAGTCAAATTAGACATAAGCAAAGCTTACGACAAAGTTGACTGGCACTTCCTATACAAATGCTTGGAGGCCTTTGGATTTTCTAAATCCTGGATCAACCTAATCTTTGAATGTATATCCACCCCCAAATTCTCAGTCTTGGTTAATGGCTCCTTAGAAGGTTTCTTCAGCAACTTAGGAGGGCTCAGGCAAGGAGATCCTATGTCTCCCTTCCTCTTCATCATCATGGCTGAAGCCCTAGGTAGATACATCTTAAGGCCAAATAGGAAGGTGGGATCTAAGGAATCCCCATTACTAGCAGCCTCCCTCCCTTTACGCACCAGCAATTTGTCGACGATATGATGCTTTTTGGGCAGGGAATTTGGGTAGGGAAGTGTAAAGGAAGCAAGGGCCTTCAAAGGCATCCTTAATTCCTATATGCTAGCCTTAGGTCAAGAGGTGAATCTGGCCAAGTCTACAATTTTTATGTTCAACATAGACCCCTCCTTAGGAAAAGTGATCAACAATGTCCTGGAGATTAGTGAAGGGACTCTTCCTTGCAAATACCTAGGCATTCCCCTTGACAAGGGTAGAAGACCCTCAAAATTATGGGACAACTTGGTGGATAAAATCAAATTTGGGATTAACACTTGGAAAGGAAAATGGCTCTCATCTCTAGGTAGAGAAACCTTGGTTAGATCAGTCTTGTCAGCTATGCCCATTTACCAACTCTCTTGTCAACATTTATCTTCTTCTAAACTTGTAGAGCTCAATAAGCATCTCAGGACTTTTCTTTTGGCAAGGTGCTAATGACAATCGTAAAATATCACTCATATCCTGGGACAAGATATGCAAACCTAAAGAAGAAGGAGGTGTTGGCATTAAAAACCTTCGTGATCAGGGTAAAGCCTTGGGTGCCAAGTTGGTCTGGAGGATGTTCAGAACCCCCCACCTCAAATGGGCTCGCTTGCTACACCACAAATACCTTAATGGAGGGAATCCTATCCAAATCTTCAAAGAAACCAACCCTCCCAGAGGGTCCTACCTATGGAATTTTATGTTAGATTGCAGGAGGATTATTTCTGGCAGACTTACTTAGAACCTGGGGTCCAGGGATAAAGCTCTTTTTTGGTCGAATTCTTGGGGTGGATATAAGGCTATTGATAACATCCATGACATTGGTTCTACTCATATCCTCCTTGAATCACATAGAGGACCCCTGTTAAACAACTATATCTCCCCTTCAGCAGATGGGACCAGTTGGCAGTGGATCGAGAGGGAAGATGAGGATATCCTGCTAAGGGATAAACAAAAACTTATGGCAATTCTCAAATCAAGGAACATTGCCTTAGGTCATGATGAGGACAAGCTCGTCTGGGATGGCTCCCTAAGAGGAGAATACAACTCCAAGGATGGGTACTCTCTTATCTCCAAATCATTTATAAGACCTATGACTAAGCTTCCCTTGAAACTTTGTTGGGATAAATATTGTCTGCCTAAGGCAGGTATCTTCTCCTAGCTTGTGGTTCAGAACAAGCTCTTAACTGCAGACAAATTTAGAAGAATAGGGTATGAGGGCCCTAGCAGATGTCCTCTTTGTGAGGCAGATGAGGAAGACACTAATCATATCCTCCTTAACTGCCCCTTTGCTCACAAATGTTATATCTGGTTCACCAACAAACTTGAATGGTTTGCAGCCTTCCCCCACACCATCTTTGGAATTCTCAAAGCATGGCCCCTCCTCAGGCATGGCTATCTCTTTGAAGGTTTATGGATAGCTCTTCCCTCTTCCATAATGTGGGAACTATGGAAGGAGAGAAATAGACATCTCTTTAAGAATGAAAAGCTAGAGGTGCCCAGAATCATAGAGTCAGCTATCACTAAGCTCATGAACAACTGACTGTCATAAGGCACATTGAAGAATGCCTCTATCACTTATTGGGATGAAAAAATGAAAAAACATTGGGAAGGCTTATCCTTTCCTCCCTATGTAGGTGTTGGTCCTATTGCAAGTCTTCAGTCAAGGCATGCATGCAGATGGCAGCCCCTAAGCAACGGTTGGATGAAGCTAAACTTTGATGGGGCATCTCGTGGCAACCAAGGGAAAGCAGGGATAGGATGTGTTGTTCATAATTGGGAAGGCAAGGAACTATCAACCCTTTCCTCTCTAGTTGGCATCAACACCAACAATTGGGCAAAATTTATGGCCCTGGTTGAGGGTCTGCATTTATGCAGGAAACTAGGAGTTAAGAACTTGGAAATTGAAGGAGATTCAGCTATAATTGTCAATAACCTGAGGTAAGGTAGTATGCCTAATTGGAGACTAAATACTTTGTTGTCAAAATCTCTTGACCTATGTAGAGATTTTGATAGGTTCACAATCAATCATATTTATAGGGAGGGCAATAAAAGAGCAAATGAGTTGGCCAATTTGGGTGCTGATGGCATCAATCTCCTATCTGTGCCACCTTAAGGCATCAATCTTTTGTTTTTGTGTCCTAAGTTGTCGTTAGCATGTTCCTCCTTTCATCCCCTTATGTTTCTCTTGCCCAGACTGTTTTAACCCCCTTATTTATTCCTCTTCCTGCCCCATGTATTTTCATATAGATACTCAGACAAACATTCAGTTTAAATATTGGCTTCTCAACATAAGCCGTTAACTAACACTTTTGTTTCGAATATCACTTCGATCATGTATTTCCTCTATTCATCAATATACTATTTTTGGTCACTAGGGCTATCTCTTCACTGCTTCCTATCTGATATCCATCAGGTTTTATGTCGATGAAACCTTGGGCTTCAGTGACCTCCTTTATTTTTCCATCGAAATACTTCTTCCATCTATATCAATGCCCTGTTGATGAATGGATCTATTGTCTCACTGAATACTTCTTCCACCAATAAATTTGTATTGGTGAAACATCACATATCAGAGACATGCCTTTTAGCCTCCTCGAAACCTATTTCCTTATCGATAACTTTTATCAATGAAACTATCTTTTGTCTAATCGACCTTATTCTTTTTATGTGAACGTTTCTTTCGGTGACCCTTTGCACCGATGCTATTATCTCCTCGAATACCTTTTCCCATCAATGAAAACCATCTCCACCTTCATCGATATCTTTTTCGATGGAGTTACTATCTCTGATGAGTCCTTTCTGAAGTTTATCAACGTTTCCTTTCCTTTGATACCCTTTTATATCAATGAGACATCATTGGGTCTCATGTCAAAGAAACCTTGGGCTTAGGTATTTCCTTTATCCTTCCATTGAAACACCTTTTCTATCAACATCACTACACTCCTTTGATGAATGGGTCTATTGTTTCATCAAGGCCATCTTTCTTTTGATGATTTGCGTCACTATCATCTTTCATCGATGAGCTCATCAGTAATCTTCCTCGATAAAGTTGCATCGGTTAAACCACACACATCAGTAACATGCTTTTTAGTTTCCTCGAAACTCATATTCTTATCGATATCTTTTATTGATGTAGCCTCCTTTTGTTTGATCATGATCATTCTTTCGATAAGAACGCTTCTTTCGGTAAGTTTCCTTCATTGTGCCGATGATATTATATCCTCTGTAGCCTTTTCCCATTGATGAAAACCGTCTTTGCTTTCTTTGATATCCTCTTTCATTGGAATCAATGCTTCCAATGAGTCCCTCTTAGGCTCATCAGTGTTCTCTTTCCTTCACTACCCTCTTTATATCGATGAAACTCTCTTATGTTTCATCAACCTTTTATCTTTCAATGAAAATACTGTTGTTGGCCAATAACTTTAGTATCTCTTCGACACCCTCCTTTCTCAAATAGTCCTATCAATGAAACCTTCCCCAGTATCTTTGATTTCATCATTTTGGTAGAACTATCTTCTTCATTGTATTCATTGCATATCCTATCGATTCTGAAGTTTCTTTGTTAGCCCTACTTCATCGATGGAACCTCCTTTGGTTTCATCGATATACCTTCTATCAATGAAAACAATGCTTTCAATTAGTCCCTTTTGAAGTTCATCAAGGCCTAAGTCTATTCGATAAATCATCTTATCAGTGAAACATCGATAGGTTTTTTTGATTCCCTTTTTTTGATGAGGCATCATTGGGTCTTATGTCGAAGAAACCTTGGGCTTTGGTAACTTCCTTTATCCCTCCTTCGAAAAACTTTTTCTATCAACATCACTACACTCCTTCGATGAATGGGTCTTTTGTTTCATCAATGCCATCTGTCTTTTGTTGATTTGCTTCCACTATCATCTTTCATCGATGAGCTCATTAGTAATCTTCCTCGATAAAGTTGCAGCGGTAAAACCACACTCATCGGTAATGTACCTTTAGCCTCCCCAAAACTCATATTATTATCAATATCTTTTTGTTGATCATACTTTCGATAAGAATGCTTCTTTCAGTAAGTTTCCTTCATGTTGCGTCGATGGCAGTATTTCCTCGGAAGCCTTTTCCCGTGGATGAAAACTGTCTCTGCTTTCTTCGATATCCTCTTTGAGTGGAATCTATGCTTTGATGAGCCCCTCTTAGGTTCATCGATGTCCCCTTTCCCTCAATACCCTTTTATATCGATGAAACTCCCTTATGTTTTATCAACCTTTTATCTTTCGATGAAACTGTCTTTGTCGGCCAATAACTTTAGTATCTCTTCAACACCCTTCTTCTCTCGAACTATCCTATTGATGAAACCTTCCCCATTTTCTTTGATCTCATCTTTTCGGAAGATCTATCTCCTTTGGTGATTCCATTACATGTCCTACCGATATTGCAGTTTCTTCGGTAGCCTTGCTTCATCAACAGAACATCCTTTGGTTTCTTCAATAACCTTCTATTGATGAAAAATAATGCTTGTGAGAAGCCCCTTTTGAAGTTCATCGATGCCCAAGTCTATCCGATAAATCATCTTATCGATGAAACATCGATAGGCTTCTTCGATTCAATAGGTGCACTTAGTAAAATAAAAGCCCTCATTTTTACATGTGTTGGCCTATAGGAACCCCTAAGTGCCCTGCCATATACTCATTTGATACTTGTTGTTGAGCTTTCTATAATTGAATGGTTATTTGACAATCCATAGACTGCGAGTAATATGTGGTTCTACTATAAAACTGATAGTTCTGATACTTAATGTAAGTACAGATGCCAAGCTAATAAGATGAGAGGGGGGGGTGACTCATACAAACTTAATCTTCCATTAAAACATCAGATTCAACCTCGGTAAAATATACTTTAGTAATATAACCAAAACTGCTAAACATGCAAACTCAAAAGCATATAAACATCATAACACTCATAACACCAGATTTAACGTGGAAACCCAAATAGGGAAAAACAACTGTGGGATTTTGGACCCACTAAAAAAAAATACTCTTCTAGAGTATGCTTGGTTAAAAGAAAATCCTATTAAAGATTACAAACACATTGCTAGATGTAACCTGGTTAAGGGATTTGCCTTAGATCTATTAGGATCTTCACCTTGTTAGAAGTGACCTTGTTAAAGGATTTCAAACACTCAATCAGAATGTCACCTTGCTAGAGGGTTTTACAAATAAGACTGTTAAGTCCACTCGGTTAAGAGATTTTCTATCACTTTACAAAATAACAATAATAAAAATCTATCTGCAACTTCACATCTAAAATGCTAAAGAAAATTCTTATTTTCTCAATACAATATAGGACTAATCTTGTCTATCTGTTGGGCTCTATACTCTGTTATTCAAAGAGGTCTTCAAGCTTCAATGCTCGGTAATCACTATGTAGCATCCATGTGCATACACTTGCCCGCATACATTGTTTATCAACAGTTCCTTATTTATAAAAAATTTGCCAACCGTTTAATCTCCTTGATCACATTTCCCATGATCAATCATAGCCATCAGATCTTCAAACTTGACCAAGTTCAA
The DNA here is from genome assembly GCF_030272615.1 of Cryptomeria japonica. Classification (NCBI taxonomy): domain Eukaryota; kingdom Viridiplantae; phylum Streptophyta; class Pinopsida; order Cupressales; family Cupressaceae; genus Cryptomeria; species Cryptomeria japonica. The sequence continues at coordinate 707,640,538 of NC_081411.1, read as the reverse complement.
TATATCCTTTGATCTGAAAATGTTTTACCCCACCTTGGAACTTGCATACATTTCTTGGAACTTGTGCTAGGGTATTGTGGTTCAATCTGAGCTATAGATCTTCCTGTTGATTTTCCTTTGCCATAGATTCTTTAACAAACTTCATTCATGGCATACCAATCATTTAATCATAGCTAGCTCATCAACTTCCTTCATTAAATAATGCTTTTATTCATTCAATGCATTTTGTTATTACTCGGTTGCAATTTGGTAAATACTAAACTTTACTCGATAGACATTCTGCCTTTATTAACCGATAGTGATAACCTTAGGGCTTATTGACCAGGTTCCTTAGGGTTTACCGACTAGGTTCTTTGCTCGATAACATAGTATAGTATTAATCTTACAATCAATAACATATGTATGATATCAAAACAATCTAAACATCATGATCTCATCATTGTCTAACTCGATAATAGTTGCCCATTGAATAACTTATTCCTCCCCTTATTCATCATATTCTTTCTGTGTCTTTTACCAACATCTTTATACTCATCAAATCATACTTCTTAAGATATGGCAACATCATACTAAATTAGAAAATCAATTTCTTGACATCAATGACAAAATAATAATATTAACGCAGTAAACATCCTTAATCAGTTTTATCCATAATCATCAACAACCTTCTCAATATCCTTATTGAAATGCCAACAATCTCTCCTTGTCTGTTATAATGCCAACAAAAACTCATCTACCTCTATTACCCTTAGCTGGAGTCAGGCAAGACAGAAGTCCCATTTACCCCCTTTTGTTATTGTATCCTAGATATCATCCATTTTTAGGGATAGCATCCGGGTACATAAGCAAAAGGTGGCAAATAGGTGATTCATAACTATGGATGATCACTTCTCAAAATGGAAATTATCTAGAAACTCTATTATAAATATGCCATATTGATGACTTTATAATTTTAGATATATGAGGTTAAGATTTTAGAAACATCATAAATGGATGTCAAATCATTTTGGAATACTACATGTTACTAACAATCTAGGCAAGTGTTTTGAAAACTAACCATGCAGGAAGTACAGGGCCATCTTGAACAAATGACAGGATGAAAGCTACTAAAATGACAAAAGACTACATGCAATCAAGGCTCAAACTCATAAACAAAGCACAAGGAGAATAGTGACAATTGAAAAATAGTAATATGGGCCTGTAAGGGAAAGCAAATATCTTCCCACTTGCTCACCCTAGCCCAGGGTGTTATTGTATTATTCTGAATCTATGCTTATTGTAATTAGATGTAGAAACTATCTGGACTATGGTCCCAGACAAGGCTGAAGGTTTTCTCGCCTCCACTCTTTCCTACCAGTGCCTGCACGAGTGGAGTGATGTAAAAAATTAATTTTGATTATTAAAATTTTTGGCTACGGCCTCTTACCGGTCAAAAAATAATAATTATTCCTCTATTAAATAGTTAATTTGAAAAGATTAATTTATTTAATTCATTTTCATGTCTTTCTATTAATTAATATTTTATTAATTAATTCATCTATCCTATTCTTCTAAATAATTAAATATCTAATATTTAATTATCTCCTCCAATCAATTAAATATCCAATATTTAATAGTTATTCTCCTATCCTATAGTCTCAAATATTAAATAATTCTCAAAATTATTTAATCTATTTTCCAACTCACCCTCCATCTCCACTTCATCTTCCCTTTCCCAACTCATCAAACATGTGGCTAAGGAAATTAATATTTCTTAAATATTAATTCATCATTTATCTTCAACTACCAAAACTTAATGAAAATTGTGTACGTACACACATTTCATAACCATTTCTTATATTCTCTCCAACACCCCCTACATCTTAGGAAAGACTTGAGTCCACTTGTCCTATCATGCCTAAATTTCCTCCAACCATCCCTAGATTCCCTCAGTCAACAACCCAATCAAGGTGAGATGAGTGACACTTGTCTTCTCCTTCCCTCTTTCTCTCAACCTTCACCTTTTCTCACAGCCATTCAAATCTACAGATCTGATCATGACCGTTGATCTAAGCCACATCATCTCATCCTCTCAAAGTCTATACAATCAAGAGCTTTAGTTGAGAGGGAGTTAGACTTCAAGAGACTTCAAGTACATTTTGCAAGATAATCATATGCATCCGTGAGTTTTAGTTTTGAAGCAAATAGCAATTATCATATAATATCATTTAGCATAATCATTTTAGCATAATCATGTAGTATTGCATATCATAGTATAAGTTAACTACAAGTTATCCGTCCATTCTTCATATGCCATCTTGGAAGCCATCAGTTCATTGTCTGAGAGCACAGCATCTGCAACCAGGAATAGTGGAGTTAGGACACAATGAGACATAAGCCATGAAGGTAATATTAGTATTTTATTTTTATATGTACTTCATGTAGTTTCATTGGTTGAGTTTAGATTTCTTGTAGCATTTCCATTTGTATTTTGTGAAACTAACTTGTTGCGGGTAGCATTCTAAGGATGAAATTCAAGTTGAAACAATTTCTACTAACTCTCTAGGGTATCTCAATGCCATTACTTAATCTACCTACATAAGCAATAAGCATTTACTTTCTTCCAGATCAATACCTCATAATCTTAATCATTGTACAAACATAGGTACAACGTAGAAATATCTAACACTCATGATATGCAACCTACTTAATCTTTCATTCGATATGAGATTCTATTTTTCAATGCATAGCTATTTCCCTTTTCTCTCTTAGGTTCATTTTATACACCAGGTCCAAATGTTCCTATTACCATTAACCAACATTCGCCTATAAAGATCACCATTCACATACCAAGATTAACCCTTACATTGCATTAACATAGTTACCATTTATAATTAACTTCCACATGATCATTTATGCTTCTATGCTCCTAGCATGCCTATTACTTCATCATGATTCCTAAAGTACATAAGGCAATAATCACCAAGTCTCCCTAAACATTTAATCCATAGCCCATTTAATTCTCATAAAATCTCTTACACTATATCAATTAACCAACAATCATCTTATTACACATTAAGTAACTACATGAATTCATCTCAACACAAACTAAGATACAATATCCTAATTCCACAACAACTAATAGCATCCACCAAATGGAGATATAATCTTAAACCATAACACATGATACATTCTAATCCTTTCCTAAAAGACAAGCATTCATTTTACCATCTACCCATACACTTACTAGTAACTTCCACTAATAAGATTAGTAATTCATTCATTAAGAACATCCATACAATATTTTCGTAAGGAACATTCAATTACATCCCAAGCATTATAGGATTCCAATCCTGCCATTAGATCACTGACTACGAAGTATGATACTATAAGTTCAAATTCTTTAATCATCAAACATAAACATGTCCTAAGATATCTTCCAATATTACTCATACTCATACATCCTATCGAGCCATAACATTTCTTCTACTTAAACAAATAGTTAAACACATCATTTCAATACAAATACCATTATCATAACATTTACACCATTCCCTTTCAACATGGCTCATCAAGAATACAAATTGCATATTTTAATTCCAAACCATATTACTTATTCACATCTCATGCATCCATTTCATTTAATATAAATGCATTATAATACAACTCAAGGTTCATCGTTACAATCATCTACCATAACCAAAGCTATCACTATAACTAGAACAACATAAGAATTTCTCTTAAGCGTGATATCTTTTACAACCATTACATAAATCACATCATTATTTAAATTCTTGCTGCAATTATTATCCATGAAGAATCTAAAGAAGCATCGTCATCCATGCAAGAAGCATCCAAAGACAGGAACATCACAATGGTTTAAAAGTACCAACCACCCGGCCATGTGGAACCAAAGGAACCACCCCTCCCCCCCCCCCCTCCTATGCTAGGAGATGACACAAGGTCCCAACACACACTCTACATCTAGTCTAACACTTAAAAACCAAAGAGACTAACCAACACAAGGACACTCAAGCAAGAACCAATCACAATATAGCACAAATAGAAAACTCCCAGAGGCGCACAAATCAACAAGACATCAATACATCTCAAGAAAAGGACACATGTAGGAGAAGAGTATCATCACATGCAACAACATATAGCACAAATGCATAAAAGAATGGCGCAAATGGATGAAAGGACAGCGCAAACGCAAAATCAATGCTTTTACTTAAATAGGACGGAAAACACAGAACTTTTGGCAAAGCTTAAAAATCAAACTTGAAACATAAGGCTTCGAAAAACATATCCATAGAGTCACCCAAAATAGTAGATTTAAAGAGAATAAATGAAATAAACAATAACCACTTAAAAGCCAACATTCACTTAAAAATCCATTCACGACACGAGCTCATAAAAACAACAGAAGACTCACCAATTCCAGAAATATCAATATTTCCCATAAACTATAGAATAAAATCTTGTAACAGATTTATGCCTTCATATATTTCCTTCCATACTATACAAACTATAGATTCATTTCCCCAAGATCACACATTCAATCTGCAGACACGGAGCATACAGGAAAACTGTAAAATGAAATACAAAAGAAGAATAAAGAAGAATACATCTCCAACCTACAACTCGTGTGATGGAAAGAAGCTGAAGAAGAGCTCCCCAAATCCAAAAGCCAAAACCAACAAGCTCCAACAACAATCCAAGCCAAAACCCCCAAAGGAAAATCTTGCAGAGAATAATTTTTGCAAGAAGAAGCCAACCCCAAAAACTTCATGGGAAAGAAAATAAAAAGCCAAACAATAACCAAAAACCCTAGCCTCAATCTCGGCCAATCAAAATATTCCAGTCTATAATATATTTTATCAACCCCACCATATAATATAATTTTACCTCCCTTTTCAAATTCAACCAGAAGAAAAGAGGGTGGGTAAGATAAATATAAATCATGATTTTACAATTTGGTGGGAATATTTTATTATTTTATTTTAAAGTATGTTTATACAACCCACTTAATGTAAGAGTCAAACTAATAAACAATTAAATAAATCAAATCGGGAATTTAAATTAAATAAACCAAAGGCTCATGAATGAATTAAAGAGCCAAATAAACATTAAATTACCAAATAAATATTAAACCATAGGCAATTAAATAAATAGATAAATAAATAAACAATTAAATACCATTAAAAGGTCAAATCACAAATAAATATAAAACCACAACATAAGCTAAACAATAAATATTAAATCATCATTAAAATAAATAAATATAAATAAATATCAAATAATTAAATAACCAAAAGGGCGAGAATCCAATGAATTAAATTGAACATTAGATAACCAAATAATCAAATCGTTATTAATCAAAATAATTAAAATAAACATTATTAACTATTTAATCTCGCATCAATAACTAATCAGCCTCAACATAATAGGATTAACCAGCCAATACTAACATACTCACAACTATGAAGAAACCAAGCTTACTAACTGACATGGCGACTTGCGTCAAGACACTGATGACTCATAGTGAACAATTTAGACCTAGAGTATGTGAGGGGAACCTATGTCAACTCTGAACCACATACCATTGGGATTTAAAGACATGCTCAGACTTGTGGAGCCAGGTGGAGTCGATGTCTAGTACCTGCAAATCCTACATCCACAAAACAACGATACGACATATGCATATATATTATAACAGGAAAGGGTTAGAGAATCGCAATGACACATCCCACTCGCAATGAGTGATGTGGAATTGTCTTTATCCCGAAGACAGTCAGACAACAATCAAACACATCATAAGATCAACTCATCATAGATAATCATTAGACATGTTAGTACATAGAAACATCGTCAAGTGCATGATTAGTATAATTCATGATTATAGTAAGGCATGTAAAATCCATCATACTTATGCTCATCAAATCACATGATCAATATAGTCTTTTGATAGTCAATCCCATAATAAGTGCATAGTGTCTAATAAATCACGCAGTCAATCATGATAGTATCAACATCATATAAATCATATGAAATGGCCTGTACCTAATAATGTTTATCGTTCATGAATTAAAAGTCAACTCTAGCCAAAACCGGTCAAGTCAAGGGTGGACACTACATCCTCCCCCCCTTAGAATCAACTTACTCCTAGAAGTCGTAAGAGTTAGGGTGACAACTAGCACACATAAATCAGAAACTTCCTTTAAACACAAACATATTATAATATTTTCTAACTCCAAGAAAGATAATGACAACTAAATTTCCTCCTTATGCTTCAATTATTCGAAATGAACACGTTACACAAGAGGTAAATGAAGCACCAACTGTTATTAATTACGATATGTAAACTAATTTGTTAAAATACTTACAAGGGAACTTCCTTTTAACCACACTTTCAATGCAAAACTATAATTTCAATCACTGATTTAAGCATCAATAAGAAGAAATCACTATATTTCACACCAATATTCATAGTAACACTCCTTCAACATCTAGTTGTATGCAAATAGAGAGAGAGATATACATTTACACAATATCTTACACATATGCACCTATTATATTATTGAACAAATCATGTCATAAGCCTAATTGAGGGAAAATTTCTTAGAACTAACTTCCTCAAATTAAATATAATCAAGACATCACACAATAACCAAGCATAAATAACCTATTTATTTAAAAGAATAAATTTCATGGCACTCAAATATCCTAATTTCCACCATGCTTACATTGTGCTACACTTTATACAAACATTAGATGCAATCCTTATCCAATCAAATCATTAAAAGGGCATCCTTAATCCACTATGTGTACACAAAAATTTTGAAGGCAAGAAATCAACAATTTCTTTTATTTAACTATTCCATAAATTTAAGACTTCACAATTCCAAGGCACTTGTATCTACTATAAAATTTAGAAAGTTACCAGTAAATTTAATCTTATCAACACTTTTCATTTACTCAGCTAATAACAACATTATCTAATTGTTTTCTTAGTCTGGTGCACTTTTCCGCGATGTCCTCCCTTGCACATACTATCAGAGGTTCAAAATGAACATGATAGAGACAACACTGGCTCAAGATTTGGGCCCACAATACATCGACACTCAGAATGACCACCATAGACAACAAAAGAGGAGGTCAAAGGAAATATCCTCAAATCAATTCATTAAATTAAAATAAAAGAAAATTTTCCAACAAAATCAATTAAGAAATTTAAGTGTGACAATGGTGCAGGAGCACCCTTCTAAGGTCTTCCTCCATTTGATTTTTATTGGAATTTTGCTTCTTTAAGAAGCCATGTAAATGTAATAAGAGCCAAGAGCTCATTGGTCTTGTTTAGGTCAGAGTTTAGGTCCTAGGTTCACAAGTCTAGGTTGATTTTTCTTGTGGAGTAGAGGGTATGTGTGCCATTGATGAGTTTGGGGTCCTTATAGCATGGTTGTGTCCATACGATAGCCCAATGTAGGCCCAAAAGTCAAGAAAAGCAACATTGCAAAAGTTGCTCAGAAGTTGCAAAAAGTTGCATGACAACTTTTCAAAGTTGTCATGCAACTTTTCCACCTAATAGGTAATAACCTTAGCTAGGTGTGGAGAACCCTAACCTTGGCACACAAACTGAGGCAAAGACATTATATATTGTTGCAAACCCTAAAATGAGGGGTTGGATGTCAGATTGTACGGCCCAAGGGAAAAGACCTTGACTGTGACTATGTTTTTGTTGTCAGTCGGCACAAATGGAGCATTAACAGATTGAAAATGGATTGTTTTGCAAACTAAAAAATGTTGAAAGTCTTGCATTGTGTTTATACTTTCATTTTGAGCACTTAGGTTAGGTTTATTGTGTAGGTTTTGTGTGTTTTGTAAATATTTTGCATAGTTACTCTTTCACTGTCCAGATTTGGACTGTTTTGTGTAAATGGATTGACAACTCCTATCCCCATTGTGGAAACACCATGAAACCATGGGTAATAGGAGTTCAGACCCTATACAGTACCTCAGAGGAAGTAGGGCCCCTAAAGATGCAGGAAAGCCTTTCAAAGACCCACTCCTAGGCGAGACTGGACTGTGCCCGGCTAGGAAGGGTTGAGGTTGCAGAGGTCCATGAGAGCAAGGTAGGACAAGGAAGGAGGAACCCTTTGGAGGAGTTGTAGAGGGGTGTGTGTAGCATCATTGGTGAGAAGGAGGAGCTTCCACCAATCCAGATAAGGTGGTAAAGACAACAAACCATCACTGTGAACCTGGCAGGCCTAAAAACCCTCATAAAAACCCTCAAAAACCCCTAAATTCACCTAGGGCAGTGTACGAACACTTGGATGCCCAAAAATAGGAAAATATTTGAGCCTTTGCCAAATGAATAGCATTCCCTTTGGGAAGTTTCACAAGTTTGAGCATCATTTGCAAGAGGGAGCCCTAAAAGTCCAAAATGGAGGCCTAATTGGGCACATTCCTTGTAGCCCTATTTTGTAGGAAAGAAACAAAAAAGTGAGATCGATAACAAATAGGGAGGTCAAAACCTCTTGGGGGCACATGAATGGATGGAAAACTATGTCAAAAACCTATCCTATACTTGCTAGGACCTAAGAAGGTGTAGGAGGAGCTAAACCCTTATTAGCCTATGTGAGGGTTTTGAAGCTTGTGAGTAGGTGTGACCTTGGGAGAAGTATCATAGGTTGTTGGTGGGTGGATTGGGCAAGGTCAGGGGATTCCTCAAGCAAGAGAAGTCCTAGAGGCCCTAGGGTGTAGTTGGAACACCTAGTGATCCAAGGAAAGGATCAAGGAGCATAGACTAGGCTAGTCTATCCCATATCCATTCCCATCAGACAAGTGCCACCACAAGGGAAAAATAAAAGAAAGAAGAACTCAGTGGTCATCCGAAAGGTAAATAAATCTAAAAAATATACATTAATCCTAATGACACTTCAAACAAAACATAAATTAACTCAAGGCAAAATAAATGACTCATCCAACCCACATCATGAGGTGACCAACATTAGTCACACCAAAGGGAGTAATCGCTACATGACATCCAAGGGTGAAATTCCTTGAATGTGTTAGAGAGTGTACGCCATATTTAAGACCTTTATTTTATCCATATGTCTACATTCTTTTCATTATTTTTAATACAATCCAATATTTTTGAAGATCTGGGCAGTTATCCTTTATGAAAGTTGACATAGGTAGGAAGAGATAAAGCAACTACATATTCACACATGCTCAAGGATTATACTCATACCATGACTAATGTTCAAGATATTCTATATATACCATGATCATATTCACCAAGTTATAACAGAAATAGAGGTTAGAGTTTCAATTAATCACTTGATAGTAGACTATGACATGCATCATTTCCATAAATGCACAACCAATAACCTATAGAAGATTATAAAGTCCTTCATAATGCCTTTAAGCAATTTATTCAATCATATATTTTACAAGAAAAATAGGTCATATTACAAAAGCCAAAGTTTAATATCAATTTCTACTCTTACCAATAATAATCTTCTGACATACTTCTAGTTAAATCTAAGTTAAGAATGTCTCAGTCCCACTTCCAGAACTTAGTTTTATTTTCATCTAATACCACTTAAATTCCAAGAATACATGCATCATTATATTTAAACTCACTTTCTATTATTACTTGATTACTATCATTCATCAACTATGTATTTTTGACATTTCAAGACAAATTTGACATTTAGAATCCCAACACAATTTCATATAACATTATCATTTTATCTCATTAGAATTTGCTAAGGAAGCACTTCTTAAAATTTAAATAAGGCAATGATATAGTAACCTTCCTTAATTTATCCATCTAGTTAAGAGAAATATTTATTCAATGTCACACAATTCCTACACAAAGCTAAACACTTTTATCTTGCTAACCAAATAAAGACACAATGGTATCATTTTGATTCCTACATATGCAATGCACCAATCCTTGCTTCAATAAACATATTTATCTTCCTTTAGTTTTGCAATACATTTCCTATTTAAATGATGGGATATTCTATTTAATCAATTCTTCCCTTTAAAGAACAAGGGTCATGAATGCAATACCTAAATTTCAGTCTTCAATGCAAATTAATTTCATCTAATCTTCCCTTTAATGTATACGAGTCATATTCATAAATCATTATCCAATCCTTCTACTTAATATCAATAATCCCCAAGTATTTGAATCTTTTACCCCAAAGAGAGAAGAGGAAGGAAGAGATATTTCCACACAAATCAATACACACAAACTTATGCAACTCAATTTGAATTTCCTAATCATGCCTAATATAGCTACCACTTTAAAATATATTCAACTTCAACTTCCATAAGATCTCCTACCAATACACATGCAACTAGAAATCATAAATCCTTTAATAGCTACGATTTCCTCAAACAATCTTTTATTACATACAAAATCACACATATACCAAAACAACCAATAGTTCTATGAGGTAATTATTACATTACCAACTAACTTCCTTACATTTCACATAGGAGATTGAAATAAGGAAAAAGGCATTCCAACTACTTTTATAAAGTACCACATACAATTTCTTTGATTTTCACATCATGATACATACTAAATTATTCCTAAATGCATAATACAAACACTTCATCTTTCTATTCATAGGAAGACCAACATAACAGGCTAATTTTATGAACATAGCATTAGTTAAGGGAATACACACATTCTTTTCTCATTCTACAATGTAATTAATTATGTATAAGAAAAGAAACTCTAATCATTCAAGAAACCACTAGAAATTTATAAAGCAAGTAAGAACATATAGACATTTCTCTTATTCTAGAGACATGCATATGGAATAAATACACACTTTACTTAAAGTTATGATTCCTAAAAGGAATTAGAGAGAAACACAAGGCATAGATATCTAAGATTCCAAAAATTCCAATAACACTTCTTCTAACACAAACATCGAAGAGTAACTTGATTCAAAGCAACATCAAGGCACATTCACAAGACTAATAAGAACATCCTTAACCAGAGATCCCAACATTGCAACATGGGCTCTGATACCAAATGTAATGCCCACCAAAATACCCTAGAGAAATATAGCTAAAAACACACTAATTTCATTTTTTTAAAACAATACAACACATAACATCACTTAAGCAATGCAGCGAGCACACAACAACATTTAAGTGTTATGAATCATAGAATAATTCACTCAAGCTATTCAAACAATTACACAAGCGGAATAAATAAATCATTTCTACTAACTCCCTAGGGTATCTCAATGCCATTACTTAACCTACCTACATAAGCAATAAGCATTTACTTTCTTCCAGATCAATACCTCATAATCTTAATCATTTTACAAACATAGGTCCAACATAGAAATACCTAACACTAATGATATGCAACCTACTTAATCTTTCATTTGATATGAGATTCTATCTTTCAATGCATAGCTATTTCCCTTTTTTCTCTTAGGTTCATTTTATACACCAAGTCCAAATGTTCCTATTACCATTAACCAACCTTCGCCTATAAAGATCACCATTCACATACCAAGATTAACCCTTACATTGCATTAACATAGTTACCATTTATAATTAACTTCCACATGATCATTTATGCTTCTATGTTCCTAGCATGCCTATTACTTCATCATGATTCCTAAAGTACATAAAACAATAATCACAAAGTCTCCCTAAACATTTAATCCATAGCCCATTTAATTCTCATAAAATCTCTTACACTATATCAATTAACCAACAATCATCTTATTACACATTAAGTAACTACATGAATTCATCTCAACACAAACTAAGATACAATATCCTAATTCCACAACAACTAATAGCATTCACCAAATGGAGATATAATCTTAAACCATAACACATGATACATTCTAATCCTTTCCTCAAAGACAAGCATTCATTTTACCATCTACCCATACACTTACTAGTAACTTCCACTAATAAGATTAGTAATTCATTCATTAAGAACATACATACAATATTTTTGTAAGGAACATTCAGTTACATCCCAAGCATTATAAGATTCCAATCCTACCATTAGATCACTGACTACGAAGTATGATACTATAAGTTCAAATTCTTTAATCATCAAACATAAAAATGTCCTAAGATATCTTCCAATATTACTCATACTCATACATCCTATCGAGGCATAACATTTCTTCTACTTAAAGAATTAGTTAAAGACATAATTTCAAGACTAATATCATTATCATAACATTTACACCATTGCCTTTTAACATGGCTCATCAAGAATATAAATTGCATCTTTTAATTCCAAACCATATTACTTATCCACATCTCATGCATCCATTTCATTTAATATAAATGCATTATAATACAAATCAAGCTTCATCATTACAATCATCTACCATAACCAAAGCTATCACTATAACTAGAACAACATAATCATTTCTCTTAAGCGTGATATCTTTTACAACCATTACATAAATCACATCATCATTTAAATTCTTGCTGTAATTATTATCCATGAAGAATCTAAAGAAGCATCCTCATCCATGCAAGAAGCATCCAAAGATAGGAACATCCCAATGGTTTAAAAGCACCAACCACCTGACCATGTGGAACCAAAGGAACCACCCCTCCCCCCCCCCCCCTCCTGTGCTAGGAGATGACACAAGGTCCCAACACACACTATACATCTAGGCTGACACTTAAAACCCAAAGAGACTAACCAACACAAGGACACTCAAGCAAGAACCAATCACAAGATAGCACAAATAGAAAACTCCTAGAGGCGGATAAATCAACAAGACATCAATACATCTCAAGAAAAGGACACATGTAGGAGCAGAGTGTCATCACATGCTATTCTCCCCCATAATATTGCCAATACACAACTCTTCACGGCATAACCTCGATAGACATGTGGAGCCATTTCTACCCATGAGAGAATCGAGGAAGATTTGACTTACCATCTTCATGGCCTTCTCATGCTTATCCTAAAACATCCCCCCTAGGAATCAGCCATGAGGCTCAAACTATTAATTATCATGTTTTAATGAGATCCAATTACCATTTCCAATTAATTCATTATTAATGTTATCACTTGTTTACAAATCATAGAAAACTCCAATGTGCCCTAGTGGTCTAGACTTCATGCATCCTTACAAGGAACCTCATGCAAGCCTATCTCTCGTGACCCCGGTCATCACAAGGAAGCCCACTCCTCCTAACATGGCCCAACAATAAATCATAAGATGATCTAAATTCAAATTCTAAGAAAAAAGATCCATAACTTCATCATGCAGCCCAACAACACATAAAAACATGCAAGGAAAAACCCTAGCTAAAGAGCGCAAAGGGATTAAATCCATTACAATGAAAAATGAGCCTCGATGTGGAAAACCATACCAAATAAGAGATTCCATCAATAAAACATATCTAATTTTTTGTCTTCATAGCAATATCATCTTGTTGTCTCCACAGCAATAACATCTTATTGTCTCCACAACAATACCATTGCAACATCTCAATATAGGAAAGGACTTAAATCTTCAACAATAAATAAGTCAAGAATGTTGCAACGTAGAAAACACAAAATCACATCAAACTGATAAATAACAGTAGATGGAAAACATCTGCAAAAAATCCCAAAAAGCCTCTGGAATGAAACCAAACTCGAGAGTCCAAATCTGACTAGAAAAATAGTGAAAACACCAAAGACAAGAAGAACAACACTTTTGCATTGAAGTTTAGTGCTTTTGCATTACAAGTTAGCGCTTATGCATTACAGGTTAGCACCTGTGTTAAATAGTTTAGCGCATGTGCAGATAAAGACAACGCTTTTGCACAATGCACAGTGCATATACACTAAAAGATAGCGTAAATGCAATAGCAGACAGCACAAATGCATAAAAGGATAGTGCAAATGGATGAAAGGACAGCACAAACATAGAATCAACGCTTTTGCATAAATAGGACGAAAAACATAGAACTTTTGACAGAGCTTAAAAATCAAACTTGAAACATAAGGCTTCGAAAAACATATGCATAGAGTCGCCCAAAACAGTAGATTTAAAGGGCATAAATGAAATAAACAATAACCACTTAAAAGCCAACATTCAATTAAAAATCCATTCACGACACAAGCTCATAAAAACAATAGAAGACTCACCGATTCCAGAAATATGAATATTTCCCATAAACTATAGAATAAAACCGTGTAACAAATTTATGCCTTCATATATTTCCTTCCATACTATACAAACTATAGATTCATTTCCTGAAGCTCACACATTCAATTTGTAGACACGCAGCATACAAGAAAACTGTAAAACAAAATACAAAAGAAGAATAAAGAAGAATACATCTCCAACCTGCAACCCGTGTGATGGAAAGAAGCTGAAGAAGAGCTCCCCAAATCCAAAAGCCAAAACCAACAAGCTCCAGAAACAATCCAAGCCAAAACCCCCAAAGGAAAATCTTACAGAGAATAATTTTTGCAAGAAGAAGCCAACCCCAAAAACTTCATGGGAAAGAAAATAAAAAGCCAAACAATAACCAAAAACCATAGCCTCAATCTCGACCAATCAAAATATTCCAATCTATAATATATTTTACTAACCCCACCATATAATATAATTTTACCTCCCTTTTCAAATTCAACCAATAAGAAAAGAGGGTAGGTAAGATAAATATAAATCATGATTTTACAATTAGGTGAGAATATTTTATTATTTTATTTTAAAGTGTGTTTATACAACCCACTTAATGTAAGAGTCAAACTAATAAATGAACAATGAGCCACAATTAAATAAATCAAATGGGGAATTTAAATTAAATAAACCAAAGGCTCGTGAATGAATTAAAGAGCCAGATAAACATTAAATACCAAATAAATATTAAACCATAGGCAATTAAATAAATAGATAAATAAATAAACAATTAAATACCATTAAAAGGTCAAATCACAAATAAATATAAAACCACAACATAAGCTAAACAATAAATATTAAATAAATATTAAATCATCATTAAAATAAATAAATATCAAATAATTAAATAACCAAGAGGGCAAGAATCCAATGAATTAAATTGAACATTAGATAACCAAATAATCAAATCGCTATTAATCAAAATAATTAAAATAAACATTATTAACAATTTAATCTCGCATCAATAACTAATCAGTCTCAACATAATAGGATTAACCAACCAATACTAACATACTCACAACTATGAAGAAACCAAGCTTACTAACTGACATGGCAACTTGCGCCAAGACACTGACGACTCGCAGTGAACAATTTAGACCTAGAGTATGTGAAGCGAACCTGTGTCAACTTTGAACCACATACCATTGGGATTTAAAGACACACTTAGACCTGTAGAGCCAGGTGAAGTTGGTGTCTAGTACCTGCAAATCTTGCATCCACAAAACAACGATATGACATATGCATATATATATTATAACAGGCAAGGGTTAGAGAATCACAGCAACACATCCTGCTCATAGTGAGTGATGTGAAATTGTCTCTATCCTAAAGATAGTCATACAACAATCAAACATACCATAAGATCAACTCATCATAGATAATCATTAGACATGGTCAGTACATAAAAACATCATCAAGTGCATGATTAGAATAATTCATGTTTATAGTAAGGCATGTAAAATCCATCACACTTATGCTCGTCGAATCACATGATCAATATAGTCTTTCAATAGTCAATCCCATAATAAGTGTATAGTGTCTAATAAATCATGTGATCAATTATGATAGTATCAACATCATATAAATCATATGAAATGGCCTATACCTAATAATGTTTATAGTGCATAAATTAAAAGTCAATTCTAGCCAAAACAGGTCAAGTCAAGGGTGGACACTACAGGTCATAACGTCTATGTTTATTCAAAACACGTGGAAATTCACGGGACCTTTAGTTGCTTGGTATTTAATCATGAAAATATAAGCCGAAATATCAAAGTCAAACTTAGGGAAAATGGAAACTCGCAGGAACATAAAAGGGGGGCCTGACCATAATACAAAAAGCATAAACAGGCCGGTAGAAGATAACACCTAGGAAATGAAACACGACCCTTTTTGACAATGGAATAGACCCTGATGCTTAAAATAAAAAGGTAACACAATTTTATAACCGGTTTGGGTTTTTTAAAGCAAAGAGCTCATTCAGGAACATAAAAAACTTGAAAACCCAAAATGTTGAGGGCAAAAACAGAGAACAATAATGATTCTGAATGACCAAAATCATGTCAAGAACACCACATTTTTTCATAGTTATTTTCAGGACTATCACTCCTCATTTCTATTTTGAAGTTTATTAGATAGAGCATTTGGTAGGGTCCTTAGTTAAAAATTTAAGGATCCAGAGCCATTCATTTATCAGCTCCTCGTATTAGGAAATAAGTGTCTTTTTCAGATTAACTTTGTTCCTATATTGCATACTATTTTGCCTAAAGTTTGAATTATCCTAGTTCTTACGAGAAACCCTTGACCCTCAAGTCTAAGTAGCCATGTGCAAAATTATGTCCCTTAAGTGATGGTCTTCCCTTTACCTTGCAAGGATATTTGAATGATTAAACAAATCGTGAGTGATAGCGGGGCCATGTTTTGTGCCGCATAAAAGACATTTCCCTCACCCCTATGCTATTTTCTGCATGAGGTAAAAGGTGTTTCGACTAGAGGGGAGTGTTTGTTGTAAGCTTTTTGATGGTATCCCATGAGGATTTTAAAGGCATAATGCATATGGTGAAGAGATTGTCCCCTCGTCCCCTTGCGACTTAGATTAGAGTCAAGATAATGTTGCGGGATGGAGTGGAAAAGGGCAAACGAAAAGATTAAAGGGTCAATCTTTCCATGTCCCCACGGTATCAAAATTAAAGATAATGTAATGTTGTGGGACAGAGGGGAAAATAAAAATAAAGGATATTCCTTCCCCTCGCCCCCACAAGTCCATTGATAAGAAGAAGGTGCCCCCATGGAATACCGGGGAGAACAAAGTTAAAGGGAAATGTTTTCCACCTATCCTACAAGATAGAGGGAAAGAATAAAGTGACCCTGTGGGCTAGTAGGAAGAAGCATTAAGAAGAGTAAGTCTTTCCCTCTACCCTACAATGATAAAATAAAGAGAAGAAAGGTGGTGAGGGGTAGAAAGAGACCTTAAGGGAAATAAAAGGGCTATGATGACAAGGATTAAAGGATGCCACATCGGTAGACAAATGGAGTCAAGATAAGATCGTGGCCGTCCATTTTCAGATCGATGGAAAAATTAAAATTTCAAAGCTACCAACTCACAATGATTGCACAAAAGTAAATTAATGGTGGATGAATTTCAAGCTACTTACGAGAAATAAAGCCAACTTTTTTAATTCATTTACCCACCCAATGATTCATAGATTGAGCAAAGAAGATTTCCAGGCAACCAAAGATGTTTTGCAACAACATAGGTGTGCAGAAAAGCTCTCAAAACATAAGTAATGATTGTATCCCTTTACTCTATGATTTTGTTGAAAATTTCATTAGGTTGGTCATAGGGTTTATGGGTATTTATAAGAAGACAATTTAGAACCCTAGTAAGTAATCATGACCCCAAAGCGTAAGACCACCACTAACTCGGCTATTGAGAAATCTCCTAGGCAAGGGGAGTGATTGTGTATGCATTATATGAATTAGTATGTTAATGATATGTTGATTTTTCTTCTCCAATGGAGATTGTGTAATTTAGGTAGTGGGTCTCTTTTAATTAATTGGGAGAACCAACACTATTTATTTCATCTCCTCTGCCTAAACATATAAACTCTACTTTCCCATGTTACAAATATGACTAGTTTCTTGTAAGAAGGTATTTCCTTTAGGTATAGATAAGACTAAAAGAAGACATTTCAAGTTGTAGTCCATCACTTGTGCCCTAGTGGGTTGCATTCTTTTTAGAAGAGACTCCAATAGAGTGTGATTGAGATAGATTGAACAATATTAGGCCAATAGAATATTAGAAAATTTTCATGATGGCTTCTTTGGTGCACATTTCTTTGTAAGGACCACTACTGAGGGCTTGTTGTTCTTGGACAACCTTGTTTAATGATGTTCATATATGGGTGAATAATTGTAAGAAATGTGATTTCTTTTCTAAAAAATAAATTTTAGTTGTCCTCTCTCTTCTTCCCATCCAAGAAGACCATCCATTTACACAATGGGGGTTGGATTTTATTAGCATGATAAATCCACCATCTAGTGTTGGTCATAAATGGATTTTGGTAGCCTTAGACTACTTCACTAGGTGGATGGAGGAAGTTGCATTTAACGATGTCAATAAGGCTTTAGTTTTTTAATTCCTTGATGAAATTGTAATTAGGTCTAGTGCCCCTTCTACCATCATTTCCAATAGTGCCAAAGCATTTGTTGGCACCTAAATCATCTTTTGGGAGGTTAATCATCATATATACTTGAAAACCTCATCAAATTATTACCCTCAAGTTAATGGCTTAGCTAAGTCTTCCAACAAAAGCCTTAATAGGATAATCAAAAGGACCATAGAAGACAATCAAAGTTCTTCGCACAATAAGTTGAATAAAACCCTTTGGGATAATAGGATCACTCCTAATTGAGCTATTGGAAACTCCCCATTTATGTTGGTCTATGGAAAAGAAGTAAGAATTACATTAACATTGAAGTTACCTTCACTTGAGTTAGTACATTAGCAGGAGTTGACAAAAAATAATGCCACGACAATGAGGGTAGCTAAGATAATAGAGATGGAAGAGATCATAAATAAGGCTATGCATATCTTGAGATTCATCAAGCACAAGTCAAAAGGAATTTTTATAATAAAGTTGTCAATAGGGCCTTCCAATAGGGATATTTGGTGTTGAAGTGGGATGGAAATAGAGCCAAAGTGAACATACCAAATTTGATGCTATTTGGAGTGGTCTACATATTATCACCAGTTGCAAGGAGGTTGATGTATTCCATCTCTCTAGGATGGCAAATTTTTTCCAATCCTAGTCAATCAGATTCATCTCAAACCTTATTTATGAGTAGGTTTGATCAAAATCATGTAAATATTATTTAGTTTTTACTTGTTTTTCAATAAGTTTTGTTGCACACCCTACATTCTCCTTAAGGGAATGCATGGTCTAAGTTTCTTTTGTTTTCCTCCAAGTTAAATATTGTGCATGTTGTTGTGTCCCTTTTGTGTTATGAGGTAGGCCTTAGTTTGTTGTAATTCTCTTTCACAATTATATGCCCAATGGACTGATAAGGCCCCTAGATTCCATATTTAATAGGAAAACATCCCACAGAGGTCATCAAAATATTGACATTTCATGCCCCCTTCATATATTTCCCATCATTGAGAAATATTAATTGGTTTTGGTGGTTTTGGTTCCCCTTCCACAAGCTTCAACAAAAAACCACTTTAAAATATCCAAAAAATGGCTAAATTTGGTGTCTTTTTTACATGTTGATCTCAACAGAACTTTGGATCCCACAAAGATCTTTGGACAAAATTTTGTGGTCCAAGATCCTTCCCTTCTTCCTATACCCAAATTCTTATCGCCTCTAAAATTCTCGTTGCCCTTGCAGTTTTGAGGTTATTCCTAGTAATTTGCCTTTGATCCCTTTCAACTAGGAATGTAACAATAGCTTGAATCCTTCTATGTAGTTCATGTGTCTTCTCACCTTGATCACAAAAATTAAATAATTTAACCAAATATTCTTTTATCTTACCACAATCCCATGTTTCTCTTGTTTTCCTCAATGTCATACAAGAAATGAGATAATGACTCTAAACCTCGATAAAAGAAGTGGACCTATGACTAATTTTTTTTATTTCTCCCATTTTAGTCAAGAACTATTCTTAACCAGAAGATCCTCTATAAATAGGAATATTTTCCATTAGCCATTCCTTTTCTATAAATTTACATTTCATTGCCATCTTTAGACTTCTCCATATGAGGATTTATTGTTTATGAGTTTTATATAATCTTATTATATTCATTGTAAAAGTAATATCTAGAGTTTTCATCCTAAGACCCTCATAATATTATTCCTTTTGTTAGGCCTCGGAGACAATGAAGAGGGGGGATGAATCAATTGTCTAATAAATTCAAACCAAAAACAACTTAACCAACCTTAATGCTTAATATCCGTAAACCAAACTTTATGTCGGTAGGCAGTTTATCAATTAATTGCAGTACCGGTAAAGATTAATGCATGAAATAGAAAGACAATAACATCCACAACACATAACACCAATGATTGTACGTGGAAACCCTATAAGGGGAAAAACCACGGTGGGAAACCTTACCCACAATCAAATGATACTACTATAGATAGTATGTGTATACAAATGGGGTCTATGCATGCAGAAAGGCTAAGCTCCTAGAGCTCATTGTTCAAACACAAATAGGAGTCACACTAACTACAATTGGATGGTTAAAGCCAATAATGATGTACTACTCAAAATAGCATCTTCATATGCTGGATTCAGTACCAGTTTAGTTTTGATATGCCTTTACAAAAACCTTGCTTCACCTTCAAATGATGTCTGCATGTATAGCTCTTCTTATTCTCGCATATACCTTCTTACAATTCCTTTTTCCAATCGCATACCAATCTTACAAATAAGATCTTACATATATACCATAACCTAAGACCAATTTTAGTAGGTCGGCTCTAAAAGATATTACAATAAAACAATTACAAGTAAATCAATAACCGATGCAATATCTGATTCAACATGTCGGCTTAGTGCATTTACAATAACAACAAAATCATCTCCAAAGTGTGGTGTGCTGATTTGGAATAGATAAGCCTGTCGGTGCATAACCTGGACCTATTTGTCGGTAACAGCAAATATGCAAACACGAACATACCAATGAGAAAATCTCCAAGACAAAGTGTCCAAATGATGTCTTCAACATAACCAAGTGTTTTTCATGTTATTCCAAGTGTCGGTGAACAATATATCCTGTCAGTGTACCAGATACCAGTGACTGTGCATAAGTCACTTGCTTGCCGGTGAACATTATCGATTCTCCAAAGTGCTAGAGTTGATAAGTGTTAATAGGTGTTGACATCAATGACAAAACCATATCAATATAACCAAAATACCAACAATCTCCCCCTTTGGCATTGATGGCAACACAAGATGGAAAAACCATCAAAGTGCCAAAACAAAAATGTCAAATACCAAAAACCAATAATCTCCCAAAAGAGATCATAACTCGAAATCAAAATTCAGATACAGAGAGTAATCAATCTCTCCCAAAGTAACAATCTCTCCCTTTAAGAGTAACATGTGTTTTCCCTATGTTTTTCCATATCAATCTCTTCCCCTTTGACATCAAATGCCAAAGTTACTACAAAACCAAGTTCAAATACAAAATACCAACCAATTCAGTATACCAACTACTCCCTCTGAGAAGTAGTTCTCCTCATCAAAGTCGGAGTAAAAGATTTCTTTGTTAATTCTGTCGGTTGATGACAAACATCAACTATCTAAGTCTCTATCGATGGGGGTATGACCCCAAGCTGATCTTTGAGATATTTAAAAGTCTCCTTAGGCAAAGGCTTAGTAAAAATATCTACAATCTGCTCTTTACTATTCACATAAACCAGTTTTACTTCTTTTGCTTCAACATTTTCTTTCAGAAAATTCAATTTGATAGAAACATGTTTATTTTTAGAATGTAGTACCAATTTCTTAGATATATCATTTGTTGCAGTGTTATCACAATAGATAGTTATAGGTTCCTTTCATTTTACCCTTTATGTCCTTCAACATTTGCTTAAGCCATAATACTTGTGTACAGTTAGTTGTTGTTGCAACATATTTTGATTCTGATGTTGATAAAGATGTGCAACTTTGTTTCTTACTCAACCAAGAAATTAATTTGCCACCAAGAAAAAATGTTCTGCTAGTGGTGCTTTTTTTATCATCCACATCTCATGCCCAATTTGCATCTGTGTATGCACATAATTCAAAGTTTTCATCTCTAGGATACCATAAACCAAGATTTGTAGTGCCTTGTAAGTACCGAAAAATCTTTATTACTGCCGACTCATGATTTTCTTTAGGATTACTCTGAAATCTTGAAACAATACATACTACATTCATAATATTAGGTCTTGTTTGTGTCAAATACAGTAAACCTCCTATCATAGATTTGTATCTAGTTGGATCAACAAGTGTAGATTCATCCCTTAGTGATAATTTGTCATTTATAGTCATAGGTGTGCTTACCGGTTTAGAGTTCTCCATACCAAATTTCTTTAGTAACTCCTTCAAATACTTGGATTGACTCAAGAATATACCTTTATCAGTTTGTGAAATCTGCAATCCTAAAAAGAATTTTATCTCTTCAATCATAGACATTTCAAATTCTTGTTGCATTTTAATAGAAAAGACTTTACATAATCCATCTTCTCCTCCAAAGATTATATCATCAACAAAAATTTCTATAACCAAGATGTCATCATTTGTCACTTTATAGTATAAGTTGTTGTCAGTGTTACCTTTAGAAAAACCAATCTTCAAAAGATATTTATCTGATCTTGCATACCAACCTCTCGGAGCTTGCTTCAACCCATACAAATCTTTCCTTAACCCGCAAACCATATCTTTGTTATTTGTCAAAGAAAATCCATCAGGTTGTTTAATGTAAACTTCTTCTTCAAGATCTCCATTCAAAAATGCACATTTAATATCCATTTAATATACTTTGTACTTCTTATGTGCTGCAAAAGCCAAGAATAATTTGATTGTCTCAATTCTAGCTACTGGTGCAAAGGTTTTATTATAATCAATTCCTTCTTTCTGACAATATCCCTTACACACTAGTCTTTCTTTATTTCTGATTACCTTACCATATTCATTAAGTTTGTTTCTGAATACCCATTTTGTTCCAATCACATTTTTGTCTTTAGGCTAGGGAACTAATGTCCATGTGTTATTCTTTTCAATTTGTTCTAGTTCCTCTTCCATAACTTTAATCTAGTGTTTGTCTTCACATGCCTCATTAATTGATGATGGTTCAATTTGAGAAATAAGACATACCTCTTCATTTGTCAATCTTCCTCTTATCATGACTCCTTGATACTTGTTCCCAATTATCTGATTTTCAGAGTGGTTCAATCTTACATACCGGGGTGTCTTCGTTTGCTACAATTCCTCAGTTACAGTGGAATTTTCAGATGATATCAGTGTAACTGGATCTTCATTCTGTACTGGTGGGTTCAATGTACGTTCATTTGTCAGTATCTCTATTGCCAGTTCAAAGTCTATATACCTTGAAGTTCCTCTAAATTGTTCATCAATCTTTGCATTTTTACTCTCAACAATTTTCTGTAATCTTTTGTTAAAACATCTATATGCTTTTCTCTTAGATGAATAACTAAGAAATATTCCTTCATCACTTTTAGGATCAAATTTTCCAATATACTCATCTCTTCTAATATAGCATTTACTTCCAAATATTCTAAAATATTTAAGAGTAGGAGTAATACCAAACCATAGTTCATGAGGGGTCTTACCAGTTTCTCCTTTGATGTATACTTTGTTGAATATATAGACCGTTGTACTTACTACCTCTCTCCAATATACATGTGGAAGATTTGCTTCTGATAACATACTTCTAGTTGCATCCAAGATAGTTTTGTTTTTCCTTTCTACAACTCCATTCTGCTGTGGTGTCTGGGATGCTGATAATTGTCTTCTGATTCCATTCACTTCATAGAATGCATTGAATTCTTTAGATGTAAATTCACCTCCTTGATCTGATCTTAGAAATTTAATTTTCTTACCGGTTTCATTTTCTATCATTGCTTTAAATAGTTTGAATTTTCCAAGTGCTTCTAATTTTTCTTTGAGAAAAGTAACCCAACACATTTTAGAATAGTCATCAATGATTAGCATGAATTATCTATCACCTTGTAAGCTTTTAGTTCTAGCTGGACCACATAAATTAGTGTGAATTAATTCAAGAGCATTATTGGACTTTTCTGGAATACTTTTAAAAGATTCTCTAACTTGTTTTCCAAATTGACATTCCTTACATACCGAATTGTGAGGTTTAACAATCTTAGGTAAATCTCTAATTGCCTTAGTAGTACTGATTTTTACCATGCAATCAAAATTTACATGACAGAGTCTCTTATGCCATAGCCAACTTTCATCAATATGTGCAATCAAGCATGTCTTTTCATTGTTATTGAAATGAAAGATGTTACCTCTAGTTTGATTACCAGTTGAAATTTCCAAACTAGTTCTGTTCATAATTTTTGCATTTTCCATTCTTGAATTGTAACTAAAATCATTTTTCAACTAATTGACCAACACTCAAAAGATTATGCTTTAAACCTTCTAGATAGTAAACATTGTCAGTATTATGCTTACCATCAAGAGATATAGTGCCTTTTCCTTTGATCAAATAAGCTTTATCATCTCTAAATCTTACTAGACCTCCACTATATTCCTGAAAGTTCAATAATTTACCTTTATCACTAGTCATGTGATGTGAACATCCTGAATCAATGATCCATTCATCCTTAACTTCAATTTTAGCTGTCAGGGCCTGCTCTACCAATTGAACAGTGGGTGTCGGTTGATCTTCTATTATAGCAACAAAGACCCATCCATTGTCTGTCAAATTCTCATCAGAATCATCAGTGACTCCTTCATCAGCAAGGTAACAAGATTTATCTTTATTCTTCTTAAATTTGTATTCAAGGTTATGCTTGTATGTTCTTATAGCTTCTTCTCTTAGTCTAGCATGTCTATCAGGGCATCTTGAAGCCATATGACCAATCTTATTACAGTTAAAACATTTAAAGGGTGCTTTACCTTCATACTTACTTTCAACTGGACCTTTAGGCATTTTCCTTGCAAATAGTACTTCAAGTTCTTCATTTTCTCTCCTGCTTTCTTCAAGTTCTCTTGCATAAAAGGCTTTCTGTTAGTGTAGGTTTTTATTTCCTAGTGGGTTATTTATTTTTTTCCTATATTCCTAGGTTTTTTCTACACTTCTTTTATTCTTGCTTAGGTTAATAAATCATGCTTAATTAGGTGAGTGGTTAGGAGGTGTCACCTTCCTACATGTGTGCATCCATTTTCTATCTTGGGAAGATACTTGCTATCTTTAGTCCAAGAGATGGTTGCTCTTGATTGGTCAATATTACCACCTCTTCCCTCTCCCTGGTCTATAAAAGCATGCTACCTGGCTTGTATTTGGCATCTCTTGATTTTGCATCCTCTTAATGCTATTTTGCTTCTAGAATTTGCATTAATCTCTTGGAGATTAACTCTATGTTGCTACTTTGATTTTGTATCATTTGCACTCATAGTTTAGATATCTATTCATTTGCACTAGTTTTTTGGGTTTATAATCTTTTCAGATTTTATCATGGTATCAGAGCTATTCTATGTGCAAGAGTAGATTTTAGTTTTCATATTTGAGAGATTCAAGGGGGGCTAATAAATCTTATTATAGATTTTTGAAAAACCCAGTATGCTCTTCTCTTGCATCTTTGGATGATCTTGAGAATCATAAAAGTTTGATGAAATTTTTTTATCGCTGGGGTTTGCACATGTGTTTTATGAAATCTGGGTGATTGCAGCATTTCTAGTTATACTAGAAGCATTTATGGTTGTTCCAACGTGTCCAGGAGGCTTGAGAAAGTCAAAATATGGCTTTCGTTTCACCGAAATCAGAGATCATCATACATATTTGCAAAACTGGGGTTTCAAGATCAAATCTGACAACCATCTTGCATATTTGGTGTTTTCAATCAATATTGCAAGTTCCAGCATTCCTTCTCTTAATTTTGGTAGTTGATTCAGCCTTTGCATACCATTTTTTGGTTGCTGGGGTCATTTTTTATATCTAAAGTCATTCTATTTACACTGGATCTACATCTTCTATACATCAAATAGAAAAACGCCTTCTGGGTTTTGTTTGTAGAACAAAAAAAACATATGGGTATCTTTTATTTTTTGCATGCAGACTGTATATTTTGCAAAAATGTACTCAGAAAGTTATAGCAGGACCCCTCTCCATTGGTTGTTGCAGTTTTGAAGGCCGTTTTCAAATGCTTCGTTCTTGCTCATACGGACTCCATTTTCCACGAATGTTTTTTTGATTCTGGATTTTTTTTTGTGCTCTATGCACTAGTGCAGCCACTTTTTGATTTTGATGCAGATTTTTTTTGAAATTGTAGATTCTCAGTCATGACACTGCATAGTTCTCGTTTTGTGAACTTTGAAGGATCATAACTTTCACATATGACCCTGTATCGAGGTGATTCTTTTTTTGAAAGTGCATGATTTTTCGTGTAGATTATAGTGGTGTTATTTAATTTTTTTGGATATTGTGCCAAAAGTTCATTCTCAGCATATGCTTTTCATGAGGATTTTGTAATGCATTGAAATCAAGACCACTTAGTATTTATTGCTAGTGGTAGTTGTAAACACACTAATATAAAGTTCCAAATCATAATTTATTGGGGGGGTCTTTGATTGAGTGAAAAGGCGGGAGGGCGGGTGCGGGGGGTTGTCTTGATTGTGCTCTCTTCCTTTCGGCATTTTTTTTATGCTCTTCTTCATCATGGATAAAACAATAGTGCCTATCCTAACTCCATATAACTACTTTGAGTGTAAATCATGCATGACAATCTACTTAAGGAACGCTGGATTACATAAGATAACTATGGGGCTTGAAACTGAACCTACTAAAGATGAAGATAAGCCTAAGTGGTTTAACAAATGTGATGAGGCATATGGAAGTGTTTCTCTTGACTTGATCTTTCATATTGAGTCTTTAAATTCGCCAAATGAAATCTGGAAAAAGTTAGAAACACTATTTGGCACACAAGATTCAATGAGGGGTCGTATGTTGGAAATTGAACTAATTAGTTTAAGTCCAAGAAATTTCAACACAATCTAGGATTTCTTCACTAAATTGAAATCACTAAGGTTGCAGTTAAAACAATGTGGAATTGAAAAGAAAGATGAACAATTGATTCTTAGTATTCTCTCTAAGCTAAATTCATAATATTTTGTGTTTGTTTCTACCTTCTATGCTACTAAGGGTGCACTTGGTACACAATTTACCATGCCATCTCTAGATGATTTTGCTATCTCTCTCACTCGAGAACAGGATAAGCTAATTCAGATGGGCACTCTTAAGTCCTCTAAGTCACATGCCCTGGGTGCCAACCAAGGCACAAAAGAACAGAAAGGACAAAGTAGCAATAACAATAGTAAGGATAAGAAACAAAAGAATAGCAAGGAGAAGAAGGATCAGACATCACTTGCTTTAAAAACAACTAATGAGACGCAATCTTCCAAAGGCGACAAGCCTAAGAAGGAGAGGGTCCAATGTGCCTATTATTAAAGATCTGGTCATGATGAACATAAATGTATGAAGAAACAAATTGATCACTTGACACACATTCTTGAGAAGAATAATATCAGTGTTCCTGAGTCAATTAAACAGAGTTCTAGTGAGGGGTCTAAGAAGGCAAAAGAAAACAGCAAGGGGAAAGGAAAGGGCAAGGCCCTTGTTGCATTTGCTTCTTCACCATCCACTTGGGTTCTTGATTCGGGTGCTTCACACCACATGGCTTCATCTAAGGAAGAATTTGCATCTTTGGAGTTGTGTACTATGCCTTCTATTTTGCTGGGTGATGACACTTCTGTTGAGGGGTGTGGAAGAGGGTCTGTTGATGTGAGGGATGGCACATTTGATGATGTTCTTTGTGTGCCCTCATTATCAACTAATCTCCTATCAGTATACCAGATCACTCACACAGGTTCAAGCAAGCGGGTTGAGTTCACTCCTGATTCAGTGGAGATTTGTGAGTTGCACAGTGATTCTACAGTTGCAGTTGGGAGAGGAGATCATCAATCATGACTCTATCTGTTTTCTCACTTTTCTCCTAATCCTCCTTCAACTGTTTTTCTCACTCATTTCAATGATGTGAGTAGATTATGGCATGAGTGGTTTGGCCATCTTAACTTCCACTACTTGCAGCAGCTCAACCAACAAAGTATGGTCATAGGGTTGCCTTCAGTTCAGTTTTCAAGTGGTGTTTGCTAAGGTTGCATACTTGGTAAGCATCCTAAGGAAAAGTTTGATAAAGGAAAGGCATGGAGAGCTTCATAGATACTGGAGTTAGTTCACAGTGATTTGACTGGTCCATTCCAACATCTTTTATTCAGCAGGGCCAGATATGTTCTCACATTCATTGATGATTTTTCTCGATATACTTGGGTGTACTTTCTGAAATAGAAGTCTGAGGTATTTGATCAGTTTTAGGACTTCAAAGCTTTTGTAGAGAAGCAATCTAGGAAAGACATCAAATTTTTGTGCACTGACAATGGTGGTGAGTATGTCAACCATCGGGTTGAGAGCTTTTGCACTTCAGAGGGAATTGATTTGCAGCATTCAGTTCCATACAATCCTCAGCAGAACAGTGTGACAGAATGGAAGAATAGGTCCTTGAAGGAAATGGCGAACTACATGACTCACTCCAGATCTCTTGCACCATAGTATTAGGCAGAGGCCATTAATTGTGCTCGTTATAACTAGAACCGTGTTCCTCACCGAGCCTTGAAGGGAGTCACTCCTTTTGAAGCTTGGAGCGGTCAGAAACCATCAGTTAAACACTTCTGAGTTTTTGGTTCTCCTGCATGGGCTCACATTCTTGTAGAGAAACTTAAGGCCTTGGATCCGCAGAGCAGGCATTGCATATTTGTAGGTTATCCTGATGGTGTGAAGGGTTATCAGTTGCTCCACCCTACTACACATGAGTTGTTCATTGAGAGGAGTGTTCAGTTTGAGGAGGGCTCCTCGAGCTCACTTTCTACCACTTCTCCAACTCCTACTTTGGCATTGGAGTCACTTGGGATACATGACAGCTCCTCTAATGAGTCAGATACACCTGAGCAGTATTCTACCTCCACTTTTGATGCAGAGAGTGATTTAAAGGACTCACCTCCTTCCTCTCCTAGTCATCATTCAGAGGTTGATGATTCTCCATCTTTTGGTCCACTTTGGGCTAGACAGACCTTGCAATCTGTAGGTGATTGGGTTGGGGATCCATCAAACACCAAGCGAACTCGTTCACAGTTCCAAGGTGCTCCACATGTCTTCATTGCTACTGCCTCAGATCCACAGTCTTTTCATGAGGCTTCTGGTATTCCTGAGTGGGATATAGCTATGCAGGAGGAGTATAGTTCCTTAATGAGGAACCACACTTGGGATCTCGTCCCTCTTCCTAAGGGAAGAAAACTTGTTTGATGTAAGTGGATCTATCGGACAAAATTTGCAGTAGATGGGTCGGTTGACAAGTATAAGGCTCGCTTGGTCGCCAAAAGATTCTCCCAGGTTCTTAGGATTGACTACTCTGAGACTTTTGCGCCAGTTGCTCGCCGACTTGTTCTTGCCATTGCTTCAGCTAATCGTTGGGAAGTGCACCAAATGGATGTGAAGAGTTCTTTTCTTCATGGTGACCTTCAGGAGTAGATCTACATGGAGCAGCCACAGGGGTTCCTTCAAGATTCTTCACTTGTGTGTCGTCTTTGGAAGTCTCTCTATGGCTTCAAACAGGCTCCTCGGGCCTGGTATGCCAAGATGGACTCCTTCCTTCTATCAGTTGGGTTCACTCGATGTCATTCTAATCCCAATGTCTACATTCTACAATAGGATGATTCACTCCTACTTTTGGTTTTGTATGTTGATGACTTGTTGATCAGAGGGAGTTCTTCATCCACTATTGGGGCTATCAAAACTGCCCTTCATGACAGGTTTTTGATGACTGACTTGGGCTTGGTGCATTACTTTCTCGGGATTGAGATCTACCAGTCTTCTTCTAGGATCACCATCAACCAGTCCAAGTATGCTCTAGATTTGCCCTCAAGGTTTCATATGGCTGATTGTAAGCCTACTCCGACTCCCTTTCTTTCTAGAGTCAAACTTGAGGCTCAGTGTTCTTCTCCACTTGTTGATGGTACTTTGTACCCACAGCTTGTTGCAAGTCTCATTTATCTGACTCATACGAGACCTGACATTTCATATGTTGTAGGCATGGTCTCTCGATTCATGCTAAAGCCTCATGAGCTGCACTGGAAAGAAGCCAAGAGAATCCTTCAATACATTTAGGGTACTCATAGTTTTGGGATTCACTACACAGCAGGCATTGAGCTTGACTTGGTGGGCTACATAGATTCAGATTGGGCAGGCAATTCTCAAGATCGCAAATCTACTTCAGGTTATAGCTTCTCACTTGGTTCGGGTCCTGTTTGTTGGTCGAGCAAGAAGCAGTCTGCTATTGCTCTATCTTCTACTGAGGCCAAGTATCGGGGGGCTGTGAATGCCGCCACCAAGGCCATTTGGCTTCAAAATCTCCTCACTGAGTTTGGTATCCAGATCAGACGGTCATTAGTCATATTTTGTGACAACCAGAGTGCCATTCAGATCTCACAAAATCCGGTCCATCATTAGCGGACCAAACACATCAAGATCCACATGCACTACATCCAAGAGCTCATCCATGGCCACATCATTGACCTTCGCTACTGTCCGACTTCCAAGCAGGTTGCTGATATCTTCACCAAACCCTTCACTAAGAGCAAGTTCCTTCATTTGCGAGCTTTGCTGGGGGTGCAGGATGCTTCATCTTCTGGGGGGGCTTCTTCCTCTCACTCGGAGTCCCAACTCTCTCTACTCTTGGAGGGGTCTCTTTTCTCTCTCTTTTTGGGGGAATTTTATATACATGGGTACCTCATCAGGCTTGATTTGTCAGGACCCATTTCTACATCCACCTAAGCTTCACTTATTGGGGGGTGTTAGTGTAGGTTTTTATTTCCTAGTGGGTTATTTATTTTTTCCCTATATTCCTAGGTTTTTTCTACACTTCTTTTATTCTTGCTTAGGTTAATAAATCATGCTTAATTAGGTGAGTGGTTATGAGGTGTCACCTTCTTACATGTGTGCATCCATTTTCTATCTTGGGAAGATGCTTGCTATCTTTAGTCCAAGAGATGGTTGCTCTTGATTGGTCGGTATTGCCACCTCTTCCCTCTCCTCAGTCTATAAAAGCATGCTACCTAGCTTGTATTTGGCATATCTTGATTTTGCATCCTCTTAATGCTATTTTGCTTCTAGCATTTGCATTACTCTCTTGGAGACTAACTTTGTGTTGCTACTTTGATTTCATATCATTTGCATTCATAGTTTAGATATCTATTCATTTGCACTAGTTTTTTGGGTTTATAATCTTTTCAGATTTTATCACTTTCCAATCAGATTTGTCAAATGATGGTGCAGATGATGTTGATGCCTTAAAAGCTAAATTTGTCTTTATAGTAGCAACAGGACCAAAATCCTCAATTTCAAAAGCTGAAATTTTTCCAATCAATGTATCCCTAGTTACTGATGTATTAGGCATTGTTCTTAATTCATTTATAGCAAGAACTTTCATTTTGTATGCCGGTGGAAATACTCTTTAAACTTTTCAAACAATTTCATCTTCACTTAAGGTTCCTCCACAACATTTAATACCCAAAACAATTTCATTAACTCTTTCTATACGTTAGGAAATTAGGAATCATCACAAGAAATATCAAAATACTAATCTAGCTCAATCATGAAAGCACAAATGCAATGATCTATCCTAAAACACAATCAATAGAGACATGAAAACAAAGCATACAAAACTAAAGACTATGCAAACCAGATGTCGATTTGAATGCTCCTTCATGCGGCTCCATTGTCCTTCTTTCTTCTCCAAATAGCCTTTGTTTGTGGATCTCACCTTCAAGTGCATACACCTAATGTGAAAGCAAGATTGATATTGGCACAAGAGTACTCGAAGCGTGATTGATTAGCAATTTGATAACCTGATTATTCTCATTAGTCTGATTCTGTGATTAGATGGGATTGAAGAAATTCATCCAATTTATAGAGAAATTGGAGAAAAAGACCAAATTAGCATGATTCAATTCGAATGGAAATTGCAAATCAAAACATGTCAATTATGACAAATTATGATAAATTATGCACTTGCTATGCAAAATTGATTGATTGATGATTTATGACAATTTATGACAAATTTCTATTTCAAGAATTGATTGATTGTGAATTATGACAAATTATGACAAATTTCTATGTCATTCCCATGAAAGTAGGAGAAAAATAGGAGAGAATTGAAATTAGAAATTAGGAAATTAGAAAATTGAAATTGATGAAAATTAGGAATTAGAAATTGATGGAAAATAGGAAATTAGGTAAATTAATTAATAATTTATCATTTATTAATTAATTCACAAAAGGAGGAATAATTAGCCAATTAAATGAACATTTAATTGCGATGAAAAGACTTAGGATAAATAAATAATTTATTAATCCTAGAGGAAGAAATGACAAACAAGGTTAAATGACTAAATCATAAAACCTTAGAAGATGAATTAGCAATGCAAGGATGACAATTAGGTCTTGACAAAAGATAATTAATGTTGATCATGATTTTAAATTGATAAATGACCAATGCGATAAATGCGCCAATTGACAAGGAACAATGACTAATTGATCCAAATTGACATGATTGAGAAAGACGATGACAATCGATTGACAAAATAGATTGCAAGACGACAAGATTGAAAAATGACCATGATCGATGACAAATCGATCGCAAAATGACAAGATTGAAAAATGACAACGATCGATGACAAATCGATCGCCAGATGACAAAATTGATAAGAGGACAAAACCCTAATTAGGATTGACGATGTCCAAAATGATGACAAATGAACACGCACATTGATGCGACAGGATAAGATTGACCAAAATCATGACTGAAGATTGTTGTCAACAAGACCAATTTTGGAAGCGAGACAAATGAAGAATGTAGAAGAATGACTCGATGCTCGCAAATGATAAAGATCAAGTGCGAATCATAGGAGAAATGTTAATGCGATGCAAAAACCTAAAATGAGGCAATGCGCAAATGTTAAAGTATGACTCCGCAAGCGTTGACCATTTTTAGACATCTACATTTTGCCCCTCTTTGAGACAATGCGATTTTAAGCGTTGTTTCAAAGAACAATAATAAAAATGCCCCAGACAACTGACAATGAAATATGCATGCCCCCTCGAGGAATTGGGTGGAAACATGCAGAAAAGAGGCCAATTGATCGATAAAAATGATAGGATCGAACGAACTAACAATCAGAGATCAGATGCATGAAGGACAAACAATTTAAGGTGCACAAGACCGCGACCAACATAAGATGGAGAGGATGTACATCCATCTATGTACTGACAAAGATCTATAAATGAGACCAAGAGGGTGAAAAGAGTTCATTTGCACTAGCCAAAGAGGAGGATTTGTTGCTCTGGACAAGGACACTTGTAGAGAGATGGCGAACATTCCAATGGCGGATCACCTCGAAGAACATGTACATACTTATAGATGACCAGATGACGCAGGAGCAGCGGTATGGATCTCAAAAATCCATATTTTCATTTTCATGAATTTTGATTGCTTGCTGGACATTGCGGGGCCCACAAAAACTACAAAAATGGACTTCTGCGTCTATGTAGGGAGAATCTTGTGCTTGTGTAGGGTCTTCTACACTTGTGTAAGGGTACACAGGTGCAGGTTACATGACACAGGTGCAGGAGTCTTGACACAGGCGCAATTGTGCATTTATGACTCAGTTTTGGTTCGAAACTGCATGCAAATGATCCGAAAAGGGAGGATAAGGGTAGGATAGGGGAAAATAGATAAAGAGCACCCTAATTTGGCCACGAAACAAGGAAGTGCAACCCATAGGAGCAAACCCTAATACTGACAAAATTGTACCCCAATTGTGATGCAGAGTCGATAGTATCCGTTGATCACGTGAGAGAACCGACCAGACTATTTCATGTTACGACATAGACTCAGGAGCACGGACAGAGATACCTTAGCAGGACTTGGCATATATTACATCACATTCATGCCCGAGATTAGGGCAAACACAAGATTGCTTACCGCATTGGCAGAGTGATGGCATTCGGAGACCTCCTCATTCCATTTGGCGATTAGAGAGGTGACAATGACATTAGAGGATATATGGCGCATCCTCCACATTCTGATACATGGAGAGATGATAAAGTATGACCCAGTGACTAGGAGAGACACATTATGCAGGCTATTTGAGTGTGACGCAGATGATCTGGACATTGTTGAGAGGGAGATTGGCTAGGAGAGCATGGCTTCCGAGTATGACCGACGATATGTGGTGATAGCAGTGGTGATAGCATGTCTTCTAGCAGGGGACAGATGAGGACATGGATTCCCTATTGGATGGGGAAGAGTGCTAGAGTAGATGGCGACAAAGGGGATGGTATACGCATGGGGACCATGCGTGCTTGCTATGCTATATTTTCAGCTGCATCAAATAGCATATCAGGGGGTTCAGACTCTGAGCTGTGGAGTCACATTGCTACAGGTATGGGCATTTTAGCACATATCCATATGTCGACCAATTACAGAGAGATAGGTTATACCACACCAACCATATGTGTATTGCTATGGGGAGCACTGAGACAAGGTCCATTTGGATACATATTGTACTGGCGACATGAGCTAGAAAGACTAAGAGAGTTCACATGGAGGCCATATCTTGATTGCCCTGGATGGTCAGATGATCATGAGGAGCTATCATATTGTAGATAGGAGAGGTACTTGATTGGGCAACCAGTGAATTTCCAGAGAGTGATTGAGATGTACCTGCCAGAGAGAGTCAGACGACAGTTTGGAGAGAGGAAGGATGTACCTAGAAGGATGGCACAGTTTGCTCGATCACACAGAGAGACGAGTCAGTGGGGGAGTATGATTCAGCCACACATAGCATATGCTGACTTTGCTCAGCTACAGCAGAGACAGTGGGATTGGAGGTCAGATGTGGTGGATGTCGGGATGACAGAGGAGTATGAGAGATGGTTTGCACGATGACGGCCAATGCCATTGACTGATCTTGATATTCTAGTACCGAGGAGACAGGAGGACTTCCCACTCACAGGAGAGGAGGGAGATGAGGATGATGAGGAGGATGAGGGTGGGGATGAGGATGAGGGGGATGATGAGGATAGAGATGAGGAGGAGGAGGATGATGATGAGCTAGACTCAGCTGATCAGGAGACATTACAGGATATTCCCATAGAGCCGGAGACAGCTAGCATAGAGGAGATGGAGATGTGTAGGGCTACCATAGCGAGTCAACAAGATCACATTGTGACATTGGAGAGACAGCACGATTAGTTCAGAGTGGAGATAGTCAGACTCACAGCGGCTCGAGATACAGCAATAGCTCAGGCACAGCGAGAGGAACAGAGAGTCACTGAGTTCATTGGGTCAATTAGGGATGCCAGTGCATGGGAGATGGCACAGATGCTGGTAGAGACCGGAGAGGAGATATGCCATTGGAGGACACTATATGAGGGTGTTGTTCCACTAGAGCAGAGGGCAGCTTCATATCAGGCACGATCGAGGACAAAGAGTAGGACACACTCTCGGAGGTCATTGAGCAGCATGGGGGTGAGTGGACCTATGAGACCACCATAGCTAGGACCAGGGGCAGGAGGGACATCATCCATGAGACATGGCAGGGATGAGGAGGATAGAGGGAGCACCCAGTGATAGAAGCACGTACTCCTTTATGACAGACAGATGACATATGTAGTTTGATATTATGTAGTCAGCCTGCGGGCCATACTTAGGACAGACAGTATGATTTTGTACTCCGATATTATTATGATATGTGATATGATATGCATCGATATGATGGGATGCAATGTGTTATGACTTATGGTTATTTGTCTATGTATGGATGACTTATGCACTTGTTTATGAACATGTATGGATGCATTTTTATGTGTTTTTGATGCATTTATAATATGAAATGGATAAAATGCTTGATACAATACTCAATGCAATGCAAATGTACTAACCAATGAATGCAGGATGCAGCATATGTGTGTGGAGATCGGAGCACTAGACCGGACTGACTATCTGAACTGATAGAAGAAATGTTAGTAAGAAGAAATGAGACAGAGGATAGTTAGAGACAAAGAAAAACTTGCTTTCAGTAATGCACTTTGTAGGTGAGAACCTTTATTATTATGTAGCAAAATGAATGCGTAGCATCATGGCATTGAAAGCCAGAGCTGAAATGCAACCCTTTTTGCAAAAGGCAGACACATCGCAGACAAACAACAATCAGAATCAAAAAAGAAAGGGACCATGAGCCATCTCGGTCACTCTAAATCACTCAGTGACATCATCGAGCAACATAGGACCATGATCGAAGCCAAAGATAAATCACAAAAGATAAGATGCAAAAATTCAAACAAATCAAACAAACATCTTGATCTTCATTGTCAAAAGTTGAAAGTGTTGATAAGACAATCATGCTGTTTGGTTTCAGGACATGCGGTATCCCGTCTAAGACAGGACAGTCTGGTTTTGAGTATACCACACCCTGTATAAGACCCATGATAGTAGTGACAAGGACAAATGATATCGATGGTAACGTTTGATATGACAATGTGGATCAATTTGAATGTCTGGTTTTGAGTGAAAAAGTTCATTTGTTAATGCATGATTTTATTAAAGCACCATGTTGGATTGCGAGTGTTGTTGGATGAATGCTTAGTGATTTGTCTTATGTACAGAGGGGATTTTTTGTTTTGCTTTTAAAGTTTTTACAATTTTTTTGTGTTCATTTTTTCAGGACTTTATTTGAATTTTTAGGGATTTTTTTCAAGACATTTATTTGATGTTTTTGTGATTTTTTCAGGACATTATTTGATTTTTATGATTATTTCAGGACATTTTTCAAATTTTTTTGGTTTATTTCAGGACATTATTCAATTTTTTTGGATTATTTCAGGACATTTTTCAATTTTTATGATTTTTGCCCCCAGTGTCTAGCAAGGCAAGGAATATGACAGGTGAATAAATAGGCTTTGTGAAATGTTGGTGGATAGAGGGAAGACAAAGGCCTTTTATCATGGAGACAATACGGATGCAATTTTCAAGGGCTATTGCATGATGGGACAAGAGACTGGATATGACAATGAACATGGCATGAGGGACATGTCAAGAGGTGTTTGAAACCATGTTTAAATTTTGCATCTTTATGCCAGATCAAGATCAAGGGCTGAAAAAGAGTGTATGGATAGTGATAAGATATGGATAGGATAAGAAAGACCAAGAATGGATAAGGGACATGGACTGAAGTTCGGGATAGGATACGGGATAGTGGCAGAAAGTTGCAATAAGCCAGGGAATATGGATGAAAGGTTATAATAAGCAAATGGATAAATGACCAAAAGCTGTGATAGACTGAAAGCTACAAACAAGATGCATGATGCTCATGATGATCCTCAGCCTTGTCAAGATCAAAGGTGGAAAAGGAAATGGACATGAGGGACAATAGGATATGAAGGGTAATGATAGGGGTTCGATAGGATAATGGAACAATGAAGGACAAAAGGATATGATAGGATAAAACCTGTCCCCAAGTACGGTATGCAAGAAGTTCATAAATTACGCATGACGCCTGTTTGCCAGGTTTTCATCACGGTACTTGCCCAAGGCACTTGTTTGCCAGGTTTTTACCAGTGGACGAATTATTTTTGCTTTACTTTTCTTTTTCTTTTTCTTTTTTTCTCACTTTTTTTTTTTTTTTTTTTGTATTTTTTTTTTCACTTTTTTTTGTGTTTTGACTTTTTCAATAGAAAATGGACACATGATAGGGGATGGAAGAAGGACTCAAGCGTCTTTTTTTTTGGATAGTAGCCTTAAAAAAAAATGGACCATGACCTTTAAAAAGTATGCTCAAAGATGTTGGTAGGATAAGGACATGGAAAATAAGATGAAACTAAGGCTAGGATTTATGCAAAGGATTGGATCAAAGGGATCAAAGGATGGAAAATATGCATTGGATAATGGATGGGGTATGGGAAAAATTGGGCTTCAATGGATAGAAATGTTGGCAAGATCGGCATTGGCACACACCTTGAGGGGTGATGGACTGATGGAGGAAAGATGGATCTTAGATTGTGAGATTTGGATGGAAGAATAGCTTGGGATTTTGGGACATAAGGGCCCAAAATGGATGAAGAAGGTGATGGAGGAATAGATTTGAGAGGGTTGGATGGAGGAATAGCAACTTTGGATGCCAAGTTGGATGTTTCTTTAGGCTTTTGTGCTTCAAGGAGCCGCTTAGGGATCCACATGGTTTTTGATTTTTCATGCTTTTGTGGTTCCTTAGAGTGCATTGCTTGCACAAGGGATTTAAGAACCCATATATATTTTGACTTTGCTTTATTTTGCTCAGTGGGCCTTTGTGGCCTTTTGGATATTTCTTTTTCTTTATAGATCATATTGTTCTTTTTTTTGACATGTCGATTATATTGGACATGTTGATCCTTGAATACATGTGGATTGCTAGACTTATGACGTTTACACTTGGCATCCAAATTGCTTGGAGGGGGAAAGGAATGCATGGATGGATATGAATGAAATGGAATTCTTTTGGATTGATGAAATTTACTCAAGGATGTGTGCCTTTGCTGACCTTGCATAGAGGACAAAGGGATATAAGGACCTAAGATGGATGGAAGAGATGATGGGGAAGGGATATGTTTGGATTTTGAAGGGATGTTGGATTTAGCAGGGGTACCCACATCTTGAGGAATTTCACTGAGGCCATGACCCTTAATATTTTCTTTAACATGAAGGGATGCTTGCTTAGGAAGGTCTACTCCTTTGCCTTTATGAATATCTTGACTTGTAGGATGCTCTTTTCTTTGGGAAGAAGATGCGAGTCCATTATGAGGTGGATATGATATGAGAGAAACAATGAGATCTTGTAGTGGATCGGATTGGACTAAAGTGGAAGAACCCATTATGCATGTAGGGGGTTCATGAACATTTTGTACTGACATGTTAGAATCATGAGGGGGATTAGGATCATGAGGGGGACTAGGATTGTGTAGTGGACATGGTTCAATGACAGGCTCTTCAAGAGATGGAATGAGAGAAATAATGGGATCATCAAAAGAAATACGATCTTGGAGTGTATGTGGAGCCTTAAGACAAGGAGATGGAGGAACAAAAGGATCTTGTGGAGGATCTGAAGGAATAATTTGATCTTGACAAGGAGGAAGATCATTGGAATCCTCTTTAAAGGTGCTTTGCTCTTGACTTTCAATGGGATCATCATAAAGGATGGAAAGGATATCTTGATCTTTCTCAGGAAGTGGAATGTCAATGAGATTTGAAAGGACATTGTGTTCATGAAATGGAAGGGGATTGTTTGGGATTGGATGCATTGGGATATCTTGATCTTGCTCGAGGAATGGAGTGTCAATAGGACTTTGGATAGGATGGACAAGAATAGGGGAATCATCATGAGTTTCTGGGAAGATGAGATCCTGGTCAACAATTGGATGGGATGATAAGGTTTCGGGATCTTGATCTTGATTTGTTTTAACACGCATTTCTTTATGCTCTAAATTATCCTCTTGACATGGGGTTGGACTTTGGATATGCATGGGGTATTCTGACAAGGGATCAATGGTTTGGTATGAAGGAAATGCACTTTGAACATTTGTGATAGATTTTGGCAAGGAATCAATGCTTGAACATGAGGAAGAGGGACTTCGAATGGGGTCCTCTAAAACAAGTAATGGCAATAAAGTGCATGGTGGCATTGGGTCTTGTATTTCTGAAACATGACAAGAATGTGCATCGTGAATTGGATTATCTTGGCAATCAATTATGGATAGCTCTTGGATAATTGCATCCTTGGGTGTATTGTTTGATGAGGACAATATGGAAGGTTCTTGTGAAACTTCTAAAGGTGTAAGGATAGATGCCACTGGAGAGTCAATTTGCTTGTGGGGGGATGAGGCATTGCTAGACATAATTGTATTATCTTGATCTTCTTCAAAGAACTCACTTGGTAGGTTCCTTAAGAGCCTTGCAATAAAGCCACCTTTCTTTCGAGGTTTAGACATAGTTGTATCTGGAATTTGAACTTTTTTTGGAAGGAGTTGGTTCTGATCTGATGTCATGTTTTGATAGTGGACTTGGTTCAATTGTTCTGACATGTTTAAAACTTGGGTTGGTGTGTGCTGCAACCTTTGTTTTTGAATTTTTGGTTGTGGTTGTTGACATTGATATTCCACCATTGGTTGAACTATTTGTGGACATTGTATAGTTGGTTGGACATATTGTTGAAATTGGACCATTGGTTGTATTGGTTGTATATGTTGAACAATTGGTTGAACCATTGGTTGTATTGGTTGTATATGTTGAACAATTGGTTGAACCATTGGTTGTATTGGTTGAAAATCTGATTGATAATAAACACCTTGTTCTTGTTGTGGAGGCACGTAATGTTGAAATTGATGTTGTCTCTTTTCTTGAAATTGTTTCATCATCTCTAGTTGGGAGAGGAGAGCTGGTATGTCTAATCATTCAAGAAGAGATCTTACATCAATTGGCTCAATCTTTGGATTTTGACCTGGAAATTTTCGAAACATTTTGGACATTTGTGATCTATTCTTCTCAATGTTTTTCACTCTTTGTTCCAATATCTCCTCTTCTTGAGCTAGTTTCTC
The DNA here is from genome assembly GCF_030272615.1 of Cryptomeria japonica. NCBI lineage: Eukaryota > Viridiplantae > Streptophyta > Pinopsida > Cupressales > Cupressaceae > Cryptomeria > Cryptomeria japonica. Next base: position 707,599,869 of record NC_081411.1, on the reverse strand, counting down.
CTCTAGTTTTTGTATTTGGACATTTACATCATCATGATAAGTTTGATCCAAGTTCTGAGACATGTAGAGATTGGATTGACATGATTGATTGCTCAATTGTGATGACATGGCTTCGTAAGAAGGTTGAGACCTCATTTGAACAAACATGTCACTATGCAAGTGCAATATTTTTGGAATTTTTCAAGGATAATATATGATATGCAACTAAATGCAAACTAAATAGATGAAAATGCAATCTATGGCAAGAATGCAATCTATGTTTTTGGTTGTTTTTGAAGATTTTGACAAACTTTTGGAATGCAATTCTAAAAATGAGACCCTTAGGAAATTGAAATGATGTCTAGACCTCAAAGGACAAAAGGACCAAGTGACAAAAGGACAAGATGACAATGTCACCCCTATATGCTTGGATACTAAGCTAGGTTTGACGAAATGATATTGATGACAAAAGGACAAAAGGTTTGATAAGGTCTAGACTTCCTAACAATGACTTAAGGTTTATCAAAGATTTGGATTACTCAAGTATGACAAGACCTAGCTTTGACACTATATGCAAAGGGACAATTGCTATGCAAATGACCCTAATATGATATGATAATGACTTAAGCTTAATAATGGGACCTAGGGTATACAAATGCAAATGTATGACAATGATATTACTCTAATGCAAGAGGACATATGCAAATGGATGACCCTTATTGACATGCAAAGGGATATGACTTAGGTGACACCTAACCTTGGTAGTTGACAATGACTTTGCAAAATGCAAACCTAGGATGAACCTAAATCTAAGTGACATGAATGTTGAGACAAGATTTTGAAAAATATTTGACAACCATGTTTGAAGGTATTTGAACTTTGTTGGATGAAATGTTCTTGTGTTTAACCTTGTTTTGAATCAATTTGTCTTGTTTTTGAAATGAGATGCAATTTCAACTTTTGACAATCAAAGAAGACAAGATATTTCCACTTAGACTCAAGACAATCATGCTCATTCACACATTTTTTATGGTAGGCAAGGACATTAGGTACTTGAGAGGTAGACTCATTATGGGATTCAAGGAGAATACATAGATGCTTGACCCCATAGGCTCCCCTCCACGGCACTCACTTCTCAGAGCAGCCAGGCATCAGTCCCCATGGAAATCTCCCCATGGCGAACTTAGTATCTCTTCCAAGTATCCGAATTTGTCCTTCTCAAGCAACTAGAAGGGTTTTTGGCCTCTAAAAACAAGGTGTTTAGTAAGGATTTTTGTTAAGTGTTACTCCTTGATGTCACACAAGCATGATTGAGACATTAAGCCCACCAAGATACCAAACAAATGTAGTCGCGCAAGCACGATTTAGACCATGAGGTCCTACTTAGATGTTGATATGAGAAAGAGTCCAAGGGTCATCACTTCCCAAGTGACTACAATTCCCACGTAACCCTTCCTTCAAAGCTTTCACTCATTAGGTATTTGTTTATAGTGAGTTAGAATGCCAAGGTATTCTAGCCGTACTCACTTTGGGTCGTTCCCTTCTCACAATTGTCACTTGCTTGCAAAAGAAAGCAAATGGTTAGGAAGGCAAGCCCTCTAAAGGTGACACACAATCAAAACAATGAGCATGGTATCGAAGATCTGGATTTCTGATCACCCTAAGAAGGATGAGAGCATACTCTCCTACTCCAATGTCAATACTCAATAATCAAATCAAACATACATTCATTCCATCCTATTTAGAAATCATACTAGGTGCCTAAAAATCAATTGCAAACACAAAGTTTAGTTGTAATCCAAGGCAACCTGCAAAAACCCAAGTCAGAAGTTTGATATGCTTATTCTTTGGCTATCGAACCTGCATGAAACATGTTAGTAGTTTCATTTATTGTCTTTGCCATGTGTATGCCAAGATGCTGCATAGAGAATCAGTACCAAAAACCAAAAAGTAGAAAACAGAATGCAAAAAAAAAAAAAAATTTTTTTTTTTTTTTACACAAGCGCAGAATGCACTGACACAGGCACAAAACCCATAAAGTTGTGCCTGTGTGCCTTACACAGGCTCAGAACACCTTACACAAGCGCAAAAGTGCTTACACAGGCACAAATCTCTTTGACACGGGCGCAGAAGTGCCCAGAAAGGTCTGAATTGCTCTGTTTCTTGGATTTTTCACCTGCAAATCATCTCAAAAGCACTCAAAAGTATGGTTAGGGGGTTAGTTCACGTCGGGTTCACCAATTAATGTACGTTAGGAAATTAGGAATCATCACAAGAAATATCAAAATACTAATCTAGCTCAATCACGAAAGCACAAATGCAATGATCTATCCTAAAACACAATCAATAGAGACATGAAAACAAAGCATACAAAACTAAAGACTATGCAAACCAAATGTCGATTTGAATGCTCCTTCATGCGGCTCCATTGTCCTTCTTTCTTCTACAAATAGCCTTTGTTTGTGGATCTCACCTTCAAGTGCATACACCTAATGTGAAAGCAAGATTGATATTGGCACAAGAGTACTTGAAGCGTGATTGATTAGCAATTCGATAACCTAATTATTCTCATTAGTCTGATTCTATGATTAGATGGGATTGAAGAAATTCATCCAATTTATAGAGAAATTGGAGAAAAAGACCAAATTAGCATGATTCAATTCGAATGGAAATTGCAAATCAAAACATGTCAATTATGACAAATTATGATAAATTATGCACTTGCTATGCAAAATTGATTGATTGATGATTTATGACAATTTATGACAAATTTCTATGTCGAGAATTGATTGATTGTCAATTATGACAAATTTCTATGTCATTCCCATGAAAGTAGGAGAAAAATAGGAGAGAATTGAAATTAGAAATTAGGAAATTAGAAAATTGAAATTGATGAAAATTAGGAATTAGAAATTGATGGAAAATAGGAAATTAGGTAAATTAATTAATAATTTATCATTTATTAATTAATTCACAAAAGGAGGAATAATTAGCCAGTTAAATGAACATTTAATTGCGATGAGATGACTTAGGATAAATAAATAATTTATTAATCCTAGAGGAAGAAATGACAAACAAGGTTAAATGACTAAATCATAAAACCTTAGAAGATGAATTAGCAATGCAAGGATGACAATTAGGTCTTGACAAAAGATAATTAATGTCGATCATGATTTTGAATTGATAAATGACCAATGCGATAAATGTGCCAATTGACAAGGAACAATGACTAATTGATCCAAATTGATATGATTGAGAAAGACGATGATGATAGATTGACAAAATAGATTGCAAGACGACAAGATTGAAAAATGACCACGATCGATGACAAATCGATCGCAAAATGACAAGATTGAAAAATGACAATGATCGATGACAAATCGATCGCCAGATGACAAAATTGATAAGAGGACAAAACCCTAATTAGGATTGACAATGTCCAAAATGATGACAAATGAACACGCATATTGATGCGACAGGATAAGATTGACCAAAATCATGACTGAAGATTGTTGTCGACAAGACCAATTTCGGAAGCGAGACAAATGAAGAATGTAGAAGAATGACTCGATGCTCGCAAATGATAAAGATCAAGTGCGAATCATAGGAGAAATGTTAATGCGACGCAAAAACCTAAAATGAGGCAATGCGCAAATGTTAAAGTATGACTCCGCAAGCATTGACCATTTTTAGACGTCTACACTTTCCATAAAAGCAGAAATCCTTTCATCTTCTTCCATTTTCATATTTTCATACCTGACCCGGAAGCTTTCAAGTTTTGCATTTTTGACTATGGAATCTCCTTCATTCAATGTTTCCAAATGATCCCAAATAGCTTTAGCAGTAGACTTATCAAATAATCCCATGATTTGCTGATCTAATAATGCGCTCAAAAGTGCTTCCCTTACTTTGCAATCATTTTCTTCATCTTTTCCTAAGGTAGGTGGATTAGGCTAACCAGGAGTAGGAGCAGTTTATCCATTCTTTGTAACTTCCCAGATGTCCTTTCCAATGCAATTTAGATGTGTCTCCATTCTGATCTTCCATATGCCATAGTTGGTTCCATCAAGTTTAGGACTGTCCTTCCTGAAATAGTTAGTAGACATTGGATCTCCTCAAGATGTTAAACTTTTGCAAAAGAGGACTAGGCTCTGATACCAATAGCTAGGTCTCAGAGACAACTGAGAGGGAGGGTGAATCAGTTGTCTAATAAATTCAAACCAAAAACAACTTAACCAACCTTAATTCTTAATACCGGTAAACCAAACTTTATGTCGGTAGACAGTTTATCAGTTAATTGCAGTACTGGTAAAGATTAATGCATGAAACAGAAAGACAATAACATCCACAACACATAACACCAATTATTGTACGTGGAAACCTTGTAAGGGGAAAAACCATGGTGGAAAACCTTACCCACAATCAAATGATACTACTGCAGATAGTATGTGTATACAAATGGGGTCTGCACATGCAGAAAGGCCAAGCACCTAGAACTCACTGCTCAAACACAAATAGGAGTCACACTGACTACAATTGGATGGTTAAAGCCAATAATGATGTACTACTCAAAATAGCATCTTCATATGCTGGATTCAGTATCGGTTTAGTTCTAATATGCCTTTACAAAAACCTTGCTTCACCTTCAAATGATGTCTGCATGTATAGCTCTGCTTATTCTCGCATATACCTTCTTACAATTCCTTTTTCCAATCGCATACCAATCTTACAAATAAGATCTTACATATATACCATATAACCTAAGACCAATTTTAGTAGGTCGGCTCTAAAAGATATTACAATAAAACAATTACAAGTAAATCAATGATGCAATATCTGATTCAACATGTCAGCTTAGTGCATTTACAATAACAACAAAATCATCTCCAAAGCGTTTCGTGTTGATTTGGAATAGATAAGCCTCCTGGTGCATAACCTGGACCTATTTTTCGGTAACAGCAAATATGCAAACACGAACATATGAATGAACAAATCTCCAAGACAAAGTGTCCAAACGATGTCTTCAACATAACCAAGTGTTTTTCATGTTATTCCAAGTCCCGGTGAACAATATATCTTGCCAGTGTACCAGATACCGGTGACTGTGCATAAGTCACTTGCTTGCCGGTGAACATTGCCAATTCTCCAAAGTGCCAGAGTTGATAAGTGTTAATAGGTGTTGACATCAATGACAAAACCATATCAATATAACCAAAATACCAACACCTTCTACATTTCCAAATACTTCTCAACATCCTTTATTCCAACATAATTGGGATAGTTTGTATGGTTATATCATATAAATATTTTTATTTTTATCATTAATCTTTTTTTCTCTATCTCATCATTGGTTTCAATACATGTACTACTATTTATTGTCATGTATTTTTATGTTCCTCTTTTTTTGTTGTCTTAGCTATTTATGAATAGCATCTTCCTTGTCTTATTCAATATAAGTGGTACAAGAGATAACATTTGGTGAGGGGATACTTTCCTTACCATTGCTATTGATGTAAGGGGTCACATCCTTTGAGATTCCTTTATTCTCTTGTAATATGAACTGACAAAATTACTACTTTTCCCTTTATTAAACTTTTACTTCTCAACTTATATTTCTCTTTCCACTTTCCATCTCAAGAGCTAATAACTCCAATATATAAGGTCTTGCATTTCCTTAGGTTTTATGGATAGTTTCCTCCCAATTTATTAGTTCCATGGACCTTACCTTTTCTCTACTTTTTACTTCACTTTATCCTCAAACACCTCTCAAGTTAGCTATCCACTCGATAACTATTATCCTATAGGACATTTCCATCACTTTATCTCTCTCCCATACTCTCAAACACACACTTATTTATATTCTATTGGTTCATCTATCATGGCCTCAATGATTCTAGTAAATAGTGTAGGATTTTACAATACCAAACAAACCATGTGACTGTCTACAATTAACCATTGTCAAGATTTTACTTATGCCTACACACTCGAATCAAACACATTACATGTAGATGTCCAATATGTAGTAATATATGAAGTATACAGTAAAATCAACCAACCTCTTATCATCCATATTTTAATAATACTCCAATTACAATATCATGGAGATATTATAAAAAGGCACAATTAAATATAATTTAACCATTTATATTTTTCAAGATCATTAACACCTCCTCTAACACAAGTATTTTAAAATTAGGACAAGACAAGAGTTAACATAGGACCTAATAGCCATCTTATGTTCTTAGATGCCCATTTGAAATATTATATACTTTGTGTGCTTATATGACTATTATTTGATATCCTTTACTTTCTTGTCATAGGATGACAATAATTATGTATTGACATGGTTTAATATCATACACCATTTCCCCATTCCCTCCATTTTCTTACATGTCTTTGATGCAACCAATTGGAGGGGAGCATATATTAATATAACTAATGTTCCTATGATTGACATTTTAGGTAGTTTTGTATGTAATACAGGACTCATTACCATAACAAATGCAATCTTGATTGTATTACTCTCTTGCAACCAAATAGAACTTTATTGCATCATTGTGATAGAGAAAATCTTCTTTTTTTTTATATTAGTGGAATCACATCATTGTCATATCAAATATTTCATATCACACTATCGCTTCAAGTGGAAAATTTCCATGTCACTTTCCATGCAAAATTTTTAACCATTCCCCCTCAATCTCTACTTTTTTCCATGTATATAGTTATAACTAATTGTTAGTTTTGCCTCAACAAAAGATACTCATTACATATATTTTATCCATTTTGTAGGTCCCTATTGAGCACTCATGCTAAAGAGAACACAAGAAGAATCCAAGAGTAGTCCATTACTTGACAAAAACTAATTATCTTATTTACATTTCATGAGTGGTTGCGAATGATCGTATACTTTGAAGTGACTAATCATATTAGACTTACATACAACTCTAAATGGGGAGAAAATATGATGGTGAAATTTGCATACCTATAACAATTCCTTTTTAGTCTTGGACCCATTATGATTGAACATCATAATGCAATGACATGTCAACACATGGCACACTTTAGTTCTAAATTTAAATCACAACCTAAAATCCCTATCTATTTATGTTTCATCTCTTTTACAAACATCCTTACATATTCACCATTTATTGGCCATTCACCCATCCATATAAATAAACACACAATTTTATTGTGTAGTGTTGTAAATTGTAACCACTTTACAATTTCACACTACTTTTTGGGCCCTTGCTTTAGTGTGCCCTCCCCTATGTCATTTCAAGATTTTTTGAGTCTTATCCTATTTTAAACTTCAAAAAATCTTATTTTGCATTTAATCGTCGTCAATTCAAAATTTAGGTCTGAATCTAATAACAAGGCTCTAATATCTTGCATGCCCTAATATCTTGCATTTTGTTTTTTTGGAACCTATGTGGATGGGACTATGGATCTTAGCTCATTAGTCTGGGTAAAAATTCCTAAAACTTTGAGGATTTAACAAGTCGACCTTGACATTGCAAAATTTGGTCTCAATTTTTGTATGTGACAGTTAGAAGTTGACTAAACATAAAAATACCTTGAGAACCCTATATAAAGGCATCATTAGTAATTTGTTTGATCATCTTTTCATAATCTAAAAATTATATCATTCCAATTCAAGAGCAAGTATTCCTTCCTTCACAAGAAGATATGAGTGCACAGAGCATCAAGCTACAACAAGTTATCTTCAAGTATGTTTTCATGATGGATTTTGTTGTGATTTATCATGTTATTGCATCAATACTTGGAGGACTTATCTAAAGACCATTGCATGAACACCATTATCAATCTTGGGGTATAATTTTGCCAATTCAACATTTCACTTCAGATTTAGCCTCTACCCGTCAGGGGTAGGCTCTCTTTTCTAATCAATCATAGTTGTAGTGGAGGTTAATTCTTACCCAGGTTTTGACTTAGGCAAGCCCTATTTAGCACAATGCTTTCCCCCTCTTTTCTCTATGTAGAGTATAAATTTGATAGCTAAAAGTTGCGAGATTACAAAGATCAGACTGAGACATACAATTCTAGATTTTGAACAGGAAAACTCTTGGTCTAAAGAGTGTATTTCCATTGAAATTTTGAGAGAATGATATACAAAACATCTTGATTTGAAATTTGAATATTAAAGTTGATGAAGACACCCTACCCTAAGATTAGGGTGTCTAGCTCTCTTGATCGACACTTTCAAGGTCTTATTTCAGTGATAGGTTCCTTTTTGCATCTCATTTCCAAATTTGAGTTCATACTTTGCATTCTAGTGTTGCATCCATTTTCTTTTATACTTTGCATTCTAGTGTTGCATCCATTTTCTTTTATGTTGAATATTGTCAAACTTGCATCATTTTAGCCTAGTTCTTATAGTTTCAATTTAATCATATCTAATCAACAATCAAAAGGGAATCATTAGTCACAGTGCTCACCTAAGAAGCTAAAGTTGAGCCTAATTGGTTATTCCCTAACAAAAGAGTTTGAAAATGATTCTTAGTTTAGTTTTCATTCTTACACTAGACTCCATTTTCTTACATTTCACATCATTTTGAACATCCTACTTTGGTCTAACTATTTCCCTACCTAGTTTACTTCGTTTAAATATTCAAATTTAATTTCCAACTTCCTCACTCCCTTTCCACTATCCACTATGAGACACCTTAATACTTTTTTCTGGAATTATTATTATGTGTGGATATGTAAAGCACGTTCAACTCATTAAAGATATATTGGATATGATGAATACTTATGAGACACCTTAATACTTTTTTCTGGAATTATTATTATGTGTGGATATGTAAAGCACGTTCAACTCATTAAAGAGATATATTGGATATGATGAATACTTGAAAAAACCAAGAAACAATAATTCTAAACATTTAGATCTTGATTTTAAAAGAATACGTGACATCAAAACCATGCAATGAATTTTGTTTATGATTGTTTGCTCAAAGCTATATACTCCAATTTAACACTATCGATTTGACCATCTCTACTAAAATATTTATAAATACTATCTTTCACACGTTCAAATAAAATAAAGATATAAATCTTTACTTCCTAATAGATAAATTTATTCATACACCCATTAATTAAAAAGTACTAATTCTACAACAATATTTCCTTCCTAAAGTAGTGCCCAAAAAGCCACCATATAAACAAGACAATTTTTTATTTCACTCAAATTGGAGATAAATAAAACACGATTATTATGCTATGTCTAATCCAAGAGACTTAGAAAGTGTTACATTCTAATCGAAGAGACTTAAAATAAATGCGTTTGAAATTAAAACATATTCTTTAATAAAGAAGTGTAATTCGAACATATTACTGGCCATCTCAAAGTTACTTAAGCAAGCTCCACAACTACATGTCGGAATCATTTCATTCCTACTAACAAAAGGGTGGTCCCACCTCCCAAAAAAGCTACAAGGTTCCTTCTAATTACATATTTTTGCATCAAGGTCAAAAGTCCTTTGAGAAAAAATACATATATAGTATACATCTATTTTGTTCTATTTTGTTCTTTTAATAAAGTGAAATTGGAAAATTTTGAGGGTTCTTACATCTTAACACTAACTTCCATAAAACATCTGGTTCTCCTCTTTACCCCATCTTAAGGGTATTTGTCGAAGTTTTTATCTGAACCGAAGTTCGAACCTACAACTTCGAACCTACCACCTACAATCACTATTCATATATTCTAACGATTATTAATCGTTAGAACTGCAATACATATATTTTATAACTTTAAAAAGTAAAACTTGATTTTGGCTCGAAGAAGATGACGCGATCGCTTACAGAAATGTACGAATTTCTTCTATCCGTCGCTCTGCTTTCGATCAGTTTGAATTACCTTGAACCACTGCATCTCCGGGTCATCATCTTTGCATTTCTTAGTTAACACTTGGGGACTCGAACTCCCGTCCAGGCACAACAATTCAGAGCTGCCATTGACGGCAATTTGAAGCTTGGAGCTCGAAACTGTCCGCCATGCAGAATCTGGTTTTGTGCACAGTGTGGAAAGCGCAGCAGGTTGGTCGTCTCCTTGCGCTGTAATGCACGACGCTTCTTCAGAAAGTCCAAGGGCTCCTTCGGAGGTCTTGAACGTAAATAAGGCAGAGCTGTCGCAAGACTCGAGCTTCACTTCTCCTGCCACCACAGCCAGGCAGTTGCCGCTTGCAGGGTGGTAAATGGCCTGGTACAGGATCTCTTGCGAGGAAAATGGATCTGTATCATATTTTTTCAGCAAAGCAAAAATTCTGTCAAGTGACGGAAAGATAGGTGAAAAAATTTGAGCTTTGAATTGAAGTTAGAAGTAGGTAGGTTACCTTGGAATGGCTGCTGTATGGACTTCAGCCTAGAGAGAAAGTCAGGGTTCCTGAGGCCGTCCCAGCGACCATTAAAGATGCCGTAGGTTTCTTCAAGGTCAGTTTGGCCATTGCGGAGATAGTAACTCCCCTGAAGCGTCCACAGTGCCCATTCATAGTCCCCTGCGGCGGCAAATGCCAGAAAACAGTTGATAAATCTGTTATCTTTAACATTTGTTCCTCTCTCGTCAATCCCGAACTCGCTGATAAATAATGGCGCATCGGTGTCGTTCTTCACAACGAAAGCGATATGATCATTGATCCGCGCCGTCACGGAGCCGCAGAGCTGATTAGTATTACTCTGCATCCAAGCATTTCCGTCGGTGAAGGCATACCAGTGCATTTCGTACACTATTTTGTTCGGAAACCCTAAATTGACGGGCTTTGACGCCAGAAATTTCAAATCGGCGTCGTAATTGAGGCCAGAAAGAATGACGAGGACGTGAGGGTTGGCAGCATTGACGGCCTCGGCGGCAGCCTGCATGTATTTGTACCAGTCGCTGGGATTCGACCCCGGGCCGCGAAGCTCGTTACGCAGGCTCATTCCTACCACGGCATCGACATCTTTAAACTCCGCCGCTATGATCTTCCAACCCTGAATCCACTCCTGTGCGTCAAAGTACTGGTCGCCGAAGAAGCCGTTGCCGTCATTGAGGCCGCAGCACCATTGGGGTTTACTCACATGGTTATCCAAAATCACCATTAGCCCTGCTTCACCAAGCCCCTGCGCCACTCTTTTCAGAGAATCTAAAAGGCTAAGCTCCAGAAAGTCCGGGTTGCTCACGCTTATCTGAGCTACTGCATCGCTGAGATTCAGAGCACTCATAGACGATGCGACCGTCAGCTTCTGGTTTTCAGGCTTGGTCACCATGAACGTCGCCCAGGTAAGCCGGACGCAGTTAAACCCCTGTGAAGCCACTGTGCTAGCAATGTAGCTAATCGGCTGCCGATTCAGCCCCTCCGTGACCATGTGCTCAAGATGTGAGATCAAATTCACGCACGCCAGCTTTACTCTCCCGCCGCTTTCTTCGTCCACAATCCATCGCGACTTTGCCTCGAGTCGAACCGAGGATGCGCGGCCGCTGAAAAAGCAGAGCAAAATAACAAAAATGAAGCAAATCCTAAACCCTGCCATGCCAAATTTGAGCTCGAACTCGTGATCTTTGAGCCTGAGAATGCTCAAGAACCGCTTTTGTAAGGTAAAGTTTTTGTCTGTGCACTCGTGAATCCCATTGACGCGTAGCAGTATATGCCGTACGTGCTCTTTTCTTGTGGATTGCAAATATGATTATTTTAAATCATGTAAATTGTGGTCAGGAATCACGATCATTAATCGAAGCTTCTCAAATTCGAATAAAGCACAAAAGCCAGTGGAAGTAACACGAATACGCCCCTACCCGTGATGTGGTGACGGCTAGTCTCGTCATGCTCAGGAAGGGCAGTGCGGGGATAAACTGAAGCAAATCTATTTTAATTTGTGCTGTAATGCCTAATAATTATTGTAAAAGACTAGGGTTTAAGCACAGTCGGTTCACGGACATTAATGAAGCTTTCATGGCTGTAGTCTGATACCGATGTTGGCGTGACATTCCCGAACAAATGATTAGATAAAAAAGTCGGTGCGTTAAAAAATTCAAGGCTGTAATTCATTCATGGATGTACATGTACACTGCACTTCTTATCAAGTGCCGAAAGTGGCCCAAATTTCCTGTTAGGTCCTCTGTACGAGAGGGTCGGTATATCACTTCAACCTCCCTACAATGAATCTGCACCTTACACGTCTGGTAGTTTGAGATTTTTAATGGTGAAAAAGTACACATCCAGATCAAAAGCAGGTCTTTAGTTGAGATCTAGCTTTAGTGACTTTGGAATTTAGGGTCAATCACATTCCACCGACACTTGTCAAATTGCACCAGTCCCCATGAAAGCTCTATATTTCGCATAATCGATCATTTCTTAAGATTTTGGTGCTTTGCATTAAAAGACGAGGTATAAAAGATAAATTAGCTTAGCTTATTATTATTAAGGAAAGCTCTATATTTCGCATAATCCATCTTTTTAAAAGATTTTAGCTCCTTAGCATTAAACGACGAGGTATAAAAGTTAAATTAGCTAAGAGACGAGAATACTCGAATGATTACTGCATATAATTTAGGGTTTCTTGAACTCGCTAACCAGTGGGAGTTGCCAGTGCCCATGCAACGCGTATATAATATCCAGATCTCTTCCATTATTAACCGTACATATTAAGTGGGTGATGCTCATCCAAATTACTATGTCAAATGACTCTGTCGCTCATTAATAGACAAGCTCTTTGATCTATGACCCAACTTCCCTTTCGTTTGCAGTCTTATTAAAGGAGATAACATATAGGTGGAAGGCAGGTAGTGTATTAAAGGAGAGAACATATAAGTGGAAGGCTGGTGACTGATGGATTTATAGTAAAAGCGTTCATCTTAGAACACTGCCAAGATAACTTGCTGTTCGACATTGAAGCTGTCTTTATGACGATGTAATAGATCTATCTTGTAATTGTGAAATTTGGATTCGTGTTTAGTTTAGTTTAGTTTTTAGCTTTATATTGGTGGAATGTGAAATGTTGTAATGAATTGACAAGTGACACTTAAAAGTTTGTAAGGTTCAGTTCATGTCACAATCTCTATCTTCTTCTATTTATTTTTTGTTCATACATGTTCACATGTATTTGTCGTTTATTTTTTATTATTGCATCTATATTTACATTTCACATTAATACATTCATTCTTAATCTTAAGATTATCATTTCTTTATCTAAGCTCATTTTCACAATACTCAAGATCAATCGTATATTGGAATGGGCCTACAATTTTAATTATTCAAATTCAAATGTCAAACATTCCTATCCCTTTCTATTAGTTGTTATGAGATGACTTGACATGTTTGTGCAACATGTTTTTTATATTAATAAGTACCAAAACTAGGGTGTTGATCCTGTAGACAAACAACCCATAGGCAGTTTCAACAAGCCATTAATAGCACATTAACAATAGTCTAGTTCATAATATCAAAAGCAATCCAAAGTGATTAAACTAGAAATATAAAAGTCTATGAAACTTAAACGATTAAAACACCAAAAAATAGCAGACAAGTGGCTAAGCAAATAGGCCATCTCAATCCTTAATGAGAAATTTAAATAGGCCCTTATAGTTTTCTTCATCATCTACATCCTTCCTGAGCACCTTCTTCTACAACAAACAAAGCATAGTTGCAAACCTATGCATCGTCTTTGAGTTGAACTTGGAAAAGTGCAGCATCTTCTTTTCAAGGTCAAGGACCTTCACTTTCAGGGTTGCAAGTCCAGTAGTGGTGGTGTTGCATCTAGTGCAAGCATGAGTCTCCCTTGTCAAGTGAGTCTCTTCAGTTGAGAGGGCATCTTCAAATAGGTGGGCATCCTCAGTGTCCAATGATGTCACCTTAGAGTTATCCAAGTGACCACTGGTCATCTTCTTTGAGTTGTTCTCCTCCTCAAAATCCTTAAACTCCTATGTCATGGAATATTCCACAATTTCATCTGCATCCAACTTGTCTTTTCTTTTTTTCCATAGAGTGGTTCCATAGAGTGGTCGGCAAGCTCGTTAGACCTCCAAGAGTTGGAGCTACACGCACCCTTGTTCTCATTGTCCCTACAAGCTTGGGCTACATCATCATCACTATCAACCTCCTCAACACTAGAATGGGTTAGGTTTTTCTTGAGTTTCTTGGTTGGGGGCATATAATGCTTGAGTTTCCCTCTTTTAGCCAAACTCAAAGGAGTAGTATGTATTATTTTAGGTCACAAAGAACTTCCATGACAATGTCGTGCACGAAGAGGTCCTGAGCATTAGGTGTGGTCTTAACATCAAGAGGAGAAGGTGGGATGGAGGGGTGGGGGTGGTGATTCGAGATAGGGGTATGTGCAGGATCATGGTGGGCCAAAATAGGCCCTTAAGTGGTAATGAAATTTCAAAAAATCAGAGTTATGCAACTTGACATGAAAATTTGAATAAGTTATGAACATTATTTTAAAAATATGTAAGAAGAGAATTTGTAGCAAATTGAATGTAGTTTCTAAGCTACTAGTTTAAAAAAAAAGAATCTATTCGACAAAAATTTAAAATTTCAATGCAGTAGTACTAAAATTTCAAGTAAAAGATAAGAAGTAGGTGTATGTCTAACCACCCTAACCACAATCAAATCATAATATTTTTTTATAAATTTTTAATATAAGTAGAAAACTCATGTCCGAATGTGACACATATTTTTTTGTAATTTTTTTGAAGTAAATAATTAATTATGAATTTTTTACTACAACTTTCCAGAAATTCAAAAACTCATACATCTGACCACCTTAACTTGGTCTAAACTTTATGAAATTCAAAAAAAAAAAAATTATCCTATAGTAGACGAAGCATAGAATGTGACACATATTTTGGATTCAAAAAATGTGATACCGTTTGAAAGTTATGGGTGTTTTTCAACCAGCCTATTAATCAGGACTTTAGTCAAAATTCAATTAGAAAATAAATAATAATTATTTACTAGTGTCAAAATAAGGCAAACCTTATATTGTTGGAAAGCTGAGAATGTCCTTAAAAATCCCTTTTCATTTTACAATTCGGCTAAAAAAAAGTCATCAGCCACTAGGGCAAAGTTGTATGGTGTCTTAAGGGGTCATCAGGACATCATATTGTCCTAAGAGATCATATGGTGTCATAAGGGGTCATGTCGTGTACTAGAATGTTCAAAGGGGTCATATGGTGTCCTAAGGGGTCATACAGTGTCGTTAGGGGTCATATGGGGTCCTAAGGACCCACAAATGTGTTAGAGCACCATATGACCCCTTTATGACACATATGACCCCTTACAACACCGTATGAGCCATTAAAACATCTTATTGTCCTAAGGGGTCATATGGTATAATAAGGGGTCATCGTGTACTAGGATGTTAAAATGGGTCATATGGTGTCCTAAGGGGTCATACGGTGTCATTAGGGATCATATGGTGTCCTAAGGGCCCACATGTGTTAGAACACCATATGACCCCTTAGAACACCCTAAGGACTCCATATGGTATCCTAAGGGGTCATATGGTGTCTTAAGGGGTCATGTCATGTAAGTTAGGATGTTAAAAGGGTCATATGGTGTCCTAAGTGGTCATATGGATGTGACCCCTTAGGACACCATATGACCCCTAATGATACCATATGGTGTCATAAGGGGTCATATTATGTCACAAGGAGTCATGTCGTGTACTAGGATGTTAAAATGGGTCATATGGTGTCCTAAGGGGTCATACGGTGTCATTAGGGGTCATATGGCATCCTAAGGGCCCACACATGTGTTAGAACACAATATGACCCCATAAGACACCATATGACCCCTTAGGACACCATATGACCCATTAGGACATCATATTGTCCTAAGAGGTCATATGTTGTCATAAGGGGTCATGTTGTGTACTAGGATGTTAAAATGAGTCATATGGTGTCCTAAGGAGTCATACGGTGTTGTTAGGGGTCATGTGAGGTCCTAAGGGCCCACACATGTTAGAACACCATATTCAACCCCTTAGGACACCATATGACCCCTTAGAATATCATATTGTTCTAAGGGGTCAAATGGTGTCATAAGGGGTCATGTCATGTACTAGGATGTTAAAAGGGGTCATAAAGTGTCCTACGGGGTCATAGAACACCATATGAACCCTTAGGAAACCATATGACCCCTAATGACACCATATGGTGACCTAAGGGGTCATATGGTGTCACAAGGGGTCATGTCGTGTACTAGGATGTGAAAAGAGGTCATATGGTGTCCTAAGGGGTCATGGGACACCATATGACCCCTTAGGACTCCATATGACCTCTAACAACACCATATGGTGTCCTAAGGGGTCATATGGTGTTATAAGGGATCATGTCATGTACTAGGACATTAAAAGGGGTCATATGGTGTCCTAAGGGTCATAGAACACCATATGATCCCTTAGGAAACCATATGACCCCTGACAAATATGTTAAAAGGGGTCATATGGTGTCCTCAATGACTCCTTGTGACACCATATAACCCCTTAGGAAATAATATGACCCCTTAGAACACCATATGACCCCTAACGACACCATATGGTGTCTTAAGGGGTCATATGGTGTTACAAGGGATCATGTTGTGTACTAGGATGTTAAATGGGGTCATATGGTGTCATAAGGGGTCATAGAACACCATATGACCCCTAACGACACCATAAGGTTTCCTAAGGGGTCATATGGTATGACAAGGGGTCATGTCATGTACCACGATGTTAAAAGGGGTCATATGGTGTCCTGAGGGGTCATAGGACACAATATGACCCCTTAGGACACCATATGACCCCTTAAGACACCATGCAGTGTCCTAAGGGGTCATATGGTGTTACAAGAGATCATGACGTGTACTAAGATGTTAAAAGGGGTCATATATTGTCCTAAGGGTCATAGAACATATGACTATGGTGTCCTAAGGGGTTATATGGTGTTATAAGGGATCATGTCGTGTATTAGGATGTTAAAAGGGGTCATATGGTGTCCTAAGGGGTTATATGGTGTCTTAAGGGGTCATATGGTGTTCTATGACCCCTTAGGACACCATGTCATGTACTACGATGTTAAAAGGGGTCATATGGTGTCCTAAGGGGTCATAGGACACAATATGACCCCTTAGGACACCATATGACCCCTTAAGACACCATGCAGTGTCCTAAGGGGTCATATGGTGTTACAAGAGATCATGACATGTATTAGGATGTTAAAAGGGGTCATATAGTGTCCTAAGGGTCATTGAACATATGACTATGGTGTCCTAAGGGGTCATATGGTTTTATAAGGGATCATGTTGTGTATTAGGATGTTAAAAGCGGCCATATGGTGTCCTAAGGGGTTATATGGTGTCTTAAGGGGTCATATGGTGTTCTATGACCCCTTAGGACACCATTTGACCCCTAACGATTCTGTATGGTGTCCTAAGGGGTCATAGAACACCATATAACCCTTTAGGACACAATATGAACCCTAATGATATCATATGGTATCCTAAGGGATCATATGGTGTGATGAGGGGTCATGTCATGTACTAGGATGTTAAAAGGGGTCATAGGACACCCTATGACCCCTTAAGACACCATATGAGCCCTTAGGACACCATATGACCCCTAACAACATGATATGGTGTCGTAAGGGGTCATATGGTGTCACAAGGGGTCATGTCATGTAATGGGATGTTAAAAGGGGTCATATGGTATCCTAAGGGGTCAGAGGACACCATATGACCCCTTAGGATACCATATGACCCTAATGATACCATATGGTGTCCTAAGGGGTCATATGGTGTTACAAGGGATCATGTCATGTACTAGGATGTTAAAAGGGATCATATGGTGTCCTCAGTGTCATAGAACACCATATGACCCCTTAAGACACCATATGACCCCTTAGGACATCATATGATCCTTAACAACACCATATGGTGTCCTAAGGGGTCATATGGTGTTACAAGGAATCATATCATGGACTAGGATGTTAAAAGGGATCATATGATATCATAAAGGGTGATAAACATCATATGACCCCTAACGACACCATATGGTTGTTACAAGATAGGGTTGTCATTGCACCAAAAGATCGACTTGTCAATGCTCGATAAAACCACTAGACTTATAAAATCTACAGGAGGTTGTTAATCCATGTCGTGAATCTTCACAAGGGATGCTGACCCACTGCCAACAATCCCCCTCCCAACATCACTCACTGTGGCATGCATGATTCGAACCTATGACCAAGCTCTGATTCCACTTGTTACAAGCTAGGGTTATCATTGCACCAAAAGATCGACCTCTCAATACCCAATACAACCACTAGACTTATAGAATCCACAGGAGGTTGTTAAACCATGTCGCAAATCCCTGCGAGGGATGTTGGCGCATTGCCAACAATGGTGTCCTAAGGGGTCATATGGTGTCCTAAGGGGTCTTAGAACACCATATGATCCCTTGGGACACCATATGACCCCTAACGACACAATATGGTGTCCTAAGGGGTCATTGGACACTATATGAGCCCTTAGGACACCATATTGTTGGAATCCAAGAACACTGAGAGGGGGGGTAAATCAGTGTTCTATCGGTAAATGTATTTATGAACTTATTGCACATGAACCGGTTAACAGTAATAAAGTTAGAGTGCATAAACCAAATAAAACATAAAGAAGCAACACCATAACACCAAAATTTATACGTGGAAAACTATGTAAGGGGAAAAACCACATTGGGGCTGATACCCACAATATCTATATACTTGATCAAGGTATACAAATATTACATAGAGGGGATTGTACATGCAATCAGGCTCATCGCCTAGAGCTCACTGCTCAAACAGAAGTCTCATTGACTTACACAACATTATACAATGATTACAAACAAAAATGAACTTATAGATTGTATCTGACCATGCTGGATAAGTTCCAGTTAATGCCCTGTCAACCCTCTATGAACTGGTTTATTGTTACTCTATTTTGTCATGTTCTGTTACTGGTTGGAACTGCACACAAAAGATTTACTCATTGATCAAATCGCATACCATCAATCTCTGGCTGATTCATATCCAAAATCACATCACTATTAACCTTGAATCTATCGCTAAGAGATCTCCCTTAAATACCCTTTTAACTTTTCACCATGTCGGCCTAAATGAAGAAAAATAAACATGTTGATTGTCGGGTCACAAAGTATATCATACATTATCCGATGATCATGTCGGCCTTCACATGGTACCATAAATTCCTTCAAAGATATTACTGGGGTCCCAAAATATCTTAACCAGGTCCTATACTTAACTGGGTTCCAAATACATGTTACTGGTACCAAGACTAACTGGTTATTAAGAATAAAGCATAGTGTTATACCGGTTGACCCAATCAATGAAAATAATAAGACAATGAATCTCGATGAGAAATATCAACACTTAAAGATGAGTTGCCATCAATGACAACCCTAAATGCAATTTACCTTACCAGATGAGTGTCAATTGTCAACAATCTCCCCCTTTGGCATTGATGGCAACACTCATGTGAAAAATGATACCATCTCTAAATCTGCTCCCCCTGAGTTGTACACTCATGCTATATACATATGATATACTCCCCCTGAGCTATATATACATTTTTCATTGTACTCCTCCCCCTTTGACATCAATGACAAAGCGGGGTGCCCACCAAAAATGATGTACAAGTATATACATATATTGGTTCTATACAAGTTTCAAAATGTCAGAATACCTTTATCTCCTATGTACAGGTGGCTTCACCACTTGGTACCTTATTCTGTTATGGTACATCCTCAGAAACCTTATTATCAATATCTTTAACCTCATTACCCTTATCTTTTACAATATCTGCCTCTACATCCTGTACATTTTTTGCTGGAGGATTTGAGTATTCTCAGATTCAAAATTGGACTCACTAACCAGTGGAGTGCTAACCGATGGATTTGTATTCTATTCATCTTCTTTTTCCGGTTCCTTATCCCTTGGTAATTGAATCTTTTGTGACTGTACAAAACTGGGACTCAACTCATATCCAAGACTTAAAAGAATTCTGACCCAAATATCGATTGTCTCTTTCCAGATTTCTTCAAATTTCTCTAACATCAAGTTATTTATCCAGTGTTTAGGATTGAATTCTGATGAACCTATCTTATTGATTAAATCTGCTATCTCTAGTGGGGTTATTGATGGATAGAGATTAACTAATTTTGTCTCTTTCATTTGTTCGTCCAGAGTTTGAGCATGTAATTTCCTAACCTCTAACTTATCATATAGTTCCTTAGGCAAAAATTTCTCTAATTCAATTAATGCCCTACTAAAAGAATCAAGATATAAAATAATAGCTTCCTCTAACTACTTCTTATCTTTATCATCAAAATCAACAAAGAATGTGGAAATGTTATCCATATTACTGTCATTAATAATCTGATCAACAATGTCTTGAGTGTCTAATTTCTTCTTGCTGGTTCTCTTTTTTTGCTTCTAGTTTAGATTTCTCATCAGTCTTTGGCTTTTGCTTATGTACAATGGTGATTTTGGGAGGTTTTCAGGGAGGCTTCTTAGTCAGTTGTTTCTTCTGTTCTTCCTTCTTCTCCCTCACAACCCTTACAAAAACACCTTTCTTCTTTGAAGCTTTCTTGATTTCTACATCAAATTTTGTCTCCTCTGAAGAAATAGTCATATACTGGCTAGCCACTTTTTGTTTTCTTTTTATTGATTTTGTCGGCTTGGGACTAGAAGGCTCACCAGATGGTGCTTCCAGTTGTTTGGATGATTTTGTAGAAACTGGGACCACATTAGGAGTGGCCTTCCTTGCATTCCTTGCTTCTCTTTCCTCCTTTCTCTTCTGCTTCATCTCTTCCTTCTGCTGGGCTTCAAGGATTTTAACCTTTTGTTCAATTTTATCCCTTTCACGACCCTCACTGATTAAATTTTCAGCTGCAACCTAGGCCATCTTCTTCCTTATTGCTGGTGCAACTTGTTCCTGATGAACTTTTAAACCTTTCTCTTAAGCTATGCTAATTTTTTCTTCTTTTGCATCAACTAGAGCTTGCAATAAGTGTTGTGCATAAGCATCTAGTGTGGCCTTGTCCACTTCATAGCCCATAGGCATGATCCAAACTATTCTAGGTTGGACTGCCTCCATCATGCATTCATCCTTATTTACCATTAAACAAATAGCATCTTTATATTTTTCTACAATTGCTTTAGGGATTCTAGCCCTGTTCTTCATTTCTTCTTGGAAGGTTTTGAAAAATGCCCAAAAATTGGCCTTCTATTTCTTATCACCTTGACTATCCAAAATTTGTGCTATTTGAGTGGCTACCAGTCTATCAAAAGCCCACTATATTTTACCATAACCGGGAATCATTTTCAAAATGTAAAATGCCAACCATATGACAAAAGATCCATACTGAAAAGTGTTTTTCTTATCTTTCTTTATTTTCTGAAGATTAGTCATTAATACCTTCAACATCACACTGCACAGGTCATAGTGTGTGTCCTCCTTTGCCATTTGATGTGCAATAAGTATGTTGTTACCAGAGACAGAGTTTAGTCGGTTTGACTGATAGACTTTGTATCTGATTACCATTGCTACAAATTTCACATCAATATCTCTTGTCATCAACTCTCATTGATCGACCATCGAAGGTGGCGTCGGTGAGTTTGCAGAGTTTGGTGTTGGAGAGTTTTGACCTAAGGCCAGGCAAACCTCCAACCTTGTGAAGACATGTGATATTTTTGATGACCTAGTCCTCAGTGATTTTGTAAGACCGGTCCAACCAAATAAATTCTCCATGAATGTGACTAAGAATATATCGGACCCATTTAGCTTCGTCAAATATCGAAAAGTCCATAAACTGGGTAAAACTCTTCCTCTGCAAATGGGAAAATTTTGGTTTCAACTGATTATTGATAATCAGATTTTTGGTGAACACACAAGACAACTCGTAGCTCCCAAGCTCCTCAATGTCACAATGGATGTATTCCCTAATGTCTTTGGTATGAAGAACACCATGAAAAACGCTTGAGAACGCTCCCAAGGGATCATCCAAAAGAGATTTGAAAGGGTTCTTCTTAAATTTAGGACAAGGGTTGTTCTTGATTTCCACCACCAAAGGAGTATCAACATTCGATGAAGAAGCCATGATAGATAACTAGGGTTTCAGCAGATGGTAAATACCTCAAGATATTGTCGAATGATGAAATTCTCTTCGAATGTAGATGCTCGCACAAATCACTTTTGGGCTCTTGAAATGCTCTGGAAATTGGTCTTCAGAATGCTCGATCGTTGTGTGAGGAAATGACAACTTTTTCCCTTTTATCGCCATTAACTCTAATTTTTTCACTGTCATAAATGCTACCGGGAAAACTGGCCAGATCATAAGTTATGCATATAAGCTCTAGTAAACACTTGAAATCGCCTAAGTATCCATCCATAATCAAGATTCTCTGACTACATATCTAATGGGGGGTGTTTGTATGATCTTCAATGATTTGCCTACCCCTAAGGCAAAGTGCCTTGGTTACCAGTTGTTCATGCTTCCGGTGCAGGACCTGATGGCTCTACCAGTTATTTTGTCAGTTGAGTATCTGATCTCCTAACCCATCTTCGCTCACGTTGTTTTCTGATATCTTCAACCTTTGCCTTTCCCTTCTCATCTGCATTTCCATTAGCTACTGGTAAATTCTTACTCCTATAATACTTAACAATATGTCCAATCTTGTTGCATGCATAATAGACAATTTTGTTCTTCTAAATTGCTTTCTTGTACCCCTGATTTCCTTGATTTCCTTTTGATCTACATTGATTAGCCATATAACCAAATCTACTACATGCATGACATATGACATTTCCAAGACTGATGAATGATGCATTGTTCTGATTGTTCCTATTTCTACACTAACTTGCTATATGACCATATTTATTGCAAACAAAGCATGTACCATTGAATTTGTGAGCATTAGGCTGTCTTACCAGTGATTTATGGTTATTGTTGTTGGCATGATTCTTCTTTTGACTGGATGATTGATCTTTTTGTGCAGTACTATAATACCCTAAAAAATGGTCATCTAAACCATGAGCCCCTAATCTCGACAACATCACCAAGGTCCTAACCAAAGGCAATTAAATAAATCTTGAGCACACAATTAATTTCTTTAATCATCAAATGTCACATGGCAAAATTAATCAACCAATATTAATTAAATATTTATTTAATTAATTGATCATTCCAAGTATATCATTTTAAACAATTATCTTATTTTAATTAAATATCTTTTGCATATCTAATTAAATAAATCAATTTGCCATTAAATCATCAAAAAGATGAATTAATTTAAAAAATAAATAAAAATTGCCATAAATCTTCAAAAAAGGAAACAAATCAAGAAAGAGGAACTGGAAATTATGAGCACAAATCTTCAAAAAAGGAAATAAATCAAAAAAGGAATTAATTGACAAAAAAAGAATTAAAATTTGAGAAAAGAAATCAATTGGAGATAATCTTGAAAAACAAATTAAAAATTGATAAATAATCTCAAAAAAAGCAATTAAAACAATTAAATATTAAAATTGAATGAAATAGAGAATAAATCAGTTTTTTTCCTAATTTTATCTTTATTTTAGTTCAATTTCCTTTAAAACCGAGAAAAGCATCCAATCCCATCAATTCACCTGGATTGTGCTTCCTCTTGGAAAATCTTGACCGCTCATCATCATTTGATCTCAACCGTTGGTTTCTTTTTGAATTTTCTATAGATTCAAGCTCTCATCTCTCATTCAAAAAGCCTGGAGAATATATTGTTATTATGTTGCTTTTGCTCTAGGTTCATTGAGAATTTGCATTGAGATATTGCATATTAGTTATTTCATATTGCTTAAATCATTTAGCTTAAATATCATATATTTCTTAAATCATGTTAGATTAATCTTGCATATCTAGCTTAAATCTTGCATCCATTTAACTCATATTCATGCTCATATAGATTTAATAAAATCCTTCGTTTAGGTGTTGTCTAGTCACTGGATAGCTTAGCAATTTGAGAGAAATCTAAACTTGCATCTACAAGAAGGAAATGGGTCACTTTGTAATGGTTTATTATTCATTGATTATTGATTTACTAACCATGCATCTAATGACTTAATTGAAGTGTTGTGTATTTCAAATATAGATACAGGCCAACTTGTCACACACATTTTTTGGCACCCACCGTGGGGCTCGAACCCACGAATACAAGATTTCTAATGTTTCTTGAATGAATTTAATGTTTGGTTTTTATAACTAATAAACATGTGTTAAATTTGCAAATAAAAATCTTTCTTTTTGCTTGTTCTTCAGTGACAGCCAAAAATGGTCTCTGTTTGGAGGGAATAACTTTTTATTGAACCATTGGATCTACACCAATTTTTGATATGTTGTTGAAAACCAAGTTGTCAATAGGTTCACCAAAGAGAGTTTCCTAAGAATATCTAGTGTGAAAGTTATGAATGATAGAGTGCAGTACTATCATTTTACTTATTCTTTTGTGATAGTAAAAAATGGTCTCTGTTCAGAGGGCATAACTTTTTATTGAACTGTTGGATCTAAACAAAAAATTTATATGTTCTGTAAAACCAAGTTTTCCACATTTCCACTAAAGAGATTTGTCTAATTAGCTCTGGTTGAAAAGTTATAAATGACAGAGTGAAGTACTATTAAAATTGTCATAACTAGGATAGTCATAAAAAATGGAAATTCTTGTTAGATTAGTTTAATTTACAGTTTGCATGCTAGAATTTTCTTTTGATGATTTTTTTAATGTTATTTTGGAAATTAATTTTGGGCTTTTAATGTTTGCAGGTCCACTTAACAAATAATTTATCAATCAAACATACGCTTGTCAAAGAATTAAAAAACAACATGACTACTGATGCGTTGGTTTTGCAGGTTGCCTAAAGAGAATCGACCAAACATCATGTTTTCTTTAAATTAATTTTTAGGCACTTAAATTTCTATCTAGTTAAAGAAAAAATCTATCTTTTGTGTTTTAAAAATTTGAGAGGTAGGAGAGTATGCTCTTGTCTTTTACAGACAATCATAAATCTAGACCCTTAAAGCTTTTTTCTAAGTTTTGAGATTTGTGTACCTTTAGCAGGCCTGTCACAGTGGAAAAAAGTAATCACCCTGTGAGAATGACCCAAGTGAGTATAGCTGGACCTGAGCATTCCAACTCACTATAATAAATAGGCCTCTGGTGATTAAAGTCTCAGAGGATGGGATTATTTGAGTTTTCTCTTTGAGATCTCTCATATTGAGCATTTTGTAGGGCCTCGCAGTCTCAATCATGTTTACGTGACTACAACTTGTTTTGGTACCTTGTTGGGCTATAGGCCTCAATCATGCTTGCGTGACTTTAAGGGGTAATTTCAAATGAAATTCTTGACTAATAACTATAAGATAGAAGCTACCCGGTTCACCTCCGAAAGGGGGATAATCTTTGTGCAAGAGAGAAACTCTCCCAAGACACTTGCCATATCGTTCCCCCATTAGCATTTGGAGTCAGCTAATATGGCGTTGAGAATCCATTGCGTGAGACTCAGAAGCCATATTCTGATTAGCTATTGGGTGTGTACCTAAGTCAGCAAGCAAATATTTTCTTCTCTAAGCCAATTTCTATAGGGTTAGCGTGTTGTGATTGGATTATTATACCTCTTGCGTGTTTTATGTGTTTTCACTCCTGAAACTAAAACTGAAATACCAACTAGCTACAATTTGATCTTGACTTATGTGACACATCTAGCTCTCGGTCCCATTGGTTGTAAATGCCTATTCAAACTATAAAATCTTCTAAATTTTTTGACAAAAGTAAGAAGTCCATGTTTTCCTTAGCTTAACAAATTCAAGATCTCAAGAGAGAAATATATGACATTCAAGCTCAATAAAAAGATTCAATGACACCTCTCGAGATAAAACTTCATGATATTAAGAACACTAGACTTCAAGAAATTCTAAAACAATTACATAAGATGGAACAAGAAGTAATTGACAATCAAAATCCAAATCTCAAACAAGCTCACAAGACACCTTCACCAAGACATAAAGACATTTCCTCCAAATATCCTCTAGATAGAAAGTTTACACTTTGGGGAAATCTATTGAGTCAACTTTGAAAGATCTTCTTGAGCATAATCTTATCATATTGCCTAAAAAGACCACATGGGGATGCGAATTTGTGAGTAATTATTGTACATATCATAGACAAAATGAACATAAGACTTCGAAATGCATGGAATTAAAACATAAGATTCAAGATGTCATTGATAATGGTGTCATTGAAATTGAAGATCCTAATGACTCACCTAAAGAAAAAGAAGGAACTATTTCTAAGCATGATAAAGATCATGAACCTATGTCTAGCAAGGCTCCATATGTAACCTCCATCCCTTCCATGATGTCTTCATCTCCTTCAAACAATGAAACTTCTCATGTTTATCTTCAAGGGCTATCTCCTTTGGAAATCCAAGTTAATGGAAATATTGATACAAGTTCCTCTAAAGATTTAAAAATCCTAGATCCTATGCCATCATGCACTCCAATTCCAATCATACCCACTCCAGAAGGCCCTTTCCAAAATGCTTCCCCATCATGTCAAAATATGAAGACCTTCCAAGAATCCCCTACGCCTATGCAAAATCCTATTCCTTCCTTAGAAGTGACTTAACCGGGTTCCAAATACACGTTACCAGTACAAGACTAATCGATTATTAAGAATAAAGCATAATGTATATACCGGTTGACCCAATCAATGCAAAATGATAAGACAATGAATCCTGATGAGAAATATCAACACCTAAAGATGAGTTGCCATCAATGAAAACCCTAAATTCAATTTACTTTACCGAATGAGTGTCAATTGCCAACACATATGACCCCTAATGATACCATATGGTATCTTAAGGGGTCATATGGTGTCACAAGGGGTCATGTTGTGTACTAGGATGTTAAAAGGGGTCATATGGTGTTAGAAGGGGTCATGTCGTGTAGTAGGATGTTAAAATGGGTCATATGATGTCCTCTCTCTCACTCTCTCTCCTCTCCCCTCTATCTCTATCCCCTTCCTCCTCTCTCTCTCTCTCTCTCTCTCTCCCCTTCCCCCCCTCTCTCTCACTCTCTCCCCCTTTCTCTTTCCCCACTCTATCTCCCTTTCTCCTTCTCCCCCCCATCTCTCTCTCTCTCACTATTCCTCTCCCTATCTCCCTCAAGCATATCTCTTACTTTGCCTATATGTAAACCATAGCAAGGAAATTACTTAAAACCATGTAAAGTTAAGCACATTCACAACAAGGTCATCAAAAGCATAAATGAAATGAATAAATTGAACAATCAAACCATCCAAGCTCCTTTGACAAAGGCCTCATTGCTCCTTCTTTCTCCTCCAATTATCCTGGTATGTTGGCTCAATCCATTATGCAACTCATATGAAGCAAGGGAAAAAGCGTGATAGGCGAGAATACCAAAAGATTTAAAAGTATATGGATTCAACAAAATGATAGCATAAATCTAAATGACTAAGATGTCAAAATGAGGAAACAAGAGCCCAATTTATAGACTTTGGGATCACATTGAATGGACAAGATCAACTCAATCCAATGGTCGAGATTTTGTCACTAGTACATTCGGGGCTAATTTCTAACAGTTGATCGTCGGAATGCCAACAAAAGAAGCCATCAAAAACTCATCATCGGACTTTTTGATGATGCCTTTGAATGTCGGCATTACGACGACACCATGGACTTTGCCGATGATGGGCATGATCTCTCTTCCAGTCAAAAAATTAATCGGACATATAGCATCCTTGTCGGATATTTGTTTAGATTACGTCTGAAACTTTACACCGATGAGAATGTTGTTGGTCTGACAGTTTTGTCATCGGTCCAGTAATATGCATCGATAACCGTCCGACAAGGAAGTGTCATCAAATATACAACATCCTCGTCAGATGTTTGTTTAGTTGGGGTCAGAATTTTGATAGAAGCCTGAAACTTTGCACCAATGAGAATGCTACTGGTCTGATGATTCCATCATCGGTGAAAAGTTTAGTCGCCGTTGTAATTCTGACAAAAATTTATTTAAAAAATAATAATTTATTATTATCTAGACGTAAATTACACCTCATTGATATGTACATTGAATGATATTCTATCCCCATCAACTACCAATAGGGGGCATAGGTTTCAAGCTAATATGAGGTGCCTTGGTTTCAAGCTAATATGATCAGGTGCACCATGGTTGAGATGGTCCAACTCCTAAGAGGACTATATAAACCACTGAGTATTGGTAAACCTATTAAAAATGGTGTTGATAGGGAATTACCTAACCCAAATACAAGAGCCTTTAAAGCCGATCAGGGAGATGAAATGACTTTATCTACCTTATCTAAGTTAGTTGTTCTTACCTTATCTAAGTTAGTTGTTCTTGGGAGCTACCAAAAATTATCTACTATATATATACATGAAATAAATTTATCTATTATATATACACATATTTCTTATAAGTATATCCCAAATTGATAATCTCATATAAAGTGTCATCCCATGTCAATACATGACATATACATATTGAATGACATGTATATATATCATACTAAGTAGTAACTTGTTATTATATATTCAAAGACGATAATCATGCATCTCAAACTACATGAATATCCTCTTTAATAAAATAAATCACATGTACAAGGTTATTGGGTTGATCGAGTCTAATAGAAAAGTACAATAGGTAAAGATAGTACTAAAAATAATGTTACTAGCATCTTAAACATAAACTGAAATGCATTATGACCACCCACAAAACACTTGATATAAAATAGTTCCAACCTTTCTTTTGTTTAAGTAACTAGGGTATTTGAATTTAAATTTTGGTATAATTTTTTTTTTTTAAAGGTCATCTCTCCCCTTGTATAGTTCAACATGCCCACATGTTTACTCCTAAAAATTTTCAACTCATTTAGATATCTTATTTTCTAGTTATTAAATTGATTTTGGGACCTATGGGTTATGGGCCCATAATATACTTAAGTGAAGTTAGCATAAACCATATCAATTATGTTCAATTACATCAATCTCCACTTGGAGTGTTTAATATACACATCATCAATAATTAAAATTCTTATTTCAATATACATTTGAATTACAACTTGCAAGAATAAATGAAAGAGAAAGAACATGTGTTGAGGGAGGTGGAAGTGCTCTATGAGGTGATCACGAATTGAGTCCATCAGTCCCCAATGATGGTTTGCAATGCCACTCGACCACGTGGAACCTTTAGGTCCACCCCATCATGCTTGTGGAGGTAGCTCCAAATAGTCAATCAGAGTATACAAGGGGGATGATAGGCTCACACATGCCATACATGATGCATACATGACACAAGTAATGGAACAATATAGTGCAACATCAATAGAGAAGGATGATACCAATTCATGAATCCACATAGGGTCACTACTTTAAAACTACACAAGGCATTAGATTCTAGAGTGCAGTGGAGGAAGTGTCATCATATGTGCTCATGGGGACGCACCATATGGAACCAAGCATTCTCTCATATGGATGAGAAGGACAATCATGCAATCCTTGTGCTACATGAGCAGACATGTCTCTTCCAACAAGTCCCAACGCTCCATGTGCAGGCATGACTTTCATCGTATGTGCTCATGGGGATGCACCATATGGAACCAAGAATTCTCTCATATAGACAAGAACAATGATCACATAATCTATGTGCTACATGAGTGGGCATGTCTCTTCGCACAAGTCCCAATGCTCCATGTGCGAGCTTGCCTTTCATTTTATATGCTCATGGAGATGCACCATATGGAACCAAGAATTCTCTCATACGGATGAGAATGACGATCACACAATCCCTATTGTACATGAGCGGGTATGTCTCTTTTCACAAGTCCCAATGCTCCATGTGTGGGCATGCCTTTCATTGTATGTGCTCTTGGGGATGGACCATCAATCCTCTTATCTCATCTGGTCTAGCAAGAATCATGTATCTCTTCACTTAGATACACACACACACCATTTGCCAACAACCTCAGCATGAAACACAACATTGACCTAATAGGAAACAGATAGGTCAGTAGCATAAACCCTAAACCCTAAACATTTAGGTTAAACAATTCAGGCGGTTCAATCCTGGCCATTGAACACTTTGCGTTTGAAAGCAATGGTCTTGAACAGATCTCAAGACATTCTCCATCGCTCGTTCTTCATCGCTTCATGGAAGCGATAACCCATCATGCGTTCTCCATCGTTTACAAGAACTTCACACATTCCCAAGGTAGATAGGATCAATCTCCTTCATGCAAGATCCTTTACGCGCACAAGGCTAACATGGAACCATGATCTGATCTTTATTACAATTCTAACTCATCACACGATGTCATCAGTTGAATCACATAGGCTTGGAACACTTCAACCAAAAACCCTTAAGCTAAGACTACCAACTGGTAGTCATACCATATTCAGTCTTCATAGAAAACATTCCATATGCTGGTTCACATTTCATCATACTGGTTCTCTTGGACAACATAACACTTCACCTATTTCTCAAATACCGGTTTATACCACTATAGCGGTTCTCTTTGCCAACTATTTAGCTTCAATATAATTGTTCACTTCTTTGCACATATACCAGTTCACCACATTGTACCAGTTCACTTTTCAACATATTGCTGGTTTAGTCTCCAACATATTGACATCAATGACAACATAATATCATCATGTCAACATACTCAGCACAAATGTCAACAATCTCCCCCTTTGGCATTGATGGAAATATACAAAGATCTCTCTTTCTGCATCACATATTCTCCCCATTGCTACGGATATCTTCTCCACTTCACATCTTCTCCCCCTTTGACAACAATGCCAAAGTGGAGGCACAATCTTTCCTGTTCCACTATGCTACTCCCCTCGAGGAGTAGCATCCTTCAACACATCAATCTAGAAAAATTTAGACACTGCAATACCTGACTGATGTGGAGTGCATACTTTTAGTTCACCTGTTGAAGGGGCAGCACCCCTAATTCACCTCTTAAATAGGTAAATGAAGCCTTTGGTAGAGGCTTGGTGAATATATCTGCTAACTACTCCTTACTAGAAACATTTTCCAGTACAACCTCCTTGTTCTGAACCTTTTCCCTCAAGAAATGATACTTGAGCTCAAAGTGCTTGGTTCTAGCATGCAAAACTGGATTCTTGGAAATGTTAATTGCACTTGTATTGCCACAAAATATGCTTACTAGTTCAGATACAGGAACTTTGAAGCCATTCAATACATGCTTCATCCAAATAGTCTGGGTGCAGTTCATAAAAGCTGCAACATACTCCGCTTCTATTGTAGACTAAGAGATACAACTCTGCTTTTTACTCATCCATGAGACCAGTCTACCACCATGAAAGAATGCACCACCAGTTGTGCTCTTCTGGTCATCTACATTACTAGCCCAATCAGCATCTGTGAACACTTTCAGGTTGAAATCATTATTGTATGGATACCATAACCCATAGTCAATAGTTTGCTTCAGATATCTAAGAATCCGCTTGACTGATACAAAGTGGGATTCTCTAGGGCTTTGCTGAAATCGAGTGGTAATACCCACTGCATGTGCAATGTCTGGTCTTCTATGCACTACATAATGCAACTTACCAATAATTGATTGGTAATCCTTCTCATTTACCACCACTGAGTCATCTTCTTTTGATAGCTTACAACTGGTCACCATTGGTGTACCAACCAGTTTACTATCTTCCATGCCAAAGGTCTTCAACACCTCTTTGACATACTTGGACTGAGCAATAAAGATTCCATCTTCCATTTGTTGAATCTGTAGTCCAATGAAGAACTTAATCTCCCCTATGAGTGACATTTCAAACTCGTTTTTCATCTCATCAGCAAATTCATGACTCATCTTGTGATCACCTCCAAAGATGATGTCATCAACAAATACTTCATAGATCAAAATCTAATCTCCTTCTGATTTGAAGTAGATATTGCTATCTTCACTTGTTATTTCAAATCCAATCTTCACAAGATGGGAGTGCAATCATTCAAACCATGCTCTAGGGCTTGCTTCAGTCCATACAAGGCTTTATGTAGCCTACACACCATGTTACTATCTTCTGATAGGGAAAACCCATATGGTTGCTCTATATACACCTCCTCTTCAAGTATTCCATTTAGGAATGCAGATTTTACATCCATTTAGTATACCTTAAATCCTTTAAAAGCTGCATATGCAAGAAGCATACGAACTCCTTCCAATCTGGCTACTGGGGCAAAGGATTCTCCATAGTCTTCTCCTTCTTCTTGAGCATATCCTTTACATACTAGTTTGGCTTTGTTCCTTACCACCGTGCCATCCTCATTCAGCTTATTTCTGAAAACCCATTTGGTATCAATGACATTTTTATGCTCCAGTCTGGGTACCAAAGACCATGTGCCATTCTTCTCTATCTGGTCAAGTTCCTCCTCCATTGCCTTGAACTAGTCTTCATCTTTATGTGCCTCTTTGAATGATTTAGGCTCAAATTCAGAGATCATACAAGAATTCTCTCTGACCTTTCTTCTTGTAAGGATTCCTGCATCCTTATCTCCTATGATCTACTTTGGATCATGATTCAATTTGACATATCGAGGAATGCTCTTGACTGATTCCTCCTGCTTTTCTTCTTCATCCTCATCTTCATCAGCATCAACATCTACCGATGTAGGAACACTATTACCGATACTTGGCTAATTAGCAACTGGTTCCCAGAAGGTTACTACTAGTTCATCTCTTACTTGCTTACTGTTGGTTTCCTTAGGTTTTCCAGAGTTTTCATCAACTCTAACTTTGATGCTTTCAACAATTCTTCGAGTCCTATTGTTGAAGCATTTGAGAGCTTTCCTCTTAGTGGAATATCTTAGGAATATTCCTTCATCACATTTTGCATCGAACTTGCTCTGATGTTCACTCCTCTTGATATAACATTTGCTACCAAACATTCTAAAGTAGCTTACCACTAGTGTCTTACCGGTCTAATACTCATAAGGATTCTTATCCTTTCCTTTCTTGATGAGTACCCGGTTCATTGTGTATACTGCAGTGCTCACTGCTTCACTCCCAAAGGTGTGAGTAACTCTTCCTTAGATCAACATGGTTCTAGCTACTTCAACCACGGTCTAGTTGTTTCTCTTTGCTAAGCCATTCTGCTGTGGAGTCCGAGGGGCAAACAATTGCCTCTTGATGTCATTCTCTTCACAATATTTGTTGAATTCACCAGAAGCGAACTCTCCTCCTTGATCAGTTCTAAGGCATTTGATTCTACTACCACTTTCCTTTTCTACCAGTGCTTTGAAAGCTTTGAACTTTCCAAAAGCTTTAGAATTATCTTTCAAGAATGTGACCCACATCATTCTTGAGCAATCATCAGTCAGAATCATGAAATACCTATCTCACTGTACACTCCTAGTTTTCATAGGACCACACAAATCAATATGCACTAGATCAAGTAAATTGTTTGCTGTGAAAGATTTACCTTTGAAAGTTGAGGAAGACATTTTCCCTAATTGACATTCTCTGCACAAAGGATTTTCTGGTTTTCTCAGCATCGGCAATCCTATGATTGCCTTGGTCTTACTGGCCTTCACAATGTTATCAAAGTTTACATGGCAGAGTCTCCTATGCCATATCTAGCTATCATCAAATTTAGCCATAAGACATGTACTTACATTTGCATTCAACTGAAATAAGTTACCTTTGGTCTGCATACCGGTGGCCATCAATTCACCATTCTTTCCTTTGATTTTGCACACTCCATTTTTGAATTCCAGAATGAGTCCACTATCATTCAGCTGGGCAACACTCAATAGATTGTGTCTAAGACCTTCCACCCAATACACATTGTCAACACTGCTCTTTCCATTTAGAGAGATGGACCCTCTTCCTTTAACCATACATGGTGCATCATTACCAAAACAAACCACACCACCATCATATTCTTCCAAAGATAGAAACTTGCTCCAGTCACCAGTCGTATGGTGAGAGTAGCCACTGTCAATAATCCACTCATTGGAATTATCAAAGTGGGAGACAAGAGCCTTCTTGTCTAACACATCTTCCTTTACTGCATGAAACACAATATCTTCATTCTCTTCATCTTCTGATTCCTCATCTATGACACCTTCATCAACTGCAACAAAATAGTTTTTCTGATTTCCTCCTTTGAATTTCTTGAACCTCTCCAGTTTGTCCTTTTTGTCACCATTAGGACAGTTTATAGCAATATGTCCTATCCAATTACAAGAAAAGCATTTCAAAGGGAGCTTACCTCTGTATTTACCGGTTCCTTTAGGAAGTTTCTTGGCAAGAAGAGCTTCAAATTCCATTAGGATCTCCTCATCATCCATTTCTCTGCTCTATCTTGGTTCACCACTGGTGCTTGCTTCTTTTCCTTTTCTGGATGGTACAACAGAAGCTTTAAAAGTTGATTCAGTCTTTTGAACACTACCATCAAAACTATTTAGCTCATAGGTTGTCAACTTTGCAATGATGGAGTCTAGGGATACCTTAGTCTTGTCTATTGATCTCAACTCTTGAATAGCAACAACCCTTATTGCATAGATCGGTTATAAGGATCTCAGAACTTTTCTTACCACAGTGGAATCTTCCATTTTACCACCTGCACTCTTGATATCTTCGACAATAGTTTTGATTCTTATTCCATACTATTGAATGGTCTCACCTTCAACCATCTGCATGTCTTCAAACTTCCCTCTAAGGATTTCTTCCTTAGCTTGTTTTACATGCTCATCACCGCCATAGATACTCTCAAGAGTGTCCCATACTTCTTTGGGATTATCTTTATCCTAGACATCAATAAACTCATGTCAGATAAGCTACTAATTAGGGCTTCCATGACTTGCCCATTCTCCTGTATTTCTCTCTTTAAATCATCGGTGAGAGTACTCGTAGGAATAACAAAAGCTTTCTCAACATAGCTCTAGTGTTGAGCACCCATGCTTTTGATGTAAATCTTCATTCTGTCCATCCATATTTTGAAGTTATCTCTGTTGAACTTTGTACCTTCCCTCTTCATCATTACAATAGGATATTTCCCTCAAGCGGTTAAACTTACAACACAGAGGACCTGGAGGATGCTCTAATACCAATTGATAACTCAATGATGAACAATAAGTACCAAACTGGTAATGAGAGGGGGGGGGGGTGAATCAGTATAGTCACAAAAAAATTTCTCCAAACCAGTTTGACTGCAAACACTGCAAATGTCTGACAGATAGTAACACCGGTCTGAAACAGAGTGCAACCAGTAAAGCAAAGAATCATTGAGACAAGCATTAATCGGTTAATCACTTAGCTTTCTTTTGGCATTATGTGAACCGGTATGAAGACATAATGATATTGTATGTTGTCATTGATGTCAATATGTGACATCGTGTGAACCAACACATGTGATAGGTGAAAAGAGAGAGGAACCGGCATATGTATGAACCGGTTTATATGCCAAAGTGAAGCGGCATATTTGTTCAAGATGAACCGACATGCAGTTATGGGAACCAACACATGGAAGCATTGTGTTACTACCGGTTGGTAGGTAGTTTCCACTTCAGGTTTTCTGGCTGGAGGACCTCAAGCCTATGTGACTCAATTGGTGATCTTTATATGATGAGTTAGCAATATAATGGAGAACAGATCATGTTGCCATGTAAGCTCTGTGTGCGTGAAGGATCTTGCATGAAGAAGACTATTCCTATCTACCTCAGGAATGTGTGAAGTTTGTCAAATGGTGATAACGCGTGATGGGTTATCAGCCGTCATGAAATCGGTGGAAAATGGACGATGGAGAATGTCTTGAGATCGATTCAAGAATGTTGCATTTAATGCAGTATGATTCAACGGTCAGGATTGAACCGCTTGAATTTCTTAACCTAACAGGTTTAGGGTTTTTGCTATTGACCTGTCTATTTCCTATAAGGTTGATGTTGTGTTTCTTTCTAAGGTTGTCGGCAAAATATGTGAGTGTGTATCCAAGGGAAGTGATATGTGATTCTTGCTAGACCAAAGGAGAGAAGAGATACCTGCAAAGTGAATGTGCAGAAAGAGAAGAGGAGCCAAAACGGATCTGCATTAGCATTGAGTGCTATTATTAGATCATTGTAATTCCTTTTGATCTTTAACCACTTCAATAGTTGTGAAATCCCTTAACAGGGTAGCCTTAACTGGGCTTGACACAAAATCCCTTAACAGGGTAGTCTTAACCAGCTTGATTCAAATCCCTTAGCAGGGTAACTCGAGGTTAGTGAGTTCTGAGAAGCTATAGAGCTCTGGAGATCCTTTAGCTATTGAGTTCTTGAAATCCACTAACAAGGTAACCCTAACCGGGTTTAACCCTTAACTGGGTACTATAGCCATCCCTTAACCGAGTGATCCCTAATAGGATCGGTTCCTAGCAGAACCTATTGTAATGTCTTTAACTAGACAAGGCTCCTAATAGAGCGGACTTCAAAAGAGTTCAAAAGCAACTTGTGGGTATTCATCCCCATCGTGGTTTTTTCCAGTTGGGTTTCCATGTGAAAAATATGCGTGTCATGTGTAATGCTTTTATCTTGTGATGCTTTGTTTTTACCTGTTGAGCACATGATAGTTCTATGTTTTATGCCTATCTATAAAACATATTGAACTCACTATTATGAAGATCTGATGATTAGTTTACTTGTTCATGCATGAGAGTGTAATGGTACTATAGTATTGAGCTAAGAGGAAAGCTCAGTGAGTGATCGGTTTATGATTGTTTGAGTTGTACTGGATGTTACCGGTTGCACTCTGTTTTAACCAGTATTCTTGTTTGCCAGTCATTTGGAGTATTTGCTGTCAAACCGGTTTTAAACTGTATTTGTGTTTGTACTGATTCACCCCCCCCTTCTCAGTACCAGTTTGGTACTAGTGGTTCATCATTGAGTTATCAATTGGTATCAGAGCACCTCCAGGTCCTCTATGTTGTAAGCTTGACCGCTTGAGGAAAAGATCCTAGTCAAATGATGAAAAGGGAAAGTCCAAAGTTTAACAAGGAAAATTTCGGTATATGGAAAGACAGGATGAAGATATTCATCAGAAGCATGGGTGTTCAACACTAGAGTTATGTTGAAAATGTATATGTTGTTCCTACTGGTACTCTCATTGATGACCAAAAGAGAGAGATACAAGAAAATGGGCAAGTCATGGAAGCCCTCATTAGTAGTCTATCTGACATTGAGTTTATTGATGTTTAGGACAAGGTAAATCCCAAAGAGGTATGGGATGATCTTGAAAATATCTATGGTGGTGATGAGCATGTAAAACAGGCTAAGGAAGAAAGCCTGAGAGGGAAGTTTGAAGACATGCAGATGGTTGGAGAAACCATTCAGCAATATGGAATAAGAATCAAAATGGTTGTTGGTGAAATCAAGAGTGCAGATGGCAAAATAGAAGATTCTACTATGGTAAGTAATGTCCTGAGATCCCTGTTACCTGTCTATGCAATAAGGGTTGCTCCTATTCAGGAGCTGAGATCAATAGACAAGTCTAAAGTATCCTTGGACTCCATCATAGCCAAGTTAACAGCCTATGATCTAAATAGTTTTGATGGCAGTGTTCAAAAGACTGAATCACCATTTAAAGCCTCTGCTATACCATCCAGAAAAGGAAAAGAGGCTAGCACTAGTGGGGAACCTAGTCAGAGTAGAGAAATGAATGATGAGGAGATTCTGATGGCATTTGAAGCTCTCCTTGCCAGGAAGCTTCCTATAGGAACCGGTAAATACAAAGGTAAGCTACCTTTGATATGTTTTTCTTGTAAGTAGATAGGACATATTGCTATAAACTATCCTAATGGCGATAACAAGGACAAACTAGAAAGGTTCAGGAAATTCAAAGGAGGTAACCAAAGAAACTATTTTGTGGCAGTTGATGAAGGTGTCACAGATGAGGAATCTGAAGATGAAGAAAATGAAGACATTGTGTTTGTTGTTGTAAAGGAAGATATGGCAGACAAGAAGGCTCTTGTCTCTCGGTTTGATAATTCCAATGACTGGATCATTGACAGTGGCTGTTCTCACCATATGACTGGTGACTGGAGCAAGTTTCTATCCTTGGAGGAGTATGATGGTGGTGTGATTTGCTTTGGCAATGATGCACCATGCATGGTCAAAGGCAGAGGGTCTATCTCTCTGAATGGAAAGAGCAGTGTTGACAATCTGTACTGGGTTGATGGTCTCAGACACAACTTTCTAAGTGTTGCCAAGCTAAATGACAGTGGGCTGACTCTGGAATTAAAGAATGGAGTTTGCAGAATCAAAGGAAAAGATGGTAAATTGGTGGTCACCGACATTCAGACCAAAGGTAACCTGTTACTTATGGCTAAGCTTGATGATAGTTGGATATGGCATAGGAGACTCTGCCATGTAAACTTTGATAACATTGTGAAGGCTAGTAATATCAAGGTAGTTAGAGGGTTGCCAGTGCTAAACAAACTGGATAATACCTTGTGTAGAGAGTGTCAATTGGGGAAAATGTCTTCCTCAAGCTTTAAAGGTAAATCTTTCACTGCTGACAACTTGCTTGATCTTGTGCATACTGATTTTTGTGGTCCTATGAAAACCAGAAGTGTGCAGGGTGATAGGTACTTCATTATCCTCATTGATGACTACTCAAGAATGATGTGGGTCACATTCTTGAAAGACAAGTCTGAAGCTTTTGGGAAATTCAAAGCTTTCAGAGCATTAGTGGAGAAGGAAAGCGGTAAAAGGATCAAGTGTCTCAGAATTGATCAAGGAGGGGAATTCACTTCTGGTGAATTCAACAAGTATTGTGAAGAATTTGGCATCAAAAGATAGCTGTCTACCCCCCGGACTCCACAACAAAATGGCCTAGTAGAGAGGAATAACCAGATTGTGGTTGAAGTAGCTAGAACCATGTTGATTCAAGGAAAGGTAGCTCACACCTTTTGGAGAGAAGCGGTGAGCACTACAGTCTACACTATGAACTGGGTACTCA
The DNA here is from genome assembly GCF_030272615.1 of Cryptomeria japonica. Taxonomy (NCBI): domain Eukaryota; kingdom Viridiplantae; phylum Streptophyta; class Pinopsida; order Cupressales; family Cupressaceae; genus Cryptomeria; species Cryptomeria japonica. The sequence continues at coordinate 707,560,826 of NC_081411.1, read as the reverse complement.
TCAAGAAAGGTAAGGACAAAACTCCTTATGAGTATTGGACTGGTAAGACACCTGTGGTTAGCTACTTTAGGGTATTTGGTAGCAAATGTTACATCAAGAGGAGTGAACATCAGGACAAATTTGAAGCTAAATGTGATGAGGGAATATTTCTAGGATATTCCACCAAGAGTAAAGCTTTCAAGTGCTACAACAATAGTACTAAGAGAATTATGGAAAGTATCGATGTAAGAGTTGATGAATCCTTTGAGAAAATTGAGGAAACCGGCAGTGAACAAGCTGTAAATGAACCAGTTGCAACCTTCTGGGAACCGGTTGTTAGTCAACCAAGTACTAGTAATAGTGTCCCTGAATGGGTGAACGCTGATACTGATGAAGATGAGGATAAAGAGGAAAAGCAAGAAGAACCAGTTAAGACCATTCCTCGGTATGTCAAGCTAAATCAAGATCCTAAGTAGATCATAGGAGATAAGGATGCAAGAATCCTTACAAGAAGAAAGATTAGAGAAAACTCATGTATGATCTCTGAATTTGAGCCTAAATCATTCAAAGAGGCTCATAAAGATGAAGAATGGATCAAGGCAATGGTAGAGGAACTTGATCAGATAGAGAAAAATGGTACATGGTCCTTGGTACCCAGACCAAAGCATAAAAATGTCATTGGCACCAAATGGGTGTTTAGTAACAAGTTGAATGAGGATGGCACAATGATTAGGAATAAAGCCAGATTGGTGTGCAAAGGATATGCTCAAGAAGAAGGAGAAGACTATGGAGAAACCTTTGCTCCTGTAGCCAGATTGGAAGGAGTTCGTATGCTTCTTGCATATGCAGCTTTTAAAAGGTTCAAAGTATATCAAATGGATGTGAAATCTCCATTCCTAAATAATTTACTTGAAGAGGAGGTATATATAGAGCAACCAGATGGGTTTTCCCTATCTGAAGACAGTGATATGGTGCGCAGGCTACATAAAGCCTTATATGGTCTAAAGCAAGCACCTAGGGCATGGTATGAGCGCCTACATTCCCATCTTGTGAAGATTGGATTTGAGAGAACAAGTGAAGATAGTAATATCTACCTAAAGTCTGAAGGAGATGGGATCTTGATCTGTGAGGTTTTTGTTGATGACATTATCTTTGGAGGAGATGACAAGATGAGTCATGAGTCTGCTGATGAGATGAAGAAAGAGTTTGAGATGTCACTCATAGGGGAGATGAAGTTCCTCATTGGATTGCAGATCCATCAAATGAAAGATGGAATCTTTATCACTTAGTCCAAATATGTCAAAGAGGTGTTGAAGACCTTTGGCATGGAAGATAGGGAACCGGTTGGTACACCGATGGTGACCAGTTGCAAATTGACAAAAGGGGATGATTCTACACTAGTTGATGAGAAGGAATACTGATCAATGATTGGTAAGTTGCATTATGTAGTGCATAGTAGATTGGATATTGCACATGCAGATGGCATTACTGCAAGGTTCCAGAAGAGTCCCAGAGAATCCCACTTGAATGCAGTCAAGAAGATTCTTAGGTATCTGAAGGGAACAGTTGACTATGGATTGTGGTACCCATACAACAATGATTTCAATCTAAAAGTGTTCACAAATACTGATTGGGTAGGTAATGTGGATGACCGGAAAAGCACAACCAGTGGTGCATTCTTTCTCGGTGGTAGACTGGTCTCATGGATGAGTAAAAAGCAGAGTTGTATCTCTCAGCCTACAGCGGAAGCAAAGTATGTTGCAGCTTTCATGAACTGCACTCAGACAATTTGAATGAAGCATGCACTGGAAGGCCTCAAGGTCCTTGTATCTGAACCAGTAAGTATATTATGTGATAACACAAGTGCTATCAATATATCAAAGAATCCAGTTTTACATTCTAGAACCAAGTATTTTGAGCTTAAGTATCATTTCTTGAGGGAAAAGGTTCAGAATAAGGAGATTGCACTCGAACATGTTTCCAGTAAGGAGCAGTTAGCAAACATATTCACCAAGCCTCTCCCAAAGACTAGATTTGTGCACTTAAGAGGTGAATTAGGGGTATTGCCCCTTCAGGAGGTGAACTAAAAGTAATTGCTCCACATCAGTTAGGTATTGCAAAGTCAAATTTTTATTGATTGATGTGTTGAAGGATGCTACTCCTCAAGGGGAGAAACATAATGGAATATAGATGCTTGTGCCTCCACTTTGGCATTGTTGTTAAAGGGGAAGAAGGAGTGAAGCGAAAGACATCTGTAGCAAATGGGGGAGAAGATTTGAAGAGGAGAAGATATCTTTGTATATTGCCATCAATGCCAAAGGGGGAGATTGTTGGCATTATCTGAACCGACATGAAGACATAATGATATTGTATATTGTAATTGATGTCAATATGTGACATGGTGTGAATCGACAAATGTGATAGGTGAAAAGAAAGAGGAACCAACATATGTATGAACTGGTTTATATGCCAAAGTGAAGCGGCATATTTGTTCAAGATGAACCGACATGCAGTTATGGGAACCGACACATGGAAGCGTTGTGTTAATATTGGTTGGTAGGTAGTTTCCACTTCAGGTTTTTCAGTTGGAGTACCTCAAGCCTGTGTGACTCAATTGGTGATCTTTATGTGATGAGTTCGCAGTATAATGGAGAATAGATCATGTTGCCATGTAAGCTCTGTGCACGTGAAGGATCTTGCATGAAGAAGACTATTCCTATCTACCTCAGGAATGTGCGAAGTCTATCAAACAGTGATAATGTGTGATGGGTTATCAGTTGCCATGAAATCGGTGGAAAATGGACGATGGAGAATGTCTTGTGATCAATTCAAGATTGTTGCATTTAATGCAGTATGATTCAACAGTCAGGATTGAACCGCTTGAATTGCTTAACCTAATAGGTTTAGGGTTTATGGTTTTTGCTATCGACCTATCTATTTCCTATAAGGTTGATGCTGTGTTTCTTTCCAAGGTTGTTGGCAAAAGATGTGAGTGTGTATCCAAGGGAAGTGATACATGATTCTTGCTAGACCAAAGGAGAGAAGAGATACCTACAAAGTGAATGTGCAGAAAGAGAAGAGGAGCCAAAACGGATCTGCATTAGCATTGAATACTGTTATCAGATCATTGTAATTCATGTTGATCTTTAACCACTTCAATAGTTGTGAAATCCCTTAACAGGGTAGGCTTAACTGGGCTTGACACAGAATCCCTTAATAGGGTAGTCTTAACCAGCTTGATTCAAATCCCTTAACAAGGTAACTCCAGGTTAATGAGTTCTGAGAAGCTATAAAGCTTTGGAGATCCTTTAGCTATTGAGTTCTTGAAATCCACTAACAAGGTAACCCTAGCCGGGTTTAAACCTTAACTGGGTACTATAGCCATCCCTTAACCGAGTGATCCCTAATAGGATCGGTTCCTAGCATAACCTATTATAATGTCTTTAACCGGACAAGACTCCTAATAGAACGAACTTCAAAAGAGTTCAAAAGCAACTTGTGGGTATTCATCCCCACCATGGTTTTTCCCAGTTGGGTTTCCACTTGAAAAATATGTATGTCATGTGTAATGCTTTTATCTTGTGATGCTTTGTTTTTATCTATTGAGCACATGATAGCTCTATGTTTTATGCCTGTCTATAAAACAAATTGAACTCACTGTTATGAAGATCTAATTATTAGTTTACCTTTTCATGCATGAGAGCGTAATGGTACTATAGTATTGAGCTAAGAGGAAAGCTCAGTGAGTGACCGGTTTATGATTGTTTGATCTATACTGGATGTTACTAGTTGCACTCTGTTTTAACCAGTATCCTTGTTTGCCAGTCATTTGGAGTATTTGATGTCAAACCAGTTTTGGACTGTATTTGTGTTTGTACTGATTCACCCCCCCTCTTAGTACTAGTTTGGTACTAGTGGTTCATCATTGAGTTATCAATTGGTATCAGAGCACCTCCAGGTCCTCTGTGTTGTAAGCTTAACCGCTCGAGAAAAAGATCCTAGTCAAATGATGAAAAGAGAAGGTCCAAATTTTAACAGCAAAAATTTCGGTATATGGAAAGATAGGATGAAGATATTCATCAGAAGCATGGGTGTTCAACACTGGAGTTATGTTGAAAATGTATATGTTGTTCCTACTAGTACTCTCATCGATGACCAAAAGTTAGAGATACAAGAAAATGGGCAAGTCATGGAAGCGCTCACCAGTAGTCTATCTAACATTGAGTTTATTGATGTTCAGGACAAGACAAATCCCAAAGAGGTATGGGATGCTCTTGAAAATATCTATGGTGGTGATGAGTATGTAAAACAGGCTAAGGAAGAAATCCTAAGAGGGAAGTTTGAAGACATGCAAATGGTTGAAGGAGAGACCATTCAACAGTATGGAATAAGAATCAAAATGGTTGTTGGAGAAATCAAGAGTGCAGGTGGCAAAATAGAAGATTCCACTATGGTAAGTAAAGTCCTGAGATCCCTATTGCCGGTCTATGCAATAAGGGTTGCTGCTATTTAGGAGCTGAGATCAATAGACAAGTCTAAAGTATCCTTGGACTCCATCATAGCCAAGTTAACAGCCTATGATCTAAATAGTTTTGATGGTAGTGTTCAAAAGACTGAATCAACATTTAAAGCTTCTACTATACCATCCAGAAAAGGAAAAGAGGCTACCACTAGTGGGGAACCTAGTCAGAGCAGAGAAATGAATGATGAGGAGATTTTGATGGCATTTGAAGCTCTCCTTGCCAGGAAGCTTCCTAAAGGGACCGGTAAATACAAAGGTAAGCTACCTTTGAAATGTTTTTCTTGTAACCAGATAGGACATATTGCTATAAACTGTCCTAATGGCGATAACAAGGACAAACCAGAAAGGTTTAGGAAATTCAAAGGAGGTAACTAGAGAAACTATTTTGTGGCAGTTGATGAAGGTGTCACAGATGAGGAATCTGAAGATGAAGAAAATGAAGACATTGTGTTTGTTGCTATAAAGGAAAATGTGGCAGACAAGAAGGCTCTTGTCTCCCGGTTTGATAATTCTAACTACTGGATCATTGACAGTGGTTGTTCTCACCATATGATTGGTGACCGGAGCAAGTTTCTATCCTTGGAGGAGTATGATGGTGGTGTGGTTCGCTTTGGCAATGATGCACCATGCATGGTAAAAGGCAGAGGGTCTATCTCTTTGAATGGAAAGAGCAGTGCTGACAATGTGTACTAGGTTGATGGTCTCAGACATAACCTTCTAAGTGTTGCCCAGCTAAATTATAGTGGGCTCACTCTGGAATTCAAGAATGGAGTTTGCAAAATCAAAGGAAAATATGGTAAATTGGTGGCCACCAACATGCAGACCAAAGGTAACCTATTTCATTTGAATGCAAATGTAAGTACATGTCTTATGGTTAAGCTTGATGATAGTTGGATATGGCATAGGAGAATCTACCATGTAAACTTTTATAACATTGTGAAGGCTAGTAAGATCAAGGCAATTAGAGGGTTGCCGGTGCTAAACAAACCGGATAATACCTTGTGTAGAGAGTGTCAATTGGGGAAAATGTCTTCCTCAACCTTTAAAGGTAAATCTTTCACTACTGACAACTTGCTTGATCTTGTGCATATTGATTTGTGTGGTCCTATGAAAACTAGAAGCGTGCAGGGTGATAGGTATTTCATGATCCTCACTGATGAATGCTCAAGAGTGATGTGGGTCACATTCTTGAAAGACATGTCTGAAGCTTTTGGGAAATTCAAAGCTTTCAGAGCATTAGTGGAGAAGGAAAGCAATAAAAGGATCAAGTGTCTTAGAACTGATCAAGGAGGGGAATTCACTTCGAGTGAGTTCAACAAGTATTGTGAAGAATTTGGTATCAAAAGATAGATGTCTGCCCCCCGGACTCCACAACAGAATGGCCTAGCAGAGAGAAATAACCAGACTGTGGTTGAAGTAGCTAGAACCATGTTGATTCAAGGAAAGGTAGCTCACACCTTTTGGAGAGAAGCGGTGAGCACTGCAGTCTACACTATGAACCGGGTACTCATCAAAAAAGGTAAGGACAAAACTTCTTATGAGTATTGGACCAGTAAGACACTTGTGGTTAGCTACTTTAGGGTATTTGGTAGAAAATGTTACATCAAGAGGAGTGAACATCAGGGCAAATTTGAATCTAAATGTGATGAGGGAATATTTCTAGGATATTCCACCAAGAGTAAAGCTTTCAAGTGCTACAACAATAGGACTTAGAGAATTATGGAAAGTATCAATGTAAGAGTTGATGAATCCTCTGAGAAAATTGAGGAAACTGGCAGTGAGCAAGCTGTAAATGAACTAGTTGCAACCTTCTGGGAACCAGTTGTTAGTCAACCAAGTACCAGTAATAGTGTCCCTGAACTGGTGAATGGTGATACTAATGAAGATGAGGATGAAGAGGAAAAAAAGAAGAACCAGTTAAGACCATTCCTCGATATGTCAAGCTAAATCATGATCCTAAGCAGATCATAGGAGATAAGGATGCAGGAATCCTTACAAGAAGAAAAATCAGAGAAAATTCATGTATGATCTCTAAATTAGAGCCTAAATCATTCAAAGAGGCTCATAAAGATAAAGACTGGATCAAGGCAATGGAAGAGGAACTTGACCAGATAGAGAAAAATGGTACATGGTCCTTGGTACCCAGACCAGAGCATAAAAATGTCATTGCCACCAAATGGGTGTTTAGAAACAAGTTGAATGAGGATGGCACAGTGATTAGGAATAAAGCCAGATTGGTGTGCAAAGGATATGCTCAAGAAGAAGGAGAAGACTATGAAGAAACCTTTGCTCTTGTAGCCAGATTGGAAGGAGTTCGTATGCTTCTTGCATATGCAGCTTTTAAAAGGTTCAATGTATATCAAATGGATGTAAAATCTGCATTCCTAAATGGTGTACTTGAAGAGGAGGTATATATAGAGCAACCAGATGGGTTTTCCCTATCTAAAGATAGTGATATGGTATACATGCTACATAAAACCTTATATGGTCTAAAGCAAGCACCTAGGGCATGCTATGAGAACCTACATTCCCATCTTGTGAAGATTGGATTTGAGAGAACAAGTGAAGATAGCAATATCTACGTGAAGTCTGAAGGAGATCAGATCCTGAACCGTGAGGTTTTTGTTGATGACATTATCTTTGGAGGAGATGACAAGATGAGTCATGAGTTTGCTGATGAGATGAAGAAAGTGTTTGAGATGTCACTCATAGGGGAGATTAAGTTCTTCATTGGACTACAGATCCAATAGATGAAAGATGGAATCTTTATCACTCATTCCAAATATGTCAAAGAGGTGTTGAAGACCTTTGGCATGGAAGATAGCGAACCAGTTGGTACACCGATGGTGACCGGTTGCAAATTGACAAAAGAGGATGATTCCACACTGGTTGATGAGAAGGAATACCGATCAATGATTAGTAAGCTGCATTATGTAGTGCATAGCAGACCGAATATTGCACATGTAGTTGGCATTACTGCAAGGTTCTAGAAGAGTCCCAAAGAATCCCACTTGATTGCAGTTAAGCGGATTCTTAGGTATCTATAGGGAACAATTGACTATGGATTGTGGTACCCATACAACAATGATTTCAATCTAAAAGTGTTCATAGATGCTGATTGGGCAGGTAATGTGGATGATCGGAAAAGCACAACCGGTGGTGCATTCTTTCTCAGTGGTAGACTGGTCTCATGGATGAGTAAAAAGAAGAGTTGTATCTCTCAGCCTACAGCGGAAGCAGAGTATGTTGTAGCTTTCATGAATTGCACTCAGACAATTTGGATGAAGCATGCACTAGAAGGCTTCAAGATCCCTGTATCTGAATCGGTAAGTATATTCTGTGATAACACAAATGCTATCAATATATCAAAGAATCTGATTTTACATTCTAGAACCAAGTATTTTGAGCTTAAGTATCATTTCTTGAGGGAAAAGGTTCAGAATAAGGAGATTGCACTCGAACATGTTTCTAGTAAGGAGCAGTTAGCAAACATATTCACCAAGCCTCTCCCAAAGACATTTGTGCACTTAAGAGGTGAATTAGGGGTATTACCCCTTTAGGAGGTGAACTAAAAGTAATTGCTCCACATCAGTTAGGTATTGCAAAGTCAAATTTTTGTTGATTGATGTGTTGAAGGATTCTACTTCTCAGGAGGAGCAGCATAATGGAATAGAGATGCTTGTGCCTCCACTTTGGCATTGTTGTCAAAGGGGGAGAAGGAGTGAAGCGAAAGACATCGGCAGCAAATGGGAGAGAAGATGTGAAGCGGAGAAGATATCTTTGTATATTGCCATCAATGCCAAAGGGGAATATTGTTGACATTATGTGAACCAGCATGAAGACATAATGATATTGTATGTTGTCATTGATGTCAATATGTGACATGGTGTGAACCGACAAATGTGATAGGTGAAAAGAAAGAGGAACCAACATATGTATGAACCGGTTTATATGCCAAAGTGAAGTGGCATATTTGTTCAAGATGAACCGACATGCAGTTATGGGAACCAACACATGGAAGCATTGTGTTACTACCGGTTAGTAGGTAGTTTCTACTTTAGGTTTTCCGTTTGGAGTACCTTGAGCCTATGTGACTCAATCAGTGATCTTTATGTGATGAGTTAGTAGTATAATGGAGAACAGATCATGTTTCCACGTAAGCTCTGTGCATGTGAAGGATCTTGCATGAAGAAGACTATTCCTATCTACCTCAAGAATGTGCGAAGTCTTTCAAACGGTGATAACACGTGATGGGTTATCAACTGCCATGAAATCGATGGAAAATGGATGATGGAGAATGTCTTGAGATCGATTCAAGATTGTTGCATTTAATGCAGTATGATTCAATGGTCAGGATTGAACCGCTTGAATTGCTTAACATAATAGGTTTAGGGTTTATGGTTTTTGCTATCGACCTATCTGTTTCCTATAAGGTCGATGTTGTTTTCTTTCTAAGGTTGTTGGCAAAAGATGTGTGTGTATCCAAGAGAAGTGATACGTGATTCTTGCAAGACCAAAGGAGAGAAGAGATACCTACAAAGTGAATGTGCAGAAAGAGAAGAGGAGCCAAAATGGATCTGCTTTAGCATTGAGTGCTATTATCAGATCATTGTAATTCCTATTGATCTTTAACCACTTCAACAGTTGTGAAATCCCTTAACAGGGTAGCCTTAACTAGGCTTGACACAAAATCCCTTAACAAGGTAGTCTTAACCGGCTTAATTCAAATCCCTTAACAGGGTAACTCGAGGTTAATGAGTTCTGAGAAGCTATAGAGCTTTGGAGATCCTTTAGCTATTGAGTTCTTGAAATCCTTTAACAAGGTAACCCTAACTAGGTTTAACCCTTAACTGGGTACTATAGCCATCCCTTAACCACGTGATCCCTAACAGGATTGGTTCCTAGCAGAACCTATTATAATGTCTTTAACCAGACAAGGCTCCTAACAGAGTGGACTTCAAAAGAGTTCAAAAGCAGCTTGTGGGTATTCATCGCCACCGTGGTTTTTCCTAGTTGGGTTTCCATGTGAAAAATATGTGTGTCATGTGTAATGATTTTATCTTGTGATGCTTTGCTTTTACCTGTTGAGCACATGATAGTTCTATGTTTTATACCTATCTATAAAACATATTGAACTCACTGTTATGAAGATCTGATGATTAGTTTACCTGTTCATGCATGAGAGCATAATGGTACTATAGTAAATAGCTAAGAGGAAAGCTCAGTGAGTGACTGGTTTGTGACTGTTTGAGTTGTACTGGATGTTACCGGTTGCACTCTGTTTTACCCAGTATCCCTGTTTGCCAGTCATTTGGAGTAGTTGATGTCAAACTAGTTTTGGACTATATTTGTGTTTGTATTGATTCACCCCCCCTCTCAGTACTAGTTTGGTACTAGTGGTTCATCATTGAGTTATCACTTTCCACTCAACTTAATACTACACTTCCATTTCACCTTTATGCATGAATAGTCAATCTATCATCAGAAATATAATAATAGCTAGCTCAACATGATTTACCTTCAGACAAAAATCACTTAAATCATCACATGAAAAATACTACACATGACACACAAATTTTTCACATGGAAACCCAACTGGGAAAAACTACTGTGGGGATGAATACCCACAAGCTTCTTTTGAACTCTTTAGAAGTCTGCTTTGTTAGGAGCCTAGTTTGGTTAAATACTGTTACAATAGGTTCTGCTAGGAACCAATCCTATTAGAGATCACCCGGTTAAGGGATGGCTAAATACCTAGTTAAGAGTTAAACCTTGTTAGAGGATTTCAAGAACTCAATTAGTTTGAGTCACCCTGTTATAGGATTTACAACAAGCTGATTAAAGCTACCTGGTTAAGGGATTTTCCAACTATTGAAGTGGTTAAAGATCAAGAGGTATTATAATGATATGATAATAGCACTCAATACCTAATGCAGATATGCTTAAGTTCCTTCCTTCTGCACACACACAATGCAGGAATCAATCCTCTTATCTCATCTGGTCTAGCAAGAATCACGTATCTCTTCACTTAGATACACACATACCATTTGCTAACAACCTCAACATGAAACACAACATCGACCTTATAGGAAACAGATAGGTCAGTAGCATAAACCCTAAACCCTAAACATTTAGGTTAAACAATTTAGGCAGTTCAATCCTAGCCATTGAACACTTTACATTTGAATGCAATGATCTTGAACAGATCTTGAGACATTCTCCATCACTTGTTCTTCACCGCTTCATGGAATTGATAACTCATCACGCGTTCTCCACCATTTACAGGGACTTTACACATTCTCGAGGTAGATAGGATCAATCTCCTTCATGCAAGATCCTTTACGCGCACAAGGATGACATGACACCATGATCTGATCTTTATTACAATTCTAACTCATCACACAATGTCATCAATTGAATCACATAGGCTTGAAACATTTCAACCGGAAACCCTTAAGCTAAGACTACCAATCGGTAGTCATACAATATTCAATATTCATAGAAAACATTCCATATGTCGGTTCACATTTCATCATACCGATTATCTTGGACAACATACCACTTCACCTATTGCTCAAATACTAGTTTATACCACTATACCGGTTCTCTTTGCCAACTATTTAGCTTCAATATACCTATTCACTTCTTTGCACATATACCGGTTCACCACATTGTACTAGTTCACTTTTCAGCATATTGCCAGTTCACTCTCTAACATATTGACATCAATGACAACATAATATCATCATGTCAACATACTCAACACAAATGCCAACAAAAGCATCCTCATTGTCATCCACACATCCAAGAGATTAGAGTGTAGAGAGAGAATAGAGCAGCAACGATGGCATTGGTTCATAGATTCGATCGCGTTTGCCGATTTTAAAGGCCAGCAGATGTAGGAGAGCTGCTGTGTACCACAAAACCTCCTTGTACTTTGTCGCAATAAATATTGTCATTAATGCATGCTAGGTAGCACATTAAATGCACATTTAGGTATGTCAAACAAGGTCAAAAAAATGCTAAGGCGTGTTTAGGTTGGCTAGGCGTGTCTGTGTTTGTGCCAGGCGCGTCTGTGTTTGTGCCAAGCATCTATGTCAAATGTGAGCATGTTTGTGTTGTGCAGGCATGCTTGTGCTATGTGGGCACGTTTGTGCAGAGCAGGCGTGTCTGTGCAGAGCATAGGCACGTCTATGTATTTCAGGCACGTCTATGTAGAGCAGGCACGTTTATGCAGTATGTAAGCACGTTTATGTTTTGAAGGCACGTTTATGTCATGAAGGCATGTTTATGTCTTCTAGGTCAAATTAATAGTTTTGTGATGAATATACATTGTCGATTGGATAAGCTGCTGAGAGGATACACTCAAGTAGGTCCTCTATGGAAGACTAGAATAGTAGATAGGGCTAGGATTGACAATTCTATGATAGAACATATGTTGCAAATTAGGAAATTACTCAAGAGGATACACTCAAGCAGAGGCCCTAGGATATGATAGATCAAGGCACTTTGTGATGAACAGGGAGTACCAAGACATAATACTTTGTGATGAACATGGAGTACTAATATGAGCAACACTTTGTGATGAACAGGGAGTGCAAATATGAGCAACACTTTGTGATGAACCATGAGTACCACTAGGATAAACAACAACACTTTGTGATGAACACTGAGTGTCACTAGGATAAACAACAACACTTTGTGATGAACAATGAGTGTCATTAGGATAGAGTATCATAAACACTTAGGATAATAAGCAGCATTTTGTGAATAGGGAATGCTACTATGGCTGACCTGATTGATTTGTTTGACTGTAGAAGTACCTACCTATGTTGGAGTCACTAGAGAGATTCCCATCAACTTAGAGTCTGCAAGAAGATCTGATAGTTGAGGAGAGAGCAGCGGTTCAGGGTATGGGCCTATGACATATTCTATATGTGCCTGAGTTTTGGGCGAACATGGGGTTGTTGACTATGCTAGCTAAGAGATGGCACTCAGAGACTTGCAATTTTCATTTGCCGATGGGTGAGATGATAGTCACCTTGGAGGATATATATAGGATATTGAGGATACCAATCGATGGGGAGTTAGTTCCTTACGATCAAGATGGAGATGGGGATGCACTGAGATGAGTGTTCTAGGATCTAGGACTAGAGATGAGGGTTTGACATGTGGCTTGGGATACCATGACACAAACTGGATTGACACTACCAGCAGTATTGGCAAGAGTGATTAGTGGGTTTCTATGTCCAGATAGGGTGACACAAGGGTTGGCTGTGGACTGGGGGAGCACATTGGAGACACTAGTGACACAACATACCAAATATGCCTAGGGACTGTGCATGCTGACACATTTGTACTATGAGATTCATCAGTTTGTATACCATGGATCCGTAGGATTGGGCTACGGAGTGACATTATTGTAGGTATGGGCTTATGAGCATCTACCAATTACCTAACTGATTCATTTTAGAGGCAGGGGCCATGGGCACAATTTTGTCCATTTATATGATATGATTACATCTCAACTGCGGATCGGGAGATTGGAGTACTGGCACCGGGTTATCGATGAGATTGACACTGTGGTATGGAGACCATACCAAGAATGCAAGGAGTGGGAGGATGACGCCGTGGAGCTACCATACACATTCAGGAGCTGGTTTCTAATTGAGCAGATGCCCTATATACTGGAGAGGCAGTTGGTTGACAGGGTGGGGAGGTAGTTCAACAGGATTCAATGGATGCCACGGTGTTCCATGATGTATGCTCGAACAGTGAGGGATTAGGCACACTTTGGGCCATTATTGTCTTATGATTAGGTCATGATGCAGCTAGTAGAGATGATTCCCTTGCCTTGGGATATGTGGTCAAAGATAGAGGATGCAGGGATGGATGTAGAGTATATTGCTTATTGGGCTGAGCATCCATTTCCATGACTGACAGACCCAGGGAGCAGATAGATGGAGATGGTGAGGGTGATGAGGATGATGATCGAGATGGTGGAGGTAGAGGCCAATGGAGAAGGCAAGGTTTGATAGGAGAGAAGAGAGTGGCTCCACGGAGAGAGGGTGGGGAGGAGAGACAGGCTCGCATGGTGAGAGGTAGAGGTGGATTGCCTTTGTAGATGCCAGTAGCACAGGGTCTCAGATAGGTATAGGGAGAGGGACAGGGACGAGGACAGGGGTAGGGGTAGCCACAGGTAAAGGCACAGGTATAGGGGGAGAGGAGGAGGATGAGCTAGTAGAGTTGAGGGAGATATGCCAGGGACAGGCAGATGAGATCCAGGATCTCGAGCGGGAGAGGGATAGGCTCAGGAGATAGTTGAGGGATATTGAGCAAGAGTGAGATCAGGCTATCTAGCATTATACAAAGGCTGAGACAGCATAGAGGGCAGGGAGGTAGGTGGCAGAGGACACAGGAGCTAGTTATGCTTATGTTCTGTGAGCCGGGGAGGAGATAGGCTATTGGAGAGACCTAGACTATGGGTTCATGCCACTAGAGCAGTGGGCTAGGAGCTTCCATAGACCATCACGGACAATGACAACCACTCGAGGGAGCGATAAGAGACATGCATCAAGTGGTGGGGTCATGGGTCCTCCACCACCACCAGACAGAGGGGACAAGAGAGATGATCCTGGGGTGGTTCCTTCCAGGGCTCAGACTCCGTCGAGGCCAGGTGGCTTTGAGGGAGGGAGTTCATCATAGCCTTAGAGGGCTCCCTTTGTATCAGTTTTGTACCATTTTGTATGATGACACCTTCGGGTGATTGTAGACATATGGATTTGATATCATTGTATCATGACACTTTTGATTATATATATATATATATATATATATATATATATATATATATATATATATATATATATATATATATATATATATATATATATATATATATATATATATATATATATATATATATAAGATTCATCTTTGCGGTAGCTATATGCATGTGTACCTATGTGATGAGATGTTTCATGATGTATGTTTCTATGTGATGGTTATGATATGGATGCAAATATGTACATAATGAAATGCAATATTTTTGATTTTTTATGTTTTTAATATGTTATGCATATGTGAATGTGAATGTATGAAATGTAGATGAATATGATAATGCAAATACTTGATAAAGATGTAAGATGTGCTAACATGTGTTGTGTATAGGATGTGATGCAATTGTGATATCTATATGTATGTATAAAATGATTAATATGTGATAATGTAGGTGCAACTACATGAAATGCAAATGTTTTTGATGTGTCATTATACTCAGTCGTGTGATAGCATGCTACATGGACTCAAGAAGGACAATGGAGGTCAATCAAGAAAGGAGGATGAAAGATAGAAGATATGAAAGTGAAAAAACTTCTTGTGCGTTATCATCATTGAGCTTTATTATGGCAAAATAGGTTATGACAATCAAGGCATATGTTTGACCCAAAAAGTCATTGTACCTATTTGCATGGAGATAAGACAATCACAAACAAGGAATACCCTAGTTCATACTAGACTCACAGTGTCTTCATATCCTTCAACAAGTCATATCATTACTAAGAGACAATCCACAAACAACAAAGAAAAAGAGGTGACGATACCCCATCCTCGCCTTTCTAGTCAAAGACATCCTAGAGATAGAATCTCTAGTCAGAGACATCCTGGAAAAGCTAAAAGACATGTCACTAGAAAATAAAAATCAAAAGAAAACCAAGACTCGACACCAACATCCACTGTAGCCCTCAAGTTTAGTGTCTCTTGTCACTTTTATAAGTTTTATTTGATTGTGGTCACAATGTTTACTTTCACAAAAAGGATAGATCACACTGAACCATAATGTTGTCTGAGTTTGTTGAAATATTTGATTTGTTGAAAGTCCATTGTTGTTGTGTCTCATCTGAAACTGACTGAATCCATGAAACTGATACTTTATTGCAGAGAAGATGGAACTTTATTACGGACCGGCGATGCAAATGTTGCTTTATTGCGGATTGTGCCCGGATAGACTGAAGAAAAGTGGAAGAAACTATACTCCTCAAAAATATATGATGCTCTTAGTTCCATACCCAATACTAGACGTAGGATTGTCTTTAGCAACAAATAGGAGTTGATTTATTATGGATGGAAAGGGATGACAAGAGAGGTTTATTATGAATGGCTAACCAATCTTAGTTAGATCAATAATAAGCCATGATGGGAATGTGTAAGTTTATTATGGATGAATAGGTTGTGAGTGTGTGCAAAGTGAAAGGATGAAAGAGAATCCTAAAGGAGGGAGGAGCAATGTCTCTACACATGGCACTGGTGACCCAGCTTTCACCATGGTACTTGCCTAGGGCACCACCAAAGTGGTTTTCACTATTCAACGAAATGTTTTTCTTTAATTTTTTGATTTTTCAATTTTTTTTGTGTCACAAGGTGGTTGTTTGCCAGGTTTTCACCAAGTAATGATTTTTTATTTTTAAGATTTTTTTGTATTTTTGAATTAGGATACTCTGAAGAGCTATGTGTAAAACTTGTGAAGGTGCATGTTGTTGATAGGATCCCCAAAATGTTCACCCTCTATGGTTGAGAGCTAATATGCACCGGATCCATATGCTGCTATGATGATGTAAGCACCAAGCCAGTTTGGTTCGAACTTGCCCTTCTTCTCTTTCTCTTACTGATTTTCAGGATTTTCTCTGAGAACCAAGTCACCTACCTCAAATGTGTGAGGCTTGACTTTATGATTGTAGCTGTGACTCATTCATTTTTGATAAGCCTTGAGATTATTAAAACTAGTTTGTCTTCGTTCATCCAATAATTCAAGTTCTTGTAAGCGGGAGACCCTGTAGTCTTCATCACTAATAATGTTTTACAAAGAGACTCGTAAAGAGGGTAACTCGATCTCAATAGGCAAGATAGATTCAGCATCGTAGAAAAGTGAATAAGGAGTAGCTCCTTTAGGTGTGCGGACACTTGTGCGGTAAGCCCAAAGTGCGGGATTAAGTTGGTTATGCCAATTACGGCCAGCATCATCGACTGTCATTTTTAGGATTTTAAGAATTATTTTATTAGACGCATCAGCTTGAACATTACCTTGGAGGTAATAAGGTGTGGAGAAACAATGGGTAATACAGAAGCGATCACAGAGTTCATGAACATCCTGATTTTTGAAGGGATGCCCGTTATCGGTGATGATGGAAACAGGGATACCGTATCGACAAATGATATAGTTGA
The DNA here is from genome assembly GCF_030272615.1 of Cryptomeria japonica. Taxonomy (NCBI): domain Eukaryota; kingdom Viridiplantae; phylum Streptophyta; class Pinopsida; order Cupressales; family Cupressaceae; genus Cryptomeria; species Cryptomeria japonica. The sequence continues at coordinate 707,544,106 of NC_081411.1, read as the reverse complement.
GAATGAATGTAGCAGTTTGTTTTCCAGTGACTTGTGTAGGAGGCATGGCTTTGATCCATTTTGTGAAATACTCTATGGCAATGATGATGAATTTATGACCATTGGAGGAAGGAGGATGAATCTTGCCTATGAGATCGAGTCCCCACTGACAAAAGGGCCAAGGAGTCACAATTGGTTGAAGTTCTTGTGCTGGTGCATGAATGAGGTCTCCATGAAGTTGACATTGCTTACATTTCTTGACAAATTGATATGAGTCTTTTTTCATATTGGGCCAATAATATCCAGTCCTGATGAGTTTCTTGGCTAAGGTAGGACCACTAGAATGTGAACCACATATCCCTTCATAAACTTCACGTAATGCAATCTGAGCTTTGTCTCTTTCTAAACATCTAAGAAGAGTGCCATCTAGACCTCGACGGTATAATATATTAGCTAAAATGACATATCGAGAAGATTGGTGAATGAAAGTGCGATGTTGGTTATTGGATAAGTCAGGAGGAAGGGTATTGTTACGAAGGTATGTGAAAATGAAACCATATAATGGGGAATTAGGACCAACGACACATATCATCTCAGAAGGAGTGATCTCATACAAGGGAACCAAAAGGTTATCCACCAAGAACTCATAGCGGGTTTCATTTTGTGGTAGATCGATTAGTGAAGCAATTGTAGCCATGGCATCTGTAGCTCGATTCTGCTCTCTTGGTATCTACTCAAAGTCTATCTTCATGAAATGTTTTCTTAGGTCATCCACCATTCTTTTGTAAGGCATTAATTTCTCATCCTTTGTTTGGTAGTCATTAGTTGCTTGATGAATTACAAGTTGAGAGTCCCCAAAAACATGAAGTTCTTGGATCTTCCACTAAACGACGACCTGTAATCCAGTTGTTAATGCCTCATATTCTACTATGTTATTAGTGCAAGGAAATGATAATCAATATGATTTTGGTATGGAATCCCCTTGAGGAGTTATGAAGAGGATGCCAGCTCCTGCACCATGCTATGTGTATGAGCTGTCAAAGTATAGTTGTCAAGGCTTTGTGTGTGACACTATTAAGATGGATTCATCTGGAAATTCCAAAGTTAGAGGAACATCATCTATCATGGGAGCATCTGCTAATTGATCTGCGATAACTTGTCCTTTTATTTCTTTTCTATCCACATATTCAATGTCGAATTCACTTAGGAGCATCACCCATTTGGCTAGTCGCCCAGTAAGCGTTGCTTTATTGAGAAGGTATTTCAATGGATCGATCCTTGTGACCAACTTAGTTTTATGAGTTAGCATGTAATGTCATAATTTCTGTGAAGCAAAGACCACAATGAGACATGCATGCTCAATTGGTGTGTAGTTTAGCTCATATCCCACCAATGTGCGACTGATGTAGTAGACTGCCTTTTCTTTGCCCTCAGCAACCTATTGTGCTAAGAGTGCTCCCAATGCTATTGTAGTAGCTGATATGTATAGTAATAGAGGTTGATCTGGAATTGGTGGCATCAATATTGATAGATTCAGAAGATAATCTTTGAGTATCTAGAAAGCTTGTTGGCAGTTATCATCCCATTTGAATTTGATGTTTTTGTGTAACAAGTGCTGAAAAGAATTACATTTATCTACAAGTGGTGCTATGAATCTTTGTATGGATTGGAGTCTCCCTTGCAAAGATCGAAGTTGGCTATATTTCTTGGTGGTTGCATCTCTAGGATGGCCTTGAATTTTGCTGGATTGGCTTCGATTCCTCTTTTTGAGACAATGAATCCTAGGAGCTTCCCAGAGGTTACTCCAAAGACACATTTCTTGGGGTTTAATCTTACTTTGTATTTTTCCAACCAATCAAAAATGACTGAAAGGATGTCCAAATGTGTATCTTTGTCTATTGATTTTCCCAAGAGGTTGTCAACATAATCTTCCATAGTAACATGCTTGAGATCATGAAAGATAGTAGTCATGGCTCTTTGATATGTAACGCCTGCATTTTTTAGCCCAAAGGGTATGACATTCCAGCAGAAAGTTCCCCAAGGACAAGTGAATGCTATTTTGTGCTAATCTTCGGATGCAATTTTTATTTGATTATAACCAGCGAATCCATCCATCAAAGATAACATCGCATGACCTGCTATGAGATCTACAATCAAGTCAATATTTGGTAATGGAAAGTCATCCTTAGGACAAGCTTTGTTGATGTCTCTGAAATTTGTACATATTTTGATGCTACGATCTGGTTTACTGATAGGCACTAAGTTGGAGATCTATTCAGGATAATCAATTGGGCGTATGAATCTGACATCCAATAATTTTTCAAGCTCTGCTTTGACTAATAATGCCACTTGCAGATGCATCTTTCTTAATTTTCGTTTCACTGGTTTTGCCCTCGGTTTAACTGTCAAATGATGCATTACCAAATTTGGATCCAATCCAGGCATATCAGCGTATGACCATGCAAAGTTGATTTGTCGCTCTATGAAGAAACTTATGAACTTTGATCTTTCTGTCTCTGTCAGGGATTGAGCCAAGAATATGTTATGTGGAATTTATTCTGTACCAATGTTAGTTTTGATGGTCTCCTCTACCAACATAGATGATTTTTCTTCATATGTTGTTGGAAGAACATCGAGCCTTCCATCCTCGAGTGCCTCAGAGAGGTTTTCATCCTTAGATACATCTTTTCTTTTTACTTTTTTGGGGTCGGATAGCACCACAACGTGGTTTTCACCATAAGACCCTTGATTTGCTTTTATTTTTATGTTTTTGCGACTGGAAGGCCCAACACCCTCGCCAAAATATGCCATGCTATTGAGCTCTATAGTGTATCCCGCGTTATGGTCCCCAGGGGAAGATCATCTCGTATTCCTAGATAATCAATAAAGGCTTCATCATTTTGGAATGTGTTGAACTGTGCAGGTCCTTCATGGTCCCGGTCAATAAGTTGGTGGTGAACAAGGCGAAGGCCTTTGATGTCTTTGAAGTTAGTGGGGCTAAGGGTGAAGATGCAGTTATATTTAGGTATGTCGAGGTAGTTATTGAGGTCATCGTTGGAACTCTCCTGATTTGTCTCGATCGTGAATGAATCTAAATTATCATCACTAGTAATGCATTCTGGGATAGGTGTTCTCATTCTTCATGATCTCAGCCTAAAACCTAAAGGCAAGGATTGTGTGGGATCCTCATGCGTTGTTTCTTGACCAACTTTGAATTTTCTATAAAATCCCTCTCCTTCTATGGGTTCACCTAGTTCTCTAAATGTCTTGGTGAGTTCATAGTCACTGGAGGATTTGTCTGAATCCCATTCCCATTCATTGGAGTTTGTGGAATAGCGATTCTCTTGTTTATTTTTGGCATCTTTGATTTGTAATGCTTCTTGTATCTTTCAAATGTTTTCCTTGGAAGACATGAAGCCAAGTCCTTTCGAGCGTTCCTTTTTGAATGTTAATTCTAGTTGTAAAGGTTCAATGATTCCTTCCTTTCTTAAACCAAGAGGAATTTTGCCATCATACCCAAATTTTTGTAGGATCTTGAATCATTTGCAATATTTTTCACATGGTATGTTGATGTGATCTTATGTATCATTTTTAGGGTCTTTGTAAAGCATTTTTTATAAGTATTCTTCTTCTAGTTCACCCCATCTTTGAAAGATAGTAGGATCCCATTTGAGTATAATGATAGATACTTGCTCAGTAGGATGTGGTCATCCATATTCTTTTGGTGAACTCATAACTTGTTGTATGCACATGGTTTGATTCAAAGTGTACTCACCCATGCCCTTTAAGCTCACCTTGTTTTGATGTTGAAGGTTTCAATGATTTAGGATCAATGTATGCAGAAGAAGGGACAACTTCCCTATTACTTGGAATGATCATCTTAGTTTTTGGTCTCAAGTTATTGTAGTATATGAATGGATTTGGATCACCATTAATTGTTATTTCAACTCCATTGTGAGGAAACTTAATGCATTGGTGATATGTAGATGGGACTACCCTCATTTCATGAATCCAAGGACATCCTAGTAATATATTATATGTGAGATCCGGGTCTAAGACCTGACAAACCACATCCTCTGTAACTAGCCCAACTCTGAGAGGCAAGGTGTCTGTGCCTTTGGATGAATGCTCTTCATCATCATATGCCTTGATGATAATTTTGTTTGTAGAATTCAATGCTTTATCTAAATATCCCAATTGTTTAATAGTGTTGAATGTACAAATGTTTAGACCTGCTCCTCCATCTATCAGGACTTGTTTTATTTTATGTTTGTGTAGGAAGGCTTCAATGTGTAGAGGTACATTATGTGGCTGACTTACGGAGGTGTCATCGGTTTTTATGAATGTAAGAAAGTGTGGAATGGAAAGGTATCCCACCATGGCTTGAAACTGGTCCACGTTCAACTCAGTAGGGAGAGAAGTGTCTCTTAATATTTTTTCAAGAATAGCTTTATGTGCTGGGGATATGCGTAAGAGCTCAAGGATTGAAATAAGCGCAAGTGTCTTCCCTAACTATTCTACAAGGTCATACTCAAGTTTGGTTGAGGAGGAAGTGGTGTTTTTAGCCGGAGCACCTTGCAAAGTGAATTTACCTCAATGAGTTGTAACATTACATTCAAAGGTAGGTTTGGAAGAAGATCCAATGCCTTTTAGGACAATCTTGGGTCTTTGGGTAGAATTTTTCAGGCGTTTTGTCCTTGATGATAATGGTAGAGACATAATTGTCTATTGAAATGTGATTGACAGTTGAATCATAGCTATAAGATGCTCTGGTATAATTGGTTTGGTCATCTATGGCTTTAGATTTTCCCTTGTCATGCTTTGGGAATGGATCTTTAAACATCTCATGTTCTTGATTGGATGAGCGTCCCTCAATCTCAATGTCACCTCTATCAATAAGGTCTTGTATGATGTTCTTCAGTCGATGACAATTTCCTATTTTATGACCCTTGCTCTTTTGAAATTCACAATACTCATCATCATTCCACCAATTTGGTTCAACCTTTGGCTCATATGGAGGCAGATCTGGAATTGTTATTATCTTGTTTTCCACTAGCTTTTTGAAAACTGATTCTAGTGGTTCTCCCAATGGAGTGTACTTCCTTCATTACTTTGAAGTTGTTTGAGTATTCACTTGATTGTTTGTAGCACTTGATCTAGAAAAAATGATTTTGGGTCGCACTGTATTGGCATCCACAACACCATCATTGACTATGTTCTTGTTTTTGTTCCAAAATCTAGGCTTGTCTTTTCCTTTATAGTCTTCTTTATTTTCTTTGAATATCTTAATGACTCCTTGTTCAATTAGGACCTTCTCTGTTGCTAAACCTTTTTCAATAACATCCTTGAAGGTGGACAAACAAGCTTTTCTCAGGTCATAACCAATGTCTTTGTTAACATTCTGGGTGAACATCTCTACCATTTGTTTTTGTGGAATTTCACAAGAGCATCTACTGGCTAGATTTCTCCATCTTTGTAAAAATGATGAAAAAGATTCTCCATCCCTTTGCTTGGTGTTGCACAAAGTAGTGACTGATATGTTTGTCTCTATGTTGTATGAGAAATGTTGGATAAATGCCTCTACTAAGTCACCCCATGACTTAATTCCAGGTGGAAGTTGGGAGAACCATTCTATAGCTTGATCACTTAAGCTTTGTGGGAATAATCTCATCAAATATGTCTCTTCTGCTGCTACCTCAATGTAGGCTGTGAAAAACTATCTTATGTGTGCCTTAGGATCCCCTTTTCCTCTGTACTTATCAAACTTAGGTGTCACAAAGTGTGTGGGAAATGGAGGCATTGGAATTCTTTTGTCAAATGGATATGGACATATGTCTCTCATTGTGTAAGTTGGCTTTGGTGTATTTATGTTCTCCATTTTTTTTTGTAAGTCCTTGATTTGCTGTTCCAAATTGTTCTTAGGTGGAGACCAACTTCTTGGACCATACCCCATGCCTGAATCACCGGGTGGAGGAGGAGTATGTTTCATATATGGATGATATTGATCATACACATGTTCATATGGAGGAGGTCTATAATGGTGCTGCGTATGTGTATAAGGACCACTTGGTATAGAGTCATGGTGAGGAATGGAATATCTACTTTGTCCATGTATACCATACTCTATAGGCATGTCATGAGTTTGTTCTAGTGTGTTGCCCCCAAATTTTACGTGGGGTTTCCTTGTGTTCAAATTTTGAGCATGCCTTTGAATATCCAATTTCTTTGGTGGTAGGTCTTTAGCATTAGCATGTGATTGAGTATATTTTTCTACATAAGACTTCCATAATGGTCTGCAAAGGTGAGTATTGTATGCTTGACCATGTGTGTATGGGACCTCTGGTTTTTGAAACAAAGATGATGGTGATTCAAGCACAAGATGTGGTCCTCTAATACCTCCACTATTAGGCCTCCTTTGATTCATGTTGAGGTGAGGTTGTTGCAAAGGTCGATGTTCCATTATTTGAGACATGCCAAAATCATGAGGGATCTTGGCTCCACTTTGTGCCATCACTTGTAAGAAGTATTGTCTATCTCTCCTCATTATTTCCTCAACCAATCAATTGAAATGGGGATCCATAATGGAGTCTTCCACTTCTGTTGAATGTACCGAGATGTTGTCCATATTGTCATTGTGTGTATCATTGTTGTTTGTATTATCCATGTTCTCAACATTTGGAATGTTTCTATAAGCATCCATGTCAGATAATGTAGTATGATCAAAATTGAAAAATATATCATTATCATACTCATAGGAACTCATGTTTGCAGACTCTTGAGCCTCTTTAGCTTCTCTCCTAGATTTTTGGGAATGGTTTCAACCATGAACTAGGTATTGACCAAGATGTGTGAGACTAGATGAAAATGGAAAGAGTATGAAAGACCAAGAGTTGGATGGAATGTAAATGAGTCTGAAGTTTACTTGCAATGTCCAAAGTGTAAGACCAAGTATGTATGTAGTAGAGTAGGTGTGGCTTCCAAAGAGATGATAGTTTCTCTTGATGAGGTAAGTTGACCTTGACTCTAAGTAAGAACAAATGAGACCCAAAGGTGATAGACCTTGATGAGGGACCACTTAGCAAAATGTTGTTGTATGTAATGTGTTGACAAAGTATGATGAGGAAAACCAAGCGACCTTTTGACTCAATTTTAGACAAATGGGAATGCAATGCAAGATGTAAAGCAATGATGGACTTTGTGAGACCCAGAAATAGGCTGAATGCTAGATGAAAACCTATAGAGAGATAACCTAAGAAGCTCAATAAGTCTGAAACTGACTATTTTTGTTTGTTGTACTATAAAAAAATTTCAATTCTGAACACAAACATGCTTGTATACTTCACAGACGCGCTTCAATGACACATACGTGATTCTATCAGACACAGACGCGTGTCTGAGATGTTGTAAGTGAAATATTGGTCAAAGGACTCAGACATGTTTCTGCCCTTCAGAGATGCTTAACTGTCAGACATAGACACATTTCTCAGATTTTGTAAATGCAATGTTTCTCAAGGACTCAGACACATTTTTGCCCTTCACAGACACGGTTAGATGACACAAACACAGTTCTGTTAGACATAGATGTGTTTCTGAAAATTTTGTGCAACTTTTTTCAATCTATGAAGTTGTTTTGTTGTGACCAAATTTGAATGTTTGACTATTTTCCATGACAAGAGGACACAATGTTGATGAGGACTCAATGTTTGCAAGTGTTTAGACTCAAAATGACTCAAAAGAAAGTGTGTTGTTTGATGTAAAATTGTTTTACATACACTTGAAGACACAAAAGACACAATGTTTTGATGTTTGGTCTTGAATGTTTGATTGTTCAAAATGAGACAAGCATAATTCTTATGGCTGGCTAGGACAATAGTTGTTGATCCCACATGAGGCTATGCTATTCAGAGCGGATACTTAGATGCTTGACCCCACTGGATCCACCCTTGGCACTCACTTCTTGGGGCAGCCAAGCATCAGTCCCCATGAAAACTCCTCATGGAGAACTTTGTATCTCTACTAAGAACCGTATGTGTGTGGGCCACTCTAGAGGTCCAACCTCCTGCCCCAACAACTAGAAGGATTTTGGCTTCTAAAACAAAAAGGTGCTATTAAGGGCATCTGCTCATATGGCCATACATATGACACTTTCATCTTTGTAAATACAGAAGGCTCCTAGCCAGTAGGGGTTATGCCCTACAACTGATCAAATAAATTTGATCAAACAGGTTTATGGGGAGACATAGTGTCGGTATGAACTAATTAGCACACGTTATCCATAGTTTTCACCATGAATATAGTTATTTATAGTGGTTTGGAAGAGGATGGCTTTTCCCCACTACCACTTGGGTCGTTCTCTCCTCACTAGTAGTCTTAATGACCACATGGGCAGATAGGACCTCTAAAGATTAGACAAAAAAAGCCTATTGCTCAAGACACAAAAGACATTGGTTCAATTTTAGTGCACCAATTTAAGTGTTTGCTAATATATGAAAACAAGACACACAATAAAGATCACAAACCTTTGCTAAGGTCTTGCAACAAAGATTTGTTAGTAGTTTGGATTATTTCAAATGATCACCCCTTCCTACAAGCACACAAGTTAGGTAAATTTTAGATCCAAAAGACTTTGTGAAATAGGGGCCTTCGACATAATGATTTTGCTTTCAAGACAAGCTGCACCACTTTTGTTAGCTAGATCTGAAGATGTTAGCTCAATATAAACTAGATCTGAAATCCGAATAATGAAAAACCAAATCAAAGAATCCAAAATACAAAAACTGAATATAGATGCGGTTATCAGTAACACAAACGCTATATAAATACGCAAACACGATTAGATTTGACACATGATTTTCTTGAACATAGACGCATTTGGAGGACTCACAAATGCAAATAGGGAACATAGACGCATTTCCTAGAATTTGCAAAAAAATAATGTTGAAGGCGCAAATGCGATTCCAGATGTCACAAACATGACAGGAAATAAAAAACATGATCTGAAGGTGCACAGATGTGAAAATATCAAAATGTTGTCGGAAATGTCAAATCTGCAACTTCAAAAACACAAAATTTGCACAAAAGATGTTAAATGCAAAAAGGGACAAGAGTCCCATCGGGCGTGCCAAAATGTATACGGTGAAAATGGATACAACAATGTTGAAAGACTAAATGAATTCAACCACAAAACCCTAACCCAACAACAACAAAGATCCACCATAACATATGAAGATTACATAAGACAATGCAAATCAAATGAAATCACAAAGATTATACCATCACATATCCAATAGGGTTTGGATATCCATTCGTCCTATCTCCATTGATCTTGCTTGATATATTTTCTATTAGATTTTATGTGTGCACAAGAGCTCAACAAAGAACGGAAATGTGGTTGCAAGTAGGCTTGATCACATATGAAAGTTCAAATGCTAGGATGCTTGATTAGAATGTGTAGCTGAGGGTTTGATAATGAAGGAAATATCTCCTTATATAGAAGACACTATAAGAAATGGAGGGATAAGATTGAGAGGTGTAAAAGATAAATGGTCGGCTATGATTAGAGGGTAGGTAGAGGAAATAAGAAAATAATGAAAGGGTAGGTAGTGTAGGAATTAAGAGATGAATGACATGTGTCATAGGTAGAAAAGGTTAATGAATTAATTAAATAAATAAATATTTAATTAATTAATAGAAGAAGTAGGATAATTAAATAAATAAGACTATTTATTTAATTTAGGAAAAGGATAATTTAAATAAATAAATGTATTTATTTAAATGAGAAATAAGGCTAGAAGAGGATAAATGAATTAATTAAATAAATAAATATTCATTTAATTAATAGAAGAATTAGGCTAAGATAATTAAATAAATAAAGATATTTATTTAATTAGACATGATAATTTTAGGTGTCTACAATTTCCATGTTGGCTTAGAGTGCCAGTAGGATCTTCTGGCGGTGTAGACTGGATGCCGGTGAGAATAGACTTGTAGTACCTGTCGGTGCTAGTAGAGGATGTCTATTGTCGATGTAACCTATAAACCATATTACTAGTTGGTTGCCATCAATGACAACATCAACTATTCTCATATGATAGTATAATGTCAACAATGATTATCTACCACTTGCCCATTCATTATGATATATATATGTATCGTATATGTTGTGTTTAGCATTGATGTAGGTTTGTAGGTACCAAACATAGACTCCACCTAGCTTCACAAGTCTGAGCGTGTCTTTAAATCCAAATGGCAAGTTGTCGAAGATGACATGAGTTCCCTTCATATACTCTATGCTTAAGTTGTCTACCTTGGTTGTCAGTTGTCTTGGCATGATTCGCCATGCTAGTAAGTTGAGTTGTGGTCTTTTAGCGGTTTGTGAGTATGTGATTATTTATTTGATTAATTAATGTTTGACATATAGTTTATTAACAATTAAATTAATTGGTGGATTATTATTATAGTTTAATTTGATTAATTATTATTTGATCAATTAATTATGTAACTGGTATTTAGTGGTTTGTTGCTTATTTATTTATTGTTTAAAAGTGCTTTTATATTTTAATGTTGATTTATATTTTATTGATGACTTCTATTTATTTATTTGAGAATTAATGTTTATTTATCTATTGTTCATTTAGTATTTATTTATTTAATTTATTATTTATTAGCTTTTGGATGTTTTATTGAATTGGCTTCGATTATTTATTGGCTTTAGTTAATAGCCTTTGGTTATTTTATATTTATTTATTTGGCTTTATTTTAATTATTAGCCCATAATATTTAATAGGGCATGTATGCTATTATTTGTGCATTGGTAAATAATACTTTGTGTTATTTTATTATATTCCTCTTGTTACTTGGTCAGTAATATTTTATATTATTTTAGCTATTTCTCTTGTTACAAGGGTAAATAAGTTTAATATTATTTCCTACCTACTGATAAATTCTATTGGTTGTATGTGTATTGGGGAAATAAAATATAATAAATGATGGGTATGTAAGATATAATGTTTTATGGATTATTTTGATTGGCTGGTTTTGTGGCTAGGGATTTTGGTTTTTTATAGATTTTTATTTTCAAGCCTTTGATTGTTCACGTGTTGCTCTCTTTGGCTTTCTCTGCAAAAAAATGGTTTTGGAATTTTGGATTTGGGGATTTTGTTGCTAGAGCTTGTTGGATTGTGTGGGCTCTTCTTCAGCTTCCTTACATAACATAGGGTGCAGATTAGAGCTTATTTTCCCTTGTTTATTTTGGTTTTCTAGTTTTCATGGTTTTATGCTCTATGTTTTCAATTGTTTTGGAAAGCTAGGGAATGAAATCTATTTCCATTTCATATAGTTTATGGGAGAAAATTTATGGGTGTATAGTTTTATTATAAAATTTTAATTTTGGAATATGGGTGATATTTATGTGCATTGATGTGAATGTTGTTAGGATTACCAAAGATACTGAGAGGGGGGGGGTGTGAATCAGTATCTAACTGGTTATAGAATTTACTTGATTTAAAACATATAAAGCATATCAATACTATGCATCGGTAAACCAAAAGAATGCAATAAACAGGAATAACAACAACCACATGAAAAACACACCATAACACATTAATTTAACCAGGAAAACCGGTGTGGGAAAAACCTCGGTGGGATTCGTGACCCACAATATTCACTTACTGGCCAATAAGGGAATATTACTTTTACAAGAGGGGCATGCACATGCAAGAAGTCCAAGTGTCTAGATCTCACTGCTCAATTACAAAGGAAGTCATACTGACTTAGAAAAAATGGATTATGCAAATCCAATGTCTTGTACTGCCTCAAATTAGCATCTGCTATGCCAGATCCAGTATCAATTTTAGCTCTGCTTTATACATAAACCCTTAAACTATAATTTGCATATTAGGTTTACATAATTTCACCTATATTCTCTCACTAAATGTTCTACAATGATCTCATACATATATGAGTCATATTACAACTTGCCATGTCAGCTTACAATGATTTTACAATTAATTACAAAATATATTATCAACAAAATTCATGTCGGCCTGGGTGCTGGTATCCTTCCTTTTACTATCAGTGTCCTGTGTGCCGGTGTAGAGTTTGTCGTTGTTGGTGCCGATATATTTGTCTTTTCGGTATCATATGATTGCAAGGTTGCCATCAATGAAAAAACCTTCAATCACCTACAATTTCTCATTGGAGTGTGCGTTTGCCAACAATCTCCCCCTTTGGCATTGATGGCAACACTCGTGAGAAAAATCAACAAGTGTCCAAAACTGATATCCAAAAATTGTTTTATCAAAACCGTGTTACCAAAAAAATATGAGCTCCCCCTGAGCTGATGGTGTCATTTGCTGATCATTTTTCTCATTGCCTCTACTCCCCCTTTGACATCAATGACAAAGGTTGTCATTCACTATCAGTGGAGTCCTGCCTAGATTTTTGTAACCGGTGGGTTACAATCTAAAAAATATCTATCAAAATTAAATTTATGTCGTTGTTGAATGTTTTACTATCTTTTATAGCCTCTTGGGTTCTCTGCACTGTACCGATGAGTATGTTCATTTTCTCTTTTGATGTCTTTAGTCTAGGAAATAGAGCCTCAGATATTTCTTTTCTCAAAGAAATAAGATACTCTAGTCTTGGACCAAGTCTGCATTTTAGGTCCTTTGCTTTGTCTTTTTTTTTTTTTTTTTTCTCATTTTCCAGTTTCCTTATTTTCTCTTCCTGCTCTGCAATTCTCTTCTCTAGTTCTAAAAATGAGTCTGATGTTCCAATCAGATTATCAGTAGTATTATTAATCTTATCCTATGCTTTTCTGATTTCTTTGTCAAGATCCTCTATTAATACATCCATTTTGCAAGTGTCTCTATATAACTTCTTGAAGTCAAAAATGATTTCACCAAGTTCCGGTAAGAGGGTGTCCATCTCTTCCTTATTCTTCTTAACTATATCCTCAAAGAATTTTTCTTTTTCCTTTATCAATCTCTCCTTAAATGTATCCTCATTTATTTTGTCTAGTGTTATTAAGTTACCGGTTATATACTTAGACAATGTGTCTAATTTGCTCAAAGAATCTTTGTTGTCTATGTTACACTTTGGAGCTATCATCTTCAAAATTGGTAAAGTGACATCTATAGCCTTATAGGCTTGTGCATTGCTCTCTTTTATTTTCTTTATTGAATCTAATAAGACCTCAGTTACATTAGTAGCTTTGAACTTTATCATGGTTATACCAGATGTTTGTCAATAGTTTTACAATTTGTAATCCGTCGGTTGTAGTTATAGCTTTTCTTTCCTCTTTCTCTGAAGGATCTATTTGAGTTTGCATTTCTACAAACAAAATTTTAGGCTTTTCATTTTGGGCCAGTGGCACTGTCTCTATTTGTACCTATGAAGGAGCCTGTTGTTCTACCTATTTCTCTATGCTGTCCACTGCCGATTTTTCCTCTGTGCTGCCTATTGCCAGTGACTCAGTGGATGCATCAGTATGCACATCTGTGGTCTTTGACTTTCCAGTGTTTGAGGGTTCACTTGATCCTTTAGTTTGTTTTAGTTCCCCAATTCCAATGTTTTCTTCTGCAATATTTCTTGCCGGTGGCTCTGTTGCCACATCTGATTGCTCAGTTGATTCCTTATCCACCACAATATTGACTTCTTGAGTGTTGATGTTCATTATGTATAACACCTCAGAATTAGGATTTGTATCCTCATGTGGTGTTTCCATACTCTCAGTTGCTGGTTGATTGTCAGTAGTGTCTACTGGGGGAGTATCTAGAGGCGGTGGGGCTAAGTTGTATGTTACCTTTATACCGGGAGGTCCACCTACCTTACCTTTTCCTTTGTCCCTATCTTTTTGATATACCTTGAAGGTTTTAGGTTTTTGATACTCTTCCTGTTTCTCTTTTTCTACTAAAAATATGTCCCATGCATTTCATGTTTCCTCTGTTACCTCATTCACCCTTCCTGCCATTAGTGCTACATGCAGGTGAGTAGTTGAGAATACTGACCGGTTAGCCTTGAACATTAATTGATCTTATAGATGTCTAAAAATGGTCAATGCTTGCGGAGTCATACTTTAACATTTGCGCATTGCCTTATTTTAGGGTTTTTGCATCGCATTAACATTTCTTCTATGTCGCGCACTTGATTTTTATCATTTACGAGCATCGAGTCCTTCTTCTCAATTAGGTCTTGTCGATAGCAATCTTCAGTCATGATTTTGGTCGATCTTTGTCCTTGTCAATCTCATCATTTTGCGATCGATGCATCATAGATCCTTGTCCTTGTCAATCTTGTCATTTTGCGATCGACTCATCATCGATCCTTGTCCTTTTCAATCATGTCAATTTGGATCAATTAGTCATTGTTCCTCGTCAATTGGTGCCTATCAATTTGATCTCCTTGTCAATCTTGGTCAATTTGTCATCGATTTTTGTCAACCAGTCTCAATCATTTATCAACATTGGTCCTTTGTCAATCAGAATCATGATCGAACCTACATTAATTTCTTGTTGTCTTAACCTAATTCCTTGTCCTCTTATTTCTAGGGTTTTATGATTCATTCGTTTAATCCTTTTCTTCTTCTTGGTGGGTTAAATAAATAAATTTATTTAGTCCTAGGTCTCTTTCATGAATTAATTAATGGATGAAAACCTGTTAATTAATTCACCTAATTTCTATTTCTCCTATTTTCTTCAATTTTTCTAATATTTCCTCTAAATTCATTCCCTAATTCTCTCCTATGTTTATGCTTCCATTTGTTGCAATCATGGAGGCTATTTTCTCTCTTCCCTTTTGTCATGGGAATGACATTTTAATCTTGTCATAATTTGTCATAATTGTTGTCAATCAATCAATCTTGCATAGAAAATGTCAATTTTGTCATAATTTGTCATATTTGTCATTCTTGATTTGAAATTTCCTTTCAAATCTCTTCATGCTAATTTTGTCCTCTCTCCAATTTGTCTATAAATTGGATGAGTTTCTTCAATCAAAGGAGATCAATCAATCATGCTTCTAGTATCCTTACGTTGCCATTTCATCTTGTCAATCTTGCTTTCATACTATGCTTTTGCACTTGTAGGTGAGATCCACAAACAAAGTAATTTGAAGGAGAAAGAAGGACAATGGAGGAACAATGAAGGAGATACATGCTTTGGTTTGCATTTTATTTTAGTATTTCATCTTCATGGCCTTATTAATTGTAATTAGGATTCCTTATCATTGCAATCTAGTTTTTGTGATTGAGCTAGTTTAATATCTATTGCTTTGATGTTTATTCCATTTTCCTATCTACATTTTTTGGTGAACCCGACGTGAACTAACCCCTTAACCATGTATTGAGTGCTTTTGAGCTGATTTGTAGGTGAAAAACTAAAGAAACAGAGTGACTCAGAGCTTTCTGGACACTTCTGTGCCTATGTCAAAACATTTTGCGCCTGTGTCAAGGCATCCTGCGCCTATGTCAAAGAGATCCGCGCCTGTGTCAAAGAGATCTGCACCTATGTTAAGACATCCTGCACTTGTGT
The DNA here is from genome assembly GCF_030272615.1 of Cryptomeria japonica. NCBI lineage: Eukaryota > Viridiplantae > Streptophyta > Pinopsida > Cupressales > Cupressaceae > Cryptomeria > Cryptomeria japonica. The sequence continues at coordinate 707,528,597 of NC_081411.1, read as the reverse complement.
TGGTGCATTCTGTGCCTGTGTTGAGGCATTTTGCACCTATGTAAGGCCAGAAATAGAGGTAAAACCAGTGTTTTTACTTGCAAATTACTTTGTTTTTCATTCTATTTATTATATTCTGGTTTTTCTTTGGTACTGATCCTCTGTGCAACACCTTGGCGTTACATGTGACGAAGACTAAAAATGAAACTACTAACAAATCTTATGCAGGACGCGGTCAAAGACTTTTATTAAAACATCTTGCATGTGATCTTTAAAGTAGTTGCACATTTAATTTCTTAAAGGTTAATGAACACCATGCATGCTTTGTTTGCTTTTAGTTTGATTGCATGTTTTAACCCTTAGAATTGGGCCTGCCTCCCGATTTGCCTAGCACTTCGCACAAGCATTGGTGAGAGGGAACAACCCAAAGTGGTGATGGGATAAAACCAAGCTCTTCCGAACCACTCTAAATAATTGTGGATGCAATGAAAGTTGTAGACAAAGGGTGCTGGAATGGTATTGCGATGATTTATTCACCAGATCAATACCCACCCGAACAGATGCCCTTACTAGAATCTCTTGTTTTTAGGGGACAAAATCCTTCTATCTGTTGGCTCAGGAATTGTGATACGTGCATGCCAAAGACACCTCTCATGTACTCCTTAGTTAGAGATAGAAAGTTCTTGGGAAGTGATGCCCCTTGAACTCAAACCTTGGTATGCCTGAGAAGTGAGTGCACTGTAAGGGGGAGCCAGTGCTACCAAGCGTCTAGCTATCCGACTAAGTGTTGTATTTTATGGTTAGAGGATTCAACAAATATTGCCATTGCCAGCCATAGGATTTGTTGTGAATGTGCTTGATTGTCTTGAGTCAAAGCCAAACAAACATTTTGTCTTTTGTGATTGTTAAAGGTTAAATCAAAAACAAACTTTCAAAAGTGCTCATAATCAACTTGGGTTTTCAAAATCAACAACCTTCAATTCAAAACAAAATCCAAAAAAAAGTCCAAATTTGTCCAAGTATTCATCCAACATTTGAACATGGCTTGTCAAAACATTAAATATCTTTGTTTCAAAATTCATGTCACTTTAGGCTAGGTTTTGCATAGTCCAACTTAGGTCCTAGGGCATATTGTCATCTCCCTTCATTTTACTCCTTTTCATTGCAAGCATCCTCATTTTTTACTTAGGCTCAAAATCATTTCCCTAAGTTTGTATTTCATTGTCATATCCAAGCTAGATTTCCATTTAGGTGACATTCATGCATTATCCTTGTCATGCTAAAATTAGGTCTTGCCTAGGTTGCATTTTGCATATTCCAAGTCATTGGTCTTCGCATATCCTTATCATTGTATCATCATCTTGTCTTGGCTTCATCTTGTCATATCATATCCTTAGATCATTTTCATGTCATATCCTAAGTCATTGTCATAATCATTTCCTTCTTGCATTTAGTCTCAAAATTTGGTTTGTAAAACTTGAAAAATCAAAACTTTGGATGATACCCTAAGTTGTTGTTTGAGACTCTTGACCTTGTGTAAAATTTGTCCTTTCATTAATATCATTTTTGTCAAAGCTAGCTTAGTATCCAAGCATATATTTGAGACATTGTCAATTTGTCCTATTGTCATTTGGTCTTTTGTCCTTTAAGGTCTTCACTTCATTTCAACTTCCCAAGGTTGAGTTTTTAGGTTTGCATTCCAAAAATTCAAAAAGTCCAAAAACATTAAGTTGCATTGTCATCCTTTTTAGGTTGCATTTGTCAATCCCATTAGTTGCATTGCATAGTGACATGTTTGTTGAAATGAGATCTCAACCTTCTTACGAAGCCATGTCATCACAATTGAGAAATCAATCATGTCAATCCAATCTCTACATGTCTTAGAACTTGGATCAAATTTATCATGATGATGTAAATGTCCAAATACAAAACCTAGAGGAGAAACTAGCTCAAGAAAAGGAGCTTTTGGAACAAAAAGTGAAAAACATTGAGAAGAATAGATCACAAATGTCCAAAATGTTTGAAAAATTTCCAGGTCAAAATCCAAAAATTGAGCCAATTGATGTAAGATCTCTTATTGAACAATCAGACATACCAACTCTCCTCTCACAAATAGAGATGATGAAACAATTTCAAGAAAAGAGACAACAACATTATGTGCCTTCACAACAAGAACAAGAAGGTGATTACTATCAATTAGATTTTCAACCATCACAACCAATTGTTCAACAGTTCGAACATTTCCAACAGACACAACCAATGGTCCAATTTCAACAATATGTCCAACCAACTAGTTCAACCAATGGTGGAATATCAACAAGTTCAATCAACATATCAATGTCAACAACCACAATCACAAATTCAAAAACAAAACCTGCAACATGCACCAAGCCAAATTTTGAACATGTCAAACCAATTTGATCAACATCTAGTTCGAAATCAAAACATGACATCAGACCAGAACTAACTCCTTTCCAAACAAGTTCAAATTCCAGTTACAACTATGTCAAAACCTCGAAAGAAAGGTGGATTTATTGCAAGGATCTTAAGGAATCTACCAAGTGAGTTCTTTGAGGAAGATCTAGATAATACACTTATGTCTAGCAATGCCTCGTCTCCCCACAAACAAATTGACTCTCCAGTGAAATCTATCCCTACACCTTTAGAAGTTTCATAAGAACCTTCCATATTGTCCTCATCAAACAATACACCTAAGGATGAAATTATCCAAGAGCTATCCATAATTGATTGCCAAGATAATCCAATTCATGATGCACATCCTTGTCATGTTTCAGAAATACAAGACCCAATGCCACCATGCACTTTATTGCCATTACTTGTTTTAGAGAACCCCATTCGAAGTCACTCTTCCTCATGTTCAAGCATTGATTCCTTGCCAGAATCCATCACAAATGTTCAAAGTGCATTTCCTTCATCCCAAAACATTGAGCCCTTATCAGAATGCTCCATGCATATCCAAAGTCCAACCCCATGTCAAGAGGATAATTTAGAGCATGAAGAAACGTGTCTTAAAACAGATCAAGATCAAGATCCTGAAACCTTATCATCCCATCCAATTGTTAACCAAGACCCCATGTTCCCAGACACTCATGATGATTCCCCTATTCTTGTTTCTCCTATCCAAAGTCCTATTTACACTCCATTCCCTGAGCAAGATCAAGATGTCCCAGTCCATCCAATCCCAAATGATCCCCTTCCATTTCATAAAAAAATGTCCTTTCAAATCCCACTGGCATTCCACTTCCTAAGAAAGATCAAGATATCCCTTCGATCCTTTTTGATGATCCCATTAAAAGTCAAGAGCAAAGCACCTTTAAAGAGGATTCCAATGATCTTCCTCCTTGTCAAGATCTTTTTGTTCCTCCATCTCCTTGTCTTAATGCTCCATATACACTCCAAGATCGCATTTATTTTGATGATCCCATTATTTCTCCCATTCCATCTCTTGAAGAGCCTATCATTGAACCATGTCCACTACACAATCCTAGTCCCCCTCATGATCCTAATCCCCCTCATGATTCAAACATGTCAGTGCAAGATGTTCATGAACCCCTGACATTAACAATGGGTTCTTCCTCTTTGGTCCAATCTGATCCACTTCAAGATCTCATTATTTCTCTCATATCATATCCACCTCATAATGGACTCGCATCTTCTTCCCAAAGAAAAGAGTATCCTACAAGTCAAGATATTCATAAAGGCAAAGGAGTAGACCTTCATGAGAAAGAACCCCTCCATATCAAAGAATATATTAAGGGTCATGTCTACACAACTCACTCTCAAGACGTTGGTATCCCTCCATCAAAATCAAAACATACACCTTCCCCATCATACCTTCCATCCATCTTAGGTCCTTATATCCCTTCCTCCTCTATGCAAGGTCAGCAAAGGCACACATACTTGAGTAAATTTCATCCATCCAAAAGAACTCCATTTCATTCATGTCCATCCACGCATTCCTTTCCCCCTCCAAGCAATTTGGATGCCAAGTGTAAACGTCATAAGTCTAGAAATCCACATGTATTCAAGGATCAACATGTCCAATATAATCGACATGTCAAAACAAAGAACAATATGATCTATAAAGAAAAAGTTATATCCAAAAGGCCACAAAGGCCCACTGAGCAAAATAAAGCAAAGTCAAAATATATATGGGTTCCTAAATCCCTTGTGCAAGCAATGCACTCCAAGGAACCACAAAAGCATGAAAAATCAAAAACCATGTGGATCCCTAAGCAACTCCTTGAAGCACAAAAGCCAAAAGAAACATCCAACTCGGCATCCAAAATTGCTATTCCTCCATCCAAACCTCTCAAATTTTTTCCTCCACCGCCTCCTTCATCCATTTTGGGCCCTTATGTCCCAAAATCCCAAGCTATTCCTCCATCCAAATCTCACAATCTGAGATCCATTTTTCCTCCATCAATCCACCACCCATCAAGGTGTGTGCCAATGTTGATCTTGCCTTCATTTCCATCCAGTGAAGCCCAATTCTTCCAATACCCTATCTATTATCCAATGCATATTTTCCATCCTTCCATCCCTCTGGTCCAATCCTTACATAAATCCTTGCCTTAGTTTCATCTCTTTTTCCATGTCCTTATCCTACCAACGTCTTTGAGCATACTTTTAAAGGTCATGGTCCATTTTTTTCTAGGCTACTATCCAAAAAAAAATAAAAATGCTTGAGTCCTTCTTCCATCCCCTATCATGTGTCCACCTTCTATTTAAAAAGTCAAAAAAAAAAAAGGTGAAAAAAAAAGACGAGAAAAAAAATAATAAAGAAAAATAATTCGTCCATTGGTGAAAACCTGGCAAATAGGCTCCTTGGGCAAGTACTATGATGAAAACCTAGCAAATAGGCATCATGCGTAATCTATGAACTTCTTTCATACCATACTTGCAGACAGGTTTTATCCTATCATATCCTTTTGTCCTTCATTGTTCCATCATCCTATCGAGCCCCTGTCATTACCCTCCATTATCCTATTGTCCCTCATGTCCAGTTTCCCTTTCCACCTTTGATCTTGACAAGGCTGAGGATCATCATGAGCATCATGCATCTTGTTTGCATCTTTTAGTCCATCATAGCTTTTGGTCTTTATCCATTTGCTTATTATAACCTTTCATCCATATTCCCTAGCTTATTGCAACTTTCTGCCACATATCCCTTAGCCTATCCTGACCTTCAGTCCATGTCCCTTATCCATTCTTGGTCTTTCTTATCCTATCCATATATTATCACTATCCATACACTCTTTTTCATTCCTTGATCTTGATCTGACATAAGGATGCAAAATTTAAACATAGTTTCAAAAACCTCTTGACATGTCCCTCATGCCATCTTCCTGCTTTACATTGCCATATCCAATCTCTTGTCCCATTGTCTCCATAATAAAAGGCCTTTGTCTTCCCTCTATCCACCATCATTTCAGTAAGCCTATTTATTCACCTATCATATTCCTTGCCTTGCTAGACATTGGGAGCAAAATCAAAAAAATCATATAATGTCCTGAAATAATCCAAAAACATCAATAATGTCCTGGAAAAAATCCTTAAAAATCAAATAATGTCCTGAAATAATCCAAAAAAAATAAAAATCATATAATGTCCTGAAATAATCCAAAAAAAAATCATATAATGTCCTGAAATAATCAAAAAAAAAAAATCAAATGATGTCCTGAAAAAAAAAATCCCAAAAAATCAAATAATGTCCTGAAAAAATCCCTAAAAAGTCAAATAAAATCTTGAAAAATTAACAATTTTTTTTCAAAACATCAAAATTCAAAAACAATTTCTTTGGCATTTTGCATTTTGTCAATAAATGGTCCCCTTTGTGTATAGACAGATCGCTGAGCATACCTCCAACGACAATCAATCAAACATCGTGCTTTAATGAAATCACGCAATAACAGATGAATTGTTCGACCAAGCAAGCATTCAACCTGATTACAATTGTCACATCAATCCAAATAGCATCAACATTACCATTGGTCCTTGCCACTATTATCATGGGTCTTATACAGGGTGTGGTATACTCGAAATCAAACTATGTCCTGTCTTAGATGGGGTACCACATTCCCTAAAACCAGACAACATGATCCTTCTTGTTCTCCACTTTTGACAATGATGATCAGAATGTTTGTTTGACTTGGTTGAATTTGTGCATCTTATCTTTTTACTGATTTATCTTTGGCTTCGATCATGTTCCTATGTTGCTCGATGATGTCACTGAGTGATTTAGAGTGACCGGGATGGTTCATGGTCCCTTTCCTTGTTTGTGTTATGTTTGCTGTTTATGGAATGTTTGTCACAAACTGGGGCAACTATATCATTGGGTGTCTGTGATAAGTACGTTCGCTTTGTGAATGCCCCACATACCTCGACCCTTGATGTATGCACCCTAGGATGCTTCACTCATTCCTTGTGTGCGAGGTGTCTGCCTTTTGCAAAAGGGGTTGCGTTCTAGCTTTGGCCTTCAATGCCATGATGCTCTGCATATGCTTTGCTACATTAAATAAAGGTTCTCACCTACTTATGTGCATTTGTGAAAGCAAGTTTTCCTTCATCTCTAACTGTCCTCTATCTAATTTTTGCTTACTAACATTTCTTCTGTTAGTCTTGGCAATCCGTTGGAACCTATCATCTTCTATCATTCTTATCGATCAATTGGCCTCTTTGCTGGATTTTTTTGGCCAATTCCTCGAGGGAGCATGCATATGTCATTGTTATTGTCTGGGGCATTTTCATTATTGTTCTTTGAAACAATGCTTAGAACCTCATTGTCTCAAAGAGGGGCAAAATGTAGACGTCTAAAAATGGTCAACGCTTGTGGAATCATACTTTAACATTTGCGCATTGCCTTATTTTAGGGTTTTTGCATCGCATTAACATTTCTTCTATGTCGCGCACTTGGTCTTTATCATTTACGAGCATCGAGTCCTTCTTCTACTTTCCTCATGATTATCACTTTTGAATTAGGTCTTGTCGATAGCAATCTTCAGTCATGATTTTGGTCGATCTTTGTCCTTGTCAATCTCATCATTTTGCGATCGATGCATCATAGATCCTTGTCCTTGTCAATCTTGTCATTTTGCGATCGAATCGTCATCGATCCTTGTCCTTTTCAATCATGTCAATTTGGATCAATTAGTCATTGTTCCTCGTCAATTGGTGCCTATCAATTTGATCTCCTTGTCAATCTTGGTCAATTTGTCATCGATTTTTGTCAACCAGTCTCAATCATTTATCAACATTGGTCCTTTGTCAATCAGAATCATGATCGAACCTACATAAATTTCTTGTTGTCTTAACCTAATTCCTTGTCCTCTTATTTCTAGGGTTTTATGATTCGTTCGTTTAATCCTTTTCTTCTTCTTGGTGGGCTAAATAAATTAATTTATTTAGTCCTAGGTCTTTTTCATGAATTAATTAATGGATGAAAACCTATTAATTAATTCACCTAATTTCTATTTCTCCTATTTTCTTCAATTTTCCTAATATTTCCTCTAAATTCATTCCCTAATTCTCTCCTATGTTTATGCTTCCATTTGTTGCAATCATGGAGGCTACTTTCTCTCTTCCCTTTTGTCATGGGAATGGCATTTTAATCTTGTCATAATTTGTCATAATTGTTGTCAATCAATCAATCTTGCATAGAAAATGTCAATTTTGTCATAATTTGTCATTTTTGTCATTCTTGATTTGAAATTTCCTTTCAAATCTCTTCATGCTAATTTTTTTCTCTCTCCAATTTGTCTATAAATTGGATGAGTTTCTTCAATCAAAGGAGATCAATCAATCACGCTTCTAGTATCCTTACGCTGCCATTTCATCTTGTCAATCTTGCTTTCATACTATGCTTTTGCACTTGTAGGTGAGATCCACAAACAAAGTAATTTGAAGGAGAAAGAAGGACAATGGAGGAACAATGAAGGAAATACATGCTTTGGTTTGCATTTTATTTTAGTATTTCATCTTCATGCCTTTATTGATTGTAATTAGGATTTCTTATCACTGCAATCTAGTTTTTGTGATTGAGATAGTTTAATATCTATTGCTTTGATGGTTTCCATTTTCCTATCTACAGATCTATCTCCTCAGGTGAGTTAAGAGGGTGCACTGTAAGTAGTTTTTCAACATTTATTTTCTTATCTAGCTTAGTAATAGTTACTCTTCTAGCTTCTACTCTATTATATAGATCTGTTGGTATCTCATCAACAACTTGCATCAAAATTTTCTTGAAAATATCTAAGTGTAAGATTACACTGTTCTCTACTCTCTCTTTGTCTTCAACGGATAGTGTGTCGTATAATTTGTTGATGTTCTTCAACTTTCCATCCTCTATAATTTCACTGAGAAGTCTATCAATGGGAGCAATAGTTTGTTGTGTCTTGTTCTTAGGAGTCATCTTCTTTTTCTTTGGAGTTAATTTGTTTGCTGGGGGCCTTACTGCCTATTGCTTCTGTCTTGTCCTCTTTGGTGTAGGAGAAGGTGTTGGTGAAGGTTTTCTTTTCCTTTCAACTCTCTTAAATACAACAGGTATGTCACTTTCTGAAGAAGTTCCAATTGCTGAAAGGTGAGTTTCTGGTTGAAGTGCTTCTAACTCACTTTTAGTAATACCAGTTTGTTTTAACACATCTTCTTTAATAGCTTTTGCTTGTCACGTTCCTTTTGTAATAGTTGCCTCAACCTTTTTAACCTTTTTCCCTGATTGAATTTGGCTTTCTATAGTTTCAACACTACAAAATACTTTTTCTTCAGGTTCCTTAGGAGCTTCCAGGAGGGCTTTTGCATAAGTTTCTATTATGTTGTCATCAGTTTCATACCCCATTTTAGTTACCCAGATGGTTCTAGGAATAACTGCCTCCATCCAAATTTCATCTTTATTTATCACAAAACATATTTCCTTTTGGTACTTGTTCACAATAGCTTGTGATAACTTTACTCTTGTTTTCATTCGAGCCTTTAGTGCTTGAAAATGCTCATTTATGGCTTTCTCCCTATTCTCTCCCATATTGTTCAGTAATTCTGATAGTTGTTTTCCTACCGGTATATCAAATCCAAAATCTTTGGCACCAATACCGAGTACTTGCTTGGTTATGTATAGCATCAGACAAACAAGTAGGTTTCCAAATTTGAATGTCCCTTTCTTTTCCCTTTTGATCTTTACTAGATTGTCTAGTAGCTCATCTTTAAGCCATTCACAAATGTCTATCCTTGCATTATCATTTACCATATCATAGACACTTTTAATACACAGACTAGAAACTAAGTTTAACTTATTTGTATGTGTAGCCTTGTAACCTAAGATCATACTGATAAATCTAATATTTATATCCTTTACATCATTTACCCTAAGTGATCTCTTATCAAATGTTGCAACGGTTAGGTTTGTCACTAGGTCATTTGAGACCTTCTTAGTTTTGTCAGGTCTATTGTTGGTGGAGGGTAACCCTGTTACTGCTTTTATGGCTTCTTTTGTGATCTTGTGAATAGAGTCTAACTAGAAAAATTCACCATGTACCCTGCTTAACAAAATCCTTATGACATCCTTGGAGAAATCCGAGATACTAAGAATTTCTGTGAAACCTAGGGTTTCTACTATCTTGTGTTCAGGTTTGACATTTCCGGATTCATCACAGATTATAGTCATACATATTTTTAATTTCATCATCACCTAGTTCATCAATGTGACAATGTATGTACATTCTAGGGTATTCAACACATGCTACTCCTTTAGGGATTTGAGAGAATGCACCTATGTTGTCATCTTTCTTGAATATTTCAGGAACTACCTGAAAATGGGTCTAGGTCACTTAACAACTTCAACAACAGTAGGGTTTGCAATAAATTCATGAGTGGATGAAGATGCCATACCTATAAATACCTTGATCTACCTTAAGGATGAATTATTTGATAGATTGCTTCACTTCTTTGCTTGGAATGCCTTCACTTGGGGATTGGGGATTTTCACGCTCTCAAAGATTTGAATGCTCGATGAATGAAAAATGGAGCCAAAATACTTGCTTTATAATGCTATTTTCTCCATCTACCACATTTAATGCTTGTCGGTTAAGTCATTACTTAACTCATCTGCCGGTATAGAAGTAATTTAAACTTCTCACCATCAATCGAGGGAATAATAGCATGTTTTTAACTTAGTTGCTAAACCCCCAAAAGGATTTTTCTTCAGTTAGATGAGGAGACTCCTGCTGGTGGAGTGTTACTCTGTTTTGCTGGTGGAGGAGTATTCCCATCAACATTTTGATCTGACTTTCTGATCCATTATTTTGATAATTCTTTCTTTACCTCTTCAACTTTTTCTTTACCTTTCAAACTAGGACCTTTGTTATTTGCCGGTGAGGGCTTACTTTTACAAAATTTAACAATATGTCCAATCTTGTTACAGGCATAACAAGTCACATTGTTTTTCTGAGTAGCTTTACCATTTCCTATGCTGGTATGTGTTCTGCATTGATTAGATAAATGTCCAAATCTTCCACAAACATAACATCTTACATTCATTTTGCAATTTTCTGAATTATGACCAACTTTGTTGCACTTAGAACATTGACTGGTGGGTGTATTAGTGCTTTGATAATTTTTAGATCTACACTGATTTTCTCTATGACCATACGTGTTATAGTTAAAGTATTTTCCATTAAATTTATAAGCATTTGGTTGCCTTACCGGTTTGCTATGATCATGTGTGTTTGCAGTACCAGAGCTTTCACCAACTTCAATGCCAAGGCCGTTAGTGTCACCATTAGGTTTCTGATTCTTTTAGCATGTCACCAAGTTCTTCTGAGCTTTTCTTGAATTTCTCCTTGTGTTGATTTGTAGTAGCCAGCTCTCTTTCCAAGATTCCTTTCTGTCTCATGAGTTCATTTGAGTCATTTTGTGTATGCATCAGATCTATTTTTAAAAAATCATTTTCATGACTAAGTCTTGTGCTTTCATTTGTAGCATCATTCATTCTTCTAGTCAAGTCTTCTTCATTTTTCTTCATATCTTCAATTTCTTTACAAAATCTTATAGTCATATCTTGCATCTCATTCTTTGATGTATTGTTTTCTTGTCTTAGTTTGTTTACCAGATCATTAAGAGTTTCCTTTTCATCATTCTCATTCTGCATCTTTTCACAAAGTTCTCTTCTCTTATTTCTTGCAATGGTAAGATTTTCTTGAAGTGCTTGAATAATATCCTGAGCAGCTTTTAGATCATCTTCAAGTGTGATATTTTTCAACTTTTCTATATCATAATCTGAAAGAGCTATTTCCAATTGTTTCTTCAAGTTTTCCATCTCTATCAGTGTCAAGATCTTCCTCAAGCTATTAGGCTTCTAAAAATAGAGGACCAGGCTCTGATACCAATTGTTAGGATTCCCAAAGATATTGAGAGGGGGGGGTGGTGAATTAGTATCTAACCGGTTATAGAATTTATTTGATTTAAAACATGTAAAGCATATCAATATTGTGTACCGGTAAACCAAAAATAATGCAATAAACAGGAATAACAATAGCCACATGAAAAGCACACCATAACACAGTAAATTAAAGAGGAAACCCGATGTGGGAAAAACCTCGGTGGGATTTGTGACCCACAATATTCACTTACTGGCCAATATGGGAATATTACTTTTACAAGAGGGGCCTACACATGCAGGAAGGCCAAGTGCCTAGAGCTCACTGCTCAATTACAAAGGAAGTCACACTGACTTACAAAAAATGGATTATGCAAATACAATGTCTTGTACTACCTCAAATTAGCATCTGTTATGCCAGATCCAGTACTTGTTTTAGCTCTGCTTTATACATAAACCCTTAACCTATAATTTGCATATTAGGTCTGCATAATTTCACCTATATTCTCTCACTAAATGTTCTACAATGATCTCATACATAAATGAGTCATATTACAACTCGCCATGTCGGCTTACAATGATTTTACAATTAATTACAAAATATATTATCAACAAAATTCCTGTCGGCCTGGGTGTTGGCATCCTTCCTTTTACTGTCAGTGTCTTGTGTGCCGGTGTAGAGTTTGTCATTGCCAGTGCCAGTATATTTGTCTTGTCAGAAAGTTTGCCATCAATGATTAAACCTTCAATCACCTATAATTTCTCATTGGAGTGTGCATTTGCCAACAAATGCATGACCTATATATTCATTTTTTCTTTTGGGTTTGGTTGTTCTGTATATGTTTATGTATTCTGTCTTTTTTTTTGGATATTGAGTCTCTTTGTTTGAGGTTTCGTTGTGCATTTTAGGATCTGGGTGAGTTTGAGCTTCCTGTGTACATCTCAGTTTGGCATTTCCATAAGGGAGACTCATAGAACCTCTCCTCCCCATGATTTTTTTATGTATTTCTTATTGAATGAAGTCTTGAGCTTGTATGGTACTCTAGTAGCTTATGTGAAGATTTTATGCAAACTATTTGAGTGGTATTGATCTTTTGAGAGTTTTGGGAGCAGTCTTGACTCCATGGCTGTGTGAGGTTTTTGGTAAGATATTTTGCCTTGATTTATATTGTTTTGAATCATTTTCACCTCTTGAAAGGTATTTTATGGGTGTCATTTCCTCGGTTGGTTTTGGGATTTAGTTATTTTTCTATGATTTTTAATGAAAAATTGTATTTATGGCTTTTTCGTGCTTTTTTTGAACAGGAGCTTGGGAACTTTTTGTCACAAATATGAGTCTTTTGTATGTGTGAAAAGAGCTTGGGCACTTCCTGTCACAAATATGAATCTTTTGTATGTGCCACAAGAGCTTGGGAACTTCCTGCTGCTATTGTGTGTTTTGCTCAATTTGCTTTCTTCAGATGTACTTTCTAGATCTATCCTTATACCAGAGGCATTTTTAAGGGCTTGTTGATGATTTCTAGTGTTGGATGGATTGGTTTGATGTCCTCTTATGGTTTCCTTTATGTTTTGATATCATTTATTCTTGTTGTTATTGAATAAGCTCTCTTTCATGTTGACGCGTCATGCTAGAGAGGTACTAGTATTACTGTTCTTGAACCAGCAAGTAAGTAGGCCTTGCTATGGTTTTATTTATTGTTTCATGATAGATTTGATGGCCTTATGGTGGTCCTTGATATATTTCTATGCCAAGAGGCTCATTTTGCTTTAATTCTTGTTGAGGCCATTTGTATGTTCTTGCACATGAGTAAAGGTTATTGGCAACATGATGATTGATTATGATTTCAAATATGCATATGGATTTAGAGCCTCTTGTTGTTATTTATTGTTGGTTCCATGTTAGGGGAGTGGGATTTCATGTGATGACCGGAGTCATGAGAGATAGGTTGCTAGGAGGTTCCATGTAACGATGCTTAGAGTCTAGACCACCAAGGCACATTGAAATTTTTCCTTATGGTAAACAAGTGATAACATTAATAATTAATTAGATGGATTGGGTAACTAGGATTCACCTAATCAAGATAAATAATGGATGTGAGCCCCAACACTTAGTCCTAGTGAGTATGTCTTAGGATAAGCTTGGGAAGGCCATTGCAATGGTAAACCAAACTCCCTTGATCTCTCATAGGCTGAGTTGGTTCTGCATGTGTGTCACTTACCAAGAGGTTCATTAAAAGGATTCTTGGAGGTCTAATCTAACAAGAGGTTCCTTGAAAGGATACTTGTAACATGCAATGACACTCTACACCTACATGTGTCCCCTTATTGATTTGTAATTATGTGTTGTTGTTTTTATAAGCCTCTGCGAGTTTCTATTTGTGGTTGCCATGTGATTGGTTGTTGTGTTTGTGTGGTTTTGATAATTGAGTTGTGAATCTCTTGGTAGTTGGTGTCAGCTTAGGTCTAGAGTGTGCATTGGGACCTTGTGTCATCTCCTAGCATGGGGGGTAGTTACTTTGGTTCTACATGGTCGGGTGGTTGGTGCCTTTCTACCATTGGGATGTTCTCATTGGACTCATATGCGTAGATGAGGATTCTTCTTTATTGTAGCCTATGGTTGATTATTATAGTGAATGAATGTAATTAATATCATGGGTTATGTAATGTAATCATAATGTAGAAGTTGTAGATGAGACTATGTAATTAGGAGAGCTATGCTCTTGTTGAAAGGCTTTATAATGTCATAAGATCACAACCCTGCAATTTTTTACCACATTTGAGTCTTCACATTGGCAAAACAAATCCCTAAACCTGATTGGAGACCTGAGACATGCTCACACTTCTCTAAACATGCATTTTCTTGCATCTTACACTTTCCTCTTGCACTTCCTATCATGGATTAGGGCAGGATAGGGGCATGACACCCTATCCTAGGAGGATAGGGGTGTGGCGCCCTTTTTCTTACCCTATTTTGTTCCTCCTCCACTTAGGTCCAACATTGGGCTTGTTAATGAGAAGTGGGAAAAAGGTTTTCTATATCAGCCTAAGACAAAAAATCAGTTAAAAACCCTAATTGGCAAGTATATAAAATGCATTTCCCCCTCTCATTTGCATACGTTGGACAAATCAATGAGTTCAAGAGGTTCAATAAGAAAAAGTAAGGTGAACAAGCATTATCTCCATTCAAGCATTCAAGAATTCCTTTCAAGCATTGAGCATCTCAAGTCTCCTTTCAAGGCTAGGTGTTGTATTCAAGTCAAGGATTCAACCATTGAAGAGGAGATCCCTATCAATATCCAAAACATTTGATTCTACATATCCTTCCAAACAACTCTATCAACATTCAAATTGCATCCTCTCTTGAGGTTATTTCTATTTCAGTGATTTACTTTCATTTACTTGCAAGTACTTTTCATCATTTGGTTAATTCCAAAACCATTTTTGACCGAAAGGAAAACCCCCAGTCCCAACAATATTTCATCCCTTTTATGTGTGTAGGTTGCAGGCATGCAGTTGTATTTGCAAGTTTAAAATTCATTTTTAAAGACAAAAAATCCCTTTTTGACACGCGTATTTTTCAGAGGACCGAATATACCTTCAACATAGTCCTCACAACTTTCAATCAAATTTACAAGGGAGCTTCATCTTGATATTTCACTACTAATTCCAGGTGCAAAGCTTCATCCCACATTTCTGTCTCAAGTTATAATCATTTCTTTTCTATGTTTACACTTAGTCTCAATTCACTTAATTAATCATTTCTATTCTAAAAGAGGGGTTACTTTTACTTTCCAAATTCATTTCCAGTTCACTTAGCATTCACTCTCTCTCTATTGTGATATTGGATGTAGTGAATTCAACCCCCCTCTTTTAAATGTAATATGTGAAAGAGGTTGAAGATGGAACCTTTGTAAAACTTTCACTCCATCCTTGAGGAGGGTAAAGCTTTCCACTTGATCCCTTCTTCCCATTTTCACCATTGTATTTTGGTGAACCCAGTGTCTTACATGCTTGACATTTCATATTATTACATATTTTTCATTTACAAGTTTAATTTTCTTGTAAAACTTAGTGGTTAATACATTCAAAACCCTAGTTGTTAAAATTTGAATTGAACTTGTGTTTTGAAAAAATTGCTATCTATTGTTTTAGATCTGAAAATTATGGTTAATTCAATTTCTTATTTGTCTTGTTCAATTTGCAAATCAATTTTACAAAATTAAGTGGTTAATAAATGGTCAAAACCCTAATTTTCAAAAATCAACTTTAACTTGTGCAAACATTGGATTTACATTTAATTTTCAAATTTAGAACTATTTTTTCAGTTTTGTCTTCTTGCCCAAAATTCAAATTTTCAATTTCCCTCCCTTTTCCAAAATTCAAAATTTAAAAAATTCAGCGTTAGGTCCTAAAACCCTAATTTTCAAATTTACTTGAATTTGTGCAAATTTCACTCAAATTCAACCAATTTCAGTTTTCAAAACATTATCCAAGGTGGCCTTATCCATTAGGTTTGACCTTTTTCAAATTTGCAATTCAATTAGTTATCTTTTTCAAAATCCTAATAGGGTCCTATTTTCACATTCAAACCTTAATTTTGTATATCTTAACTTCGTAAAATCAACTGATTTTTGAGGTTAGCTCTAAAATCATTGTAGCTTTTATCCCTTAATTTTTTTTAAAAAGTTGGGCAGACCATGTGCAACTTCAACACAGTCCCTAACTTTTTTCCCAAAATTTTGGGAGACTATTATGATTGTATTTAATTGCTTAAATCAAGAAAATTGGTTGATTTTGTTGAATTTTGATCCCTCTAAAGTAAAAAATACTTCACAAATTCAACATCACAACTTTTAAGAAAAAAATTAAAATTAAGTGGTTAATTGTAATCTGCTCTAATTTTATCAATTTTAAAGTTAAGTGGTATCCCATTGGCCCTAATTTTAAAATTTCAATTTCTTTTCATTCTTATTTTGGAAATTGTGTCATTTCTTCTTTCAACAAACTTCAAATTGTATAATCACCATTTGTGCATTATTCAATTTTGCAAACCTTGTTCCCCAAGTTCAAAACTCAAATTCAAATTTCAAATTCAAATTTTTTCTCTAGTGCATGATTTTTACCACTATTAGTTCTACCTACCCTATCTGCGTTAGACAAAGCATTAGAATTAAGGCTTCCCAAGGTTTAATTCCTGAAGAGATGGAGCCTAATTTGGGTGACTTCTTCAATGAGGATATTACTAATTCTTGTCATCCTAATAACTTCCCTGTCTACCCAATTGATGATTCCAAATATGAAAAAGAAGCTTTAACTAGAGTTTCCATAGATCAACTTTCAAAATTGGATAATAAAATTGACAACTTTCAATAATATATGTCCCAAGAATATCCTAATAGTGAAGCTCTTCCATTAATTGAAGGTCTAAAATGCATGATTCAAAGTGATAAGAATGGAATTGATATATTACGTGGCATTGCCCATATTGTTGATTCTAATTTCATGCCTATAAAGAGTTGTGCTGAGAACTTAGGTTATTGAGAACCTCCTACACAAGTCAATCATTCTATTCCTTTGACCACTTCAATTACTAGCATTCCTACTTTCACTTCAAACATCATGGCTACATCAACTCAAAATGTTATATGTACAACCATTAGTTATGGAGGAAATCCCTCTTCTTCATTCAATCCTCCATATTTATCTATGCCTTCCAGGGGTATTCCTATTTTCTCTCAACCAATCAATGTGACACAAGGGGGCAATTCATCCAATCATTCTATACCTCCTTTTAGTGTCCCATTTCCTACTCAATCATCACCTATGCCTACTTACCATAGTGTTCCACCACCCTATTCACAATCAATGCCTTCTTTCAATAACATCACACCACCTTCTCAATCAAACATGTCTATCAAAAATTCTTCAATTGAAGCAACCATTAATAGCCTTGCCCAGACTGTGTCATCATTCCAACAACAAATTGCTTCTATGAGTCAATCCAAGTTTAGTGTGCCCACATTTGATATTGCGAGCCCTCTTTATCTTAATATTGTTAGTTTGTCTCTCCTAAACACGTTGAAGTCCCTCATTGGGAACTTTATAATGGAAAAGTTGATCCTTTAAAACATGTCAAGACATTCTAAAATTTGTGCACTAACTTTGCATATGATGAAAGATTGCTTGCCAAGCTATTTACTAGAACACTAAGAGATAAGGCTTTACAATGGTATTTCTCTTTGCCTTCCAATTCTATTACTTATTTTCAACAATCAAAAAATGCTTTTATTCAACAATTTCAAAACAACACAGGTCCTAAAATCACTTTGACTGATTTAATGCATTGTGAACAAGGTGTTAAAGAAAAAGTGACTAATTTCATTGGTGGATATAAGCATTTGTATTCTCAAATTTCTTTTTCAGTGCTTGATAATGATATTCAAATATTTTTATTTCTAATTTGAAAAAATAAATTAGGGAACAACTTCTCCTTTCTGAGTTTACTTCCTTTCCATAGTTGTGCACAACACTTCACAATTATCAGCTGACAGTGAGTCAACTGGAGCAATCTACTCCTATGGCTCTGAGTGATAAGAGTGAGAATGCTCAACAACCATTTGCAAAGTTCAAACCGAATAAAGGCTTCATCAAATTTAATGACACCATCAACAACAACAATGTGAATGCTACAACAAGGAAAGGGACCATGAACCATCCTGGTCACTCTAAATCACTCAGTGACATCATCGAGCAACATAGGAACATGATCGAAGCCATAGATAAATCAATAAAAAGATAAGATGCACAAATTCAACCAAGTCAAACAAACATTTTGATCGTCATTGTCGAAAGTGGAGAACAAGAAGGATCATGCTGTCTAGTTTCAGGGAATGCAGTACCCCGTCTAAGACAGGACACAGTCTGATTTCGAGTATACCACACCTTGTATAAGACCCATGATAATAGTGGCAAGGACCAATGGTAATGTTGATGCTATTTGGATTGATGTGACAACTGTAATCAGGTTGAATGCTTGCTTGGTCGAACAGTTCATCTGTTATTGCGTGATTTCATTAAAGCATGGTGTTTGATTGATTGTCGTTGGAGGTAGGCTTAGAGATTTGTCTATGCACAAAGGGGACCATTTATTGACAAAATGCAAAATTCCAAAGAAATTGTTTTTGAATTTTGATGTTTTGAAAAAATTTTGTTCATTTTTCAGGATTTTATTGGACTTTTTATGGATTTTTTCAGGACATTATTTGATTTTTTGGGATTTTTTTTTCAGGACATTATTTGATTTTTTTTTTTGATTATTTCAGGATATTATATGATTTTTTTTTGGATTATTTCAGGACATTATATGATTTAATTTTTTTTTGGATTATTTTAGGACATTATTTGATTTTTAAGGATTTTTTCTAGGACATTATTGATTTTTTTGGATTATTTCAGGACATTATATGATTTTTCTGATTTTGCTCCCAGTGTCTAGCAAGGCAAGGAATATGATAGGTGAATAAATAGGCTTATTGAAATGATGGTGGATAGAGGGAAGACAAAGGCCTTTTATTATGGAGACAATGGGACAAGAGATTGGATATGGCAATGTAAAGCAGGAAGATGGCATGAGGGACATGTCAAGAGGTTTTTGAAACTATGTTTAAATTTTGCGTCCTTATGTCAGATCAAGATCAAGGAATGAAAAAGAGTGTATGGATAGTGATAATATATGGATAGGATAAGAAAGACCAAGAATGGATAAGGGACATGGACTGAAGGTCAGGATAGGCTAAGGGATAGTGGCAGAAAGTTGCAATAAGCTAGGGAATATGGATGAAAGGTTATAATAAGCAAATGGATAAAGACCAAAAGCTATGATGGACTAAAAGCTGCAAACAAGATGCATGATGCTCATGATGATCCTAAGACTTGTCAAGATCAAAGGTGGAAAGGGAAACTAGACATGAGGGACAATAGGATAATGGAGGGTAATGATAGGGGTTCGATAGGATGATGGAACAATGAAGGACGAAAGGATATGATAGGATAAAACCTATCCCCAAGTACGGTATGAAAGAAGTTATTAGATTACACATGATGCCTATTTGCCAGGTTTTCATCATGGTACTTGCCCAAGGTGCCTGTTTGCCAGGTTTTAACCAGTGGATGAATTATTTTTCTTTATTATATTTTTTCTCTTGTCTTTTTTTTTTTCACTTTTTTTTTTTTTTTGACTTTTTGAATAGAAGATGGACACATGATAGGGGATGGAAGAAGGACTCAAGCATCTTTTTTTTTTTGGGATAGTAGCCTTGAAAAAAATGGACCATGACCTTTAAAAGTATGCTCAAAGATGTTGGTAGGATAAGGACATGGAAAAAGAGATGAAACTAAGGCAAGGATTTATGTAAGGATTGGACCAGAGGGATGGAAGGATGGAAAATATGGATTGGATAATGGATAGGGTATTGGAAGAATTGGGCTTCACTGGATGGAAATGAAGGCAAGATCAACATTGGCACACACCTTGACGGGTGGTGGATTGATGGAGGAAAAATGGATCTTAGATTGTGAGATTTGGATGGAGGAATAGCTTGGGATTTTGGGACATAAGGGCCCAAAATGGATGAAGAAGGTGGTGGAGGAACAAATTTGAGAGGTTTGGATGGAGGAATAGCAATTTTGGATGCCAAGTTGGATGTTTCTTTTAGCTTTTGTGCTTCAAGGAGTTGCTTAGGGATCCACATGGTTTTTGATTTTTCATGCTTTTGTGGTTCCTTGGAGTGCATTGCTTGCACAAGGGATTTAGG
This sequence comes from Cryptomeria japonica, assembly GCF_030272615.1. Lineage (NCBI taxonomy): Eukaryota > Viridiplantae > Streptophyta > Pinopsida > Cupressales > Cupressaceae > Cryptomeria > Cryptomeria japonica. The sequence goes on along the minus strand of NC_081411.1, from coordinate 707,508,419 downwards.
AACCCATATATATTTTGACTTTGCTTTATTTTTCTCAATGGGCATTTGTGGCCTTTTGGATATATTTTTTTCTTTATAGATCATATTGTTCTTTGTTTTGACATGTCGATTATATTGGACATGTTGATCCTTGAATACATGTGGATTTCTAGACTTATGACGTTTACACTTGGCATCCAAATTGCTTGGAGGGGGAAAGGAATGCATTAATGGATATGAATGAAATGGAGTTCTTTTGGATGGATGAAATTTACTCAAGTATATGTGCCTTTGCTGACCTTTCATAGAGGAGGAAGGGATATAAGGACCTAAGATGGATGGAAGGTATGATGGGGAAGGTGTATGTTTTGATTTTGATGGAGGGATACCAACGTCTTGAGAGTGAGTTGTGTAGACATGACCCTTAAGATATTCTTTGATATGGAGGGGTTATTTCTCATGAAGGTCTACTCCTTTGCCTTTATGAATATCTTGACTTGTAGGATACTCTTTTCTTTGGGAAGAAGATGCGAGTCCATTATGAGGTGGATATGATATGAGAGAAATAATGAGATCTTGAAGTGGATCAGATTGGACCAAAGAGGAAGAACCCATTGTTAATGTCAGGGGTTCATGATCATCTTGCACTGAAACATTTGAATCATGAGGGGGACTAGGATTGTGTAGTGGACATGGTTCAATGACAGGCTCTTCAAGAGATGGAATGGGAGAAATAATGGGATCATCAAAATAAATGCAATCTTGGAGTGTATATGGAGCATTAAGACAAGGAGATGGAGGAACAAAAAGATCTTGTGGAGGATTTAAAGGAATAATTTGATCTTGAAAAGGAGGAAGATCATTGGAATCCTCTTTAAAGGTGCTTTGCTCTTGACTTTTAATGGGATCATCAGAAAGGATGGAAGGGATATCTTGATCTTTCTTAGGAAGTGGAATGCCAATGAGATTTGAAAGGACATTTTTTTCATGAAATGGAAGGGGATCGTTTGGGATTGGATGGACTGGGATATCTTGATCTTGCTCGGGGAATGGAGTGTAAATAGGACTTTGGATAGGATAGACAAGAATAGGGGAATCATCGTGAGTGTCTGGGAACATGGGGTCCTGGTCAACAGTTGGATGGGATGATAAGGTTTCAGGATCTTTATCTTGATCTATTTTAAGACACATTTCTTCATGCTCTAAATTATCCTCTTGACATGGGGTTGGACTTTGGATATGCATGGAGGATTCTGCCAAGGGCTCAATGTTTTGGGATGAAGGAAATGCACTTTGAACATTTGTGATGGATTCTGTCATGGAATCAATGTTGGAACATGAGGAAGAGGGACTTTGAATGGGGTCCTCTAAAATAGGTAATGGCAATAAAGTGCATGGTGGCATTGGGTCTTGTATTTTTGAAACATGACAAGGATGTGCATCATGAATTGGATTATCTTGGAAATCAATTATGGATAGCTCTTGGATAATTTCATCCTTAGGTGTATTGTTTGATGAGGACAATATGGAAGGTTCTTGTGAAACTTCTAAAGGTTTAGGGATAGATGCCACTGGAGAGTCAATTTGTTTGTGGGGAGATGAGGCATTGCTAGACATAAGTGTATTATCTAGATCTTCCTCAAAGAACTCACTTGGTTGGTTCCTTAAGATCCTTGCAATAAAGCCACCTTTCTTTCAAGGTTTTGACATAGTTGTATATGGAATTTGAACTTGTTTGGCAAGAATGTGGTCTTGGTTCTGGTCTGATGTCATGTTTTGATTTCGAACTAGATGTTGATCCAATTAGTTTGACATGTTCAAAATTTGGCTTGGTGTGTGCTGCAACCTTTATTTTTGAATGTTTGGTTGTGGTTGTTGACATTGATATGTTGATTGAACTTGTTGATATTCCACCATTGGTTGAACTATTTGTTGACATTGTATAGTTGGTTGGACATATTGTTGAAATTGGACCATTAGTTGTGTTGGTTGAATATGTTGGACCATTGGTTGTGTTTGTTGGAAATGTTGGAACTGTTGAACAATTGGTTGTGATGGTTGAAAATCTGATTGATAGTAAACACCTTCTTGTTCTTGATGTGGAGGCACATAATGTTGTTGTCTCTTTTCTTGAAATTGTTTAATCATCTCTATTTGAGAGATGAGAGCTGGTATGTTTGATCATTTGATAAGAGATTTTACATCAATTGGCTCAATTTTTGGATTTCGACCTAGAAATTTTTGAAACATTTTGGACATTTGTGATCTATTCTTCTCAATGTTTTTCACTTTTTGTTCCAAAATCTCCTTTTCTTGAGCTAGTTTCTCCTCTAGTTTTTGTATTTGGAGCCCTGTTTCATCATAAAAAGTTTGGCCGATATTGCCTTGTTGTTGGGTTGGATATAATTGTGATTGCCTTGGATTAAAATTTGATTGCATTGTCGGTTGATACGTCAAACTTTATTGCATCATTGGTGCTTGGAACCTTGTTTCAATAGACATGTCACTATGCAATGTTTTTGGGATTTTTGATTTTAAAAGGATGATGTATGATATGCAACTAAATGCAACCTAAATAAATGAAAATGCAATCTATGGCAAGAATGCAACCTATGTTTTTGTTGTTTTTCAAGATTTGGACAAACTTTTTGGAATGCAAACCTAAAGACTCAACCTTGGGAAGTTGAAATGAAGCCAAGACCTTAAAGGACAAAGGACCACATGACAATAGGACAAATTGACAATGTCTCACCTATATGCTTGGATACTAAGCTAGGTTTGACAAAATTGATATTAATGAAAGGACAAATTTTAGACAAGGTCAAGATTTCCTTAACAACAACTTAGGGTATCATCCAAAGTTTTGATTTTTCAAGTTTGACAAACCAAATTTTTGAGACTAAATGCAAGAAGGCAATGATTATGACAATGACTTAGGATATGACATGAAAATGATCTAAGGATATGATATGACAAGATGAAGCCAAGACAAGATGACAATACAATGATAATGATATGCGAAGACCAATGACCTGGAATATGCAAAATGCAACCTAGGCAAGACCTAATTTTAGCATGACAAGGATAATGCACAAATGTCACCTAAATGGAAATCTAGCTTAGATATGAAAATGAAATGCAAACTTAGGGAAATGATTTTGAACCTAAGTGAAAAATGAGGACGCTTGCAATGAAAAGGACTAAAATGAAGGTAGATGACAATATGCCCTAGGACCTAAGTTGGACTATGCAAAACCTAGCCTAAAGTGACATGAATTTTGAAACAAAGATATTCAATGTTTTGACAAGCCATGTTCAAATGTTGAATGAATGTTCTCTTTTTAAAACCTTGTTTGGACAATGTTTAGACTTGTTTGACACATGATGTTTTGTGACAATTGTATAATTCAACTTTTGACAATCACAAAAGACAAGATATTTAGACTTAGACCCAAGACAATCATGCTCATTCACAACAAATCCTATGGCTGGCAAGGGCAATATCTATTGAATCCTCTAACCATAAAATACAACACTTAGTCAGATAGCTAGACGCTTGGTAGCACTGGCTCCCCCTTACAGTGCACTCACTTCTCAGGCATACCAAGCTTCGAGTTCAAGGGGCATCACTTCCCAAGAACTTGCTATCTCTAACTAAGGAGTACATGAGAGGTGTCTTCGACATGTGCGTATCACAATGCCTAAGCCAATAGATAGAAGGTTTTTGGCATTATAACAAGAGCTTCTAGTAAGGGTATCCATTCGGGTGGGTATTGATTTGGTGAATAAATCATCACAATACCATTCTAGCACTCGTTGTCTACAACTTTCGTTGCATCCATAGTTATTTAGAGTAGTTCAGAAGAGCTTGGTTTTAGCCCATCACCACTTAGGGTTGTTCCCTCTCACCAATGCCTATGCGAAGTACTAGGCAAATCGGGAGGCAGGCCCAATTCTAAGGGTTAAAACATGCAATCAAACTAAAAGCAATCAAAGCATGGTGTTCATTAACCTTTAGGAAACTATATGTGTAACTACTTTAAAAATCACATGCAAGGTGTATTAATAGAAGTCTTTGACCGCGTCCTGCATAAGATTTGCTAGTAGTTTCATTCTTAGTCTTTGTCACATGTAATGCCAAGGTGCTACACAAGAATCAATACCAAAGAAAACTAGAATATAAGAATAGAATGCAAAACAAAGTAATTTGCAAGTAAAAACACTGATTTTCACCTCTGTTTCTGGCCTTACACAGGTACAGAATGTCTCAACATAGGCATAGAATGCCTTGACACAGGTGCAGAATGCCTTGACATAGGCGCAGATCCCTTTGACACAGACACATAATGCCTTGACACAGGCACAGATCCCTCTACACAGGCGCAGAAGTGCCCAGAAAGCCCTGAGTTGCCCTGTTTCTTGGGTTTTCACCTACAAATCAGCTCAAAAGCACCCAAAAACACAGTTAAGGGGTTAGGTTCACGTCGAGTTCACTAATTAATGTAGATAGGAATTTGGAATTCATCAATGCAAATAGAAAATTAGACTAGCTCAATCACGAAAACTAAATTGCAATGATAACAATCCTAAAACATTCAATAGAGACACAAAAACAAGACATTCAAATCAAATGCAAACCATCACAAATGCAAATATCTCCTCGATAATTCTCCATTGTCCTTCTTTCTCCTTCAAATTGCTTTTTTGTGGATCTCACCTACAAATGCCAAGGCATAGTATGAAAGCAAGATTGTTAAGATGGAATGGCAGCGTAAGGATACTAGAAGCGTGATTGATTGATCAGATCCCTTGATTGAAAAAATTCATCCAGTTTATAGACAAATTGGAGAGATGACAAGATTAGCATGAAGAGATTTTAAAGGAAATTTCAAATCAAGTATGACAAATATGACAAATTATGACAAAATTGACACTTTCTATGCAAGATTGATTGATTGACAAATTATGAAAAAATTGACAAGGTTGCTATGCAAAATTGATTGATTGAAAAATTATGACAAATTATGACAAGATTGACATGCCATTCCCATGAAATTAGGGGATATATTAGAAAAATAGGAGAAAATAGAAAATTAGATGAATTGGAAATTAGGAAATTAGAAATTGATGAAAATTAGGTAAATTAATTAATAATTTTTCATTCATTAATTAATTTACAAAAAGAGAAAGGAATTAATTAGCCAATTAAATAAATATTTAATTGTGACAAGAAGACTTAGGATAAATAAATAAATTATTTAACCTAAAGGGAAAATGACAAACAAGATTAAATGAATAAATCATAAAACCTTAGAAGATGAATTAGAAATACATGGATGACAATTAGGTCTTGACAAAAGATAATTAATGTAGGGTCGATTTGATCATGGTTTTTATTGAAAAAGGACCAATGTTGACAAATGATTGAGATTGATAAAAAGATCAAATTGATAGGCGCCAATTGACGAGGAACAATGACTAATTGATCCAAATTGACACGATTGAAAAAGGACAACGATCGATGACAAATCGATCACAAAATTGACGAGATTGACAAGAGGACAAGGATCGATGACAAATCAATTGCAAAATGACAAGATTGAAAATGACAACAAACGATGACAAATCGATCACAAAATTGACAAGATTGACAAGAGGACAAGGATCGATGACAAGTCGATCGCAAAATGACAAGATTGAAAAGGACAATAATCGATGACAAATCGATCGCAAAATTGACAAGATTGACAAGAGGACAAGGATCGATGACAAATCGATCACAAAATGACAAGATTAAAAAGGACAACGATCGATGACAAATCGATTGCAAAATTGATGAGATTGACAAGAGGACAAGATTGACAAGAGGACAAGATTGACAAGAGGACAAAACCCTAATTCTATCATCGATTAGGATTGACAATGTCCAAAATGAAATCAAATTGACGATGTCAAAATATGCCAAATGAGCACACACATTGATGTGACAGGATAAGATCGACCAAAATCATGACTGAAGATTATTATCGACAAGACCAAATTTGAAAGCGAGAAAAATGAAGAATGCAAAAGAAGGACTTGATGCTCGCAAATGATAAAGACCAAGTGCACGACATAGAAGAAATGTTAATGCAACACCAAAACCCTAAAATAAGGCAATGCACAAATGTTAAAGTATGACTCCGCAAGCATTGACCATTTTTAGATGTCTACAGCTAGAATTGAGGTAGTCAGATTATTTTTGTCTTTTGCAGCACATAAGAACTACAAAGTATATCAAATGGATATCAAATGGATATTAAATGTGCATTTCTGAATGGAGATCTTGAAGAGGAAGTTTACATTGAACAATTGGATGGATTTTCCTTGACAGATGAAAAAGATATGGTTTGCAGGTTAAGGAAAGCTTTGTATGGATTGAAACAAGCCCCAAGAGCTTGGTATGCAAGATTGGATAAGTATCTTTTGAAGATTGGTTTTTCTAAAGGTAATGCTGATAGAAACTTATATTATAAAGTGACTAATGCTGACATCTTGGCTATAGAAGTTTTTGTTGATGATATAATCTTTGGAAGAGAAGATGGATTGTGTAAAGACTTTTCTATTAAAATGTAGCAAGAATTTGAAATGTCTATGATTGGTGAAATAAGATTCTTTTTAGGATTGCAGATTTCACAGACTGACAAAGGTATATTCTTAAGTCAATCCAAATACTTAAAGGAATTGTTAAAGAAATTTGGGATGGAGAATTCTAAACTGGTAAGCACACCTATGACTACAAATAACAAACTATCTCTAAGGGATGAATCTACACCTATTAATCCAACAAGGTACAAATATATGATAGGAGGTTTACTGTATTTGACACAAACTAGACCTGATATCATGAATGTAGTATGTATTGTTTCAAGATTTCAGAGTAATCCTAGAGAAAATCATGAATTGGTAGTAAAAAGGATTTTTTGGTACTTACAAGGCACTACAAATCTTGAATTATGGTATCCTAGAGATGAAAACTTTGAACTATGTGCATACACAGATGCAAATTGGGCAGCAGATGTGGATGATAGAAAAAGCACCACCGACGGAGCATTTTTTCTTGGAAGCAGACTAGTTTCTTGGTTAAGTAAGAAACAAAGTTGTACATCCTTATCAATAGTAGAATCAGAATATGTTGCAGTAGCAACTAACTGTACATAGGTACTATGGCTCAAACAAATGTTGAAAGACATAAAGGTAAATTGTAAGGAACCTACAACTATCTATTGTGATAACACTGTAGCAATTGATATATCTAAGAATCGAGTACTACATTCTAAAACAAAACATGTTTCCATCAAACTGAATTTTCTAAGGGAAAATGTTGAAGCAAAACAAATAAAACTGGTTTATGTGAATAATAAAGAGCATATTGTAGATATTTTCACTAAACCTCTGCCTAAGGAGACTTTTGAATATCTTAGAGAATAGCTTGGGGTCATACCCCCACTGGTAGATACTTAGAGAGTTGATATTTGTCATTAACCGATAGAATTAACAGAAAAATCTTTTACTCCAGCTTTGATGAGGAAGCTACTTCTCAGGGGGAGTAGTTGGTATACTGAATTGGTTGGTATTTTGGATATGAACTTGGCTTTGTTGTAACTTTGGCATTTGATGTCAAAGGGGGGGAGATTGGTATGGAAAAACATAATATAAAGCATGGTACACAAAGGAAACACATGTTACTCTCAGGGGGAGAGATTGATACTTTGGGAGAGTTTACTTATACTTTGGTAATTGTTGGTATTTTTGTATTTGGCATTTTTATTTTGGCACTTTGATGGTTTTTACATCTCATGTTATCATCAATGCCAAAGGGGGAGATTGTTGGTATTTTGGTATGGTTTTGTCATTGATGTCAACACCTACTAAAACTCTAAACACTTTGGAGATTCAACAACATTCACCGGCAAGCTAGTGACTTATGCATAGTCATTGATATATTGTACACTGGTAGGATATAATGATCACCGACACTTGGAATGACATGGAAAACACTTGGTAATGTCGAAGACATCAATTGGACGTCTTATCTTGGAAAATTGTTTATTGGTATATTTATATTTGCATATTTGCTGTTATCGGCAAATAGGTCCAGGTTATGCACTGATAGGTTTATCTTTTCTAGATCAGAACGGAATGCTATGGAGATGATTTATTATTGTTGTAAATGCATCAAGCTAACATGTTGAATCAGTTATTGCATCGGATATTATATTGTTTGTAAAATGATTTTATTGTAATATCTTGTAGAGCCGACCTACTAAAATTGGTCTTAGGTTATGGTATAAATGTAAGATCTTATTTGTAAGATCAAGTGTCGAATGCGGAAAAGAATTGTGTAAAGGTATATGTGAGAATAAGTAGAGCTATACATGCAGACATCATTTGAAGGTGAAGCTAGGTTTTTGTGAAAGCATATCAGAACTACACTGATACTGAATCCAGCATATGAAGATGCTATTTTGAGCAGGACATCCTTATTGGATTTAACCATCCAATTGTAGTCAGTGTGACTCCCATTTTTTGTTTGAGCAGTGAGCTCTAGGCGCTTGGCCTTTCTGCATGTGCAGACCCCATTTGTATGCACTCACTATCTGTAGTAGTATCATTTGATTGTGGGTAAGGTTTCCCACCATGGTTTTTCCCCTTACAGGGTTTCCATGTACAAATATTGGTGTTATGTGTTATGGATGACTTTGTCTTTTTGTTTCATGCATTAATTCTTACCAGTATTGCAATTACCTGGTAAAATTGTTCACTAGTATAACAGACCAGTTCATTGGTATTAAGCAGTAAATTGGTTAAGTTGTTTTTGGTTTAAATTTATTTGACAACCGATTAACACCCCCCCCCCCCTCAGTTATCTCCGGGACCTTACATACTATTTGCAGTAGTATAATTTGATTGTGGGTAAGGCTTCCCACCATGGTTTTTCCCCTTACAGGGTTTCCACGTACAAATATTGGTGTTATGTGTTGTGGATTTTATTGTCTTTCTATTTCATGCATCAAACTTTACTGGTACTGCAATTAACTGTTAAGACTGTCTACCGGTATTATCCATTAAGTTTTGGTTAAGTTAATTTTGGTTAAATTTATTGGACAACTGATTCATCCCCCCCTCTAAGTTGTCTCCAGGACCTAACAATAAATTAATACTTCTAGATTGTAAGAATAAATGAGTAGTTGGTAAGATGAATAGTTAATCTTAAGGAAATGATTTAGATTGTTATAGTTAATGTGGAATGAGGTTACAACTCTAGTAGTAGAATAAGACAAGAGTGCATTTTAAAGTAATGAATATTGTTTAGTTAATGGAAATAATATAATTGTATCTGTTGTAAACATTTATCATTACATGTATGGTATGATTGTTAGATGAGCTTAAAAGTGGAAAAGAACCCATGTAAGTAGGATTGTTGTAGTGTAGGACTTGTAGTTAATAAATGATATTGTTAATGAGATAATGGTGTTTATATTTATGGATGTGTTAGAAAGAAACAAGAGACCATGTTTAGAATTTAAGATGTTTGGTAAAGAAGGACTTTATAATTATTGCATTATGCACTTAGGAACCATGTAAAGGAAAATGATCATGCTAGAGTTATGAGATAATGAGTAGATATGTGAGTATCAGATAAGAAAGAAAAATTATGTCTAAGCATTATCATTTAAGGAGAATAGAGATCACATTAAAAGAAAAAGATTATGGGTTTTAGGCACATGTGGATTTGGTGCATAAAATGAACATAAGAAACAAGGATTGGTCTTGCATTCAAAAGAGTATCATATCATATTAGATAAATGAGTAAGTAGGTTGCATATCATGAAGGATATAAGTAATTGAATTGCATGTGCATATTTTAAGAATAAGAAATACTAAGTGTATTGCATATGTGCATGAATAATAATTAAGGATGTTAAGAGTCATAATGGAAATGGTTAGATTGTTATTGCTTATGATGGTAGTAAGTAGTGAAGTTGAGATACCCTAGGGAGATGGTATTAATGATTTGTTATGTTTAATTCTTCTTGCATAATTAGTTTAGGTGACATGTCTAGTTTCTTAATGATCATGAGTTAATTGATGTTAATTTATATTGCATAGATGATGTTATGTGTTGAATTAGACGTTACTTTAAATTTTTTTTATCTCCTTTAGTATATTAGTTTTCTTTATTTTCTCTAGAATATTTTGGCAGGCATTACACATGCAATAGGATTGGTCATTTTACTTCTAGGTGTCCTGAAAGAGCAGAAAGAGTGTCAGAGTATGATAAGTCTTACAAGACTAACCGAAAGTATAGATATCAAAAGAAGTGTTATTATGATACTAATGAAGTTGTGATAGATGATGACTTTGAGAAAGGGAATTCAAAAGATGAATTTGTGTTCATTGCTATCAAGGAAGATGATCAGGTATCTATTGATTCTACAAGTTGTATTGTTTAAGAGAAAGATGAATGGGTGATTGACACTGGTTGTTCACATCATATGATAGGTGATAAAGGTAAATTTGTGAATATGGAGAATTATGATGGCAATGTAGTAAGATTTGGAGACAACAAATTTTGTGTAATATGTGGTAGAGGTTCTATTTCTCTTGATGGTAAGCATAATACTCACAATTTTTTACATGTTGAAGGTTTTAAGCATAATATTTTGAGTGTTGGACAAATGTTTGATAAGGGATATGATTTGAAATTCAAGAATGGGAAATGTAAGATGTTGAATAGCTTTGGTATAGAGATTGCATTAGGAACTAAAACTAAGGGTAATATCTTTCATCTGAATGCTGGTGAGAAAAGTTGTTTGATTTCTCAGATTGATGAGAGTTGCTTGTGGCATAGAAGGATCTGTCATGTTAACTTTGATTGCATGATTAAGATAAGTTCTACTCAAGATATTAGAGTCTTAGAGATCTACTTAAGATAGTGAAGCCTACTAATCCGATGTGTAAAGAATGTCAATTGGGAAAGAAAACAAGAATTTCATTCAAGAGAAGATTGTATTCATCTAATGGGTTATTAGATCTTGTGCATATTGATTGATGTGGACCTTCTAGGGTGAGAATCTTGTAGGGAGACAGATACTTTATGTTGCTAATTGATGACTATTCTAGAATGATGTGGGTCACTTTTCTAAGGGAGAAATCTAAATCACTAGAGAAATTCAAAATATTCAAAGCTAGAGTGGAGACAAAGACAATATTGAAGCTGAAGTGTCTAAGGTCTAGCAGAGGAGGAGAATTCACCTCCAGTGAGTTTAATTATTTTTGTGAAGAACATAGAATTAGGAGATAATTATCTGGTTTGAGAACCCCTCTGCAGAATGGAGATATTGAAAGGAAGAACATAATAGTTCTGGATGCTGCTAGAACTATGATGATTGAAGGAAAGGTTCCACATATCTATTGGAGAGAAGTTGTGAGAACTGATGTATACACATTCAACTAGGTTCATATAAAGGGTGATTTCAGTAAGACTCCTTATGAACTATGGTTTGGTCATGTTCCTACAGTTAGATATTTCAAAATATTTGGAAGAAAATCTTATATCAAAAGAGATGAGGATATAGGAAAATTTGATGCAAGATGCGATGAAGGAAACTTTTTGGGATATTATACTAAGAGAAAATCCCACCAGTATTATAACAAGAGATTGAGATAGATAGTAGAAATTTTGTATGTGAAGGTTGATGAGAATCATGAGAAACAAATAAGAGCATGCAGATATGAGTATGATGATTAGGATGTTATTTCAAGACAAGTGTAGACTCCAAGAAAGAAGCATAGTGATCTAGAAGAGAGTAATTCAAGATGTTGTCAGTGAAGAAGTTCAAGAGACTGAAAAATCAGAACAATCAGAAGACCCCCAAGTATGTAAGATTAAATTATTCAAAGAATCGGATTATTGGTGATAAAAATAAAGGTATGATGACTAGGAGAAGAATTGTTGCTAAAGAGACATGTTTGATTTCCAAAATTAAGCCTAAATATGTCGCTAAAGCTTGTAAAGATAAAAATTGGGTAAAAGCTATGGAAGAAGAGTTAGAACAGATTGAGAAGAACAAAACATCGGAACTTGTTTGGAGACCTAAGGACAAGAATGTAATTGGTACTAAATGGGTGTTCCTAAATAAGCTGAATGAAGATGGACAAGTTGTTAGAAACAAGAAAGACTAGTATGTAAGGGATATTGACAAATGGAAGGTATTGATTTTGAGGAGAATTTTTCTCTGGTAGCTATAATTGAATTTTCTAGACTATTTCTTGCATATGTTGCTCATAAGAAATTCAAGGTATATCAGATGGATGTGGAGTCATCCTTTTTGAATGGTGAATTAGAAGAGGAAGTTTACAATGAGAAACTAGATGGATTTTCATTCACAGATGAAGAAGAAATGGTATGCAGATTGAAGAAAGCATTGTATGGACTTAAACAAGCCCCTAGAGCTTGGTATGCAAGATTGGACAGGTATTTGATGAAGTTGGGAGTCTGTACAGGTACTGCTGATAGTAATTTGTACTTCAAGATTGATAATGATAATATTTTGATTGTTGAACTTTTTGTTGATGAAATTATTTTTGGAGAAGATGATGATTCGAGTAAGAAGTTTGTTGATGATATACAAAAATAATTTGAGATGTCTATGATAGGTGAAAAGAAATGTTGGCAGTGGGCGAGCATCCCTCGTGGGGATTCACGACATAGTTTAATAGCCTCTTGTGGATTTTATAAGTCTAGTGGTTGACAGGTCAGTCTTTTGGTGCAACGACAACCCTAGATTGTAACATGAAATTGTTTCTGGGATTGCAAATTACACAGATTGACAAAGGCATTTTTCATGTCACAATCTAAGTATGTGAAGGAATTGTTGAAGAAGTTTGGGTTAGATGATTCCAAACCTATTGGAACTACTATGGTGATTGGATCCAAGATGACAAAAGATGATAAATCTCTGAAGGATAACCAAACCTTGTATAGATCTATGATTGGTGGACTGCTATATTTGACTCACACTAAAACTGCCATTATGAATGTTGTATGTCTTGTTGCAAGATTTCAAGCTGATCTTAAGAAAAGTCATGTTTCTACTATAAAGAAGATATTCAGATACTTTAAGGGAAAAATTGATTATGGTCTATGGTATCCAAAGAATGATGATTTCACTTTAAATGCTTATACTGATGTTGATTGGGTAGGTGATGTTGATCACTAGAAGAGCACTACCGGTGGAACATTATTTTTGGGAAAGAAGTTAGTTTCTTGGACAAGTAAGAAGCAAGATACTATTTCTTTATCTAGTTTAGAAGTTGAATATATTGTTGCTGCTAGTAACTAAACTCAGGTTATTTTGATGAAGCAAATGTTGAAGGATATTAGAGTTGTTTATAATGAGCCTACTATTATATAATGTGACAATTTTAGTGCTATCAATATTTCAAAGAATCTAGTGTAGCATTCTAAGACAAAACATATATCAATTAAGTTTCATTTTATGAGACAGAAAGTCAGTGATAAGGAAGTCAAATTTGAGTATGTATCTACAAAGGAATTGTTAGACAGTTCAGATAACCAGAAGACAACTAAGAGGGGGGGTGAATCAGTTGTCACAGATTACAAGAACCATTAGCAATTTAAACATTAATACCGAAACCCAAAAAATTAATACCAAAATAAAAAATAAACCAATTAAGTATAAACAATAATCACAGAATAAAATCCATCCACATAACACCAAGATTTGTACGTGGAAAACCCGGTAAAGGGAAAAAACATGGTGGCAAGACTACCCATAGTCAGATAATACTTCTGCAATATGTATATGAATTATAATGAAGGGGCCTACACTTACAAGAAGGACAACAACCTAGAGCACACTGCTCATCACAAAAGGAGCCTCACTAACTATATACAAATCTAGGCTACAATCTGGAGAAGTGTTGAACTGCAAAAGATAACATCTCCTATGACTGAGTATAGTTCTAGTTAAGCTCAATATCAGAGGACTAAATCCTCTTAAATAAACCCAATTTGATCTCCAATGATCGACAATCTCCTCTTCTTGAATGATATTACATTATTCGCACATTACATTCCTTGACCATGACCTCTTACATTCACCATGATGATCCACAAGGAGATCTTACATCAATATATACAAAACCATAGACCATAAAAAATCAAGTTGGCCACCAGAAAATAAACCAATTACATAATTACAAACCATGTTGGCCTTAAACCAAAAAAATAATATCAACACATAAGACATCCCAAAAATACATCCATAGGTCCTATCGACACATTATATTAAAGCTAGTCCATAACCTAGATCAACTGGGACCCAATATAGGTCCACATGATACAACAATGATCTCTAACTGCCAAGTCTCAAACACGATCACCAACAACATCCTAAAACTCCATTAGAAGTTGCACCAAAACCACTTATGTAATTTGTCAACAGATCTCCATCAAAAGCTGTGCCAGTGAAACCCTCACTAAAACCAAAAACCAATATTCTAAGTAGGATAGCATCCAATCACCAGACCAAAACCAACTAACCAAATATGAGTATAAGTATCATGAACAAGCCAATTCCATCACCAGACTATACCAGAGCCTACCAGATCATGCCAGATCCAAGTTAACCAAAAACCACTCAACCTACCAGGACCAGAAGGGTGCCGGTAAGCATCCAAATAGCTAGTGTTGGCATCAATGACAAAACATCAATGCAACACATAATCAATTCCACCAAATGACCAACAATCTCCCCCTTTGGCATTGATGGCAACACTAGATTTGAAAAAGATCTAAGTACCAAGAAATGGCAAACAAGTCTCCCCCTGTAGAAGACAACCAACAAACTCCCACATATAGCTCTGAGTATCACTCCCCTTTTCACTTTCTTTTTCACATCAATATCACTCCCCCTTTGACATCAATGCCATAAATCTAATAGAAACATCAAAGCAAAAACATATGTCTCTGAATAACAAAGATGACTACTCCCCCTTGCTGGCTTGATGATGATTGCAATGAATAACTTTATCTTATGTTGTCATTGATGAAACACAAACACACACATATGTTCATATTGTCTACCACTATGACTTCAAAGTTGTTTATATTGCAACCGGTATACTAAGAGGTTTATATCAAACCGGTACACGGTGACAACCAGTATATACATGGAGATAACCAGTGGATATACATAACTCGACATCAACCTAAAGATCAAAGGGATATTATCAAAGGAGCATTGAAGGACAAACAATTTATATATTTAACTCCAACCGGTATTATTGTACCAACCGGTATTCATTGATTATGTGATGAGTTATCACTAGTCATGATGAGTTATCCTTACCAATAATTTTTGGCAGTATTTTTGTGATGAGTTTTGAATGAATGACCAGATACACTACACCTAGGAAATTATGTAATGATTTCTAGAGGCCAACATGAAATCTAAATGTCTATATATTGACATCACAATGAATTATTTTGTATGAGTGAAGGAGATATCTTATATGCGAAGGAAGAAGTGTTAAGTTGCATAGTATGTTGGTAATGAAGTGTTGAGTGTGTAGAAGAGGATCTATTCAAGAAAGTTGTGCTACTACTAGATCACACCACCTGTTGTTTTCTAATCACTATAATAGTCAAGTCCCCTAATTGGGTAAGCTCTAACAAGCTTCATTGTTCAAGTCCTCTAACCAAGTGATCCATTAGTTTGGATTCCAAAATCCTCCATCGAGGTTACTCCTTACAGGGTACTACCTTTTACAGGGTATAGCTTGTAACTAAGCTTTGGGATCTTTAACAAGATTCGGTCCTAGTAGAGCAACTTTTTGTAGACCTTAACCGGTCAGTTATCTATTATTGTAGATAGTTAACTTGTGAGTCTCATCTCACCATGGTTTTTCCCATTTGGGTTTTCCACATATAAACACTTGTGTTATGGTGGATATTTTACTTATTTTGGATGTTGTTATATCATTTTGGATTGCATGCATATTGTTTAACAAACTTGTTAAGTATATCTATTGGTCAGTGTTTAAAGTAGTATTGATTTTGGTGTCATTGATTCACCCCCCCTCTCAGTGCTTTACAAGTCCATCAATTGGTATCAGAGCCTAACTTCTTTAAAGCCTAATTTATTTGAAGGAAACCCTAAATCCACCATGGGGGTTATGATCTTGTTTGAGATGGCTAGAGAGATTGAGGCTAGTAGAAATGAGCTTGAGACCCTAAGGGCCAAACTAAAAGCTTCTCAAGTCAAAAGGAGAGACCTTACTGAACAAGTGCTAGAAACATATGATAATAGTTCTTCAGATGAGGCCAATATTGATGCTTTAGCTGAAGAAGTTGAAAAACTAAATAGTGAAAAGCTAAATCTAAGGAGAGAACTAGAAGGCCTTACTACCCACATGAGTCAGGAACTAGAAGCCAGGAGAGCTGCTGAAGATCTCATCAAGGAAAGAGATCATGAGATTTACAAGATCAAGTGAGAAAATGCTACTTTGCATGAGCATTAGAATGCTGAGAAAGAAGAAAAAGAGACCTTATAGCTAGATCTTGAGTTGGCATCATCTCTGAGAGAGACTCTGTCAAAACATGATGAATATTTTACCAAACAACTCACTGAAGTGAATGGGAAATTAGAAAAGTTCAATAGAAGTTCTAACGTGCTAGAAGAACAAATTCAATCACAAAGGATGAATGGTGATACCTCCGGACTTGGTTTTCAAACATCTAAAAAAGGAGAATCCTCTGGTACCAAGAGCAACACTCATACGAACAAATCTACTCCTAAGGCTAAAAAGCCTATCAGTAAGGTGGTCTTTAAACATGTCTGCTTTGTTTGCCATAAACCTAGTCACACTGCAAATGCTTGTAGAAATAAACCTAATGGAAATGCAAGCTACAATACAAATGCTACATATATGTCCAAGAAATTTGAAGGTCATTGCTTCACATGCAAAATGTATGGACATAGATAAGTTGAATGCAGATATGGAGCAAATAATCCAGTAGCACATATGAATCCAAGACCAAAAGGCAACTGGATGAGAAAATTTGATAATGGGGGTAACACGAACTAGCAAAGACCCTACATCAAATGGTTTAGTCCATTTGAGATAGAAAAGGTTACAAATGTCATTTGCACCATTTGTAACAATTTTGGTCATGTGGCTATGAACTACAAAAGGAGAACTAGAAGAGGCAATGCAAGACCTTGGAGATCACTTGGAATGGCCTGCTATCACTGTCATAAACTAGGACACAGAGAAAAGTTTTGTAGATCCAAAAAGAACCAATTGGTTAATCATTCTAAAGATCAGAAAGGCAAGAAGAAGGTCAATATTGAAGAAACCAAAGAAGAAATGAATCGAATATGGAAGAAGAAGAGTGATGATTTACTTGGAGAAGAATCCAATCCTTCACCCAGTGTGGAGAATCCTACACCAGTGAACTGAGTCTTTCAATATGGATAAGGGAAGCATAATGGTATATCTATCTCCGGACCCCTTGAGAAGAATGAGTGGTAAGAGAATTTGAATGCATAAAATTTTGATAACTTTTTGTCAATCGGTTATCAACCAGTTTTACATCTATCAATATTGTATACATCATTAAGTGATGTAATTAGGGTTTGTAACCCTAACACGTGAGAATTTAATGCAGTAGGTAAAAAGGATAAAAGTTAGTTTCACTTTGTTATTTTTACCCTAATGCATTCGAGAAAGAATTTTTGAGCATTTGCAGAGTTAAGAAAGAATAGATAGATGATTTTAGTCGAAGTTGTATTGTGATTTGAGTGATCAAGTTGATTTTAAGGTTAGTGGAGACTGAACTGGTGTGCAATTGAGTATTCAACTGGTAAACAAGGCAATGCATGTAAGATAAGGTATTTTTTTGAAAAATCCCGCTTCGAATCTAGTCTATCTGAAATGGCAACATCTTTTAACTAGTAGAGAAATTGATGATCACATTTGAACCTATGAAAGTTGTAAAGTCAGAATGAATTATGTCTTATAATGCTTTGTCACAAGTTCCTAATGGTGTCATAGTGAAAGGAGATTTGTCTAGCTACATTGATTGCAAGATTGAGGATTTAGGATCATTATCGATTTATTCCTAGCTGAAATCCCTTTGCAATGAAAATAAAAAGTGTTAGCTCTTTTTTATGGTAAACAACAAAATCAACAACCAGTATAGTCTACAACCAAATTCTGAAAGGTAGCCAACCTCAACTATGATTTCAAAGGACTAACTAGACCAACTTAACACAGATATTTAATCCTTCTTCTCTCTAGGCTCTGCAAGGCCTAGGCGGGTTTACCTATGATGCACTTCAAATACAATCTAAACTCATACACAACATCACCATTAAAGCAAAAATCTCAAACATAGCTCAACAATAAGGAAAGAACTACAAACTAGCTACATTCACATTGACTCTCAACCACATTGGAGCTTGAGATAGGTGGGAGATTACCACAAAATAGAAAGAAAAGACATTAAATTCTAATTTGATTTTTTAAAATGATGCAAATGACCTCTAGTTGTAATGGACCAGTGCCTTAACCTAGGCATGGAGTCAAATACATAACATTATAAGAGAACCCAGTTGCAAATATGGCTTACCAAAATATCCCTGATTAATGCCTGACATTAATACATTCTTTATTCATTCATAGAACCATACATAATCCAAACAATGATTCAGTTCCACAATTTTTGCTCCAAGAATTTAAATCCTTTCTGTAAAAGATTCCTAAGAAGAGGAATTTCACTCCCCCTTGGAGAGGAAAAACTCAAAATCCCTTGAAAATTGAATTATATTGAAACTGACAACAAATGCCTGAAGATAATTCTATGGCACTTTACACATGCCTTACACATGTATGACCTGCAACTAAACCAATTACAATCTTATGCAAAATACCCACATACGAAACTAAAACTCTGAAAACATTAGTGAACTAGAAAATTCATTGCAAATTTGGAACCTGCAATTTCAGATTTCTCCCTTGGAGAAAATATCTCAAAAACTGGAACCCCTACAATTGAGAAGAATTGGGAATAAGAAGAAGAGGGAAAAAAAACAGATTTCATCAAAATTTGCCAAGTGTCTTCTTTTTCCTTAACTGCAAAAATATCTCCTTCCTTCCCATGGAAACTGCTCTAAAAAATATCCCATATTTTTAAAAACTAACTACATGATTTGATTCCTCATTCTGAGAGCTTTCCGGCGATATATAGTACTTGCCATTTTGGGCAAAAAACAACCCCTGAGCGAATTAATCCTTTATAGCAGGCCATCATTTAAATTTTTTGAATTTCTTATATAGTTGAAACTATATATTTAATTTTAATTTTTCAATCCATTTTTTGTCTTGATGCCTTGCCATGTGGCAGCCTATGATTCTCTAATGGGGTCCACTGGGTGCCACCTGGGATGACACCTCAACAATCTGCCACGTGTCCGCCTCGTCACTACCACTTCATTGCCACTGGACTGCTTGCTTGTCGGCCACATCGTTGCCACCTTAGCGACACGTCAGTGATAACCATGAGCTAGACCTCCACCTGGACCTGCCACTTGTACGCCATGTCATCTTTCGTTATTTTGCAATGGGTAATGTGCATGCATGTTTCCTTCGCGAATCCATGTGCATCGTTGGATCTCACTGAACATGCTCGATCTTTAACCTCCATTTTTCCACCCAAGATTTTTGCCATTTCGTGAAGGGTATTCTTCGAGCATCTTCCCTTTGTGAACCAACAGGCATTGTAGATCTTTGATGAACTTGCTCACTGGTTAAGTAGCCCTTTCTCTGCAAAACTTGCCTACCTCAAGATCAGTGCCTGCGTGGGGTCCACCTGGTCGCCACTCAACCTCCTTGGATGCCTCAAGAAGCGCACCTACATGCATGGGGTCTGCTTGGGCACCCAGTCAACAACAACTGTCAAAAGCCTTTAAGGCTTTGACATTATGGTTGGGTGGAGCTTTAGATTTAAATACCAAAAAATTGCATCGCCCAGCCAATGTGGGACTAAAGCTTATGCCTGGGACTGCAATTTTGAAGCAATTTTTTAGTGTTTTAATGGCTACCTTTGCACTTTTTGGGGATTTTCTGAGGTTTTTTATTACCAATTTTCTATTCTCCATCTTGTTTGCCATGCAGTCCTGCTATTGACATTTGCTAACAAGTTTCATGATACCTTTACCATCCACGCAACAGGGAATACAACAAATGATGGAGTTTGTTTAATTACCTATGCCTTCCTCCATACCACTCCATGCATAGCAGGGAGAAAACTTTATACCTACCATTACATTTGCTAGAGAGTGTCAAATCCATGCAGGCAAGGGAAAGGTCTTCAAATCTACCAATCTTCATTTATTGAAATCTTCTACAACTGCTATTTGTATTTTCTTTAAAGGTTTCCACAACTACTAAAAAAAAACCACGCAGAGGGGAGGACTTGCATTACTTGAAAGTTAAATGTTGAATGTTGCATTGGCTGGAGTTTATACTACTGCTGTTTAATGCCCAATCTGCCACGTGAGGGAGGAGAACAGTTTGCAGCTGCTAATATGCATTTGGAAGAAACTTCATTGCTTCCAAACACTGCTTTGCCTTTGAAAGAAGTTTTAAATGCTACTTCAGCAGTGCCTTTGACCATGCAAGAGGGAGAAATGGCAGTTTACATGCCCATTACATTTGTTGTTCACTATGCTGCCCATGTGCATTTGTTTGCAAATTTTTATTATGCAAGATGCTAGAGATTGACATTTATTTGTTGATTTGCCAGTTTGCTTTAAAGTTTTTGAATGCCCCAACTCCACCACACAATAGGGAGAATTTGATAAAGGTTGAGGAATTTGATTTTAAGCTTGGAAATCACATTTGCTGATACTTCTAAACTCTTATACATTCCATGTCATCTGCAAGGGAGAATGCTACCAAAATCCAAAACTTTGGTTTTATGCCCTTTCAGCTATCAAATAGCCAGACATCTGCTTCAATGTACCATTAATGTCCATATTTATCTTATAATATTCTCTCTCTTCTTCTATATCTCTTAAATCAATAAAACACATGATTTAAAAATAACAATTAAAACTTTGCCTAAAAAGATGCATGAAGCGGCAAGCCAAGTCGGGCCCCAAAGTGGGTCCGGCTAAAAAATATTTTGTTTTCATGCAATTGAACTCTGAAATGACTCACGAACCTTAAACATACCTCTAGAATTGATCGGCACCATTTTTGGATCATTAAACTAAGTTTTGCAACTTTCAAGCGCCTGCGCAACATTTTCACATTTAATCACGAAGACGTAATTTTCAAACCAGTCAAAACACCTTTCTGGACCTTGCAAACTGATAGGCGTGTACTTTGATATACAAGCATGAACTCTGCCAAGTGGTTTTTCAAGAAGAAATCCCGATGAAGAGATATTAATGGTCAAAGATGACCAACTAGCTTTGTCGGCACCGCGGACGTGATGAAGTCAATGCGCAGGCAACACATGATGCCTTTCTTAATAATATCAAACGATCTCTGTAGACCCTCAAATCTGAGGAATAGGTACCTTGAAGTACATATCGAATCTTAGAATACTCAGTTTGACCAAAAGGTTGACTGGGTGCAAATGGTGCACTCATGAAAATAGCAACTTTAACTGATGTGGCAATGAAAGTACAGAACACTGAAATAAATGGCTCAAGAAACCCTTTTGAAAACCAATCAAATGGATTGGCAGGAGCTTGAAACTGGAAACGTAGCTTTTTGTTCATACCAAAAATAGCCTGGAACAAACATTTTGGCATGAAATTCATCGGGGCAACTTTTACACTTATGCAAAATAGGGCTCTGACTAGTTGTCGAAACAAGGACTTGTCAAACAACACAAACTGCCAACTGATTGAGCTTCCTAAACTGAGCAAATGAATTGATAGAGACTTGAAATTTTGCATGGAGGCACACTTTTATGCATATAATTAAATTCATTTTTAATTTTAACATCATGATCAATAGGGCAAAAGATATAGGAGCACAAAGTAGGCCACTTAATAAAATCTGCATTTGCACCTAACATGCACTTTCAGCTCACCTCTTGAAATGGGTACCTAATAAACTGATCCAAACTAAATTCTAAAAGTTGAAGAACACATGATAGGCCAAATGAAAGGTATAGGACACATTTCCCAAGCCTTACCCTTTGAAAATCAATTGGCTCCATTTTACCCTCTCTCTAACTAGGCCACCTGAATGAGATTAGGTGTCTTTCTGAAAATGCAGATGCAAAATTTTGAAATGGGCCTCAAAAATTGACTTAGATTTAATGAGTCCCAATAGAAAGATTCAACTCGAGTATGTTAGGGTTTATGAGAAAGGTTTTTATAATGCAACTTATTTTCTTGAAGATTTTGGAGAGGAACATATCCGAATTGTTCTGAGTCACGTTCATGGGGACATGTATTTAGAAAGGACTCATACTATAACCAAGGAGGCTATTGAAGCTGTAACTGGTTTTTACTCAACCGGTGAAGTACCTAAGCTGAGGCAAATTTCAAAAGAGACAATAAACACTCTAACTAGATCAACCTCTGATGGACATGCTTTTTCTGTTAATAACATCAAGGACCTAGTGGCTATTTTGGCTGCTATGGTTATAGGCTACTGGATATTTTGTTATAGCAGAATGAATAGTGTACCATCTATAGCAGTGCATATTGCTTCTAAAATGATAGCCGAAAATTCTAATTATGACCTATGTGAGGCCATAAGGAGCCAATTAATGCTAAATCTTCAGTCTATCAAGAATGATAGCAGTCAAAAGTTTAAATTTGGATAGTTGTTGATTAGTCTATTCTTTTATTTCCATAAATTCCTACCAGGACTTGGTGATCTTGAATGGTCGAAGGATCTATTGGCAGATGCACACTCCAATGAGAAATTGTAGGTGATTGAAGGTTTTGTCATTGGTGGAAACCTTGCAATCATATGATACTGACAAGATAATTATATCGGCACCGGTAATGACAAACTCTACACCGGCACATAGAACACCGACAGTGAAAGAAAGGATACCGACACTCAGGCCGACAGGAATTTTATTTGTATTATATTTTGTAATTAATTGTAAAATCATTGTAAGTCGACATGGCGAGTTGTAAGTAGACTCATATATGTATGAGATCATTATAGAACATTAGGGAATGAAGAATAGGAAAAATAATGCAGACCTAATATGTGAATTTTAGGTTAAGGGTTTATGTATGCAACAGAGCTAAAACTGGTACTGGATTTGGCATAGCAGATGCTATTTTGAAGCAGTACAAGACATTGGATTGTTATAATCTATTTTTGTAAGTCAATGTGACTTCCTTTTGTAATAGAGCAGTGAGCTCTAGGCACTTGGCCTTCTTGCATGGGTAGGCCACCTATTGTAGCAGTAATATTCCCTTATTGGCCAGTAAGTGAATATTGTGAGTCACAAATCCCACCAAGGTTTTTCCCACACCCGGTTTCCTCGTTAAATTACTGTGTTATGGTGTGCTCTTCATGTGGTTATTATTTTTCTTGTTTAATGCATTACTTTTGATTTACCAGTACACTGTATTGACATGCTTTACATGTTTTAAATAAAGTAAATCCTTAAATCGGTTAGATACTGATTCACCCCCCCCCCCCTCTCAGTATCTTTGGGAATCCTAACAATTGGTATCAGAGCTTGGTCCTCTATTCTTAGAAGTCTAACAACTTGAGGAAGATCTTGACACCGATTGAGATGGAAAACTTGAGAGAACAATTGAAAACAACTCTTTCAGACTATGATGTAGAAAAGGTGAAGAATATCAAACTTGAAGATGATCTAAAGGTTGCTCAGGATATCATTCAAGTGCTTCAAGAAAATCTTACCATTGCAAGAAATAAGAGAAGAGAACTTTGTGAAAAGATGCAGAATGAGAATGATGAAAAGGAAACTCTTAATGATCTGGTAAACAAGCTAAGACAAGAGATCAGTAAAACACAAAATGAGATGCAGGATATGACTATGAGATTTTGTAAAGAAATTGAAGATAGGAAGAAGAATGAAGAAGACTTGGCCAAAAGACTAAATGATGTTGGAAATGAGAACACAAGACTTAGTCATGAAAATGATATGTTGAAGATAGATTTAATGCACACACAAAATGACAGAACTAAACTCATAAGACAAAAAGGAATCTTGGAAAGTGAACTAACTATTGCAAATCATCACAAAAAAATTCAAGAAAAGTTCAGAAGAACTTGGTGACATGCTGAAGAATCAAAAACCTAAAGGTGATACAAATGGGTTTGGCTTTGAAATTGGTGAAAGCTCCGGTACTGTAAACAATCATGATCATAGCAAACCAGTAAGACAACCTACTACTTACAAATTTAATGGAAAATGTTTTAACTGTAACAAGTATGGTCATAGAGAAAATCAGTGTAGATCTAGAAATTATCAAAACACCAATACACCCATCGGTCAATGTTCTAAATGAAACAAAGTTGGTCATAATTCAGAAAATTGCAGAATGAATGTGAGATGTTATGTTTGTGGAAGATTTGGGCAGTTATCTAATCAATGCAGAACACATATCGGCATAGGATATGGGAAAGCTATTCAAAAAAAACAATGTGACTTGTTATGCCTGTAACAAGATTGGACACATTGCTAAATTTTGTAGAAGCAAGACCTCACCGGAAAATAACAAAAGTCCTAGTTTGAAAGGTAAAGAAAAGGTTGAAGAGGTAAAGCAAGAATTCTCAAAACAATAGATTAGAAAGTCAGATCAGAATGTTGATATGAATACTCCTCCACCGGTAGGAGACTCTTCATCTAACTGAAGGAAAATCCTTTGAGGGTTTAGCAACTAAATGAGAAACATGCTATTATTCCCTTGGTTGATGGTAATAAGTTGAAATTATTTCTATACCGGTAGATAAGTTAAGTCATTACCTAACTGGCAAGCATTAAATGTGGTAGTTGGAGATAATGACATTATAAAGCAAGTGTTTTAGCCCCATTTTTATTCACCGAGCATTCAGACTTTCGAGAGCACGAAAATTTCCGAGCGAAGGCACCCTTAGTGAAGCAATTCATCAAGCAATCATTCCTTAAGGCAAATAAAGGTATTTATAACCATGGCTTCTTCATCTACTCCTGAATTCATTGCAAACCCTATTGTTGTTGAGGTAGTTAAGTGCCCTAGACCCATCTTCAAACTAGTTCCCAAGATTGCTAAGAAAGATGATAACATTGGTGCATTCTCTAAAATCCCTAAGGGAGTAGTTTATGCTGAAGACCCTAGAATGTATATACATTGTCATATAGAGGAATTGGGTGATGATGAAATAAAAAACATGTATAAATCTATAATTTTTTATGAATCCAGAAATGTCAAAACTGAACACAAGATAATAGAAACCCTAGGTTTTACAGAAATTCTTAGTATCCCAGATTCTCCCAAGGATATCATAAGAATTGTGCTAAGCAGGGTTCATGGTGAATTCTTTTGGTTGGACTCTATTCACAAGATTACTAAGGAAGCTGTCAAAGCTGTAACAAGGTTACCTTCCACTGGTAATAGACCTAACAAAACCAAGAGAGTCTCAAATGACACAGTGATAGACCTAACTGGTGCAACATTTGACAAGAGATCACTAATGGTAAATGATGTAACGAATATCAATGTCAAATTTATCAGTATGGTCTTAGGCTACAAAACTACACATGTAAATAGGTTAAACTTAGTCTCTAGCCTATGCATTAAAAGTGCCTATGATATGGTAAAAGATAATGCAAGAATAGATGTGTGCCAATGGCTTAAAAATGAACTGATTGATAATTTGGGAAAGATAAAGAAAGACAAAAAGGGAACATTCAGATTTGGAAACCTACTTGTTTGTCTGATGTTGTACATAAACAAACAAGTACCCGGTATTGGTATTCTAAATTTTGGTTTTGATATACCGATAGGAAATTAATTGTTAGATTTACTGAACAACATGGGAGAGAACAGGGAAAAGAACATAAATGAGTATTTTTAGGCATTGAAGGCCTGAATGAAAACTAGAGTTAGATTGTCACAAGAAATTGTGGACAAATATAAGGATGAAATCTATTTTGTAATAAAGAAGGAAGAAATTTGGATGGAGGCAATTATTCCTAGAACCATCTGCGTAACTGAAATGGGGTATGAAACTGATGACAACATAATAGAAACTTATGCAAAAGCCCTCCTAGAAGCTCCAAATGAACCTGCAGAAAAAAAACTTTAGCAGTTCTGAAACAATAGAAAGACAAATTCAATCAAGAAAAAGGGTTAAGAAGGTTGAGGCAACTATTAAAAAGGGAACCTGATAGGCAAAAGCTATCAAGGAAGATGTATTAAGACAAACTAGTATTAAGGAGAGTGAATTGGAATAACTTCAACTGGAAGTTCATCTGTAACCATTTGCAACTTCCTCTAAGAGTGACATACCAGCTAAATTCAAAAGAGTTGAAAGAAAGAGAAAAACTTCACGAGTACCCTCACCTTCTCCTAGAAAAACAAGACAGAAGCAACAAGCAGTGAGGCCCCTAGCAAAGAAACTGACTCCAAAGAAAAAGAAGATGACCCCTAAGAAGAAGAATCAACAAACTATTGCTCCCATTGAGAAACTTCTCAATGAAATAACAGAGAATGGAAAGCTGAAAAACATTAACAAATTATATGACACACTATTGGCTGATGACAAGAAATTTTTGATGCAAGTTGTTGATGAAATACCGACAGATCTATATAATAGACTAGAAGCTAGAAGGCTTGCTATTGTTGAGCTTGATAAGAAAATAAAGATTTAAGAATTACTTGTTGTACATCCTATCAACTCACCTAAAGAGATAGATCGATTGATCTTTGAGGCTAATCAGTCAGTATTTTGAATTGCTCACTAGCATGTAGCACTGATGGTAGGTAGAGTGAATGAGGTAACAGAAGAAACAACTGATGCATGGGATGTATTCTTTGTAGAGAAGGAGAAATAGGAAGAGTATCGAAGCCCTAAACCCATCAAGGTATATCAAAAGGATAAGGGACAAGTTAAGGTTGGTGGACCACCCAGTATAAAAATAATAGATAACTTATCACCACCACCTCTAGATACTCCACCGGTAGTTACTACTAATAATCAACTGGCTACTGAGAGTATGTACACACCACGTGAGGATACAAATCCTAATTCTAAGGTGTTATATATAATGAACATTGACACTCAAAAAGTCAATATTGTGATGGATAAAGAATCAACCAGGAAATCAGATGTGGCAATAGAGCCACTGACAGAAAATATTACAGTGACCCCAGACACTAGAAAGGCAAAGACCACAGATGTATATAATGATTTTTCTATTGAGCCACCAGCAACAGGCAACACAAAAGAAAAACCAATAGTGGACAACACTGAGAAACAGGCAGAGCAACAGGCTCCCTCACAAGAACAGGTTCATGCAGAGACAATGCCACCAACAACAACTGAGAAACCCAAACCTTTGCTTAGAGAAATGCAAACACAAACTGACCTACCAGAGGTCACTACAAGAAAAGAAGTTACTCACACCGGCGGAATATAGATTGTTGGTTCTTCCATGACAGAATTCAAACCAACAAAAGTGACATAAGCTCTATTGGATTCAATCAAGAAAATAACAGAGTGCAGTGCACAAGCATACAAAGGTATTGATGACACAACCCCAATTTTGAAAATGGCAGCACCCAAGTGTAATGTGGATAATAAAGATTCTTTAAATCAACTTTACACATTGTCTAAGTATATTACTGACAACATTGTGATAGTCAAACAAATAAATGAGGAAGCGCTCAAAGAGAAAATTGAAAAAAAAACATAAATTCTTTGAAGAGGAAATAAAGAAGTGCATGAGACAATTTGACACTATTTTACTAGCACTATGTAAAACACTAAAAGAATTTAAAAAGTTGTATAGAGATACATGTAAAACAAACTTTTTAACAGTAGATATAGACAAGAAGATCAGTATGGTACAGGAAAAAATAAATAAATTAGCTAACAATTTTATTAATTCATCTGAACCATTATCAGTTTTTGAGCAGAAAATAACAGGTTTTGAGGAGGAACTTCAGAAATTTGAAAGAGAGAAGGAAAGAATAAAAGGAAAGGCAAAAGATCTGAAATGGAGACTTAGTCCAAAATTGGACTACCTTGCCTCCTTGAGAAAAGAGATATCTGAGGCATTGGTTCAAGGACAGAAGACACCGGAACAACAAATGCAACACTTCACCAATATAATTCAGAGGATAGAGGCTGCATTAAAAGATAGTGAACGATTCACTGAGAGCCTGAATCTGGTATTGGTAGACCTTTTTCAGATTGTAACCAACCGGTTATAGGGATGAAGTTGGAAACCACACTCAGTTGACACTTTGACAACCTTTGTCATTGATGCCAAAGGGGGAGTAGTGGTAATGAGAAAAATGGTTAGCAGAAGACACCATCAGCTCAGGGGGAGCACATATGTTTGGCATACAGTTTTTGGTAAGATAGTTTTTAGAAAGACAATTTTGGCAGATTCTTTTTGGATGACACTGTCATGCCCAAAATTTTGGGCACAAATGGGATAAATTTTTTTTTGAAATCACAACTTAATAACATTAAATTTACTAATACGAGACGCACTATCAAGTTTTGTCTTTAACTATGTTTGAGTTAACTTTAACCTCTAACTCAAGTAAGCAAAAATAATATTTAACTTAAATGCGGAATACTAAAATGACTATTTATTATCTCATCAATCTTTAATCAATAAATTAATTTAGTCAATTAATTGGCATAGATAAAATTAATCTCCAATAACCATTAATTATTTATAGGAACTAAATAAATTAGTCCTAGCACTTAGTTTATAATGTCAAAAATTTATTTTAATCAATAATTAAAATGTAGTTTAAACTAAATCGACTAAAGGGTCGATTAAATCCATAGCGAAAATCGTCCTGTAAGGTTTAATCTCCAAACCTATATCAGATTAAACTCCATAAATAATAATAAAATTTTAAACATCACTTTTAAATATACCATTATGTTTATCAAAAACATATATTTACCCATATGTTTATAAAACATATATAAAATGTAAACACCTAGTAGAATGAATAATTTTGCAATTTGTCCAATTCATATTCTTAACCATATATATATATATATGTTTTCACTTTATTATAAGTTATCCATGCAAACCCTAACTTTATTATTATAAAAATAAAGCCCTTTTTATTTGTTTCATTCTTTATTACTTCCTTTACTTTTCAAATACCCTAATCCAAACTAGGTTAGGGTTTCGAATTTTTTTTTTTTTTTAATGCAGGGGGGCCTAGCGAATGACAGTGGTGGAGGCGGCCAAAGTTTTTTTTGAAGAGGGAGGTGGCGGCCATGGGGGGGATCCCCGTAGGGATGGCCGCAACCGAGCCCTGTGGGTCGCGTCCCATAGAGGCGGCCTTGGCCGTTGCAGTGAGACATGGCTCACAGGCCCAACAGTGCCGTCGCTATGGGGCACCGCCCACAGTGGCGATTGCGGCTGCCACTGGGGGGTCGCCGCCCACTGTGTTAGAGAGGGGGGCAACCCCTTACCAAAGGTTTTAATGATATTTTAAAATTTTTTTAATTTCATGTTAAATTTTTTTTGTTTAATATATATATATATAAGATGTTTTTGATACCCAGGCTAACTCTGTTATGCAAAAATACAGATATCATATTTTTAAATTTTTTTGAAAAGATAAAAAAAAAACTTTTTAAAATAGATTGATTTAAATATGCTGATTTAAATCAATGTATTTTTAAAAAAAATTAAATACCATATAACAGAGATAAACTATTTGATTTTAGATTTATTTTCTGCAATTAAATGATTGATAGAATTCCATAAAATTAAACAACAACTATATAAGTAGGATATTATTTAAACTAAAGAGACTATTTAACTCTAGATTTTATTTTCTACAAATAAGGAATTGACAGAGTTTAATAATTTTACCATCAACTATATAAATGATAGAATTCAATAAATTTAACAACAACTAAATAAATGTGTTAATATTTAAATTTAACCTTAGAGATATGCACAGGAAATAAACTGATTCTTTTATTCTCAGAATTAACATGCAAAATAAACTTTCATTTTCAAAACTAACATGCATACTACAAATAGAAACTATAAGGAACTTAATCAAAGATAGACATTCCTTTTTTTTTGCAACCAATTAATACTTAACAAAAATAATGCATTTCTTTAGAATACATTTAAAATCCATTATAGCCATCAATACAAATGGGTGTGATACCCAGCTAGTCTCTCATTTCTATTAAATGAGGACTTTAATTAAAATAAACACATTTTCTTTTCAAGTAATTACAACACATAGTTTCCCTTTCACATTGCTGCAACTTAAAATATAAACTATTCCATTCCCAAATATTTTTCAGCAAACAATAATTCCAGCAACTTCTACTTGTCTTTTTTTTCTTTCTTCCAACAACCTATAAATAAATCATAGGCTATGACCATGGAGTGCTCACCTCCCAGCCTAGGCTTACTAGAAGCCACCCCTGAGCTTGGAGAACCAAGCCCTAGGCAAGTTACACACATGCAAACACAACAAGCAATGGAAAAGAAGCACACCAACATATTCCCAACCAAGGCTACACTGCACTACACAATGTGATGTCTATTTAAGGGTGGTAGTGGACCAAGTACCTTGAGGAGACTGCAAGTATGGTAAAACACAAAGCCACCTCATGGAAAACAAAGATATATCATAAGTATAATAAACCCATATCCTTATGCCCCCCAAGGCATTCATGCCTTATTTCCCTCCTTATGACCCCCAAATGCATAAAAAAGCCATGCAGCAAGGGTCACATAAATATCCCATGGGATCACTCTCATAATGAGAGCCTCTCACTCAAGGGCAGTCAAACTTCTACCACCCACAAGACCATCCTCTCTCCCAAGAGTAGGAGGCCTTGGTTACTCCCAAAACATAGAATGAATACAAGAAATCAAAGACATAATGCGTAATATTTTTTTTTTCAAAATAAAATGCAAGAGAACAACTTTTTCCACACAAACAATCTTTCCAAAATAACATGCAACATGAAAGAAAACAAGAAGATGTTAAACCAACCTTCAATCTGCCGAAAGGTATAATAGTCTAGTTGAGGATGAGTAGCCCAAGTCCACAATTCCTTGCTTCTCTACACTTAGCCAAATTCCTAAACCAAATCTATCTTTTCTTTCAAAATTGCCTTGTCTCCAAAAATGGAGAGTGGGTGATTACCCGCAGAAACTCTCATTCTTGCCTAAGAAGACCTCAACGAGAGTTCTCACAGGTTTTTAAAATTGAAAAAGGAAAAAGTCCGAAAAAAATCAAAAAATGATCTCTCATCAAAAAGGAAAGTTAACTAACCTAGATGATGCCTTCTAAATTCAATTTTCGCACATCTTAGAAAACTCATTTTTTGGGATGACTAAACAGTCACATGGGAGTTGTCACATGCCTAAAATTACTCCTAACCCTTAGGTATACCTTATGGGTTTTAGGAAACACTTTTAAACTACCCGTAGGAGTCCATTTGACCCCTTTTAAAACCATCTGAAGTTAACTTTCGGGTCAAACCTAAGTTGACCACCCCAAAGATTCTCTACCCAAAGAAAATATAGAAACACATTAAATTATTTGAAAAAGATATGGTTAAAACAACTCCCTCCAAGAGACAATTCAAAAATCAAGACATAAATCAACACGTGTTAAGTGACACAATAAAATACTTTACAACATTCCACATGGAATTTTGTCTCTTGTTGGATTTACACAAATTAATAAATTCAATTTAACACACATGCAACATTTACTTTCATGAATAAAATACGATACATACGGGGTGTTGTCTCTCCAAATAGACAACCCCTGGCTTTATAAATGTACATAGGTCTAGGTTTGGTTCTCCATAATATTTCTATGGTCACATGGATAATTTTCCTGCGCATCTCAATTACACATTAGTACTTCCAAATAACCTCATATAACATTTAAACACAGGAATAAAAATACACATCAAACACTCTGCATACAATTCATATTAAACAAAAATCAATGTCTTGTATCAAAATAAATCCACATAAGCAATTATCATAATCCTCATAATTTTGATCCATACATAAACATGCATCCTATTTCTATCATCATAGTAAAGTCCTGCAATTCCAATAATGACATACATCATCACAAAGTAATCCTATTCTAGAATCATATAGAGTTCTATGTCTATAATGCATAGAAATAAAGCATCAATATATATCAATGTTATCCAAATCATAAAATCATATAAGTTCCAAATCCATAATGTATAGAAATAAAGCAACCATAATAGTCTCAACATGAAAAATACTGAAATGGTAGGATGAGTTAGGGTAGGGCCTCACACCCTCCCCCTCTAGGCATGAACTTCCTCCTAGAGTTCATAAAAAAGATGAGGGTACTGTGATCTCATACGTGTTGTGTCCTCCCATGAAGCCGTAACTTCATCATAGCAATCCCACTAGACCCTAACCTAGTCCAACTCTCAACCTCGAAGGGCTAGCATCTGGTGTGCCAAAATGCGAATGGGCTCCAAAGCTAGCTGCCCATCCGACTCCACCTACAAGGCATCCCAATCTAAAATATGAGACTCATCATAGATAAACTTCCTCAAAACTGATACATGAAACACATCGTGGTTGCATGACAGGCTAGGTGGCAATGCTAAATGGTAGGCAACTAGTCCTATTCTCTCAAGGATCTCAAATGGTCCTATAAAGCAAGGTGCGAGCTTAGAACCCTTTCCATAACGGATTGGACTCTTATGCAGTCACACTCTCAAAAAGACTCTGTCTCCAACCAAGTAGCTACGATCTATCCTCTTTGCATTTGCATACTTCTTTTGTCTATCTTGTGCCTCTCTAAGACTCTATCTAATCAAATCCACCTACTGCTCCATATCCCAAACTATCTCAAGACCAATAGAAACTCTATCCTCTATGCGGTCCCAACTCAACGGTGTCCTGCAAGGCCTGTCGTATAATGCCTGATAGGATGGCATTCCCAACGAAGTGTGATGCCCATTGTTATAGGCAAACTCCACTAAGGGAAGGTACTCTTCCCATCTGGTCTAATGATCCATGACATACATGCAAAGCATATCCTCTAACACCTAGTTAACCCTCTCTATCTGACCATCCATTTTTGGATGATAGGCTACACTGAAGTTGAGATTAGTGCCCATAGCTGCTTGTAATGTCTTCCAAAAGCAAGAAGTCAAGAGGGAATACCTGTTAGAAATAATCTTGCGTGGAATGCCATGAAGTCTGACAATGTTTCGCAAGAACACCTATGCTACTGCTGGTGCTATGAAGGTAGTTCGAACTGGTGAAAAGTGGGCCACTTTGGTCAACTTGTCAACTGTCACCAAGATGGCATCATGGCGACAAGATGACATAGGGAGACCAATGATAAAATCCATGGATATAGTATCCCACTTCCACTCTAGTATAGCATGAGATGGGAGCAACCCACCTGGATGGTAGTGCTCCACCTTGACTCTCTGACACTTGAGGCACCAGGCTACTAACTCAGCAATGAGTTGCCGCATTCCTAGCCAATGATATAACAGTCTCAAGTCAGCATGCATCTTCTTAACTCTAAGATGTGTAGCATAGGGAGCTCTATGAGCCTCCGTGACAATGAACTCTCACAAACCCCCATAAGAAGGTACATAGATGCGCCCTCTATGGGGTAATAGTCCTATATACGGGAAAAATGAGCTGATAGATCTTAATATGTGAAAAATGGAGCTCTATGGATCCTTGCTCACACACCCACAGGACTTCTTGGTGCAAGCTATATAGTCATGAAGTATGGCTCAACTTCCCAAGGATGGTTCCATGGTTCTCTATCTTGCACAGTCCCTCAAACCAATGTTTTTGCTCTCAGATCACTGAGCAAAATGGTTTAGGGATGACAAATGCAAGAACAAGGGATGCTTTTGTTGATTTTAAGATGAGATGCATCCTAAGCTATGCATGATGCTACAAATGCAATAAAATAGCTATAAGATGACAAGGTTAGTAAACTAGACTATCCTAGCATACTATATTAGTTCATGATTTAAGCTAAATGATAAGGAACATACTCTAAATTAGCATATTTAGATTAATTCCTATTTAAAAGAGAAGCTAAATGATGAGCTAAAAATGAGATATGAAAGCTTGAATGGATTTAAGTATAAGTGTGATGCTAAAGACTTGGATCCTGAAAATGGAGGAATGAGAGCTCTATTTATAGCAAAAACAGGGCAATGGATGGTCAGGATTGAAAGAAGAAATCAAGGGCCAAGTTTGAAAGTTGGGAATCCATGTTTGCAATTGGCACCAATGAAATGGTGACAATTGTCAACATAAGGTTGGTTGAGAGGGGATGTAAGAAGCATTAAATGCTTGAGAAGACCTCATGGTTACCCTAGGGGTTAAGGGTTAAGGTTAAGTTAGGGTTATCCGTTGGATAAAGCTTTTACCCAAAGGATAAATTCTTGTGCAAAGGTTTAAGGATAACCATGGTCAAAGCAATAAATTCTTGATGAGACCCTTGGGTTAGATGGAGGCTGAGTTTATGGAAATTCTTTAACCATGTAAGAGGGTTGAGTTAACCATTAATGGTTATGAAGACTTTGGGGACAAATTTGTAAGATTCCTTCCAAAATTGGGGGCATTCAACAAGTTATGGATAAAGGATTTAATGCATTTTGAAGACTTTACTCCAAATTTGAGAAGTGACCTCCTCAAATTTAGGGAAAAGGGATTATGGATGGGTTTGGGTTAATTAATTAGGTTTAGAAGAATCTAGAAGAGGTTAGAAAGAGGGTGAGGATGCAAGTGGGAGGTGTAGGATTTTGCAAGTGGGTGAGGGAAAAAAGATTTTTATTGAATTTAATTCAATTTGGTTGCAATTAAATAAATTAGATTTATTTAATTTAGGATAATTGTTTTAATTAAATTTAAATTTAATTAAAAAGTGGATAGAGACTTTAATTGAATAAAATGAATTTATCCTATTAAATGGTATAGTGAATTTAATTGAGTAATTCACTTAATTAAATAGAGGAATGTGGGTTATTTAATTAAATTGGATTTAATTAAAATAAAGAAATGAACATAAAATATTCATTTAGGAATATGGTCATTTTTATACGTCTACATTTTGCCCCTCTTTGAAGTGACGTGTGTGCACATGTTATTTCAAAGAAAATGATGTGTTGTTGCGATTTTATGATCAATGCCATTTTTATGGATTTTTATGTCATGCCCCAGATTTGATGTGTGATGCCCCAGATTCGATAAATGATGGTGATAATGCCCCCTCGGGAGATGAATCAAAATTTTGAACAATTTGATTTGATTTGATAATTTGTGTTTGGTGTGCAAGATTTGGGCTAGGTGAAATGTTTAAATTGATTCATCTCCTGATAATTGACACATTTTAGGGTATGAGGGAGACGGTGAGCAAATTACATGCTCATTTCCTTAACCCTAATTTCATTTTACCCTATAAAAGGGGAAAAGTGCTTTATTTTGTCTCATTTGTGCTTGTTGACTTTGAAGAAAGAGACTTTTATCCTGAAAACAAAATGCCTATTCCCTATGCTACGCATCGATTTGAGCGTGTTCGGAGGTATCGGAGACTTGCCGCGTATGGTCCACCAGTAAGTCAACCCTTTTGACCCCTTTTTGATTTTTAATTTCATCATTTTTGGTTGGTTTTTTATTTTTGAAACTCGGTTTTAACGGTTTAGCGCATAGGGGTCTCAGATTAGTGCATACGATAAATTAGGTAGCACATAGGGTAGCATTTTAGGGTAGCATCTTAGAATGAATAGGGTAGCGCATGAAAGTTTTAGGTTAGCGCATGGTGAACATAGAGTGGCACGTCAGGTTAAAAGGGTAGCACATAGGTCAAACCTAGCGCATAGGGTCCACAGGGGGTCGCATGGGTAGGGGGATTTAGCGCATAGGTTAGACCTAGCACATAGGGTTGAATAGATAGCACAAGCATGGGATAGGTTAGCGCATGGGTCAGTTTTAGCACTTAGGGTAGATTAGGTAGCACATGGAGAAAGAAAGATAGCGCGTAGGGTCAGTCTAGCGCATAGGGTAGATAGAATAGTGCGTGGGGAAAACAGGGTAGTGCATGGATATAGTTTAGCGCATAGCCAAGTTTAATTAGCGCATGGATCAGGTTTTGCAAGTTTTAGATGATTTTTGGATGTGAAAGATTTCATAGGAAAAGGTCAGCTTTGCCTGGGGGATGGATTTTTGCCATTTATTCAATTTTTTTGTCATGTTGTTGATAATTTGTCCAATATGTGTATTGATATAACTTGATTTATTTTGCAATTTCAAGTTATTGATGTAGATATCAATGTGTTGTTTTGATCGAACCATGATTTTTTTGCACTGTTTTCAAGTTCAAATGTGTGGAGCCTAATTTGTGTTACAAGCTGATATGGGTTGGAAACTTGAGTTGTTTTACAAGCTGATATGGGTTGGAAACTTGAGTTGTTTTACAAGCTGATATGGGTGGGAAACTTGATTTGTTTTACAAGTTTATGTGATGTGGAGACTTGAGTTGTTTTACAAGTTTTGATGTGGTTTTTGAAAACTTGAGTTGTGTTACAAGTTGATATGGAATGATATGATGCGGAACTTGATTAGTTTGGCCAAATTGTTTCATGATTTTGATGTGATTTTGATTTTGATATCTTTGTTTTGATGTGGACACTAATATTGAACTCATTTTGCATTTTGATAGGAGCGATTGGGAGTGGTGCAGTCGCGGGAGTGGTTCCCTAGACCTTGGGCATTGATACCACAATTAGCACAGGCTGACCTAGATGTGATAGAGAGATGTGGCCTATCATCTTTGTTGGACATGCCTTGGTTCACTGTGAACCGAGGTTTACTTATAGCACTCACTGAGAGGTGGCACAGTGATACGAACACCTTTCACTTTGCTACTGGCGAGATGATAGTCACTCCAAAGGACTGTTATAGGATCTTATGGATTTTCGTAGCAGGTGCTTTGTTGTCATATGAGCAGATAGAGGAGGGTGGTACTGAGGCATTGTGATGCATTTTTCATGATGAGACGGTATGTGAGTATGAGATCCCATGGCAGGAGTTCTTGGATCTAGACTATGCACTTCTTCCATCAGTACTAGCAGGGTTCATCGGTGGATTCCTTTGTCCTGATTGCAAGGCAAAGGGACTCTCTATGGGTTGGGGATTAGTTCTCAAGGAGATGGTGACCCAAGGCTATAGGTTTGCTTGGGGATCAGCCATGTTAGCCCACTTGTACAGGGACCTGCATGAGGTTGTGTATCTGGATTATGACAGTTTGTCAGTTGGCATGACACTTTTACAAGTATGGTGTTGGGAGCACATTCCAGTAGCGAGACCACCAGTGGACAAAGATAGGCCTCTTGGGTGGGCATATGCTTATGGTTACAGGGGTCTAGTTGTCCAGTGTAAGTTGGGCAAATTGGAGCATTGGAGGAGGGTTTTGGATGATATAGATATGGTCGTCTGGCAACTGTATATAGATTGTGAGGTCTGGGCAGAGGATGGGCTAGAGATGCCTTATGTGTTTATGAGTCGATTTTTGATAGGGCGGATGCCCTTTGTGATAGAGAGATTCTAGGTGGGTGGGGTTTTGAGGCAGTATGGCTGGCAGCAGGGTATACCACAGGGGACCTGCTTGTATGTGCGTTAGAGATAGGATGCACCTGATTGGGGTCCTACCATTGATAGCGGAGTAGCTGTAGAGGAGTTCTCCAGCTTAGTGGGTCAGATATGGGACTATGCTCCCAAGATATTAGACGCAGGGATGACCCATGAGTTTGCTGGTTTGTTAGCAACTCATGCTGTTGCCATGATATCTAATCTTGAGGAGATGCGGCCGACCTTCGATGATAATGAGGAGGATGTTGGGGGAGATGGAGATGATGGAGATGGAGGTGGAAAATGGGGGAGAGGATATCAAGGGAGGAGAGGAGATAGGGGTAGAGATGGGGGAGGTCAAGTGGAGAGAGCAGTTCAACGAGCTGCGATAGATAGAGGGAGAGGAGGGCTAGTGATTGGAGCAGGGGAGGAGGGGAGAGTGGGAGAGGTGATGGCAGTAGTGGGAGGGACAGATGAGTGGAGGCGACTAACACAGAGGAGGAAGACTGATGAGTTACCTCCACCAGCACCAAGGATAGGCAGAGGGATAGGGGGTACCCCTTCACAAGTGCCCCTACGGGTCTGAGTCTCGACACATGTGGAGGATTCTTAGATCAGGACCCTACAGTTGATAGTTTAGCAGCTGCAGGCACATCTATTGACGCAACAGTGTCAAATTACATAGTTGACTCTAGAGCGAGATATAGAGATATAGTGGTGCGGTCAGGCGGAGGAGCTGGTAGCGAGCATTCAGAGAGCGGCAGCAGGGGGCCCAATGAGAGATATTATGAGAGAGCTATCCTCGAGAGTGAGGGAGGCAGAGTATTATAGATGCCATTATGAGAATGCCATGCCCAGGGAGCACAGAGTATAGAGCTTCACGCAGGTGAAATTGAGTCGATCTCGAGAGACTAGGACACAGTCAGAGAGTAGAGGCATGACAGGGCCCTTGAGATAGGATCCTCCTGGAGATCCAAGTGCTGGGACATCAGCTACGAGACCATCCCCCTTAGGAGATAGTGATACTTGAGAGACGATGTCTCTATTGTATTTTTAGATCATTGTTTTGCTTGTACTAGGCATAGGCGTGACATATTTTGTACATTTGGATCACTGTTGATATATATATATATATATATATATATATATATATATATATATATATATATATATATATATATATATATGACATTATTTTCCTTGATCATGTGATGTGTTATATGGATGCATGTTCTATATGTTATTTCTTTACTTTATGATGATGCAATGCTTAGATAGATGATATGATGCATGATGTAAATGTATGATGTATGATAATGATGTGAGATGTATCTTGAAAATGAGATGTATGATTTGATATGCAAAACGATATGCAACTATTTGTAAAATGATATGCAGCTATTGTTAAAATGATGTGCAACTATTTGTTTTTGGAGCATCCTCATTCTACATTTGTCATCCTGATATAACCATATGTTATTTTTCTTTTGATATAGGTATCATCATTAAGCATTGATTTGGTTGGGATATGTTGAAAATTTATACAAGCATAATGGTATAATTGAACCATAATGACCTGAGAAAAATTTACATGATGTTTGATTTTGCAAGATAGCACAAGCGTCAAGGTATAATTGAACCAGGACGACCAGAGTGCGGATTGCGTATAAATAGACAAGATTAAACCATTTGTATGTGTAAAGTGGAATCATGTCTTCAATGATATTTGATGTATCATGTTTTGAGACAAGTATTCACACAGTACAAGTGATCACCTCACAGATAGAAGACTAAGAAAATATTGGATTTTTTCCATGATCTCTAGCTTTTTAAGCACTTAGTGAGAAAATGTAGAGAATCCAATAATTTAAAAAGTTCAAATGCAAAAATAGTCAAGAATTTATGTGATAATGCAACATTTAGTACTTCAGAAAATCATCCATCTTAGCATGTTTGTGATTTTTGTTTTAGTGATCCAATGTTTTGCTCTGTGATAGAGTGAAGGTTTTGGTTGTTGGATGTGATGTTCCTGAGTTTTGCAAATAGTCTTGATTGTTTTGAAATATACTATCAGTTCTACTGATTTGTTGCCCCTAGCTAAGTGTACTTCTTGATGCGGATGTGTACAGTGATTACCAAGTCATGGTAAAATGTGGTGAGAGGATATATGGATAAACCAGGATAGTGACTATGCTAAGTATGTTTTGACTGGATATTTGCTAAGTGTCGGGCGATGGCCGATAGTGCTTTACTACAAAGATAAGGATGTGGATATAGATAAAGGAGCTATCCTTTCACAATAGCGCATGTTGCTAGGTTTTCACTAGTTGCTTTTATTGTACCATTTTATTTGCTTTTTCTCTGATTTTTTAATTTTTTTGGGTTTTTTGCTTTTTTCGTGCATTAGGCAACTCAAGTGTAGTATTTCTTTAGATGAATGTTGTTAGTTGGTTTGTCGAGCACATCTCCTTCTGAAGTTGTAAGTTGATAAGCACTTGATCCATAGACTGATATGATGACATAGGGACCCAACCAGTTAGGTTCAAATTTCCCTTTCTTTTCTTGATCTTGTTGATTTTTGGGATTTTCTTTGAGGACTAGGTCACCAACTTTGAAGTTGCGAGGGATGACCTTGTGATTGTAACTTTTGCACATGCATTGCTGATATGCTTTGAGATGAGTGTAAGAATGCTGACGTCTTTCATCTAATAGTTCCAGTTCTTGCAATCGGTTGACTCGATACTCTTCATCTAGAATTAAGCCTTTTAGAGATACTCTAAGAGACGGAATTTCTACCTCCGGTAGTAAAATAGCTTCTGATCCATAGACCAATGAGAAAGGTGTTGCTCCTATAGGTGTTTGGATGCTAGTTCTGTATGCCCAAAGTGCTGGATTGAGTTGTATATGCCAATCTTTGCCTGCATCATTTACTGTTTTCTTGAGAATTTTTAGTATTATTTTGTTGGATGCTTCTACTTGACCATTCCCTTAGGGGTAGTATGGTGTAGAGAACCAATGTTGTATTTTGAATTGCTCACATAGTTCTCAAACATCTTGGTTTTTGAGTGGTCATCCATTATTGGTGATGATGAAATTTGGAATACCATATCTGCAGATCAGATAGTTCAGGATCAAAGATGCAATTTGCTTTCTAGTTACTGTGGTCATTGGGACTACTTCTATCCACTTGGTAAAGTATTATGTTGCAATTATAATGAACTTGTGTCCATTTGAAGATGAAGGATGAATTTTCCCAACCAAGTCTAGTCCCCACTGACAAAAGGGCCAGGATGTTGTAAATGGCTATAGTTCCTGTGTTGGTGCATGTATCAGATTGCCATGGATTTGGCATTTAGGACACTTCTTAGCGAAGTGGTAAGAATCTTTCTCCATTCTAGGCCAGTAGTATCCCATCCTTAGAAGTTTTTTAGCAAGAGTAGTCCCACTTGAATGTGTGCCACAAATACCTTCGTGAAGCTCATGTAAAGCGGAATTAGAATCATTATGATCAAGGAAATGAAGAAGAGTACCATCTAGACCTTGACGGTACAAAGTATCAATAGTAAGGGTATAATGGGTAACTTGTCAGATAAAATTACATTTATGGTTATGGGATTGGTCAATGGGTAGGATGTTTTTCTTTAGATAATCATATATCGGTCCATATAAAGGTGAATCCAAACTGGTTAAGGCATAGACAACATGGGATTCAGAGTGGTCATAGGCTAGGAAGAATAGTTGCTCTACCAGGAACTCATAACGGCTCTGTTGCTCTGGAATTTGTAGTAATGAAGTGATAGTAGCCATTGCATCAACTGCTTTGTTGTTTGACCTTGGTATTTGCTCGAAGGTGATGTGTACAAAATACTGTTTGAAGTCATCCACCATTCACTTTTAGGGTAGTAGCTTGTCATCCTTTGTCTGATAGTCGTTGTTGATTTGATTGACGACTAGTTGTGAATCTCTATAGACCATTAACTCCGTGATTTTCCATTCTATGACCATTTTGATGCCTATAACCAATGCCTCATATTCAACCACATTATTTGTGCATGGGAACATAAGCCTTTATGATCTTGGTATAGTGTGTCCTTCAGGAGTGATGAAGAGAATGCCAGCACCTGAACCATGTTGGGTGTAGGATCTGTCAAAGTATAGGGTCCATTGTGTGGTAGAAATAGCAAGAATGTCCCTGTCTAGAAATTCAATCTCCATAGTTTGTTTTCCTGGTAGTGGTGCTTTAGCTAGTTGATCTGTAATTGCTTGTCCTTTGATAGCTCTTCTTTCTATGTATTGGATGTCAAATTCACTGAGAATCATGACCCATTTAGCCAACCGGCCAGTAAGAGCTGCCTTGCTGAGTAGATATTTGAGAGTATCAATTTTTGCTATTAGCTTAATTGTGTTTTCTATTAGCTTAATTGTGTGTACTAGCATATAATGTTGGAATTTTTGAGATGTGAAGACCACCATTAGACAAGCTTTCTCAATGAATGTATAGTTGAGTTCATAGCCATTCAATGTCTTGCTGATGTAGTAGATGGCTCGTTCCTTTCTTTGTTGATCTTCTTGTGCTAATAGTGCCCCCAATGATATATCTGTTGTTGAAATGTATAGAATAAGGGGCTTTCCTATGACCGGTGGTACTAGAACTGGTGGGTTCATCAGATACTATTTGATTTGATAAAAAAATTCTGCACACTTGGCCTCCCATCTGAAAGGTACATTCTTATGGAGCAAATGATTGAATGGTAGACTTTTATAAGCTAGTTGAGCGATGAATCACCTGATTGATTGGAGTCATCCTTGTAGAGATCTGAGTTGACTGATATTATTTGGTGGTGGCATCTCCATAATGGCTTGTACCTTTGCTGGATCCACTTCAATACCTTTATCTGAGACAATGTAGCCTAGTAACTTTCTTGATGTAACCCTGAAGACACATTTCTTAGGGTTGAGCCTGACTTGGAATTTTTCCAATCGATCAAAGATTTTTGTTAGGATGCCGAGATGTTCTGCTCTGGTGAATGATTTAGCTAGTAGATCATCCACATAGTTTTCCATGAATGTGTGCATCATGTCATGAAAGATTGTTGTCATTGCTCTTTGATAAGTAGCTCCTGCATTCTTTAAGCCAAAAGGCATAACATTCCAACAGTACGTTCCCCAAGGATAGGTGAATGTTGTTTTATCATGATCTTCTAGGGCTATTTTTATCTGATTATAGCCTAAAAAACCGTCCATTAGTGAGAGCATTGCATGGCCTGCTGTGAGGTCTACAATTATGTCGATACTGGGCAGAGGAAAGTTGTCTTTTGGACAGGCTTTGTCGACATCTCTGAAATCAGTGTAGATTCTAATACTGCCATCTGGTTTTGATACTGGCACCATGTTGGAGATCCATTCTACATAGTCAATGGGTCAGATGAATCCAACATCTAATAGTTTCTTTAGTTTAGCTTTGACCATGAGTGCCACCTGTGGATTTATCTTTTGTAGCTTTTGCTTGACTGGCTTAACTCTTGGACAGATGGACAAGTGATGCATGATTAAGTGTGGATCAATTCCAGGCATATCTGCATATGACCAAGAAAATTTAAATTTCTTCTCTTTAAAAAAGATGAGAAATACCGATCTTTCCTCCTCTATCAGAGATTCCGCTAGGTGT
Organism: Cryptomeria japonica; assembly: GCF_030272615.1. NCBI lineage: Eukaryota > Viridiplantae > Streptophyta > Pinopsida > Cupressales > Cupressaceae > Cryptomeria > Cryptomeria japonica. Next base: position 707,464,845 of record NC_081411.1, on the reverse strand, counting down.
ATGTTTTTTACTGCTTCTGGAGTACCAATGTTGATTGATTGAGTGGGCTCAATCAATATGGGTGATCGCTCATGAAAATGTTCAGGAAGAGTGTCAAGTCTCCTATCCTTAGGTGCCTTAAAAATGTTTCCACCCTCAGATGCATCCTTTATTTTTACTTTTTTGTGATCTAGAGCTACCATTGACTGGTTTTCAGCATTAGATCTTTTATTTGGTTCATTTTTGTGACTGAGAGACTTGGCACTCCCTAGTTTGCAGACATCGTTACTATGTTCACTGGCAGAGCCTGTTTCCATTTTAATAGTACATAGGTAGTGGATAATAGACTCATCGTATGGAAAAATTGGTATATCATGTATTTCGGGTTCATCCCAGTCAATGAGGTCGGGAAAGACAAGCGGTAAGGATTCATTCGGTGGATCAAGTTCTGCTACTGTAAGTCAAGACAGAGGTTTCATCATGATTGGTTTTGGTAAAGAAGTCAAGGATTTCGTCAAGGTCTTTAATGGTATCATCTTCTGTATAGATTTGTTTGTAATGTTTCTATTCGCTTTCTTTGGCATCATAGATATTCTGCGGTCCAAATTCAAGAGGTCTATCTTCTGCGTTATGTGCTTCCTGAGAAAGGGATATGGTACTAGTATTGTCAGTGATATCTGTAGTAGCATTTGAGTAGCTACTCCATTCATATTCATTGGAATCAGTCTCTGAGGCATCATCCTAGATTTTATCAGTGTTGTAAATAGGTATGTTGTAGGGTGAAAATAGATCTTTGATGATGGATACTAGTTTGATAGTCTTTGCTAATTTGGTGTCAGATCCTGCTTCTACTTTCTATATTTGTTCATAGACTGTGCCTCCCTGGGGAGGAATAATGGTATCAGGAGATGTTTCTATTGGTTTTTTAGATATTGGCATTAGAATATGAGCTACTACTATAGATATGGCCTTCTTGTGACTGATAAGCTTTTCCTGATGTTGCTTCTGTTCTTGACATTCACGTGCCTTGTGGATTGTTTCTGCTGACTCAAATAGTGCTTCCTGCCAGGATGCTTCTTTGTACTTCTTCTTTTCTTTCCATTGAGGTTTTGGAGTTATGCGTGGTGTCCTTCTTAATAGGAAAGTGAGGTTACAACCCAATCCTGTTTTGTCTCTATTGGGCTATGAAGGAAGATCTATGGGTTCAGTGACTCCTTTGTGTTTTCCAATATGCCCTTTACTATCATATCCCATTTGCTGCATGATTAAGTAGCCCTTTCCATATAGGTGTGTTGGTAGAACTATATCTAGAGTAGCTGCTCTGTTATCTTCTTCCTCATCTTTGTATAACCAACTAAGGATGTCTTTCTCTTCTGATTCATGTGCTAGAGTGCCTAGTTGGATGAAGGTACCATCAAATTTGGTGATGGGCTGAGTTACCTGATGTGTTGATGTAGTAGGCAATCCATGAGATCTAGGTGATGTTGGTAATTTGGCCAAACACATGGGTTCTAAAGTGTATTCTCCCATACCTTGTTCTCTGATTTGCATTTTCTACTTGAAATCTCTAGGTAATGATTCAGGCTTTGTGGTTTGTAGATTTGATGTTGAGGATCTCTGTTTTTCCCTATTATGGGGAACCAAACTGTCCTGGGCTACCCCCATTGCATTATAATGTTGAAATGGATTGTGATCAGCAGATATAGAGACCTCTTGTCCGTTATAGGGAAATTTGACACACTGGTGATATGTAGAAGGCACTGCTTGCATTTCATGTATCCAGGGTTGACCTAATAAAATATTGTAGGTGAGGTCTATGTCTAAGACCTAACACATAGTATCCTTTTGCACTGGTCCCACTTGAATGGGTAACATCATGGTTCCTTTAGATGACCTTTCTTCATCATCATATGCCTTTATGGTAATCTTTTTACATGGATCAATAGACTCCTCTGAGAAGCCTAATGCACGGATAAGTTTTAAGGTACATATATTAAGTCCAACTCCTCCATCTATTAAGACTCTTTTTACTCAGTGTTTATAAACGATGACTTCAATATGGAGAGGAGTGTTATGTGGATGACTCAAGGAATTATTATCATGCTCGGAGAAGGTGAGATTATGAGGCCCTGTCATATGAGCGACCATGACTTGAAATCTGTCTGCATCTAGATCTTGAGGTACATTTGTTTCCAATAGCGCTTGCTCCAATATGTTTTTGTGTTTTGGTGACAGTTTCAGTAGTTCTAGTATAGATATCTGAGCTGGAGTTTTGCGTAGTTGGCTTACTAAATCATATTGGATTTTTAGTGTAGTGGTTGTAGGTGTGGTATGTCCCTTCAAGACATATTTCTGAGCTCTGGTGGTTACATTGATGGATTCATGATCATGCTGGTCTCAGATTGTGATGACATTTACCTAATGGTCTTCAGCTGATATGTGATTGATGGTGTTATTGTAGATGTGGTTGATACGAGCTCCACGTGCATGGTTTGAGGTTGAAGCTTCATCTTTGTTGTAGTTTGGAAGAGGATTTTTAAAGGCTCCATGGTCACCATTTGTTTTGAGACCATCTACTGTTAAGTCACCCCGATCAATCATGTCTTGAACAATGTTTTTCAATCTCATGCAATCGTTCATTCGATGACCTTCGTTACGATGAAAATCACATAATGTGAGTCATTCCACCAAGGTGGTTTGATTTGGGGTTCATAGTTGTTGATTGTAGGTAATGAGAGAATCTTGTTTGCCAGAAGCTCTCTAAATGCTGACTCTAGTGATTGTCCAAGTGGTGTGAAGACACGTTTTTGGAAATTGTTATTGCTGTCACGTGAATTGTTACTAGGTCCTTGATTCATGGATTTGTTTTGAGTATCATTGGTGTTGTTTGTGTTAGGTTGACCTTGATTTATATTTGGTGTGTAGGTGTTAGCATTTGGATTAGCACCTTTATGATTCTTAGTAGCTTGAGGATTTCCAGATAATGCAAGTATTGGTTGCTTGGATTTTGGATCATGCGATTCATTATTGCCTTCGTGTTTGTTTCGAGTCCAGAATCGAGATTTGTTTAAGTTGCTATTGTTATTGTAGTTTGATGAATTTGTTCCTTCCTTGAAGAATTTGAGCGTTCCCTTTTTGACACATGCTTTTTCTACTTGAATATCATTTTCAATCAATTTAGCGAAAGACAGTATGCTTTGGAGTTTGAGCTTGTAACTCATTTCACCATTCAAGTTGTCGATGAAGATTTCCATTTTCTCCTTTTCAGGAATGTCTCGAGGATATCGTGAAACCATACGTCTCCAACGTTGAAGGAATATCATGAATGTTTCATTGTTTTTCTGTTTGGTGTTGCAAACATCTAGCATGGTTATAGCATGTTGAATATTATAGGAATATTATGTTATGAACAACCATTCCATTGTTTGTCCTCCCAAGATTCTTGGAAACAACCTCATTAGATAGGTGTCATCATGAGCAAATTCAAGACTCATGGTAAAAAAATCTCTTACATGATCATGAGGATCACTTTTTCCATCGTATTTATCAAATTTAGGTACATTTGAGTTTGGAGGAAAAGGGATCATGTGCAATCCTTTGTCAAAAGGATAAGGATAGATTTTATTTAATGAGTACCGCACTGTTGTCCCTTGTTGCATGTCTTACATTTGTCTTTGTAACATTTGCATTTGTTGACTAAGGGCAACCAAAGGTGCATTGTTTTGCTGAGGGAAAAGTTCATCCCTTGTATTGATCTTGGGTTGAAACGGTGTATGGAACAGTATGTTTTGTCTTGGTGTATGTTGCTCCGGTATGTTTTGATCCAGGATGTTTTGTCTTGGTGTGTGTTGTTCCAGTACGTTTTGATCAGGGATATCTTGTTCAGGGTCACATGCTTCCCCTTCCCGTTGTCATTCTTGATATTCATAATGTTGAGGTCTCATTCTAAAGACATCTGCGTCAAAGTTTTCAGGGAGTTTGACTCCTTTGCTTGTGAGCATGAGCAAGTATTTTTCTTTGTCATTTTCCATGAGCCTTTCTACAAGCTTTTGGAATGAAGCATTTTCCTGACATTCCTGAAGAAGTTCTACAGAAATTTCAGTATCCTCTAGATGTGGACCTTCAAAAGGATTTTATAACCTTCGATTCATACTAGATTTTGCTTGTGCCTCGCTTTGTTGTTTTTGTTGAGAGCGAGTAACAGGCATTTTAGTAGAAACTTTTAGTGACGAAGGGGACAAAATCCTCTTCGATATGTTGCTCGGGGGTTGGTGGTTCAGGTCAGGGTGTGTTATAAGTGATACACTCATTGGGCAGGAATGCCGGATTGATCCTTCCTCCATGGTTTATGATTTGATTAAAAGCGGATTTTTGACAATATGCCCTAGTTTTTAAAGGCTCTTTGTCAAATTCATTGGATTTGTTTTGGATATAACATTTGACATGATGAAGGAATACTCGATGAGATTTGAAGAGTTGATGATTGATGTATAAAAACTTGTTCCTCTTGATAAATTTAGAAAAACTTGGTTGTTGTTTCCTTAACGTGGTGTTACGATAAATATTCTTTCTTCTCAGAATATGGGGATTAGTCATGCATAAGTGATCAATGGTTTCCTTTTGATTTGTTTTGGATTTAGTTGATATTGCTTTGAAAACTCAAGTTTTACTCTGTCAAAGTGAAGGTTTAGATGCCCCTTCACGACAAAGCATGTCAACTGATATGGATAAAGTCTCCCGATATGGAAACTTGATTTGACAACTTGAGGTTTTAAACAAGTGTTTTTGAAATGAAATCCGTGAGATGTTAAAGGACCCTTTTGTTACCTATGATGACGTTTCCAGATTTTGATAGGATAGATATGTTTTATCATGTGATCAGTTTTGGATTTTACAACGTTTGTTCGACACAAACTTTTCTCAAGAAATGGTTTTTAAAGCTTTGTTTTCATTACTCTGTTTTGATGAAAAATGATGCTAATGAAAAGAGGCTTTCAAAATTTTCAAAATTCCTTACTGCTTTGACTTCTGTTTTTCTAATTTTGGTTATGCGCTAAAATAGAGACACGATGCGTTATCAAATTTACTTCACATGCTAAATAAAGGACCACACACACTAGGCTGCCCCGTGCTATGCGCTAAAGTTTTCAATTGCTTAAATTTTGTTTTCTGCCTGGCTCAAAAGCTATGCGCTAGTATGGGTCTACAACATGCTAACTGTTAAACCCTACGCACTAAAGTGTGACTCCTATGCACTAAGCTGATGCTTCAATGCGCTATGCTATTTTCCAGATGTGCTAACTTTTTAACACTATTTTGAAACTTTGGATAAACGTTACTGTTTTGATTGGATGCGCTAACTTGATGCTTTGATGCGCTAAAAAAAGTACCTTATGCGCTAAGAAGTTGTTCTCATGCGCTAAACTGCCCTGATTTTTTTTTGGTTGGTTTTTTGCAATTTTTGGATTTGATTGTGAGTTTTTCAGTCTTGATGGATGATTTTCTGAAGTAGTAAATGCAAACACAACACAAAAAAGACAACCATTTTGCCTAATCTAACAAAAAGTGTATGTTCTGTGAGGATGTGTTCAAATCCCTAATATTTTAATAGGTTTGGATATGAATAATACACTTCAAGAAGTCTCTTTATTCAAAGGTCATAAATAACATCATAGCCCGCTAGTCTCGATACTTTCTCAGCTCAAATATCCATGTCACCCCCTAGAGGGCGCCCATTTTTTTGCCTTTTGCCAGAAATTAACTCAAAGTGAATCACTTCACAATTGAGTAGTTATCTTGCGAGATACATGGTGAGTAATCTTGGGGGTGGATTCTTCCCCACCCTTGCACTATGATGTTATAAATGTCTGGTTACTGACTTAGCTCAAGGTTTCTATTTCTATGGTTCGTAATCAGGCTTCCTGTTTGGCTGTCAGTGATAAAATCCCTCAAGAGGCTTCCCAACCTTTAGAACAAAGGCTTTACGTATCTCGAAGATATTGGGGGAAGGCTAATCGCTGTGCACAACCGTTGAAAAGGAATTTCGTCACTTGTCACTTTTGATTATGGTGGGTTGGAATACTTGGCGTCAAAGTCATTTCCCACTTAGGTCGTTCCCTTCACACAGGCCATAAATGGCTTTAAGAGTTGATTTCAACTCCTTAGGAAGACAAACCTGCTAAAGGATATAAAATGCTTGAAGTACAGAAAATTTTTAAGAGTAGTTTGGCTTTTTGATCACCCAGTTAAGGGGAGAGCATATTCCTTCCACTTTTGAGACAAGGAAAACAATTTTTTCTTTTTAGCCTTTAAGACAAATGATTTGCTAACTTCTATTATGAGATGTTGCTCCAAAAAAGCATGGTGTTAATTTTATTTCCCCAAATCAGTGATTATTAAATCTAGGAAAAAATAATCGAGTCAACAAAGAAAAAGTTCGATTTTGGATAACAAAAGGAAAGCGGTAAAAAGGGGAATCACTTCCCTCTTTTGATTGTAACAAGAATTTCTTAAGTGTGGTTATTTCCTTTGCAAAATTTTTGAAATGAATCCTTTTATACACCAAAGGATGGTGAGGCTCTTTTTATAGCTACTTTTTTAAAAATGAAGGTTTGTATGGTTCTTTTTAAAGCTCAAAATAAATTTTTCTCCTATGAAAGCAAGAAATTTTATGAATTGTGGCTCTTTTTATAGCCCCCCCCCCAAAAAAATAAGTGAGTTCAATTTTAAGAATGAAAGAAGTTCAAAATTTTAAACTAACTTTAACTAAGTTACTGAAAATTCTAACTATCTTAATATTTTTAAAACTAAGCTCCCATCTGCAATAAAATTGTTAGAATCCTGCAAAAGAACAAGCCAAAAACATTAGATGATAGGTGGACTTCAACAAGTCTAAATTTTACCCTCAGTTACAGAGTTTAATTTTTTTGATTTCTGTCTGTTTATAATGCGCTACAGAACAAAATGTATGTGCTACCAAATAACAGTGATGCACTATGCTATTTTCGGGATGCGCTGAAATAAATCAGTGATGCGCTATGCTATTTTCAGGATGCGCTACTTTGTGTTCTGGAAGCACTACAATATTTTTTTCCCGCTCCGAGACCTACAGGAAAAGTTTAGTATTATGATGTGCTAATAAATAGACTTCACGTGCTAGATGATGGACCCAATGCGCTGAACAATTAATTGGATGCGCTAGGCTATTGACCAGATGCGCTAGGGAATGTTTCCCATGCACCAATTCTCGTTTCCTGCAGACCTGCAAAAGTGGTTAAATTTGAAAACCAATTTGATATATGGGGTAATGCCCCACAGTGGGCACCAGAAATGTATGTGGAAAAAGCGGGCCAATAGATCTCAATATGTGAACAATAGAGCTCTATGGAGCCTTGCTCACACACCCACAAGACTTCTTGGTGCAAGCTATGGAGTCATGAAGTATGGCTCAGCTTCCCAAGGATGGTTCCATGGTTCTCTATCTTACACGGTCCCTCAAACCAATATTTTTGCTCTCAAATTACTAAGCAAAATGGTTTAGGGATGAAAAATGTAAGAACGACAGATGCTTTTGTTGATTTTAAGATGAGATGCATCCTAAGCTATGCATGATGCTACAAATGCAATAAACTAGCTATAAGATGACAAGGTTAGTAAACTAGACTATCCTAGCATACTATATTAGTTCATGATTTAGGCTAAGTGATAAGGAACATACTCTAAATTAGCATATTTAGATTAATTCCTATTTAAAAGAGAAGCTAAATGATGAGCTAAAAATGAGATATGAAAGCTTGAATGGATTTAAGTATAAGTGTGATGCTAAAGACTTGGATCTTGAAAATGGAGGAATGAGAGCTCTATTTATAGCAAAAACAAGGCAATGGATGGTCAGGATTGAAAGAAGCAATCAAGGGCCAAGTTTGAAAGTTGGGAATCCATGTTTGCAATTGGCACCAATGAAATGGTGACAATTGTCAACATAAGGTTGGTTGAGAGGGGATGTAAGAAGTATTAAATGCTTGAGAAGACCTCATGGTTACCCTAGGGGTTAAGGGTTAAGGTTAAGTTAGGGTTATCCGTTGGATAAAGCTTTTACCCAAAGGATAAATTCTTGTGCAAAGGTTTAATGATAACCATGGTCAAAGCAATAAATGCTTGATGAGACCCTCGGGTTAGATAGAGGTTGAGTTTATGGAAATTCTTTAACCATGTAAGAGGGTTGAGTTAACCATTAATGGTTATGAAGACTTTGGGGACAAATTTGTAAGAGTCCTTCCAAATTTGGGGGCATTCAACAAGTTAGCTTGTTGAATGGATAAAGGCTTTAATGCATTTTGAAGAATTTACTCCAAATTTGAGAAGTGACCCCCTCAAATTTAGGGAAAAGGGATAATGGATGGGTTTGGGTTAATTAATTAGGTTTAGAAGAATCTAGAAGAGGTTAGAAAGAGGGTTAGGATGCAAGTGGGAGGTGTAGGATTTTGCAAGTGGGTGAGGGAAAAAAGGTTTTTATTGAATTTAATTCAATTTGGTTGCACTTAAATAAATTAGATTTATTTAATTTAGGATAACTATTTTAATTAAATTTGAATTTAATTAAAAAGTGGATAGAGGCTTTAATTGAATAAAATAAATTTATCCTATTAAATGGTATAGTGAATTTAATTGAGTAATTCACTTAATTAAATAGAGGAATGCAGGTTATTTAATTAAATTGGATTTAATTAAAATAGAGAAATGAACATAAAATACTCATTTAGGAATATGGTCAATTTTATACGTCTACAAGTCCATCGGACTCCAAGGAATAATCCACATATTTCCCTTCTAGAGTTTCTTGAGATCGTATTACTTGACAAACCTCTAAATACCATCCATCCTCTAGCAACTACTGCAATATCTGATCTCTCAAATCCGTGCCCATAGATATGGTGTATATCTCGTGACTTTTCCTACTCAAGGCATCTGCAACTACGTTTTCTTTCCCTTTGATGTAGTGAATGTCAAAATCATACTCGCACAAGAACTCCATCCATCTCCTCTGACGTGCATTAAGGTTCGGTTGAGTGAATATGTATTGAAGACTCTGATGGTTTGAATGAAGCTAAAAATGATGACCCAAAAGGAAGTGTCTCCACCTCACAAGTGCATGCACTACTACTGCAACCTCAAGGTCATGAGTAGGGCAGTTAAGCTCACGAGTCTTAAGTTTCCTAGACTTAAAAGCTATAGCCCTACCATCCTACATAAGGACTGCTCCTAAACCCTCTAGGGAAGCATCTGTGTAAACCATGAAGTCGACTGAGGGATCTGGTACTACAAGGATAGGTGTGCTAGTAAGTGCCTTTTTGAGTTCCTTAAAGGCCCTCTCACACTTCTCTGTCCACTCAAATTTCTCCCCTTTATGCTGAAGAGAAGTAATAGGATGTACAACTCTAGAGAATCCCTCAACAAAGAATCTGTAATAACCTACTAAGCCCATGAAGCTCCTGACCTCTGTCACACTAGTTGGCACTGGCTAGTCCATAATAACTCTGATCTTTGATGGGTCAACTGAGATCCCATCACTGGAAATAATGTGCCCAAGGTACTTGACCTCTGAATGAAAGAAAGCACACTTTGACAAACTGCCAAACAACTAATTGTCCCTCAAACACTGCAAAACTTGCCTTAGGTGCTCCTCATGCTCCTTCTCATTCCGAGAATATATCAATATGTCATTGAGGAACATAATCACAAAACAGTCAAGAAATGTGCAGAATACCCCATTCATGAGGCTCATGAAAATAGCTAGAGAATTTGTAAGACCGAATGGAACCATGGTGAACTCATAGCGCCCATATCTAGTGCAAAATGTGGTCTTGTGGATATCACTTTCCACTATTCTCAACTGATGGTATCCTGACTTCAGATCAATTTTGGAAAATACTTTGGCACCCTGAAGTTGATCGAACAAATCATCGATTTTGGGCAAGGGATATTAGTTTTTGATGGTTACTTTGTTCAACTGACGATAATCCATGCATAATCAGAGAGATCCGTCCTTCTTCTTCATGAAAATGACTGGTGCACCCCAAGGGGATATGCTAGGATGAATGTGACCCTTCTTTAGGAGTTCCTCAAGCTAAATATTGAGCTCATAAAGCTCATTTGTGGTCATCCTATAAGGTGCTCTTGAAACTGGCTCAACTTCTCATACAAGGTCTATATGAAAGTCAATCTCTCTACGGGGCGGCGTTCCAGGTAGCTCTATGGGAAACACATCTGAGTATCCCTTAAGGATAGGATGGTTGTCAATCAATGTTTCCTTTTCATCCTCTTCCTCTCTATCACTGATAGTGATGGCAAATAGTTGACATCCCTTTCGCATGCTCTGCTTAAGCTGCATTACAGAAATCATACAAAGAGACACGAGTCTCTGAATCCCTGTGATTACTATGGGTAAACCTTGATCATCCTCACACTCGATCACTTTCAGGAAACAATCCATGTTGGCTCTATGGGCATAAATCCAATCCATGCCAAGTACGAAACCATATGATCCAAGTGGTGTAACTCTAAGGTCTACTAAGGTGGTGGTATTGCCAATCTGAAGTTGACATGCCCTAACCTCTGATTCCATTGACACTCTAGCCCCTAAAGCTAACTCCACTTCCCAACTGACACCTTGTCTAGTTGCCACTAGCCCGTAATGCTCCACAACCATTAGAGATATAAAGGAGTTAGTAGCTCCTGAATCAAATAATATAGATACACTGTTACCTCTGATCATACCTATAGCCTCAATGACTATGGCCTGGTGCTCTGCCTGGCGGTTGTCAACTGCTGCAAAGACTCTATGGGACCTACCCATATCTCCAACTGTAGGATTTGATGCTACCATTCTCTGATTCCCTACCATCTGACCCTAAGGACACTCTCTTGCCATGTGCCCCATGGTTCCACACATGAAACAAGCACCGCGTGCAAGAAACTGAACGCCCTGAGGCCTAGAAAAATATTGTCCCCCTATCCTGCTAGAACCACTGTACCCACCCCTGGAGGACTACTGAGTCCTCGTCGGAGGTGTGTAAGGAACCTGAGATTGTTGATCTCACCTCTGACTCTGAGACTACCATTGCTTGGGCTTTGCGCCCTACTAACTCTACGGAGACCTCTACCTCTGGTTCTGTTGCAATTTTTGCGGAGGAGGGGGTTTGGAGAACCTTGATGTGTGCCTCTTATTTCCTTTCCAATGGGGTTTCTGAAATCCGTATTTCTGGGGTATAGGGTTTCCATTCTGGAACCAATCCCTTGTATCCTATGGCCTGACTTGAATCTCCTCTACTATCAGTGCCTTCTCCATGGCAACCTGAAGGCTCCCTAGAGTGGACATCCTCACTGGTCCTGCTATGCTCACTTTTAGCCCTCTGATGAAATGGTTGATGAGAAGCTTCTTATCTTTTAGGTATTCCATGTAGGGCAAGTTCTCGAAGAATTTTCTCTCGTACTGGGTCACTGAGAGACCCTTCTGCTGGAGGTCATGGAACTCGTTTATCCTACGTTGTCTGTAATGCTCTAAAAAGTACCTCTCCCTGAACCTCTCTGTAAAAATCTCCCATGTGAGACTATCAACAACTAAACCACACTTGTATTCCTCCTGTCTCCACCATGTCGAGGCCGTTGCTCTCAATAGGTGGACTGCTACATGTGCCTTTAGATTGCTCTCATAAGAGTGCAATACAAAGCACCTATTTAGGCTCAAAAGCCAAGCCTCAGCTTCTACCCTATCGATAGATCCCCCAAAAGATGGTGGTTGGAGGTGCATAACCTCCCTAATAAGATCCCCTGGATCCCGACGTGATCTCTCATAATACACTAGCTCTGCCACTGGAGGTGGTCCTGGTAGGTGCACAGACTCAAGCTCATTGCCACCCTGACTCTCTATGGGAATAGGAGGTGGGCTCCTACTTTGTTCCCTACCTATTGATCTATGGCTCCCTGAGTTCTAGTTTTCAACATGATGATCCTCTGCTGGATACCTATCCTGGACTATTCCTATCAAGTTTTGGAGTGCCTCTAAGATACCTCGGTTTGGGTCAACTGGCTATTCGGGAGGAGCCTCTGGGTTCACTTCCAGAACCAATTCCTCCCGATCGACCTCTTTGTGTGCTATGCGTACACGCCTAGGTTCCCTTCCACGCTTGCGAGCTTGTCGCATAGTCGGAGGCATCCTAATGAGAAAGAATAAAATAAAATGAATTAACTAAATAAATTTTAGAGAGAATAATTAATTAAATTTAAATATCATACAAAATTAATATAATATAATTAATTAAAGCGAAACGTAATGGAGAAAGGTTCCTAGTGTTGGAAACCTTGCTCTGATACCAAAATGTCATGCCCAAACTTTTGGGCATGAACAAGATAATTTTTTTTTTTGAAATCACAACTTAATAACATTAAATTTACTAATACGAGACGCACTATCAAGTTTTGTCTTTAACTATGCTTGAGTTAACTTTAACCTCTAACTCAAGTAAGCGAAAATAATATCTAACTTAAATGCAGAATACTAAAATGACTATTTATTATCTCATCAATCTTTAATCAATAAATTAATTTAGTCAATTAATTGGCGTAGATAAAATTAATCTCCAATAACATTAATTGTTTTTAGGAACTAAATAAATTAGTCCTAGCACTTAGTTTATAATGTCAAAAATTTATTTTAATCAATAATTAAAATGTAGTTTAAACTAAATCGACTAAAGGGTCGATTAAATCCATAATGAAAATCGTCCTGTAAGGTTTAATCTCCAAACCTATATCAGATTAAACTCCAAAAATAATAATAAAATTTTAAACATCATTTTTAAATATACCCTTATGTTTATCAAAAACATATATTTACCCATATGTTTATAAAACATATATAAAATGTAAACACCTAGTACAATAAATAATTCTACAATTTGTCCAATTCATATTCTTAACCACACACACACACACACACACACACACACATATGTTTTCACTTTATTATAAGTTATCCATGCAAATCCTAACTTTATTATTATAAAAATAAAGCCCTTTCTATTTCGTTCATTCCTTATTACTTACTTTACTTTTCGAATACCCTAACCCAAACTGGGTTAGGGTTTCAATTTTTTTTTTTTGATGCAGGGGGGCCGAGCGAATGACAGTGGTGGAGGTGGTGGCCATGGGGGGCTCCCCGCAGGGACGACCGCAACCGAGCCTTGTGGGTTGCATCCCACAGAGGCGGCCTTAGCTGCCGCTGTGAGGCACAGCCCGTAGGCCCAATGACATCGTCGCTGTGGGGTATCGCCCACAGTGGGGGCCAAAGCCTCCCACTGTGGGTGGCAGATGCCACCGCTGCTAGGGGGTCATCGCCCACTATGTTGGGGGGGGGAGCCCTTACCAAAGGTTTTAATGATTTTTTTTTTTAAATCTTTTATTTCATGTTAAAAATTTTTTCTTTAAATTAAATATATATATATGCATGCTAAAAATAGGTGTAGTATATATATATATATATATATATATATATTAGATGCTTTTGATACCCAGGCTAACTCTATTATGCAAAAATACAGATATCATATTTTTTTAAATTTTTTTTTAAAGATAAAAAAAAACTTTTTAAAATAGATTGATTTAAATATGCTGATTTAAATCAATGTATTTTTTTAAAAAAATTAAATACCATAAAATAGAGGTAAACTATTTGATTTTAGATTTATTTTCTGCAATTAAATGATTGATAGAATTCCATAAAATTAAATAGCAACTATATAAGTAGGATATTATTAAATTAAATAGACTATTTAACTCTAGATTTTATTTTCTACAAATAAGTAAATGACAGTGTTTAATAATTTTAACAGCAACTATATAAATGACAAAATTCAATAAATTTAACAGCAACTAAATAAATGTGTTAATATTTAAATTTATCCTTAGAGATATGCATAGGAAATAAATAGATTCTTTTATTCTCAAAATTAACATGCAAAATAAACTTTCATTTTTAAAACTAACATGCATACTACTAATAGTAACTATAAGGAACTTAATCAAAGATAGACATTTCCTTTTTTTTTGCAACCAATTAATACTTAACAAAAATAATGCATTTCTTTAGAGTACATTTAAAATCCATTATAGCCATCATTATAAATGGGTGTGATACCCAACTAGTCTCTCATTTCTATTAAATGAGGACTTTAATTAAAATAAATACATTTTCTTTTCAAGTAATTACAACACATAGTTTCCCTTTCACATTGCTGCAACTTAAAATATAAACTATTCCATTCCCAAATATTTTTCTACAAACAATAATTCCAGCAACTTCTACTTGTATTTTATTTTTCTTTCTTCCAACAACCTGCAAATAAATCATAGGCTATGACCATGGAGCGCTCACCTCCTAGCCTAGGCTAACTAGAAGCCACCCCCGAGCTTGGAGAACCAAGCCCTAGATAGGTTACACACATGCAAACATAACAAGCAGGGGAAAAGAAGCACAACATCATATTCCCAACCAAGGCTACACTGCACCACACAATGTGATGTCTATTTAAGGGTGGTAGTGGACCAAATACCCTGAGGAGACTACAATTATGGTAAAACATAAAGCCACCTCATTTAAAACAAAGATATATAATAAGTATAATAACCCCATATCCTTATGCCCCCCAAGGCATTCATGCCTTATTTCCCTCCTTATGACCCCCAAATGCATAAACAAGCCATGCAGCAAGGGTCACATAAATATCCCTTGAGATCACTCTCATAACAAGAGCCTCTCACTCGAGGGCTGTCAAACTTCTACCACCCACAAGACCATCTTCTCTCCCAAGAGTAGGAGGCCTTGGTTACTCCCAAAACACAGAATGCATACAAGAAATCAAAGACATAATGCGTAATAAAAAAATTTTCAAAATAAAATGCAAGAGAAGAACTTTTTCCACACAAACAATCCTTCCAAAATAACATGCAACATGAAAGAAAACAAGAAGAAGTTAAACCAACCTTCAATCTGCCCAAAGGTATGCTAGTCTAGTTAAGGATGAGCAGCCCAAGTCCACAATTCCTTGCTTCTCTACACTTAGCCAAATTCTTAAACCAAATCTATCTTTTCTTTCAAAATTGTCGTGTCTCCAAAAATGGAGAGTGGGTGATTACCCACAAAATCTCTCATTCTTGCCTAAGAAGACCTCAATGAGAGTTCTCATAGGTTTCTAAAATTGAAAAAGGAAAAAGTCTAAAAAAAATCAAAAAAGGATCTCTCATCAAAAAGGAAAGTTAACTAACCTAGATGATGCCTTCTAAATTCAATTTTTGCACATCTTAGAAAACTCACTTTTTGGGATGACTAAACAGTCACATGGGAGTTGTCACATGCCTAAAATTACTCCTAAATAGTCACAAAGTAATCCTATTCTAGAATCATATAGAGTTCTATGTCTATAATGCATAGAAATGAAGCATCAATATATATCAATGTTATCCAAATCATGAAATCATATAAGTTCAAAATCCATAATGTATAAAAATAAAGCAACTATAATAGTCTCAACATGAAAAATACGGAAATGCTAGGATGAGTCGAGGTAGGGTCTCACAAACACTTTTTAGATTTTTCTCATGAGTATTGCCATCAATTGCAAAGGGGGAGATTGTTGGAAAATGCACACTCCAATGAGAAATTGTAGGTGATTGAAGGTTTTGTCAGTGATGGCAACCTTGCAATCATATGATACTGGCAAGACAATTATACTGATACCAGCAACGACAAACTCTACACCGGCACTCAGGCCGACAAGAATTTTATTTTTAATATATTTTGTAATTAATTGTAAAATCATTGTAAGCTGACATGGTGAGTTGTAAGATGACTCATATATGTATGAGGTCATTATAGAACATTTAGGAATGAAGAACAGATGAAATAATGCAGAGCTAATATGTGAATTTTAGGTTAAGGGTTTATGTATGTAGCAAAGCTAAAACCGGTACTGGATCTGGCATAGCAGATTCTATTTTGAAGCAGTACAAGGCATTGGATTATTATAATCCATTTTTGTAAGTCAGTGTGACTTCCTTTTGTAATAGAGCAGTGAGCTCTAGGCACTTGGGCTTCCTGCATGTGCAGGACCCTATTGTAGTAGTAATATTCCCTTATTGGCTAGTAATTGAATATCGTGGGTCACAAATCCCACTAAGGTTTTTGCCACATTGGGTTTCTTCATTAAACTACTGTGTTATGGTGTGCTCTTCATGTGGTTATTGTTTTTACTGTTTATTGCATTACTTTTGATTTACCGGTACACCATATTGACATGATTTACATGTTTAAAATCAAGTAAATCCTTAAACCGGTTAGATACTGATTCAGCCCCCTCTCAGTATCTTTGGGAATCCTAACAGGATCTACTAGTAACTGCCTAGATTAACAATAGCATTAAGGCTCTGACAAACACCTTCTCTGCTGCAATGAATAAATATTTCAATGAATTTTAGAAGAAAATGAGTATGATAGTAAGATTGCCCGAGGATGTGGTAAAACACTTCTCTAAGGACATTATTTTCATAGTTACAACTGATTTCTATCTGATGGAGGCTATTGAGCCTAGAGAAGAGGAAATGGAAGACATGAGCAATGAAGTCAATTATGACATTGATCGGTTATGCCAATAACCTATTGGCATCTCGAGTGGATAAAAAGAAGACAAAATTGGATACAGTTGAATCTCAAATTGCGAAAGCTAGAACAAGTAGTGTTCCAACCACTAGTGGTAAAGGTAAGAGGAAGAAGGCTGAGCAAGCACCTCTGGTGATAAAAAGTATAAGAGTGACATGAAGTGTCCAAACCAAGAAGGAACCAAAACCTAAAGTATATGTAAAGAAGCCGACTACATCAAAGAAAAGAGGTCAAAAACTGATTCTCCAAGAAGAATCTGAAAGTACTGATACAAAGGAGGAGCCCAAGAAAATGAAAACAACTGGTAAAGTGGCCAAACTAGTGAAAGAAGTGCCAAAGGAAACTGTGCCTATTAATGTCTTAACTTTCAATCTTGAGACTAATTTTGAGAGAATGATGAAGACATTAGGAATAACAAATTTGATAATGTCAAAGATCATTTTGATTCATTTAGTGAAGATGAAAAGGAAGAAATTATTCAATAGGTAATCAATTATTTGTGCCATTACAATAGATTACCTCATGATCTTGAAAAGGATATTTCTAATTCCTTATATACTATTCTTTTGAATAAATGGGAGGAAGCTGTAAAGAAAGAAAACTAAATAATAAATGGATGTATTTGTGCAATATTTCTCTGATCTATCAAAAGATGAGTTAAATAAACTGATTGATAAGTACAAAGTCCAATTTGCTTTTAAGAGAAGAAGATTGAAGCTACTTAGTGGAAAGGTGCAACCTGTTTAATTGAGATTCACTAGATTGCTCATAATATCCAATGGATGCAAGAGCTTATATATTCTTCTAAGGATGATAAAGATAGTGTTGATGTACCTAAAATGGATGATGAAGAAGTTGTACAAGCTGATGTTGTCTATCTTGTCAAGAAGAAGGATGACACTATTTCCCAATGATTCATACTTGTTGATGATATTCAGGATTCAATCGATCTATCTAGAGATATTATTGTACCAAATATGCATCCACCTAAAATTACTGACTCACAGGTTACCATAGTTGAGATATGAGCAACTCAACCAGGAGTGGACATTCCACCAACCAAGAAACAACCAGTGAAACCCCAACTCCCATCGGTTTCACAAGACACTCTAGAAGGAATCTGATGAAAAAGTTGATACACAAATTTCTGAGTAGGAAACATAGGAAGAATAGGAGAAAGAGAAGATTAATAAGGTAACATTTATTGAACTGGTAAAATCATTAGTCATATAGCAGACATGATGATGATGATGACTCATTAGGCATCTTAAGGCCTATAATTGTTGATAACATGAGTGCATCTAAAATGATGAATATTGCAATTGTCATGTAATCTAGGGCACACAAGAAGAGAATTAAAGAATAGAGAATAGAAGCATAAACTATCTAGAATGTTGTGGGTATTCTGACAAATCTGCTACCAGAAACTGCTACAGGGAATTTGACAACTCCTATTTACAAACTTGGTCAATTGGTTGCTGATGCATCTGACCAACTTAAGTCCCTAGAGGAAGCAATGCAAAATTATGCTAAGAAGAGTTACAGGAAGAAGTGTGGAGAGTAGCTTATGAAAGAGATTGATACATGAAAAATTTATCTATCTCTTAATAAAGATTTATTAAGAAAATCTATTGAATTAGGAGGAGAAATTATTGCCTCTACTTCTAATATTTCATTTTTTATTCTGATATCAATAAGAGGTGATTTGAAATAGAGAAAGAGCTAGAGAAGATATGCAATGCATATGCACCACTACAAGATTCTATTTTTGCTTTTGGCAAATCTATGGATGATTTGCAAAATAGGTTAGATATCTATGATTTTGAAAAGGTAAAAAGATTTAGGCCCCTAAAGGTATTGAAGAATCTACTCAGACCCCAAGTGGACATACTGCAAAGAGCATACCAGAATGCAGAAGAAATTTTGGCTACTTTAGAGACATGTACACTTGATTCAATGGAAGAGTTCTGTACTCAGATTATTACCACAGTTGAGATCATTGAGAACTTGTCAGAGACATGGGAAAATGCTTTTTCTCAATTGCAGAGTAACTTTAGTGAAATTTTTCTAAGGATAGCACTGCATACATCTTGATTCAAATTTTCAAGTTTTTGTATATGAAAAACATTTTGCTACAAATTTATATATATGTGTATTTTGCTTTTTAATTTGGCATTGTTGTCAAAGGTCGAGTAGAAATATGTATGTGTTGTGAAAATTTTGTATGTTGTATGTAGTAAGGGGGAGTATATGTATGTGTACAATTTTTTTTTGTAATCACACTTAGCGGTATTGCTGTAAAATTTTCTAAGTATTGCCATCAATAAAAAAGGGGGAGATTGTTGGCTTGATGATGATTGCAATGAATAACTTCATAATATGTTGTCATTGATGAAATACATACACACATATGTTCATATTATCTACCGGTGTGACTTCAAAGTTGTTTATATTGCAACCGGTATACTAAGAGGTTTATATCAAACCGGTACATGGCAACAATTGGTATATGCATGGAGATAACCAGTGGATATACATAACTCAACATCAACCTAAAGATCTCATGGATATTATCAAAGGATCATTGAAGGACAAATGGTTTATATGTTTAACTCCAATCAGTATTGTTGTACCAACTGGTATTCATTGATTATGTGATGTTATATCACTAGTCGGGATGAGTTATCCTTATTGACAATTTTTGGTGGTATTTTTGTGATGAGTTATGAAAGAATGACTAGATACATTGCACCTAGGAAACTGTGTTATGATTTCTAGAGAACGACCTGAAATCTAAATGTCTATATATTGACATCACAATGAATTATTTTGTATGAGTGAAGGAGATATGTTATACGAAAAGGAAGAAGTGTTAAGTTGCAGAGTATGGTGGTAATGAAGTGTTAAGTGCATAGAAGAGGATCTATTCAAGAAAGTTGTGCTACTACTAGATCACACCACCTGTTGTTTTCTAATCACAATAACAGTGAAATCCCCTAACCGGGTAAGCTCTAATAAGCTTCATTGTACAAATCCTCTATCTAGGTGATCCATTACTTTGGAATTAGGAATCCTCCACCGAGGTTACTCCTTACAGGGTACTACCTTTTACAAGGTATAGCTTTTAACTAAGCTTTGAGATCTTTAATAGGATTCACTCCTAGCAGAGAAACTTTTGGTAGACCTTAACCAGTAAATTATCTATTACTGCAAATAGTTAACTTGTGAGTCCCATCTCACCATGGTTTTTCCCATTTGGATTTTCCATGTATAAACACTTGTGTTATGATGGATGATTTACTTATTGTGGATGAAATTATATCATTTTTTATTGCATGCATATTTTTTAACAAACTTGTTAAGTATATCTATCGGTCAAAGTTTAAAGTAGTATTGATTTTGGTGTCACTCATTCACCCCCCCTCTCAGTGCTTTACAAGTCCATCACCCCTAAGTAGTAATCCTTTCAACTTCTTCCATCTTCAAGTTTTCATTTACCCTTTCCATGAATGCATTAATCCTTTCATATTCTTCCATCTTCAAGTTTTCATATCTCACCCAGTAACCATCAAGTTTAGCAATCTTAATAGTAGGGTCACCTTCATTAAGAGTCTCCAACTTGTCCCATATAGCCTTTGCTGATGATTTTTCAATTAATCCCATTATTTCCTGATCAGAAAGTGCACACAAGAGGGCTTCTCTAGCTCTACAATCATTCTCAAGATCTTTATCCAAGTTTGCCAAAGGAGGATTGCCACATGCCGAATTAAAAGGAGTAATACCATTCTCTATGATTTCCCAAATTCCCTTATCGAGACATCTCAAATGAGTCTCCATCTGAATCTTCCACACTCTGTAATTTGTTCCATCAAGCTTAGGAATTTCTCTCCAAAAGATAGGAATAGATGACCTAGATGAACTTGAATTGTTAGTTAGCATAGGATCTTCCTGAAGTGGTTAAGCTTGTGTAGAGAGGACCAGTGCACTGATACCAATTGTTAGACACTTGAAATAACTAAAAGACAATTGAGAGAGGGGGGGTGAATCAGTTGTCACCAGATTACCAAAATAGAAGATATACCAATTAAGCATAAACAACAATTAGAAAATAAATACTATCCACATGACACCAATATTTGTATGTGGAAAACCCGATAAATAGAAAAACCAGTGCGGGAAGCCTACCCACTATCAGATAATACTTCTATAGTAAGCATGTGATCGCAAATGAGGGGCCTACACTTGAAGGAAGGCCAACAACCTAGAAAATACTTCTCATTACAAAAGGAGTCTCATTGACTACATAAAATTCAGATTACAATTCGGAAGAGAGAATGAATTGCAATGCTAGCATCTCTTATGCTTGAGTATAGTTCCCATTATGCTCAATACCAAAGGACTAATTCCTCTTACATAAACCCAAATCGATCACCAATGATCAACTAAATCATCTGCATGAATGATTATTACATTATTTTCTTCCATACCATATCCATATCTATTGTACAATGAGATCTTACATCATATATATACAAATCTTCAACCACAAACAATAAGGTCGATCACCAAATAATAAAGAAATTACATAATTACAAAATATGTCATCCTATGACAAAAAAAAAAATATCCAACCCATAAGACATCCTGAAAATACATCGAGAAGATCAAACAACACATTACATTAAGTCGGCCGATAACCCAAATAATATCAAATGCAATTTAGGTCCACACACACTAAAGCAATGATCCCAATCAACCAGGTCTCTAACATGATCACCATCAGCATCTTGAATCTCTACTAGAATCTACACCAACACTACTTATGCATAATATCAAAATATCTTCAACAAAGATTTGTCGGTGAAACCCTCACCAGATCAACAAACCAAGCTTACCAGCATACAGGATAGCATTCAATCACCAAATCAAAAACAACTGACTGAACATGAATCTAAGTAGCATGAATAGAATATCTAATCCAATTCTATAAGTCAAAACATACTGGAGCATACCAGATCATCATGATCTAAACAACCAAAAACCAAACATCCTACTGAGACTAGAAGGATACCAGTAAAGTAGCCAAAATAGCTAGTGTTGACATCAATGACAAAACATGAATGCAACACATTATCAATCCCTCCAAATGGCTAGCACCAATAATATCATTTATTTTAGAAGAAGGATGAGGAACCACCCATTGTAAGGCTTCTTGAATTGACTCATGGTATGAAGGTAAGGTTTGAATCAAGTCCCAAAGGGAGATCTTAGCTAAGATATCATGGAGTTTCTCAACAAGACTAGGTTCCTTACTAACATGTTTCTTAGGATGAGGGGGGAAAGGAAGACAAGTTGGAATAACATTGGAATCTTTCTTTTTCACACAAGCATTAAATGTGTGATGTATTTCAGAAACACATTTTTGTTCTAGTTGTCTTTCCATATCACCTCTTTCATATATGTATTATGAAACTTTAAGGATATTGAGAGGTTTCTTGTGCCTAGGATTCTGATAAAAAGAAACATCAATTGTATTAACTTGATTAGGTTCTTTGTTCTCCAAGGATATATATGTTAGATTCAATGACAATCCCAAAGACACTAAGAGAGGGGGTGAATCAGTGTCTAACCGTTTAGCAAAATATTTAAACTTATTTATAACTTTGCAACCCAAAACAGTGTACCAGTAAATAAGAATGAATGCAGTAAACATAAATAATAGAGACAACATAAAAACACACCATAACACAAGATATTTAATGAGGAAAACCGATGTGGGAAAAACCTTGGTGGGATTTGTGACCCACAATATTTACTCATTGGCCAATGAATAAATACTACTTATAATAGGGGTCTACACATGTAGGGAGGCCAATAGCCTAGAGCTCACTGCTCAATAAAGAGTCACACTGACTACAAAATGAATTATCAAATCTAATACAATGTACTACTCAAAACAACATCTCTAATGCCAAGTTAAATACTCGTTTAGGATCAGTCTATAACTAAAACCTTCATTGTCAATTATATCACCTTGTTTGATAAAATTGTCTCGTCACCTACTACAATTCCTTATCTCTCTCTCTCTCTTCTCATATCAAAATGACATATAAGATCTCATACATATATGAGTCTTTTAAAGTATACCATGTTCACTTACAAAAGATAATTACATTACAAAACAATTCATATAAACAAAAACTTTATCCCATGTCGGATGGAGTGTCGGTATGCTTTGTTGTTGATGTAATCTGAATGCCAGCAAAGTGCTTGCTAGTGCTGGTGTATGAAGTTTGTGAGGCTGGGCATGTAGAAACCAATTGTCAATGACTTTCTAGTTGGTTGCCAAATGGTTGCCAGATGGTTTCCATCAATGACAACATCAACTATTCTCATAAGAGTGTAGAATGCCAACAATCTCCCCCTTTGGCATTGATGGCAACACTCATGAGAAAAATCAAAACAGTTATCCAAAAACTGAAATCCAAAAAGATGTGCTCCCCTGAGCAATTGATCTCCTCTATACATGCATTTTTCTCTCCACTACTCCCTCTTTGACATAAATGACAAAGGATGTCATAAATAATGAAAAGAGTACAAAAATATTACCTCAAGGTTTGTAACTGGTTGGTTACAATCTGAAAGATGTCTGCCAAAATCATATTTAGACTCTGGATAAATTTGTTGCTGTCATCTAAAGTTGCCTCAGTTTGCTGGATCATACCTGTGAGATAGTGCATTTGCTGCTCCAGTGATCATTCTCCTTGTACTTTTTCCTTAGATAATTCAAATCTTTGAGTAATTAGATTATCCATCCTCAGACCAAGTTTGTCTTTTAGTTCCTAGGAATTAGACCTTATTCTTGAATTCTCTTTCTCAAGTTTTTCTAATTTCTCCTCAAAACCTTCCATTTCTTGCTCAAAAACTGATATAAGTCTGGATGAACCTATAATATTATCCACAATGTCATCAATTTCCTTCTTTGTCTTCTTTATCTCCTTATTAATGTCCTCAGTCAAACAGTGAGGTTTACATGCTTCCCTATATAGCTCCTTATACTCTAAAATTGTACAATTGAGTACCGGTAAAAGTGTATCTACATGATCGGTACATTTCTTTATGGTGTTTTCAAAGAATGTGTTTTTCTCCTTTTCAACTCTCTCCTTTATGATATCCTCATTCACCTTGTCTATAGTTATAACATTATCAGAAATGAATTTGGACAAAGTGTCCAATTTACCTAAAGAATCCTTAATGTGATCTATTTGAAATGTAGGTGCTATCATCTTTAGAATAGGTAAAGTGTTATCAATTCCCTTAAAAGCCAATATATTGCAATAAGTTATCCTCTTAATGGAATCCAAAAGTACCTATAGGATATTGGTAGGTCTGAATTCACCTATAGATGTACTCAGTTTTTCTATAGATTTCATCACAACAAATGTCTAACCAATCACCTTCACTATATCCTCTTTGCTTCCATCAGATGGATCCACTTCCCTTGTATTTTCCTCTGGTGGATATGTCTATGTTTGCACCTCAAACTTTAATGGTTTCTCACTCTGATAAGGTTTATCTATAATTGCTGGTGTTACAGACTCAACATGAACCTCTGCCTCAATTTGTTTCTCTGAAAGTTCTACTGTCAGTTTCTCAATCTACAGTGGTCCTGCGCTAGTACCTTTGTCTTTTGTAGGATTTTTAGTCTCTGTCAGTTGCTCTATTTGGGCTATTATCTCAGTTTCTTGAGAGTCAACTATTTGGGCCAGTTTCTCTGAAATCTTACTATTATCATCATTATCTATCTTAACCTCTGAAGTTTCCTTGTCCACAACAATGTTTACCTCTTAAATATACACATTCATGGTAAAGAGTATCTCAGACTCTGGATTACTATTGTCATGTGTTATACATTTAGTATCAGTAACTGGTGGATCTTCCTTGTGTATCGGTGGTGTATCCAAAGGTGGCGATGGAAGATTATATGTAACCTTTATGTTTGGAATACCACCAACTTTTCCTTTACCCTTGTCCTTGTCTTTCTGATATACTTTGAATGTCATTTTAGATCTGCTCCTTTCCTCTTCCTTTTCCTTTTCTACAAAGAATATATCCCATTTGTCTGCAGTCTCATCTAAAATTTCTTTTACCCTTTCAGCCATCAGGCTCACTTTTTAGTGTCCACTAACAAATACAGATTGGTTAGCTTCAGAGATAAGTTCATCTATTTCTTCCTTGGATTTTACCAGATGTGTAGCTAAGAGTGCTTCAAATTTCAAATTTTTATCCAATTCCATCACAGATAGCCTTTTGGCTTCAAGTTTCATGTATAGATCATTTGGAATCTCATCAATCACTTATATCAACACTTTCATGTAAATGTCTAGTGCAAAATAATACTTTCTTCAATTTTACTTTTGTCAGAATTATTAGAAGAAATATACCATTTATTCACATTAGATAGATTACCTTCCTCTATTATCTCATTTAGTAAATCATTCAATGTGGGTGTAACCGGTGTTTGTTTCTTCTTAGGTGTAAATTTCTTCTTCAATTCCCTAACTCCCTGTTATTTCTTTCTTAGCATCTTGGTTTTCTTAGGTGAAGGAGAGGGTACCAGTGAGGGTTTTCTCTTCCTTTATACTCTTTTAAACTCAGTAGCCTTACCACTATCAGTATCAGAGGATGTTACAACCAATGAAACATGTGCTTCA
Organism: Cryptomeria japonica; assembly: GCF_030272615.1. Taxonomy (NCBI): domain Eukaryota; kingdom Viridiplantae; phylum Streptophyta; class Pinopsida; order Cupressales; family Cupressaceae; genus Cryptomeria; species Cryptomeria japonica. The sequence goes on along the minus strand of NC_081411.1, from coordinate 707,439,441 downwards.
GGTTGTAGTCCTTCAAGCTCACTGGCTGATATACCACTGATGCTCATAATATTTTCTTTTATTTCCTTTACCTTCTTGGAGGCATCTCTAATGAATTTTTCTCTTCTCTTAGTCCTTTTCTACATAGATATATTGCTATCTATGGTTCCTGCATTTCCAAAGAATTTCTCAGAGGGCTCTCTTGGTGCATCAAGTAGAGCTTTAGCATAAGTTTCCAAAATAGGTAGGTCTACCTCATATCCTTATCTTTGTAACCCAAATAGTTCTAGGTCTTACTACTTCCATCCAAGTTTCATCTCTCTTAATAACAAAGAAAACATCCTTGTCATATTTGTCAACTGTGTTCTGTGTTAGTCTCTCTCTTGCTCTCATCTTAGATTGGAATATTTTGAAGTAGTCTGTAATGTTCATACATTGTTAGTACCCATACCAGTGAAAGCATCTTGTATCTGTCTTCCTACCGGGATGTCATAACCAAAATCCTTGTGACCTATGCCAGGTATCTCCTTGGTAAAGTATAACACTAGGCATACTAGTAGGTTTCCAAAATAGAAAGTACCTTTCTTGTCTCCCTTAATCTTCTTCAAGTTATCAATTAGCTCATCCTTAAGCCATTCACATACATCAATCTTAACATTATTGTTTACCATCTCATATGCACTGTGAATACATAGGCTAGAAATAAAATTCAATTTATTTGCATGACTATCTTTGTAACCTAGTACCATACTCACATATCTTACATTTATGTCCTTAACATCATTCACTCTAAGTGACCTGTTTTCAGATGTTGCTCTGGTTAAATCCACAACTCCTCTATTAGGCATCTTCTTGGTTTTATCGGGCCTACTACCGATTGAAGGTAAACCAATAACTGCCTTAATTGCATCCTTGGTTATCTTGCAAATTGATTCTAACCACATGACTTCTCCATGGACTCTGCTTAATACAAGTCTAACAACTTCCTTTAGAAATTCGTGAATGCTCAGAATCTCTACAAAACCTAAATTTTCCACAACCTTGTGTTCAGATTTGATAACACCATGTTCATCAGTAATGACCTCATTAAACATTTTCTTCAACTCTCCAGTCCCTAGGTTTTCTATGGTGCAATGTATGTAAATTCTAGGGTCTTCTACAAATGCTACACCCTTTGGTATTTTTGAAAAAGATCGTACATAGTCATCTTGTTTTTCAATCTTGAGGATAATCTTGAATACGGGTCTAGGGCTATTAACATTTTCTACAATGATAGGGTTCAAAATAAAATTTGGAATAGAAGATGAGGAAGCCATTTCAAAGATAAATACCTCTAAATCAAAATTCTAAATGCTTGAAAATCACTTCGTAGCTTCACCTTAGAATGCCTTGCTCAATTTTGTGCTCTCTGATCGTTTGAATGCTCGGTGAGTTCGAAATGAGGGTTTCATAGTGCTTTATAGACAAAAAGGTTATTTAAAACTACATTAAATGCTTGTTGGTTAAGTGAAAACTTAACACATCCGTTGGTAAAGAAGATATGTATCTTCTTACCATCAACCGAGGTTAGAATGCATGATTTTCAACTTGTTGCAATACCCCTAAGGATTATTTCTAAGTTAGATGAAGAATCCCCTACCAGTGGAGGATTACTCTATTCTACTGGTGCAGAGAGAGTTTCATCAGTTCTCTGATCACTCTTCTTAATCCATTGTTTTGAAAATTCTTGCTTAACTTCATCTACCTTTTCTTTGCCCTTCAAACTAGATCCTTTGTTGTTTGTTGATGCATTCTTACTTCTATAGAATTTAGCAATATGTCCAATCTTGTTGCATGTATAACAAGTTACATTATTCCTCTGAATAGCCTTTCCATACCCTTGACTTTGCGATCTACATTGATTAGATAAATGCCCAAATCTTCCACAAACATAGCATTTCACATTCATTCTTCAATTTTCTGAATTATGACCAACTTTGTTGCATTTGGAACATTGACCAGTGGGTTAGTTCATATTCTAATTATTTCTAAATCTACACTGATTTGCTCTATGACCATATTTGTTGCAATTAAAACATTTACCATTAAATTTATAAGCATTAGGTTGTCTTACCAATTTGTTTAGACCTTGATTGTTTGCAGTACCAAAACTTTCTCCATGTTCAAATCCAAGTCCATTAGTATCCCCATCAAGTTTCTATCTATTAAGAATGTCATCAAGTTCTTCTTAACTTTTCTTGAATTTGTCTTTGTGTTTATTTGTAGTAACCAACTCATTTTCCAGAATTCCAACTTGTCTTACAAGCTCATCTTTATCATGTTGCATGTGAATCGGATTAGTCTTGAGCATATCATTTTCATGACCAAGTCTCAGATTTTCATTTCTAGCATCATTAAGTCTCCTAGCCAATTCTTCTTCATTCTTCTTCCTATCTTCAATATCCTTACATAACCTCATAGTCATATCTTGCATTTCATTCTTCATGTTACTGTTCTCTTGTCTCAACTTGTTCGCAATGTCTCTAAGAGTTTCTTTTTCATCATCATCATTCTGCATCTTCTCATGAAGTTCTTTTATTTTATTTTGTGCTATAACAAAGTTCTCCTAAAGTCCTTTAATGATTTTGTATGCAATCCTCAGATCATCTTTAAGTTTGATATTCTTCATATTTTTTGCATCAAAATCTTCAAGAGCTCCTTCCAACTGTTTTCTTAAGTTCTCCATCTATACAAGTGTCAAAATCTCCCTCAAGCTATTTGGATTTTAAAAATAGAGGACCAGGGTCTAATATCAATTGTTAGATTCAATGACAGTCCCAAAGACACTGAGAGGGGGGGTGAATTACTGTCTAACCAGCTAGTAGAATATTTAAACTTATTTATAACTTTGCAACCCAAAACAATGTATTAGTAAATAAGAATTAATGCAGTAAACAAAAATAATAGAGACAATATAGAAACATACGATAACACAATATATATAACAAGGAAATCCGATGTGGGGAAAACCTCAGTGGGATTTGTGACCCACAATATTTACTCACTAGCCAATGAATAAATACTACTTGCAATAGGAGTCTACACATGCAGGGAGGCCAACAACCTAGATCTCACTACTCAATAAAGAGTCACACTAACTACAAAATAGATTATCAAATCCAATACAATGTACTACTCAAAACAACATCTCTCATGCCAGGTTCAGTACCGTTTTAGGCCCAGTATATAACCAAAACCTTCATCGTCAACTATATCACCTTGTACAATAAGATTGTCTCATGAGCTACTACAATTCCTTATCTCTCTTTGTCTCATATTAGAATGACTTATAAGATCTCATACATATATGAGTCTTTTAAAATATACCATGTTGGCTTACAAAAGATAATTACATTACAAAACAATTCATATAAACAAAAACTTTATCCCATGTCGGCTAGAGTGTTGGTATGCTTTATTGCCGGTGTAATCTGAATGCTAGTGAAGTGTCTACCGGTGCATGAAGTTTGTGATGTTGGGTATGTAGAAACCAATTGTTGGTGACTTGTCAATTAGTTGCCAAATGGTTTCCAGATGGTTGCCATCAATGCGAACATCAACTATTCTCATAAGAGTGTAGAATGCCAACAACATATTTATAGGAGAAAGTATCAAGGATATTGCTAGTGATTGCATCTTCTAGTGGTAAACTCATTGAAATGAAAAGAGGGTATGGTATCACTAGGAAAGGTAGCTACAATATCATCCACTTGCATCAAATGATCAAATTGAGGGAGGTACATTTTAGGAGAAAGATGAACATCATTCATCAAAGGTTCATTATTATGAGGCAGATATTTGGAAGAAGTGCTCATAACCTCTTCTTGAATGAATGTGTCCTCCTTGGTAGGACCAGATTTGGGATAAGGTAAATCATAGCTATAGATGAAAATAATAGCTAAGTTTTCATCATGAAAATCTATAAATGTCGTACTCTGTGAAGTGTACCTGTACCTGCAAACACAATGCACTCAATAAGTCATTACAAGCATGGTTATAAGATTGAATCAATGAAATGAAAAGCCACAGCTAATTGACTTATTGCCTCCTAGTAAATGTGAGTATGAAAATGCTCTCAGATCTGATTATGCATATTCCAGTGACTTTACTACACTTGGAGGATTTGAATGCTGAAAATGCATGATCTAGCAAGAATAGCATGATTAAGCTATATGAGTTCATGATTGATCTAGAAAATGAACTAGAATGAAGATGCAATTAAGCTAAAATGAGCATGATAACATTGCTAAAACTGATAAACTAGAAGCTAGATGTCTATAATAACAATGCATAAGATGAAAATGAGATGGATCCATATTGCTCAAAATGAGGTCTATTTATAGGATTTTCCAAGGCCAAGGGTGAGTTGGCATGAATCAACGATTGAGATTGATCTGAAGATATCAATGGTTAAATTGAAGGAGATTGGCAAAGGGAGTTGGATTAAAGTGAACATCTGTCATCTCTATGGTGACAAGTGTCAAGAGGCTTCTAGAAGGAGTTAGATGAAAGGGAACACTTAGTGACAAGTGTCTCAAGGTTCTAGAAGATGTTGGATGAAAGGGGACATGGTGGTAGGTAGAATGGGCTAGGTTTAGGAATGGTTAGATTTAGGAGTGGTAGAAGTTAGGAGAATTTGAATTTAAAAATTCAAATAATATGAAAAAGGATAATTAATTTCAACAACTCATGATTTGATTTGTTTTAATTAATTAGGGGATTAGAAGAAATGATTTTGGATGAGGGAATTAATTAATTTGAATTAGTTAATTAAAGGGGTGGAATGAACCTGTTTAATAAATCCTTAGATTTATTAATAAGTAGATGAAAGGGGAAATTTAATCAAATTGCTTAGTGAATTCAATTAAATTGGGAAGGAGGATTGATTAAATAATTTCTTATTTAATTAATTATCTTGAGACCATTTTTAGGTGTATACATTTTGCCCGTCTTTGAAGCGAGGTGTGATGACGTGTTGATTCAAAGAATAATCTCATTTTGATGATGGTATTGATTTGATAGGATGCCCCAGCTCTTGATTGCTAAATTCTGGTATGATGATGCCCCCTCGAGAGATCAATTGAGATAATTGATCTTTGGAGTTTTTACAAGATTGATATCCCGATAGATTTGATTTGATTTTTGCAATTGTGGTTGATGAAAGTGTGAGTTCTTCGATTAGCTTGATTGCTTAGATTGATAAGATTGAAAAATCTTGATTGATTAGATTCAGTCTGGTTTCAGGAAGGATTCATCCTGTATAAGACAACAATGATCAAAGCGTCTAGTTTTAGGAAGGATTCATCGTGTATAAGACAAGATCAGAACGTCTAGTTTCAGGAAGGATACATCCTATATAAGACACGAAACAAAATTAGATCATCTAGTTTCAGGAAGGATTCATCCTATATAAGACATGATAAAATTGATTAGGTTTGATTGATTGATTTGATTTGATAAGGTCAATAGATAAGGAACTGACAGTTTGTTGAGAGCAAGTTGCTGAAATATTTGGATATGCTGATTGTTGATTCTGTTGAGAGAGACAACATAAGATTTGAGCTAGGCTGATAATATCATGAGAGAGATGAGTCATCATTCTGATTGCGTATACACTTGTGATGATACTTTGATGATTCCTACAATAGATTTAGCCTTGGATAAAAGGAGCTTATAGGATCCCATGCAAGAATGAAATGCAAGCTAGAATGCAATGGAATACAAAGCTATGACTCGACTAATCACTGGATTATTTTGCATTTTTGTCACCATTGAGATTTTCAAATGTGGGAAGTGAGTGCAAAAATAGATGGTATAATTAAACCATGATGACCTGGGCACTTCTTTCCTGGATTTTGATATAGCAAGTTAACATAAGCATCAAGGTATAATTGAACCAAGATGACCTGAGTGTTGTTTGCGTAAAATAGGTAGTATTAATCATTTTAATATGCAAATTGGAAATGTCTTCAATGATATTCTGATGATCATGTCCCGAGACAAATTTGCACATATTAATGATCAATTTTCAGACAACAAACAAGAAAAAAATCATGTTTCTTCCTTGTTCCTCTAGTCAAAGACATCCTGGAGTCACTCAGAAATCATGATAGCGAAAATCAATATAGAAAAGTTAAACAATCATGTTACAATCATTATTCAAAAGATATTATGTGTGATGTGCTTAGATTGACTTCGTGATGACTTGATAGTTGATAGTTTGATCTCGTTTTCAATGTTGGATGTGTCTTGGTTTTCTCTTGATAAATTGCTTGTTCTACTTGTTTGGTTAAGCTCAAAATTGATCAAAAGTTTTGTTTGCCCCTAGCTAGGTGTAGGATTTTGCCCCAAGCTTAGAAACAAAGTTGTTATGATGTATCCAGTGATCCAAACCATGGTAAGAAGCCACTTAGGAAGTCTGCGTATGTATAAAGGCTTTATGATGGTCATGTATAGCGTTGATGGAAGAATGAATGCATGAACTAATAGATGGAAGAGCTAGCAGACAGATAGCGCATGTTTGCCAGGTTTTCACCATCTATTTTTATTGCACATTTTTTGATATTTGATTTTTTAAAGATTTTTTTTGCTTTTTCACTTTTTAGGATTTTTCTGATTTTTCCTTGTTTTTGATTTTTTTCTAGTTTTTCACTGTTTTTTATTTTTCTGATTTTTCACTGTTTTTGATTTTTTCAGATTTTTCACTATTTTTGATTTTTTCTGATTTTTCATTGTTTTTGATTTTTCCTAATTTTTTACACATAGAACTTTTTCAGGTGCATGCTATTGATAGGTTCCTTGAGTTGATCATTGTCTTGTGTTGATAACTGATATGCTCCTAACCCAAATACTGCTGTGACCACAAACGGAACTAACCAGTTTGGTTCAAATTTTTCTTTCTTTTCTCGATCTGCCTGGTTGTGTGGATTTTCCTTTAGCACTAGTTCTCCAACTTGAAAGATTCTTGGTTTAACTTTATGATTATAGCTCTGACACATTCTTTGCTGATATAATTTTAGATGATCAAAGGCATTGTGTCTGTGTTCATGGATCAGTTCTAACTTCTGTAGTCTAGATACTCATTGTTCTTCATCTGGGATGAGACCTTTTAGTGATGCATGTAGAGAGGGTATCTCTACTTCGATTGGCAATATGGCTTCTAATCCATATATAAGAGAGAAAGGTGTGGCACATGTCGGTGTGTGGATACTGGTGTAGTAGGCCCATAGAGCAGGGTTTAGTTGGATATGCCAATCTTTGCCAGCATCAGTCATTGTCTTTATAAGGATTTTCAGAATAGTTTTGTTAGATGCTTCTACCTGCCAATTTCCCTGTGGATAATATGGTGTGGAGAATCTGTGCTAGATTTTGAACTTCTTGCATAGCTCTTGTACATCTTGATTCTTGAATGGTCACCCATTATCAGTGATAATGGTCATTGGTATTCCATAGCGACAGATGATATAGTTCAAGATAAATGTAGCAATTTGTTTTCCTATGATATTGATGAGAGGTACAACTTCAATCCATTTTGTAAAATATTCAGTAGCTACATGAATGAATTTATGTCCATTAGATGAGGAAGGATTTATCTTTCCTATAGATCAAGTCCCCATTGACAAAAAGGCCAAGATGTTGCTAAAGCATGTAGTTATTATGCTCGTGCATGGATCAAGTTCCCATGGATTTGACATTGTTTGCATGTTCTTTCTATCTTAAAAGAATCTCGTTCCATAGTCGGCCAATAGTAGCCCAAGCATATGAGTTTTTTTGAAAGGGTAAGACCACTTGAATGAGTGCCACAAATGCTGTTATGGACTTCATGTAAAGCCTTCTCAGATTCTTCTTGTTCAAGACATCTTAAGAGAGTACCATCTAGACCTCGTTTATATAGGGTATCTGCGACGAGAGTATAATGGGAGGATTGGCAAATAAAGTTTCTCTTTTGGTTCTTCGATAAGTCAAGAGGTAAGATATTATCTTTCTGGTATGTGTAGGTTTGGCCATAGCGGGAGGAATCATGTCCAATAAGTTGACAGATGGTTTGGGAATTAGGACAATTATAGGTGGGATGAAACAACTCTTCAACCAAGAATTCATAACGTTGTTGATTTTCTTGTGTCTGCAATAGAGAAGCAAGTGTAGCCATGGTGTCTACTGCTTTGTTGTCATTTCTTGGAATCTATTCAAAAGTTATTTCTACAAAGTATTTCTTGATATCATCCACTATCTTTTTGTAAGGCATAAGTTTGTCATCTTTTGTTTGATAGTCATCATTGATCTGATTAATGACAAGCTGAGAGTCTCCAAAGACTTGAAGTTGTTTAATAGTTTATTCTACAACCATTTTGATACCTGTTGCCGTTGCTTCATACTCTGCTATATTGTTTGTACATGAAAAGCTTAATTTGTATTCTTTCGGGATTGTATGCCCTTGTGGTATGATGAAAAGAATTCCTACTCCTGATCCATGTTGTGTTCCTTTATTGATCCTTGCTCTTGATCCATGATGTGTTCCATTATTGATGCTTTCTCTTGATCCATGTTGTGTTCCTTTATTGATGCTTTCTCCTAGACTGATATTTGGGTGATGTATTGTAAGATATGGATCAAACCCTAGAATGTCTGTATATGAATAGGTAAAATTGATTTGCCACTTTTTGAATGATTTCAAGTATTTTTCCCTTGCTGGTTTTGATAGAGAGATTGCTGCTGGATGTAGATCAGTTGTACCAATGATAGTTGCCTTTGCTAGTACTATTATGATAGATAACTTCTCTTGATAATATTCAGGTAAGGTGTCAAATATCCCATCTTTCGATGCCTCAAGGAGGTTTTCACCATTAGATTCATCCTTTATTTTTACTTTTTTGCGGTCTAATGTTGCCAAGAAATGGTTTTCAGCATTAGACTTGATATTGTTTTCTTGATTTTCATTTTTGCGACTAGGAGATTTGACATCCATTTGACTTGAAGATACGTTAGCAATATCCTTGGTGAAAGTTGTTGCGGGTTTGATTTCATCAAGATATAAGGATATGGCATGGTCATTAGGTAAGGTATCAATGTCAGTATGTTCTTCATTTTCCCAGTCCATAGGTTCGGGATAGCTTAAGGATAAAGGATCTTCAGGTTGAATAGTTTCAAAGATATTAGGGGTCATGATAGAGATGTCAGAGGTTTCAATATGTATGTCGATGTCTAGAATGATACTCTCATTAGAATGACCTCATATAAGAAAATCTTGATCGTCCTCGGTTAAGTCCATGTCAGTCGAATGTGATTCTGATTCAAGTAGGCTAGTTCCTAACGTTTGTTCTACATATGTGTGAACTATATCGACTACTATATTTGCTTCTTCATCCCTCTGAATTTGAAGTTGCTCTTGTTTGTTTTTCCATGATAGCAAATATTCTCCATTTCCTTGATCTTTTAGCTACATTTGTTCTTCCATGTTTGATAGAATTGATGTAAATGATTGTTCCTTGGATTGTGTGCTTGAAGGCACTACCTCTCTGTTATGTAGAGAAATGATCTCTTGAGCTGATTTTAGATTATTACAACACTGCACTGGATTTGAGTTTGCTGATATTGTGATTTCTTGTCCATTGTATGGAAATTTTAAGCACTGATTACATGTTGATGGAATAGCCTGTATGTCCTGTATCCATGGTCTCCCCAAGAGTATATTGTATGGTAGGTCCAAGTCTAAAACTTGGCATGCTGTTTCTTTTTGCAAGGGTCCCACTTTGATAGGTAATATCACAATTCCCTTGGAGTAATGTTCTTCTTCACCAAATGCTTTGAATTTTATCCTTTTTTGAGGATCAGCTACATCTTCTGAATATCCTAGAGCACAGACAAGATTCATAGAGCAAATATTCAAGCTAGCTCCCCCATCTATTAGGACACATTTAACAAGCATTCTATGAATGAGGACTTCAATTTGTAAGGAAGTGTTATGGGGATTTTGCAATGAATTAAAGATTGGACATGAAGGATATGAGCTTTGAATAGGATCCTCTGAAATAGGTTTGATGGCAATTATGGATATCCCTTGGGAAACTTCAGCTTTGGATGTATTATTTGGCAAGGATGCTATGGAAGGTTCTTGCAAGCTTTTAAGAGGTGTAGGAATAGATACCTTTGGAGAGTCAATTTGCTTATGGATGGATGGATCATTGTTAGACATGGGTGCATGACTTTGATCTTCTTTAGCCAAATCCTTTAGGGATCTTTTTAAGAGGTGCATAAAAGAGCCACCTTTCTTTGGAGATGTATTTGAATCCTTGTGAGGTTTTAACATAGTTTTATTTTGATTTTGAACTTGTTTGATTTCTCTGATATGTTGGTTTGTCATGTGTTCTTCTTGTGTTTTTCTTTGATATGTCATGTTGATATGAATTTCAGCTATTGCAAATGTTCCTATTTCCATTTCAAGGGTTTGATTGTCTAAAAGTTGTTTTGATAAGTGATCAATAGTCAATTTCAAGGCAATAGAGTGATATGACACTAAAAGATGGTTCAAGTGTTTAAAGGTTTGCAAGTTTTTCGATCTTCGGTTTAGGAGTGCAATGGCGATGATTTGATAAGAACCAAGTCCAATAGGAACAATCTATCCTATGATGTGGGACAAGGTTATCCTGACCAAACATTTCAGTTTTGTGATAAAGGATGATTGATCCTGATGAGAAACTATGTTTGAGTGATCAGTTTATCAAAGAGGGTGATAATGCACTTTGAGATGTTTAGATTTTGAACTTGTTGGGGGTGAGCACTTGAAAATCTTCATATGTATATTTTCTAGTCTGATTTTGATGGATGATAACTTGACCAAGAAAACCAAGAAGACAATCTAACCATAGATTGATATATAACAAGTGTTTATGCTTACTGCACATTGATCAGGCAGAAATGATAAATTTGAAATAGGCATGTAAGACAGTTCTGGACTAACAAATGCAGAGTTCATACGACAGATTATGCAGCATAGAACGACAAGAGATACAAAATAGAACGACAGACTAGTGACTTCATGTGTAAAGCAGTGTTTCGTATGACATAGAACCTTGACGTGTATGATAGAAGATCAAGCAGTATGACAAAGAATCCTGACCCATATGACAGAGGATCAAGGAAATATGACAGAGACTTCTGACTCATACGACAGGTATTTGAACAGTGATAAAAATTGTTTTCTTGTTTGAGTTTGGGTCATTGAATTTTGATGTTTTACTTTGGTTTTCTAGTTTTAAGTGTCTAATTTTTCAATTTAGGGATGAATACACAACAAACACATGATGTGATAAATGACGCTCAATCAAGCTAAACCATAAGGAAGTTGGCTAAAAATGAAAACCTTTGCTTGCTGACTTAGGTACATACCCAATAGCTAATTAGAATATGACTGTCGAGTCTCATGCAATGGATTCTCAATGCCGTATTATTCGACTCCAAATGCTAATGGGGGCAGGATATGGCAAGTGTCTTGGGAGAGTTACTATCTCTCTTGCACAAAGATTATCACCCTTTCAAAGGTGAATCAGGTAGCTTCTATTTTAACTTGGAACTAGTAAGGGATTCGTTCAGTGCGTCGGGGTATAAACTTAATTAAGAGGTCTCCCAGCCTTGAAAACCAAGGTTTGATATACCCGAAGGTACGAAGGAGAGCTATTCTTGAGCACTGTTGTTGCTTTGATTTTCATCAAAAACACATTTATTTTATAGTGGGTTGGATTACTTGGCGTTAGTCATTCCCACTTAGGTCATTCCCCTCTCACCGACCTTGAAGGCTAAAAGTTAATAACTCCTCGGGAGGGTAGGCCTACTAAAGAGATGCACTAATGAAAGAAAAAGATGAGTCTAGCTTTCTGATCACCTAAGAAAGGTGAGAGCATACTCACCTATCATCAAAGACATGTAAGACATGATAGTTCAATTCTTTAAGCCCAAATTGAAATGTGCCTAAAAATCTTAAAGAATACACAAAGTTTTTTTTGTTGAATCCTTAGGCAACTTGCAAAATAGATCCATTAGTAGTCATGATTGTGTTTTGAATTTGTCTTTGACAAGCGTCCTGCAGAAAAGAGTTAGGTTGCAAACATCTCATAGACATAACAAGATTAGCATTAGTGATCCGAACTATGAAATTTTCAAAAAAAATTATATGAAATTTTAACCTAACTTCAAATAGGCATAACTTTTTGCTCGTGACTCAAAATGACAAATTGTTTACCTCATTGGAAAGGTCTCCAAGAGTTCTAGATGCAATTTTCAAAAACCCAGATTACTGACATATAGACAAATTTGAAATTTCTAATTTGCAGTTTTTTTTTTCAAAAAAAACACAAAACCAGAGACTCGCATGACACAAATTTGCAATTAGCACGATAGAGGATTAAACTTTGCATAGAGAGAAAAACAAACTCGTACGAGACTGAATTAGCCTAGTACGAGTAAAAAATTTTCATAGTAGAAACTCGTACAAAAAGGATTTAGTTATCATACGATAGTGAAAATAAACTCGTACAACAGAGGATCAGCATAGTACGAGACAAGAATGTGTTGTTTAAAATCTCGTACGAGTTAGGATTATACCTAATATGAGTCAGGATGAGGTATCATACAAGACTAAAAGGAAGTTTGTACGAGCTAGAAAGGCAACTCGTACGACATTCTGATTCTAATCCGGCAGAGATGAAGTTTGAGGAAGCTTGGGAGGCTGAAAATGATGATTTCGGCCCCACGGTGGGCACCAAAACGTCGTGCTCTGTAAAGTGTACCTTGTTATCATTGTTTTAAAATTGAGTTCTTCTTTTCCCATAATTGGCTATGGTACCTTGAAATTTTTTTGAATAGGGTGTAATCCCAAGTGCTTCAGCTTTGTTCTTAACCTTGGGGGTTTAAGGGTTTTTGATTTTTTAGATCTCATCTTTCTTTTTTAAACCCTTTGGTTTCTAATCTTCCGTTACTTTATTCACTTAAGTTATGGGTTGCGGGGTCGTAAGAAGTGTCCCCCCTTGTTTTTTGCCTAGGCGGCTATGTTGATTATTTGAAAATTTTATGCCTTGTATGCTTCCTTCTAAAGTATCGGGCCCAGTAAATGCCGATCAATTTAAGAGATGATCCAATGGTCGGCGCTATTTCGCAGGGGTAAGATGCTCCCCCTTTAGGCCCATGAAATAGCGAGAATGAACGAGGGCCGTCCATGTGTCATGATGGAGGAAGTAAAAGGTGTAGCTGTCAGAGGCAGTTGGAGCCCCGTGGTTTTCTTCTGGCGTATTAAAAGGTAACACGTGGCACAAGTCACCACAGTCAGTGGGTCAGGATTAAAGGTTCAAAGTGGGCCCCAAAGATGAGTCAGGTCGCAAGTGGAGGTGACCTGGCAGGTACAGCTGTTAACAATTTATTGAGATCCCGTGGCTCCTTCCAGCAAATGAAATAGCGCTATTTCGCAAGGGTAAAATGCTCACCCTTTAGGCCCGCGAAATAGCGAGAGTTAATGTGAACCGTCCACGTGTCATGATGATGACATGAGAGATAGACCTATTGAGATGAAAGTGGGGCCCCTCGTGGTTTCTTTTTGGCAAATAACAGAGTGACAAATCAGCACCGCAGGTGACTAGATGCTAGGTGTGAGTGATGAGTCAGTGGGCCCAACATTCTTGAGAACTTTTTTAAAAGGATTAATTAGTGATCAACTTGAGGGATGATCCAACGGCCCGTGCTATTTCGTAAGGGTAAAATGCTCACTCTTTAAGCCCATGAAATAGCGAGAGTTAATGAGAGCCATCTACGTGTCATGATGATGACATGGTCAAAAAAGAAAATGTGGGCCCGTCACAGTATAAAGAGAGACACGCGGTCAGTATCAAGTGGAATGCAAAGGGATTTTTAAGGCCAATGGTTGGGTGCCATGTGGTATTATGTAGCCAATAGAAAAGTAGGACCCAGACTAAAGACAAAGCCATCAATAACGAAAAGGTAACAGTGAGACACTTGCAGGAAGGTTGTGACCCGTTGGAGCTAAAATATGAATTCTCGTATGAATTCAATTTTGAAGGGACGGTCGAAGCATGCGGAATCAATGTTATAGTTAAGGCCCAGAGTACAAGTATTTTATTTACTAACAACCAAGTGAAGATATCTTTTAAAAATATTTTGTAGAAGAGCGGACGCAGAGTTATCTTTTTTAGAAACAGAGCAAGCTGTTCAATTGCAGAACAAATTCTTTCAAGCAAGCTTCAGGTTCTTTCATGTTTTGTAGCAATTCTTGTGTGGTGTTTTAAATAAAAATCATTCTCGTGTTGCAGGATTGTTTAAGAGTGTATTCATTTTCTTGCATTTCCAAATGGCTCCTAAAAGGGAATTTTTTGGCAAGGTTCATTATTTAGAAAGAAGTGTATGTGATGATTTTTTAGAACAGTTGACATTGTCAACTAACCAGGCATCAAAGGACAAAGAGTTAGTGCCCAGGGCTCCCCATCTGAAGATAGGAGAAGGATTGTATGACAAAGGTAATTGGTTGAGAGACCCACAGGTTGGACTATCCAGGTTGGGGTTGTTTAGAGTCGGATTTAGAATGAGGAATTCTCCTGCTCCTCAAAATAGTATTTGGGAACTAGATGTTGGGAAATTAGTAGTCCCAGGGGTATTCATGGATACAGACTTGCTAACCCAAATGGCATTGAACTATGATTCAGTTACAAGATGCATCCAGGATGTAAATGGGAAAACCCTTGTGGAAATCAATGCAGAAGAATTAAGAACAACATTTGGGCTCAATGAGTTCACAACCTTCCTAGAACCCATAAATTTCACACAATTAGCCCAAGTGTACAGTGCACAGAGGAGTCATCTTAGGAATGGGCCTCTTAAAGAACTTTTTCTGAAAATAGGAGGGTTAGCAGTTGTAGGGCCCAACACACAAGAGCCTTTTTCATTGAGTATGTTTACCTTGAGGGCTAAAGGAATGTATTGGGCACTTTGCCAAGTTCTAGGAAAGGATGCTGAAGCAAATATGCTAAATCATTATTTGCTAATGATTGTTTAGATTTTGAATCCTTCTCTTGCTATCACATTTGATTATGCTTCTTACATTGCCGATGCTATCCATGGAGGGTTGATAGGAATAAAAAATGGAAAGGTGGATAGACCTTTCGGATGGTATTCACTCTTAATGCACCTTTTTCTCTTCAAAGGTGGTGATTACTTCGCCAGTGGACTGGACCTGGTTAAAGAGAAGGAAGGAGAGAAAATGCCAGTACAATTATGGAGTACTGTGTTGTCATGGGACAAAGAGCATGCTAGTTTCTTAAAGTTTGATAAATATTTTGCATCTAAAATAAGGACTCTCCTTTGCTCTGATAACCCAAGAGTCCCCAAGGTTCTTCTGGAATTCCTAAGCCCAAAAGAATTCGCAGAGAACATGAAAATTGTTCATAACTGGGGCGACATGTACTTATATCTAGTCTCCACTATTTTTAAAGTTTTTGGTTTCAGAGGTACTCCATTTTTGTTACCTTATCAGGTCCCTCTCAAAGTGGGAATAGCTGAGATCCTTAGACAAATTGGTGGCCTACAAGAGGCAGAGTTAACAGGTAGAGGTAAAGGGACCATTTTCCCTGCAGCTACCATAGCCCCACCAATTCGTAATTACAAAGGGAGGCTGGAATTGCTTTGAGGATTTCCTCAAACCCTACCATTTATCCACTGCAGTGTCTAGATGTGCTGATCCAGAGGACTTCTTCAATGGTGTGTTCAGGAAGAAGGTAGCATGCAGAGGTAGGCCTCATCAATTCCAATTTCCTGAAGACCTCATCAGAAGTGAATTTGATTTAGGTGAGCAGGAGTTGAGGAAAGAAAAGTGGGTGGCTTACAAGAAAGCCTTGGATTTTGTACATCAATTTGATGCTAGCTATGACCCATTGTCTAGCTTCTTCCCATTGGAAGAAAAAATAAAATTTTTGATTGTTTGCTTTGAAGATGTGATGCAAACACTGAAAGAGAAGAGGGAAGCTGTGATTAAGAGTAACCCTGAAAAGGCTAGAATGATCTTGAGCAAGTCAGCTTCCACCAAAGCAATCCCTCCTGGTGACTACACCCTGCATAAAAAATCAGGATACAGTGTGCTGGTGCCTACAACAGGGGAGCCCTCTTCATCCAAAGGAAAGAGGAAAGTACAAGATGTCATTGACATCCAAGACAGCCCAAAGAAGAAAACGGTGGGCAAGGAAGTGAAATCAGATACACCCTTGTATTCCCCATCCCAATCCCCAATCCACATAGGAGATGAACAAGCAGCAGCTGCACACCTCTTGTAGTTGGGCAGCTTGGGGGAGATTGCATACACTTATGATGAAGTGGAAGAAGGGATGCCAGAAGAGCCCATTGAAGCTGAAATGGACATTACCTCAACTGAACTTAAAGGTCAGGAGTGGGATCCTGAGATAAAAAAGGCAAGTAGTGCCTTTTTAGCTGATGACAACTTTGTCACTTCTGAAGCATTCATGCAATTCATTTGGAAGCAGCATATAGATAGATATAATGCTAGATGTGAGACAAGAAAGGCAGAGAAGCCCAACAAAGATCCAGCCTCCGTGGAGGAAGAAATAAAATAGGAGATGATGGAAGAATTCAAAACCATCACTCCTGAACAAGGAAGAGATCTAGTAGCACAAGCTAGAGTACTCATCTTGCCAGAATGGAATATTGTTGATGCTCTGGTGCTGGATGCAGTAAGAAAAGAAATTAAACCCATGGAAGGGGTTACATTCAGTAAGGATAATGCTGCACTAGTTATGTGGTCCCTTAAGAGAAATGAGGGAAAAAAGGGCAAAGACACTCCAGGGTCAAGTCACCTTGGTGGATTGATGGTAAAAAGAGTGCAGAGTACAGGGGTAGTAGAGTCTTCTAGCACTGTGCTAGAAACTGCAAAATTCAGTGTTGCACTGGCTAAGAAGGAAGCCAAAGAAAAGGAGGCCCTCAAAATTAAGTTGGAAACAATTTTGAAGGCCTATAATAGTGCCAAGGAGGAGGTAAGAGGTAAAGATAGCATCATTGCCAAATTGCAGAGCCAGCTGATGGGACAACACCAACAAGGTGAGTCTTCAACATTGATGATTTCCTCTTCTCCTGCAAGACCTCCGCCTACTAGGCCCATTATTGAATTTCCACCATCTCCTACACCTTCCAGCTCCCAAATGATTGAGATTACTCCCCAAGAACTAGAGAACCTGAAGCAAGCTCAGGCCTTTTATGCGGGGAAATATGAGGAGAAAATAAAGGCCACAATCTCTAGTTTTGCAGATACGATAAATGCCTCATTGCTTTACAACAATGTGGGAAAATTAATGGAAATATGGAATGAACTGAGGAGAGATGAGGCCATTTTGACACCCATTTTTGACAGATGGAGGCCTAGGGAGCAAGATCTAGAGTTCATGTGTGTATCCTGTGATAAAGCAAGGGCCCATCCCATTATCAAGTCTACCTCTGATGTCGCTAAAGTTTTAATGCAATTGGCAATAGATGTAGATAATGTGGATAGGAAGGTCAATCTATGTAATAAGTAATACACTGATCAAGTTTTTGAGTTTCTCCCAAGAATTTTTGCCAATCTGGATCAGCTAAAAGATAAGCAAATATGGCTCAAAGAGATAGAAGTCAAATTGTCAGCAAGGGTTAAGGGAATCATTGATCTTGATGATACCTCTTTCTTTGTTATAATAATACAGGAAATAGAAAAAATTAAATCAAATTATGGTTTTCTTAATTCAAAAGTCAACAAACTGAGAAATTCTTGGAAAAGGTTGACTAAAATTAAAAATGATGTGATTAATTTTTCATGGCCGACAGAAGAGACATATAATGAGTGGGGAGTTAAATATTCCACCCATGATTCGGAGTAGTTGGAGAGCACCCCTGAAAAGCTAGAAGAGGTTGCAACCAAACAACCTGTTGAATAGACTGCAGAGGCCTAAAAGAGTGCATAACTGTTTCTATGTAAAAATTGTAACCTCTTCAATTTTTGAAATAATTGTAACAAACTCTCCTCGAGAAGTCCGAAGCTTTGTGCATCCATGTTGTTATAAATGGATACTAGGACTAGAGGGAAAGACATCACAATTTTTTTTTAAGAAAACGCTGCAGAAATTTATCTGAGCTTTTCCAAATTTTAATGGAGAATCAGAACTTCTTGTAACATCTCTTCAAATGAATATCAATATACAGGCCATCGGTTTTGAGTAATGCTCTGTGTTGTCTTCAAGTTTGTTCACAAATTTATTTACTATTTTCATTCTGAATAATCCAAGATTTTTCTGTTTGAATGGAATTGCAAAGAAATCTCAGTATAAGTGTTTGTTAGCTTTTCTCTTTAGGAGGGAAATTAAATACGCGGGATCACTCATACCAATAAATTATTCGGAAGGAACTTTGAATTTTGAGGACCATAACTTAGTTTGAAATGATTGAATTCCTGTATGTGTCAGGCATATGCAAGGATTAGTGGAAACCAAGCTGATGGGAAGCATAAAGATATATTGTTTCAGGAGTTTTATTTGGGTTTAGGTGACTCTATAACGTTGGATAAAGCACTGGTATTAATCGAAGTTGTTTATTGCATGCTTTGTTGATCAAAATGTTGAAGTTAAGTATCGTTCCATTCTTTGTTTTCAGTTGATTTCAAGGTGAACAAATCTACTAGTTTTCTGGACTGTTTTGCTGTGGATTTATTGTTTAAAAGTGTGAAATTAATTCACAAAGGTATACCCACCTGGGCTCCAAGGAAGCCCAAAGTGTAGAAGGTTTAATCAAACCTTGTCATATGTTGTCTCTGAGATTTCTTTATCTTTGATGTCTCCTCTGCACCCAGTTTAAATCATATTACTCTAAGGACATTAAAGGGAATTAGATTTTGAGGACAACAAAAGTGGCGACTCTATTGGGGAGAGTTATAACAAAGATATAGACACAAATCTGTGTCTAGACTTGTGGAGAATATTTTTGTGTGTTTGTGGGTAAGACTGCTTGTTTTCATTTTGCCCATAGTTTTGTGGGTGGCGACTCTGTAACTTTTGAAGCAGTCCTTGTGAGATACAAATTTTCTAAAAGAAAGACAAGTGAGATGCAAGGAAATAAGAACACAAGATCATTCATGAAGAAACATCCTCATGAAACCTTGCAAGAAGGTCTGCCAGAATAGTCACGAAGAGGCCAAAAGAGATCTGTGATGCATGAGCCATCAAATGCTGCGTGGGTGCAAAAAAACAACAATACTAGTAAGATGCCTAATCGACCTATCTATGCAAAGTCAATTTCATCTTCTAGAGATTCAGAGCATGATATTTTAGGTTTCCATTCAGGATTGTTTGGAAATATTGATGATGCACCTATTTTAAATCGAGATCTATCTCATGTTAGTGTTTCTACAAAAGATAGAACTAGTTCAAATGCAATTAGGCACTCTGTTCCTAGGACAATAGATGGGAACATTAGCTTAAGTGACATAGATCAAATTAATGCATCAGACTCTGAAGAAAACTACGCTGATGAGGATAAAATGTCTCAAGAAATTGAAGATTTAAACAAAAGAGTCCATCATTTAATCTCCCTAAGAGCCCAAAAGGAGGCAAATAAGGAAAAGGAAGTTAAATCCAAATTGATGGAGAGAGATAGGCTTCTTAGAAAGATAGCTGATCTTGAAGTGCTTGCTAAGGAAAAAGAAAAAAGTGATGAAGAAGGTCCAGTGATTAGGGAGATCTTAGTCCCTAAGATTAGACCAGCTTCTAAGTCTGTAGCTCAGCCCATTAAGGAAGTATCTAATAACTCCCAGCTTCCTAAAGTCAATTTAGACAAAGGAAAATAGATATGGGTAGATGATGAAGTAGAATCTAAAACTATAGAAGGGATTTCTCATAGGATTCTAGCACATGATAGAGAGATGGAAAGGATGAGAAAGGAAAAGGAAGACCTCCAAATGGAGTTGGGAAAGGCTGAGTTAAAAGCAGCAAATCAAGAAGTTAAAAGAAAGAATAACTATTTAAAAGCTCCCCCTATTACATTCCCATTGGAAGATCTTAGCAAGCCTAATCCCCAACACATTTCTTTTCCTCAGGTCAACACTCAACCTACAGTGCATGCTAATATTGCCTCAGTAAGCCAAGTACCCCCAAATAAACAGTGCATCCAAACATCTCAATCTCCAATCCCAAAAGCTAAAATGATCATGGGAAATAATAGTACTATTTCCCCTTTTCAAAGAAGGCCAATTAATCTAGAACAATATAGGCAATTGTTTTTTGATGGGATCCCAGGGTATCCAAATCATGTTCCCACTGAACTAAGAGACAGACTCCATACGTTTGCTGGGAACAATGCAGTCAGTGCTGAGGAACATCTAAAATCTTTTGTGGATTTGATAAATGATTATGAAATAGCAGATGAAGATTTTATTATGAAACTATTTGTTCAATCCCTAGTTGATGATGCAAGAGATTGGTACAGAGGTCTTCCAGTAGCTAGCATAGGTTCATGGGAAGATTTTTAAAACTGATTTCAAGAATAGTATGGTGATAAGACTAATGTGAGTTTCATGCTGAATGAGTTCAATAACATTAGAAAATCTAAAAATGAAATAGTCACTGATTTCAATGCTAGATTCCAGAAAGCTATGCACAGATTGTATCAGGTAATGAGGCTAGATGATAATATGTGTCTTAATACATACTACAATGCATTTGATTCCAAAATGGCTTATATCTTGAGAGATAAAAATCCTCATAACCTGAGGGATGCCTTTAGAATTGCCATAAATGTAGAAAGTAATAGAAAAGCGTCTAGAAAATTAAGAAGAAGGACAGATGGTAGACTATGGCATGAAACCAAACAGCAACCTAACAAAGTTGCTAAAGAGGAGGATAAAATAGAAAAACCGGTTACTGCTATGAAAGATTTGACTGCTAAGGTCAACAAAAATGATAAGCCCCATTATAACTGGCAAGATAGACCTCCTAGATTACATGATATGCCATACAATACAAATTGGAAGGATGGTAAACCCCAAGTTGAGAAGCCTAAAATTGCCCAAAGCCAAGACACACCAGATCCTTTAAAATAGAAAACTGTTAATAATATAGAAAATACTCCTTGGTGTATTGCTTGTGATGGACCACATTCTCCTCATCAGTGTGCAGTAGCTCAAGCTCTAGAAGAATCTATGAGGTCAGAAGCAGAGCCTAACATTAATATGTTTGAAACTATCATAGAAAGTGATGAGGAATCTATGTATAGTGAATACAGTGATGTGCTAGATAATGAAAGGTTAGTGCAAGGATAGTTAGCCTTAGGTTGGCATCCTACATTGAATGTGGTAACAATTGAAGATGAAGAAGTTCATCTTAGGAGGCCTAGTGAGGAAGAAGTTAAAAATCTCACTAAGGCTACAATCGCCAAAGCAAAGAATAACTACAATCTGAGAAGGACCAAGAGAGACACTAATCAAGGTGAACCAGGTTCTATGTTTGTAAAAGAAGTCACAAAGAAAGGGGCATCAAGCAGTGTTACTGCTATTCTTAAAGCTAGTCAAGAAAAAGAGGAACAAGTTAAAGACTTACCTAAAGGCATAGATGCCAAAAATGCTGGTGATGTACAAAAGACAGAGATAGTGAAAAAGGCTAGTCAATTCAAAACAGAAAAGGTTAAGGTTAATACTGAAAAATGTAATAATTCTACATTTGATATGGCCCAAGCTTTAACTCAAATGAAAGTCACTGTTCCATTAATAGAATTACTAAAGATTAAAGAACATAAGGATGCAGCTTTGTCTTTATTCTCTGGTATATCTGATAGTGACTCAGTATTACCCACTGGTTTGGATAAAGTTGGAAAGGATCAAGAGTTCCAAACCCCAGAGGTATATGTTGGAACCACTATCACTCAGGAGCCTTCTCAGGTAGATCTCTTCTATGTTACTTTGCTAGTCAATAACCAGTTGATTAAAAATTGCATGATAGATTCAGGAGCAGCTGCTAATGTAATGCCCTATGGTGTTATGAAAGAACTAGAGCTATCAATAACCACTGTGTATGGGAAATGTTATGCCATGGATAACAGAGAAGTGCCTGTGATAGGTACAATGAAAGATGCAGAAGTAAAAATAGCTGCATTTCCTGAAGCCACTTATAAAATGGATGTTATTGTTACTGATACTAAACCCCACTATGGTATGTTACTTTCTAGACAGTGGGCACCAACAGTGGGGGGAAATGTTCAACTGGACTTGTCTTATGCTACTATTCCTATTGGTGGCAATCAGGTCAAACTATACAGGGAGCCACAAGCTCCTAAGGTAATTGAAAATGTGGACCCTAGTATGCTTGATTGTATGATTGATGTGGATTTAGATAACTTCAGACTCCAACCAATATCACCTCAATTGAAGAACACTGATCCAATTGTAGTTGAGCTACAAGCACAACAGTATGGGTTGTGGCAGATGTATTTTGATGGAGCTTGCTCCAAAGAAGGATCTGGAGCAGGGGCTTCTTTTGTGTCCCCATCAGGTATAACTTTTAAATACTCATTCTTATTGGCATTCCAGTGCATGAATAATACTGCAGAGTATGAAGCCCTATTATTAGGACTTGCGGTAGCAAAAAAGCATGGAATCCAACTGTTGAAAGTAATGGGGGATTCAGAGTTGGTTGTCTCTCAGGTGAGATCTAAATATGCATCCAAGAATGATAAATTGAAGCAATATAAGCATGCTTTTTGGGATGTTATTGAATATTTTGATACATTTTCTATCAATTGGATAGAGCGAACAAAAAATATTATGGCAGATTTCCTAGCTAATGTTGCTTTAAAAAATGATGATGCAACGCTAACTGGTATTTCCACTGTGGAAATAAAATCAAGGCCGACCATCCTTGATAATGTATATAATTGGCAAGTTTTTGCTGATGATGAAGATATTCTTAGGTTCATCCAATGTGTTGATGATTATGATGGACAAAAGATTGATTGCAATGCATTGGTGGAAGTGGTGGATGACAGAGAGACAGTGTTTGGAAATGATATTGTCCAATTGGAAACCAATGAGATACCTAAAGGGTTGGTGGAGCTAGAAAGTATGTTTAGTTATAATGATAGTCATTTACACCAGCAATCTACCACCAAGTTAGAAGAGTTGGAGGAGGTGACCCTCGGGACAGAATCATTCCCCAAGTTGGTATATATTGGAAAGAAATTACCTCCTCATGTTAGGACTAACCTTATCAATTTATTGAAAAGGTATAAGCATGTTTTTGCTTGGTCTTATGAAAACCTAAAGGCGTATAGACAAGATCTTTTTCAGCATGAAGTTCCCTTACTTCCAGATGCTAAGCCTTTCAGACAGAAACAGAGACCTATCAACCCCTTATTAGAAACTAAAATGCAACAAGAGTTGACTAAATTGAGAGAAGGGGGGATTAACAAACCAATAAGACATTCTTCATGGGTCTCTAATCTAGTCCCAGTAAGAAAGAAGAATGGAGACATCAGATTGTGTGTTGATTTTAGGAATCTTAATGTTGCTTCTTTAAAAGATAATTATTCATCCCCAAATATGGAAGCAATGCTACAAAGAGTGACAGGACGTGATCTTTTATCCATGATGGATGGTTTCTCAGGATACAATCAAGTGCTAGTAAAGGAGTTTGAATAGTTTAAAACAGCTTTCACTACTCCATGGGGAACCTATGTATATGTGAGAATGCCGTTTGGATTAAAAAATGCAGGAGCTACATTTCAGAGAGCTATGGATGTGGCTTTTAAGGAATTCATAAATATCATTATGGTGGTTTACCAAGATGATCTAACCTACTTCTCAAAGAAAGTTGATGATCACTATGGACATCTAGAGAAGGTGTTCGATAAGGCCTTGGAATTTGGTGTATCACTGAATCCCAAGAAATGTCATTTTGGGGTCACTGAAGGAAAGTTATTGGGACATAGTTTCCAAGGAAGGGATAAGAATAGACCCTGAGAGAATTGAAGCAATCAATAGAGTGTCTAAACCTAAAAATGTGAAAGGAATCTAGTCTGTTTTAGGCAAAGTGAATTTTGTCAGGAGATTCATTGCAAACTTTGCTGAGATAGTGAAGCCTATTGTCAAGTTGCTCAAGAAGGATGCAAAGTTTCATTGGGATCAAGAAGCTTCAAAAGCTTTTGATGAGATTAAGAAGGCAATCCAGGAAGCACCAATGTTGAAATCCCCAGATTATGGTAAGCCTTTTTCTCTGTTTTCTTTTGCCTCATATCACACAGTGGCTGCAGTATTATTACAAAAGGACAATGAAGGATATGAACATCCCATAGCTTTCTATAGAAAATCTTTGCAAGTGGTAGAACTAAAATATGAAACCATGGAGAAACAAGCTTATGCCTTAGTTAAAGCTATTAAAGCCTTTAGGCCATATCTAGTGAATGCAAACATCATTGCTTATGTTCCACATGCTGCAGTTAAAGATATTTTGTCTCAGTCTGAGGTTACTGGGAAGAGATGTAGATGGATCAATAGAATTCAGGAGTTCAATTTGGAGATAAAGATCACTAAATTGGTGACAGGGTTAGGTTTGGCTAAGCTCATGACTGAGTCAAATCTCATGAATGTAGAAATACACAATGTTGATGTTAAAGATACTTTGGTTACTAGTATTGAGAGACAACCATGGTACACGGAGGTAACCCAAGTATTGAAAGGTAGCATACTGCCAGAAGAAATGACACACAATCAGAAGAGAACTTTGAAGCTCAAATATCAAAAGTATGTGCTCATTCAAGGTGATCTTTTCTGGAGAAAAAGAGATGGAGAGTTGCTAATGTGTTTGGATGATTTTCAAGCTGAAGAGGTGTTGATTGAATGCATGATGGAGTATGTGGAGGTCACTATTCTGCTAAGACTACTGCTGGTAAGATAATACGGGTTGGGTATTATTGGCCTACCTTATTTAAAGATACCCATGCATATGTTCGAAGATGTGATCCATGTCAAAGATTTTCTTCTAAGCTCAAGTATGAAGGAGCCTTACCCCTAAATCCAGTCTCTGTAGAAACTGCTTTTGTCCAATGGGGCATTGATTTTATTGGAGAAATTGTTGAGAAGTCAGGAAGAGGTCATGGATGGATTATAGTGGCCACAGATTATTTTACCAAATGGATAGAAGCTATTCCTACAAGAAGAGCTACTAGTAGCATTGTCATTGATTTCCTGATGGATAATATTGTGACTAGATTTGGAACACCTGCAAAATTGGTAATGGATAATGCTATGTGTTTCAGATCAGAAGAATTTGTAGGTTTTTGCAATAGTCATGGTATAATCATGTCATACTCATCACCTTATCACCCTCAGGGGAATGGACAAGCAGAATCTAGCAACAAAAGCCTGTTAAATATCATCAAGAAAATTTTAGAAGAAAACAAGAGATCGTGGGATCAAACGTTGAAGTTAGCTCTGTGGGCAGATAGAGTAATAGTTAAAAAATCCATTGGAATGTCACCTTTTGAGTTGGTTTATGGTACCCAAGCCAGGTTACCAGTAAATAACCTTCTTCCAGTGTATAAGTTTTTGCAGGATGAGAACATGGAAATATCTGAACCAATGGAGAATAGAATGATCGAAATTGTAGAAATGGAGGAGTTTAGGACTTCTGCCCATAAGAAAAATCAAAAGATCCAGTTGCAGTCAAAGTATCTTTTTGATAAAAGGACATCCTTAAGGAAGTTTCAAATTGATGACATGGTTCTTCAGTGGAATGCAAAAGGACAGGATAAAGGAAAGCACAAAAAATTTGAATCATTATGGATTGGCCCTTTTGTGGTTTGTGGCTTGAACGGTAAGGATTCATATTTTTTGAAGAATATGAACGATAAAATGCAGGAATTTCCAGTGCATGGACAATTCCTGAAGCATTATTTTTCTTAATGTCCATGCATGGTAGGTCCTTTGTTTGTATATATTTTGTTTTCTTTCCTGCTTTCCTGGTTTTGGTCTGTGTTTTGGTCTATTTCTCTAGAGTTTCTGAGTTTTCTTGTGTTGATCTCGCAATCAACCATCCCCAGTCAGAGCCGCTATTATCACTATTTTAAAATTGGGTTCTTCTTTTCCCATAATTGGCTATGGTACCTTGAAATTTTTCCGAATAGGGTGTAATCCCAAGTGCTTCAGCTTTGTTCTAAACCTTGGGGGTTTAAGGGTTTTTGATTTTTTAGATCTCATCTTTCTTTGTTAAACCCTCTGG
Source organism: Cryptomeria japonica (assembly GCF_030272615.1). NCBI lineage: Eukaryota > Viridiplantae > Streptophyta > Pinopsida > Cupressales > Cupressaceae > Cryptomeria > Cryptomeria japonica. The sequence continues at coordinate 707,413,138 of NC_081411.1, read as the reverse complement.
TTTCTAATCTTCCGTTACTTTATTCACTTAAGTTATGGGTTGCGGGGTCATAAGAAGTGTCCCCCCTTGTTTTTTGCCTAGGCAGCTACGTTGATTATTTGAAAATTTTACACCTTGTATGCTTCCTTCTAAAGTATCGGGCCCGGTAAATGCCGATCAATTTAAGAGATGATCTGATGGTCGGTGCTATTTCGCAGGGGTAAAATGCTCCCCCTTTAGGCCCGCGAAATAGTGAGAATGAACGAGAGCCGTCCATGTGTCATGACGGAGGAAGTAAAAGGTGTAGCTGTCAGAGGCAGTTGGAGCCAGGTGGTTTTCTTCTGGCTTATTAAAAGGTAACACATGGCACAAGTCACCACAGTCAGCAGGTCAGGATTAAAGGTTCAAAGTGGGCCCCAAAGATGAGTCAGGTCGCAGGTGGAGGTGACCTGGCAGGTACAACTGTTAACAATTTATTGAGATCCCATGGCTCCTTCCAGCAAATGACAGAGTGACAAGTCAGCTCCGCGAGTGACAAGGCACCAGGTGTCCATGACGGGTTAGCGGGCCCACCATCTCCTGAGAGCCTTCTCATAAGATTAAATGTCGATCAATTGCAGAGATGATCTGATGGTCGGTGCTATTTTGCAAGGGTGAAATGCTCACTCTTTATGCCCATGAAATAGAAAGAATGAACAAGAACCGTCCACGTGTCATGATGACACGCAGTCTAAAAGGAAAATGTGGGTCCCTATGGTTCCCTTCTGGAAAATAAGAAAATGACAAATTAGCTCCGTGAGTGATAAGGATGCCATGTGTTCATGACGAGTCTACGGGCCCACCATCCCTGAGAGCCTTTTCAAAAGATTAAATGCCGATCAACTGCAAAGATGATCCGACGGTCGGCGCTATTTCGCAAGGCTAAAATGCTCACCCTTTAGGCCCACGAAATAGCGAGAGTTAGGGTGAACCGTCCACGTGTCATGATGATGATGTGAGAGATAGACCTGTTGAGATGAAAGTGGGGCCCCTCATGGTTTCTTTTTGGTGAATAACAGAGTGACAAATCAGCACCGCAGGTGACTAGATGCCAGGTGTTAGTGACGAGTCAGTGGGCCCAACATTCCTGAGAACTTTTTTAAAAGGATTAATTAGTGATCAACTTGAGGGATGATCCAACGGCCCACGCTATTTCGTAAGGGTAAAATGCTCACTCTATAAGCCTGTGAAATAGTGAGAGTTAACGAGAGCCATCCACGTGTCATGATGATGACATGGTCAAAAAAGAAAATGTGGGCCCGTCACAGTATAAAGAGAGACACGCGGTCAGTATCAAGTGGAATGCAAAGGGATTTTTAAGGCCAATGGTTGGGTGCCATGTGGTATTATGTAGCCAATAGAAAAGCAGGACCCAGACTAAAGACAAAGCCGTCAATAATGAAAAGGTAACAGTGAGACACTTGCAAGAAGGTTGCGACCCATTGGAGCTAAAATATGAATTCTTGTATGAATTCGATTTTGAAGGGACGGCCAAAGCATGCGGAATCAATGTTATAGTTAAGGCCCAGAGTACAAGTATTTTATTTCCTAACAACCAAGTGAAGATATCTTTTAAAAAGATTTTGCAGAAGAGTAGACGTAGAGTTATCTTTTTTAGAAACAGAGCAAGCGATTCAATTGCAGAGCAAATTCCTTCAAGCAAGCTTCAGGTTCTTTCATGTTTTGTAGCAATTCTTGTGTGGTGTTTTAAATAAAAATCATTCTCATGTTGTAGGATTGTTTAAGAGTGTATTCATTTTCTTGCATTTCCAAATGGCTCCTAAAAGGGAATTTTCTGGCAAGGTTGATTATTTAGAAAGAAGTGTATGTGATGATTTTTTAGAACAGTTGACGTTGTCAACTAACCAGGCATCAAAGGCCAAAGAGTTAGTGCCCAGGGCTCCCCGTCTGAAGATAGGAGAAGGATTGTATGACAAAGGTAATTGGTTGAGAGACCCACAGGTTGGACTATCCGGATTGGGGCTGTTTAGAGTCGGATTTGGAATGAGGAATTCTCCTACTCCTCAAAATAGTATTTGGGAACTAGATGTTGGGAAATTAGTAGTCCCAGGGGTATTCATAGATACAGACTTGCTAACCCAAATGGCATTGAACTATGATTCAGTTACAAGATGCATCCGGGATGTAAATGGGAAAACCCTTGTGGAAATCAATGCAGAAGAATTAAGAACAACATTTGGGCTCCATGAGTTCACAACCTTCCTAGAACCCATAAATTTCACACAATTAGCCCAAGTGTACAGTGCACAGAGGAGTCATCTTAGGAATGGGCCTCTTAAAGAACTTTTTCTGAAAATAGGAGGGTTAGCAGTTGTAGGGCCCAACACACAAGAGCCTTTTTCATTGAGTATGTTTACCTTGAGGGCTAAAGGAATGTATTGGGCACTTTGCCAAGTTCTAGGAGAGGATGCTGAAGCAAATATGCCAAATCATTATTTGCTAATGATTGTTTAGATTTTGAATCCTTCTCTTGCTATCACATTTGATTATGCTTCTTACATTGCCGATGCTATCCATGGAGGGTTGATAGGATTAAAAAATGGAAAGGTGGATAGACCTTTCAGATGGTATTCACTCTTAATGCACCTTTTTCTCTTCAAAGGTGGTGATTATTTCACCAGTGGATTGGACCTAGTTAAAGAGAAGGAAGGAGAGAAAATGCCAGTACAATTATGGAGTACTGTGTTGTCATGGGACATAGAGGATGCTAGTTTCCTAAAGTTTGATAAATATTTTGCATCTAAAATAAGGACTCTCCTTTGCTCTGATAACCCAAGAGTTCCCAAGGTTCTTCTGGAATTCCTAAGGCTAAAAGAATTCGCAAAGAACATCAAAATTGTTCATAACTGGGGCGACATGTACTTATATCCAGTCTCCACAATTTTTAGAGTTTTTGGTTTCAGGGGAAATCCATTTTTCTTACCTTATCAGGTCCTTCTCAAAGTGGGAATAGTTGAGATCCTTAGACAAATTGGTGGCCTACAAGAGGCAGAGTTAACAGGTAGAGGTAAAGGGACCATTTTCCCTGCAGCTACCATAGCCCACCAATTCGTAATTACAAAGGGAGGCTGGAATTGCTTTGAGGATTTCCTCAAACCCTACCATTTATCCACTGCAGTGTCTAGATGTGCTGATCCAGAGGACTTCTTCAATGGTGTGTTCAGGAAGAAGGTAGCATGCAGAGGTAGGCCTCATCAATTCCAATTTCCTGAAGACCTTGTCAGAAATGAATTTGATTTAGATGAGCAGGAGTTGAGGAAATAAAAGTGGGTGGCTTACAAGAAAGCCTTGGATTTTGTGCATCAATTTGATGCTAGCTATGACCCATTGTCTAGCTTCTTCCCATTGGAAGAAAAAATAAAATTTTTGATTATTTGCTTTGAAGATGTGATGCAAACACTGAAAGAGAAGAGGGAAGCTGTGATTAAGAGTAACCCTGAGGCTAGAATGATCTTGAGCAAGTGAGCTTCCACCAAAGCAATCCCTCCTGGTGACTACACACTGCATAAAAAATCAGGATATAGTGTGCTAGTGCCTACAACAGGGGAGCCCTCTTCATCCAAAGGAAAGAGGAAAGTACAAGATGTCATTAACATCCAAGACAGCCCAAAGAAGAAAATGGTGGGGAAGGAAATGCAATCAGATACACCCTTGTATTCCCCATCCCAATCCCCAATCCACATAGGAGATGAACAAGCAGCAATTGCACACCTCTTGCAGTTGGGCAGCTTGGAGGAGATTGCATACACTTATGATGAAGTGGAAGAAGGGATGCCAAAAGAACCCATTGAAGCTGAAATGGACATTACCTCAACTGAACTTAAAGGCCAGGAGTGGGATCCTGAGATAAAAAAGGCAAGTAGTTCCTTTTTAGCTGATGACAACTTTGTCACATCTGAAGCATTCATGCAATTCATTTAGAAGCAGCATATAGATAGATATAATGCTAGATGTGAGACAAGAAAGGCAGAGCAGCCCAACAAAGGTCCAGCCTCAGTGGAGGAAGAAATAAAATAGGAGATGATGGAAGAATTCAAAACCATCACTCCTGAACAAGGAAGAGATCTAGTAGCACAAGCTAGAGTACTCATCTTGCCAGAATGGAATATTGCTGATGCTCTGGTGCTAGATACAGTAAGAAAAGAAACTAAACCCATGGAAGGGGTTACATTCAGTAAGTATAATGCTACACTAGTTATGTGGTCCCTTAAGAGAAATGAGGGCAAAAAGAGCAAAGACACTCCAGGGTCAAGTCACCTTGGTGGATTGATGGTAAAAAGAGTGCAGAGTACAGGGGTAGTAGAGGCTGTTAGCACTGTGCTAGAAACTGCAAAATTCAGTGTTGCACAGGCTGAGAAGGAAGCCAATGAAAAGGAGGCCCTCCAAATTAAGTTGGAAATAGTTTTGAAGGCCTATAACAGTGCCAAGGAGGAGGTAAGAGGTAAAGATAGCATCATTGCCAAATTGCAGAGCCAGCTGATGGGACAACACCAACAAGGTGAGTCGTCAACATTGATGATTTCCTCTTCTCCTGCAAGACCTCCGCCTACTAGCCCCATTATTGAATTTCCACCATCTCCTACACCTTCCAGCTCCCAAATGATTGAGATTACTCCCCAAGAACTAGAGAACCTGAAGTAGGCTCAGGCCTTTTATGCGGGGAAATATGAGGAGAAAATAAAGGCCACAATCTACAGTTTTGCAGATACGATAAATGGCTCATTGCTTTACAACAATGTGGGAAAAGTCATGGAAATATGGAATGAACTGAGGAGAGATAAGGCCATTTTGACACCCATTTTTGACAGATGGAGGCCTAGGGAGCAAGATCTAGAGTTCATGTGTGTATCCTGTGATGAAGCAAGGGCCAATCCCATTATCAAGTCTACCTCTGATGTCGCTAAAGTTTTAATGAAATTGGTAGTAGATGTAGATAATGTGGATAGGAAGGTCAATCTATGTAAGAAGGAATACATTGATCAGGTTTTTGAGTTGCTCCCAGGAATTTTTGCCAATCCAGATCAGCTAAAAGATAAGCAAATATGGCTCAAAGAGATAGAAGTCAAATTGTCAGCAAGGGTTAAGGGAATCATTGATCTTGATGATACCTCTTTCTTTGTTATAACAATACAGGAAATAGAAAAAATTAAATCACGTTATGGTTTTCTTAATTCAGAAGTCAACAAACTGAGAAATTCTTTGAAAAGGTTGACTAAAATTAAAAATGATGGGATTAAATTTTCATGGCCGACAGAAGAGACATATAATGAGTGGGGAGTTAAATATTCCACCCATGATCCGGAGCAGTTGGAGAGCACCCCTAAAAAGCCAGAAGAGGTTGCAACCGAACAACCTATTGAACAAACTACAGAGGCTGAAAAGAGTGCATAACTGTTTCTACATAAAAATTGTAACCTCTTCAATTTTTGAAATAATTGTAACAAACTCTCCTCGAGAAGTCCAAAGCTTTGTGCATCCATGTTGTTATAAATGGATACCAGGACTAGAGGGAAAGACATCACAATTTTTTTTTAAGAAAACGCTGCAGAAATTTATCTGAGCTTTTCCAAAGTTTAATGGAGAATCAGAACTTCTTGTAACATCTCTTCAAATGAATATCAATATACAGGCCATCGGTTTTGAGTAATGCTCTGTGTTGTCTTCAAGTTTGTTCACAAATTTATTTACTATTTTCATTCTGAATAATCCAAGATTTTTCTGTTTGAATGGAATTGCAAAGCAATCTCAGTATAAGTGTTTGTTAGCTTTTCTCTTTAGGAGGGAAATTAAATACGTGGGATCACTCATACCAATAAATTCTTCGGAAGGAACTTTGAATTTTGAGGACCATAACTTAGTTTGAAATGATTGAATTCTTGTATGTGTCAGGCGTATGCAAGGATTAGTGGAAACCAAGCTGATGGGAAGCATAAAGATATATTGTTTCAAGAGTTTTATTTGGGTTTAAGTGACTCTGTAACCTTGGATAAAGAACTGGTATTAATCGAAGTTGTTTATTGCATGCTTTGTTGATCAAAATGTTGAAGTTAAGTATCGTTCCATTCTTTGTTTTCAGTTGATTTCAAGGTGAACAAATCCACTGGTTTTCTGGACTGGTTTGCTGTGGGTTTATTGTTTAAAAGTGTGAAATTAATTCACAAAGGTATACCCACCTGGGCTCCAAGGAAGCCCGAAGTGTAGAAGGTTTAATCAAACCTTGTCATATGTTGTCTCTGAGATTTCCTTATCTTTGATGTCTCCTTTGCACCCAGTTTAAATCATATTACTCTAAGGACATTAAAGGGAATCAGATTTTGAGGACAACATACCTGTACCTACAAACACAATGGACTCAATAAGTCATTACAAGCATGGTTGGAAGATTGAATCAATGAAATGAAAAAAAATAGCTAATCGACTTATTGCCTTCTAGTAAATGCGAGTATGAAAATGCTCTCAGATCTGATTACGCATATTCCAGTGACTTGACTACACTTAGATGGAGGATTTGAATGCTGAAAATGCATGATCTAGCAAGAATAGCATGATTAAGCTATATGAGTTCATGATTGATCTATAAAATGAACTAGAATGAAGATGCAATTAAGCTAAAATGAGCATGATAACATTGCTAAAACTGATAAACTAGAAGCTAGATGCCTATAATAACAATGCATAAGATGAAAATGAGATGGATCCATACTGCTCAAAATGAGTTCTATTTATAGGATTTTCCAAGGCTAGGGGTGAGTTGGCATGAATCAATGGTTGAGATTGATCTAAAGATATCAATGGTTAAATTGGAGGAGGTTAGCAAAGGGAGTTGGATGAAAGGGAACACTTAATCTGTCATCTCTATGGTGACAAGTGTCAAGAGGCTTCTAGAAGGAGTTAGATGAAAGGGAACACTTAGTGACAAGTGTCTCAAGGTTCTAGAAGATGTTGGATGAAAGGGGACACGATGGTAGGTAGAATGGGTTAGGTTTAGGAATGGTTAGGTTTAGGAGTGGTAGAAGTTAGGAGAATTTGAATTTTAAAATTTAAATAATATGAAAAAGGATAATTAATTTCAACAACTCATGATTTGATTTGTTTTAATTAATTAGGGGATTAGAAGAAATGATTTTGGATGAGGGAATTAATTAATTTGAATTAATTAATTAAAGGGGTGAAATGAACCTGTTTAATAAATCCTTTGATTTATTAATAAGTAGATGAAAGGGGAAATTTAATCAAATTACTTAGTGAATTCAATTAAATTGGGAAGGAGGATTAATTTAATAATTGCTTATTTAATTAATTATCTTCAGACCATTTTTAGGTGTATACAGTAATGTAACTTGAAATTAAACTAGAAAAACAAGATAAGAACTCCATTGGTTAAGGTTTCATTCCCTCTTTCTAAATTGAAATTAAGGCAAAATGAGGGATAGTTGAGGTAAATTGATAGGAAAAGTAATGTATAGATGTCCCATGGAACCACCAACTAATATCAAGGAAAAATAAGAAGTTTAGAACTTGTTCCCAGAATTCGGCCTAATCTTTTGAGACCAAGTACCACAAATCCACCCTAGTCCTCTGAATTTTCTATCATTGAAAGATAACCTATTTGTCACTATTGACTCTGTCATATTTTTTAATTACAACTTTGCACATGTTTCCTACACATAGAAAGAAAGAGAAATATGTCATGGATAGGGGTTTTCCTTAGGTCGAACCCCGATTTTTGAATTAACCATGAATGAAATAATGAAAATACTGAAATAAATATTAAGGAGATATACGTTAGATCTGCAATTGTTGATGATGATGAAATTCTCTTTGAATGTAATGGCATAAATGACACATGAATATGAAACCCTAATCACACACACATGCTTGCAAGAAAACTAATGTAACTTTGATCCATAATTCTTTAATGATGAATATGCATACTTGAATCACTAAAGATACTTGATGATGAATGTTTCATAGATGCACGAATAATAGGGATGAAGACTTAGATCTAAAATGAATTGATGTGAATTCTTTATATAGGGTTACCTAGGTAAATTACTATTTAGGCTAACCTCCAACAATCATGTGTAGCCCTGAGAATCAAATGAGGTTATTGAGATTAATCATGAGTTATCTTGAGATTAGAAAAAGTTTTTGTAGCATAGAAATTAGGATTCATCACAAGACAAGTAGATCAAAACATTAGACATGCTAGCTCAATCAAAAGAACACTCATTGAAATGAACCTAATTCTAAGCACATTCAATAGAGGTATGGAAACAAAGCATTCAAAAGTAAAATTGTGCAAACCAGATGTGAAATTGAATACTCCTTCCATGCGGCTCCATTGTTGTTCTTTCCTCTTTAATGGGTTTGTGGATCTCACCTACAAGTGCTCACACAATTGAAAGCAAAAAGCTCAAGAGTACTAGAATGAAAGTTCGGTAGTTTGATAGCAATTCGGATTCATGAAGTAATTGAAGGAATTGAAGAAGGGATTGATTGAAGAAAATTATCCAATTTATAGAAGAATTGGATAAATGACAAGATTGGCATGATGCAATTCAAATGGAAATTGCAAATCGATATGACAAATTATGACAAATTATGCACTTTCCATGCACAATTTGATTGATTGACAATTTGATGACAAATTATGACACATTTTATGTCAAAATTGATTGATTGTCAATTATGACAATTTATGACAAATTGACATGCCATTCCCATGGAATTAGGAGATGAAATAGGAGGGAAAAGAAATTAGAAATTTGAGAAATTAGAAAATTGAAATTGATGAAAATTAGGAATTAGAAATTGAAAGAAATTAGAAATTAAGAATTAGTGAATTAATTAATAATTTTTCATTTATTAATCAATTCACAAAGAGGAATAATTAGCCAATTAAATAAAGATTTAATTGTAATAAGAAGACTTAGGATTAATAAATAATTTAGTAATCCTGGAGGAAGAAATGGCAAATTAGGTTAAATGACTAAATCATAAAACCCTAGAAGACGAATTAGAAATGCGAAAATGACAATTAGGTCTTGATTGAAGATAATTAATGTCATGATTTGATTTTGACAAATGACCAATGTGACAAAATAATTTGATTGATAAATGCGCCAATTGACGAGGAACAATGACAAATTGATCCAAATTGACATAATTGAGACAGACAATGATCGATGACAAATCGGTCGCAAAATGACAAGGTTGACAAAATAGATTGCAAGACGACATAATTGGAAATGACCACGATCGATGACAAATCGGTCGCAAAATGACAAGATTGAAAAGAGGACAAAAATTGATGACAAATAGATCGCAAGATTGACAGGATCAATAAGAGGACAAAACCCTAATTAGGATTGACGATGTCCAAAATGATGAGATTGATGATAAAATTGATAAGATTGATAGGAGGACAAAACCCTAACTAGGATTGACGATGTCCAAAATGGTGACAAATGAATACGCAAATTGATGCGACAGGGTAAGATCGATCAAAATCATGACTGGATAATGTTGTCGAGAAGACCAAATTTGAGGACGAGATGATTGAAGAATGTATAAGAATGACTCGATGTTCACAAATGATAAAGACCAAGTGCGTGACATAGGAGAAATGTTAATGCGACGCAAAAACCTAAAATGAGGCAATGCGCAAATGTTAAAGTATGACCTTGCAAGTGTTGACCATTTTTGGGTGTCTACAGTTTTAATCCTAGATCTAGTGACAAACATAATGATTTATCACTAGAGCATCGTATTTGTTTAGGACTTGTGATAGATCCATCTACCATTCTTGTTGTGGCTCCTTTTCCATCTTGTCCACCATCTCTAAATGATGTTAATAAATATTGAGAGGTAGACAATTTTCTTGAGTAACTTCACCTATGTACTGGACTCTTTTGTCTATTTTCTTACACATGATGTGTTCCCCTATCATGTGCTAGAAGCATGATCTTGTATGGTTGTCATTGATGTCAAACCTAGTTATCCAGATGGATATTGGTCAAGATATGCTTTATCAGGCCTTGGTTATCTAGATAGAGTTTGGTTTGGATATTGTGTTGATGTGATTATTTGGGTCTCACTTTGGCTGGTCAAGATCTACATGGAGTATTTTGAATTGGAAGTGGTTATGTGGTTGACTAGCTGATTATATCTACACATTATTCTTTTTAACATATTTTGGGATATGTGTTAGCATGTGTGGTTTGTCGGATTATTCACGAGATGATGTATTATGATATATTTTGGTTTCCTCTTTCTGTTGGAGTGGACTGACCTAAGTATTTTTGGTCTAGGTGACTTATTTTGTCTTGGTTGGCCCTTGTTTAATATTTCAATGTTGTATCTCATATAGAAGATGTGTGAAATGATGAATTGAGTATGGATGAGAAGTGAATTGTGTGAGGAGTGTATGTGAATGATTTGCAAGAAGATTTGAGTTTGTGGTGATGTGAAAGACAATTTGGGAAGGGATTTGAAGATGATATATTTTGCCAAATAGTGTTGTGATAGTGGAGATTGTCAAAGATGTTTTCCATGTTATTGGTCGCTTGATTATTGTTCAAGGAAAATTTCATGATCAAGAGAATCCTTCTCAATTTCAGTTCAACTATTTCATTTGTTGTTAATTGACAGTTAGTCATTTGGCAATATTTTGTATCTTGCCTTGAAGAAGTGTTCTTCAATTGCACAAGTCCTATGTATCTTGCCTAAGGTAGTGCAACTTAATTCTACAATTTCTTCAGGTGTTGGTGCTCCTTGGCTATAAACCTAAAAAATTTATAAACACTATTATTATATTATGAGTTAAATCTCATAGTGGTTTTTCCCTGTTTGGGTTCTCCATGTATGCCTGGTGTTCATGTGTTTTAATTGTTTTTAAAGTTTCTAACTAGTGTTCAACAATTGGTATCAAAGCAAGGTTCCTCTATGGAAACCTTAACATCTTGAGGTAGATCTAAAGATGGTGTAGGACCTTAATGTTAAATCTATGATGTTTGATGGAACTAACTAGGACTATTGGAAGGAAAGAGTGGAATCATATTTAGAAGCATTGCATAATAGAATCTAGGAGATTATTTAGACCGATTATCAACAACCTCTTAATGGACCATCAACTTTGAATGAGATTAAGGCTCAAGAAACAAATGCGAAGGCTAGAAATTTTTTGATCAACTATCTCAGTGATGAAGTTTTTGGCAAAGTCAAAGGAATGAACGAAGGTAAGGGAATTTGGAACAAGCTGAGTTACGCCTACGAACGTGATCCAAAGACACAACAAGCAAGACTCTTGAACCTAAAGTAGAAGTTTGAAGGTTTCAAAATGGTTGAGGATAAGCATGTTAAGAGTTACATACATAGTAAATGGCACATCAAAGGCTATACAAATTGTTGGTGGAATTCTTGAAGAAATTGATGTTACCAGAAAGATCTTGTTTACTTTGAAAAAACCCCATGAATAGAAGAAGTGTGTAATTGAAGAATATCATGATCTGAACAACTACATAATTGATCATCTTATTGGTACATTGTTTTCCTATGAGATTGGTGAGATGGAAGATATAAATTCCTATCAAAGTGAAGTTATATTTCATGTTTCAAGGATATTAGGAGATGAGCTGGAAAACAATGAGAACTTAGATGAGATTGAAGTAAACTTTGTAAGAAGGATAAAGTGAGGAACTAGGAAGTACAAAGGTAAGTTACCCTTGAAATGTTTTAATTGTGGAAGAATTGGTCATTATGTTTCAAAATATATATATAAGGAAGATTATAGAAAGTCAAAGGATGATGAAAAGAAAAGTAGGTTTAGAAGAAATGACTTTAAGAGAAGAATGGATGATAAAGGGAAAAAGAGTTTGTATTCTTTTGAAGCACACTCATATGAAGAAGATGTTGAAGACTTGAATGAAAAATCCCTATTTTTGGCAATTGAAGAGAATTACCAAGAATGTATTGGAAGACTAGAAGAGAATATTGCACTGCATGCTAAAGTTGAACCTAGACCATAGATCATTTATTTTGGATGGTCAAATCACATAACTAAATACAAAGACAAGTTTATTACCTTGAATAAGTATGATGGGATTTGTAAAATTTGCAATAGAGGAAGTTGAACTGATCTACAAGATAGGAAGTATCTCTATTGATGGTAAGCATAAAACTGATGGTGTTTATTTGTGGAACATAAAAAATGGAATCGGGTGACTAAGACCTAATCCCACTTTGATGTACACACAATGGAATACAAAAGAGCCTAGGGAGATAGTTCACTTTGGCTACTTCTTGTGAGGAAGAGAGAGACACAAAATATCTCTTAGGGTTTCTATTCCTTTGTTGTAAATGAAGAGTAGATGTGCAAATTATGATGATGCAATCAACTATATTAAGAGATGAACAAAGATTCAAGTTTAAGCTAAAAATACAAAATCCGTCAGAACTAAAACTGAGAAACTAAGCACAAAGAAGGGAGGAGAATTTTAGCATGTACCTGGCATTGAAATTTGATGTTGATTTTAGAATAGAGGGCTGAAACAGTAGAACTGTCAACAAATGTTAAAAAACAAAGAGTACCAGGGCATAATGCCCTAGTCTTGGGAAGGAATAGGGCACCACGCCCTAGTCCCCGAGACTAAGGTCAAATTTTGAGGCGGGATTTATATCTGTGTGCTTTGTCAGTCCCAAAATTTGTGCGTCCACTAGATTTTTGTACCTACACTTACAACATGAAAAATGGTGTCTAGGTGGCTATATAGGGTTTTGACTTAGTCAAACCCCTTTGTTTTGGTGGTTTCCACCTCCAAAAATAGTAGATAATGTATTGAAAATGTGTGTGCAATGATCTTGTGTGTATGCAAGATCCCAAATGAACAAGAAAGTCTTGAGTTCTACCCTACGGTTTGGAAAGTAAACCCTAAATGAGTGTAAATGTAAATGTAAATGCTTCAAATCACAAGTGCAATAATGGATCTAAAGAATGAATGTAAATATAAAAATTAACCTTATGAAGCTCATATAAAGACATGAAAATAAAATGAAACCATACCAAACCCTAAGGGAAAGGTACAAGCCAATCACCAGTCGATGATCTGCTATTATTCTTCAATGTCTTTAAAGCTTCTCAGGGATGTTGAAAATGATTGATGTAGACTTGGTGAATGCTTATTTTTCTATTGTAGAATGCATATAACCTACACTTTCACTTCACAAGCGGCTCCTTCTATTGCTAGATTTTATAACATTCAAATGAGGAAAGGAATGTTGGAATCCAAGAGCACTGAGAAGGGGGGGTGAATCAATGTTGTACCAAAATAATCAATTTTAACCTTAATAAAACATGCATACACCAACCGGTATACTGGTACATATAGAATTGAAAGAAGTAAAGAAACCAATAAGCCAATCACATAAATGAATACCATAAAAAACAAAATTATATGTAGAAAACCTCAAAGAGGAAAAACCACAGTGGGATTTGTGACCCACAATATCAATCCACTGGCCATATGAAGAGATATTACAAAATATAGGGGCATGCAATTGCATGAAGGCTTACAGCCTATAGCACAATACTCAATCACAAAAGGAGCCTCACTGAATACATAAAAATCTAGACTTCAATCCAGAGAAATGATTGAACTGCAAAGATAGCATCTTTTATGCTTGAATATAGTTCCAGTTAAGCTCTGTCTATTCCAATCTAAAACCCTAAACCCTTTACTAGAATACCCCTTATATAAATATCTTCACATACATGATCTCTCTCATATGCTTTGCATTACATAACATTATCTTATTCTCCTATCCATCCATATTTGAAAATGATCTAACCAGCTAACCTATATACCCTTTACAATTCATCATGCCTTATGTTGTCTTACAAAGATAATTACAATATGAATATACATGTTGGCTAGTTAACATAAATACATGAATATCAAAAATAATTGTCGATGCCGGATCCAAAATATGTTGGTCTCTAATATCGATAACTTGTTTCTAAACCATGTCACCCTACATTGTCTGTAACCAAATAATTCCTTCCAACTTGTCGGTGTCGGTACCGGTGTTGGTGTAGTGTCTGTGAAGTACCTGCTGGTACACAACTAACCCAAAATATGAAGCTTGAATAAATTACCATGTGGTCATCAATGACAACATAGTGAAACCAACCAATTAATTGTCAATTACCAACAATATCCCCCTTTGGCATTGACGGCAACACTCATGTGAAAAATGGTCATGGTTACCAACTATCGGTTTCATCCTGAACCTACTCCCCCTGAGCTTAATATCCATCAGTACAAAATACTCCATACTTCCATAGTTTTCCACCTATACTCCCCCTAATGTATATAACTCCCTTTTTCTTTTTCACATCAATATCACTCCCCCTTTGACATCAATGCCATCAAAAATACCAAAAATTACCAAAAACCCAAAAATCAATATGAAGAATGAAAGATTGTACAATGAATATCCCAAAAATATGTTACCGGAGCTGAATATATTTGAAAATATCTGGATAGGCCTTCTCCAAAAGCTCAAGATAGGTATCCCAACCTGATTTGAAAGTGCTAGAAATAGATACAAGTCCATTTAACATATGGGAAAATGACTCTTTCTCATTAAGCTCTACCGATGTGGGCTTTCCAACTAGATCTATACACTCCTTCTTATGTACACTTAATGAATCCAATCGGGGACTCACAAAACCTCTAAGACTTTTGGCTCTTCTTATGATTTTATCTTTTTGTTTCTCAAGAGAAAAAAATTGGCCTTCCAAAACCAAAATCGGACCATCTATAGATGTAGTTAATGAATTCAATCCATCAAAACAATTGGCTATACTTGCAATCTCCTCTTGAATGTCCTTAATCTTTTTATATGTCTCAGTTGTGAGAAAACCCATATTACAACATACTCTGTAGATATTAGTACACTACCTCAATGCATTATCTATCAATTTCAACTTTTCATTTATGTTCTTCCTTTTAGACTTAATCACATGATCAAATGTAGCTCTTTTTGCTTGTGTGAACCTCTCTAGTGCTTGTCGGTTTCATATCTATTGCAAAGACTCAAAATCGTTTGAAATGTGCTCTGTGATTGTCTTAAGATTGTTGAATGGGCTCACTTCTCTGTCAAACTTGCACTCCGGGACTAGTCTATACAAAACAGTGATAGATTGGTTGATAAACCCTTTATCCATAGATCCCTCCTTCAACATTTTCTGTGCAACCATCATCATGAGTTCAGTAGAAGTCATCTCAGTTATGCTTTTCTTTTCAACCTGCAAGGTGTCAATTGACAATAATGATGGAATCACTACCATTTTCCTGCCGGATTCCTCTTTCTTCTCCTCTAATGATTTATCCTTTATAGCTTCCTCACTTGCACCGGTGGCTTCACCACATGGTGCATTCTCACTAATTATTGGTTCTTCCCTAAGAACAGTAACCTCATCCTATACATCTATATCCAGAGGACTCTTGTTTTCAACATTAGTATCTTGTACAATATCAACCTTTACGCTCTATGTATTTGCAGGTATTTTAACATTTTCCTGTATATTTGTATCAATTGGGGGCTCAATTTCCACTATCTTAATGTTTTTTGAAAATTCATGGTGAAGTACCCATAATACCTTTACCTTTTCCTTCAACTGGGATGTCTGCAGTATTTGTCTTAGACTCTGGTGAAGTATTAAAAACATGGTTCTCTTCAAAGAACTTAACCCATGCCTTGTGGGTCTCCTTGATTATCTCATTGACTCTTCCTAACATAAGACTAATTATTCTATGCTTGTTGTTAAAGATTTTCCTATCTACAACTTCAAATGTCTTATTAATTTCCTCTAAAGAAATAAAAACAAACACAAATAACAACTGTTGAATCTTTATATGCATGTCCTCTTGCATTGTTGATAGTCTTCTAGCATATAACATATCATACAACTATGCCGATATTTTGTCTTCAATTTCTAATAGGGTTTTCTTATAAAAATCCAAAAATAACAAAACTGCTTCCTCTACTTCTCTTTGTTCATCATTATCTAAATGTTTATAATAAAATTGTACATTATTTAACATACCTTCTTTAGTAATCTCATCAACTAACTCTGCACAAGTCTTTGCTGGAATGATAGTTACTAATGGGGAGATTACTCAAACATAGCTTACAACTTGTTTAAGAGTAGTCAAATTTTGTCCTAGTGGGCTTCATGCTTTGTTTATATTGTCCTCAAAATAACTTTGGACACCTAAGCTCCCTAGGAGTGCTCCCAATCCAAATGTGCTCCTTGATTGCTCAAGCATGGTTGAGATTCCCTAAGGTAAATCCAACCTTATACTCTAAAACTCCTCACAAGTGCTTGCAGGGGTTGTAGAAGGTGTTTGTGATGTTTTCCTAAGTCAATCAGTTGGTTTTGAGTGAGGGTTTCATTCTTTTCCCCATCTCTCCTTCATTTTCCTACTTTCTAGGCCTAGTAGCCCTAGAGCCCCAATTAGCCCTACCAAACTAGTTTTTGAGGATTTTCTCTCAACTTCTCCAAAGACTCACACAAACTCTTTTCTGATCAGGATACCCTTTTATAAGTACTTTCCAACTTTTGAATTTAGGAATCTCAATCAGATCATACAGTTACGGAACCTGTGAAGTGCTTGTTTTAGGTGGTTTTAGGCTTATTTTGGTCTTTTTTTGAGGTTTAGGTGTCTTCCTTGATCTGCCACACCTCCAAATTTACACATAAGTTCTACCATAAATCACTTAATAATCCCAAACATGGTGCAACTCCAACCCTTCTCATTCCTGCAAACACTTGCATAATCTCATTCATTTCCTAACCGGGCTATGACCGAGCTCGCCTAGGAAATTATGCTCATTGGCCTTTCAATGAACTCCAAAGGAAAATAAAAGTTATATACATTGTGAAAAGGTTCCATAGCTCAAGTACCAAGGTTTATTGAGAAGAACTCAAAGGACTTCAAGTAGGAACCATGTTTGGGCCTCTCAAACCCTTACTTAGGCCGAGAGCTTACAAAATAAGAAACTCAATTCAACCCTACAAATAAACTAATCAAATTTCTTCCTGAGCAATACAAGAACATTAAAAAAATAATAATCAAGTAACATCAATGCAATCAATTCATTAAGTATGGATTGCTGCTCTAATTCTTGACAAAATGCAATATAAAACTTCAAAATTGGTCTCAAAATATATTCCAATATGTTCCAAGCATTGAAAAACCTCATTAAATTTATTATCAAATATTTTATATTCTATTTGTGGCCTAACTAACTCTCCATGGGTTCCCTAACCACCCCTTTGCACAAAACTGCAAAAAGTTGCTCAATGTTGCAAAAAGTTGTCAAGCAACTTTGACAACTTTTGCCAAAAAGTGCATTTTTGTCTTTCATGCTTTATTCTATCCTCCAAACCATCTACAATGACTAAAATAAATTACATTGACATTTCCTAATGCCAAACAAGGCTATTCAAGTCATTTTTTAACAAAATGCAAGATTTTGCCATTTTAGGCTTATAAAGGCTTACAAGCCAAAATTGAGCAAATGAATTGTCCTAAGGACATTCAACCAACCAAAGCACTACAAAAAAATATTAATACCTAAGAGAAGACTCTTATTCACTACTCCAAACCAAAATATGAACAAACACACCAAAATGTATAAACTAGAGTCAAAACTAGCTCAAGATTAGGTGCTCCCGCACCATACTCCCCAAAGAAAAGAAGTCAAGTGACTCCTTGAGGCAGCAAAGAAAATGAAAATCAATGCTTAGAGAAGTTTGACTCAAGTATCCAAGTAGCCTTTGATGCTGGAAGGTGTTGACACTTGACCAGGTGCTCCATGTCAGTGGTATGCCTTATTTTCTTCAAAATTCTAGAATCTAACACCTTCTCGGCTTGGGGAATGGGTGCAACTAGTAAGGGCAGGTCTGAGAGTGCTTGAGAGACTTCTAAAACTCTACTATCTTCTATTGGAAGTGTTCCATTGTGCTGCACTAATTCTGCTACATTGAAGATTGGTGACAAAGCCGTATCACCGGGTAAGTCCACCTTGTATGCATTGCTGCCATACTTGGCCATAACTTTGCAATGACCTATCCTCCTCATCTAAAGCTTTCTAGGGACACCTTTCTAAAGTCTTTATTTGTTCAAATGAACCATCATGGTATCACCAACAACAAATTGGATATCTTTCCTTTTTTCATCCACCTTGTCTTTGATCTTTTGAGTAGTATCCAATAGGGTTGTCCTAACCTGCTCATGAACCTCTTGCATTGATTGGGCCATGTCAAAGGGATGTCCACTCTATTGTCCCATATTTCCCACATCTCTGAGCTCCAAAAATCTTCTTGGATGAATGCCAGACACCACTTCAAAAGTAATTTTACTGATGGACCTATTCACACTATCATTGTAAGCAAACTCAGCTTGATGGATGATCTGGTACCAAGTTTGACCATACTCTTTTGTTAGGCATCTAAGTAGGTTCCCAAGTGTTCTATTAACCACCTCAGGTTGACTATCCATTTGGGCATGATAGGTTGAATCTAAAGACAAATTAGTGTCTAATCTTTGCCACAAATTATTCCAAAAGTGACCAATAAACTTTACATCCCTATTTGACACAATACTGATAGGTAAACCATAAATCCTAATAACTTCTTTGAAAAAAAAGTGAGCAATATGATTGGCATCATGTGTGACCTTGCATGGAATAAAGTGAGCATCTGGTGTAGGGCACCTAGACTTGATTTTCTTGTTTTATGCAATGTAATAAGGATGAATGTTAATCATCCAGTTGATAGTTGATCCTGTTGTGTGGTCAAGGAACTCTTAGGTCATTCTATAAAACTTGAGTTAACCTTAGTCCACTAGGATCCTTCTAGGTCCAATAGGGCATTTTCTCATATTGTTGAGTTTTGGCATTAAGAGGTATATTTCTGATGTTTTGTAGTTATTTTAGACATTTTGGAACCATTTAGGAGTCCTAGAATGCAAAAATGCAAAAGTTGCACTTGACAACTTTTTGCAACTTTGACAACTTTTTCAAAAATGGTTAAATGTTAGTTATAATGGTTCCCAACCACCTTGGTTCAGTTGAACCTATTAGGAGAAGCCTATTTAGGCCTTGATTTCAACTTCCAAAGGTTTAGAAGGAAAATTGGATGCAAAATTTCATCAAAATTCTGATAAAAATACAGTTTTATGAGCAATCATGGGTTTGTATGGATTTGTACAAATTGGAAAGTCAGATAGAGGTCCATGATTGAATATTCATGTGAAATACCTTTCATTTGAATCTAATTTGAGTGAATTTGGTATTGTATTGAGAGAGTTATTGAATTTTTTCTGAAAACTATCTTAAACCCTAGGGTTTTAGGGGTTTTGACACTAAATGGGCTATATCTTGCATTCCCAGAGGTACTAACTCATACCCCTTTGGGATTGGTAAGGTGTCCATATGTATTTTATGATCCCAATTGCTTAGGGTCTGACATGGACATTCTCAAGGTGTATGATCAGGTGTTAGGTTGAATATCCTCATGTATTCAACCTGCAGATTGGTGAATGGAGGTAGTAGTCATAGACAATAGCAAGGAAGTTTGTGAAAACCATTGATTGGTGTCTCAAAGAGGTGGATACACCTTCCGAAAGCACTGCCTCAGTCTCATGAACCCATCATCAAACTTGTTCTTGTGATCTATGCCTAACTTGGCCAATTAGGCCTATGAGCCTTGTAGGGTTTGGCGATGCAGAGTGGGTTGAGGCTCTACCCTCTTGGGATTTTTGTGGTCACCTTGAAGAGGTTATAAAACCTTTAAAATAGTATCAGGTTGTTTGAGAAATTGGTCCTTTTTTACTTGATTTCTAGTTGTGAGACCTAGTAGCCTAGTAGGTCTAATAAGTGAATTTGGTGTTGTGAGGTTTGAGGAATCAAACCAATGGGTGGTTCTTGGTTGTTTAGGGTCCTTAAAGGTGTCCCTACTACTATTTTGGATCAGAGGATAGATTTGTGTCATTTTCCCTATTTGAGTCTCATTAGGGGATTGATTCCCTGAAGCAACTTTTGTGTCTAAGTTGAGTAACCCATAAGGGAGTGGGTGTGACCTTGTATAGGTCTTAAGGTTGTGTGAGGGTGGTCCTTCATACCCTTATCAAGAGTGGGTAAGGTTGACTAGGCTGGGAGAGTCACCTTGTGAGTTTTGTAACTTGTGAGCCCACTTACACTCTTTCAGTAGTGCATTCTGGATCAAGTGGTATCAGAGTGCTACTAAGATCCCTAGTGGTGGAAAGATGTCAGAAAATGAAGGCAATGATGGGGATGAATTCCCTCAAAACATTACCAATAAGGAGTTAGCCAAAATTCTCAAGGAGCACCTGGCAAAGAGCAAGAAGATAGAGATGGAGTTGGAGAGACTCAAGCAAAGACAAGAAGGAAGAAGGGAGGAAGAGGAATGTGAGGAAGAAGAGAAAGAGATACCTATATCTCGGTTGGAGAGGTTGAACATACCACAGAACAAAGACATTTCTTGGTGGCTCTTGAAAGAGTAGGAAGAAAGGATAGCAAACCAGATGTCCCAATGTTCATGGGAAAGATGAACGTGGAAGAATGTATGGATTGGGTGGAAGCCCTTGAAAACTACTTTGAATGTGATGATACACCTGAGAGTTCAAAGGTGAAGATAGCCAAATCAAAGATGAAGGGTCCAGCATTGAGTTGGTGGAACTTCCTGTAGAATGAGACGGTTGAAAACAATAAGGCACCTATCACCATGTGGAAGAGGATGTTGGCTGAGATAAAGAAACAATTTGTACCAGAAGACTATGAAGTTGCCCTCCACAAGAAGCTACATAACCTGAAATAAAAAGATATGGATGTAAGTATCTATACAGAGGATTTTCACAAACTTACCTTGAAAACTAAAATATCTGAAACTGAAAATCAAAAATTGGCTAGGTACTTGAATGGATTGAAATATAGTATTCAAGATGAATTAAGTTTGTTTAATCCTGAATCAGTCCATAACTGTCATCAAAGGGCTTTGAAAATATAAGAAAAACAAAGAAAGAGAGGTGAGAAAAGCAATAAGGGTAGCAGAGGTAATCAAAATTTTAGAGGAAGGGGCAGATTTCAGGGCAGAAGTTCATCATCAAGACCACAAGGTGAGGGTAGCCAGCAAGATGCTGAGAAAGATTCAAGTCATAGGGGCAATCCTAGAGGTGGAAGAGGCAATGGAAGGGGAAGATTTGGAGGTAGAAGCCCTAATGTATTCACTGAGAGATGTTTCTCATGTAACCAAGTAGGCCACCAATCATTTAGGTGTCTTGAGAAAGCAAGCAGCAGTTCAGGCCAGCAAGGAGAAAGAAGAGTGCAACTAGCCCAAGATGATGACCATCAAAGTACCACCTCATCAAGACTTGCTAATCCAGTAAGTGGAGAATGTATTATGTTCAATAGAACACTTTTGACATCAATTAGTAAGGAGCCTCCACAAACAAAGTCTTTGTTTCAAACCAAATGTTTCATGAATGGTAAAGTATGCAAGGTAATAGTTGATTCTGGCTCTACAAAGAATTTGGATTCTACTGAGATGATTGAGAAGTTAGGATTTAAGAAAATACCTCATCCTAACCCCTATAAAGTATCATGGTTGAATAAGAAGCAGCAAACACTAGTTGATGAACAATGCTGGGTCATTTTTTCAATTGGTGACTATGAAGACAAAGTTTTGTGTGAAGTGGTGAATATGGATGCTTGCCATCTTCTTGTAGGGAGACCTTGGCAATATGACACTAGTGCTCAACATGATGGCAAGAGGAATGTGTATCACAATAAGAAGAATGGTGAAAATTTCACAATGAATTCCTTACTAGATGATGGTAAGGAGAAGACCTCAACTAGTAGTGTGATGCTGGTTGAAGAGAAGGAGTTCATGAAAGGCTTAAGGGAAGAGAAGACACATTGTTTTTCTGTTGTGGTGAAGCCTAAGGATAGCATACCTAAGAAAGAGAAAAATCAAAGTTTGTTGAAGAATGTAGTCCCCAAGGAGGTCGCTAATTTGTTGGATCAGTATAAAGGAATTGTTGCAGATCGTACCAATGATACCTTGCCCCCTAAAAGGATGATAAGTCATTGTATAGATCTGATTCCAGGAGCCACCTTGCCCAATAAGGCTGCTTATAAACTCACCCCTGAACAAAATGCAGAAATAGCAAGGCAGATTCAAGAATTGTTGGAGAAGGGTTTCATAAGGAAAAGTGTTAGTCCCTGTGCTGTACCAGTAGTCCTTGCACCTAAGAAAGAGGGAACTTGGAGATTATGTATTGACTCTAGAGCAATCAATAAGATAACCATTAGATACCGGTTTCCTATGCCTAGATTGGAAGATGTCATGGATTGTTTAGGAGGGGCTAAGTACTACTCAAAAATTGACCTCAAGAGTGGATACCATCAGATAAGGATCAGACATGGAGATGAATGGAAAACAGCTTTCAAGACCAATGAAGGTTTGTTTGAGTGGGTTGTAATGCCTTTTGGTTTGTCTAATTCTCCTAGCACTTTTATGCGCTTGATGAGTGAAGTCCTAGCACCTTTCATTAACAAGTTTGTTGTAGCATATATGGATGATATTTTGGTGTTTAGCAGTAGCAAGGAGGAGCACCTCAAACACCTAGACATGGTCCTCAAGAAACTCCATGAAGAGCAATTAAAAATCAACCTTGAGAAGTGTTCATTCATGCAAGAAGACTTGGTTTTCCTAGGATTTGTCATCTCAAAAGGAAATTTGAAAATGGATCCATCCAAAGTTGAAGCCATCCTTAATTGGGCAACACCTACCAATACAACTAAGGTAAAAAAATTTCATGGATTATGTAGTTTCTATAGAAAGTTCATTAGAAACTTTAGTGGAATTTGTGCTCAATTCATAGATACCATAATAGGTGGAAGGAAATGTGTGTTTGTATGGACCAATGAAGCTAGTAGGTCATTTGAGATGTTGAAAAAGAAGATTGCAGAACTTCCCACCCTTGTACTTCCTAATTTTCATAAATTCTTTGTGGTAGAATGTGATGCTAGCAATAGGGCTATTGGAGGAGTCCTAAGCCAAGAAGGGAGGCCAGGAGCCTTCTCTAGTGAAAAGTTGAATGAGGCTAAATAAAAGTACTCCACCTATGACCTTGAACTCTATGCTATGGTCCAAGCCTTGAGAAAATGGAGGCACTACCTACTTCCTAAGGAGTTTATTGTTTTTACAGACAATCATGCTTTGAGTTTTCTAGATAGGCAGGAGAAACTTCATCATAGACATGTTAAATGGATGGAATTCTTGCAATCCTATACTTTTACCATAAAACATAAGAATGTTGTTGCTAATAAGGTTGTTGATGCTCTAAGAAGGAGGAGTTTGACCATCCAAGAAATTCAATTTGAAAGTGCAGGTATACACACAATAAAGGACATGTATGCTACAAATGAATATTTCAAGGAAGCCTACAAGGTATGCATTGATAGGAAAGCAAAGTATCATACTGAAATCTCTGAGTTTTTGGTGCAAGATGGATTTTTGTTCAAAGGTAGTTTGCTTTGTGTGCCTAAGGGGTCAGTAAGGGAGAATATAATAAAGGAAAAGCATTGTGGGAGTCTAGCCAGTCACTTTGCGGTAGATAAGACATTGGAATTGGTTAGAAGATTTTATTTTTGGCCTAGACTTCAAACTGATGTAAGAAAGTTTGTTGCGACTTATTTTATTTGTCAAAGGGCCAAGGGCCAAACATCAAATGTAGGACTATTTACACCATTCCCTATCCCTTCAAAGCCATGGGATTCAGTAAGTATGGACTTTGTGCTTGGTCTTCCAGGAACCAAATCTGGTTATGATAGTGTGTATGTGGTTGTGGACAGATTTTCCATGATGGCTTACTTTATCCCTTGCAAAACCACTCATGATGCTTCACATGTTGTAGGTTTATTCTTTAAAGAGGTAGTTAGACTCCATGGATTACCTATGTCAATCATATCAGATAGGGATCCTAAGTTTATAGGTCACTTTTGGAGGACTCTATGGAAAAAGCTTGGCACCTATGTTGCCTTATCTTCAACATATCATCCCCAATCAGATGGACAAACTGAGGTCATAAATAGGTCACTTGGAAACCTCTTGAGATGCCTAACACAAGAATATGGTGCAAGTTGGGATTCTATCTTGGCACAAGCTAAATTTTCTTATAATGATTCTATTAATAGGAGTACAGGTATGCCACCTTTTCAAGTTGTTTACAGTGTGCGCCCTAGAGGGATAATGGAACTCAGAGATGTTAGTCATTTGGAGAAGAAGAGTGCTTTGGCTGAAGATTTTGCAGAGGTAATGAAGGATGTGCATGATCAAGTAAGGAACCAACTGCAACATACCACAAAAAAGTATTAGGCAGCAGCAGATAAGAAAAGAAGAGATTTGCAATTCAAGGTGGGTGATCTAGTGATGGTACATCTGAGAAAGGAGAGGTTACCTAAGGAGAAATATACCAAGTTGTTGATGAAGAAGCTTGGTCCTTGCAAGATCCTCAAGAAGTGTGGCAACAATGCCTACAAAGTGGACTTACCTTCTTCTATTGGTTTGTCACCTATTTTTAATGTTGCTGACCTGTCTTCTTATAAAGGATCTATAGATGATGTTTCTGTTCTAGGTGAATCAGATGTCCAGCAAGATGAGTCACTCAAGGAGATATCATAGCCATCCATGTTAGTGATTGAGAGCATCCTTGACAAGTGGGTGATCAAACACATAAGGAGGAAGGTGTATTATGAGTACTTGGTCAAATGGAAAAACCAACCCCTAGAGGAAGCCACATGGACGACTAAGGAGGCCATTGAAAAGGTAGGGTTTCAGTTTGAGTCCATTCCAACTCAAGGGACTTGAGTTCTTTTGAACTTGTGGAGTATGGTGCAGGGCACCTAGACTTGATTTTCTTGTTTTATGCAATGTAATAAGGATGAATGTTAATCATCCAGTTGATAGTTGATCCTCTTGTGTGGTCAAGGACCTCTAAGGTCATTCTATAAACCTTGAGTTAACCTTAGTCCACTAGGATCCTTCTAGGTCCAATAGGACATTTTCTCATAATGATGAGTTTTGACATTAGGAGGTAGATTTCTGATTTTTTGTAGTCATTTTAGACATTTTGGAACCATTTAGGAGTCCTCGAATGCAAAAATGCAAAAAATGCAAAAGTTGCACTTGACAACTTTTTCAAAAATGGTTAAATGTTAGTTCCAATGGTTCTCAACCACCTTGGCTCAGTTGAACCTATTAGGAGAAGCCTATTTAGGCCTTGATTTAGACTTCCAAAGGGTTGGAAGGCAAATTGGATGCAAAATTTCATCAAAATTCTGATAAAAATATAGTTTTCTGAGCAATCATGGGTTTGTACGGATTTGTATGGATTGGAAAGTTAGATACAGGTCCATGATTGAATAGTCATGTGAAATACCTTTCATTTGAATCTAATTTGAGTGAATTTGGTATTGTATTGAGAGAGTTATTGAATTTTTTCTGAAAACTATCTTAAACCCTAGGGTTTTAGGGGTTTTGACACTAAATGGGCTCTATCTTGCATTCCCAGAGGTACTAACTCATACCCATTTGGGATTTGCAAGGTTTCCATATGTATTTTATGATCCCAATTACTCAGGGTCTGACATGGACGTTCTCAAGGTGTATGATCAAGTGTTATGTTGAATATCCTCATGTATTCAACCTACAGATTGGTGAATGGAGGTAGTAGTCATAGATAGCAGCAAGCAAGTTTGTGAAAACCATTGAGTGGTGTCTTAGAGAGGTGGATACACCTTCCCAAACCACTGCCTCAGTCTCATGAACCCATCATCAAACTTGTGC
Organism: Cryptomeria japonica; assembly: GCF_030272615.1. Taxonomy (NCBI): domain Eukaryota; kingdom Viridiplantae; phylum Streptophyta; class Pinopsida; order Cupressales; family Cupressaceae; genus Cryptomeria; species Cryptomeria japonica. Next base: position 707,387,157 of record NC_081411.1, on the reverse strand, counting down.
TTGTGTTCCACTCCTAACTTGGCCAATTAGGCCTATGAGCCTTGGAGGGTTTGGCGATGCAGGAGTGGGTTGAGGCTCTTCCCTCTTGGGAGTTGTGTGGTCACCTTGAAGAGGTTCTAAAACCTTCAAAATAGTATCAGGTTGTTTGAGAAATTGGTCCTTTGTTACTTGATTTCTAGTTGTGAGACCTAGTAGCCTAGTAGGTCTAATAAGTGAATTTGGTGTTGTGAGGTTTGGGGAATCAAAACAGTGGGTGGTTATTGGTTTTTTGGGGTCCTTAAAGGTTTCCCTACTACTATTTTGGATCAGAGGACAAATTTGTGTCATTTGCCCTATTTGAGTCTCATTAGGGGATTGAGTCCCTGAAGCAACTTTTGTGTCTAAGTTGAGTAACCCATAAGGGAGTGGGTGTGACCTTGTATAGGTCTTAAGGTTGTGTGAGGGTGGTCCTTCATACCCTTATCAAGAGTGGGTAAGGTTGAATAGGCTAGGAGAGTCACCTTGTGAGTTTTGTAACTTGTGAGCCCACTTACACTCTTTCAGCAGTGCACTCTACATCAGCATCTTACTAAACCTATCTACCACAACATAGATGATATCAAAACCTGATTTGGTTTTTTAAAAACCAACCACAAAGTCCATACTTACACACTCCCATGGCCGGTTGGGAACAGGCAAAGGCTGATAAAGACCAGCATTGGAAGATGTACCCTTATCTCTTTGACAAACCACATATTTCTCCACATATCTTCTGATATCTCTTTGCATATTAGGCCAAAAGTAGAATCATGGGGAAAGTTCTAAAGTCTTGTTCAAAACAAAATGTCCACTCAAGCATCCATTATGCTATTCTTGTATCAAGTTTTCCCTCATAGACCCTCTAGGCACACATAGTTGCCCTCCTTTGAACAAAACACCATCTTGCAAGGTGTAATCTACATACTCACTGTGGAAATGGTTTTTGAATCCTTGGCAAACCTTGTAGGTAGTAGCAAAATCTTTATCTTCTTCATACAAATTCTTGAAGCTATCCACTCCAGTGCTTTTAAGCTACACTTCTTGCACTATTAGTAACCTCCTACTCAATGCATCAGCTACCTTATTACATTGTCCTTTCTTGTTCTTTATGGTAAAAGTATATGACTGCAAATGCTCTACCCATTTAATATACCTATGTTTTAACTTTTCTTGTGAATTAAGAAAACTAAGAGCTTGATTATCAGTGTAAACCACAAATTCCTTTGGTAGCAAATAATGCCTCCATTTCCTAAGTGATTGGACAAGTGCATAAAATTCCAAATCATAGGAGGAATACCTTTTCTTTTCATCATTGATTTTCTCATTGAAGAAGGCAACTGGTCTATTGTCTTGACTCAAAACTACTCCAACCACTATGTTTCTTGCATCACATTCAATTGTGAAGAGTTTGTCAAAACTTGGTAGGATAAGTACCGATTGAGTAGCCACATTTGTCTTCAAGAGATTAAAACATCTTTGTGCTTCCTTTGTCCATACAAACTTGGTTCTTACACCTCTCTTGATTGTCTCAAGCATGGGTGCACATATTTCACTAAACCCTCTGATGAACTTTCTATAAAACTAAGCCAAGCCATGGAAACTTATCACTTCACTTGCTATCCTAGGTGTAGGCCAACTTATTATGGTTTCCACCTTAGAGGAATCCATCTTCAAAGAATCTCTTGAGCCTAAAACCCAAGATACACTAATTCTTATTTCATAAACTTACATTTCTCCAAATTGATGGTTAGTTGTTCATCACAAATTTTACTCAAGACAATTTATATATGCTTAAGATGATCATCTTTAAACTTTCTAAAAATTAAGATGTCATCTAAGTAAACAACAACAAATTTACCATTTAGTCCTTGAGTACTTCATTCATGATCCTCACGAATGTTCTAGGGGTATTTGTGAGTCCAAATGGCGTAACAAGCCATTCATAGAGTCCTTCTGTAGTCTTGAAGGTTGTCTTCCATTCATCACCCTCCTTTATTCTGATTTGGTGGTAACCACTTTTAAGATCTATCTTAGTGAAGTATTCAACACCTCCCAAACAATCCATCAAGTCTTCAATTCTTGGGATGAGAAATCTATATCTGATTGTAATCTGGTTTATGGCTCTAGAGTCAGTGCAAAGTCTCCAAGTACCTCCCTTCTTTGGAACCAAAATGGTGGGTACTGCACATGGGTTGATGCTCTTCCTGATTAGACCATTATCTAGGATTTCTTGTATTTTCTTGGCTATCTCCTTGTTTTGATCCAGTGTCATCTTATAAGCTTCCTTATTGGGTAAAGAAGCTTTGGGTATAAAGTCTATTTGATGACTTATAGCATGTTGAGGAGGCAATGTAGCTAGTATTCCATCACTAATGATGTTCTCAAACTAATTTAGAACCTATTTCACTTCTTTAGGAATGGTCACCTTCTTCTCCTTGTTGTCCTCTTTTGTCTTCACAATAATGGAAAACCCCACTCCTTCTCCCTCCTTGAGTGTTTTGATGATCTCTTTTTCACCAACTAGCAGCACATGAGGACCTTTGGATCTTCCCTCTACTTGTTCTCCTAAGGACTAGAATTTATAGGTGGTTCCATCCTTTTGGAAGGTATAAGCATTCTTCTCTCCATGATGTATTTCCTTTTTGTCAAACTGCCATGGCCTACCTAGGAGTAGGTGGCAAGCATCCCTGGGTAAGATATCACATAAAATTTTGTCTATGTAACCTCCAATGGTGAACTCAACCCTAGTTTATTCATTTACAAGAACATGATGCCCCTTGTTGAGCCATGTAACTCTGTAGGGATCACTATGTGGGATTCTTGGCAAATTAAGCTTACTCACTGCTTCATCTAACACTATGTTGTCTATGGATCTTGAATCCAATACCACTCTACATACCTTTCCCATGATCTTACATTTTATTCTAAACAAGGATCTCCTTTGGTTAGGTTCCTCCTTAACTGGTTCTTTAATCAATACTCTCCTTATCATGAGGTTCTCTCCGGCCTTTGAATCCAAGCTTACTTCTGATTCTTTCATGTTTGTTGCATCCTCTTGAGCATAATTTACTCTCCTCTCACCTCCTTTGGATGAAGAAGACTTCTTAGGGCATCTATAGGCTGGGTGTCCAAGTTGATGGCAGTTGTAGCACTTCATGGTGGCAAAATAAGACCCTCTTCCTGATCCACTAGACCTTCCTCTACTAGAGTTGCTAGATCCCTTTCCTCTATAGATGCTCTTTCTATTGGAATCCCCACTTTTCTCAATCAACTTGTATTCCCCTTGGGATCTTTGGTCTATGATTCTTACACCAAAACTACCTCTCTGACCTTTGCCATCTCTTCCCCTACCTCTACCTTTGTTGCTTTGTTCTTATTTCTTCTTTCTCTTTTCTTCCACTCTTAGTGCCAACTGAAAGCACTTGTTCATAATGTTGGGGCATAACAAGCTTAATTCCTCTTGAATATTCCATCTCAATCCATTCAGGTATCTTTCTACCTTGATGTTCTCATCCTCCACTACCTTGGATCTTAGACATAACTTTTGAAATTCCTCAGTATAGATACCCACATCCAAGTCTCTTTGCCTCAAGTTTTGTCTCCTCTTATGCAACTAGATTTCACAATCTTTAGGGATGTATGCCTCTTTCACCTTGGCTAACATGCCCTTCCATGTAGCTATGGGGTTCTTTCCCTCTTTTTGCCTCTCTTCTTGGATAAATTTCCACCAAGTCAATCCTACCCCTCTCAATCTAGACTTGGCCACCTTCACCTTTTGTGCCTCACCAATTCCATCACATTCAAAGTAATTCTCCAATCACTCTATCCATTCCAGGACTACCTTTGGTTCCATTTTTCCATGAAAAAGTGGCACTCCTTCTAGGGATTTCCCTCCTAAGGCTTTAATTTCTTTAAGGAAAGGTTCTTCAGGTAGAATAGGGTCTATTTTAGGAGTCCTATCCTCTTCTACCACTTCTTTGCCCTTCCCTTCATTGACCTTAATTGTCACTTTCTCAGTTTTGTCTTCAACTGCATCTAGTTTTCTCTCTAGTTGTAATAATCTTTCTCTAAGGAGCCTATTTTCTTCTTCTTGGTCTTCTACCTTCCTTGCTAGCTTTGCATTGGTCACCATCCTTAAAATATTCTCTCATATTGATTCAGTGTCTATCATATGTTGGCTTCTTCCCAAATCTTGGTTGCTTTGATACCACTATGATGGGGAGGCTATTCAAAGAGAGCTTAGAACCTGTTTAAGGGAAGTTAGATGTTGTCCTAGTGGGCTTAATGCTTTGTTCATATTGTCTTCAAAAAATTTTTGGACACCTAAGCTCCCTAGGAGTTCTCCCAATCCAAATGTGCTCTTTGATTGCTCAAGCTTCGTTGAGATTCCCTAGGGTAAATCCAACCTTATACTCTAAAACTCCTCACAAGTGCTTGCAAAGGTTCTAGCAGATGTTTCTGATATTTTCCTAAGTCAATCAGTTTGTTTTGAGTGAGGTTTTCATTATTTTCCCCATCGCTCCTTCCTTTTCCTACTTTCTAAGTTTAGTAGCCCTAGAGCCCCACTTAGCCCTACCAAACTAGTTTTTGAGGATTTTTCCCCAACTTCTCCAAAGACTCACACAAACTCTTTTCTCATCAGGATACCCTTTTGGAAGTAATTTACAACTTCTGAATTTAGGAATCTTAGTCACACTGTATAGGTATGGAACCCAAGAAGTGTTTGTTTTAGGTGGTTTTAGGCTTATTTTGGTCATTTTTCTGAGGCTTAGGTGTCTTCCTTGATCTTCCACACCTCCAAATTCACACATAAGTTCTTCCACACATCAATTAATCATCCCAAAGATGCTGCAACTCCAACCCTGCTTATTCCTATAAACACTTGCATAATCTCATTCATTGCCTAATCGGGCTATGATTGAGCTCACCTAGGAAATGATGCTCATTGACCTTTTGATGACCTCCAAAGGAAAATAAAAGTTATATACATTGTACAAAGGTTCCATGGCTTGAGTCCCAAGGGTTATTGAGAAGAACTCAAAGGACTTCAAGCAGGAACCATGTCTGGGCCTCTCAAACCCTTACTCAGGCCAAGAGCTTACAAAATAAGAAACTCAATTCCACCTTGCAAATAAACTAATCAAATTGCTTCCTGAGCATTATAATAACATGAAAAAAACAATAATCAAGGAATAACAATGCTATCAATCCATTAAGTACGGATTGTTGCTCTAATTCTTGACAAAATGCAATGTAAAACTTCAAAATTGGTATCAAAATGTATTCCAATCTATTCGAGGCATTGAACAACCTCATTATATTGATTCTCAAATCTTTTATATTCCATTTCTAGCCTAACTCACTCTCCATCAGCTCTCTAACCAACCCTTTGCACAAAAATGCAAAAAGTTGTCAAGCAACTTTGACATCTTTTGCCAAAAAGTGCATTTTGCCTTTCATGCTTGATTCTATCCTCCAAACCATCTAAGATGACTTAAGAACATTACATTGACATTTCTGAATTCCAAAGAAGGCTATTCAAGGCATTTTGCAACAAAATGCAAGATTTTGCTATTTTAGGCTTACAAGGGCTTACAAGCCAAAATTGAGCAAATGCATTGTCCAAAGGACATTCAACCTATGAAAGCACTACAAAAACATATTAAGACCTAAGAGAAGAATCTTATTACCCACTCCAAACCAAACTATCAACAAACACACCAAAATGTATAAACTGGACTCAAAACTTGCTCAAGATTAGGTGCTCTTGCACCAATTACATTACCAGATTCAATTGCTAGATCAATGTCATCCTTCTTCTTTCTCTTTCTAGTACTGAATGGGTCTGAAGGTGTTTCTTTAGGTTCTCTCTTCTATGTCGATACCCTGATAGTAACTTTCCTAATTGGTTGCTTCTTAGCCTCTACCTTAGTTTCTTTAGTTTTTCTCCTGAATATAATTTTGAATGCCAGGGGTGTGTCATCATCAGATGCAGACTCTGCTGCAATAGTCTCAATGAATATTTTTGGTTATTTCATCTTCCTTCCTTTCTCTAGCACAACATCAATCAATCCTTTAATATCCTTTGAAACTTTTTCAACAAATTTACTTGCCTTTCCTTCCTGCTTCTCGCTCTTCTTCCAGTTGAACTCAGTTTCAACCTCTTGTGTCTTTTGCTTAGAAATTCCAAAGGTTTTTCTAGTTTCATCTACTGGTGAATCAATTAACATTTATGCATAATAATCGAGAATATGTGCATCAACTTCATAATCTATTTCCTCAATCCAAATCTTTTGGGGCCTAACAGCTTCCATCAAAGTTTCATCTTTCTTGACCATGAAGCATATGTCAGTTGAGTACTTTTTGACAGTGTGCTTGGGAACCCTCATCCTAGAATTCATAGGCTTTTTAAATGCTTTAAAATAACCCCACTCTTTTTCATTTCTTTGACTACTCAATGTAGCTATTGAATTTTAATTGCCTCCCTATCGGGATATCGAATGCCCATTTGCTCTTCCCAAAACCGGGAGTCTCATTGATGAAAAATAGCATTAAACAAACAATTAGGTTACGATACCAGAAAGTGCCTTTCTTTTCTCCTTTAATCTTTCCTAAGTTAATTTATAGTTCATCCAACATTCAACCACATATATCCAACTTCTCATTCTCGCTCATCATTTTATGAGCTGCATAAATGTAGGAGCTAGAAACATAATTCAGTCGGTTTGATTGAGTTACCTTGTAACCGATGACCATGCTTCTGAATTTGATATCTATTTTGGTGATAGTACTGATTCTCATTGACTGACTATGTGGTGTTGCATCGGTAATATTTTTAACCTGATAATTTGAAACTTTCTTCTCCGGACGTTGTCCAACCTACAGTAAACCGGTGATTGCCATGATGGCCTCCTTCATAATCTTATATGGTCTACCCAACTAGATAAACTCTCCATGCACTCTGCTCTAAACATACCTAAAAATTTCATCTTCGAATTCCAGAATGTCCAGTATGTCGGTAAACCCTAAATCCACAATATGATGGTATTCAGGTTTAATTTTTTAGACAATTTAGATAACTGAAAGATAGCTGAGAGGGGGGCGAGGGGGGGTGAATTAGTTGTCACAGATTACAATAACCATTAAAAATTTAAACTTTAATATGAGAATCCAAAACATTAATACCATAAGAGAAGATAAACCAATTAAGCATAAACAATAGTCACAGAATAAAAGCCATCCACATAACACCAAGATTTGTATCTGGAAAGCCCAATAAAGGGAAAAACCACAGTGGGAAGCCTACCCATAGTCAGATAATGCCTTTGCAATAAGTATGTGAATTACAATGAAGGGGATTGCACTTACAGGAAGGCCAATAGCCTAGAGCGCACTGATCACCACAAAAGGAGCCTCACTGACTACATACAAATCCATACTACAATCCAGAGAAGTCTTGAACTGCAAAAGATAGCATTTCCTATGCCTAAGTACAGTTTCAATTAAGCTCAATACCAGAGTACTAAATCCTCTTACATAAACCCAATTTGATCTCCAATGATCAACAAACTCCTCTACCTTAATTATATTACATTAATCACACATTACATTCCTTGATCATGACCTCTTACATTAACCATGATAATCAACAATGAGATCTTACATCAATTTATACAAAACCCTAGACCATAAACAATCAGTTCAACCACTAGATAATAAACCATGTCGGCCTTAGACCAAATAAATAATATCAACACATAAGACATCCCAAAAATACATCAATAGGTCCTATCCACACGTTACTTTAAAGTCAGTCCATAACCTAGATCAACCGGGACCAAGTCTAGGTCCACAGATTTCAGCAATGATCTCCAACTGCCAAGTCTAGAACATGATTACCAAAAGCATCCTAAAACTCCATTAGAAGCTACACCAACACCACTTATGCAATTCATCAAAAGATCTCCATCAAAAGCTCTGCCGGTGAAACCCTCGTCGAAACTAGAAATCAATCTTCTTAGCAAACAAAATAGCATCCAATCACTATACCAAAACCAATTGACCAAATATGAGTATAAGTATTATGAACAAGGTGATTCCATCATCAGATTATATTGAAGCCCACCGGATCATACCGGATCCAAGTTAACCAGAAACAACTCAACCTACTGGGACCAAAAGGGTGTCAGTAAAGAATCCAAATAGCTAGTGTTGGCATCAATGACAAAACATCAATGCAACACATGATCAATTCCAAAAAATGCCCAATAATCTCCCCCTTTAGCATTGATGGCAATAGTATATGTGAAAACATCTAAGTACCAAGAAATACCAAACAAGTCTCCCCCTGTGGAAGACAACCACCAAACTCCTACATATGGCTCTGAGTATCACTCCCCTTTTCACTTTCTTTTTCACATCAACATCACCCCCCCTTTGACATCAATGCTAGAAATTTGACGGAAACATCCAAGCAAAAACATAAGTCTCTGAATCAAAAAGCTGACTACTCCCCTTGAGCAGTAGCATTCCACATCAGTGATGGAATGAATAGTATATCTGATAATGCATGCTGGACTGATGCCAAATTGCATCAATCACGTCTCTACTGGAGGGGAAGAAACTCCCAATTTGTCTCTTAGGTACTCAAATGATTCCTTGGATAAAGGTTTAGTGAAAATATCTGCAATCTACTCTTTATTATTAACATAAACTAGTGTAACTTCATTTGTTTCCACCTTCTCCTTCAAAAAGTTATACTTGATAGATATGTGCTTTGTCCTAGAATGAAATATCAGATTCTTTGATATATCAATAGCAGTAGAGTTATCACAGTGAATAACTATCGATGCAACACAATCCACCTTTATATCCTTCAACATTTTCTTCATCCATAAAACTTGAGTACATTTATTAGCAGCAACAACATAGTCAACGTCAGCAGTAGATAAAGAAGTACATGACTATTTCTTCTTGATCCATGAAACCAACTTCTTTCCAAGAAAGAAAGCTCCACTAGAAGTACTTTTCGGGTCATCAACATCTCAAGCCCAATCAACATCTATATATGCACATAAAGTAAAGTTATCATCCTTAGGGTACCATAAGCCATATTTTGATGTACCTTGTAAGTATCTATAAATCCTTTTCACCGCCATCTCATGATCTTCTATAGGACCACTCTGAAATCTTGAAACAATATAAACAACATTCATAATGTCAGGCCTAGTCTGAGTCAAATAAAGAAAAACTCCAATCATAGATTTGTATCTTGTAGGATTTACTGGTGCATAAACATCTTTTCTTATTAATTTCTCAGTTGTAACCATAGGTGTACTTACTAGTTTAGAATTTCCCATACCAAATTTGTTTAACAATTCCTTAGCATATTTAGTTTGACAGATTAAAATGCCTTTGTCAGTCTGAGTAATCTACAAACCTAAGAAAAATTTCATCTCACCAATCATAGACATCTCAAATTCTTTCTCCATATTCTTAGAAAATCCTATGCATAACTTATCTTCACTGCCAAAAAAAATATCATCAACAAATACTTCAACAATCAGTATATCATCATTAGTGATCTTATAATATAAATTACTATTATCACTACCCTTAGTAAAACCAAGCTTCAAAATATATTTATCCAACCTTGCATACCAAGCTCTAGGTGCTTGTTTCAATCCATATAAAGCTTTCCTTAACTTGCAAACCATATTTGTATAATCTGATAGTGAAAAACCATCAAGATTCTCAATATAAACTTTCTCATCAAGATCCCCATTCAAAAATGCACATTTAACATCCATCTGATAAACCTTGTAGTTTTTATAAGAAGCATAGGCAAGAAATAATCTCATAGCTTCAATCATAGCTACAGATGAAAAATTCTCTCCATAATCAATTCCTTCCTTATGAGAGTATCCTTTTGTAAAGCGGAAAATCGCGAGCGAACCCCAAGTGTTCCCCCCATCACTCCGAGGAGAGGGGAAGGAGGTCACTAGGTTTGACGGTTTTCACTTAGGAGAGACTTTACATTCAAAAGAGGGGTCGAAACCCACAAGATCCAATCCCACTCAATGCAAGATTGGATTCTAAATGAGTTTCAAGGGTTAAGACAGCAAGGCTACCCTCTTTTGCAAAGAATGTGGATAGAATGATTAAGCTAGGAATGCATGAAAAGTGAGAAAGATTCACTTATAAACTGAGATAGGGATATAGGATGAAGCTGCGGACCAGGAATTAGCAGTAAAATGTTGAGATGGCACTGTCCTGCAAGTTTGAGCGAAAGTTGATGGGACGATGGCGCTCGACGTGCACACGGTCCTCCAAAAAATCCGCAAAACGAAGGGGGATCTGTTCGTCTCTACACAAGGATTCCAGATCTTCAATTATAGCCGCATAACTGCAACCTACACATAGAAAAGAGAAGACAATTGGGGGGTTAGGGATTAGGGGTTTTCCCTTAGGTCAAACCCCGGTTTTGGAATTAACCAAGACATGAGAAATGTTGTAAATGTAAATGATTGTAATGTAAAACAAGTACTAGTACCTTGTTGTAAGAATGTTTGTATTCTTACATGCGAAGGTGTAGATGTTGTTGTATGTTGTATGTTGTATGTTGTATGTGGTATGTGACCTCCTCTTCAATGGTTGAATCCTTGTCTTGAATGCAACACTTAGCCTTGAATGGAGACTTAGAATGATCAATTGCTTGAAGGAATGCTTGAATGCTTGAATGCTTGAATGTTTGAGTATTGCTTCCACCATTTCTTCCATCTTCTCAAAATGGGAGAGGAAATGTAGTTTATATACTTGCCAATTAGGGTTGATAGACTAATTTTTCCGACCTTAGGCCGACTAGGAAACATTATTTTCCAAATTGCAAACATAAAGACCCGAGGCCCCAAAAGAGACTGGGCCCAAAATGGGGCCAGCAACCAGGGCGCTAGGCGCCATGGTCCTGGGGGACCAGGGCGTTGGGTGCCCTGGTCCTGAAGGACTAGGGCATTGGGCACCATGGTCCCACCTCTAGGTATAGCAGGATGCAAGGAGGATCAGGCCAGGGTGCTGAAAAATGCAGTTTTTGATGTCATGAGAAAGTTTCGAGGTCTCCATTCAGGTTCGGTGTTGCGTCGCCATCGTGAAGACCCAAATGCGGTCAAAATTGCAAGTGTCACAATTTTAGGACGCTACATTTAGCCCCCACTTTAGCGGGAGTATAAGCATACGCTCATACTTCCGATAAAGTACAAGGAAACAACATTGAAAGACTTTCACCACATCAAGGAGGCAAGATACACCAAGCCCCCAGTGGACTAAGGATCTTACGACTTCGATTGAAAAAGTAAAAGGGAAGATCACAAGGGAGAACCATGACTGTCAGTAGTAAGGTTCCCTCACTATGAGTCATGCAAGAGAAATACCAAAAATTTTCAAGGCAAAGCTAAGTTCGCTAAGAAATTTTCAAGTATCTTGAAGGGATAGACGGGGTGTATGCCTCCCTACGTTAAAGCGATCGCACACACCTCAATGGGGGTGATTGCTTTAAGGTAGTGATACATGAGAAGGGAAAGGAGCACGTTATCACAAAGATTTAGCCCCCAAGTGTGAGATAACCCCAAGGATAATAGACACAAAACACAAAGCACAAGGTGACTTTGGTTTCCTTAGGGTCAGTATGCTGTATGATAATTCATGTATATCATATGTATGTATGCATAATTGTTCTTCATTCCCCAATAAGGAAGGTCACTTAGAAGAAGGGAACACATGTGTCTTTTGAGTCAACATGAGAGAGACCAACAGAGATCTCAATGCTTTGCATTGTCCTCAAGTAGACAACGCTAAGGACAACAAATAGAAGAATGAGAATAACACATAGAAGAAGTAACAAAAGAGAGGAGGAGAGAATCTGTTATGCTAATGAACTAGTCTAGCACGTCATCTACCCCCCGATCTTGCTGATCAATGTTTCGGGAAGGTAGGGAACATGCTAGAGGAGGAACATCCAACACAGTAGATGGAGCTATCACGAGATCCAAACAAGGGCTATGTTCATGTCCCAAGCCACGTTGTTCTTGTCTAGGAGCTAGGATAAGTGCTTTAGAAAATTCATTAGATAGATGGTTATCAATATCAACAAGTTCATATTCACTATCCGAAGCAAAAGAAGTAACATTTTCATTATGAATAACATTTTCATCTATATCATCATCAAGATTTATAAAAATAGGATCTTTAACTCGCACAAGATCAAGATCATCATGTATCTTATGTTTAGGAGATTTTGGAGAAAATGGAATAATGCTTGTTGAAGGTGTTTTTGGGGATTGCAAAGTTTGAGAAGCAGCTGCCTGAGCTCTAAGATGAGGCTTTCATCAGCATTCACATGCAGAATGATTTCATCTAGTCTTAGTAGGAAGTGGAGAAGATTGAGGAGGAGGAATGTTCTCATCCTTATTACTTGGGTGTTTAGGTTGTGGTTTCTTAGGCTAGGTAATAGGAGAAGAAGAAGGTCTCTTCTCTCTATAAAAAGAAGGAGGAGGAACTGCTCCATATAAAGGAGGAATATTTGGTTTAGGAAGGAGACCAAGTCCATCATGACGAGGAGGTATAGGTCTACTTTTAGAAAGTTTATTAGACATAGACATAGTCACCTCCATAGGAATGGGTTGGGAATCTTCTTGAGGAAAGACATTAGTTTTATCTTTCAAAGGAAGAACTTCCTTCTCAAGAACAATAGGAATATCAAGTTTGGGTGTTCTAGGTTCACTTAGAGATAGGATCATATCTGTTTTCCACTTTTGATAAGATTTGAAAAGATGATCACTTCGCAGTGGAAGAGATTGGAATTGTTTAGGCCAAAAATAATCAATAGGAACGCTAGAAGTTCTTTCAGCTGGTTTAAAGAGACTATGATTGATAGTAACAACTTCACCATTATGGGGAAATTTCAAACACTTGTGAATAGGAGAAGCAATAGCTTTCATGGAAGATAGCCAAGGATAGCCAAGCTTCACATGAAATTGTTCGAATGAAGGAATAGTAGCAAAGTTCACATCAAGGGATTTGTTATGGACCTCAATAGGTAATGTAATAGAACCAATTACAGGAGAAGAAAATGCATCAAATAATTTCGCAATCACATCTATTTTTTCATAGATCACTTGGTTCAATTGCAAAGTAAAAAGAAATTCTTCAGTAATAACATTAACCATGCAAGAAGTATCAATAAGCACTCCATGGCAAGGTGTATTCTTGACTTTTGCAACTATGTATAAAGGACCATCAGGTGCCCTGATAGTTTCACTAGAATAAAATGTGATGGAAGGTTCTTTAGGGTTTTCTTGCTGCTCTACAAAGTTAATCACATTCGTAGTCAAAGACACAAGACCATCAGATGAGAAAGAGGAATCATTAGTCTCAACCGCATTAGAGGTATGAGAAGGTAATGGATCAGTAAAAATTTGAAGATTTTGGTTAGGAGGAGCTACAGATGTGTTGCCTTTATCATTCACTCTAGAAACAGAGATAGTATTATTATCAATCAAATCTTGAATTTTACCCTTTAAAGAAAAACATTTTTCAGTATCATGCCCAGGTTGACGATGAAATTGACAAAAAGATTTGTTATCAAAATAAGGTGAATTAATCTTTGTAGGATCTATTTGCCTTATAGAAGGAAGAGTAAGCACATTTTGTTCCAATAACTTATTCATAATACTATGCAATGATTCATTCAAAGGAGTAAACTTTCTTTCTTTCTTGAAAAACTTAGAAATAGGAGGCACACCTGATGCTGCATTCACATTGTTGTTGATGATGTTTTCATTGAATTTGATGGACTCTCTGTTCGGTTTAAACTTCCCAAATGGTTGTTGACTACTATCACCCTTATCACTCGGAGCCATAGGATTTGCTTGTTCCATTTGACTCACAGTCAGTTGATAATTGTGAAGAGTTGCACACAACTGTTGGAAAGAAGTAAACTCAGAAAATAGGAGCTTGTCTCGAATATCTTTTTGTAAATTAGAAATAAATATTCTTTGAATATCATTATCAGGCACTAGAAAAGAAATTTGAGCATACAAATGCTTATATCTACCAATGAAATCAGTCACTTTTTCTTTAACACCTTGTTTACAATGCATTAAATCAATCAAAGTAACTTTAGGACTTATATTGTTTTGAAATTGTTGAATAAAAGCATTTGCAAGTTGTTCAAAAGAATTAATAGAATAAGAAGGCAACGAGCAATACCATTGTAGGGCTTTATCTCTTAATGTCCTAGTAAATAGTTTTGCAAGCAACTTTTGGTCATAAGCAAAATCGGTACATATTGTTTGAAAAGTCTTAACATGTGTTAGAGGATCACCTTTACCATTATAAAGCTCCAAATGTGAGATTTCAACATGCTTAGGAGGAATAGCTCGAACAATGTCAAGAGAAAGTGGGCTCGCAACATCAAATGTGGGCACACTAAACTTAGATTGATTCATAGAGGCAATTTGTTGCTGCAAGGAAGAGATAGTTTGTGCAAGATTGTTAATGGTCACTTCAGTTGAAGAGTTCATATTAGATGTGTTAGATTGTGATGGAGGTATTATGTTATTGAAAGAAGGTATTGATTGAGAGTAAGGTGGTGGGACACTATGATAGTTAGTCATAAGAGAGGATTGGAAAAGAGGAGCACTACAAGGAGGAATGGAATGGTTGAATGAATTCCCCCCTTGCGCCAGGTTCATTTGTGGAGATGTAATAGGAACACTCATTGAAGGAATGAATGAAGAAGTTGGATTAAATGAAGGAAGAGGATTAATTGAAGAGGAAGGATTGCCCCCATGACTAGTAATCATAGGTGAAATGTCTTGTATAGAAGTAGTCATTATGTTTGATGTAAAGGTAGGTATGCTAGCAATAGAAGTTGTCAAAGGAATAGAATGATTGACTTGAGTAGGAGGTTGTGTATAACCCAAAGTTTTAGCATAACTCTTCATAGGCATCACATTCAAATCCACAATGTGTGCAATACTACGCAAAATATCAATTCCATTCTTATCACTTTGAAGCATATGTTTTAGACCCTTAATTAAAGGAAGAGCTTGACTATCGGGGTATTCTTGAGACATCCATTGTCGAAAATCGTCAAATTGGTTATCCAATTTCGAAAGTTGTTCTACAGAAACCTCATGGAGAACTTCTTCATCATTAGGAGGATTAGAGGAATTACCCATGTCCTCGTTAAAAAGGCTATTCAAATTAGGTTCCATCTCCTCAGTAATTAAACCTTGGAAAGACTTAATTCTAAGGCTTCGTCTAACGGGAATAGTGTAAGTAGGGCTTATTGTTGTAAAACTCATGCACTAGGGAGAGAGAGAAGATTTTGAATTTTGAGGTAGTAAATTTCAGTAAAATCAGCCAATCTCCTAGATTTAAGCTGTTAAATGCAATCACGACAATCTCCCAAAATTTCAGAAAAAATGTCAGGGACCGTGGCGCTTGGAGTGCACACGGTCCTCACAACTTTTTTTGAAATTTGCAAGGATGAAAGTTATGATGATTTTAGAGCTAATCTGAAAAAATTGAGTGATTTTACGATCTGTAGATAGGCCAAATTAAAGTTGCAATCTCAAAATTGAACCCTACCCAGATTGTCGAAAAATGCAAAATTTGAATTTTGAAAAAGAGAGGGAAACTGAAATTTTGAGTTTTATGATTTTAGAGGGAATACCAAAAGCAATGCAAGTTTTGAATTTTAAAAGTTGACTCAATTTCATGCAAAATTCAATTTTGACAGTGGAAATCAAAGTTGTTGCAATTAAACATTTAATTTCAACAGTTACAAACTGTAAAAATTTGAATAAAGCACTGAAATTTTGAATGAATGCCAACACACTTTTCAGATTTAGGACAGTAAGAACACAATTTTGACACAAAATTTCAATTTCAAAATTTTTTGAATGATTACAAGCCTTAATCCAAGCAATCACAAGACCAACTTTGACCTTAACTTTGAAAGTGTTGGAATTGATAAAATCAGCCAAAATTCTGGATTTTAGCAGAAAAATACAGTAAGATCTAGCTCCCAAAATTTCAGAAAAAATGTCGGGGACGGTGGCGCTTGGGGTGTACATAGTCCTCGCAACTTTTTTCCAAATTTTCAGGGATGAAAGATATTATGATTTTATTGCGGAATCCAAAGTTATAGCTGATTTGGAGATGTTTTGATTAGTGCAATTGTCGGTCAAAGGTTGAATCAAGAGGGTTTCAAAAATTAGGGTTTTGACACTTAACCACTTAATTTTTAGAATTAAAGCACAAATATGATTTGACAACTTGTAATAGAAGGGTAGATCTGAAACAAGCATTAACAATTAAACATTTCACAAGTTCAATTTTCAAAAAGAAAATTTAGGGTTTTTATGCAATCAACCTCTAAAATTTGCAAAAGATCAAACATGGAAATGTAATTAAGGAAGCAAATTTTCAGATCTAACCATGAATAATCAGAAAGGATGTTCACGTCGGGTTCACCAAAATGTAAAGCGGAAAATCGTGAGTGAACCCCAAGTGTTCCCCCCACCACTCCGAGGAGAGAGGAAGGAGGTCACTAGGGTTGACGGTTTTCACTTAGGAGAGACTTTACATTCAAAAAATGGGTTGAAACCCACAAGATCCAATCCCACTCAATGCAAGATTGGATTCTAAATGAGTTTCAAGGGTTAAGACATCAAGGCTACCCTCTTTTGCAAAGAATGTGGATAGAATGATTAAGCTAGGAATGCATGAAAAGTGAGAAAGATTCACTTATAAATTGAGATAAGGATATAGGATGAAGCTGCAGACCTGGAATTAGTAGTAAAATGTTGAGACGGTGCTGTCCTGCAAGTTTGAGCGAAAGTTGACGGGACGATGGCACCCGGCGTGCACATGGTCCTCCGAAAAATCCGCAAAACGAAGGGGGATCTGTTCGTCTCTGCACAAGGATTCCAGATCTTCAATTACAGCCGCATACCTGCAACCTACACATAGAAAAGCAAAGACGATTGGGGGGTTAGGGATTAGGGGTTTTCCCTTAGGTCAAACCCCGGTTTTGGAATTAACCAAGAAATGAGAAATGTTGTAAATGTAAATGATTGTAATGTAAAACAAGTACTAGTACCTTGTTGTAAGAATGTTTGTATTCTTACA
Organism: Cryptomeria japonica; assembly: GCF_030272615.1. Taxonomy (NCBI): domain Eukaryota; kingdom Viridiplantae; phylum Streptophyta; class Pinopsida; order Cupressales; family Cupressaceae; genus Cryptomeria; species Cryptomeria japonica. The sequence continues at coordinate 707,369,946 of NC_081411.1, read as the reverse complement.
TGCGAAGGTGTAGATGTTGTTGTATGTTGTATGTTGTATGTTGTATGTGGTATGTGATCTCCTCTTCAATGGTTGAATCCTTGTCTTGAATGCAACACTTAGCCTTGAATGGAGACTTAGAATGATCAATTGCTTGAAGGAATGCTTGAATGCTTGAATGTTTGAGTATTGCTTCCGCCTTTTTTTCCATCTTCTCAAAATGGGAGAGGAAATGTAGTTTATATACTTGCCAATTAGGGTTGATAGACTGATTTTTCCGACCTTAGGCCGACTAGGAAACATTATTTTCCAAATTGCAAACATAAAGACCCGAGGCCCCAAAAGAGACCGGGCCCAAAATTGGGCCAGGGACCAAGGCGCTGGGCGCCATGGTCCCACCTCCAGGGATAGTAGGATGCAAGGAGGATCAGGCCAGGGTGCTAAAAAATGCAGTTTTTGATGTCATGAGCAAGTTTCGGGGTCTCCATTCAGGTTCGATGTTGCGTCGCCATCGTGAAGACCCAAATGCAGTCGAAATTGCAAGTGTCACAATTTTAGGACACTACACCTTTACAAACCAATCTAGCCTTATTTCTTATAACTTGACCATCCTCATTCAATTTATTCCTAAGAACTGATTTCGTTCCAATAACATTTTTATTTTCAGGCCGGGGAACCAAGGTCCATGTGTTATTTTTCTCAATCTGATCTAATTCTTCTTCCATAGCTTTCAACCAATGTTCATCTTTACATGCCTCAATTACTGATACCAGTTTAACTTGTGAAATTAAACTTTCCTCATTAGTTTTTTGTCTTCTTCTTGTCATCACTCCATTTCTCTTATCCCTAATGATTTGATCTTCTAAATGATTCAATCTCACATACCTAGAGGTCTTTTGACTTTCTATTCCTCTTCCCTGTTCTTTAGTTATTGTAGAATTCTATGATGTTGCCAGAGTAACTGGTTCAACTCTTTGTTCTAGTAAAGGTACTACCGGTTCGGATATAATCATTTCAACTGCCGGTTCCTTCTCATAAACTTATCTGACTTTTGTTTAGCTCATCTACTTTGACATTAGCACTCTCCACAATTCTCTGCAATCTCTTCTTATAACATCTATATGCTTTTCTTTCATTAGAATAACCAAGAAATATGCCTTCATCACATCTAGGATCAAATTTTCCAATGATATCATCTGTCCTGATATAACATTTACTACCAAAAAATTATAAAATACTTAACTGTAGGTGTATTGCCAAACCATAATTCATAAGATGTCTTATTGGTTTCTCCTTTGATATGTACTCTGTTGAATGTATAAACTATTGTACTCACTGGTTCTCTCTAGTAGATATGAGATAGACTAGCTTCCAGCATCATTGTTCTAGCAACATCCAAGATAGTTTTGTTCTTCCTTTCCACAACTCCATTTTGCTGAGGTATCCAAGGAGCATAAAAGTGTCTTCTTATACCATGTTTGTTACAAAAGTTATTAAACTCTTCGGATGTGAATTCTCCACCATGATCTGATCTCAAACATTTAATCTTCAATCCTATCTCAGTTTCCACTTTAGCCTTAAATATTTTAAAATTTTCAAATGCTTTAGATTTTTCTCTCAAAAACGTAACCCACATCATTCTAAAATAATCATCAATGATTAGCATGAAATATCTATCACCTTGAAAACTTTTAATTCTAGCAGGGCCACATAAATCGGTATGAATAAGATCAAGAAGATTTATCTTGTATACTCCTAAAAGAGGTTCTAACCTATTTACCCATTTGACATTCTTTACATACCTAATTATAGGACTTCATAATCTTAGGTATATCCATAACTGCCCTAGTTGAACTGATCTTCACAATGTAATCAAAATTCACATGACACAGCCTTTTATGCCATAGCCAACTCTCATCAATCTGTGTAATCAAACATATCTTCTCACAGGAGATTATGTGAAATATATTACCTTTTGTTTATGTACCGGTTGCAATCTCCAAGCTAGATTTGTTAATGATTTTGCATTTCCCACCCTTCAACTATAATTGAAATCCCTTGTCTACCAATTGTCCTACACTCAAAATATTATGCCTCGAACCTTCAACATAGTAGACATTGTCAGTATTGTTCCTTTTCCTTTGATCATACATGCTTTGTCATCTCCAAATATAACTAGACCACCATGAAATTCTCGCAAAGATAGAATCTTCCCTTTATCTCTAGTCATATGATGTGAACAACCACTATCAATTACCCATTCATCCTTGTCTTCAATTTTAGCAGCAAGTGCCTCCACTTCAGGTACATTCTCTTCTAGTGTCGGATCATCTTCCTTGATACAAAGGAATACCCATTCCTTCCCATTGCCGGATCCACTAGTAGAGTCTTTTGTTGGTTCATCATCTGAATCAATAATGCCTTCCTTATCCGCTATGTAGCATGATTTGTCTATGTTTTTCTTATATTTATACTTGTTCTGATATCTAGGGTTAGGCTTAAATGATCTTTTAACACTTTCTTCAAATCTTGAATTCCTTTCAGGACATCTAGATGAAAAATAACCAATCTTATTACATGCAAAACATTTAAAATGTGTTTTTCCTTCATACTTACTTCCTATCCGTCCTTTAGGTACTCTTCTAGTAAATAGTGCTTCAAGTTTCTCAAACTCATCATCTTCTCTCTTCATATCTTCTAACTCCTTTGCATATAAAGCTTTCCAATCTTGCTTACTGGTTGTAGATGTAGATGCATGAATAGAAGATTCACTCTTCACAGCTCCAGAATGTACAAATTCCTCAAGTTGAAAAGAAGATAGTTTCCCAACCAAAGTATCTATGTTGACATATGTGTTAGTCATTGTTCTCAATTCATTAATAATAGTAGCCTTCATTTTATAAGCCGGTGATAGGGCTCTCAAGACTTTAGAAACAATTTCATCTTTTCTCAGAGTTCCACCACATCATTGAATTCCCATAACAATCTCATTTACCCTTTTAATGAATATAGTAATCCTTTCATCATCTTCCATCTTTAGGTTTTCATATCTCACCCGATAACAATCAAGTTTCACAATCTTCACTATGTTGTCCTCAGTTTCAACATGGCCAAAATTGTGAGGCAACCCTATGAAACTGGTTCATTTCGTACCTTATGGTCTCTAGGAGAGCTTAATCAACTTGGTCGGTTAGTTTGTTTCGTTCTTTGCTTTTCATTTTTACTATTTTCCTTGTTTCTTAAGTTTGCAATTTTACCTGCAGTTCGGACTTTAAAGTCCGAACTGCAGGGTTCTTTTGGCCAAATACACTTCGGACTTTAAAGTTCAATATGTATTTGCTGGCTTCTTTGCCTGCTGTCCCATTAATTGCTATTAGCATTTTGTTAAAATATTTTTAAAGTTATTTTTTTGCATTTTATTTTCTTTATGGTTTGTCTTTCTTCTCCGCGCGCCCTCCTCTACTCCTAACCATTGTGATTTGGATTTTCCTTGCTCCATTGTTGGATCTTTCTACATCATCAGTGAAGTGGAAGAGATAGGGTCTATGTTTCTCCTTTCAGGTTTCTATTTTGGTTTTGCTTCTTGTTTATTTTTCTCTTAACCAGTTGCCTTGTTGTTTTTATTTCTCTTAAAGTCCGATGTGCTTGTTGTTAGTTTTCCCCTGCATATCAGACTTTAAAGTCCGAAGTGTTAATGTTTTCCCCAGATTGCACATCGGACTTTAAACTCTGATGTGCAAAATTTTGTTTGTAAAGAAGCAGATCAGACTTTTTTCCCTGACCTATTGTTTTTGGTAGTTTCACTCCTAAGCCTATTTTGAGTCCCCTTTTTCTATCCATTTGAGAAAAATGATTTTGATTATGTTGAAATGCTAATCATCAGTGTTGAATGTAGTCATTGTGCATGAATGTCAAATCTCTCTCACAAAAAAACCTAAGTCTTCCTTAGGACAACCTTCTCCAAGTAAAGTACATTTTTGATAAAATCCTGTAGAAGAGAAGAATATCAGAGGCCGCTTACAGCAGGGTGTCTCATTTTGGGTGTGTATTTCTACAGTTTCCCACATTCACCTATATCCGAATTGGATGTTTCTCAAGTGAGCCCTTCATTCTTCCAAGGTTCCCTTCAGACAAAATTTTCCTTATGGAGCCATCCCAACAACTGATTAATGTGCACGAGAAACAAGCACAAAATATTGGGCTAAAATTCCTAGAGTCAATTGGCAGGTATTTAGTGCTAACCAACCCCAAGGCCAAAAATATGGAGGAGGAAATGCAGTGGAATACCATGACAAGGTTCAAGGCCCGAACTGATTTTGGTTTTCAAGGTATAAAGAGCAAGCTCAAAAGGACTTACACTCATGTTTATAGGTTTGAGGATGTTTGGGCGGATTCTCAAAATGAGGAGTATATAACAAAGATGGATTCCAGCCACCTTACTATAGAACCAATTGAAAATTTGGATCTAGCTGAAATCCCAATGACTATGGAAGACATAGATGACATAGTGGACCCTGTTTATTATGAGAAGAAGATTGTAGACTCCCCACTTCCACTTGTGCAATGGTCAAAGAAAGAAAGAAAGTCCATTGCGCAGAGGATCTCTCCCATCTTAGCAAACAACAATGCTTGGTTCCTAAAAGAGAATCTTAGGGTGAAACAACTCCCCACTTGTTGAGGAGATGATGATAATAGTGATGGTCCATTGGGCAAGACAACAATTGCTGAAACAAGAATAAAGAGCAGGGTAGATTCACAAGCACTATCCTTAGCTACTGTGATACAATCAAAAGGTAAAGGGCCCAAAATCAAATTTACAATTAAAGGGTCGAAGAAGGGTGAATCATCATTTGCACCACAGGAAGCAATGATACAGGAGTCAGAACAACCGCCTACCAGTGAAGCTAGAAAGGGAAAAGAGGTCGAAGAAGGTGAAATTCCTCAACAAGAGGAAGTACAGGCAGAGGAAGTATTACATCCATCTAAAGTTGATGCCTCGATTACCTCACAGATAATCATCCATATTGTTGACTCAGACTCAGACTCAGACTTTGACCAAGAGGATGAATATTTTCATGAGGATGGAGATCCAAGAATGGGCATGACACAATCAGAGACCGTTGGTCAATTTTTTACAATAACCAACTTCTCTAATTTAGATGATATCCCTTCATCTACTTTTGAGTCTACCATGATGTATTTTAATGAAACCTTACAAGATGCACTTGCAGAATAGGTTTCGGTAGATTTACCTGCCACTACTACGACCATCATAGCAATTCCTCCATTGGTAAGTGCTGAAGTTACACTCACACCATGCTCGACTCTCCCACTTGTAATTGAAGAGATAGCAGCAACAAATGTTCCACTAAATGCTTCAATAACCGCACCATCAGTAACACTCACAAATGCTCCAAGTTCTAGTCAACCTGCCCCTAAATCTTTGACTCCAAGTTAGCAAGGAGCTACTACTCCATCATCAAATCCAGAACTACCCCCTTTAATGGAAGTAGTGGCCCCTAAGTGGAAAAAATAGGCAATATCTCCTAATGGATTTGACTTTGAACTTTTAGTTCCTCCAAAGCCTAAGGGAACAAAAAAGCCAAAGATAGTATCTCAGGTGGTTGTAGACCCAGCTTCCAAGAGGAAATACATTGAAGTTATGGTGCCATCGTCAGTCAAGGACAAAGGAAACATACAATTAGAAGATTATACCATGCAGGTTGTAGAGCTCAGGGTGGAAACACATGAGAGTGTGAAATTAGATTCTCAGACAACCCTTAATTCTTTATTGAGAAGATTGGATCAAGAGAGGGATGAGAAAAATGTCTTGAAGCAGAAGTGTGAACAGCTAACCAATGTCCTTTTAAAGGTAACACAATCTTCTCAAGAGGTTGAACCTATAGGATCATCAACAGACACCGAAGCTCTCAAAAAGATTGAATAGGTAGGAGCTAAATGTCAAGTCATGGACGAATGGATCTCACAGCTAAGGTTAGAAGGCTCTCATCTTCTAAGGTCAATAGTGGAACTATTGTCTGATTATGAAGTGATCCAGAGTCGAATGCAAATACTCAAAACCTCTTTATCAAAGGAAATTGAGGAAGTTGTGAAAAGCACTACCTTGTGGAGCAGAATGGAGGATTTCAGGATAGATGTCCTGGTTGAGGACAAGGTAATTCCCACAAGGGAGAAGTAAATTCAGATCTTGTCATTATTGTCTCATAAATAACAGACAATGAAGTTAATGATTGCAGAGCTCGACCAGGAGAAGAAAGAAGGTGACAATGAGGTTGACCTTATTTTTTCTAAAGTTTGTGATCTCCCTTGCTATTTATATGATAGTGATCAAAATCTCATCATTGCTGAAGTCGTCACACAAGAATTCCTTTCTTTGATGGACCAATGCTTGAGACAATATTTCTCACTTGATATCTTTGATAAACTGTTAGAAATTTAGGTCAGCTTTCAAGTCCTTGCATCCATGTTGAAGGATGCTAAACAAAAATAGGTGAAGATTCAAGATGCAATGTTCCGCATCCAAATCATCACAAGTTCTACCTTGATGCCAAACGAAGCAAAGGTCAAAGCCATCCTTGCTAAATTCAAAGTTTTCCAGAAATCCAATGAAGAAGAGAATAAAGAATGAAGTACCCCCTTTTGGCACTCTTTCTTCATGTAGCTGCACTGATAGATGTTGTCAATTTTTGTGCAGCTGTATGTTTTCTTTATGTAGTAGTTGTAGTAAAATGGGACTGTGCGGTTGAACAAGTCAACTGTGCCCACCTTTTTCTCAACTTCTTTTCTTATATAAGGAGGACCTTTTTGTAAATATTTCTATCTTTTTCATGCTTAGCAAAACTTTGCTGGATTTTTATCCCAATCAAGACTTTAGGCTTTTGTGGTTAAAATTCAATCAAACAAATAAAGAAAACAATTTTGTTGATTGCAAACTTTGTGTTGTATCAAGAAAGTTGTTTATATTATTTAATGTCCTATGTCCATTGAATACATATTACCTTTACTTCTTTGATATTTAAGATATTGCTACATGGTTAAAGAGCTGTGAAATCTTGCCAATAGACTCTGTGCTCTTAGCATACTTGAGAAATCTGTTGATAAATTGACTTGGAGTAAGCTTTGTATTGTTGCGGTTATTTGTAGTTTAATGGATTAGAAATCTATACTTGAAGACTTTGAGCTTTAAGCTAAGTTTCTAATTGTTTAATTTGTAATGATTAGTGGGAATTAGTGTTACCATAAAGGAAACTTTGTGTTGCTTAAAAGTAACTATTTGTGTAGTTTGTTAGATTAATAATTCTTTGCTTTAAGTATCTGAAGAGGTAGAGAAATTGTAACTAGGTGAAGGGAGAATACATGAACTCTGAAAAAAGAGAGTTATATGCCCAACATCAACCCACAAATTTAATTTCTTATTAATGAGAGGAGAAATTTCATAGGGAACCTCCCCTTGATGAGAGGAGAGATTAATTTCTTAGCATAGCATTGTGTGAATTTTATGTTTTGTCATTAGTATGCTAGTGACAAAATATGCACCCAACAGTTTTTTGGTGACTCTGTTGGGGAAACAGTGTGCAACCGGTTTGTCTTTTGGGTTGTAGTGCATTTTCATTGTAATTTCCATATTGTTGTTTTTCTTCAATCATAATCTGGCTGGTCGAAGTTACACTCGTGGGCAACAAATAGCAGGAATTTTTTATCCTACTTTTGAAGTATTGTAGCGGCTTAATTTTCCCTTTGTGACACCTCCACGGATGATTTCTCCCTTGTAGCGGACATGATGTTTTCCTCCATCTACATGGCAATCTCCTGTACCAAGTGAGGCATCGAGTTTGCAAGTTTCAGTGACTCCACTTGCAAATCATTTTGTAATACCATCTTATAATTCATTAAGGATGGTTGTTGTTGGCCCTTGGGGCACTACTTTTGGTCCTCTGAACCTGACCGCACCTTTGCATGAACTTTCCAAAGGTACATGGAAAAATTTACCCAAATATTTTGGGGATGGTTCTCAACACCCGAATGAACACATTGCTGCCTTCTACATCGCATGTGGAGTCCTAGGTGTTGAGCACGAAGATGTTTTAGTGAGATTATTCATTGAGACTTTGCATGGAGCTACTGTTGATTGGTTCTATCATCTTACTAATGCTTGTATCAAGTCCGCTGAAGATGATCATGCTTTATTAGCACAATTAACTTAGTTGAAGAAAGAACCTCAGGAACCCATGTGTGAGTTTGTAGAAAAATTTGACAAGTTACATAATTGTATTCTAGTTGCTTCAAGACCCACTGCTAGAAACTTGAAATTCTTTTTCATCAACTCCCAATTGCCAGAGGTGAGTATCCTTTTACGAAGGAACAATCCTATAGATTTGGCTGCAGCTCAACAAATGGCCATATCAATTGAAGATGATCTTATCCCTTCTAGCAAAATAAGGAGAGATCCTAACAAGGTTAGTAGTAATCAAGTTGCCGATGTGTCTCTCCCTTCAACTAGTTCTATTGATCCTATGATACATAAGCTAGCAAATGAGTTGTAGGCACTTAAGAAGCAAATTTCCTCACAAGGAAATACTTCTTATCATGATGTTCCAAGAAGGACATATCCAAACAATGCTTCCAATTACACCATGCATAATCAGAACATATTACCTCCTACTCCAGAGAGGCTTGCATTGGAAGCACCACCCCAAAGTTTAGCTACCAGATATTATGAAGCTGAACATAATGATCTTCCTCCTTTTGGTGAAGAAGATGCTAATTTGCATCAAGAATGTGATGCAAAGTTGGCTGGCGACTCTAATGTAAGGTTTATGCAATATCAAGAAGATGATATGCCAGGTACACATGATGGAGACGTCTTTGTAGTATTTACTCATTTGCAAACACAGGCAATTCAACCACCTATCATTGCAAAGAGTGATGATTCTACTCAAGTAAAGGACTCTCAATGTTTTCCGATTTCTATTGCTAAGCGTAGGACTCCCATACCAAATTCTGCAAAGGACAACACTATCTCAATGGATGCTGTGAAGGATAAAAATGTAAGTGATTCTTTGACTGCTGTCAATTTTTCTACACCTGTCAATTCTTCTACACAAGCATCAAAGACTAGTGTACCAAATATTTTTAATTCTCAAAATGAGAATCCAAACCCATCTTTGATGATGAATTCCTTTCAGTCATTTGATATTTTAGATCATGCAAAGAAAACCAAAATGCAAATGTCTGAAGCTGAATTTTTGAGATCTAACCCAGATCAATTTGACCGTTTGGTCAAATTTGTTAAAGAAAAAGATACTACCCCTAGCAATCTTCCAAAATCAAACTTTCTTCAAAACAATCTAGCATCTTCCCCTTCTCCTGTCAAGAAGATAGAACCATTTTCATCTCTTTGTTAATAAATGGTTACAAGCTTAGTAACCATGTGATTGATTTTGGGGCATCTGATAATGTTATACCATTAAAAGTTGCCAATGCCCTTGGTTTAACTTTGACCAAAACATTTGGAAGGTGTTTCTCTATGGATAACAAACAAGTTCCTTTAATTGGTCAAATCAAGGATGCACAATTTGCCTTTGCTTCATTCCCAGAAAACAAAATCAAGATGACAGAACTGGTAGCCGACATACCAGCATCCTATGGGCTATTATTGGGAATAAATTTTTGTAGAGATGTTGGGGGTGAGTTAAACATGGATATGACTGAGGCTCGTATCCCAATTAAAGGAGTTATCCAAAGGTTACTTCTAGAAAAAGAATCAAAATATACCTTTGTCAAGTCCGACGATCATCGGGCCTAGATTCTTTTTGAATCATTAGGCATGGGTAATTATTTCATGCATGTTGATGATGGTTTAAAGATGACTCCTGAGAGTGAAGTTGACACTTCACTCAATTATTTCCCAGTTGATTGTGAAAGTAGTTGTGAAAGTAGTGTTATTGAATTAGAAGGATCTTCAAGTTCACAACAAGAAATTCTCAATTTCGATATTGTCAGCATTGGTAGTCCAGATGATGTTTGGATGCTGGAGTTTGATGGCAGTTGTTCTTCTACTGGATTAGGAGCCGGTATTGTTTTGATTTCTCCTGAGGGTAATATTTTCCCTTTCTCCTTCAAATTGTAGTTCAATAACACAAACAACACTACTGAGTATGAATATCTCCTTCTAGGAATGAATGTTGCTCAAAAGAAGGGAATCAAGAACTTGCATGCTAAAGGAGATGCCAAGTTAATAGTCTGTCAGATCAGGAACATATATCAAACAAGGAGTGAAAGGCTACAACATTACCGCAACCTTGTTTGGGATCTAATAGAAATATTTGATACTTTTCATATATCTATGGTTTCTCATGAATTCAACAATAGGGTTGACTCATTAGCAGTATCAACAACTTCTTTGGTTCCTTACAAAGATTTTTTAGGATCAACTTATGTTGTTGAGTTAGTTTTTTGGCCAATCATTCTTGACAACTTTGATCATTGGCAAGTGTTTAATGATGATCATCATGTAATAAATTTCTTGCAGACTTCTGACAATTTTGATGATCTTTACTTTGAAGGTAGTCACTTCCCTTCAAAGGATGCAATTGAAAGTGTGGACACAGAAATAGGAGAGAAGTTTCTATAATTAAAAGGAAACAAGATCCCCAAGGGTCTAGTTTTGCTAGAAAAGCTTTTTGACATACATGATCGCTATGTTAAGAAGCAACAAAGATGAACTATAGGGTCAATGGAATATGAACAAATAAACATTGGGACTGAAGACAATCCAAAAATGATCAACATTGGAAAGTGTTGTTCACAAGCAGAAAGGCAGAAATTTGTTGCATTATTGCAGCAGTATGTTGATGTCTTAGCATACTCCTATGAAGATCTAAAGTCTTTTCGTCCTGAAGAGCTCTGCCATGAAATTCCATTGAAACTAGGTATTATGCCTTTTTGTCAGAAGAAAAGGCAATACAACCCAAAAATCTCTGACACTATCTTTGTTGAAGTATAAAAGATGTTGAAAGTGAGGATAATATTCCCCATTCACCATTCTTCTTGGATAGCCAATATTGTACCTGTATGTAAGAAGAATGGCAAAATTCAGATATGTGTAGATTTTTGAAAATTGAATCAAGCATCCTTGAAGGATAATTATCCTTTACCTATCATGGACCATGTCCTACAAGTTGTTACTAGAGCATAAATGATGTCCATGCTGGATGGGTTTTTAGGTTATAATTAGGTAGAAGTGTTGGAGCAAGATCAACATAAGACCACATTCACTACACCTTGGGGTACCTTTTAGATTAATAAATGCGAGATCAACTTTCCAACGTTCAATGGACTTGGCCTTCTAAAGTTTTCTTGGTAAGTTCATTGTGGTCTATTTGGATGATTTGATAGTTTATTCTAAGGGACATCAAGATCATTTTTCTTACCTGCAACGAGTCTTAGAAAAATGCCATCAGCATGGAATTTCCCTCAATCCCAAGAAATCTATTTTTGGGGTCATTAAAGGTAAATTGCTTGGGCATATTGTTTCGAAGGAAGGTATAAAAATTGGTGCAAAAAGGGTAAAATCTATCCGTGACCTTTCCTTACCAACAAGAAAGACTGTCGTTCATTCTTTCTTCAGAAAAGTTAATTTCCTACAAAGATTCATTCCAAACTTCGTTGAACAAACTTGTCATATAGTCAATATGATGAAAGGTAATTCTCTCTTCAAATGGACTGCTGAAGGGAAAGAAGCTTTCCATCAGATCAAGGAAGCCATGACAAATGCTCTAGTCTTAGTATGCCTAGATTATACTAAAGAATTCATTATGTATAGCTATGCATCAAATCATACTTGTTCGGCTATACTAATGCAAAGAAATAGGGAAGGTGTGGATTCACCTATTGCATTCATGAGTTGTCCACTAAGGGCACGAGTTGAAATACTCAAAAATAGAGAAGCATTCTTTTGTCATGGTGAAAGTGGTTAAACATTTCAGGTTTTATATTCTGAATTCGCATGTCATTGCTCTTGTTCTTGATGTTGTTGTCTAGTCGATTCTGATGCAACAAGAGTTTGGGACTAAAAGGGGCAACTAGGTTGCCAAGATTCAAGAATATGATATGGAAATCAAGCCCACTAAGTTGGTTTTGGGAAAAGGTCTATGTCAGTTGATAGCTGACAACAAATCAATAGATGAAGTGGTGCTTGAAAATGAAGGTGTTAATCAAGATCTTCCTCATGTTCTATTTGTTAGCACTACTGATGAGTGGTATTCCGACCTAGCATATCTCATAACATATGGAGATTGTCTTGCACACCTATCAAGGAAAGAAAAGTGAACCTTAAGCTTAAAGAAGTGAATTTTGTCCTATGGGACAAAGGTCTATACAAGAAGGGTCTGGACAGTAATTTCCTGCGTTGCGTGGACAAACAACAACAAGTAAGATTATTTCAAGATTTTCATGATCTTGCTTGTGGAGGAAATTTTTATGCCCCTGTTATTGCACTCAAAATCTTGTGTGCTAGGTATTACTAGCCAACATTGTTTAAAGATACATACAATTGGGTTCGCAAGTGTGAGCAATGTCAGCAAATTGTTGGCAAGCCTAAACTAGCTGCACTCCCACTAAAGCCAGTAATAATTGAAGAGCCTTTCAAATAGTGGGGATTGGACTTCATTGGACCTGTCAATACAACATCAAGTGCAGGTCACATATACATTCTCACAGCAATGGATTACTTCACCAAGTGGGTGGAAGCAATTCCAACTAAGCAATCTACCTTGGCTGTGGTTTGTCAATCTCTAAAGGAGAACACCATCTCAAGGTTTGGTGTTCCTCATAAGATTGTAGCTGATAATGCTTCATGTTTTTCATCTTATGAGATAATTGACTTTTCCTTTGATCATAGTATTACTCTTTCACACTCATCTGACTATTATCCATAAGGAAATGGTCAGGCTGAGTCAAGCAACAAGAATCTGGTTACTATTATGAGGAAACTTGTTGATGAGAAACAACAGATTTGGCATAATGCTCTTTATGATGCGCTATGGGTGGATCATATAACTCCAAAAAGAGCAATTGGTATGTCACCTTTTCAACTTTTGTATGGGTCAAATGCTGAGATTCCAATCACTATGGAACTTCCAGCACTAAAGCTCACCAAGCCCATTGAAGATGAAACATATCAAGATTCATTGGACAAGAGGATTATGTTTCTTTCTTAGATGGAAGAAACAAGGGCTGAAGTAGTAGATAGGATTGTTGTAGACCAAAGCCAAGTGAAGGCTTGTTGGCATATGAACACTCCAATGAGACATTGTGTGTGATTGAAGGTTTTGTCATTGATGGCAACCTTGCAATCTTATGGCACTGGCAAGACATTATACTAATAGAGCATTACACAGGCAACCTTGCAATCTTATGGCACTGGCAAGACATTATACCAGCAAAGCATTACACAAGAAACCTTGCAATCTTATGGCACCAGCAAGACATTATACTAGCAAAGCATTATTCAATCAAGATAGTGCACCAGCATCAGCAAGATCAATCTACACCGACACCGACACAGAAGATGTACACTAGCACAGAAGGAAATATGTATACCGGCACTGAGGGCAACAGGATTTTTGTTATGTAATATTTTGTTTATTATTGTAAGCCGACTTGGAAAATTGTAAAATGACTCTTGTATATAAAAGAGATCATTGTAGTCATTTGTATAAAATGGATAGGAATCATAAAATAAATTATAAGGTAGACCTAATGTGCGAATTGTAGGTCAAGGGTATATGTAAACAACAGAGCAAGAACCAGTACTGAATCTAGCATTGAAGATGCTATTGTAAAGTAGTACAGAATATTGGATTTGTGTAAATCCTCATTGTAAGTCAGTGTGACTTCTTATTGAGCAGTGAGCTCTAGGTAGTTGGCCTTCCTGCATGTGCAGGCCCCTATTGTAAGTAATATTCTCTTATTGGCCAGTAAGTGAATATTGTGGGTCACAAATCCCACCGAGGTTTTTCCCACATCGGGTTTCCTCGTTAAACATCTTTTGTTATGGTGTTCTTTTCATGTGGATGTTTTTGATTCTGTTATTTACATTAATTTTTGCATACCGGTATACTCTTACTTTATATTCTGCATATTCAGTTTTAAGAAAATTTCATTATCGGTTAGATACTGATTCACCCCCCCTCTCAGTATTTATGGGAACCCTAACAATTGGTATTAGAGCTTGGTCCTCTATTTTTAGAACCCTGACAGCTTGAGGAAGATCTTGACACCAGTAAAGATGGAAAATCTGATGAAGCAACTTGAAGGAGCTCTTACTGACTATGATGCAGAGAAGTTGAAAAATATTAAATTAGAAGATGATTTAAAAGAAGCTCAGGACATTATTCAGGCACTTCAAGAAAATCTTACTGTTACAAGAAATAAGAGAAGAGAACTTTGTGAAAAATTGCAAAATGAGAATGATGAAAAGGAATCACTAAATGATATGATAAGCAAATTGAAACAAGAGATCATGACAACAAAAAATGAAATGCAAGATATGACTATGATATTTTGCAAAGAGATTGAGGACAGAAAGAAGAATGAAGAAGAATTGACCAGAAGACTAAGTGATGCAGCAAACGAGAACACAAGACTTAGCTATGAAAATGACATGTTGAAGACAGATCTGATGCATACTCAAAATGACTCGAATGAACTAATGAGACAAAAAGAAATCTTGGAAAGGGAATTGGAAACTTCAAATCAACACAAAGAAAAATTCAAGAAAAGCTCAGAAGAACTTGGTACCTTATTGAAGAATCAAAAACCCAAAGGTGATACTTATGGAATTGGATTTGAAGTTGGAGAAAGCTCCGGTACTGCAAATACCCAGGATCACAGCAAACCAGTAAGACCTTCTAATACTTACAAATTCAATGGAAAATGCTTTAACTGTAATAAATATGGTCATAGCCAAAATGAATGTAGATCTAGGAATTATCAAAATATCAATCCTCCCACCGGTCAATGCACCAAATGCAACAAAATTGGTCATAACTCTGAAAATTGCAGAATGAATGTAAGATGTTATGTTTGTGGAAGATTTGGTCATTTATCAAATAAATGTAGAACACAAACTAGCATAGGTTATGGGAAAGCTATTCAGAAAAATAATGTAACTTGTTATGCATGTAACAAGATTGGTCATATTGCTAAATTTTGTAGAAGTAAAGGTACACCAGTAGATAATAGAAGTACTAGCTTGAAAGGTAAAGAAAAGGTTGAAGAGGTTAAGCAAGAATTTTCAAAGCAATAGATTAGAAAAGGTGATCTAAAAATTGGGGATACTCCTCCACCGGTTGAAACAACAAATGCTTCACCGGCAGGACAATATGATGCTCCACCAGTAGGATAGAGCAATGCTCCACCGGTAGGATGTTCTTCATCAAATTGAAGAAAATTATCTTGAGGGTTTGGCAATCAAATGACACATGTGCTATTATTCCCTCGGTTAGAGAAAAGAAGTTGAAAAACATTCATTACCGACAAATAAAGTTAAGCTAATACATTGCCGGCAAGCAATTAATGTGGTAAGTAGCAAAAAAGACTTTATAAAATAAGGTTTTTGGCTCCATTTCATTTCACCATGAATTCAAACTTTCAGAGAGCATGAAGATTTCCGAGATAAGGTATTCCGAGCAAAGAGGCAAAGCACTTCAGCAATCAATCCATCCAAAGGCAAAAAAAGGTATTTATCATCATGGCATCTTCCTCTGCACCTGAATTCATAGCAAACCCTACAATAGTTGAGGTTATAAAATGACCTAGGCCCGTGTTTCAGCTAGTTCTTGAGGTAGCTAAGAAAGATGACAACACAGGTGCTTTTTCAAAAATTCCAAAAGGTGTTGTTTATGCAGAAGACTCTAGAATGTATATTCATTGCAACATAGAGGAATTAGGTGATGAAGAAATAAAAAACATGTATAAATCTGTTATATGTGACAACTCTGGGAATGTGAAACTTGAACATAAAATTGTTGAAACCCTAGGATTCACTAAAATCCTCTGCATTCCTGAATTTCCCAAGGAAGTGGTTAGGATAGTTTTAAGCAGGGTACATGGTTCATTCTTTTGGCTTGACTCAGTGCATAAAATCACAAAGGAAGCTGTGAAAGTAGTAACAGGGTTACCTTCCACCGGTAACAGACCTGACAAAACCAAGAAGGTCTCCAATGACTTAGTAACAAACTTAATTGGTCCAACATCCGACAAGAGATCATTGAGGGTTAATGATGTGACTGATACAAATGTTAGATTTGTTAGCATGATTTTAGGTTACAAAGCAACTCATGCTAATAGGCTTAACTCAGTTTCCAGTTTATGCATAAAGAGTGCTTATGACATGGTTAAGGACAATGTAAAAATTGATATTTGTGAATGGTTAAAGGATGAGTTAATTGACAATTTAGCAAAAATCAAAAAGGATAAGAAAGGAACCTTTAGATTTGGAAATTTACTTGTATGCTTAATGCTACATATAACCAAACAGGCTCCCAGTATAGGCAACAAGGATTTTGGATTTGACATACCAGTAGGAAAAGAATTGTTTGACTTATTCAACAACATGGGTGAAAATAGAGAAAAGAATATCAATGAGTATTTTCAAGCACTAAAAGTCAGAATGAATAAAAGAATCAGACTATCATAGGAAATTGTCAACAAATACAAGGATGATATATGTTTTGTAATAAAAAAGGATGAGATCTGGATGGAAGCAGTCATCCCAAGGATAGTCTAGGTAACAAAGATGGGGTATGAAACAGATGACCACATAGTGGAAACTTATGCCAAAGCACTTCTGGAAGCCCCCAATGAACCAAAGGAAGAAGTATTTGGTAGTGCTGAGACCATTGAAAGTCAAATTCAATCTAAGAAGAGAGTGAAAAAGGTTGAGGCATTTGTGAGAAAAGGAACTAGACAAGCAAAAGCCATAAAGGAAGATGTATTAAAGAAAACCGGCATAACAGAAGATGAGTTGGCAGCCCAACAACCTGAAACTCATCTATCACCGGTAGATACTTCCTCAGAAGGAGATATGCTAGAAACTTTCAAAAGAGTTGTTAGGAAAAGAGACCCCTCACTGGTAACCACTCCTTCACCTAGAAGGACAAGACAAAAGCAACAAGCCGTGAGATCTCCAGTAAAGAAAGCCACACCTAATAAGACGCTGACCCCCAAAAAGAAGAAGAAGAAAAACATTGACTTGGTCCCTCTTGACATATTACTAAATGAGATCACAGAGGAAGGTAAATTGAAAAACATAGGGAAAATCTATGACACCCTATCAGATGATGAGAAAGGACAAGTTGAGGAGAGTGTTATATTACACATGGACATGTATAAAAAGTTTTTGATGCAAGTCCTAAATGAAATTCTTGATGAATTATATAAAAGAATTAAGGCCAGAAGGCAAGGAATAGTTGAGTTGGATAAGAAAATTAAAATAGAAAAATTACTTGCAGTATACCCGGTCAACTCACCTAAGGAAATTGATGATCTAATAGCTCAGGCCAACTGGACAGTTTTTTCCACTTTACACCAGCAAATATCACTAATAGCAGGTAGAGTTACAGAAGTTTCAAAGGAAATAGAAGATGGTTGGGATACATTCTTGGTTGTAAAAGAAAAACAAGAAGAATATAGGAATCCCAAGCCCATTCTGGTATATCAAAAGGAGAAAGGGAAAGGTAAAGTTGGTGGACCACCAAGTATCAAGATTAGAGACAACTTAGCCCCACCTCCGTAAAATACTCCTCCGGTAAAAACAACAACTTCAGAAGATCAATTGGCCACTAAGAGTATGGACACAGAGGATAATAATCCTAATCCTGAAGTCCTATATACTGTGAATGTTGATACTTAGAAAATCAACATATTGGTAGATAAGGATACAACAGATAAAACAGAAAACAAAGAGCAACCGGCAATAGGAAACAAAGAGCAACCAACATCTGATTCAGAGAAAAAGATGGAATCTGGAACACAAACAAAGAAACCAACAAAGCTAAAAGCTCCAGAATAGAGGCCACCGATAAGAAATGATGTAGTAAAACTAGTTCTTAAAGAGATGGAGACACAAATAGACCTACCAGAGGTCAATACTAGCATGGTCACTTCCACTGGCACTCAGTTTGTTGGGTCACCATCAAATGTAACAGAGGTATTGCTGGAATCTATCAAGAAAATAACTAATTATAGCTCACAAGCTTGTAAAGCGATAGATGATTCAATTCCAGTTTTGAAATCAATAGCTCCCAATTGTAATATAGCCAACAAAGATTCTTTAGGCTAGTTGGATACACTTTGTAAATATATTTCTAGACATTTTGAGCAAAAAAAGGTAGAAACTATAAAAGAAAATAAAGAAAAAGAGAAACAAAAATTCTTTGAGGAAGGAATAAAGAAGTGTAACAGGGAATTTGACACACTTCTACCGAAACTGTGCAATTTATTGAAAGAGCACAAAACTCTATACAAAGACACCTGTAAGATAAACTTTTTAACCATAGATGTAGACAAAAAGATGAGCAAGGTGCAGGAAGAGATAAATAAACTTGCAGATAATTTTGTTAACTCACCCGATGCATTATTAGTTTTTGAGGAAAAGATAACCAATTTTGAGGAAGAATTGCTCAAATTAGAAAGAGAGAAAGAGAAAATAATAAACAAGGCAAAATTCTTGAGATATAAACTAAGTCCAAGATTGGACTATTTAGCATCTCTATGGAAGGAAATCTTAGAGGCACTAACTTAGGGAAGCAAAACACCGGCAGAGCACTTGCAGCATCTCACCGGTATAGTATACAGAACTGAGACAACAAATAAAAGATAGCAAGAAGTTTATGGATGGTATAAACTTAATTTTAGGAGATATTCTTTAGATAATAACTACCCAACTACAAGGTTGAGGTTATGGATTAGTACAACTACAAAATATACTAACCTTTGTCATTGAAGCCAAAGGGGGAGTAGTAGGATGAGAAAATTCAAACCACAGGGATCACATGCTCAGGGGGAGCTCTCACTTTTTTGGTAACATTTTTGGTCTACACATTTTTGGATATCTTTTTGAAATTTCTCATGAGTGTTGCCATCAATGCCAAAGGGGGAGATTGTTGGCATACAAACACTCCAATGAGACATTGTGTGTGATTGAAGGTTTTGTCATTGATGGCAACCTTGCAATCTTATGGCATCGGCAAGACATTATACCAGCAAAGCATTACACAGGCAACCTTGCAACCTTATGGCACCAACAAGACATTATACCGGAAAAGCATTATTCAATCAAGATAGTGCACTGGCATCAACAAGATCAATCTACACCGGCACCAGCACATAAGATGTACACCGGCACAGAAGGAAATATGTATACTGGCACTGAGGCCGACAGGATTTTTGTTATGTAATATTTTGTTTATTATTGTAAGCCGACTTGGCAAATTGTAAAATGACTCTTGTATATAAAAGAGATCATTGTCGTCATTTCTAAAAAATGGATAGGAAGCATAAAATAAATTATAAGGCAGACCTAATGTGCAAATTGTAGGTCAAGGGTATATGTAAACAACAGACCAAGAATCGATACTAAATCTAGCATTGAAGATGCTATTGTAAACTAGTACAGAATATTGGATTTGTGTAAATCCTCATTGTAAGTCAGTGTGACTTCTTATTGAGCAGTGAGCTCTAGGCAGTTGGCCTTCCTGCATGTGTAGGTCCCTATTGTAAGTAATATTCTCTTATTGGCTAGTAAGTGAATATTGTGGGTCACAAATCCCACTGAGGTTTTTCCCACGCCGGGTTTCCTCATTAAACATCTTGTGTTATGGTGTTCTTTTCATGTGGATGTTTTTGATTCTGTTATTTACATTAATTCTTGCATACCGATATACTATTACTTTATATTCTGCATATTCATTTTTAAGAAAATTTCATTACCGGTTAGATACTAATTCACCCCCCCCCCCCTCTCAGTATCTGTGGGAAACCTAACAAGGATTATGTTTCTTTCTTAGATGGAAGAAACAAGGGCTGAAGTAGTAGATAGGATTGCTATAGACCAAAGCCAAGTGAAGGCATTGTTTGATAGGAAAACAACTTCCCATGACTTCGCAGTTGGTGATCAAGTCTTGTTATTGGACAAAAGGAGGGAACCAAAGGGTTTGCATGAAAATTTTGATTCTTTATGGAGAGGTCCCTTTACTATTCATGAAGTATGTGGTGAGCATAGCTACTTACTTTCATATGTAGATGGTACCCCATTCTCGCTACCACATAGCGGAGAACATTTGAAGCTCTTTACTCAATAGAGAGCAATGTAAAGGAAGTACATATTTTACAGTATTTTCTTTTCAGTCTTTTCGTCACCTAACTCTATAGCCCAATGGATACAGGTACTCAGAGTTCTGGATACTACAAGCTTCAAGTGGTGCAACTTGTTCCCTAGCTAGAGCCAGCTATTGTCCTCGATTTTAGTATGGCCAAAATCATGAGGCAACCCTATGAAACTAGTCCATTTCGTACCTTATGGTCTTCAGGAGAGCTTAATCAACTTGGTTGGTTAGTTCGTTTCGCTCTTTGCTTTTCATTTTTACTGCTTTCCTTGTTCCTTAAGTTTGCAATTTTAGCTACAGTTAAGTCCGAACTACAGGGTTCTTTTGGCTAAATACACTTCAGACTTTAAAGTCCGGTATGTATTTGCTAGCTTCTTTGCCTGTAGTTCGGACTTTAAAGTCTAAATTGCAAGTGGTCTTTGCCCGCAGTTTGGACTTTAAAGTCTGAACTACAGGTGGTCTTTGCTCATAGTTCAAACTTTAAATTCTGAACTGCGACTACAAGTTGTATTAATGCTGCATTAATTTCAATTAGGGTTTTGTTAAAAGCTTTTTAAAGTTAATTTTTTGAGTTTTATTTTCTTTATGGTTTGTCTTTCTTCTCCATGCATCATCCTCTGCTCCTACCCATTATGATTTGGATTTTCCTTGCTCCATTGTTGGATCTTTCTCCATCATTAGTGAAGCGGAAGTGGTAGGGTCTGTTTTTCTCCTTCCGAGTTTCTTTTTTGGTTTTGCTTGTTTATTTTTTGTTGCCTTGTTGTTTTTGTTTGTCTTTTTCATATTTCTCTCTGGAGGGCAATCAGATTTTGAAGCCCGATTGCATCCCTTGTTCCAGAGGACAATCAGACTTCAAAACTTGATTGCCCTCTGGAGCCCTCTTTCTAAAGCTGCATACCAGACTTTAAAGTCTATTGTGCAGCTGAAGATTTGTCCCTCCACATATCAGATTTTAAAGTCTGATATGCAGGATCTTAACCTTCGCATATCGGACTTTAAAATCCGATATGCAGAGGGGAGTAGGTCGGAATATTGGGTTTTAAAACCCGATATGCCAACCAGGTGCCTTTCCCCTTTTAAAAGCACATCAGACTTTAAAGTCTGATATGCCTTTAAATCCTTCTTGGGTAGCACATTAGACTTTAAAGGCCGATGTGCTTGTTGTTGATTTTCTCGTGCACATAGGACTTTAAAGTCCGATGTGTTAATGTTTTCCCTAGATTGCACATCGGACTTTAAAGTCTGATGTGTAGGTTGATTTTTCTAGATTTCACATTAGACTTTAAACTTTGATGTGCAAAATTTTGTTTGTAAAGAAGCAGATTGGACTTTTTTCCCCGACCTATTGTTTTTGGCAGTTTTACTCCTAAGCCTATTTTGAGTCCTGTTTTTCGATCTGTTTGAGAAAAATTGATTTTGATTATGATGAAATGCAAATCATTAGTGTTGAATGTAGTCATTGTGCATGAATGTCAAATCTCTATCACAATAAATCTGAGTCTTCCTTAGGACAACCTTCTCCAAGTAAAGCATCATCAAAAAAGATGAAATACAAGTACGATAGGTACTTGAATCTATACCCAGAGAGTTTAGTGGACTCAATTATTAAGGAGATTAGGGACACTAAAATTGGGCATGTTGACATGCTAGAGTTTGTTGACCGGGTTCAAAAGTCTCCTACATGTCTAACCAGTGTAATCAAATATGAGCTGCATAAGTATGCATCTTTCCCAATTGCGGCTCATGATCCTAAATTTGTACTGGCAATAGCTAATCAATTTGATCCAAGCACAAGGAAAGTGAAAGATGAAGATCATAATGTCATCTTGACTCTGGACAGTGTATTCTTCAATAGTGTCTTTAAAGGTTCATCAGTTGAAGAAGTAGCTGATATTTCTCAAGAGAGTGCTCAAGAGTACTACAAGAAACACAAGGATAAATGCAAAAAAGTGATCAATATTGTTTATCTCTCTACTGCAAGAACTTCCCTCACCTTATGATGGCCTAAGTCTTTCCACAGGAGTGATTTTAATGAAGAATATAATGACATGGTTACTATGTTATCCAGAGTGAGAGGATTAAAAGACTCTCATTATTTCCAAAGCTGGATGACTTACTACATAAATATAATCAGAAAGGGAGCTACAAGAATTGATTGGGGAGAACAGATTAGTGATACACTTTGCACCCAATTGATAGAGGTCAAGGTAACACTAAAGTTATATATGACCTCATACCTAGTTTATGCATCTACTTCAATGAGGCAATATCTAGGCTTGTCAACCAAGGGTGACAAAAGAGTGGTGCCCATTTGGGAGTACTATGACTAGCTAACTATAAAAAATTTAGGTAATCATTACAGGAGGGTTAATGATGCCTTCTTTGCTATATGAAAGTGCATTTTTGATAAAAGCTTGCAGAAGAGAAGAATATTAGAGCCCGCTTACAGTAGGGTGTCTCATTTTGGGTGTGTATTTCTATAGTTTCTGAATTGGATATTTCTCAGGTGAACCCTTCATTCTTTTAAGGTTCCCTTTAGACAAAATCATCCTTATGGAGCTATGCAGATAACTGATTAATGTGCACAAGAAACAATCACAAGCACATAAGACTGGGCTGAAATTCCCAGAGTCAATTGGTAGGTATTTAGTGCTGACCAACCCCAATGCCAAAAATATGGAGGAGGAAATGCAGTGGAATGCCATGACAAGGTTCAAGGCCTGAACTGATTTTGATTTTTGGGGTATAAAGAGCAAGCTCAAAAGGACTTACACTCATGTTTATAGGTTTGACGATGTTTGGGTGGATTGTCAGAATGAGGAGTGTATAAGAAGGATGGATTTCGACCACCTTACTCTAGAACAAATTGAAAATCTAGATCTAGCTAAAATCCCAATTACTATGGAAGACATGGATGACATAGTGGACCCTGTTTATTATGAGAAGAAGATTGTAGACTCCCCACTTCCACTTGTGCAATGGTCCAAGAAAGAAAGCAAGTCCATTACGTAGAGGATCTCTCCCATCTTAGCAAACACCAATGCTTGGTTGCTAAAAAAGAATCTCGGGATGAAACAACTTCCCACTAGTTCAAGAGATGATGACAATAGTGATGGTCCATTGGGAAAGACAACAACTACTGAAACAAGAACAAAGAACAGGGCAGATTCACAAGCACTATCCTCAGCTACTGTGATACAATTGAAAGGTAAAGGGCCCAAAATCAAATTTACAATTAAAGGGTCGAAGAAGGGTGAATCATCATCCACACCATAGGAAGCAATGATGAAGGAGTCAGAACAACTGCCTACCAGTGAAGCTGGAAAGGGAAAAGAGGCCAAAGAAGGTGAAATTCCTCAACAAGAGGAAGTATAGACAGAGGAAGTATCACATCCATCTGAAGTTGATGCCCCGATTACCTCACAGGTAATCATCCATTCTATTGACTTAGACTCTAACTTTGACCAAGAGGATGAAGATTTTCATGAGGATGGAGATCTAAGTATGGGCATGACGCAATTAGAGACCGTTGGTCAATTTTTTACAATAACCAACTTCTCTAATTTAGATGATATCCCTCCATCTACTTTTGAGTCTACAATGATGGATTTTAATGAAACCTTACAAGATGCACTTGCAGAACAGGTTTCGGTAGATTTACCTACCACTACTATCACCATCACAATAATTCCACCATTAGTAAGTGCTGAAGTTACACTCACAACACCCTCGACTCTCCCACCTATAATTGAAGAGATAGCAGCAACAAATGTTCCACTAAATGCTTCATTATCAGCACCATCAGTAACACTCACAACTACTCCAAGCTCCAGTAAACCTGCCCTTGAATCTTCAACTCCAAGTCAGCAAGGGGCTACTACTCCATCATCCAATCTAGAACAACCCCATTGGATGGAAGTAGTGGCCCCTAAGAGGAAAAAATAGGTAATATCTCCTGATGAATTTGACTTTGAACTTTTAGTTCCTCCAAAGCCAAAGGGAACGAAAAAGCCAAAGAAAGTATCTTGGGTGGTTGTAGACCCAACTTCCAAGAGGAAATAAGCATAAGTTATGGTGCCATCGTCAGTCAAGGACAAAGGAAACATACAATCAGAAGATTATACTATGCAGGTTGTAGAGCTCGGGGTGGAAACACATGAGAGTGTGAAATTAGATTCTCAGACAACCCTTAATTCTTTATTGAGAAGATTGGATCAAGAGAGGGATGAGAAAAATGTCTTGAAGCAAAAGTGTGAACAGCTGACCAATGTCCTTTTTAAGGTAACACAATCTTCTCAAGAGGTTGAACCTATAGGATCATCAATAGACACCGAAGCTCTCAAAAAGATTGAATAGGTAGGAGCTAAAGGTTGTGTCATGGATGAATGGATCTCATGGCTAAGGTCAAAAGGCTCTCATCTTCTGAGCTCAATAGTGGAACTATTGTTTGATTATGAAGTGATCTAGAGTCGAATGCAAAGACTCAAAACCTCTTTATCACAAGAAATTGAGGAAGTTGTGAAAAGCACTACCTTGTGGAGCAAAATGGAGGATTTTAGGATAGATGTCTTGGTTGAGAACAAGGTAATTCCCACAAGGGAGAAGTACATTCAGATCTTGTCATTATTGTCTCATAAATAAGAGACAATGAAGTTAATGATTGCAGAGCTAGACCAGGAGAAGAAATAAGGTGACGATGAGGTTGACCTTATTTTTTCTAAAGTTTGTGATCTCCCTTGCTATTTATATGATAGCAATCAAAATATCATCACTGCTGAAGTCATCACATGAGAATTCCTTTCTTTGATGGAGCAATGCTTGGGACAACATTTCTCGCTTGATATCTTTGATAAACTATTAGAAATCTAGGTCAGCTTTGAAGTCCTCGTATCCATGTTGAAGGATGTTAAAAAGAAATAAGTGAAGATTCGAGATGCAATGTCCCGTGTCCAGATCATCACAAGTTCTACCTTGATGCCGAATGAAGTAAAGGTCAAATCCAGCCTTGCTAAATTCAAAGTTTTCTAGAAATCCAATGAAGAAGAGAATAAAGAATGAAGTACCCCCTTTTGGCACTCTTTCTTCATGTAGTTACACCGATAGATGTTGTCAATTTTTGTGCAGCTGTACATTTTCTTTATGTAGTAGTTGTAGTAAAATGGGACTGTGCTATTGAACAAGTCAACTGTGCCCACCTTTTTCTCAACTTCTTTTCTTATATAAGGAGGACCTTTTTGTAAATATTTTTATCTTTTTCATGCTTAGCAAAACTCTACTGGATTTTTATCCCAATCAAGACTTTGGGCTTTTGTGGTTAAAATTCAATCAAACAAATAAAGAAAATAGTTTTGTTGATTGCAAACTTTGTGTTGTATCAAGAAAGTTGTTTATATTATTTAATGTTCCTATGTCCATTGAATACATATTACCTTTACTTCTTTGATCTTTAAGATATTGCTACATGGTTAAAGAGCTCTGAAATCTTGCCAATAGACTTTGTGCTCTTAGCATACTTGAATCTGTTGATAAATTAAGTGACTTGTAGTAAGCTTTGTATTGCTATAGTTATCTGTAGTTTAATGGATTAGAAATCTATACTTGAAGACTTTGAGCTTTAAGCTAAGTTTCTAATTGTTTAATTTGTAATGATCAGTGTGAATTAGTGTTACCATAAAGGAGACTTTGTGCTGCTTAAAAGTAACTCTTTGTGTAGTTTGTTATATTAATAGTTCTTTTCTTTAAGTATCTGAAGAGGTAGAGAAATTGTAACTAGGTGAAGGGAGAATACATAAACTCTGAAAAAAGAGAGTTATATGCCCAACACCAACCCACAAATTTAATTTCTTATTAATTAGAGGAGAAATTTCATAGGGAACCTCCCCATGATGAGAGGAGAGATTAATTTCTTAGCATAGCGTTGTGTCAATTTTATGTTTTGTCATTAGTACATTGGTGACAAAATATTTACCCAACACACTGTAGGTTCCCCTTCATTAAGAGTCTCCAACTTATCCCATATAGCCTTTCTAGATGATTTATCTGTTAATCCCATTATTTGTTGTTCATAAAGTGCACACAAGAGGGCTTCTCTTTCTCTACAATTGTTCTCAAGCTCCTTGTCCAAGTTTGCCAGAGGAGGATTTCCAGATCTTGGATTATAGCGTGTGACACCATTCTATGTGATCTCCCAAATCTCCTTGCAAAGACATATCAGATGAGTCTCCATCTGAATCTTCCATACTATGTAATTTGTTCCATCAACCCTAGGAATATCCCTTCAAAAGATATCTCTAGAAGAATTGGATGAACTTGATCTATTAGTCGCCATAGGATCTTCCCCAAGTGGTTAAACTTTATGCAGAGAGGACCAAATCTTTGATACCAATTGTTAGATAGTTAAGATAACCAAAAGACAATTGAGAGGGAGGGTGAATTAGTTGTCATAGATTATAGGAACCATTACCAATTTAAAATTTAATCCTGGAAGAGTAGATAAGCCAATTAAGCATAAACAATAATCATAGAATAAAAGCCATCCACATAACACCAAGATTTGTACGTGGGCAGCCCACTAAAGGGAAAAACCATAGTAGAAAGCCTACCCATAGTTAGATAATACTTCTATAGTAAGTATGTGAATTATTATGAAGGGGCATGCACTTATAGGAAGGCCAACAACCTAGAGTGCACTGATCATCACAAAAGGAGCCTCACTGACTACATACAAATCCAGACTACAATCTAGAGAAGTGTTGAACTGCAAAAGGTTGTGTCCTATGCTTGAGTATAGTTCCAATTAAGCTCAATACCGAAGGACTAAATCCTCTTACATAAACTCAATTCGTTCTCCAATGATTGACCAACTCCTCTACCCAAATGATATTACACTATTCATACATTACATTCCTTGACCATGACCTCTTACATTAACCATGATAATCTACAATGAGATCTTAAATCAATTTATAGAAAACCCTAGACCATAAACAATCAGCTTAGCCACCAGATAATAAACCATTTTTATAATTACAAACCATACTAGTCTTAGAACAAACAAATAATATCAACACATAAGTGTTAGGATTCCCAAAGATACTGAGAGGGGGGGGGTGTGAATCAGTATCTAACCGGTTAATTGATTTTCTTAACTTATTAAATGAATTGCATCTCAAAACTGTGTATCGGTAAACAATAATTAATGCAACAAATATGAACAACATAGAAAGCACACCATAACACAATATTTTTAACGAGTAAACTCAGTGTGGGAAAAAACTCGGTGGGATTTGTGACCCACAATATTCACTTACTAGCCAATAAGAGAATATTACTGTTACAATAGGGGCCTGCACATGCAGGAAGGCCAACTGCCTAAAGCTCACTGCTTAAACACAAAAGAGAAGTCCCATTGACTTACAAAAGTGGATTATGAAAATCCAATGTCATTTATTGCTACAAAAGGGCACCTACTATGCTAGATCTAGTACCGGTTTAAGCTCTGCAATAATCATAAACCTTACTTTACAATCTACCTAAAATATTCGCACATAATATCCATCATATATCCTATCTACAAATTTTCTCTAAGATCTCATACTTCTATATAATCCTTATTACAATATGCCTTGTTGTCTTTCAAAAAGATATTACAATTAATTACATTTTGCAATAAATAAAATCCTGTCAGTCAGGGTGCTAGTAATCAATCTTTTCAGTGCCGGTGAACGTATGGCAATATAGAGTCTACCAGTGCCGATGCTTGTCGATATCATATGATTGTAAGGTTGCTATCAATGACAATACATTCAATCACCTATAATTTCTCATTGGAGTGTGCATTTGCCAACAATAAGACATCTTGAAAATACATCAATAGGTCCTATACACACGTTACATTACAATCGGCCCATAACCTAGATCAACTGGGACCAAGTCTAGGTCCACACACTTCAGCAATAATCTCCAACCACCAAGTCTTGAACTTGATCACCAAAAAAATCCTAAAACTTCATGAAAAGATGCACCAACACTACTTATGCAATTCATCAAAAGATCTCCATCAAAATCTCTGCCAGTGAAACCCTTGTTGGAACTAGAAATTAATATTCTAAGCAAACAGAATAGCATCCAATCACCAAACCAAAACTAATTCACCAAATATGAGTATAAGTATCATGAAAAAGCCAATTCCATCACCAAACTATACTAGAGCCTATCGGATCCAAGTTAACCAAAAACCACTCAACCTACCAGGACCAAAAGGGTGCCAGTAAAGCATCCAAACAACTAGTGTTGGCATCAATGACAAAACATCAATGCAACACATAATCAATTCGACCAAATGGCCAACATAATCTTTCCATAATCTCCCATTAACTCGTTCATGTACATGCTCTTGATATTAGTCATTCCTAAATCTTCAATATAATAGTGAATATAAGCTCTTACATCTTAGATATACATATCTCCTTCTGGGACACGAGAAAAAGCTCCAACCGAATCATCCAGGGTAGCAGCATGCTAATATCACTTGAAAATTGGTCTAGGATAGTCCTTTACCTCAACAATAGTCAAATTTGCAAAAAAGATAGGTACAGATGATGATCACGCTTCCATGATTGAAGATACATACATGTGAATCGCTGCCAATGAAAATCCTAAAGACCTCTTCCAATCGCTAATGAAATCACTAAAGATGATATTGATCACTTTGATTCACCTTAGACTTCCTCTAAATTTCTCTAAATCGCTCTAACGGAAAAGTGATTGGAAATGAAGTGATTTTGATCTTTTATCCTCCAAGAAACGCTAATCTATCATTGATATAAATGACTTATGATGGAAGATACTGAATCTCGATCAAACATCTCCATTCCAGATAAGCATCTCCAATGTCTGGAACATCTTCCACAACCTCTTCTCAGGGCATATGCAACATCTTCATGAATTTTGCTTACCCTTAAGGCATCTACCTCAGTTACCCTTTGAGCTTCCTGTCGGTGCAAGAGCAACCTCCTCTGTTAGTTGAGTAACTGGAGTATTCCCATGTGTTGATTGTTCTTCTGACTTCCTGACCCATCTCTAGGTATGATCTTTCCAGATTTCATTAAGCTTCTCTTTTCCTTTCTCATTTAATCCTCTATTACCAGTTGGTGGATTTCTTCTTCTACATAATTTAGCAATATGTCCAACCTCATTACATGCATAATATGTAACATTGTTCTTTTGAATTTCTTTGCTAAAATCAGTATAATTGCTAGACCTTCTCTGATTAGCCATATGTCCAAATTTTCCACATGCATAACATTTAACATTCATTCTGCAATCTTCTTTCTTATGTCCATACTTATTACATTTAGAACATTGACCGGGAGTAGGATCGGGGTTCTGATTTACTCTTTTTTTTACATTGCCGAGCCATGTGACCAAATTCATTACAAAAAAAGCATCTACCATTAAATTTATAAGCATTAAACTACCTTACCGATGCCTTAAGGGTTTGATCTTCATTTGCAGTACTGGAACTATGTCCTTGTTCAAATCCAAGTCCACTAGAATCTCCATTCTATCTTTGTCTCTTCAATAACTCATCTAGATGTGTTGAACTAATATTGAATTTTTCTTTATACTCACTTGTAATAGTCAGATCATCTCTAAGAATTATCATTTGTCTCTCAAGCTCTTGTTCATTACTCTAGGATTGTACTAAATTAGTTCTTAACATATCATTCTCATGAACCAACCTACCACATTCTTCCAACTTGTTCTTTAGAGATACAACAAGATTTTCTTCCTTTTTCTTCCACTCTTTAATCTCCTTAGACATTCTCATAGTTATAGCTTGCATTTCATTTATCATGACCATGTTCTCCTGACTCAACTTCTAACACTGTTCCTTAAGTGCATCTTTCTCTTCATCATTCTGATTTTGCAAAAGTTCCTTCCTCCTATCTTGAATAGATGATAGCCTCTCTTGTAGGACAAGAATGAATTCCTAAGCAAAATTCAATTCATTTTGTAGCTTCAAGTTCTTCATCCTTTCAGCATCTTAATCTTCAAGTGCCACCTCAAGTTTCTTTTCCAAACTCATATCCATGGATTCTGGATTCAAGATCTTCCTCAAGCTATTAAACTTCCTCCGAGGCACAAGGCTTTGATACCAATTGTTGGAATCCAAGAACACTGAGAGGGGGGTGAATCAATGTTCTATTAAAATAATCAATTTTAACCTTAATAAAATATGCATACACCAACCGGTATATCGGTACATATGGAATTGATAGATGTAAAGCAACCAATAAGACAATCACATAAATGAATACCATAACATACAAAATTGTACGTGGAAATCGTCAAAGAGGAAAAAACATGGTGGGATTTGTGACCCACAATATCAATTTACTGGCCATATGAAGAGATATTACAAAATATAAGGGCCTTCACTTGTAGGAAGGCTTACAGCCTAGAGCTCACTGCTCAATCAAAAAATGAGCCTCATTGACTACATATAAATACAGACTACAATCTAAAGTAATGATTGAATTGAAAAGATAGCATCTTATATGCCTAAATATAGTTTTGGTTAAGCTCTATCTGTTTCGGCCTAGAACCCTAAACCCTTTATTGGAATACCCCTTACATAAATATCTTCACATACATGATCTCTCTCATATGTTTCACACTACTTAACATTATCCTATTCTCCTATCCATCTATATTTCAAAATGATCTAACCAATTGACCTATATACCCTTTATAATTCATCATGCCTTATGTCAACATACAAAGATAATTACAATATGAATATACATGTTGACTAGTTAACCTAAATACATAATTATTAAAAACAATTCCCGATGCCGGATCCAAAAGATGTCGGTCCCTAATACTAATAACCTATTTCTAAACCATGTCAACCTACATTGCCATAACCAAATAATTCCTTCCAACCTGTCAGTGTCAGTGTTGGTGTATTGTCTTTGAAGTGCCTGCCTGTACAAAACTAACCCAAAAAATGAAGCCGAAATAAATTACCATGTTGGCATCAATGACAACACAATGAAACCAACTAATTGAGTGTTAATTGCCAACAAGGTTTTATGTAGGAGAACCTAACTTTGTTTTGATTCATAGGCCAACTTAGAAATAATATTTTTTGCCAATCTCTTGTATTTGAATATTAAAATACTACCAAAACATGCTTCCAAAATTCAGTGAGAAAAATTTAGGACAATGTTGGTACCAACATGGTTCGAACACACAGTCCAACCAACTTTTTGGGGAAGCAAGATATTGTGATTTTAAAGAAAATTATAAGAGTATATGGGAATTTGAGATGTCTAGATATGCAAAATCAGGCCTTGAAGGTCAAAATAAGACATGATTAGGGTATTTGATGAAATGATTAATTAGAAGAATAAAATAAAAATGAGCACACTTAGGGTAAAGGGCCCAATTTTTTGATGTGTAGAGAGATGAAAGAAGACTTTATATTTAATTAGTTAATTAAATTATTAAAGGGAAATTGAGATGCAAGATGCAAACACACTAAGGTGGGTGGTAACCTAAGTGTGGAATTGTATCACCCAATTAAGGGTGTACAATTTACAATGCTACATATAGCCCTTACTTTAGTGATCATATGACACTACGTGCATATGTAAGATAAAGTATAGAAAAGTAAACATTTCATGAAAAATGATATATCCATAAGGTGTCTAATGAAGCCCCCAGTGGTATTTGAAGTACACTGTTAGGAACCACACCCTACAAAATCACATGTTAGATAAAATCACATAAATTCTTACTAGGGAAGTGATGAAATTCATGGGTAGCTATATGCCCCCCTATTTCGGCTTGCTAATTTAGTGAGGTGAAATAGGGTATCATGTCTACCACATCGAATTGTGAAAGGAAATTGATGACAAATGCTCACAACAAGGTTTGATACAAGATCAAAGCTCATCATGGAACATTTGGTAAGGAAGATAACTAAACCATAATTCCAACACAACAAAGAGTGTGAGGATTTGAGCTCTCTAACAAAAGATGAAATATCAAGTGGAAGAATGCAGAGTTAGGGTTTGGAAAAGAATTACCTTTTAAATTTTGAAAAAGGAGGAAGAGATCATTATGCAAAAGACATCCACCTTCAAGAATAGAAAGGAATATTTAATAAAGATAACATCTTGAAAAAGAGGAGAATGAAAATAACAATACACTCTTCCAATATGTAGGAAAAGAGAATTCTTAGCAAAATATTGCACACTTTCACTAAGGAGAGATTTTTCATGAAAGATGCATCATTTCACAGAGAATAGGTCCTAAATAAGGAATACCCATATTCTATGCAAAAGATGACATAAAATGAAAAATGCAACTCCACAAAGGAAAGGTTAATCATTGGAGAAAGAATAGAAGATTGAAATATCACCCTTTCCCCCAAGCATAGAGGCAAGGACATAATAGAGAGATCATTTATTAAAACATTCTTCTAAGAGAAAGAAAGAGATCCTCATGAGGGATACACATGTTCACAACATAGAAGGGTTCCTTATAAAAGATACCACTCAATGAAGTAAATAATTCGATTAATGATTAAATACTTCCAACACCAAAGAAGAGATCTCAATTAAGGATATGCACTTAAGATCCTCATTAAGGACACTTGTTCCAATATGAGAGAGGGAATCCCTAGTAGGAATATACACCTATACAATCAATCAGAAATCCTTATAGAACATACTACTTCATAAAGGGGGCAAATTTTAACCTCGGGAAGGAAATATGTTTGACACCACTCTTGCCTCCACACATAGAGACAAGAGATATGAAAAAAATAGGCCATTATGTTTCTTCCAAAGTATGATTGAACGTAAAATTGTACCATCGTGAATGACAATGAGCCCCCAGTAAGTGAGATACCAATGTCACATAATGATGAGCAACATAATAGCCACTAATGTTATTTGAAGATATGACAAACTGGATGAAGACATGTTAAATGCTCTACCATTTAAGAGATTAAAACATATATAAGATGATAAATATTAAGAAGTCTTGATCAAGAGAGTAGTTTGTAGGAGAAGAATAAGACACTAGGTCATGTTCGTCTTGCACACAAGAAACCTTAGGAGAAGTACAGGTATAATTCATTAGGTCCTTCTTTCTAGAAGAGAGGATATTAGAATGAATAGAAGATAAAACCTCATAAGTGGGATTGGAAATCTCTTGAGGAGATTCATAAAGAGGGTTATCCATCACCAAATTTCCTTATGAGAGAGATGAGTGTTGAGAGACATAGAGGATGACCTAATGAAGATGAGGTCATCATCACTACTAAATATTGCATTCACATTAAGAGATGGTCATTTAGACACTTTGGTGGGATTTTAAGGATTATATCCAAGGCCAAATGAAGCTTCACGTATGTTATTTTATAAAGGAACCTATATCCCTTGCTCATTTATACCACAACCATTTCCATTATATCCACTCTTAGCTAAAATGTGAAAACCTGGACCATAAAGGGATGTCAAATCAGAAAGAGATGGTGGGTCCTCATAGTTCTCAGTGCTATATGAATTAAAAGAAGATTCTGAAGAATTGTTTGAATTAGAAGCAACTAAAAAATTGTTACTTAGTTGTTTAGACAAAGTGGGTTGCTTTTCAAGTTCCTTCTTATTTTTCTCTGTCCTAATCTCAAATCCTTTCTGAGAGACCCTATATTCTCCCACAAAAGTAGGGTTAAAGTCTAGAGATCCCCAATCATCATCTGAGAGTACCCCTTTAGGAGAAAATATATCTTTGGGAGAAGATTTAGATTGAGTAGAATCCTTTTTCAGGAGTCTTGGAATCACTAGAGGGAACAAGGGTATTCAAGGAAATAGATATATATGAAGATGTAGGAGAATTGGAAGAAGGATTAGATTTGGTTTGCAATGGGACATGTAAATTAGTATCAACATACAAAGTATACATCTTGTTGTTGTAGATAAACTTGACGCTATAATAAAGAGTTGAAGGGACAACTTGCATATTATGAAGCCAAGGTCATCCTAATAGAAGATTCTAAGTGAGCTTATCAGGCATGAAATGTATAAGTGTGGGAAAAATAATAGGTCCCACCTTAATAGGAAAGGTTATAGTACCTAAAGATTGTTTAGCAATATTTTCACAGCCACGAATAGTAAGAGAATCAAGTTGAATGAGAGATGTATCTGTTGAAATCAAAGAACACTAAGAGGGGGGGTGAATTGGTGTTCTACCAGAATGATCAATTTTAACCTTATTAAAACATGCATTCACTAACCAGTATATTGATAAATATGAGTTTGAAATAATTAAAGCAATCAATAATCCAATCACACAAATGAATACCATAACACAAAGAATTAAACATGGAAAATCTCAAAGAGGAAAAACCATGGTGGGATTTACGACCCACAATATTAATCCACTAGCTATATGAAAAGATATTACAAAATAGAGGGGCCTGGACATGTAGGAAGGCTTACATCCTAGAGCTCACTACTCAATCAAAAAAGGAGCCTCACTGACTACATGCAAATCCAGACTACAATTTGGAGAAATGAGTGAGCTACAAAGATAGCATCTTTTATGCCTAAATACAGT
The DNA here is from genome assembly GCF_030272615.1 of Cryptomeria japonica. Classification (NCBI taxonomy): domain Eukaryota; kingdom Viridiplantae; phylum Streptophyta; class Pinopsida; order Cupressales; family Cupressaceae; genus Cryptomeria; species Cryptomeria japonica. The sequence goes on along the minus strand of NC_081411.1, from coordinate 707,334,922 downwards.
TCCAGTTAAGCTCTGTTTGATCTGGTTTGAAACCCTAAACCCTTACCGGAATACCCTCTTACATAATCTTCGCATTACAACCTTCCACAAATCTAAATACATCTTACACATATCATCTATATCAAAAAAAGATATAATCACTTGACCTATATACCCTTACAATTCATCATGCCTTATGTCGGCTTACAAAGATAATTACAAACTAAATTTACATGTCGGCTCAATAACATATATACATAAATATCAAAATCAATTGTTGATGCCGGCTCTCCCAAAATGATGTCAGCTTCCAATATAAATAACCTAATGAATTCATGTTGTCCTACAATGCCAGTACCCAAAGAATTCCAACTGGTGAAGATACCTGCAGGTGCCGGTGTTGGTGCTAGTGAAGTGTCTGTCGGTAATCAACAAAACCAAAATATGAAAGCCGGAACATGTTGCCATGTTGCTATCAATGACAACATATTGAAACCAAACCAAATTAAGTGTCAATTGCCAACAATCTCCCCCTTTGGCATTGATGGCAACACTCATGTGAAAAATGATAACCATTTCCATCTACCAGTTTCACCCTAAGACTTCTCCCCCTGAGCCAAATATTCATCTGTGATCATGATCAAAATACTCCATATCTCTCGATGCTAAGAATATAATTTTTCACCTATACTCCCCTTTGACATCAATGCCATCAAAAATAACAAAAAGCAAGATGAAGAATAAAAGAGTGTACAAAGAATGTCCCATAATATCTTATCGAAGCTGAATATATTTAAAAATATCTAGATAAGCTTTCTCCAATAGCTCTAGATAGGTATCCCAACCTGATTTTAGTGTGCCAGAAATAGATGCAATTCCATTAAGCATATGGGCATATGACTCTTTATCTTTAAGTTATGTTGGTGTGGGCTTACCAACCATATCAATACACTCCTTCTTATGTACACTTAATGAATCCAACTGGGGACTCACCAATCCTTTAAGACCTCAAGCTCTCCTTATAATTTTATCTTTATCCCTCTCAAAAGCTAAAACTTGAGCTTCCAAAATCAAAATCTGACCATCAATGGATGTAGTCAAAGAATGTGAACCATCAAAAGAATTGGCTATACCTACAATCTCCTCCTGAATATCCTTAATCCTTTTATTTGACTCATATGTAAGTAAACCTATGATATAACATACTCCATAAATATTAGTACATTGCCTCAAAGAATTATCTATCAAATTCAGTTTATCATGAGTCTCCTTCTTCTCCGACTCAATCATCTAATCAAATGTTTCTCTTTATGCTTGTGTAAACTTTTCCAGTGTCTATCGATTTGATATCTTTTGTAGAGATTGAAAATTCTTTGAAATGTGCTCTGTGATCATTTTAAGCTTTCCAGATGGGCTCACTTCTTTATCAAATTTTCACTTCTGGACAAGTCTATGCAAAACAATGATAGACTAGTCAATAACTCCTTTGTCCATAGACCCTTCCTTCATCATTTTCTGTGCAGCCATCATCATGAGCTCAGTAGAACTCATCTCAATAATGATTTTTTGTTCAACATGTGAGGTGTCAATTGACAACAATGATGGACTCACTACCAGTTCCCTATCGGATTCCCTTTTCTTCTTCTTTGATGGTTTAACTTTTATAGCTTCCTCACTTGCACCGATGGCTTTGCCACTTGGTGCAGTATCAATTACTATTAGTTCCTCCTTATGAACTATGACCTCAACTTGTACATTCTGATCTAGAGGACTATTATCCTCAACATTAGTTACTTGTACACTTGCAACCTTTACACTCTCTAATTCTCTCGATATCTCAACATTTTCTTGAACATTAGTTTCTACTGGGGGCTCTATATCCAATATCTTAATGTTTTTGCAAAATTGAGGGTGAAGTACCCACAATACCTTTACCTTTCCCTTCAATCAGGATGTCTATAGTATCTGTCTTAGGTTCTGGTGAAGTATAAAAACCAAGGTTTGTAGCCAAAAATTGAGCCCATGCCTTGTGTGTCTCGGTCACTATCTCATTGACCCTACCTAACATAAGACTGATTATTCTATGCTTGCTGTGAAATATTTTCCTATTTGCAACCTCAAGGGTCCTATCCAACTCCTCTGGAGTAATAGATGAACAAGTATTTAACAACTCTTGAATTTTTATATGCATGTCCTCTTCCATTGCTGATAATCTTATAGCATCTAATATGTCATATAGCCATGTTAGTATTTTGTTTTCAATTTCTATCAAGGATTTCTTATAAATATCCAAATACAACAAAATTGATTCCTCAACTTCTCTTTGTTTATTATCATCCAAATGCTCATAATAAAATTGCACATTTTTTAGCATACCATCTCTAGTGATTTCATCAAATAATTCTGCACAAGTCTTAGGTGGAATAATAGTTACTCTAGATCAGGAAATTGAAAAGCATCAAAACCAATAGCAATTAGGAGAATCACAAAACCTAAAGTAATGAAAGCAATCCTAATCCCATCAATGAAGACATAAAGACAAGATATTCAAATTGAATGAAATTGAAGCAAACCGATGTAGATATCTCCTTCATGTGGCTCCATTGTTCTTCTTTCACGTTCAAATTTGATGTGGATCTCACCTACAAGTGCAAAATGCAAGTAGAAAGCAAGTTGTTGAGAGATGAAATTTGCAGCGTAAGGCTACTCAAAAATGTGATTGATTCATCAATTTTTTGATTGAAGAAACTCATCCAATTTATAGACAAATTGGAGAGAGGACAAGATTAGCATGAAGAGATTTGAAAGGAAATTCAAATCAAGAATGGCAACATTATGACAAATGTATGACAATTTCTATGCAAGGAGTATGAAAAATTATGACAAGTTGCTATGCAAAATGTATGACAAATTATGACAAATCTGAAGTAGAAATAGAAATTAGGAATTAGGAGAAATTAGTAAATTAGAAAATTGAGGAAAAAGATAAAATAGAGATTAGGGGAATTAATTAATAGGTTTTCATCCATTAATTAATTCATGAAAGAGACCTAGGACTAAATAAATAGATTTATTTAACCCACAAAGAAGAAGAAAAGGATTAAATGAACAAATCATAAAACCCTAGAAATAAGAGGACAAGGAATTAGGTCAAGACAACAAGAAATTAATGTAGGTTCGATCATGATTCTGATTGACAAAGGACCAATGTTGATAAATGATTGAGATTGGTTGACAAAAATCAATGACAAATTGACCAAGATTGACAAGGAGATCAAATTGATAGGTGCCAATTGATGAGGAACAATGACTAATCGATCCAAATTGACATGATTGAAAAGGACAAGGATCGATGATGAATTGATCACAAAATGACAAGATTGACAAGGACAAGGATCAATGATGAATCGATCACAAAATGACAAGATTGACAAGGACAAGGATCGATGATGAATTGATCACAAAATGACAAAGCTAACAAGGACAAGGATCGATGACGAATCAATCACAAAATGACAAGGCTGACAAGTTAATAATTGCAAATAAATACTAACAAGCTAAAGGTGATTGAAAGATTGACAAGAGGAGAAAACCCTAATTCTATCATTGATTAGGATTGATGATGTCCAAAATGATGATAAATGAGCACGCACCATGATGCGACAGGATAAGATCGACCAAAATCATGACTAAAGATTGTTATTGACAAGACCTAATTCGAAAGCGAGAAAAATGAAGAATGCAGAAGAAGGACTCAATGCTCACAAATGATAAAGACCAAGTGTGCAACATAGAAGAAATGTTAATGTGATGCAAGAACCCTAAAATAAGGCAATGTGCAAATGTTAAAGTATGACTCCACAAGCGTTGACCATTTTTAGACGTCTACATTTTGCCCCTCTTTGAGACAATGCAATTTTAAGCATTGTTTCAAAGAACAATAATGAAAATGCCCCAGACAATAACAATGACATATGCATGCCCCCTCGAGGAAATGATTGGAAAAATCTAGAAAAGAGGCCAAGTGATCGATAAGAATGACAGAAGATGATAGGTTCGAACGGATAAAAAATCGAAGGTCTGATGCACAAAGGACAAGCAATGGAAGGATCTGTGCCTGTGGGGATGTTTTGCACCTATGTAAATAGCTTCTAGATGTGTGTAAGGTACATAGGCATAGCTTGATGCTGCACAAGCACTAGACAGTGTGCCAAGACTGACGGAATAAATGTTAGTAAGAAGAAATTAGATAGAGGACAGTTAGAGATGAAGGAAAACTTGGTTTCACAAATGCACATAAGTAGGTGAGAGCCTTTATTTATTGTAGAAAAGCAGATGCAGAGCATCATGGCATTGAAGGCCAGAGCTAGAACGTAACCCCTTTTGCAAAAGACAGACACATCGCACACAAGGAATGAGTAAAGCATCCTGGGGTGCATACATCAAGGGTCGAGGTATGTGCAGCATTCACAAAGTGAACATACTTATCACAGACACCCAATGATATAGTTGCCCTAGTTTGTGACAAACATTCCATAAACAACAAACACAACAAAAAAAGGAAAGGGACCATGAACCATCCTGGTCACTCTAAATCACTCAGTGACATCATCGAGCAACATAGGAACATGATCGAAGCCAAAGATAAATCAGTAAAAAGATAAGATGCACATATTCAACCAAGTCAAACAAACAGTTTGATCATCATTGTCAAAAGTGGAAGACTAGAATGATCATGCTGTCTAGTTTAAGGGAATGCGGTACCCCGTCGAAGACAGGACATAGTCTGGTTTCGAGTATACCACACCCTATATAAGACCCATGATAATGTTGACAAGGACCAATGGTAATGTTGATGCTATTTTGATTGAAGTGACAACTGTAATTAGGTTGAATGCTTGCTTGGTCGAACAATTCATCTGTTAATGCGTGATTTCATTAAAGCACAATGTTTGATTGATTATCGTTGGATGTATGCTCAGCGATCTGTCTATGCACAAAGGGGACCATTTATTGACAAAATGCAAAATGCCAAAGAAATTGTTTTTGGATTTTGATGTTTTGAAATTTTGTAGGAATTTCAAGGTTTTTACAATTTTTTTGTTCGTTTTTCAAGACTTTATTTGACTTTTTAGGGATTTTTTCAGGACAGTTTATGATTTTTAGGGATTTTTTCAGGACATTATTTGATTTTTAGGGATTTTTTCAGGACATTATTTGATTTTTAGGGATTTTTTTAAGGACATTATATGATTTTTTTTTTTAATTATTTCAAGACATTTTTTGAATGTTTTTAGGATTATTTCAGGACATTTTTTGAATGTTTTTAGGATTATTTCAGGACATTTTTCAATTTTTTATGATTTTGCCCCTAGTGTCTAGCAAGGCAAGGAATATGACAGGTGAATAAATAGGCTTTCTGAAATGTTGGTGGATAGAGGGAAGACAAAGGCCTTTTATCATGGAGACAATATAGATGCAATTTTCAAGGGATGTTGCATAATGGGACAAAAGATTGGATATGACAATGTAAAGCAGTGACATGGCATGAGGGACATGTCAAGATGTTTTTGAAAAACATTTTTGCATTTCACGTCCTTATGTCAGATCAAGATCAAGGGACAGAAAGAGTGTATGCATAGTGATAAGATATGGATAGGATATGCAAGACCAAGAATGGATAAGGGACATGGATTGAAGGTCGGGATTGGCTAAGGGATAGTTGCAGAAAGTTGCAATAAGCCAGGGAATATGGCTGAAAGGTTGTAATAAGCAAATGGATAAAGACCAAAAGCTATGATGGACTAAAATCTGCAAACAAGATGCATGATGCTCATGACGATCCTCAGCCTTGTCAAGATCAAAGGTGGAAAGGGAAACTGGACATGAGGGACAATAGGATATGAAGGGTAATGACAGGGGTTCAATAGGATAATGGAACAATGAAGGACAAAAGGATATGACAGGATAAAACCTGCCCCCAAGTGTGGTGTGCAAGAAGTTCATAGATTACGCATGATGCCTGTTTGCCAAGTTTTCATCATGGTACTTGCCCAAGGCGCCTGTTTGCCAGGTTTTCACTAGTGGATGAATTATTTTTGCTTTACTTTTTTTCTTTTTTTCTCTTTTTTTTTTTGTAATTTTTTTTTGTATTTTGACTTTTTCAATAGAAGATGGACACATGATAGGGGATGGAAGAAGGACTCAAACATCTTTTTGTTTGGATTGTAGCCTTGAAAAAAAATGGACCATGACCTTTAAAAGTATGCTCAAAGACGTTGGTAGGATAAGGACATGGAAAAAGAGATGAAATTAAGGCAAGGATTTATGCAAAGGATTGGATCAAAGGGATCAAAGGATGGAAAATATGCATTGGATAATGGATATGGTATTGGAAGAATTGGACTTCACTGGATGTAAATGAAGGCAAGATCAACATTGGAACACACCTTGACGGGTGGTGGATTGATGGAGGAAAAATGGATCTCAGATTGTGAGATTTGGATGGAGGAATAGCTTGGGATTTTGGGACATAAGGGCCCAAAATGGATGAAGAAGGTGATGGAGGAACAAATTTGAGAGGGTTGGATTGAGGAATAGCAACTTTGAATGCCAAGTTGGATGTTTCTTTAGGCTTTTGTGCTTCAAGGAGCTGCTTAGGGATCCACATGGTTTTTGATTTTTCATGTTTTTATGGTTCCTTGGAGTGCATTTCTTGCACAAGGGATTTAGGAACCCATATAGATTTTAACTTTTGTTTTTGAGCAATGGACCTTTGTAACCTTTTGGATTTTTCCTTTTCTTTTTGGATCATATTTTTCTTTCTTTTGACATGTTGATTATATTGGACATGTTGATCCTTGAATACATGTGGATTGCGAGACTTATGACTTTTATCCTGGCATCCAAATTGCTTCGAGGAGGAAATGAATGCAATGGAGTTCTTTTGGATGGATGAAATTTACTCAAGGATGTGTGCCTTTTCCGACCTTGCATAGAGGAGGAAGGGATATAAGGACCTAAGATGGATGGAAGGTATGATGGGGAAGGTGTATGTTTTGATTTTGATGGAGGGATACCAACGTCTTGAGAGTGAGTTGTGTAGACATGACCCATAACATTTCCTTTCATATTTAGGAGTTCTTTCTTGTGAAGGTCTACCCCTTTTCCTTTATGAATATTTTGACTTGTAGGATACTCTTTTCTTTGGGAAGAAGACGCGAGTCCATTATGAGGTGGATATGATATGAGAGAAATAATGAGATCTTGAAGTGGATCGGATTGCACCAAAGTGGAAGGACCCATTGTTAATGTTAGGGGTTCATGAACATCTTGCACCATGTTAGAATCATGAGGGGGATTAGGATCATGAGGGGGACTAGGATTGTGTAGTGGACATGGTTCAATGATAGGTTCTTCAAGAGATGGAATGGGAGAAATAATGGGATCATCAAAAGAAATGCGATCTTGGAGTGTATATGGAGCATTAAGACAAGGAGATGGAGGAACAAAAGGATCTTGTGGACGATTTAAAGGAATAATTTGATCTTGATAAGGAGGAAGATCATTGGAATCTTCTTTAAAGGTTCTTTGCTCTTGAATTTTAATGGAATCATCGGAAAGGATGGAAGGGATATCTTGATCTTTCTTAGGAAGTGGAATGTCAATGGGATTTGAAAGGACATTGTGATCTTGGATAGAATTGACATGAATAAGTGAATCATTGTGAGTGTTTGGGAACATAGGATCTTGGTCAACAATTGGATGGGATGATAAGGTTTCAGGATCTTGATCTTGATTTTCTTTAGGACTCATTTCTTTGTGCTCTAAATTATCCTCTTGACATGAGGTTGGAATTTGGATATGCATGGGGGATTCTAACAAGGGATCAATGTTTTGACATGAAGGAAATACACTTTGAGAATTTATGATGGATTCTGGCAAGGAATCAATGCTTGAACATGAGAAAGAGGGACTTCAAATGGGGTCCTCTAAAATAGGTAATGGCAATAAAGTGCATGGTTGCCTTGGGTCTAGTATTTCTAAAACATGACAAGGATGTGCATCATGAATTGGATTATTTTGGCAATCAATTATGGATAGCCATTCGATAATTTCATCCTTGGGTGTATTGTTTGATGAGGACAATATGGAAGGTTCTTGGGAAACTTCTAAAGGTGTAGGAATAGATGCCACTGGAGAGTCAATTTGTTTGTGGGGGGATGAGGCATTGCTAGACATAAGTGTATTATCTTGATCTTCCTCAAAGAACTCACTTGGTAATTTCCTTAAGATCCTTGCAATAAAGCCACCTTTCTTTCGAGGTTTTGACATGGTTGTATCTGGAATTTGAACTTGTTTGGAAAGAGTTAGTTCTGGTTTGATGTCATGTTTTGATTTCAAACTAGATGTTGATCAAATTGCTTTGACATGTTCAAAATTTGGCTTGGTTCATGTTGCAAGTTTTGTTTTTAAATTTGTGATTGTAGTTGTTGATACTGAGTTGTCCATTGAGTTTGTTGTTGATACTTGACAGTCAGTTGGACATATTAATGAAATTGGACCATTGGTTGTGTCTATTGGATATGTTGTTGATTCAAGATTTGATTGAATGAAATTTAACCAAATGAATTTTGATTTGGGACTTGATTGAAATTTGTGCTTGTTTTTTTTAAATTGTTTCATCATCTCTATTTGAGAGATGAGAGCTAGTATCTCTGATCGTTCAATAAGAGCTTTTGCATCAATTGGCTCAAATTTTGGGTTTGGAACTTGAAATTTTTAAAATGTTTTAGACATTTGGGATCTAATCTTGTCACTATTTTTCACTTTTTGTTCCAAAATCTCCTTTTCTTGAGCTAGTTTCTCCTCTAGTTTTTGTATTTGGAGCCCTGTTTCATCATAAAAAGTTTGACCGATATTGCCTTGTTGTTGGGTTGGATATAATTGTGATAGCCTTGGATTAAAACTCGATTGCATTATTGATTGATACATCAAACTTTGTTGCATCATTGGTGCTTGGAACCTTGTTTCAATAGACATGTCACTATGCAATGTTTTTGGGATTTTTGATTTTAAAAGGATGATGTATGATATGCAACTAAATGCAACCTAAATAAATGAAAATGCAATCTATGTCAAGAATGCAACATATGTTTTTGTTGTTTTTCAAGATTTAGACAAACTTTTCTGAATGCAAACCTAAAGACTCAACCTTGGGAAGTTGAAGTAAAGCCAAGACCTTAAAGGACAAAGGACCAAATGACAATAGGACAAATTGACAATGTCTCACCTATATGCTTGGATACTAAGCTAGGTTTGACAAAAATTATATTAATGAACAAAAAAATTTTAGACAAGGTCAAGACTCTCTAACAACAACTTAGGGTATCATTCAAAGTTTTGATTTTTCAAGTTTTACAAACCAAAATTTTAAGACTAAATGCAAGAAGGCAATGATTATGACAATGACTTAGGATATGCCATGAAAATGATCTAAGGATATGACAAGATGAAGCCAAGACAAGATGACAATACAATGATAAGGATATGCGAAGACCAATGACTTGGAATGTGCAAAATGCAACCTAGGCAAGACCTAATTTTAGCATGACAAGGATAATGCACGAATGTCACCTAAATGGAAATCTATCTTGGGTATGAAAATGAAATGCAATCTTAGGGAAATGATTTTAAACCTAAATGCAAAATGAGGACACTTGCAATGAAAAGGACTAAAATGAAGGGATATGACAATATGTCCTAGGACCTAAGATGGACTATGCAAAAGCTAGCCTAAAGTGACATGAATTTTGAAACAAAGATATTCAATGTTTTGACAAGCCATGTTCAAATGTTGGATGAATACTTGGACAAATTTGGACTTTTGTTTGGATTTTGTTTTGAATTGAAGGTTGTTGATTTTGAAAACCCAAGTTGATTATGAGCACTTTTGAAAGTTTGTTTTTGATTTAACCTTTGACAATCAAGAAAGATAAAATGTTTGTTTGACTTTGACTCAAGACAATCAAGCACATTCACAACCAATCCTATGGCTGGCAAGGGTAGTATCTATTGAATCCTCTAACCATAAAATACAACACTTAGTTGGATAGCTAGACACTTGGTAGCATTGGCTCCCCCTTACAATGCACTCACTTCTCGGGCATACCAAGCTTCGAGTTCAAGGGGCATCACTTCCCAAGAACTTGCTATCTCTAACGGAGGAGTACATGAGAGGTGTCTTCAGCATGCACGTATCACAATGCCTAAGCCAATAGATAGAAGGATTTTGGCATCTAAAAACAAGAGACTCTAGTAAGGGTATCCATTCAGGTGGGTATTGATCTGGCGAATAAATTGTCGCAATACCATTCCAGCACCCGTTGTCTACAAATTTTGTTGCATCCACAGTTATTTAGAGTGGTTCAGAAGAGCTTGGCTTTAGCCCATCACCACTTTGGGTTGTTCCCTCTCACCAATGCCTGTGTAAAGTGCTAGGCAAATCGGGAGGTAGGCCTAGTTCTAAGGGTTAAAATATGCAATCAAATTGAAAACAAACAAAGCATGCATGGTGTTCATTAACCTTTAAGAAATGAAATGTGCAACTACTTTAAAAATCACAAGCAAGATGTTTTAGTGAAAGTCTTTGACCACATCCTGCATAAGATTCGTTAGTAGTTGTATTTTTAGTCTTCATCACACATAACACTAAGATGCTGCACAGAGAATTAGCACCCAAGAAAAACCAGAATGCAAAAAACAGAATGAAGACAAACAAATTTGCAAGTAAAAACAACTGATTTTACCTCTGTTTCTGGCCTTACACAGGTGCAAAATGCCTCAACATAGGCGCAGAACCCATCAACACAGGTGCAGAATGCCTCAACATAGGTGCAGAACCCATCAACACAGGCACAGAATGCCTCAACATAGGTGCATAAGTGTCTAGAAAGCTTTGAGTCGCCCTGTTTCTTGAGTTTTTCACCTGCAAATAGCTCAAAAAGTACTCAAAACATGGTTAAGTTGTTAGTTCATGTCGGGTTCACCAAAATGTAGATCAAGAAATTGAAAAGCATCAAAACCAATAGCAATTAGGACAATCACAAAACTTAAAGTAATGAAAGCAATCCTAATCCCATCAATGAAGACATAAAGACAAGATATTCAAATTGAATGAAATTGAAGCAAACCGACGTAGATATCTCCTTCATGTGGCTCCATTGTTCTTCTTTCACGTTCAAATTTGATGTGGATCTCACCTACAAGTGCAAAATGCAAGTAGAAAGCAAGTTGTTGAGAGCTGAAATTCATAGCGTAAGGATACTCAAAAATGTGATTGATTCATCGATTTTTTGATTGAAGAAACTCATCCAATTTATAGACAAATTGGAAAGAGGACAAGATTAGCATGAAGATATTTGAAAGGAAATTCAAATCAAGAATGGCAACATTATGACAAATGTATGACAATTTCTATGCAAGGAATATGAAAAATTATGACAAATTATGACAAGTTGCTATGAAAAATGTATGACAAATTATGACAAATTTGAAGTAGAAATAGAAATTAGGAATTAGGAGAAATTAGAAAATTAGAAAATTGAGGAAAAAGATAAAATAGAAATTAGGTGAATTAATTAATAGGTTTTCATCCATTAATTAATTCATGAAAGAGACCTAGGACTAAATAAATAGATTTATTTAACCCACAAAGAAGAAGAAAAGGATTAAATGAACAAATCATAAAACCTTAGAAATAAGAGGACAAGGAATAAGGTCAAGACAACAAGAAATTAATGTAGGTTCAATCATGATTCTGATTGACAAAGGACCAATGTTGATAAATTATTGAGATTGGTTGGCAAAAATCAATGACAAATTGACCATGATTGACAAGGAGATCAAATTGATAGGCGCCAATTGACAAGGAACAATGACTAATTGATCCAAATTGACATGATTGAAAAGGACAAGGATCAATGATGAATCGATAACAAAATGACAAGATTGACAAGGACAAGGATCGATGACAAATCGATCACAAAATGACAAGATTGACAAGGACAAGGATTGATGACGAATCGATCGCAAAATGACAAAGCTGACAAGGATAAGGATCAATGACAAATTGATCACAAAATGACAAGGCTGACAAGTTAATAATCGCAAATAATTACTAACAAGCTAAAGATGATTGAAAGATTGACAAGAGGACAAAACCCTAATTCTATCATCGATTAGGATTGACGATGTTCAAAATGATGATAAATGAGCATGCACCATGATGAGACAGGATAAGATCGACCAAAATCATGACTAAAGATTGTTATCGACAAGACCTAATTTGAAAGTGAGAAAAATGAAGAATGTAGAAGAAGGACTCAATGCTCACAAATGATAAAGACCAAGTGCGCAACATAGAAGAAATGTTAATGCGACGCAAGAACCCTAGAATAAGGCAATGTGCAAATGTTAAAGTATGACTCCGCAAGTGTTGACCATTTTTAGATGTTTATAGTTACATTATGAGTGACAAGTGTCATATCAATGTCATCCATCTTCTTCCTTCTTCTAGTATCAGATGGGGTTGAAGGTGTTTCCTTTGGAGCTCTCTTTTGTGTCGGTACCCTAATAGTAACTTTCCTAACTAGTTGCTTCTTTGCTTATACCTTAGTCTCTTCAGTTTTCTTTCTTAATACCCTTTTGAATGCTAAGGGTGTGTCATCATCAGATCCAGAATCTACTATAATAGGCTCAATGAATATTTCTGGTTCTTTCCTCTTTCTCCCTTTCTCCAGAACAACCTCAATTAATGCTTTAATGTCTCATGAAACTTGTTCCACAAACTTGCTTGCCTTGCCCTGTTGCTTCTCCCTCTTCTTTTGATTAAAGTCAGTTTCAACCTCTTGCTTTTTCTGCTTAATAGTACCAAAGGATTTTTCTGCCTCATCAATAGTTGCATCAATTAGAATTTGTTCAGATGCATCTAGAATATATGCATCAACTTTATAACCCATCTCTTCAATCCATATCTTTTGGGGCTTTACAACTTCAATCAAAGTCTCATCTTTCTTAACCATGAAGTATATCTCAGTTGAGTACTTCTCAACAATGTGCTTTGGAACCCTTCACCTAGATTTCATAACCTTTGGAATGCCTTAAAGTAACCCCATACTTTGTCATCTCTTTGACTACTCAATGTAGCAATGGATTATTTTAATTGCCTCCCTACCACGATATCAAATGCCCATTGTCTCTTTCTTAAAGTGGGAGTTTCATTAATGAAAAACAACATTAAACAAAATGCCCCACTCTGGGCTTAATTTCTTTTGAGACCTTAAGGTCTCCACAATGCGGTTAAACTGTTCCTGCAAAAAGAGAAAGAGAGAGCTAAAATTGGCAAGGCTACTGGGGGCTACTATGAAGATGCATACATCAAGAGGTTGTGGGGCTGGGTTTTGAACACAATTATGGAGTACATCACGGTTGAAGGCCATTTTTCCAGGGCCCACACCTACCACTTCGTGCTCTTAAACCATTTCAGACATGACAAAAAGGTGTCCCTACCTTACTACCTCTTTTGGTCCCTCTCCAGGTCCCTCAACAAACATAGGACTAACCCTTTCAGCTCGATTCTCCACTATGGACTTCTATTGCTCATCTATGAGCACTACAAAACCCTCACCCTGCTAGAGAATAAGAGGATTTCCACCTCTCTAGGAAAGAGAAAGATGGAAGAGGGAGAAACTAGCAAGGAGAAGGCATCCTCCAGCAAAAAAAGGAAAAGCATCCTTGGGTTGGAAACAAAGGACATTTTTAAGAAAAGCAACAGAATGGAGACGGATGACTCCAACGGTGAAGATAGCTGGAAAGACAAGGAGTTGGGTAACAAGGAAGAAAGTGGCAATAATGAGCCTAGTCAAGAAATCCCTACCCTTTGCGAACACCTTGGTAAGGACAACAACCATCTAATGGAAGAAGCGGAACCCAAGGATAACGAGGAAATTGGAGTGAATTATGAGATGGAAATGAACAAAGACTCTAAGAAGGACTTGACTGAGGATAGGGATAGCGAGGACAAGGAAAGTGCTAGTAAAGGGCTTATCCTAGATAACCTCAAGAAGCTCTCTAAGGCCAGAATGGATTTTGATAGATGGACCTATGAGACCCTGAAAAATCTAGATAAGAAAGGGATAAAAATGGATGAAAAGAGGGAGGATGAAAATAGAGAGCAGATTAATTGGAAGCAGGAAATGGAGAATAAGGTAAAATCACTGGAAGAGGGAAAAAAAATGATGAAAAATCTGATGGGAGTTATCCCAAGTATCCTCTCTGCTGTCATTAAAAACTTGGAGGACATCGCCAAGGTCGTTGATCATACCTGCACTCCTAAACCAGTTGTGGATCTTGACCTAGATGAAGAGATCATCTAGATTGGAAGTGGTGATGCTAATCCAGTGGGCAGTACTACAAAGAGAACTAGGGCCAGTATCAAGAAAGTTGTGGTTGCTTCAGCAAAGGATCCCCCTAACTTCAAAGACAACATCAAAGAGCTGTATGATATCAGCAACACCCTAGATAAAGCCTTGGAAAAAATATGAATGTTGGAAGGCCTGCTGGCTTTTTGTGGCTTTTTTCGGTTTTCTTCGATTTTCTGCTAGTTTTTTGTGGTTTCTATTCTTTTTTGTTTCTTGTAGCTTTGTTGTTTAAGTTCTTCTTGTAAAGGGTTTTGAGGCCCCTTCAAAACTTGCTTTTTCCTTAATCAAAAACAACATTAAACAGACAATTAGGTTTCCATACTGGAATGTTCCTTTCTTCTCTCCCTTGATCTTTCTTAGGTTAATCAATAATTGATCCAACATCCAACCACATAGATCTAACTTCTCATTTTCTCTCATCATCTTATGAGCTACATAAATGTAGGAGCTAGAAACCAAATTCATTTGATTTGATTGTGTTACCTTATAACTGATAATCATGCTTTCGAATTTGATATCTTTGTCGGTGATAATGCTAACCCTCATTGATCGCTTGTTCGATGTTGCGTCAGTGATCTTGTTGACTTGATCATCAAAAACCTTCTCCTCTAGATGTTGTCCAACCTATGGTAAATGGGGGATTTCCCTGATGGCCTCCTTCAAAATCTTATATGGTTTGTCCAACTAGATAAATTCTCCATGCACTCTGCTTAAAATATATCTGACAATCTCATCTTCAAATTCTGGAATATCCAGAATGTCGGTAAACCCTAGATCCTCAATATGTTTGTACTCAGGCTTAATATTTCTAGAATCTCCCATTTGCTCGCTCATGTACATGCTCTTAATATCACTGGTTCCCAAACCCTCAATATGACAGTGAATGTAAGCTCTGACATCTTCAACATGCATGACTCCTTCTGGGACACTAGAAAAAGTGCTAATTGAATCATCCAAGGTGGCTATATATAGACATCATTTGAAAGTCGGCCTAGGACGATCCTTGACCTCAACAATAGTAGGATTTGTAATAAACATAGGAGAAAAGGATGATCCCACTTCCATGATGAAAGATAAATACCTGTGAATAGCTACTGATGAAACCCCTAAAGAACTCTTCCAATCACTGGTGAAATCGCTCAAGAAGATATCGATCACACTGAACTACCTTAGACTTTCTCTGAATCTCTTTGAATTACTTTGAACGCAAAGTGATTAGAAATGAAGTGAATTCAACCTTTTAGCCTCCAAAAAAAACCCTAATCCATCATTGACATGAATGACTTCTAGTGAAAGATATCGGATCTCGATCAAACATCTCTGTACCGGATAAGCATCTCCAATTTCTGGAACATCTTCTAGAACCTCTTCTCAAGGCATAAGAAGTATTATCATGAATTTGTCCTACCCCTAAGGCATCTGCATCAATTACCTGATGAGCTTCCTGCTGGTGTAGGAGCAACCTCCTCTATCAGTTGAATAACCAAAGCATTTCCATCTGTTGATTGTTCATGCGACTTCATGACCCATCTCTGGGTATGATCTTACCAGATTTCATTCACCTTCTCTTTTCCTTTATTATTTGATCCATCATAGTTAACTGGTGGATTTTTGCTTCTACAAAACTTAGCTATGTGACCAACCTCATTACATGCATAGCATGTAACATTGTTCTTTTGAATTTCTTTGCTAAAACCGATATAATTGCTTTACCTGCACTAATTATCCATATGTCCAAATTTTCCACATGCATAACATTTAACATTTATTCTACAATATTATGTCTTGTGATCATACTCATTGCATTTAGAACATTGACTGGGAGAAAAATTATAGTTCGGATTTGCTCTATTTCTACATTGCCTAGCCATGTGACCAAATTTATTACAAACAAAGCATCTACCATTAAATTTATAAGCATTAAGCTACCTTACCAGTGCCTTCTAGTTTTTATCTTCATTACCAGCACCAGAGCACTGACCTTGTTCAAATCCATGTCCACTCAAATCTCCATTCTACCTTTGTCTTTTCAATAACTCATCAAGTTGTGTTGAACTAATCTTGAATTTTTCTTTATACTCACTTGCAATAGTCAAATCATCTCTTAGAATTCTCATTTGTCTCTCAAATTCTTGTTCATTACTCTAGGATTGCATTAAATCAATTCTCAACATATCATTCTCATGGTCCAACCAAGTGCATTCTTCAAATTTGTCTTTTAGAGATACAACAAGATTTTCTTCCTTCTTATTTTGGTCCTCAATCTCTTTTCACATCCTCATAGTTATAGCTTGCATTTCATTCCTCATGACCATGTTCTCCTAACTGAGCTTCAGACATCTCTCATTAAGGGAATCTTTCTCTTCATTGTTGTAATTTTGCAAAAGTTCCTTCCTCCTAGATTGAACAGATGACAACCTCTCATGTAGGATAAGAATGAATTCCTAAGAAAAATTAAATTCATCTTGTAACTTCAAGCTCTACATCCTTTCAACATCATAATCTTCAAGTGCTACCTCAAGTTTCTTTTCCAAACTCATATCCATGAAATCCGGATTTAGGATCTTCCTCAATCTATTAAACTTCATTTGAGGCACAAGGCTCTGATACCAATTATTGGAATCCAAGAACACTAAGAGGGGGGGTGAATCGGTGTTCTACCAGAATGATCAATTTTAACCTTATTAAAACATGCATTCACCAACCAGTATACTGGTACATATAAGATTGAAATAATTAAAGCAACCAATAAGACAATCACACAAATGAATACCATAACATAGAGAATTATATGTGGATTTCCTCAAAGAGGAAAAACCACGGTGGGATTTGTGACCCATAATATGAATCCACTAGCCATATAAAAAGATATTTCAAAATATAGGGGCCTACACATGTAGGAAGGCTTACAGCCTAGAGCACACTACTCAATCACAAAAGGAGCCTCACTAACTACAATAAAACCTAGACTATTATCTAGAGAAATGAGTGGACTGCAAAGATAACAATTTCTATGCCTGAATATAGTTCCGATTAAGCTCTATCTGTTCCAGTCTAAAACCCTAAACCCTTACCGGAATACCCTCTTACATAATATTTGCATTAAAACCTTCCATATATCTCAATACATCCTACACATATCATCTATATCACAAAATGATCTAATCATTTGATCTATATACCCTTACAATTCATCATGCCTTATGTTCACTTACAAAGTAAATATACATGTAGGGTCAATAACATATATACATAAATATCAAAATCAATTGCTGATGTCAGATCTCCCAAAATGATGTTAGCCTCTAACATCAATAACCTAATGAAGTCATGTTGCCCTACAATGTCGGTACCTAAAGAATTCCTTCCAATCAGTGAGGATACATGTCGGTGCCGGTGTCAATGCTGGTGAAGTGTCTGTCAATAATGAACTTGACCAAAATATGAAAGCCAGAACATGTTGCCATGCTTTCATCAATGAAAACATATTGAAACCAACCAAATTGAGTGTCAATTCCCAATAGTATCCACATTAATCTTATGCGATAAATCTATGCTACAAATATTAAGGCCAGATCCATTTTCAACAAAGGTTCTTCTTATAGAATTATAATTGATAATCACAATAATCATAAGAGGATCGTAATGGTGTTGGATCTCATGGGAGGGCAGCCCATCTTGTGTGAATACAATTTGAGCTTTAGGAGTTCTTATAGGATCAATCAAAGAAGCCATATTATTAGGTGTCACTACGGGTGGGACATCTAAGTTCTTTAAAGCATCTTGTAACATTCCATGGTGAGTTGATGAACTTTGAATCAAATCCCAAAGAGATTGTTGGCATTTGGCATAACTGATGTAGAATGAGATGATGCAGGTGATGTAGTTAAAGACTAATGACTGCACCGGTAGAGGATAGAAGACTATTTGTGATGAAGAGATTGAGATTTTATGATTAGATGACTTGATTAGTTATCTATATTGTCATTGATGGAAACTGATGTCAAATGATGATTATTGATGTTCCTGATGTTTTTTTTTGTCATCTAAGTGATTTGGTTTACTAGAAGATAGGGTTTACCAACAAAGAACAAAAGAGTGTGAATTGGGACTTTAACCAGTAAAGCAGAGATGTTTTGGTTGAATTGAACGATTGGTGATGATTGGTGTTTTGTGGTTTGGAATGTGAGCTTGTATCATGGAAAGGAGTATCTGGCCAGAACCAAAACTTGTGATGACTAGCAAAAGGATTGTTTCAAATTTCTGATGAAGTTTTGCTAGGGTTTTAGTAGGGTTTAAGGACTAGTTAAGAAATCATCAAATCAGTAATAATTTTTATTATGGCAGTGATCAACGATGAGTCTACATGAAGGTGGTAACATGACACAACCTACATGAAATGATTTGATTTCTATTTTAGCGCAATTCAAGGAAGAATTTCTTGCGAAACGGTGAAACACTTAGTGGAGTGTTTTGAGGTTTTGACTTTGGTACAGATCAGATTTTTGTGATGGGTTTGATCAACCAACAATTGATATTGCATTGTAATTTGATGTAATGATCTATATATTGATCTGAGATGACCTCTTATGATTTGTATTGCAATTTCATGATGTAATTAGGGTTTAGTGGCTAGCTTAGTTGAGATGGATATTTAGGATGGCACAATTGATGTTTATTGTGTCGGTGGTCTTAAGAGAATGTGTTGAGCCTTCCAAGAGTAGCATGAGATTTGCCTGAGAGTTGCAAAGTGTTGAACATAACTGGATCTGATCTAGCAAGCTAAGAAGTGCAAGTAACATACTAGTTTTTCATTGTTGTTCCCTAATAGTTGCAACAAGTTAAATCCCTTAACCAAGTAGGTCATAACAGGCTTTAAACATTTAAGTCGCCTAATAGGGTAGCTCTCAAAAGAGTGGTAAATCCTCTCATGCGGTTGATCCTAGTAGATCATCAAGCTCCTACCTAGGCTGATAGGTAAATCCCTTAACCGGGTGACTCCTAACAAGGCCTACTCCTAACAAGGAATATTGTAAGCTCCTAACAAGGCTAAACTCATAACAGGGCATACTTCAAAAGAGTACAAATATTTGTGGGTGCCAACTCCCACCGTGGTTTTTGCATTTTTGGGTTTCCACATCAAAAAAATTATGGTGTTCATGTGTGGAATGCTTTTTCATGTGATGTTCTTGTTTATGTTATATTTCATGCAATGCTTCTGAGTAGATTGGTTATGATGTTTTATCAGAGGTTTATTAAAGGTTACCTATACTGATAAGAGTTGGTAGAGAAATTGGTTGACTTAATAGATAAGGATAATGAGTTGGTAAATGATAAAATTTATATGATTGCTTAAGTGGTGAAAGAATTGATAGATGTGGTAAATGATTTGATTAATGTGTTAGCAAATATCATAAAGAGGTTGTTAGATCTGATAAAATAAGTTGAGATATTTGATAAATGATTTTAGATCTAATATAAGTTTGATTTTGGCTTAATCTTGTAAATTGGTATTAATACAGATTCACCCCCTCTCTTAGTATTAACTGGATCCTCGTAGGATTAACAGAGATATCTTGGTAGGAGTAGCTTTAAGGTATTCAATAAGATCATAATCCTTACTAAGAGTTTGTGATATATGAGATGCTTGTGGAAGAATAGGTTGAGAGGGAGGAAGTGAAGAAGAAATAACTAGAGGAGGATCAGGTTGCCTATTGTTCCATGTATTATATGTGTTAGCAACCACATTGTAATTCTCTCGGGTGATTTGTTTAGCATACTCATAAGAGATCTTAGTAGGATAACCCCCTTGTACAATAATAACTAGTTTGTTAGGAGTGTTAAAAGAATCATCCCTATAACCATCTTGAACCACCAAGAGAGGCTTCTTTAGAGGTTGACAATTTGGAGGACTAGCACCTTGAGCTATGAAGAGGGGTTTATTAGGGTTTCATAACCATTCACATGTATCAAATGTATCGAAGATAGTTTAGGAATATCAAACCCTTGTGACCTAAGATCATTCTCTCATTCCAAGTTGTCCTTATGAATTTTAGAAGAAGGATGAACACCATACATATGATAAAGATTATTGAAATAAGTGTTGATAGTCTCTTCTTGCACCAAAATGTGATCATGGATAGGATCCATTTTATTAGATAGACTAGAGGTACGGGGTAGTAGAAAAGATCATATATGATGAATACTAAGAGGGGTGGTGAATTAGTATACCAAAAAATATTGTACTCAAACTTCTAAACAGTTTAGCAGATAACTAGTATAGAAGATTCACTATAAAACCGGTTAAGATAAATGCAAAGCAAATAGCAAATAAAGAATTCACCCACAAAAGCACAATCACCATAACACAAGATATTTGATGTGGAAACCCAAATGGGAAAAACCACGGTGAGAAGAAACTCACAAGTAACTATCTACAGAATAGAAACCAGACCGGTTAAGGTTAGAGCCATTAAGGTCGTACAATGTTCTTCACCAAAATAGATCCTGTTAGGGATCTAGATCTTTGTGAGGAGATAAGTCATGTTAAATACTACCTTGTGAGAGGATTTCAGATCCACAGTTGTGAACCACCTTATTAGAGGATTTACAAAGGTTTTGCTAGGCCTACCTGGTTAAGGGTTTTAGACTTGTCAAAGATGTGAGTAATCAACAAGTGAGTGATCTAGATACTAGCATAGTATGCTTGGTTAGATCCTTGATAGCTCATTGTTAATGCACTTCAGTATTACTTCAGTCTTCAATATCTCCACACTCTACATAGACCTAATCTTCTCTACAATGGTCGCACATAACCTTTTCTGTCACAAACCTCTTAGACACCATTACATAAACCCTAGACATGATGTCCTTATAAAAGAAACCGATTTCATGTTAGTCCAATAGGATTAGATTACAAGTTCCTAGGTTCAGTGCATCTAGACACATTTGGTAACATGACACAAAATCACCACCAAAGTGTCAGTGGATCATAACTCATTACACATTATAGAAATACCAGTTGGTAACTCATCACAAAGTAATATTGGTTAATACAATATGCCGATTACTGGTTGTCAAAAATGAAGACTGGTAGATCAAAGTGTTTCAATCAAGAGTTAACTACTGATTGGGTCCTTTGTACCGCTTGTGAACCTCAAACCGCTTGGGGTCTCCATACTGCTTGAGCTCTTTATTCAATCTATGACTGGTAAACATCTTCTACAAAATACCAATAGTCTAAAGACTATACATTACATAATACACAATACCAATTGGAACAATTACCGATTGATTCATAACTCGTACAGCAATAAAGTGTGTGTCCATCAATGACAATCAAAACACCATCAAAATGCCAACAATCTCCCCCTTTGGCATTGATGGCAACACTTAGGTAAATTTTGACATCTAAGTGTTTTTTACAACAAGAAAATTGCCATAATCAAAATTACTCCCCCTAAGCATATACACTATCACTTTTTGCAAAAATTACAATATACACTACTCCCCAAAGTGGTAACATGAAAGTACATGAAATGGTAACATTCACCAAAATTTTAAATAATACTCCCCCTTTGCCAACAATGACAAAGTAATGCAGCATAACCCCTATTTCCTTATATATATATATATATATATATATATATATATATATATATATATATATATATATATATATATATATATATATATATATATATATATATATATATATATATATATATATATATATATATATATATATATATATATATATATATATATATATATATATATATATATATATAAAAGGTAAATGTTTATGACAATAAGGAATGAAACTTATCAAAAACATATTTAAAATCCTACATAAAAATTTTCATGGCCAATGCCCATGACTTAAGTAATGAAGTAGCAATCTCACTTTCCATTTTCATTTGGAATACCAGTTCTTCCATTGCATCAATGGTACTCATCTCTTGAGTTACCGTGATGGTTTCTAGATTGAGGAAACATTTTTGAAGAATTTGTAGTCTTGGCAATACGACCAGTTGAAGCTCCTGCAAATCTTTAGACCTGATCTCAGAATCCATCCTGGCAGTCTGACACTGATAGTGATGAATTGTTTGCCCATATGTAGTGAAGGAATCATATGATCCTGAAGTTCCTTATATATGCCTATAACTCTGATTGGAGTTTTTCTCTTTGTTTAAGCACATTGCTACAAAATAGATGGGGTTGACAGATTTTACTCAATAGTAATTTTCCCTCATCCATAGCAACACTGATATCCTTCTGTTGTTTCAAAAGTTGTGATTGGAGCTCATTCATTTTCTTGACTAAGGCAGTGTTAAGTACCTTTTCATGATTCTTCTTAGTAGTGGCTGCAACAACATCTTCAAAGAATTGTACCTATCCTCCACTATGGTACAGAGAAGTTTAAGCTTGGACAAAGAGGAATTGGTACTGGGGAGGCTGGTACCAGGAATCAGACTGGTAAGGGTATCTGTTGGCATTATGTGAACTGGTATGAGGACATAATGACATTCTATGTTGTCATTAATATCAATATGCTGAAGAGGTGAGAATCCGCATATCAGAGAACCAATATAACACTGTGAACTAACATTTGTGCCAAAGTGAAGTAGTGTACTTGTTAAAGGTGAACCGGCATATGGTTATGGGAACCAGCACATGGAAGTGTTGTATGACTACCGGTTGGTAGTCTCAACTTTAGGGTTTCTATTTGAAGTGCTTCAAGCCTGTGTGGCTCAACTGATGACTTTGTGTGATGAGTTAGCATGATAACAAAGAACAGATTGTGTTGCTACGTAAGCCTTGTGTGCATGAAGGATATTTTTCCCATGTACCTTGAGAATGTGAGAAGTCTATAAAATGGTGATAACATGTGATGGGTTATCAGCCGCCATAAAATCAGTGGAAATAGATGATGGAGAATGTCTTGAGATTGGATCAAGAACTGCTACATTTAATATAGTGTGCTCAATGATCAGGTTTGAACCTGTAGACACCCAAAAATGGTCAACGCTTGCAAGGTCATACTTTAACATTTGTGCATTGCCTCATTTTAGGTTTTTGCATCGCATTAACATTTCTCCTATGTCACGCACTTGGTCTTTATCATTTGCGAACATCGAGTCATTCTTCTATATTCTTCAATCATCTCATCCTTGAATTTGGTCTTGTCGACAACAATATTCAGTCATGATTTTGATCGATTTTACCCTGTCGCATCAATGTACGTATTCATTTGTCATCATTTTGGACATCGTCAATCCTAATTAGGGTTTTGTCCTCCTATCAATCTTATCATTTTGGACATCGTCAATCCTAATTAGGGTTTTGTCCTGTTTTCAATCTTATCATTTGGCGATCGGTTTATCAATCTTGTCGATTTATCATCAATCCTTCAATCTTGTCATTATGCGATCGATTTGTCATCGATCGTGGTCATTTTCAATCTTGTCGTCTTGCAATCTATTTTGTCATCGATTCTTGTCCTTTTGTCAATTTTGTCATTTTTCAACCGATTTGTCATCGATCGTTATCTGTCTCAATTATGTCAATTTGGATCAATTTGTCATTGTTCCTCGTCAATTGGCGCATCTATCAATCAAATCATTTTGTCGCATTGGTCATTTATCAAATCAAATCATGATCAAGTCAATTATAGACCTAATTGTCATCCTCGCACTTCTAATTCGTCTTCTAGGGTTTTATGATTCAATCATTTAACCTAATTTGTCATTTCTTCCTTTAGGATTAAATAAATTACTTATTTATCCTAAGTTTCCTTATTACAATTAAATCTTCATTTAATTGTCTAATTATTCCTCTTTGTGAATTGATTAATAAATGAAAATTTATTAATTAATTTACTAAATCCTAATTTCTAATTTCTTTCAATTTCTAATTTCCTAATTTCTTAATTCTTAAATTCAATTTTCTCCTATTTCTTTCCTAAATTTATGGCAATGACATAGAAATTTGTCATAAAATGTCATAAATTGTCATAAAATTCTTGACATAGAAATGTGTCATAGAATTTGTCATGAATTTGTCATAAAATTCTTGACATAGAAATGTGTCATAGAATTTGTCATGAAAATGTCATAAAATGTCATAAATTCTTGACATAGAAATTTGTCATGAATTGTCATAAGCCTTGCATAGCAATTTGTCATAGATATGCTATTATTGATTTGAATTTCTATTCAAATCTCTTTCATACTAATTGGCTCATTTATCCAATTTCTCTATAAATTGGATGTTTTCTTCAATCAAATCCTTCATGAATCTCGAATTTTTACCGAACCTTCGTTTCTAGTACTCTTGAGCCTTTTTGCTTTCAATTGTGTGAGCACTTGTAGGTGAGATCCACAAAACTATTGAAGAGGAAAGAACAACAATGGAGCTGCATGGAAGGAGTATTCAATCTTGAGTCTGGTTTGCATAATGTTTTCTTTTGAATGCTTCATTTTCATACCTCTATTGAATGTGCATTGTGATTAGGTTCATTGCAATGAGTGTTTCTTTGATTGAGCTATCATGTTTAATGTTTTGATTTGATCTACTTATCTTGTAATGATTCCTAATTTCTACGCTACATTAATTGGTGAACCCGACGTGAATACTAACCTTCTAACCATCTTACTGTGTTTTGGAGTGCTTCTAAGCTGATTTGCAGGTCAAAAACTCAAAAACAGGGCCGTGCAGGGTATTCTGGACACTTCTGCGCCTGTGTTAAGCATCTTGCGCCTGTGTTGAAGAGTCTTGCACCTGTGTCAAGACATTCTGCACTTGTGTTTGACAACTTGCGCCTGTGTCATGACTTCTGCGCCTGTGTAAAGTCCAGATCAGAGGGTAAAAAAATGCAGTTTCTTTGAAATTTTTGATGTTTTTGCATTCTGTTTTCTGTGTTTTGGATTTTGGTACTGATTATTTGTGCAGGATCTTGGCTTACGCATGACAAAGACTAAAAATCAAATTACTAACGTGTGTTATGCAGATTCAATGGTCAAAGACTACAAATCAAACTTCTGACATGTGTTTTGCAGGTTGCCTTGGAGAAACAACCAAATTGTGTGTTTGAGTTTTCTAATTAGGCACTTAGTGATTTTTTTTTAAATAGGTTGGAAATGAACCCTTGTTTGCTTTGTTTTCTAAGTATGACATTGGAGTAGGAGAGTATGCTCTCATCCTTTATAGGGTGATCAGAAATCCAGATCTTCAATACCATGCTTGTCTTGTTGATTGTTTGTCTCCATTAGAGGGCCTGCCTTCCCGACCACTTTGCTTCAGCAAGCAAGTGATAATCGTGAGAAGGGAACGACCCAAAGTGAGTACGACTAGAATTCCTGGGCATTCTAACTCACTATAAACAAATACCTGATGAGCGAAAGCTTTGAAGGAAGTGTTACGTGGGAATTGTAGTTACTTGGGAAGTGATGCCCCTTGAAACTCTTTCTCATATCAACATCTAAGTAGGGCCTCTTGGTCTAAATCGCGCTTGCGTGACTACATTTGTTGGTATCTTGATGGGCTTAATGTCTCAATCATGCTTGCATGACATCAAGAAGTAATGCTTAACAGAAATCCTTACTACATACCTTGTTTTTAGAGGCCAAAAACCCTTCTAGTTGCTTGAGAAGGACAAATTCGGATACTTGGAAGAGATACTAAGTTCGCCATGGGGAGATTCCATGGTGACTGATGCTTGGCTGCCCTGAGAAGTGAGTGCCGTGGAGGGGAGCCTGTGGGGTCAAGCATCTATGTATTCTCCTTGAATCCCATAATGAGTCTACCTCTCAAGTACCTAATGTCTTTGCCTACCCTAGGGAATGTGGAAATGAGCATGATTGTCTTGAGTCTAAGTTATAACATCTTGTATTCTTTGATTGTCAAAAGTTGAATACCATTTCAAGAACAAGCACATTGATATAACATAAGATCAAACACCAAAGGCATTCATCCAACAAACATTCAACAAGATTCAAAGATCATATTCCTAAAACATGATGATCCAACAATGTTCAAAAACTTGTCTCAACTCTTATGTCACTTACATTTAGGTTCATCCTAGGTTGCATTTTTCAAAAGTCATTATCAAATATCAAAGTTAGGATTCACCTAAGTCATACTTCTTTTGCATATCAATAAAAGTCATCCATTTACATGAGTCCTCTTGCATAAGAGCAATATCATTTCATAATTAAACCTTAGGTTTCATCTTAGGTTGACATTGTCATACATTTGCATTTGCATAGCCCAAGTCTCTTCATTAAACCTAAGTCATTATCATATCATATTAAGATCATATACATATTAATTATCCTTTCGCATATAGTCTCAAAACCTAGGTCTTGTCATACTTAAGCAATCCAAATCTTTGATAAACCCCAAGTCATTGTTAAGAAGTCTAGACCTCATCAAGTCTTTTGTCCTTTTTGTCATCAATATCATTTCGTCAAACCTAGCTTAGTATCCAAGCATATAGGTGAGACATTGTCAATTTGTCCTTTTGTCACTTGGTCCTTTTGTTCTTTGAGGTCTAGGTATCATTTCAATTTCCTAAGGGTCTCTTTTAGATTTGCATTCATAAGTTTATCAAGATCTTCAAAAACAACCAAAAACATAGATTGCATTTTCATATAGTTAGTTTGCATCTAGTTGCATATCATATATTGTCTTTGAAAAATTCCAAAAAAAAAAAAAAATTGCATTTGCATAAGTGACATGCCAGTTGAGACAAGATCAAGATCTAAGAAGATGAGTGAATCAATGTATCAATCCATGGATAACATAGTAAATTCGCAGTGTCAAACTAGTCAAACAGTGCAAGTTGAAGGTTCATCAAACACATCTCTACCACCATATGGAATGGTTCAACTTGGACCACCTCCATTATATGAACCAGTATTTGTACCCATGAAACCAGGACATGGGAGTGTTCCACCAACTCCAAGAGGAAGTGCACCTTTTAATTGGGATCAACCAAATTTGCAACATGATATTCGAACTCAAACACTGTATGAAGATCAAACTCTTTCACAAGGATTCGGTTCAGACCAAGGTATTCAACAAGAAACGAATCCAAATGTCCAACCAGATTCTTCATCTGATTCTGATGCCTCTGATGAGGTTGACATGTTCCTTCAAGATCCAAAGGTAATAAAAAGGATGGATAAATTCCTGAGCAAAGTTTTTAAAACGTATCCTCAAAAGTATCTTCACATGATGAGTGATATGGTTCCCTTAAATGAACCAATTAATGTGCTAACACAACAAGGCAGTGAGCCGTTAAGTTTCTCTTCGCATCTCAATGAAGAAAATGTGCAACAAGAGCTTCAATCTACATTGATGAGCAAACGTACTTCAAAGGCATTGTCAGTGACTATTCCTCAAAAGTCATTGTTTGAGACGATAAATAATCCATTATTCAATACAACGCCTGCAATACAAGATCAAATGAAGACTATGCAAATATCGACAGCGGTTCCTCAACAAGAAATGGTTCCTTATATGCATAAAATTGGATCAACATCTAAGATACAAGAAAGTTTCACAACTGGAATGCCTAATGTCAATAATGTCCAAAGCACTTCCATGATGCAACAAAGTTCTTATGTATCTTTGTCAAACACTATTGCGACAAATCCTTCGATAATGGCTACACAAAGAGCTATGGATAGTGGTTTTCACCATCAGCAATTGTTGCAACAATTGAGTAATACGCAAAAGGTACAACCAAATGTGCAAACAAATGATGTGCAACAACAACAATGTCGCATTCGACAAGAAATTGCAGCGCCTTCGGCACCATTACAAGTTAACACAAACTTGCAACCATCACAAGCGATTGGACAAACAACACAACAAGTTAATGTAAGTGCTATACCCCATCTTAAGGAGAAGCAACGAAAATCATCTAAACAAGCTTTTTTACAAATGATTGGATATACACCGCGACAACAATTGGCACAAAGTCAACAAATTCCAACTCATCAACACAAACAATATGTGCCGCAATATGTGCCAAGACAAACAAGTTATCCTACTTCACAACCGCAAGTGGTGCCTATGCAATATCAACAGCCTACTCAATTGCAATATCAACCTAGGCTCCAAGAAGCACAACAACAAAGTCAATATCAAGGCATAGCACAACCGCAACAACAAGAAAAGTACCAAGAACTTTTTATGCAGGAGACGCCAAAAATGGCCATTGCGGAGTATCAACAGCCAATCGGAAATCCGATATATCAACAAAGAATACCAACTGGGATTAATGATGAACCTCTACAATCTGATACAATTGCGCAACAACTTGAGATGTTGCGACGAAAAATTGACGCATTAGAAACTAAAGGAACAAAGAAGTTGTATACAGATCAAGATTTATGTCCTAATCCCTTTGACAAGAGTGTATACATGCCTCCATTCCCCAAGCATTTTGAGGCACCCCACTTTGAGAAATATAGAGGGAATGGCAATCCAAGAGATCATATTCGAGCATTTTACACGGCATGCACAGAAATAAACTATGAGGACACATATTTAATGTGATTATTTGCACGAAGTCTCACTGGACAAGCTATGGATTGGTATTCTCATCTGCCAGGAAATATAAAGACTTGGTCAGAACTGGCGCAAAAGTTTATATCTCATTTCGCGTTCAACATCGATAGTGATGTGACTATGTCGGATTTATGCAATACCAAACAAAAGCAAGGTGAACCATTAGTGACCTTTTTGCAACGATGGCGAAGTTTGTATAGTCGTTCTTCTCTCGATATACCTGAAGAACAGCAAGTGAATCTGTTTATCCAGAATCTAGTCCTAGAAATGATGTATGAGCTAAAATTGAAAAGTCCTAGTACTATAGAAAAACTCATTAAGAAAGGAATGAATATTGAAGCAGCTCTTGTAGCTAAAGGAATTATCAAGCTCAATAAGGACAATGACAACACAAATTATTCAGGGGATAGAAACAGATTTTGGTATAAGAACAAGAACGTCACTAATGATGGTGTTGTTGATGCGAGAGTGGTGAATGCAAATCAACCCCCATTCACAATTAAGAAGTTGAGTGTTCCTAATATGTCGACTATGGAACAAAATCAAGCACCTAGGAACAATGTTACTCAACAGTCGCAATATCCACAGCATACTCAACAGTCGCAATATCAACAGCATGCTCAACAGCCACAATATAGTCAACAAAAGGTTCCACAACAGCATGCTCAACAATATAATCAGCAGCAAGGCCAACAACAAAATCAACAACGCAGACCCTTCCGATCGTGGGATGGGCCTCCTCGACAGTTTACACCATTGGGAGAGCCTATCGAATCAGTCATGAAGCAATTAATACAAGCGAAGTTTATCAAACTACCAGATATTAAGGCAGAACCACCGATAAAACCGCATTGGTGGAATGATAATGCGTACTGTGAATACCATCGGTCTAAAGGACATAAAACTGCTTCATGTTTTCAATTAAAACATATGATTCAAGATTTATTGGAACAAGGAGTAATTGAGATAGATCCAACCCATCTGACCTCTAATACTGATCATACTATTTTCAAAACTCCTTTGCTTGATCATGACAAGGGTAAAGCGTCTTCTTCCAATTCTGCTCAAATGGCTAATTATGCAAATACCGGTTATCACAATGTCATTAATTGTTTTCATGCGTCACATGAGTATGTGTCCACCTTGCGGATAAAAGGACAAGATCCTTCTTGTGCAGTCACCACTCGTCGGTCTAAAATAGTCGTGAAAGGAGCTCCTACCGCTCCTCCCAAACCAACTCCTACAAGTCGCTATAATCTTTTGGATCATCTAGGAAAAACACCTGCACAAATATCCATTCTAGAGTTATTGAAAATGTCTCCCATGCATCGTGCAGTCCTAGATAAAGCTTTGACTGAGTCAACTGTCCCGATAGATATTGATGTTGACCAATTTCAAGCGTGGATTGGACATTTAGCCATTTCCCAAAGTGTCGCATTTTCCGATAGTGATATCTCACCTGACAAGCTTCCCCATAATGACCCTTTGCACCTAGAAGTCTTTGTCCACAATTGCAAAATCCGGCGAGTCCTGATAGATGGCGGAGCAGGTCTCAATATCTGCACCTTAAGAGTGGTCATTGGCCTCGGATATTCAGAAAATGACATAGATGCTTCCAAAAGGATAACAATCAAAGCCTATGATGATGCTGAACGCCCATCCAAAGGGATAATTGTCTTGCCCATCAGAGTTGGTCCAGTGACGGAAAACACTTTCCTACAAGTCCTAGACCTTGATCTCCCTTATAATATGATCCTTGGCCGTCCGTGGATCCATGCCATGAAAGCAGTTCCGTCCACTTATCATCAATGTCTAAAATATCCTTACAACGGAACTGAGATAACCATTCCAGGAGACCCTAATCCATTTCAGTTCTGTGCTACTCTAAAAGATACTCCTCAGCGGCAAGTACCAGTCAATACAGAAGCCAAATCAGACAGTTATGTGGATCCCAATGCATTGTTGGATGCTGTCAAAGGAAAACTGAAGATACACGACCAAGGGTGTGGAGAATATTCAATGGACCAAACATTCCTCATTGGGAATTTGCCGATGTCTCCAAAGTCATATGGAAAACCGCATTTATTGCAAAAGGAATCCAAGGTCGTTATTCAATATCAGCCTCCCACTACATTTGCAAGATGGGGGGAACTTGACAAAGAAACTATAAATGATGATGCCATAGATTGGCTCTATAAGGATCCAACTGAAACTCCACCTGTCAAGTTGCCAGTGGAATTATATGGCAAAGGATTTACTATGCTGCAGAAGAAAGGATATGATGGCTGCAGTGGCTTAGGCTTGAAAAACAATGGAAGGCTAGAACCCATTATACCTGAGAGGCGACCCCCAACTTTAGGGTTAGGCTTTGTACCGTTACGAATTGGATCCACATCTACCAAAAGGTCCACGTGTCGAAAAGGGCGTGATTCTGACGATGAAATAACACCTGAGGCTACCCAACCCGAGACTGATTCTAATGAATGGGAGTGGAGTTCTTTTTCTTCTAGCTCCTATGCCCTTGACAATATCTTCATTGACCCTGATAACTTGCCTATGGAGGATAAACATGAAATAACTCCTCTTCCTAAAACCTGTCCTCATGCTTGGATCGAGTCATTTTGGGATCCCAGCTCCGAATCCGACACAAGCAGTTCGGATAGTGACACCACGGACATTCACATTTTTACCATATTAGCCCATTCTATCCTTACAATCGATGATGACATGCCCCTTATATATCCCCAACTTATCCAATATGACCAACAAGAATCGCTCACATTGGACTGTTTTCAGAATGACGAAGCAATTGCAGAGTTCCTGGGACTACGGGAAGGTATACCACAAGGCGACCATAAGGCAGGCTTTGCTATTGACCTGGATTCAACGACATATTTTGGGGAGTCAACTCCCTCTTCCAGTCATGAAAAAGAAAAAGAAAAATCAAAAGAATAGATCTTTGAGTGAAAACCGTAAGGTGCTCTCTGATCGTACAAAAGTAAAAATAAAAGACGTACCTGTGGGTGAAAACCTTTCTGAGGTGCCCAAAGGTGGAAGAGTGGACGTACCCCTATCAATTCAGGACAAATCCACATTGTTGGTAGAGATGACCGAGGAAATCAATTTGGGTACACTTGATAACCCTAAGGTCATTCACTTTGCTGCCTCCTTGTCAAAACAAGAGAAGATTGATTTTATTAATTTCTTCCTAGAGAAGAAGATCAGCTTTGTGTGGTCTTATGCAGATATGCCTGGCCTCGATCCAGAGTTAGTCCTTCATCATTTGCCACTGAAACCAGGTGCTAAACCTGTCAAACAAAAACTTAGAAAAATGCATCCTCAAGTGGCTCTTTTAGTCAAAGTGGAATTGAAAAAATTGCTAGATGTGGGCTTCATTAGACCTATTGATTACACAGACTGGATTTCAAATCTAGTACCAGTTAGCAAAGTAACTGGGGGCATCCGCATTTGCACAGGTTTTAGGGACCTGAATAAAGCATGCCCTAAAGATGATTTTCCATTGCCAAACATAGACATCATAGTGGACATGACGGCTGGATATGAGATGCTCTCACTAATGGATGGTTTCTCTGGCTACAATCAAATCCGTATTGCACCTGAAGATCAACATAAGACTGCATTCACATGTGCTTGGGGCACCTATTGTTGGAACGTGATGCCCTTCGGTCTGAAAAATGCCGGTGCAACATATCAAAGAGCAATGACGACAATCTTTCATGATTTTATGCATACTTTGATGGAGGATTATGTGGATGACTTGTTGTGCAAATCTGTCACCAGGGATAGTCATCTAGCCATCTTGGGCCCAATCTTTGACAGAATGGAGACCTACAAACTCAGGCTTAATCCAAAAAAGTGTGTCTTTGGTGTTACAGCTGGAAAGTTGCTCGGATACATTGTTTCTCATCGAGGCATTGAGGTCGATCCCGCCAAAGTTAAAGCAATCATGGATATGCCTCCACCTTCCAACCTCCGGCAATTAAGAAGTCTGCAAGGAAAGCTCCAGTCAATTCGTCGCTTCATAGCTCAGTTGGCCGACAAATGTCATCCATTTCAGCATCTATTGCACAAAGGTGTCACTTTTAAATGGACTGAGCAATGCCAATCAGCCTTTCAAGCTCTTAAAGACTATTTGCTGTCGCCACCTATCCTAATGCCTCCTATTGAAGGAAAGCCATTTCTATTGTATATCTCTGCAACTGAAACAGCATTGGGAGTTCTTTTGGCTCAACAAGATGGAAATGGCAAAGAAAGAGCTATTTACTATATCAGCCGGACACTGGTCGGCTATGAGCTAAATTATTCAACTATTGAAAGGGCATGCTTAGCAGTGGTATTTGCAACACAGAAGCTCCGACATTATATGCTAAGCCATCAAACATTGCTGATTGCCAAAATTGATCCTTTAAAATATTTGCTTAGCCGAGCAGCTTTAACAGGTCGCCTAGCAAAGTGGGTAATGATCCTCAGCGAATTTGATATTGTTTATACAGAGCGAAAGGCGATAAAAGGACAAGTCATAGCAGATCAACTAGCAGATGCTCCTATTTTAGACGATCATCCCATGTTGACTGATTTCCCAGATGAATCAGTCTTTGCTCTCACACCGTCCAATGAATGGAAGTTATACTTTGATGGGTCCCACACCAAGTTCGGATCCGGCGCAGGCATTTTGTTTGTCACTCCTCAAGGTGATGCTATTCCAAAGTCATACAGAATAACTTTCCAATGTACCAACAACATTGCAGAATACGAAGCATTGGTTACCGGACTCCGAGTGGCAGTTCACTGGAACATCAAGCATTTGCAAGTCTATGGAGATTCTCAATTAGTCATCCGACAAGTCAATGATGACTACGAGACAAAGGATGAAAAGCTTATTCCTTATAAGAACATGGTAGACTTCTTCAAGACCAAATTCACAGCTATCTATTTCAGTCAAGTGCCAAGAATCCAAAATAAGTCGGCAGATGCGATGGCTACAATTGCTTCTATGATAAATATGCCGCAGAATATAGACAAGTGTGAATTCCTGGTCAAACAATTGCTAGTCCCCTCTTTTGACATTCCGACTGCTGAGGTGATGTGCGTTCTTGTTGGTCCCAATTCCCCTTGGTACAATGATATATATCAGTATTTGAAATCCCAGACTTTACCACCTAACCTTTCCGCTAACCAACGCCGAGCCTTTATTCGACAAACATCCAAATATGTCATCATCGCCGACACCCTTTACCGTCGTTCTTTTGACCATACCCTCCTCAGGTGTTTGGATTCTGACGAAGCACAAACGGCTTTACACGAGGTTCACGATGGTATATGTGGGGGCCATTTCAATGGTCTTAGCCTAGCCAAAAAGTTGATTCGTGCTGGGTATTACTGGCCCACTTTGGAAAAAGATGTTCATGAATTTGTTAAAAAGTGCTACAAGTGCCAGATTCATGGAGATTATATTCATGCACCAGCTCAAGAGCTTCATTCTGTTATATCTCCATGGCCCTTTTCTCAGTGGGGTTTGGATCTTATTGGCAAGATTCAGCCAACATCTGCAAATGGACACAAGTTCATTATTACAGCTACAGAATATTTTACAAAATGGATTGAAGCCATTCCCATGACCTATATCACTGGTGTCCAAATTTCAAAATTCTTGCTAAATTATATCATATGCAGATATGGGGTTCCCCTTGCCATAGTCACAGATAATGGTCGCCCCTTCAAGAATAAAGATGTTAAAGAGCTTTGTGAAAAATTTCATATTCAACACCGTTTTTCTACCCCATACTATCCACAGGGGAACGGTCAAGCTGAAGCATCAAATAAAACCATTATCAAGATCCTGAAGAAAGTTGTCAATGACGCTGGTCGAGATTGGCATGTACAGTTAAATCCAGCACTGTGGGCCTATCGCACTTCTATCCGCACCCCTACTGGTGCCACACCTTATTCCTTGGTGTATGGTGCGGAAGCCATTTTACCTTTGGAAGTTGAGATTCCTTCCTTGAGAGTTTCCTTGCAACACCTGATTGATGATGAGACACACAGAGTCTCTCGGCTGCATCAGCTTGAGATGTTAGATGAAAAACGTCAGACAGCTCTGACACATTTGCAAGCATACCAAAACCGTCTCCGTCGCTCTTATAATAAGAAGGTCAAAGGGCGACACTTCGAAGTGGGAGACCTGGTTTTAAAGGCAAATCCCAAGAATGCACAGTCTACTGACGTCATCAAGGGCAAGTTTGAACCCAATTGGGTTGGGCCTTTCATAGTAACTACAGCCTATGGCTCGGGGGCATACCAGCTTGCGACTCCCGAAGGTGAACCTTTGTCTGATCCTATCAATAGCATGCATCTTCGCAAGTACTGGGCATAGTTTTTTGTCAGATATTTCTTCAAATATGATCCTGAAAAAAATACAAAAAAATGAAAAAAGCAAAAAAATACAAAAAAATGAAAAAAGCAAAAAAATACACAAAAAAATGAAAAAAGCAAAAAAGCAAAAAAATAAATGATTCGCCCTCTAGTGAAAACCTGGCAAACAGGCGCTTTGGGCAAGTACCATGGTGAAAACCTGGCAATCAGGCGCCATGAGTAATGAGATTATTGCTCTGTCATCTATCATGACTTCTAGATATGCTTTCTCTTGACCACTTTGTCATGCCTATCTTGATCTCGACCTAATGTTCTATTCCAAGTCTGTTATTGGTCAACATCGCTGTCTTGTCTACACTAGTTTCTTGTACATATGTGTTGGTCCTAGTCTATGTGTCTTTCAAATGTGCATTAGGTGCCTTCCCCTTGTCATGATCGGTCACTAGAGCTTTTGAATCGAAAAATGTCCTGAAAAAAAGTCATAAAAATCAAATAATGTCCTGAAAAAAAAAAATTTCAAAAAAATCAAATAATGTCCTGAAAAAATTCCAAAAAAATTGAATAAAGTATAAAACTCCCACAAACAAACATTTTGCAATAAATGATTCCCTTTGTGCATCGACAGCTCACTATGTATACATCCAACAATTTGCAACCAAACACTATGCTTTAATGAAATCATGCGTTAATAGATGAACCTTTTCAGTCAACTCAAACATTCAAACTGATCAAAATTGTCTTATCACTCGAATATCAGCATCAAAATCATTTGTCCTTGTTCCTATTATCATGGGTCTTATACAGGGTGTGGTATACTCGAAACCAGACTATGTCCTGTCTTAGACGGGGTACCACCTTTCCTGAAACCAGACAGCATGATTGTCCTATCAGCACGTTCAACTTTTGACAATAAAGATCAAGATGTTTGTTTGATTTGCTTGAATTTGTGAGTCTTATCTTTTTATTGAGTTATCTTTGGCTTCGATCATGTTCCTATGTTGCTCGATGATGTCACCGAGTGATTTAGAGTGATCGGGATGGCTCATGATCCTTTTCTTTTTTGATTGAGATTGTCGTTTGTCTATGATGTGTCTGTCTTTTGCAAATCGGGTTGCATTTCAGCTCTGGCCTTCAATGCCATGATGCTACGCATCCATTTTGCTAAATAAAATAAAGGTTCTCACCTACAAAGTGCATTACTGAAAGCAAATTTTTGGTCATCTCTAACGGTCCTTTGTCTCATTTCTTCTTACTAACGTTTCTTCCGTCAGTCCGGATAGTCAGTTCGGTCTAGTGCTCCGATATCCAAAAACTTATGTTACGTCCTGCATCCATTTGGTTAGTACATTTGCATATTACATCAAGCCTTTTATCCATTTCATTTCATAAATACATCAAAAATCCATAAAAATACATCCATACATGTTCATAAACCAGTACATAAGTCATCCATACATAGCAAAATCACTACATCAGTCATAACATATTGCATCCATCATGTCGATGCATATCATATCACATATCATAATTATATCGGAGTACAAAATCGGACTGTCTGTCCTAAGTATGGCCCGCAAGCTGACTACATAATGGCAAACTACATGATGTCTACTGTCTGTCATACGGAGTACATGCCTCTGTCACTGGGTGCTCCCTCTGTCCTCGTCTATCACCTGCCAGAAGACATGCTATCACCACTGCTATCACCACACATCGCTGCTCATACTCGGCTGCCATCGTCTCCCAGTGAATCTCCCTCTCGACACTGTCTAGATCCTCTGCGTCACACTCCAACAGTCTGCATAACGCGTCTCTCCCTATCACTGGGTCGTACTCTATCATCTCCCCATGTATAGGAATGCGGAGGATGCGCCATACATCCTCTAGAGTCACTGTCGCCTCGCCAGTCGCCAAATGGAATGAGGAAGTCTCCGAATGCCCTCGCTCTGCCAATGCGGTAAGCAATCCTGTGTTTGCCCTACTCTCAGGCATATATGTGATGTAATACAATCCCAGTCCAGCTAATGTGTCTCTCTCTGTGCTCCTGCGTCTATGTCGTAGCATGAAACAGTCCGGTCGATTCTCCCGTGCGATCAATGGATATTGTCGACTCTGCATCACAATCGGGGCATCATTTTGTCAGTTTTAGGGTTTGTTCCTACGGGTTGCATGTCTTCATTTTCATGATCAAATCAGGGTGTTTTTCATCCACATTACCCTATCCTATCCTTCCCACCCCCTGTCAGGTCATTTGCATGCAATTTCAAGTCAAAACTAAGGATTTTATGCTAACTTGCGCCTGTGTTTGAGAAGCTGCGCCTGTGTTAGATGAATTGCGCTTGTGTCTTCCTACACAAGCGCAGAACTCCTTACACAAGCGCAGGTTTAGCCTACACAAGCGCAAGAGACCATTTTGGTATCCCCTGTGGGCCCCGCAATGTCCCGTAAGCCATCAAAATTCATGAAATTCAAAACATGGGTTTTCGAGATACATACCGCTGCTCCTGCATCCTCCGGTCGTCTGAATGTGCGTACATGTTCTCCAAGGTGATCCGCCGTTGGAATGTTCACCATCTGTCTGCAAGTGTCCTTGTCTAGAGCAACAAATCCTCCTCTTTCGCTACTGCAAATGAGTCATTTTCACCCTCTTGGTCTCATTTATAGCTCTTTGTCATTGCATAGATGGACGTGTGTCCTCTCCATCTTATGTTGGTCGCGGTCTTGTGCACCTTACATTGCTTGTCTGT
Organism: Cryptomeria japonica; assembly: GCF_030272615.1. NCBI lineage: Eukaryota > Viridiplantae > Streptophyta > Pinopsida > Cupressales > Cupressaceae > Cryptomeria > Cryptomeria japonica. Next base: position 707,296,743 of record NC_081411.1, on the reverse strand, counting down.
CATGCATCCGATCTCCGCTTGTCAGTCCGTTCGATCCTGTCATTTTTATCGATCAATTGGCCTCTTTTCTGCATGTTTCCGGCCAATTCCTCGAGGGGGAATGCATATGTCATTGTTATTGTTTGGGGCATTTTCATATGTCATTATTATTGTCTGGGGCATTTCGTTATTGTTCTTTGAAACAATGCTTAAAATCGCATTGTCTCAAAGAGGGGCAAAATGTAGACACCCAAAAATGGTCAACGCTTGCAAGGTCATACTTTAACATTTGTGCATTGCCTCATTTTAGGTTTTTGCATCGCATTAACATTTCTCCTATGTCACGCACTTGGTCTTTATCATTTGCGAACATCGAGCCATTCTTCTATATTCTTCAATCATCTCATCCTTGAATTTGGTCTTGTCGACAACAATATTCAGTCATGATTTTGATCGATTTTACCCTGTCGCATCAATGTGCGTATTCATTTGTCATCATTTTGGACATCGTCAATCCTAATTAGGGTTTTGTCCTCCTATCAATCTTATCATTTTGGACATCGTCAATCCTAATTAGGGTTTTGTCCTGTTTTCAATCTTATCATTTGGCGATCGGTTTATCAATCTTGTCGATTTATCATCAATCCTTCAATCTTGTCATTATGCGATCGATTTGTCATCGATCGTGGTCATTTTCAATCTTGTCGTCTTGCAATCTATTTTGTCATCGATTCTTGTCCTTTTGTCAATTTTGTCATTTTTCAACCGATTTGTCATCGATCGTTATCTGTCTCAATTATGTCAATTTGGATCAATTTGTCATTGTTCCTCGTCAATTGGCGCATCTATCAATCAAATCATTTTGTCGCATTGGTCATTTATCAAATCAAATCATGATCAAGTCAATTATAGACCTAATTGTCATCCTCGCACTTCTAATTTGTCTTCTAGGGTTTTATGATTCAATCATTTAACCTAATTTGTCATTTCTTCCTTTAGGATTAAATAAATTACTTATTTATCCTAAGTTTCCTTATTACAATTAAATCTTCATTTAATTGTCTAATTATTCCTCTTTGTGAATTGATTAATAAATGAAAAATTATTAATTAATTTACTAAATCCTAATTTCTAATTTCTTTCAATTTCTAATTTCCTAATTTCTTAATTCTTAAATTCAATTTTCTCCTATTTCTTTCCTAAATTTATGGCAATGACATAGAAATTTGTCATAAAATGTCATAAATTGTCATAAAATTCTTGACATAGAAATGTGTCATAGAATTTGTCATGAATTTGTCATAAAATTCTTGACATAGAAATGTGTCATAGAATTTGTCATGAAAATGTCATAAAATGTCATAAATTCTTGACATAGAAATTTGTCATGAATTGTCATAAGCCTTGCATAGAAATTTGTCATAGATATGCTATTATTGATTTGAATTTCTATTCAAATCTCTTTCATACTAATTGGCTCATTTATCCAATTTCTCTATAAATTGGATGTTTTCTTCAATCAAATCCTTCATGAATCTCGAATTTTTACCGAACCTTCGTTTCTAGTACTCTTGAGCCTTTTTGCTTTCAATTGTGTGAGCACTTGTAGGTGAGATCCACAAAACTATTGAAGAGGAAAGAACAACAATGGAGCCGCATGGAAGGAGTATTCAATCTTGAGTCTGGTTTGCATAATGTTTTCTTTTGAATGCTTCATTTTCATACCTCTATTGAATGTGCATTGTGATTAGGTTCATTGCAATGAGTGTTTCTTTGATTGAGCTATCATGTTTAATGTTTTGATTTGATCTACTTATCTTGTAATGATTCCTAATTTCTACGCTACAGAACCATTCGAATTCCTTAGCCTAACAGGTTTAGGGTTTAGGGTTTATGCTACTGACCTATCTGTTTTCCTATAAGGTTGATGTTGTGTCTCTTTCTAAGGTTGTTGGCAAAAGTTGTGTGTGTATCCAAGAGAAGGGATACATGATTCTTGCCAGACCAAAAGGAGAGAAGTGATACCTGCAGAGTGTAAGTGTAGAAGGTGAAGAGAGGCTTAAGTAGATCTGCATTGGCATTGAGTGTTGTTACCATATCATTATAATACCTGTTGATCTCTAACCACCTCAACAGCTGGAAAATCCCTTAACCTGTTTGCTGTAAATCCTTTAATAGGGTAATTCAATTCTATTGAGTTTGAAATCCTTTAGCTATTGAGTTCTTGAAATCCTCTAACAAGGTAACCTTTAACAGGGTTTAACCCTTAACTGGGTATTCTAGCCATCCCTTAATCGGGTGATCCCTAACAGGATTGGTTCCTAGCAGAACCTTTTGTAATGTCTCTAACCGGACAAGGCTCCTAACAAAGTGGACTTATAAAGAGTTCAAAGATAGCTTGTGGGTATTCATCCCCTGGGTATTCATCCCCACCGTGGTTTTTCCCAGTTGGCTTTCCTATTGTCTGTCAAGCATATGATGGTTCTATGTTTTATGCCTGTCAATAAAACATGTTGAACTAGTTGTTATTATGATTTGATGATCGATTACATGTTTATGCGTAAGGGTGAAATGGTAGTGTAGTTTTGAGTTGAGTGAAAAGCTAAGTGAGTAACCAGTTAATGCTTGTCTTTGTCATTCTTAGCTTTACCAGTTGCACTCTATTTCAAACCGGTGTCACTGCTTGCCAGTCATTTGAAGTGTCTGTTGTCAAACTGGTTTAGGACTATATTTTTGTCTATACTAATTCATGCCCCCCCCTCTTAGTACCGGGTTAGTACTATCCATTAATCATTGAGTTATCAATTAGTATCAAAGCATCCTGTAGGTCCTCTATGCTATAAGCTTAACCACTTGAGGTAAAGATCCCATTCTAATGATGAAGAGGGAAGGTCCAAAGTTTAACAGAGAAAATTTTAGTATATGGAAAGGTAGAATGAAGATATACATTAGAAGCATGGGTGCTCAACACTGGAGCTATGTTGAGACTACCTATGTTGCTCCTACCAGTACCTTTACTGATGACCAAAAGAGAGAGATGTAGGAGAATGGGCAAGTCATGGAAGCCCTAATTAGTAGTTTATCTGACATTGAGTTTATTGATGTTCAAGATAAGGTAAATCCCAAAAAGGTATGGGATACTCTTGAAAATATATATGGTGGTGATGAGCATGTAAAACAGGCTAAGGAAGAAATCCTTAGAGGGAATTTTGAAGATATGCGGATGGTTGAAGGTGAGACCATTCAATAGTATGGAATAAGAATCAAAATAGTTGTTGGAGATATCAAGAGTGCAGGTGGTAAAATAGAAGATTCCACTATGGTAAGAAAAGTCCTGAAATCCCTATTGTCAGTCTATGCAATAAGGGTTGCTGCTATTCGAGAGCTAAGATCAATAGACAAGACTAAGGTATCCCTAGACCCCATCATTGCAAAGTTGATAGCCTATGAGCTAAATAGTTTTGATGGCAGTGTTCAAAAGACTAAATCATCTTTTAAAGCTTCTACAGTACCATCCAAAAAAGGAAAAGAAGCTAGCACTAGTGGTGAACCAAGATAGGGCAGAGAAATGGATGATGAGGATATTCTGATGGCGTTTGAAGCTCTCCTTTCTAGGAAACTTCCTAAAGGAACCAACAAATAGAGAGTTAAGCTACCTTTGAAATGCTTTTCTTGTAACTGGATAGGAAATATTGCTATAAATTGTCCTAATGGTGACTACAAGGACAAACCGGAAAGGTTCAATAAATTCAAAGGAGGAAACCAAAGAAACTATTTTGTGGCAGTTGATGAAGGTGTCAGAGATGAAGAATCAGAGGATGAAGAAAATGAAGATATTGTGTTTGTTGTTGTCAAGGAAGATGTGTTAGACAAGATGGCTCTTGTCTCCTAGTTTGATAATTCCAATGAGTGGATCATTGATAGTGGCTGTTCTCACCATATGATTAGTGACCAGAGTAAGTTTCTATCCTTGGAGGAGTATGATGGTGGTGTGGTTCGCTTTGGCAATGATGCACCATGCATGGTCAAAGGCAGAGGGTCCATCTCTCTGAATGGAAAGAGTAGTGCTGACAATGTGTATTGGGTCGATGGTCTTAGACACAACCTTTTGAGTGTTGCCTAGCTAAATGACAGTGGCCTCACTCTGGAATTCAAGAATGGAGTTTGCAGAGTCAAAGGAAAGAATGGTGAATTGCTGGCCATCGGCATGCAAACCAAAGGTAACCTATTTTAGATGAATGCAAATATAAGTACATGTCTTATGGCTAAATTTGATGATAGATGGATATGGCATAGGAGACTCTACCATGTAAACTTTGATAACATTGTGAAGGCTAGTAAGATCAAGGTAGTTAGAGGGTTGCCAGTGCTAAGCAAACCAGATAATACCTTGTGAAGAGAGTGTCAATTGGGGAAAATGTCTTCCTCAACCTTTAAAGGTAAATATTTCACAACTGACAACTTGCTTGATCTTGTGCATACTGATTTGTGTGGTTCTATGAAAACTAGAAGTGTGTAGGGTGATAGGTACTTCAAGATTCTCACTGATGAATACTCAAGAATGATGTGGGTCACATTCTTGAAAGACAAGTCTGAAGCTTTTGTAAAGTTTAAAGCTTTCAAAGAATTAGTGGAGAAGGAAAGTGGTAAAAGGATCAAGTGCTTGAGAACTGATCAAGGAGGGGAATTCACTTCTAGTGAATTCAACAAGTACTGTGAAGAACATGGCATCAAGAGGAAATTGTTTTCTCGCTGGACTCCATAGTAGAATAGCCTAGCTGAGAGGAATAATCGAACTGTGGTTGAAGTAGCTAGAACCATGTTGATTCAAGGAAAGGTAGCTCACACCTTTTGGAGAGAAGCGGTGAGCACTACAGTTGACACAATGAACTAGGTACTCATCAAGAAAGGTAAGGATAAAACTCCTTATGAGTATTGGACCGGTAAGGCACCTATAGTCAGCTACTTTAGAGTGTTTGGTAGAAAATGTTACATCAAGAAGAGTGAACACTAGAGCAAATTTGATGTGAAATGTGATGAGGGAATATTCCTAAGATATTCCACCAAGAGAAAAGCTCTCAAGTGTTTCAAAAATAGGACTCAGAGAATTATGGAAAGCATCAATGTAAGAGTTGATGAAACCTCTAAGAAAACTGAGGAAACCGACAGTGAGCAAGCAGTAAACGAATCGGTTGCAACCTTCTGGGAATCGGTTGATAGCCAACTGAGTACCAGTAACAATGTTCCTACACTGGCACATGTAGATTCTTATACTGATGGAGATGAGGATGAAGAAGAAAAGAAAGAGGAATCTATCAAGACCATTCCTTGGTATGTCAAGTTGAATCATGATCCTATGCAGATCATAGGAGATAAGGATGCAGAAATTATTACAAGAAAAAAGGTTAGAGAAAACTCTTGTGTGATCTCTGAATTTGAGCCTAAATCATTCAAACAGGCACATAAGGATGAAAACTGGATTAAGGCAATGGAAGAGGAACTTGACCAAATAGAGAAAAATGGTACATGGTCTTTGGTACCCAGACCGGAGCACAAAAATGTCATTGGTACTAAATGGGTTTTCAAAAATAAGCTAAATGAGGATGGCATAGTGATTAGGAACAAAGCCAGATTAGTGTGCAAAGGATATGCTCAAGAAGAAGGACAAGACTATGGAGAAACATTTTCTCTTGTAGCCATTTTGGAAGGAGTCTGTATGCTTCTTGCATATGCAACTTTTAAAGGTTTCAAAGTATATCAAATGGATGTAAAATCTGCATTCCTAAATGGTGTACTTGAAGAGGAGGTGCATATTAAGCAACTAGATGGGTTTTCCCTATTTGAGGATAGTGATATGGTATGTAGGCTACATAAAGCCTTATATGGACTAAAGCAGGCACCTAGGACATGGTATGAACGTCTGCATTCTCATCTTGTGAAGATTGGATTTGAGAGAACAAGTGAAGATAGTAATATCTACTTGAAGTCTAAAGGAGATCAGATCCTGATCTGTGAGGTATTTGTTGATGACATTATCTTTGGTGGAGATGACAAGATGAGTCATGAGTTTGCAGATGAGATGAAGAAAGAGTTTGAAATGTCACTCATAGGGGAGATTAAATTCTTCATTGGACTATAGATCTAGTAGATGAAGGATGGAATCTTTATCACACAGTCCAAGTATGTCAAAGAGGTGTTGAGGACATTTGGCATGGAAGATAGAAAACTGATTAGTACTCTGATGGTGACCAGTTGTAAACTATCTAAAGAAGATGACTCGGAATTGGTTGATGAGAAGGAATACTGATCAATGATTGGTAAGTTGCATTATGTAGTGCATAGAAGATCAAATATTGCACATGTAGTTGGCATTAATGTAATATTCTAGAAAAGCCCAAGAGAATCTCACTTGGTTGCAGTCAAGCAGATTCTTAGGTATCTGAAGGGAACTGTTGACTATAAATTATGGTATCCTTATAGCAAGGATTTCAACTTGAAAGTATACACAGATGTTGATTGGGCAGACAATATAGATGACCAGAAAAGCACAATAGGTGGTGCATTATTTCTTGGTGGTAGATTGGTCTCGTGGATGAGTAAGAAGCAGAGTTGTATCTCTCAGTCTATAGTGGAAGAAAAGTATGTTGCAGCTTTCATGAACTGCACTCAGACAATTTGGATGAATCATGCATTAAATGGCTTCAAAGTTCCTGTATTTGAACCGGTAAGTATATTTTGTGACAATACTAGTGCAATTAATATCTCCAAGAATCCGGTTTTACATACTAGAACCAAGCACTTTGAGCTTAAGTATCATTTCTTAAGGGAAAAGTTTCAGAACAAAGAGATTGCACTAGAACATGTTTCCAGTAAGGAGTAGTTAGCAGACATATTCACCAAGCCTCTCCCAAAGACTACATTTATGTACTTAAGAGGTGAATTAGGGGTGTTGCCCCTTCAGGAGGTAAACTAAAAGCATATGCTCCACATGAGTTAGGTATTGCATAATCAAATTTATTTTGGACTGATAAGTTGAAGGATGCTACTCCTCAGGGGGAGCAACTTAATGGAATAGGGAAGCTTGTGCCTCCACTTTGGCATTGTTGTCAAAGGGGGAGAAGATGTGAAGTGGAGAAGATATCTACAAAAACTAGGGAAGAAGATGTGAAGTGGAGAGATATCTTTGTATATTGCCATCAATGCCGAAGGGGGAGATTGTTGGCATTATGTGAACCGGTATGAGGACATAATGACATTGTATGTTATCATTGATGTCAATATGTTGAAGAGGTGAGAACCGGTATATGAGAGAACCAATATAACACTGTGAACTGGTATTTGTGCCAAAGTGAAGCGGTGTGCTTGTTCAAGGTGAACCGGCATATGGTTATGGGAACTGGCACATGGAAGCATTGTATGACTACTGGTTGGTAGTCTCAACTTTAGGGTTTTTGGTTGAAGTGCTTCAAGCTTGTGTGGCTCAACCGGTGACTTTGTATGATGAGTTAGCATGATAACAAAGAATGGATCATGTTGCCACATAAGCCTTGTGCGCATGAAGGATCTTGCATGAAGGAGATTGTTCCTATCTACCTTGGGAACTTGAGAATTCTGTAAAATGGTGATAAAATGTGATGGGTTATCAGCCGCCATAAAATTGGTGGAAGTGGGTGATGGAGAATGTCTTGAGATTGGATCAAGAACTACTACATTTAATATAGTGTGCTTAATGATCAGGATTGAACCATTTGAATTCCTTATCCTAACAGGTTTAGGGTTTAGGGTTTAGGGTTTATGCTACCGACCTATCTATTTTCCTATAAGGTCGATGTTGTGTCTCTTTCTGAGGTTGTTGGAAAAAGTTGTGTGTGTATCCAAAAGAAGGGATACATGATTCTTTCCAGACCAAAATGAGAGAAGTGATACCTACAAAGTGTGAGTGCAGAAGGCGAACAGGAGCTTAAATGGATTTGCATTCATATTGAGTGCTATTACTAGATCATTGTAATACCTATTGATCTCTAACCACCTCAACAGTTGGAAAATCCCTTAACAGGGTAGCCTTAACCGGCTTGTTGTAAATCCTTTAACAAGGTAATTCAAAGCTATTGAGTTCAAAATCCTTTATCTATTGAGTTCTTGAAATCCTCTAACAAGGTAACCTTTAACAGGGTTTAAGCCTTAACTAGGTACTCTAGCCATGCCTTAACCGAGTGATCCCTAATAGGATCGATTCCTAGCAGAACCTTTTGTAATGTCTCTAACCGGACAAGGCTCCTAATAGAGTGGACTTCTAAAGAGTTCAAAGACAGCTTGTGGGTACTTATCCCCATCGTGGTTTTAACCAATTGGGTTTCCACATGAAAAATATGTGTGTCATGTGTGATGCTTTTATCTTGTGATGCTTTCCTATTGTCTGTCAAGCATATGATGGTTCTGTGTTTTATGCCTATCAATAAAACATGTTGAACTAGTTGTTAATATGATCTGATGATAGATTACCTATTTATGCATAAGGGTAAAATGGTAGTGTAGTCTTGAGTTGAGTGAAAAGCTAAGTGAGTAACCGGTTAATGCTTGTCTCAGTCATTCTTAGCTTTATCAGTTGCACTTTGTTTCAAACCAGTGTCACTGCTTGCTAGTCATTTGAAGTGTCTACTATCAAACCGGTTTAGGGCTGTATTTTTGTCTGTACTAGATTCATCCCCCCCCCCCTCTTAGTACCGGGTTAGTAATATCCATTCATCATTGAGTTATCAATTTCAACTATAGTTTGTATGAAATCCCTTTCCTTCTTCCTCTTCAACTCTTCTAGTCTTTCCTATGCCAATTTGATGCCTCAAAGCAACTTGGACTCATTTGTTGATTGAAGGTCAATCAAACTGGTGGTGTCAACTAGTTTGGCTTGACCACTGGTTGCCTTAGGAGTCTCCACCTTTTTATTCTTCTCTTCTTCCTTCTCCTCTTCTTCTTTCTTCTTATCTTCCTCCTTCTTCCTTTCTTCTCCCTTCCTTTTGTCTTCTTCTTTCTTCTTCTCTTCTTCTTTCCTCTTCTCATCTTCTTTTCTCCTCTCCTCTTCTTTCCTCTTCTCCTCTTCTTTTCTCTTCCCCTCTTCTTTTCTCTTCTCCTCTTCTTTCCGCTTCTCTTCCTCTTTCTTCTTCTCTATCTCTTTCTTTTTCTTTTTCTCTTCCTATTTTCTCTTGTCTTCCTCTTTCTTTGCTTTTTCTGCTTTCTCTTTCTTCTCTTTCTCAGCCTTTTCCTTGTCCTGTTTCTCTCTTTCTTCTTTTTATTTATCCTATTTTTATTTCTTTGTGTTCAGAGTGACATCCTCAACATATAATGCATCCACATCAATGGGATAATTTTTCTCTATCACTCTTTCCCCTTCACTGTCAAATGCTTCATCCGATTTGCCTGATGATAGGTCTAGTTCTTGTTTAGCCTTCATATTTGCTTCAGATACTTAGTGTAGTTTGACAACAACTTTAGCATGTAGATGAGTATCCATCTCCATTTCAGAGGCTTTACCTTCCAATAGCCTGAGTCTTCTTCTTCTCATGAAGAAGAGGCCTTTGTTCTTATCCATTATCTCAAATAATTCTGAATTGGAGGCATCGGGAAAGTATTGTGCAAAGTCTTTCTTCCTTATTTCCTGTTCCTTTTCAATGGCAATGCACCATTTATTATCTAAGGAATTGTACAAAGAATTTGTAGTAACCAATCTGATCTTAGATGGTGACCGATCATTAACACATAAATACTTAATGACTTCCAGTTCTACTTCTTGTTTTTCATTATCATTGAAATCATCAAAATACTCCTTTAGATCATCAAGAAATTTTCTCCTAATATTCTTAATAGTCCTCTGACAATGTGTCATTAGCTTATAAGAGGAAATATCTATATTTACCAGTGCAGAGGTTGCAGGAACATTACCAGTAGATTTTGCTTTCTTGCTTGTTTGCCTTATCTTTTTTGGTTGGATTTCCGGTTTAGTATCCTCTGACTCTGGTGAGCTAGTTTTGGTTTTCTGCTTCCTCTCATAAACTTTGGCAAGAACAACCTCAGGTTTCTTCTTAGCTGGTGACCGCTTGGTCACTTTTGGACTGGTAGAGGTAACCAGTGCAGATACCGATGGCACTGCTTTGTCCTTTTTTTGTTTTGGTTCTTCAACCGGTGTGACCCTTTCTAAGTAGGTACCGATTCTCATTTTCTTCACATCTAATGGTGAAACAGGTAGGGTAGAGGCATACCCAATCAACATATCATATATCACTTCATAACCCATAGGTTCAATTGCTTCCTTTCTCAGTTCCACCAATTCCATTATGCATTCATCTACCTTTATTATGAAGCAGATGTCATCTTCATATTTCCTTACAATATCACTAGATATCCTTATCCTCTGGCTCATCTTCTACTTGAATTCATTGAAATACTTATTCAGAGCCTCAAGATGTGAAGTTCCCACTACTTGAAGACTTTCCTTGATTTTTCTAGAGACCGGTAGGTTAGTAGACCATAGCACATCACCTATTCTAGGGAAACAACATTGAAAATAAAGGAATAAGCTGACCAATAATTGCCCAAATCTGAACCTAAGTGAATTGTCCTATTTTATAGACTTTAGGTTCAATAAAAATTCCTTCTGTAAATAGGTATAGAGATCAAATGTGGTGTCTTCCTTAATCATTCTGTAAGCGACATTCACTACAGTAGTAGGGACATAATTCATTCTACTAGCATAGAATATTTGGTATTCAATCACCATGCAAGCATACTTCACGAGATCATGTTTGATGGTGTTGATGGTCATCGATTGTTGGTCACTCACAAAATTGGTGAGTTTTGTCATTTCAGTCTTGGTGACCTTCCTAAGAGTTGGCACCTCTCTAGTATTATAGAAATTGGTGACATCATGAATTTCTTCCGATGTGATGTCATGCATTCGCTTGAGATGCATTTTATCACAGTGCACTCTGCTAAGGATGATGCAAATGTGATCTTCTGTGAATTCTTCCAAAAAATACACTGCATTGTGTAGTTTCATCTTTTCAAGGATACTATACTCTGGTTTGATCTTCTTATCATCCCCATAGAACAAAATTAGCTAGGAATGAATCACTAGGGATACTAGGTCTTCCAGTTTACAATCTATATATCTTGAAATGTCTTCCTCGACAATAATGCTGGAATGTATTTGGGATAGGGAATTGTATTTTTCTTTCTTTTGAAGAAATTTAGTTGAATCTACAAGAGCACTAGAACTAGAGTGCAATGCAGAAGCCATGATAAGAAATAAATTTGAGAAATACCTTTACAATCCAAAATTTAGGGTTTGCCAATGTCGATCACAATACACCACTTTGGTTGCTAGATTACCACTTAGTGTTCTTCACTTGATAGATTGAAAATGATCTCTAGATTCCTCTGCAAGATTTTGAATTCACTTTGAATCGCTAGACAAATCGGTCCTTGTCACTCTGCACTTAAAAAAATTCTTCACTCGAAAACTGATAAGTGAAAATGACGTCAAAAATCCCTTTTAAACAAGCTTCCACCTACCATAATAAATGCATCACCGTTAGGGCACAAACCCTAATTTTTCCTTTTACCACTTCAGATCTTATGTCAATTAATAGGTAACATATCCCAGTTAAGGTCTTTACCAATATAAACTGGGGATTTGAGACATTTCACTGATATGTTCCCCCTAAGCTTTTCTGAAGCTCAGTTTGCTAGTTTAGAGGCTTCCACACTAGGTACAGAAACCGGTTCATCTTGTGACACTTCTTCTGATTTATTTTTCCAAGTCTTATTCATATCTATTTGAATGGTTTCAACATCAATCTTCCCTTTTGGAGTGATCGGTATATCATCCGATAGGTTCTTTCTCAATCTGTAAGTTCTAGCAGTGTGTCCTGGTTTGTTGCAATGATAGCATACCATTCCAGGTATTCTCCATGGTCCATTATTCATACTACCATTCTTCCTTCTGCATGTTGCAGCAATGTGACCACTACCATGACAAATCAAACAAGTTCCTCTCCAACTAGTTGCCGCTTGATAACCACCTAACTGACGATTGGGATTTTGATTCATAAAAGGCTCTAGGATAACTCCTTGAGTCCTTGGAGGGTATCTCCTAGTGTTGTGCAAAACAAACCTACATTCAAATTCTCTATGCCCAAACTTGTTTCATGCATAACAATTTCCATTGAATCTATTGGATCTAAGCTTATTGTTTAAAAAATAAGGAAAATTGTTGTAGGCTTTGCTTCTACACACATTAGCAGTATGTCCTTCTTTGAGACAATTAAAGCAAACAGGTTTAAAAATTTTCTTACCTTTATCCTTGGATGTTGGTTTCTTCTTTGATGCTTGAGCTTTTGTTCCAGAGGTCTCACCTTCCTCATATCTAGAGAAACCAAGTCCAGTGGTATTCTTTACCAGTTTTGTCGATTCTAGCTTTTGCTCTAGCTTAGCAGTACTTTGATTGAATTTGACAAGTATCTCTTTGACTCAGTAAGTTCCTTGGAGATAGAAGCATTAGATTCCTTCAAGGTTGCATTCTTAGAAATAGCCATGTTTAGTTCACCTTGTATTTCTTCTTTTTCCACTTTACTCTCTTGGAGATGAGTGGTAAGGGTACTGATTTCTTGCTTCAGCTTGGAGATCTCATGATCTTTGTCTTTTACTAGATCTTCAGCTTTCCTTCTTCTCTCAAGCTCTTGATACATTCTGATAGTCAGTCCTTCCAACTCCCTTCTCAGGTTGGCATTAGATTCATTCATTTTTTCAACTTCTTCAACTAGGGCATCCATACCTGCTTCATTAGAAGAGATATTTTTAGTATTTTCCATCAATTTCTTAGCATGCTCTCTTCTTCTGGCCAAAGAGACATTATACTTGACTTTGAGTTCATCATAGGCTCTCTCAGTCTGAGTGAGATGATGAGTAAGTTCCCTCACACTGTATTTCCCCATATCTCCTCCCAAGTGGTTAGACTTATAGAAAGGTTGGCTCTGATACCAATTCATGAATACTAAGAGGGGGGTTGAATTAGTATACCAAAAAAAATTATACTCAAACATCTAAACAATTTAGCAAATAACTGGTATAGAAGATTCACTATTAATCCAGTTAAGATAAATGCAAACCAAATAGAAAATAAAGCATTCATCCACAAAAGAACAATCACCATAACACAAGATATTTGACATGGAAGCCCAAATGGGAAAAACCATGGTGAGAATAAACTCACAAGTAACTATCTGCAGAATAGAAACCAGACCGGTTAAGGTCATACAAAGTTCTTCACCAGAATAGATCCTGTTAGGAATCTAGATCTCTGTTAGGAGATAAGTCCTATTAAAGACTACCTTGTGAGAGGATTTCAGATCCACATTTGTGAACCACCTTGTTAGAGGATTTACAAAGGCTTTGCTAGGCCTACCCGGTTAAGGGTTTCAAACTTGTTGAAGATGTGAGTAATCAACAAGTGAGTGATCTAGATACTAGCACAATATGCTTGGTTAGATCCTTGATAGCTCATTGTTAATGCACTTCAACATTACTTCAATCTTCAATATCTCCATACTCTACATAGACCTAATCTTCTCTACAATGGTCACACATAACCTTTTCTGTCACAGACCTCTTACACACCATTACATAAACCCTAGACATAATGTCCTTATAAAGGAAACTAATTTCATGTCCATCCAATAGGATTAGATTACAAGTTCCTAGGTTCAGTCCATCTAGACACATTTGGTAACATGACACAAAATCACCGCCAAAGTGTTAGTGGATGATAACTCATCACAATTATAGAAATACCGGTTGGTAACTCATCACAAAGTAATACCGGTTAACACAATATACTAATTACAGGTTGTCAAAAATGAAGACTAGTAGATCAAAGTGTGTCAATCAAGAGTTAACTACCACTTGGGTCCTTCGTACCGCTTGTAAACCTTGAACCGCTTGAGCTCTTCAGTCAATTTGTGACCGCTAAACATCTTCTACAAAATACTGATAGTCTAAAGAGTATACATTACATAATACACAATACTTGTTGGAACAATTGCCGGTTGAGTCATAAGTCATACACCAATAAAGTGTGTTTCCATCATAAAGAAAGTGTGTGTCCATCAATGACAATCAAAACATCATCAAAATGCCAACAATAGCATCCTCTGTCACCAAAGGATTTATTTGGGAGAGGGACTCTCTAGGAGAAGGATCAACATTACTCTTCAAAGTTTCATCCTTGAGAGGAAAATCCTTAAAATAGATATTAACAATCTCCTATTGAACTAGAGTATCCTCATGAGTAAAACCAAGTTTTGGAGAGGGGCGAGCATTATGTTTAATGATTCATGCTTGGAGGTACGGTTATTGAAATGAAAAGAAGGTGGAGTGTTGTTAAGGGATTTGCCAACCATATCATTCTCCAAAGGTTTAGACCAAAGAGGGAGATCATTGAGAGAGGTGTGAAAAATGTCTTTTTGCATTATGATGTCTCCATTGTTAAGTCCAATTTTGGGAGAGGAAATAACAAAATTTATTATTTTTTCATCCTTATAAGGAAGAGCATCAATACACATGTTGTTGAAATCAGCCTCTTGCCTCAAAATATCTTCAATAGGATCTTTAGTAGAGAGAGCATTAAGAAAATCACTTATAATTTCATCTTCTTTCTCTAAGGCATCTTTATGGGTAAGACAAGATTTAGGAGAAGGACAAGCATATCTCATTAATGCTTCATCTTTAGTGGGAATTGTATTGAAATCAAAAGAGGGTCTACTATCTCTAGGAAAATAAGAGATAATACCATCTTCTTGTACCAAATGATCCTCATGGGGAAAGTGATTCTTAGGAGGAAAAGGAACATCACTCTTTACAGATTCATACTTAGGAAGGAGATCTTTAAAAGAAGTGTTCATAACCCCTTGTTGTACTAGTGTGCCCCCATTGGTAGGACCAAATTTAGGAAAAGATAAGTCAATGTCCATCAATATTTTTTCTCTAAGAGAAGCATCATGTAAGGATGGTAGGGTGACATTAAGAAAGGTATTTATGATCTCATCCTCTTCCTCTAGGATAACCTCATGGGTGAGGCTCATTTTAGGAGAATTATCAACATCATTATTCAAATCATCATCTTCAAAACATGGGAGAGTCTTGAAGGGATTGATAACAACTCTTTTTTGCATTAAAATGTCCTTATGGATAGGGGGATCTTTAAGAGATGGGCAAATTGAAACAAGGGAGGCCAACCCATTACCACATCTATGAAATGAATGCATTATGACAACAATTTTCCTTTTTCAAATGATAACATATGCAAAATAGAAAAAAATGTTCAATTTTTACCACTACAAGCACTAGAAATTGAGATCTATAAGTGCAAAGTGTTCCCAAATTAAATATAAATTATTGATTCAAATTAAGCAATCCACAAGCCCAATTTTGAATCTAAAAATTAGGGTTTTAGTGAAATGAACCTCTAAATTTTTTAAATTTGTAAGGAAATTAGACTTGTAAATGAAAATTTGAATTTGAAATAGCATAAACACTCAGATCTGAGAGTATAAATCAAAATTAAATGGGGATTCATGTCAGGTTCACCAAAATGTGGAACATAAAAATGGAATTGGGTGACTAAGACCTAATCCCACTCTCATGCACACATAGTGTAATACGAAAGAGCCTAGGAAGATAGTTCACTTTGGCTACTTCTTGTGAGGAAGAGAGAGCCACAAAATATCTCTTAGGGTTTGTATTCCTTTGTTGTAAATGAAGAGTAGATGGTCATAATATGATAACGCAATCAAGGATACTAGGAGATGAACAAAGATACAAGTTTAAGTTAAAAATGTAGAATCTGATGAAGCTAAAACTGAGAAACTGAGCACAGAGTAGGGAAGGGAATTTCAATGTGTACCTAGCATAAAATTTGATGTTGACTATGCAGGATGAGGGTGCCATGCCTTGGTCCTTGTTAGAACAGAGGGCTGAAACTGCAGAACTACCAAAAAATGCAGAAAAACACAGAGGACCAGGGTGCCACGCCCTAGTCCTGGGGGGGACCACGACACCACACCCTAGTCCCTAAAGACTAAGGTCAAATTTTGAGGCTGGATATGTATCTGTGTGTTCTATTGGTCCCAAAATTTGTGCATTCATTAGTTTTCTATACCTGCACCTAAAACTTGAAAAATGGTGTCTAGGTGGTTCTACCCTATACTTTGGAGAGTTAAACTTGAATGAGTGTGTTACCCTCCATATTTTCTCTTGCAATATGTCTCTCACATCCTCAAATATGGAGTGTTTATTTAGTCTTACCTTGTATAATTCTTAGTTTTTGTCTTGTTGAAGTTTTTCTTGAACTTGAACCTGTCGGTTGAACCTCTGCAAAGTTCAAGGTTTGAGTTCAACTAGAGCAGATTGTATCACAACTTTAGTTTTATGAGTGTAAGATCTTCATAATTTTTGGTCATTTAACTTGAGTTTGAACCTTCTTTGGTTCAAGGTTCAAGGTTCAAAGGTTCAATGCGCAACTAAATGTGAAGACAAAGTGATTAGTGAAGCATATGGTGGGCAAAGTCTGTAATTTTGAGCCTTCTGATTGAACCCCGTAGGTTCAAGGTTCAAGGTTCAAGGTTCGGGTTCAAGTTAAAAGTTCAATGATTTCATAGGATTCAATTTTAGAGGTTCAAATTCAGAGTTTAAAGATTCATCAAATTAAACAGATGCAGGTATAGAGCGCGTGAGTTCAAAATTCAGCAAGTTTAATAATCCAATAACATTGGCATGAGTTGTAGTATAACATGTTGATTTACCAAACAAGCTGATAATGGTGATTTGTCTAAGGCTCGATATATTTTAGAGGTCCTCCTAGATCTGATTAATGTCAGTTTTAATGACATCTCAAAGTGGTGATCCATGTGTAAGTTTTGGCATGTATTTTATTTGTAATTTTCAATGCAACCTGTAACCACGAATTTTCTGAGACAAAAAAATTAGTCTCTGTGCAAGGGGTGTAACTCTCAATTTAACTGTTGAATCTTGATGAATTTGTGATATGTTTTAGAAAACCTATTTTTTTAAATCATTACTGGAGCGATTGGAACAATATTATTGAGTTAAAAAGTTATTGATCTCTAAGTACCGATCTATAAAAATTCTGAGTAAAAGATTATTATGAGAACCACATGGTGGGGACTCTTTTGAAATGGAGACCCATATAGTTAATTTATCCTGGAGATATAAAAAATATGTCCACCTGTCAACACATAATTAGAGGTGTTTAATTTAAATTTTCTACAAATATTTCTTAGAAAGGAATGGAGGATAAAGGATTTGTAGCTTAAAAAAAGAAGAGTTGTCGAGAAGAAGATAAAAGATAAAAGAAAATATTAATTAATAATCTTTTCAAGATTTAGTTACAAAGAAGAGGAAACTTATTTAAGGAAATTATCTCCAAAGAAGAGAAGGGGGGGGGGGGATTTTCTACTTTCCTTTCTCTAGGAGTCTATTGGCTATAGGAAGAAAGATTATTTTCAGATTTCATTGTAACTATTAGGTCCTAGAGACAATTGAGAGGGGGCAGGGGGTGTGAATCAGTTTTCTTAAAAATTCAAACCAAAAAAAACTTAACAAAACTTAATTCTTAATACCAGTAAACCAAACTTTATGCCGGTAGATAGTCTATCAGTTAATTGTAGTACCGGTAAAGATTAATGCATGAAAATAACATCCACAACACATAACACCAATGTTTGTACGTGGAAACCTTGTAAGGGGAAAAAACACGGTGGGAAACCTTACCCGCAATCAGATGATACTACTGCAGATAGTATGTGTATACAAATGGGGTCTGCACATGTAGAAAGGCCAAGTACCTAGAGCTCACTACTCAAACACAAATAGGAGTCACACTGACTATAATTGGATGGTTAAATCCAATAATGATGTACTGCTCAAAATAGCATCTTCATATGTTGGATTCAGTACCGGTGTAGTTCTGATATGTCCTCACAAAAACCTTGCTTCACCTTCAAATGATGTCTGCATGTATAGCTCTGTTTATTCTCACATAAACCTTTTACAATTCATTTTCCAATCACATATAGATCTTACAAATAATATCTTACATATATACCATAACCTAAGACCAATTTTAGTAGGTCAGCTCTAAAAGATATTACAATAAAATCAATTACAAGTAAATCAATAACCAATGCAATATCCGATTCAACATGTTGGATTAATGCATTTACAACATTGATAAATCATCTCCAAAGCGTGTCATGTTGATTTGGAATAGATAAGCCTGTTGGTGCTTATTCTGGACCTATTTGTTGATAACAACAAATATGCAAATACGAATATACCAATGAACAAATCTCTAAGACAAACTGTCCAAACGATGTCTTCAACATAACCAAGTGTTTTCCATGTTATTCCAAGTTTCAGTGAACAATATATCCTACCGGTGTACTAGATACCAGTGATTGTGTATAAAGTCACTTGCTTGCTGGTTATCATTGCCAATTCTCTAAAGTACCAGAGTTGATAAGTGTTAATAGGTGTTGACATCAATGACAAAACCATATCAACATATCCAAAATACCAACAATCTCCCCTTTTGGCATTGATGGCAACACAAGATGGAAAAACCATTAAAGTGCCAAAATAGAAATGCCAAATACCAAAGACCAACAATCTCCCAAAAGAGATCATAACCAGAAATCAAAATTCAGATACAGAGAGGAATCAATCTCTCCCAAAGTAATAATCTCTCCCCTTGAGAGTAACATGTGTTTTCCTTATGTTTTTCCATATCAATCTCTCCCCCTTTGACATCAAATGCCAAAGTTACTACAAACCCCATTTCAAATACAAAATACCAACCAATTCAGTATACCAACTACTCCCCCTGAGAAGTAGCTCTCATCATCAAAGCTGGAATAAAAGATTTCTCTATTAATTCCGTCGGTTGATGAAAAACATCAACTGTCTAAGTCTCTACCGGTGGGGGTATGACCCCAAGCTGATCTCTGAGATATTCAAAAGTCTCCTTAGGCAAAGGCTTAGTGAAAATTTTTGCAATTTTCTCTTTAGTACTCACATAAACCAGTTTTTAGTGAAAAATTTAAGAAACCCCTTCTCAAAAAATTATATAAAATCTTTGTGAATATTTATTTTTTTTAAAGAAAATAATAATTTTAATTGGCTAATCTTTCCCTTTTTTAATGAAAAATATTAATTTAATTGGCGAATTTTTTTATATCAATTTTTTTGGGTAGAAAATATTGACGAATATTGGAAAATAATAAGAGTATGCATAAATCACTATTGCAAATCCTTTCATTTAAAAACTAGTTTATTATAGGAAAGTAGAGGTCTGAAGGTGGAAATCATTAATGAGTTTAAGTGGCAGGCTCTAGTTTATTTAGTTTCTACCATTAATTTAAAATTAATCTTATAGGCCTCTTTGTATTTTGTGAGATAAAATGTACCAAATATTTATAATACTCAGGGGGCCAAAAATACTTTTAGACCATTGATTTTCATTGAGGTCAACAATTCAAAAGCAATTTCAACCCCTACAAGTATTACAACTTGTAGGTAAAATTTACCTCATGGAATACCATGAAGGTCATTAGATTATATTTTAAATCAATGGTGGCAACTAAAGATTGTTGATATTACCCTAAAATAACTAATAATCATGATATATTATTAGCTCATTAATTTAGATTTCTACATTAAATTATAAAAAGTTGGTGAATCTGATCCAATCATGTATCGAATAATGTGGTGAATCTTTGAGTTAAAAAAAATAATAAAATAAATTCTCCGGCAATTCAAATGACACTGAAATAAAAATTTATAAAAATGTGGCGATTCAAGTCACCTTAGAAGCTGAACTTATTAGCTAGATTTTGATTCCCAAATTTCAAAAAATAATCAATTGGCGAATATTAGCCACTGAAGTTTTCATTGGCAGTTTTACTTCTTTTGCTTCAACATTCTCTTTCAGAAAATTCAATTTGATAGAAACATGTTTAGTTGTGGAATGTAGTACTGGATTCTTAGATATATCAATTGCTACAATGTTATCACAATAGATAGTTATAGGTTCCTTGCATTTGATCTTTATGTCCTTAAATATTTGTTTAAGCCATAATACCTATGTACAGTTAGTTTCTACTGCAACATATTCTAATTCTGCTGTTGATAAAGATGTGCAACTTTGTTTCTTACTCAACCAAGAAATTAATTTGCTTTCAAGAAAAAATGCTCCACCGGTGGTGCTTTTTCTATCATCTACATCTCCTACCGAATTTGCATCTATGTATGCACATAATTCAAATTTTTCATCTCTAGGATACCATAAACCAAGATTTGTAGTGCCTTGTAAGTACCGAAAAATTATTTTTAGTGTTGATTCATGATTTTCTTTAGGATTACTCTGAAGTCTTGAAACAATACGTACTGCATTCATAATATTAGGTCTTGTTTGTGTCAAATACAGTAAACCTCCTATCATAGATTTGTACCTAGTCGGATTAATAGGTGTAGATTCATCCCTTAGTGATAATTTGTCATTTGTAGTCATAGGTGTTCTTACTGGTTTAGAGTTCTCCATCCCAAATTTCTTTAGTAACTCCTTGAAGTACTTGGATTGACTCAAGAATATACCTTTATCAGTTTGTGAAATCTGCAATCCTAAAAAGAATTTTATCTCTCCAATCATAGACATTTCAAATTCTTATTGCATTTCAATAGAAAATTCTTTACATAATCCATCTTCTCCTCCAAAGATTATATCATCAACAAAAACTTCTATAACCAAGATGCCATCATTAGTCACTTTATAGTATAAGTTGCTGTCAGCATTACCTTTAGAAAATCCAATCTTCAAAAGATATTTATCTAATCTAGCATACCAAGCTTTTGGAGCTTGCTTCAACCCATACAAAGCTTTACTTAACCTGCAAACCATATCTTTGTTATCTATCAAACAAAATCCATCAGCTTGTCCAATGTAAACTTCTTCAAGATCTCCATTCAGAAATGCACATTTAATATCCATTTGACATACTTTGTAGTTCTTGTGTGCTACAAAAGGCAAGAATAATCTTACTGCCTCAATTCTAGCTACCAGTGCAAAGGTTTCATTATAATCAATTCCTTCTTTCTAAGAATATCCTTTACACACTAGCCTTGCTTTATTTTTGATTATCTTACCATCTTCATTAAGTTTGTTTTTGAATACTCATTTTTTTCCAATTACATTTTTTTCTTTAGGCTGGGGAACTAATGTCCATGTGTTATTCTTCTCAATTTGTTCTAGTTCCTCTTCCATAGCTTTAATCTAGTGCTTATCTTCACATGTCTCATTAATTGATGATGGTTCAATTTGAGAAATAAGACATACCTCTTCATTTTCCAATCTTCCTCTTGTCATAAGTCCTTGATACTTGTTCCCAATTATCTAATTTTCTGAGTGATTCAGTCTTACATACCAGGGTATCTTTGTTTGCCATTGTTCCTCAGTTACAGTGGAATTTTTAGATGATACTAGTGTAATTGGATCTTCATTCTGTACCAGTGGGTTCAATGTAGGTTCATTTGTCAGTATCTCTGTTGCCTATTTAGAGTCTATATACCTTGAAGTTCCTCTAAACTATTCATCAATCTTCACATTTGTACTCTCAACAATTCTCTATAGTCTCTTGTTAAAACATCTATATGATTTTCTATTAGATGAATAACCAATAAATATTCCTTCATCACTTCTAGGATCAAATTTTCCAATATACTCATCTCTTCTAATATAGAATTTACTTCCAAATATTCTGAAATATTTAAGAGTAGGAGTAATACCAAACCATAGTTCATGAGGGGTCTTACTGGTTTCACCTTTGATGTGACCTTTGTTGAATGTATAGACCATTTTACTCACTGCTTCTCTCCAATATACATGTGGTAGATTTGCTTTTGATAACATACTTCTAGATGCATCCAAGATAGTTTTGTTTTTCCTTTCTACAACTCCATTCTGCTGTGGTGTCCGGGGTGCTGATAACTGTCTTCTAATTCCATTCACTTCATCGAATGTATTAAATTCATAAATTCACCTCCTTGATCTGATCTCAGACATTTGATTTTCTTACCGGTTTCATTTTCTACCATTACCTTGAATAGTTTGAACTTCCCAAGTGCTTTTGATTTTTCTTTGAGAAAAGTAACCCAACACATTCTAGAATAGTCATCAATGATTAGCATGAAATATCTATCACCTTGTAAGCTTTTAGTTCTAGCTGGACCACATAATTCAGTGTGAATTAAGTCAAGAGCATTATTGGATTTTTTTGGAATACTTTTGAAAGATTCTCTAACTTGTTTTCCAAATTGACATTCCTTACTTACCGGATTGTGAGGTTTAACAATCTTAGGTAAGTCTCTAACTGTCTTATTAGTACTGATTTTCACCATGCAATCAAAATTTACATGACAGAGTCTCTTATGCGATAGCCAACTTTCATCAATATGTGCAATCAAGCATGTCTTTTCATTGTTATTCAAATGAAAGATGTACCTCTAGTTTGATTACCGATTGCAATTTCCAAACTAGTTATGTTCATGATTTGGCATTTTCCATTCTTGAATTGTAACTGAAATCATTTTTCAATTAATTGACCAACACTCAAAATATTATGCTTTAAACCTTCAACATAGTAAACATTGTCAGTATTATGCTTACCATCAAGAGATATAGTACCTTTTCCTTTGATCAAACAAACTTTGTCATCTCCAAATCTTACCAGACCTCCATTATACTCCTGAAAGTTCAAGAATTTACTTTTGTCACTAGTCATATGATGTGAACATCCCAAATCAATGATCCATTCATCCTTAACTTCAACTTTAGTTGCCAGGGCCTGCTCTGTCAGTTGAATAGTAGGTGCCCGTTGATCTTCTGTTATAGCAACAAAGACCCATCCATTGTCTGTCAGATCCTCATCAGAATCATCAGTGACTCCTTCATCAGCAAGATAACAAGATTTATCTTTATTCTTCTTAAATCTATGTCTCTGATATTTAGGGTTAGGCTTGTATGTTCTTATAGCTTCTTCTCTTAGTCTAGCATGTCTCTCAAGGCATCTTGAAGCCATATGACCAATCTTATTGTAGTTAAAACATTTTAAGGGTGCTTTACCTTCATACTTGCTTCCAACTAGACCTTTAGGCATTTTCCTTGCAAATAGTGCTTCAAGCTTTTCAAGTTCTTCATTTTCTCTCCCGCTTTCTTCAAGTTCTCTTGCATAAAAGGCTTTCCAATCAGATTTGTCAAATGATGGTGCAGATGATGTTGATTCCTTAAAAGATAAATCTATCTTTATAGTAGCAACAAGACCAAACTCCTCAATTTCAAAAGCTAAAAGTTTTCCAATCAATGTGTCCCTAGTTACTGATGTATTAGACATAGTTCTTAACTCATTTATAGCAGTAACGTTCATTTTGTATGCTAGTGGAAATCATCTTAAAACTTTTGAAATAATTTCTTCTTCACTTAAGGTTTCTCCACAACATTTAAAACCCAAAACAATTTCATTTATTCTTTCCATAAAAGCAATAATCCTTTCAGCTTCTTCCATTTTTAGATTTTCATAGCTGACCCAGAAGCTTTCAAGTTTTGCAATTTTGACTATGGAATCTCCTTCATTCAATGTTTTCAAATGATCCCAAATTGATTTAGCAATAGACCTATCTAATAATCCCATGATTTTATGATTTGATAATGCACTCAAAAGTGCTTCCCTTGCTTTGCAATTATTTTTTTCATCTTTTCCTAAGGTAGGTAGATTAGGCTGACCGAGAGTAGGAGCAGTATAGCCATTCCTTGTAACTTCCCAGATGTCCTTTCCAATGCAATTCAGATGTGTCTCCATCCTGATCTTCCATATGCCATAGTTGGTTCCATCAAGTTTAGGATTGCCCTTCCTAAAATAGTTAGTAGACATTGGATCTCCTCAAGCTAATAAACTTCCACAAAAAGAGCACTAGGATCTGATACCAATTATTAGGTCCTTGAGACAACTGAGAGGGGGGGTTGAATCAATTTTCTAATAAATTCAAACCAAAAAAAACTTAACAAAACTTAATGCTTAATATCAGTAAACCAAACTTTATGCTAGTAGATAGTTTATCAGTTAATTCCAGTACCGGTAAAGATTAATGCATGAAAATAGAAAGACAATAACATCCACAACATATAACACCAATGTTTGTATGTGGAAACCCTATAAGGGGGAAAACCACGGTGGGAAACCTTACCCATAATCAGATGATACTACTGTAGATAGTATGTGTATACAAATGGGGTCTGGACATGTAGAAAGGCCAAGCACCTAGAGCTCACTACTCAAACACAAATAGGAGTCACACTAACTACAATTGGATGGTTAAATCCAATAATGATGTACTTCTCAAAATAGCATCTTCATATGTTGGATTCAGTACCAGTGTAGTTCTAATATGTCTTCACAAAAACCTTGCTTCACCTTCAAATGATGTATGTGTGTATAGCTCTACTTATTCTCACATATACCTTCTTACAATTCCTTTTCCAATCGCATATAGATCTTACAAATAAGATCTTACATATATACCATAACCTAAGACCAATTTTAGTAGGTTGGCTCTAAAAGATATTCCAATAAAATCAATTACAAGTAAATTAATAACCAATGCAATATCCATTTCAACATGTTGGCTTAATGCATTTACAACATTGATAAATCATCTCCAAAGTGTGTCATGCTGATCTAGAATAGATAAGCCTATTGGTGCTTATTCTGGACCTATTTGCCAGTAACAGCAAATATGAAAATACAAATATGCCAATGAAAAACTCTCCAAGACAAACTATCCAAATGATGTCTTCAACATAACCAAGTGTTTTCCATGTTATTCCAAGTGTCGGTGAACAATATATCCTGCCAGTGTACCAAATACTAGTGATTATGTATAAATTCACTTGCTTGTCGGTGATTATTGCCAATTCTCTAAAGTACCAGAGTTGATAAGTGTTAATAGGTGTTGACATCAATGACAAAACCATATCAACATTATTGGCATATGCACACTCCAATGAGACATTGTAGGTGATTGAAGGTTTTGTCATTGATGGCAACCTTACAATCCTATGGCACCGAAAAGGCATTACACCAACACTAGCAATATTAGACTCTACACCCGCACTTAGACCACTAGCACCAGCAGAGAAAGGAAGCATACTGACATAGAGGCCGACTGATTTTTTGTTATATTATATTTTGTTTATTATTGTAAAATCTTTGTAAGTTGACTTGGCATCATTGTAAAATGACTCATATATATAAGAGATCATTATAGAACATTTGTAAGCAAGTGAGAAGAATATATTAAGGTGAAATAAGGCAGACCTATTATGTGAATTATAGGTTAAGGGTTTATGTAAGAAGTAGAGCAGAAAGTGGTACTAGATCTGGCATTATAGATGCTATTCTGAAGCAGTACAAGACATTGGATTTGTATAATCCATTTTTTTAAGTTAGTGTGACTTCCTTTGTAATTGAGCAGTGAGCTCTAGGCACTTGGCCTTCCTGCATGTGCAAGCCCCTCTTGTAAAATAGTAATATTCTCTTATTGGCCAGTAAGTAAATATTGTGTGTCACAAATCTGACCAAGGTTTTTCCCACACCGGGTTTCCTTGTTAAAACCTTGTGTTATGTTGTGTTTTTCATGTGTTTTCTTTTAATTCTATTTATTGCATTATTTCTTGCATACCGGTACACTGTTATAATATGTTCTACATGTTTTAAGTTAAGAAATTCAATTCACCAGTTAGATACTGATTCACCCCCCCCCCCCCCCCCCCCCTCTTAGTATCTATGGGAATCCTAACAATTGGTATGAGAGCTTGGTCCTCTATTTTTAGAAGCCTAACAGCTTGAGGAAGATCTTGACACTAGCAGAGATGGAAAATCTGATGAAGCAACTCTCTCAGACTATGATGCAGTGAAATTGAAAAATATCAAACTAGAAGATGATCTAAAGGAAGCCTAGGATATCATTCAAGCACTTCAAGAAAATCTTAGTATTTCAAGAAACAAGAGAAGAGAACTTTGTGAAAAGATGCAAAATGAGAATGATGAAAAAGAATCTCTTAATGATATGATAAACAAGCTGAAACAAGAGAACATGACAACAAAGAATGAGATGTAGGATATGACTATGAGATTTTGTAAAGAAATTGAAGATAGAAAGAATAATGAAGAAGAATTGACTAGAAGACTAAGTGATGTTGCAAATGAAAACATATGACTCAGCTATGAAAATGATTTGTTGAAGACAGATATGATGCACACTCAGAATGACTCAAATGAACTGATGAGGCAGAAAGAAGTCTTAGAAAGAGAACTAGATACTGCAAATCAACATAAAGAGAAATTCAAGAAAAACTCAGAAGAACTTGGTAACTCGCTGAAGAATCAAAAACCTAAAGGTGACACTTTTGGAATTGGCTTTAAAGTTGGTGAAAGCTCTGGTACTACAAACACACAGGATCATAGCAAATGGGTAAGACAACCTAATGCTTATAAATTCAATGGAAAATGCTTTAACTATAATAAGTATGGTCATAGAGGAAATGAATGTAGATCTAGAAATTATCAAAATATCAACACACCCATCGGTCAATGTTCAAAATGCAACAAAGTTGGTCACAACTCTGAAAATTGTAGAATGAATGTGAGATGTTATGTTTGTGGAAGATTTGGGCACCTATCTAATCAATGTAGAACACATTCTAGCATAGGTTATGGGAAAGCTATTCAAAAGAATAATATGACTTGTTATGCATGTAACAGGATTGGGTATATTGCAAAATTTTGTAGAAGTAAAGGATCACCGATAGACAACAAAGGTCTTAGTTTGAAAGAAAAAAAAAAAGTTGAAGAGGTTAAGCAAGAATTCTCAAAACAATGGATTAGAAAGTCAGACCTAAATATTGTTGGGAATACTCCTCCACTAGTAGAACAAATCAACACTCCACCGGTAGGACAAAGTAATGCTTCACCGATAGGACAGAGTAATACTCCACCGGTAGGAAGCTCTTCATCAAATTGAAGAAAATTTTCTTAAGGGTTTGGAAATCAAATAAGACATATGCTATAATTCCCTTAGTTAATGGTGAGAAGTTGGAAATTACTTTTATACCGACAGACAATGTTAAGTGAATACTTAACCGACATGCATTAAATGTGGTAGATGGCAAACAAACATTATAAATTTGTGGTTTTGGCTCCATTTCATTTCACCGAGATTTCAAACATTTGAAGAGCGAGAAATTTGCAAAGCTAAGGCATTTCGAGCAAAGAGGCAAAGCACTTCAGCAATCAATCCATCCAAAGGTAGAAAAATGTATTTATCTTCATGGCATCCTCCTCTACACCTAAATTCATAGCAAACCCTATAGTAGTCAAGGTTATAAAATGCCCTAGGCCCATATTTTAGCTAGTTCCCGAGGTAGCTAAGAAAGATGACAATGTAGGTGCTTTTTCCCAAATTCCAAAAAGGAGTTGTTTTCGCAGAAGATCCCTGAATATACATTCATTGCAACATAGAGGATTTAGGAGATGAAGAAATTAAAAACATGTATAAGACTGTTATATGTGATGACTCCAGAAATGTAAAACCTGAACATAAAATTGTTGAAACCCTAGGATTCACTGAAATCCTCTGCATTCCTAAATTTCCCAAGGAGGTGATCAGGGTAGTTTTAAGTAGGGTACATGGTTCATTCTTTTGGCTTGATTCAATACCCAAAATTACAATGGAAGTTGTGAAAGTAGTAACGGGGTTACCTTCCACTGGTAACAGACTAGACAAGACTAAGAAGGTCTCCAATGGCCTAGTAATGAACTTAATTAGTGCAACATCAGACAGAAGGTCTCTAAGGGTTAATGATGTGACTGATATAAATGTGAGATTTGTTAGCATGATTTTAAGGTACAAAGCAACTCTTGCAAACAGACTTAACTCAGTTTCCAGTCTGTGCATTAAGAGTGCTCATGACATGGTTAAAGACAATGTAAAAATTGATGTATGTGAATGGTTAAAAGATAAGTTGATTGATAACAGACAAAATCAAGAAGGAATTTAAAAATCTCTACAAAGATACTTGTAAGACAAACTTTTTGATAGTAGACATGGATAAGAAACTGAGCAAGGTACAAGAAGAAATCAATAAACTTGCTGACAATTTTGTTAACTCAACTGATACATTATCAGTTTTTGAACAAAAGATAACAAGTTTTGAGGAAGAGTTACTTAAGTTAGAAAGAGAAAAGGAGAGAATAGTAAATAAGGCAAAGAATTTGAGACTAATAATAAGTCCAAGATTGGACTATCTAGCATCATTATGGACGGAAATATCTAAGGCACTAGTACAGGGATAGAGAACATTGTCAAAGCATATGCAGCACCTCACCGGTATAGTTCAAAGAATAGAGACAACAATAAAGGACAACAAGAATTTTATGGAAAGTATAAACTTGATTTTGGCAGATCTTTTTCAAATTGTAACCACCCAGTTACAAGGTTGAGACTACAACTCTACTGACATCTTGACAACCTTTGTCATTGATGCCAAAGGGGGAGTAGTAGTATCAGAAAATAACTGGCAAAAGACTTATTTGCTCAGGGGGAGTTCTTATATTTTTGGTAACATATTTTTGGAAACATTTTTGGATTATAAGTTTTGGATACACTTTTGAATTTTCTCATGAGTGTTGCCATCAATTGCAAAGTGGGAGATTGTTGGCATATGCACACTCCAATGAGACATTGTAGGTGATTGAAGGTTTTGTCATTGATGGCAAGCTTTCAATCCTATGGCACTGGCAAGGCATTACACCGACACTAGCAAGATTAGACTCTACACCGGCACTCAGACCACCAGCATCGGCAAAGAAAGGAAGCATACCGACATAGAGGCCAACAGGATTTTTGTTATATTATATTTTGTTTATTATTGTAAAATATTTGTAAGCCGACTTGGCATCATTGTAAAATGACTCATATATATAAGCGATCATTATAGAACATTTGTAAGCAAGTGAGAAGAATATATTAAGGCGAAATAAGGTACGCCTATTATGCGAATTATAGGTTAAGGGTTTATGTAAGAAGTAAAGCAGAACCCGGTATTGGATCTGGCATTATAGATGCTATTCTAAAGCAATACAATACACTGGATTTGTATAATCCATTTTGTAAGTCAGTGAGACTTCCTATTTTGTATTTGAGTAGTGAGCTCTAGGCAGTTGGCCTTCTTGCATGTGCAGGCCCCTCTTGTAGCAGTAATATTCTCTTATTGGCCACTAAGTGAATATTGTGGGTCACAAATCCCACTGAGGTTTTTCCCACACCGGGTTTCCTCATTAAAACCTTGTGTTATGGTGTGTTTTTCATGTGGTTGCTTTTAATTCTGTTTATTGCATTATTTCTTTCATACCGATACACTGTTATAATATGTTCTAAATGTTTTAAGTTAAGAAATTCAATTCACTGGTTAGATACTGATTCACCCCCCCCTCTTAGTATCTATGGGAATCCTAACAAACATATCCAAAATACCAACAATAATAGGGATAGGGAGAAAGAATTGATTTTTAATTCTGCATAGCTTGATTTTGGGTGCAGGGATAGAGTGATCAGTTGGTCACCTTTATTTATGCATTTGGGATAAGGAGAAATATATTTTCAGATCTCTTGGTATGGACATTTATTTTTCTGATTGAGATTTATATGTTGATCGCTTACATCATATTCCTTGTATTGTTCTGTTCTATCTTGTCAAGTATATGTGTGTATTACAAAATTTGTAGGTTTTGTACATTCATATATGTAGAATGAAATGTTAAATTTCTCTTTGTTCCTATGTATGTGGGAAGATCAAATAGATGGTTTGTGTGCTATTTATTTGTTTCTCTCTTTGTTATTTAAATCCTGAATTGCATTCATGCCATGTTGATGGATGAGTGTTAACATGCCTTCGTGTCTTCTGGTTAAAGACATTCAGCATTTTAATTCATTGTAAATCTTTTAAAGAGGGAGATGTACCTCTCAATTTAGAGGAAGATTATCAATTCACTAATAATCTATCCAACTGTTAGTGCTCTTTGTCCTTTATCCCAGGCATTTGGAGTTAGTATGTGTATTTATTTTTGAGGGACAAATTTGTTCACTAACATATTTTTGGTGACTCTCCTAGGGATTCGCAATCAAAAGATCAATCCTTTATTTCCTCATTTTTTAAAGACATCTCTTTGTGAAAGGAGATTGGCGACTCTGTTTATGTCTAGTTGAAGAATTCCAGTCTTAAACATGGCTTTGGGTGTAACACAACCATGGGGAACTCATTTGGGTCCATTTGCTCTACCACAATAATCAACCCTCCCTAAAAGATCAAGCAAATTCTTTCCAAATTTTGTTGGAGATAAGATTCAAGATCCAAGTGATCATATTAAAGTAGTTACTCTTGCCTGTGGAATTCTTGGAGTGCAAGAAGAAGATGCATTTGTGAGATTGTTTGTTGGAAGCCTCACTAGAAATGCTGCATAATGGTTTCAAAATTTAGAATATGGATGCATTACCAGCTAGAATGATTTAAAGGTAAAATTTCTTGAAAGATTCAAAACTGTGATTGATACATATGATTTGTTTCTTAATTTCTTTCAAATACAAAAGAAAGAAGATGAGCCCATTAGAAGTTCCATTCAAATATTTAATTGGTGTGTATTTATTGCTGCATTACATCCTAAAATCAAGTTTTTGTTGAAACGTAAGAAGGTGCGAAATCTAGAGGATGCACCAAAAGAAGTTGTTGAGCTAGAGGATGATATGTGTTAGGATTCCCAAAGATACTGAGAGGGGGGGTGAATCAATATCTAACCAGCTATAGAATTTACTTGATTTAAAACATGTAAAACATATCAATACTGTATACCAGTAAACCAAAAATAATGTAGTAAACAAAGATAACAACAACCACATGAAAGCACACCATAACACAGTTGTTTAACAAGGAAACCTAGTGTGGGAAAAACCTTGGTGGGATTTGTGACCCACAATATTCACTTACTGGCCAATAAGTGAATATTACTCTTACAATAGGGGCATGCACATGTAGGAAGGCCAGGTGCCTAGAGCTCACTGCTCAAATACAAAATAAGAAGTCACACTGACTTACAAAATGGATTATACAAATCCAATGTCTTGTACTACTTCAAAATAGCATCTGCTATGCCAGATCCAGTATCGGTTTTAGCTCTACTGCATACATAAACCTTTAGCCTCAAATTCACATATTAGGTCTGCATAAATTTGCCTTTTTTTTATTAAAATGTTTTACAATGATCTCATACATATATGAGTCATATTACAACTCACCATGTCGGCTTACAATGATTTTACAATTAATTACAAAATATATTATAAACAAAATTCCTGTCGGCCAGGGTGCCAATATCCTTCCTTTGTCTGTCGTTATCCTAGGTGCTGGTGTAGATTCTGTCATTGTCGGTGCCAGTATATTGTCTTAACGGTATTATATGATTGCAAGATTTCCATCAATGACAAAACCTTCAATCACCTATAGTTTCTCATTGGAGTGTGCATTTGCCAACAATCTCCCCCTTTGGCATTGGTGGCAATACATGAGAAAAATCCAAAAAGTGTCATCCAAAATGAGTCTGCCAAAATTGTCATACCAAAAAAGTGTGAGCTCCCCCTAAGCTGATGAGCCATTTGTTGATCATTTTTCTCATAGCCTCTACTCCCCCTTTGACATCAATGACAAAGGTTGTCATTCACTGTTAGTGGAGTCCTGCTTGGTTTCTTGTAACTAGTGAGTTACACTCTAAAAAATATCAGTCAAAATTGAATTTATGTCGTTGCTGAATGTTTTACTGTCTTTTATAGCCTCATGGGTTTTCTGTACTATACCAGTGAGTATGTGAATTTTCTCTTCTGGTGTCTTTAGTCCAAGAACCAGAGCCTCAGATATTTATTTTCTCAAAGAAATATGATACTCTAATCTTGGACCAAGTTAGCATTTTAAGTCCTTTGCTTTGTCCTTTATTCTTTGTTCTTCATTTTCCAGTTTCCTAATTTTCTCTTGTTGTTTTGCAATTTTCTTTTCTAATTCCAAAATTGAATCTGATGTCCCAATCAGATTGTCAGCAATATTGTTAATCTTATCATGTGTCTTTCTGATTTCTTTGTCAAGATATTTTGTTAATACATCTGTTTTGCATGTATCCCTGTATAGTTTCTTGAAGTCAAAAATGATTTCATTGAGTTCCGGTAAAAGAGTATCCATCTCACTCTTGTTCTTCTTAACTATATCCTCAAAGAATTTTTCTTTTTCCTTTATCAATCTCTCCTTAAATCTATCCTCATTTATTTTGTCTAGTGTTATTAGGTTACCGGTTATATACTTAGACAATATGTCTAGTTGGTTCAAAGAATCTTTGTTGTCTATGTTACACTTTGGAGCTATCATCTTCAAAATTGGTATGGTGTCATCAATAGCCTTATATGTTAGTGCATTACAATCTGTTATTTTCTTAATTGAATCTAGCAGTACCTCAGTCACATTTGTTGGTCTGAATTCAAACATGGAGGTTCCAGATGTTTGTCCAACTGACTTCACAATTTTTAATCCGTTCATGGTGATAATAGCATTGCTTTCCTCTTTTACTGGAGGATCAGTTTGTGTCTCCATTTCAACTACCAAAGGTTTAGGTTTTTCAGTTGTAGCTAGTGGCACTGTCTCTGAATGTACCTGTGAATGAACCTGTTGTTCTTCCTATTTCTTTTTTCTCTCTACTGATGGTTTCTTTGATGGTGCCTCTGATTATTTTACAGTAGTATCCACTGTCAATTTTTCTACTTGTGACTCTGTATTTTCTACCAGTTTCTCTGTGCTTTCCCCTAAAATGTTTTCAATTGGTTGCTCAATACCAATGCTATCAGTTTTTCTTGTATCTATTGACTATTCAGTTTGTTGTTCACTCCTAATTTCAATGTCTCCAACCGTATCTTCAATATTTGTCTCAGCTGTTGTGTCTTCTATAGGTGGCTTAGTTGCCACATCTCTTTTCTCACTTGTTTCCTTATCAACTACAATGTTGACTTCCTGTGTGTCGATATTCATTGTGTACAACACTTTAGAATCAAGATTTGTGTCCTCATGTGTTGTCTCCATACTCTCTATTTCTAGTTGATTTTCAGTAGTGTCTACTGGTGGAGTATCTAAAGGCGATGGGGGTAAGTTGTTTGTTATCTTTATATTGGGAGGTCCACCAACCTTTCCTTTACCTTTGTCCCTATCCTTTTGATATACCTTGAAGGTTTTAGGTTTTGAGACTCTTCCTATTTTTCTTTTTCTACTAGGAATATATCCCATGCATCTTCTATTTTCTTTATTATCTGATTTACTCTCCCTGCTATTAGTGCTACATGTCGGTGAGCAGTTGAGAATATGACCAATTAGCCTCAGAGATCAATTGATCTATCTCATCAGGTGAGTTAACAGGATGTACAACAAGTAATTTTTCAATCTTTATTTTCTTATCAATCTCAATAATAGCTACTCTTATAGCTTCTAGTTTGTTGTATAGATCTGTTGGTATTTCATCAACAACTTGCATCAAAAATTTCTTGAAAATATCTAAGTGTAATTTTACACTATTCTCTACTTTCTCCTTGTCATTAGCGGATAATGTGTTATACAATTTGCTGATATTCTTCAACTTGCCATCCTTAGTAATTTCATCCAATAATTTATCAATAAGAGCTATAGTTTGTTTTGACTTCTTCTTAGGAGTCAACTTCTTTTTCTTTGGAGTTAATTTCTTTGTTGGGGGCCTTACTGCCTATTGCTTCTACCTTTTTGGTGTAGGAGAAGGTGTCGGTGAAGGTTTTCTCTTCCTCTCAACTCTCTTGAATACAGTAGGTATGTCACTTTCTGAGGAAGTTCCTATCAGTGAAAGGTGTGTTTCCAGTTATATTGCTTCTAATTCACCTTTCGTTATACTGGTTTGTTTTAGCACATCTTTTTTAATAGCTTTTGCCTATTGGGTTCCTTTTCTGATAGTTGCCTCAACCTTTTTAACTCTTTTCTTTGAATGAATTTGACTTTCTATAGTTTCAACATTGCCAAATACTTCTTCTTCAGGTTCCTTAGGAGCTTCTAGGAGGGCTTTTGCATAGGTTTCTATTATGTTGTCATCAGTCTCATACCCCATTTCAGTGACCCAAATGGTTCTAGGAATGACTGCCTCCATCCAAATTTCATCTTTCTTTATTACAAAACAAACTTCCTTTTGGTACTTATCCAAAATAGCTTGTGATAACCTTACTCTTTTTTTCATTCAATCTTTCAATGCTTGAAAATACTCATTTCAGTTCTTTTCCATGTTCTCTCCCATGGTGTTCAGCAATACTGATAGTTGTTTTCCTACCGGTATATCATATCCAAAATCTTTGGTGCCAATACTAGGTACTTGTTTGGTCATATATAGCACCAGACAAACAAGTAGGTTTCCAAATCCAAATGTTCCTTTCTTGTCTTTCTTTATTTTTCCTAAATTATCAATCAGTTTATCTTTAAGCCATTCAAATATGTCTATCCTTGCATTATTATTTACCATATCATAGGCACTTTTAATGCATAGGCTAGAAACTAAGTTTAACCTATTTGCATGTGTAGTCTTGTAACCTAAGATCATACTGATAAATTTGACATTGATATACATCATTTACCCTTAGTGATCTCTTGTCAGATGTTGTACCGGTTAGTTTTGTCAAGTCTATTGCCAGTGGAGGGTAACCCTATCACAACCTTTACTGCTTCTTTGGTAATCTTGTGAATAGAGTCCAACCAAAAGAATTCACCATGAACCCTTCTTAGCACAATTTTTACGATATCCTTGGGGAAATCTGGGATACTAAGAATTTTTGTAAAACCTAGGGTTTCTATTATCTTGTGTTCAGTTTTGACATTTCCAGATTCATCACAAATTATAGATTTATACATATTCTTAATTTCCTCATCACCTAGTTCATCAATATGACAGTGTATATACAATCTAGGGTCTTTATCATATACTACCCCTTTAGGTATTTGAGAAAATTCTCCTAAGCTATCATCTCTCTTTGCAGTTTTGGGAACTAGCTAGAATATGGGTCTATTGCGTTTAATAACTTCAACAACAGTAGGTTTTGCAATAAATTTAGGAGTAGATGAGGATGCCATAGCTATAAATATCTTAATCTTCATTAGGGATGAAGGATTTGATAGATTGCTTTGCTTCTTTGCTTGGAATGCCTTTGCTCGATATTTTCACACTCTTGAAGATTTGAGTGCTTGGTGAAATGAAAATGGAGCCAAAATACTTGTTTTATAATGTTATTTTCTTCACCTACCATATTTAATGTTTTCCAGTTAAATCACAACTTAACTTATTTGCCGGTAAAGAAGTAATCTCAACTTCTTCTCATCAATCAAGGGAATAATAGCATGTTTTACATTCAGTTGCTAAACCCTCAAAAGGATTTTCCTTCAATTAGATGAAGAATCTCCTACTGGTGGAGTGTTACTCTATTCTGCCAATGGAGGAGTATTCCCATTAACATTCTATTTTGATTTTCTGATCCATTATTTTGAGAATTCTTGCTTTACCTCTTCAACCTTTTCTTTACCTTTCAAACTAGGACCTTTGTTATTTGTCGGTGAGGAGTTGCTTCTACAAAATTTAGCAATGTGTCCAATCTTATTATAGGCATAACAAGTCTCATTGTTTTTCTGAATTGCTTTTCCATATCCTATGCTAGTTTGTGTTCTACATTGATTAGATAAGTGTCCAAATCTTCCACAAACATAACATCTTACATTCATTTTGCTATTTTCTAAATTATGACCAACTTTTTTGCATTTAGAACACTGACTGGTGGGTGTATTAGTGTTCTGATAATTTCTAGATCTACATTGATTTGCTCTATGACCATACTTGTTACAATTAAAGCATTTTGCATTAAATTTATAAGCAATTTGTTGTCTTACCGGTTTGCTATGATCATGTGTGTTTTTAGTACTGAAGCTTTCACCAGCTTCAAAGCCAAGGCCATTAGTGTCACCATTAGGTTTATGATTCTTCAGCATGTCACCAAGTTCTTCTGAGCTTTTCTTGAATTTTTCCTTGAGCTGATTTGCAGTAGCCAGTTCTCTTTCCAAGATTTATTTCTGTCTCATAAGTTCATTTGAGTCATTTTGTGTGTGCATCAAATCTGTCTTCAACATATCATTTTCATAACTAAGTCTTGTGTTTTCATTTGCAACATCATTTAGTCTTCTAGTCAGAGCTTCTTCATTTTTCTTCCAATCTTCAATTTATTTGCAAAATCTCATAGTCACATCCTGCATCTCATTATGTGTTGTACTTATCTCTTGTCTTAGTTTTTTTACCATATCATTAAGAGTTTCCTTTTCATCTCCTTCTTTTTGCATCTTCTCACAAAGTTCTCTTCTTTTATTTCTTTCTATAGTGTAATTCTCTTGAAGTGCTTGAATAATATCCTGAGCAGCTTTTAGATCATCTTCAAGTTTGATATTCTTCAATTTTTCTATATCATAGTCTCAAAGAGTTGTTTCCAATTGTTTCTTCAAGTTATCCATCTCTACTGATTGCAAGATCTTTCTCAAGCTGTTATGCTTCTGAAAATAGAGAGCTTGGCTCTGATACCAATTGTTAGGATTCCCAAAGATACTAAGAGGGGGGGGGTGAATGAGTATCTAACCGGTTATAGAATGTACTTGATTTAAAACATGTAAAACATATCAATATTGTATACTGGTAGACCAAAAAAAATGCAGTAAACAAAGACAACAAGAACCACATGAAAACCACACCATAACACAGTAGTTCAACGAGGAAACCTGGTGTGGGAAAAACCTCGGTGGGATTTGTGACCCACAATATTTGCTTACTGGCCAATAAGTGAATATTACTCTTACAATAGGGGCATGCACATGCAGGAAGGCCAAGTGCCTAGAGCTCACTGCTCAAATACAAAATAAGAAGTCACACTGACTTAAAAAATGGATTATACAAATCCAATGTCTTGTACTACTTCAAAATAGCATCTGCTATGCTAGATCTAGTACCGGTTTTATCTCTACTGCATACTGTAGACGTATAAAAATGACCATATTCCTAAAATGAATATTTTATGTTCATTTCTCTATTTAATTAAATCCAATTTAATTAAATTACCCACATTCCTCTATTTAATTAAGTAAATTACTCAATTAAATTCACTATACCATTTAATAGGATAAAATCATTTTATTCAATTAAAGTCCCTATCCACTTTTTAATTAAATTCAAACTTAATTAAAATAGTTATCCTAAATTAAATAAATCTAATTTATTTAATTACAACCAAATTCAATTAAATTCAATTAAAACCTATTTTCCCTCACCCACTTGCAAAATCCTACACCTTCCACTTGCATCCTAACCCTCTTTCTAACCTCTTCTAGATTCTTCCAATCCTGATTAATTAACTCAAACCCATCCATTATCGCTTTTCCCTAAATTTGAAGAGGTCTCTTCTCAAATTTGGATTAAAGTCTTCAAAAAGCATTAAAGCCTTTATCCATTCAACAAGCTAACTTGTTGAATACCCCCAAATTTAGAAGGACTCTAACAAATTTGTCCCAAAAGTCTTCGTAACCATTAATGGTTAACTCAACCCTCTTACATGGTTAAAGAATTTCCATAAACTCAACCTCCAGGGGTCTCATCAAGCATTTATTGCTTTGACCATGGTTATCCTTAAACCTTTGCACAAGAATTTATCCTTTGGGTAAAAGCTTTATCCAATGGATAACCCTATCTTAACCTTAACCCTTAACCCCTAGGGTAACCATGAGGTCTTCTCAAGCATTTAATGCTTCTTACATCTCCTCTCAGCCAACCTTATGTTGACAATTGTCACCATTTCATTGGTGCCAATAGCAAACATGGATTCCCAACATTCAAACTCAACCCTTGATTAAATCTTTCAATCCTGGCCATCCATTGCCCTATTTTTGCTATAAATAGAGCTCTCATTCCTCCATTTTTCAGATCATCCAAGTCTTTAGCATCACACTTATACTCAAATCCATTCAATCTTTCATATTTCATATATGCTCATCATTTAGCCTCTCTTTTAAATAGGAATTAATCTAAATATGCATATTTAGAGTATGTTCCTTATCATTTAGCTTAAATCATAAACTAATATAGTATGCTAGGATAGTCTTGTTTACTAACCTTGTCATCTCATAGCTAGTTTATTGTATTTTTAGCATCATGCATAGCTTAGGATGCATCTCATCTTAAAATCAACAAAAGCATCCCTTGTTCTTGCATTTGTCAACCCTAAACCATTTTCCTCAGTGATCTGAGAGAAAAAACATTGGTTTGAGGGACCGTGTAAGATAGAGAACCAT
This sequence comes from Cryptomeria japonica, assembly GCF_030272615.1. Taxonomy (NCBI): domain Eukaryota; kingdom Viridiplantae; phylum Streptophyta; class Pinopsida; order Cupressales; family Cupressaceae; genus Cryptomeria; species Cryptomeria japonica. The sequence goes on along the minus strand of NC_081411.1, from coordinate 707,258,129 downwards.
GGAGCCAACCTTGGGAAGCTAAGCCATACTTCATGACTCCATAGCTTGCACCAAGAAGTCCTATGAGTGTGTGAGCAAAGCCTCTTTGATCTTTGTTTTCCACATACTGAGTTCTATCGACCCACTTTTCCTGCATACATTTCTGGCACCCATCGTGGGGCCTAACCCCATATATCAAATTGGTTTTTGAATTTAACCACGTTTGCAAGTCCGCAGGAAACAAGAATCAGCGTGTGGGAAACATTCCCTAACACATCTGGTTAACAGTCTAGTGCATCTCGCTTACTATTCAGCGTGTTGGGTCCATCTTGTAGCGCGTCTAGTCTTTACTATAGCGCATTATCCTACTAACATTTTTTTGTAGGTCTCGGCATGGGAGAAATACTAGAATAGCGCATCTGAAACTTTCTGTAGTGTATCTATGCTAAACCTTAGCGCATCCATGGCACATATTAGCGCATAGAAACCATCTTTTAATGCACCTGATCTTCCTTTTACCGCATATCCCTCTCTATTATTTCAGTGCATAGGAGTATTGTTTTAGCGCATTCGGGCCACATAATAGCACATAGGTACTTTTTCTTAGTGCATAGACATCATTTCTTAGTGCATCTGTGCAATACTTTAGCGCATAGATCTAACCGAGGCAAAAATTTGTAGTAGAGTCAAGAATTAGGCTTGGGGAAGGACAAATATATGGAATATAACATTTAAGTATAAGTGACATTTCCTCTTCTCTTTTCTCTTTCTTATACTTTAAGTTATATTCCATATATATTGTCAGGATGTTTGAGAGGGGTTTCGGACCTCTAGGATTTGTAATACAAAATCTAATTTTTGGAAGATCCTCCAAATTTCAGACAGTCAAATTTTAGGGCATTTCAGGATCAGGATTGTAAAATTTGTAACCAAGATCATAATTTAGGCTTGTGTAAGCCCACACTAACATTTGATCACTGACAATGTGCAGGTTCTAATCTTTTTTGTGTAGGGGAAGGAGTTAGTTTAAAGGCTTCAAGTTTCTTTTTTTGCTTTCTTTCAACAAAAGTTGGTTAAAAAGATATCACTCTCCTTTTTGCAAAAGTTAAAATAAACCTCATCATTTCATTTGGATGCATAAAATAAACTTCATGCCTTCCTTTTTGGTCTTTTAAAAGAAAAATCATCTTTCTCTATTGCATGGTAAAAAGAACAACAAAGCAAACCTTTCATTCCTACAAGTTAGGAAAAACACTTCATTTTGGAAGCTCTAAAAAGAACAAGCAAATTTACTTTTAGCAAGGTTAAAACAAACTTCACCTTCCTTTGGTGCCTAAAAGGATCAATCTCAATTCATTGCAAAAGGAAAAAGAACCTCATCTTCATTTTATGCAAAGCAAAGAGGGAAAACTTTCCCCTATCGACTTTAATTTTGTTGACCAACATCACGATTTACTTTGTTAACCATGTTTATTTTTCAAAGGTTTTTGGAAATACACACTTTGCTATGAAGGGTTAAAAGGAACACCATGCTTTTTGGAGCAACATCTCCAAGTAGAAGTTAGCAAATCATTGTCTTGAAGGCTAAAAAGAATCTTGTTTACCTTGTCTCAAAAGTGGAAGGTATATGCTCTCCCCTTAATTGGGTGATAAAAAATCCAAACCACTCTTATGCTTTCAGTATTTCAAGCAATAAAACCTTTAGCAGGTCTGCCTTCCCGAGGGGTTGAAAAACTCTTAAAGCCATTCTTTGGCCGATGTGAAGGGAACAACCTAAGTGGGGAACAACTTTGACGCCAAGTGTTCCAACCCACTATAATCAAAAGTAGAAGGTGACGAAAGTCCCTTTCAATGGTTGTGCACAATGATTAGCCTTCCCCGAGTATCTTTACGATACATAAAACCTTTGTTCTAAAGGTTGGGAAGCCTCCTAAGGGAGTTTATCATTGACGGCCGAACAGGAAGCCTGATTAAGAACCTTAGCATTAGAAACTTTGAACTGAGTCAGTCACCAAACATTGACAATATCATAGTGTAAGGGTGGGGAAGAATCCACCCCCAAGATTACTCACCATATATCTCTCAAGATAACTACTCAATTGTGAAGCAATTCACTTTGAGTTAATTTCTGGCAAAAGGCAAAAAAGTAGGTACCCCCTAGGGGGTGACAAGGCTGTTTGAGCTGACAGAATATCGAGACTAGTGGGCTATGATATTGTCAATGACCTTTGAATAAAGAGTCTATCTGATGTGTCTTTTGTTGTAAATCAAACCAGTGATAACATCAGGGATTTGAGCACATCCTCAAAAGAATATACACTCAATGTTTAGCATTAGGATGATCATTGTCTTCATGTGTGCTATGTATTCTTGTCACAAATGTTAAAATATCTTGCAAACTATCCAACAATCAAGCTCATAAGTCAGTTCAAACAAAGGAAAAATCATAAAGTGGAGAAGATTTCTAAATCCAACAAAACATCTTTTGAGATGGTTATCAACATTTCAACTATCTTTAGGAAAGAGTCTCATCCAACAAGATTAGGGGAATATTAAACCAAGTAATCAAGATTTTATCTATTCGACTTAGTAAGCTTGAGTATCTAAAAACAAAATTATCCATCAAAATCACAAGTGTTAAAAATTCCAAAAATCGCAGAAAAACAACCAAGTCAAAATATATTAGGGTAGTTTAGCACATGAGAGTAACTTCTTAGTGTGTGGGGACCATCTTTTAGAGCATTAGACCTTCACCTTAGCGTATTAAGTCTTAACATTAGTGCTTCATAGAAATCCAATTCTAGCAATTTCAAGTAGCGCATTTTGAAAACAGTTTAGCATGTGGAAGCCAAACTTTAGCGCGTAGGGTTTAATAGTTAGTGCATTGGAGGCCCATATTGGAGCATGACCTTTTTGAACCAAGGAAAAAGAAAAATAAACTAGTTAGCGCGTATCAGGGGGTAGTGTAGCACATGGAGTCTTTTCTCTAGCGCATTGAGAATTGTTTTTAGTGCATCTAGTCTCTGTCTTAGCGCATGGTCAAAACTTAGAAAACTAGAGAGCAAAACAAGCCTTTCTAGAAAAAGATTTCAAACTTCTTGAGTATCCTTTTAGGTCCAATATCAAACGTGATCACAAGAAATCAAATCAAAACACCAGAGAAATCATTTCCAAATCAAACAAGTCAGTCTTAGAACAAAAGTTCTCAAATCCAAAACTAGCTAAAGATAAGACTTTATCCTCTCAAAATCAGGTATTATCATCACCTTGATCAAAAGGTCCATCATCTAAAGGATTCTATCAAACAACATACCAAGTTTAAACCTTAAGTTGTCAAATCAAGTTTCCATATCAAGAGACTTTATCCATATCATTTTACACACTTTGTCATGAGGGGGCATCTAAACCTTCATTTGATAAAAGTAGACTTAAGTTTCCAAATGAAGTATCTCAATCCAAATATTGAAGGAAACCATTGATCATTCGTGTATGACCACTCCTCATATTTTGAGATGAGCAAGTCTTCATCACAAAACTAAGTTAAAGAAGAGACAACCTAGTCCTAAGACCCTTATCAACAGGAGTAAATTTCTCTAAATCAACCTATCAAAAACATCAACTTTGATCATTCATATGACCATTCATTATCAAACCCAAAAAAAAAAGGAAACTCAATCAAAGGAAATGAGTCCTAACATAAATCAAGATCACAATATCATGACTTCCCAATCTGATCCCATCTTCGATCAAGATCCCACTTGTCAAGAATCTTATGATGATCCCCTAATCTTTTGGTATTTCATCCACGATGACCTCCTATCATCTCAAGAGCAGAGTCCCATTCAACATCCATCTCTTAAGAAAAATCATGATATTCCTTCCATATCCTCCACTATTCTAATTCAAAATCAAGAAAAAATCACAAACTCAAATGATCCTACTCCAAGTCAAGATCAAGATCAAGGAATCTCTTCATCCTCCAAATCTATCTTAGGTCCTTTCATTCCAAAGTCAATCTCTTCATCCTCCAAATCTATCTTAGGTCCTTTCATTCCAAAGTTAATCTCTTCATCCTCCAAATATATCTTAGGTCCTTTCATTCCACAATCAAACTCTTCATCCCTTCCATCCATCTTGGGTCCTTACCTCCCTCCATCACTAATCCATCACCTCAAATGATCCATAAGAAAGATCAACAAAGGAACAAATCTTCAAACTTCTTTCAACCTATTGGGAGTATTTAAAACTGAGTCAAGTTTATAGGCCTATTTCAAAAAATTTCTCTGTATGTCAGAAAGGCACCCAAATAAGTCAGTTTGAATGGCCTAGTTAACAAAGGGGTAAAATGGAGCTGGTTGATTTTCAGAGGGTAAGGCTCAGGATTCATGTCCCACACCTTTCATTTGGCCTATTCAGTGATGTGAAACTTTCAGAATTCAATTTGGATAAGTTTACGAGGTACCCATTTTGAGGGGTGAGCTGGAAGTGCATTTTAGGCACAAATGCAGATTTTATGGAGTAGCCCTCTTTGAGCGATTACATCTTTTGCCCTGTTGATCGTCATGAAAAAATTAAAAATGGATTCAATTGTATGCATTAATTTGATTCACCCTACAAAATTTCAGGTCTTGACAAATCCATTTGCCCATTTTTCAAAACCGAATCTGTTTACGGTTTGTGTTTTGGCAAGTCCCTGTTTCGACAGCTAGTCGGAGCCCTGTTTTGCACAATTGTAAAACTTGCCTCAGTAAGAATCATGCCAAAGTGTTTCTTCCAGGTTGATGTCAGTATAAATGGTGAGCTACGTTTCAAATTTCAAGTCCTTATGAATCCGTTTGCTCAGTTTTCAAAGCTCAATCCGTTTGTAGTTTGTGATGTTTGTACAAGTGTAAAAATGTCCCGGTGAGCGTCATGTCAGAATGTTTGTTCCAGGATAATGTTGGTATAAATGGTGAGCTACATTTCAAATTTCAATCTTTAATCAATCCGTTTGATCAGTTTTCAAAAGGACTCATTTCACCATCAAATTCAGTTATCCGCACTTCCAGTGTTAGATCAATTAATGTAGCCGTTTTGGTGTGCACGCCGTTTGCATCCTGTCAGTCAGGTGATAAAAATGAGAATTCAAAGATTTAATATGTACTTAAAGGTACATATGTTTCGAATTTGAGAGCCTACGGAGGTCGTTTGATATTTTTGAGAAAGACATCATCTGTTGCCAGAACATTGACTTCATCAGGTCCGCAGTGTCGACAAAGCCAGTTGGCCGTTTTCGGAAATTAATATCTCTTCTCTCGGGACTCGTCTTGAGAAACCATTTGGTAGAAGTCATCCTTGTATATCAAGGTACATTCCTGTCAGATGGCGAGCTCCAGAAAGGTGTTTTGACAGGTTTGAAAATTACGTCTTCGCGATTAAATGTGAAAATTGTGGCGTAATTGCCTGAAAGATGTAAAATGCAATTTTATGATCCGAAAATGGTGTCGATCAATTCCAGAGGTGTGTTTGAGGTTCCTGAAGCATTCCAAACGTTAGTTGCATGAAAATGAAATTTTTTTTAGTCGGACCCACTTTGGGGCCCGACCTGGCTCTTGCCTGTGCATTGTTATTTTATTGGCGACTTTGTTCACTGAGAGATTTTTAGAATATTTAAATGTGGATTGTGATGCAATTGGCATGTGAGTGCAAAGTAAATGGGATGTGTTTTGAGAAGTTTTTTTTTTGAAACATTCAGCCAAATGTGTTTTGGCGACTGGTGTAGTGTTTAAAAGAGGAAATGAACTCCCAGCAAGTGCATATTGGCAGCCAATGTTCTTCTTGGTGGAGTGGTGAGTGAAGAAGCAGTTAAGAAATTCAAAGCAAATGCACAGACAGTGTTGAAACCAAGTGTGTGTGCTTTGAAGGGGTTACAAGAGATAATGATGTTGAGCAACATATAAGCCAAAATGAAGATCAATAGGTTTTCAACTTGGTAATGTGCTAGAGCTTCAAATTTTTCAATCTAATTTGCTGGAAGAAGATCTTTGTGCAAATCAATGATGTGATCTGGCATAGTTGTCATTGCAATGGGAAATAAAAGCTTTCAAGAAAAGTGCAAGCAGCATTCAAATGTTTCAAGCAAATAAAACCCCAACATTCTCCCCCACGTGACTGGTGAAAGAGGGAATTTAAAAATCAAATGGAAACTTTTGCAGTCTCCCCTCCCTCACCTGGTGTTTGGGAAGCAAAAAAAAAACCCAGCAGCAAATTAAACTTTAAACAAATGTCCAGCAACTAGATGTATAACGTGGGAAAGATGTTGAAGTTCCAGCCAAATACATTGGCAACTCCTCCCTGTTTATGGCACGTGGTAGCTGGAGAAAGGCATTTGTAATGCAAAGTTCTGGTTGCAGCAGCAATATCCTCCATTATGTGCTTTCCCTCTGGTTGCACCAGCAACAATGGTAGAAACCATCAGTAAATGCATCATGGCTGGTGTAAAGCCATCTTCCCAAAATCCATGTGATGGGTGAGTTGTTGAAGCAAAATGTAATTTTGAAGAAGTTTACACAACAAATGAAATCAGTTCCTCCCTGCTGGACATGATTGTTGGAGGGCATTGAAATGTTATTTTTTTTTTAAATAAAGGCAATTGGCTGGTATGAAGCCATTCCCCCCTTCCTACCATGGTGAAACAAACAATGTGCAGCAGGCTTCGCGTGGTATGAGGAAGAGGCAAACATAAAAACTTGCAAGAAAGGGAAAAACGTCATTGAAAACCAAGAAAACCTTCAAAATGCAGTCCCAGGCTTAATGTTTTAATCCCACATTGGCTGGGAAGTGGGATATTTTAATGTTTATATGCTAATTCACACAATACCAATATGTCTAAGCCATAAAGGCTTTTGACGAATGGTGCCTATGGGCGCCCAAGGCGGGCCCATGTGCGAGCATGCTTCTCGACGCGATGGAAGAGTTCATTGGATGAAGACCAAGTGGACCCCACGCAGGCACGCTTCTTGAGGCAAATAGGCAAAATTTTGCAGATGAAGGCCGGGTTAACGAGTGAGCAAGTCCGAGAGAGATCAACGGTGCACGCTATTTCGCGAAGGGAAGATGCACGTCGTTTAAACCCCACAAAATAGCGAAAGTGAACGAGAGTCATCCACGTGTCGTGATAGGTGGCAGTCCAGCAGGCGGGTCCCAGTGAGGTAGCACACAATTGGCGCACAGGTGGCAGTCCAGTGGCGATGACGTGGCAGTGACGAAGCAGATGACGTGGCGATGATGAGGTGTCATCCCAGGTGGCATCCGGTCAACCCCATCGACCAATCAGAGGCCACCACATGGCAAGGCGTCAGAGCACAAATGGAGGCAAAAATCAAATTTAAAATGATTAAATGATATAGTTTAAACTATAGAGAAATTCAAAAAATTTAAATGATGGGTCCATGTTGAGGATTAATTCGCCCAAGGTTCAATTTTTTGCCAAATTATAAAGTGTTATATGTTTTCGGAAAGCTCTCAGAGTGAGGAATCTGATTATGAGGTTAATTTTGACAAATGTGGAATATTTTGAAAGCAGTTTCCACGGGAACGAAATTCAGTTAGAGGGGAGACACTTGGCAATTCAGTTGCAGATTTGATTTTCTTCTCTCCTCTTTTTATTCCGAATTCTTCTCAGTTGTAAGGGTTCCAGAAATTTGGAGAATGGCTCCATTTTTTCATGGATTCCAATTTTGAATATTCTTCCAGATTGTACGGAGAAGGGTTATCCTTTTAGTAATGGAGTTCGATTATTTGCTATAGGTGTTCTTAGCTGCAAGTTCTTGTGTATGTAAGGCATGCACAAATTCACACAGAAGTTGTCTCTGGATTTGTATTTTCATTATATTTAGATCAGATCCTCAAGGAGGATGAGATTTGTTATCTCAAGGAGGTAATTGTGATTGTTTGCAGGGATTCTTCAAGGAAGAATTTAAATTCTGTAATAAATCATGAATAATGGAATACAGTGTCTGGATTTGATATTTTCTGTGAGTGAGCTGAGTAATGCATTTATGCAAGGCATTAAATGCATGAATATTTAATAATGAAGATGGATTTGCAGTATAAGGTTTCATTTATAGTTTGATGTGTGACTTTGTTGCCCTTGGATAAGGCACTGATCTTACAAGTTTGGGGATGTCTTTCAGATCAAACAATTTAAAAGATAAATCTATTTCCCTTTATGTTTAGGGGTGTGTTCTTCTCATTCCAAGCTTTGTTTTCATTTATGATTTATATAGATCTAGCCAATCTGTAGTGTGTTCCTAATTTGGTGAGCTTGTGGAATGGTTTGTCTGCTCATTGTTGATGTAGTCTTATGTTTGTGATTGTTGTATTCAATGCATCAAAAGGGTGTCCCCCCCTAGGTTTAGCAAAACCTGAAGTGCAGGAGGATCATTAGGGTCCTATGTTATGTTGTCCAAGCCCTGATGTGTTTTGTAGACTGAAATTGGCCATTTCATAGAAAGATTTGCAGGTGCTCTTGGGTTATCACTTTTGGTGAACAACAAAAATGGCGACTCTGCTGGGGACTAAATGAACTATCAGGAGCCTCTGGTTAAGAAAAAATTAATTCATATAAGGTTGAGATTATCCCATCCGAGTCACCACAACAAAAATGGCGACTCTGCTGGGGAAGTGTTGTAATAACCCCTGTTGAATCAAATCCCAGAGTTGTGCCATATCCATTTGAGGAAAGAGTCATAAAAGTATTATAAATCTGAAAGCATTTTCAGATCTATAGTTATGTGCCTGGTAGTGTTCTGTGCCAAGTGTGGAAAACTTGTTGTCCTTCTATCTTTGTGTGAGTTCAGATCTGTTCATGTTCTACAAATGATTTTATAAATTCTCAGAGCAGTGAGTGGCGACTTTGAAAGATCTCTACACCAGTGTTCATTGTGGTAAAAGTTTCAAAATATTTGGTGAACTTGCATCAAAGATTTGGCAGCTGCTTGGGGTTTTATGATTGTAGATCCCAATGAATCTATTGAAGATATTTTCCTCCATGAAGGAGGTGGCGACTCTGTACAAAGATCAGTGTATAATGTTAGAAGATCTCAGAGAGATCTTACCGAATATCAAAGCAGCAATAGCAGCAACAAATTTACTCCAGGTATTCCTCAAAGTATTAATAAGACAATTCATATTCCTTATAAGGTGAAAAGGTCACCATTGAAAGGAAAAGAAATTTACAATTTACATACTTCATTGAAATAAGTTTTTAGTCAGAGATATGATGAGAAGTGTGTATGATTCTAAAAAGTAGTGACTGCTTGTATTTTGAAAAGAATTCGTAAAACAGTGAGATGCATGGTTATGATAGTGGTTCAGTAGATGTTTTAAACCCGATGGATCTAGATGTAGTTCCTAGATCTCCAAATCCTCTGTCAAATCTAAAAGAGATTGATAAAGAGATTGTAGTATGTCTTCAAAAGATTCGACAGAAATTCATCTGGTTTTTAAGAAAGAAAATAGGGAAAAGAAAAGAGGAAGAGTCATCATGTATTTTTATAAAAGATTCATAGCTACATTAAATGAGTTTCCAGTTGATGCTAGACCTCATGAGTTTGTTTTGATTGAATTATTTTTAGAGCTTGATGAGCCTGACTCAATTAATTGGTCTACTACCTTAAGAGAAGAGAGTGTTGCATGTATTAAAGAATGGATAGATAAGATTGAAGCAATTAAATTTGAAAATGTACACAAGATTGAGGACAGCGAGGGAGATGAATCCATGAGTGGATATGCCTCCTATGATGCTGAAGGTGATTCTTATTCTCAGCATGATAGTTTAGATGTGTATTCAGAGCAAAAAGAAATTTATGAGAAAATAAGTAATTGTTCGAGTATTCATGAGCTCGTTGAGGTTTCAAATTTTAATGATATGGGTCACCTTGTTGTTAAGTTCAATCCACAAAATGTTTGCAACCCCAGTTATGAAACTATGTTGCAACATATAGCAACACTTTATGAGCAGCATGATAAAGGTTATGATGCAGATGTGAGTTGTTGTAATGATGAAACAAATGTGCATAGAGATATGAGCACTATTGATTTAATACCTTTATCAGATTGGGACAATGTTTACAGCTCAGAGGATGAAGCCAAGAAAAATGGAAATGAAGAAGGTTCACTAAGTAGTGAACAAATTTTAGAGCTCTTAGCTGCTGATTTTCAGAGGTATGCATCCAAAAATGTGCCCAATCTCTCATGCCCAACCAGTACTTGTTTAGATATTGATGATATTTTTGAGGGTGTGAAGTATGATACATATGCTATTGATTCTTTCCCTATTTTTGATTTGAGTGATGGACAAGATGAAGATGCATATACGCTTGATAGGTGTGATAATGTAGATTCATATGTTGATATGAACTCAGATTTTGGTATGCATTGTGTGGATCTTGCTATTAAAAAGAATGACAAATTTGAAGCAGTTTTCTCAGATTTACAAGTGGGAAATGAACCATTGACAAGTGAAAATCATGTATTTTCATGTGTGCAAATTGCTGATAGGAATTGTGATCAGCAAGACAAATTGCAGTCATGTTATGAGGAAGTTTTCCTCTCTAGTTTGCAAGCCATCATTGTGGAAGAGTGTTCATCATTTGCGAAAACTAGTAATATAGATGTTCCTGATGTTTTCAACTTTCAGAATGAGTTAGACTACTTTTCATTTCAGCTGGGAAAGAATGGTAAAGAGTATGGCACTCTTTTGTCACCTAGTGATCGGTCCTTTCAGCATGTGTTTGATTTTCAGAGATATCATGATTATGAACATGCTGGTGATTATGTTTTATGTGATTAGTTGATTAGAAGTGGAAGTGTTTTTGATCAGGCAGATTGGAATGACGATCCCAACTTACCTCTGGTTTGTGGAAAAGAGAATCATGTTTTTGACAGAGGTAGGAAGTGATTTCAATTTTGATGGCCCAAGGCCATTTATAAGTTGTATATTTTGTACAGTCGCTTTGCTTTCAGTTGTGTGGTTTTCAATAAAGTGCCCTGCTCTTTGGGTAGAATAAGGAAGCCCTGTTTTGAGAAGAGAAGAATTGAGAGAAGAATGACCCGTCTTTTGTGTGGTCTGCATAACCAAATATATCTAGATTCTTGTGTTGATCTTGCAATCAACCATCCCCAGTTAGAGCCACTGTTGGGAGTATTTAAAACTGAGTCAAGTTTATAGGCCTATTTCAAAATTTTGCTCTATATGTCAGAAAGGCACCCAAATAAGTCAGTTTGAATGGCCTAGTTAGCAAAGGGGTAAAATGGAGCTGGTTGATTTTCAGAGGGTAAGGCTCAGGATTCATGTCCCACACCTTTCATTTGGCCTATTCAGTGATGTGCAACTTTCAGAATTCAATTTGGATAAGTTTACGAGGTACCCATTTTGAGGGGTGAGCTGGAAGTGCATTTTAGGCACAAATGCAGATTTTATGGAGTAGCCTTCTTTGAGTGATTACATCTTTTTCCCTGTTGATCGTCATGAAAAAATTCAAAATGGATTCAATTGTATGTATTAATGTGAGTCACCCTACAAAATTTCAGGTCTTGACGAATCCATTTTCCCATTTTTCAAAACCGAATCCATTTGCGGTTTGTGTGTTTTGGCAAGTCCCTGTTTCGACAGCTAGTCGAAGCCCTGTTTTGCACAATTGTAAAACTTGCCTCAGTAAGAATCATGCCAAAGTGTTTCTTCCAGGTTGATGTCAGTATAAATGGTGAGCTACTTTTCAAATTTCAAGTCCTTATGAATCCATTTGCTCAGTTTTCAAAGCTCAATCTGTTTGTAGTTTGTGATGTTTGTACAAGTGTAAAAATGTCCCGGTGAGTGTCATGTCAGAATGTTTGTTCCGGGATAATGTTGGTATAAATGGTGAGCTACGTTTCAAATTTCAAGCTTTTATCAATCCGTTTGATAGGTTTTCAAAAGGACTCATTTTGCCATCAAATTCAGTTATCTGCACTTCCAGTGTTGGATCAATTAATGTAGCTGTTTTGGTGAGCATGCCGTTTGCATCCTGTCAGTCAGGTGATCAAACTGAGAATTCAAAGATTTAATATGTACTTAAAGGTACCTATGTTCTGAATTTGAGAGCCTACGGAGGTCGTTTGATATTTTTGAGAAAGGCATCATGTGTTGCTAGAACGTTGACTTCATCAGGGCCGCAGTGTCGACAAAGCCAGTTGGCCGTTTTCAGAAATTAATATCTCTTCGCTCGGGACTTGTCTTGAGAAACCGTTTGGTAGAAGTCATCCTTGTATATCAAGGTACATGCCTGTCAGATGGCGAGCTCCAGAAAGGTGTTTTGACAAGTTTGAAAATTACGTCTTCGCGATTAAATGCGAAAATTGTGGCGTAATTGCTTGAAAGATGTAAAATGCAATTTTATGATTCGAAAATGGTGTCAATTGATTCCAGAGGTGTGTTTGAGGTTCCTGAAGCATTCCAAAGGTCAGTTGCATGAAAACAAATTTTTTTTTAGTTGGACCCACTTTGGGGCCCGACCTGGCTCTTGCTTGTGTATTGTTATTTTATTGGCGACTTTGTTCACTGAGAGATTTTTAGAATATTTAAATGTGGATTGTGATGCAATTGGCATGTGAGTGCAAAGTAAATGGGATGTGTTTTGAGAAGGTTTTTTTTTTGAAACATTCAGCCAAATGTGTTTTGGCGACTGGTGTAGTGTTTAAAAGAGGAAATGAACTCCCAACAAGTGCATATTGGCAGCCAATGTTCTTCTTGGTGGAGAGGTGAGTGAAGAAGCAATTAAGAAATTCAAAGAAAATGCACAGACAGTGTTGAAACCAAGTGTGTGTGCTTCGAAGGGGTTACAAGAGATAATGATGTTGAACAACATATAAGCCAAAATGAAGATCAATAGGTTTTCAACTTGGTAATGTGCTAGAGCTTCAAAATTTTCAATCTAATTTGCTGGAAGAAGATCTTTGTGCAAATCAATGATGTGATCTAGCATAGTTGTCATTGCAATGGGAAATAAAAGCTTTCAAGCAAAGTGCAAGCAGCATTCAAATGTTTCAAGCAAATAAAACCCCAACATTCTCCCCCACGTGACTGGTGAAAGAGGGAATTTAAAAATCAAATGGAAACTTCTGCAGTCTCCCCTCCCTCACCTGGTGTTTAGGAAGCAAAAAAAAAACCCAGCAGCAAATTAAACTTTAAACAAATGTCCAGCAACCAGATGTATAACGTGGGAAAGATGTTGAAGTTCCAGCCAAATACATTGGCAACTCCTCCCTGTTTATGGCACGTGGTAGCTGGAGAAAGGCATTTGTAATGCAAAGTTCTGGTTGTAGCAGCAATATCCTCCATTATGTGCTTTCCCTCTAGTTGCACCAGCAACAATGGTAGAAACCATCAGTAAATGCATCATGGCTGGTGTAAAGCCATCTTCCCAAAATCCATGTGATGGGTGAGTTGTTGAAGCAAAATGTAATTTTGAAGAAGTTTACACAACAAATGAAATCAGTTCCTCCCTGCTGGACATGATTGTTGGAGGGCATTGAAATGTTATTTTTTTTTTAAATAAAGGCAATTGGCTGGTATGAAGCCATTCCCCCCTTCCTACCATGGTGAAACAAACAATGTGCAGCAGGCTTCGTGTGGTATGAGGAAGAGGCAAACATAAAAACTTGCAAGAAAGGGAAAAACGCCATTGAAAACCAAGAAAACCTTCAAAATGCAGTCCCAGGCTTAATGTTTTAATCCCACATTGGCTGGGAAGTGGGATATTTTAATGTTTATATGCTAATTCACACAATACCAATATGTCTAAGCCATAAAGGCTTTTGACGGATGGTGTCTATGGGCGCCCAAGGCGGGCCCATGTGCGAGCACGCTTCCTGAGGCGATGGAGGAGTTGACTGGACAAAGACCAAGTGGACCCCACGCAGGAACGCTTCTCGAGGCAAACAGGCAAAATTTTGCAGACGAAGGTCGGGTTAACGAGTGAGCAAATCCGAGAGAGATCAACGGTGCGTGCTATTTCGCGAAGGGAACATGCACGTCGTTTAAACCCCGCGAAATAGAGAAAGTGAACGAGAGCCATCCACGTGTTGTGATAGGTGGCAGTCTAGCAGGCGGGTCCCGGTGAGGTGGCACACAGTTGGCGCACATGTGGCAGTCCAGTGGAGATGACGTGGTGGCCAAGTGGCAGTGACGAAGTAGATGACATGGCGATGATGAGGTGTCATCCCAGGTGGCGTCCGGTCAACCCCATCAACCAATTAGAGGCCGCCACGTGGCAAGGCATCAGAGCACAAATGGAGGTAAAAATCAAATTTAAAATGATTAAATGATATAGTTTAAACTATAGAGAAATTCGAAAAATTTAAATGATGGGTCCATGTTGAGGATTAATACGCCCAGGGCTCAATTTTTTGCCGAAGTATAAAGTGTTATATATTTTTGGAAAGCTCTCAGAGTGAGGAATCTGATTATGAGGTTAATTTTGACATATGTGGGATATTTTGAAAGCAGTTTCCATGGGAACAAGATTAAGTTAGAGGGGAGACACTTGGCAATTCAATTGCAGATTTGATTTTCTTCTTTCCTCTTTTTATTCTGAATTCTTCTCAGTTGTAAGGGTTCCAGAAATTTGGAGAATGGCTCCATTTTTTCATGGCTTCCAATTCTGAATATTCTTCCAGATTGTACAGAGAAGGGTTATCCTTTTAGTAATGGAGTTCGATTATTTGCTATAGGTGTTCTTAGCTGCAAGTTCTTGTGTATGTAAGGCATGCACAAATTCACATAGAAGTTGTCTCTGGATTTGTATTTTCATTATATTTAGATCAGATCCTCAAGGAGGATGAGATTTGTTATCTCAAGGAGGTAATTGTGATTGTTTGTAGGGATTCTTCAAGGAAGAATTTAAATTCTGTAATAAATCATGAATAATGGAATACAGTGTCTGGATTTGATATTTTCTGTGAGTGAGCTGAGTAATGCATTTATGCAAGGCATTAAATGCATGAATATTTAATAATGAAGATGGATTTGCAGTATAAGGTTTCATTTATAGTTTGATGTGTGACTTTGTTGCCCTTGGATAAGGCACTGATCTTACAAGTTTGGGGATGTCTTTCAGATCAAACAATTTAAAAGATAAATCTATTTCCCTTTATGTTTAGGGGTGTGTTCTTCTCATTCCAAGCTCTGTTTTCATTTATGATTTATACAGATCTAGCCAATCTGTAGTGTGTTCCTAATTTGGTGAGCTTGTGGAATGGTTTGTTTGCTCATTGTTGATGTAGTCTTATGTTTGTGATTGTTGTATTCAATACATCAAAAGGGTGTCCCCCCCTAGGTTTAGCAGAACCTGAAGTGCAGGAGGATCATTAGGGTCCTATGTTATGTTGTCCAAGCCCTGATGTGTTTTGTAGATTGAAATTGGCCATTTCATAGAAATATTTGCAGGTGCTCTTGGGTTATCACTTTTGGTGAACAACACAACCCTCTATCTAAATATCTTCCCAAATATATTCTTCCATCATTTCCTCTATCTATTTTGGGTCCTTATATCCCAAAATTTGATTTTCCTCTATCTCTTCATCACTTCTCAAGTTGTGTACCAACACTCATCTTGAATACATTTCCCTCTATTCTTGCACAAATATTCAAACATTCTATCTATTATCCAACACCTCTTTTCTATCCTTCAATCCCTATCATTCAATCCTTTGCATAAATCTTTCATCTGTGAAATAGGCATTTGTGTCATTTTGTCACATGCTTGCCCATTCTTGAATCTCATGTTTAGTCCTTTTCTTAGATATCTATTCATGAAATGCTTCAGAATATGAGGTTGTTCCTCTTTAACATTTTCTTTGGTTGGGATACACACTCAATCCAGAAAAGAACCACTTATCGTATCTTGGTACTGACATCTTTTGATTACTATATCTCATACACTTAATTGATTGCTCTAAATCATTGTGATCTCTTAAATTGAAGACATGGCTAGTGAAAAATCTAAAACCTTGCTTTAGCGCCACTGCAATTATTAGACCCATGTAAGTTTCATCACTTACAAGCCAATGCAGGAAAAATAAAGAGAAAAAAAGAAATATCAAAAGCATGAGCAAGAAAATGAATATCAAGAAAAGCAAAATGCAATGAAATGCAATATCAAAATGATTGGCTATGAGAACATGCAAGTAACTCCATCGGGGCTATGGATGCATGGCTAGCAATGGAGCAATATTTGTGAGATTACAATGATAACCTCATCGGGGCTATGGATGCTCGCTGGCAGCGAGGCCCTATCCAGGATGCTTTTGAAGTCAGGGTGACTCATGTAGCTAGCCATGTTGGATTCTAAAGATTACAATGATCATATGAGCCAGAATTAACCCACTTGCACACACATGGGTAATCAAAGACTAAGTACCTTGATCCAGTTTGGGATTCTTCTTCCCTTTTGAGTCTACTTCCTAGTTGCAAGAAATGTTCAGCTGAAATTTCCAGAGGTTCTAAGTGTGGGTTGGGTCTCTATCTTTGAAAAGTTTGAGAACACTTATTCAGATGATGCTAAATGTTGTGACAATCTTACATATCATCTCTTTGCAAATGGAAACCTCTATGCTTGGGGGCAAAGTTCATCCACTCTATTCTTCTTACCATATCTCCCATTATCCTTCCTCCCATATCCATTACCCTATCTAACTTCATCATTATCTATAATCTTGTTTCACCTCATCCATATCCTCTTATCCATACTATCTATCCTATCTATTCATTGCTTCCATCATCCAGTGCTATCTACAATCTTGCTTCACCTTATCCATATCCTATAATCCATATCCCCTTTCCCATCATTGATCTTGATCAAAACTATGGACAAAAAATCCATTTCCACCTCAATGGTTCAAACATCCATTCATAATATTCCTTGTCTTTCTATACATTGGGGCAACCAAATACATCTTTCTTCTAATCCACAAACTCAAAAAAATCAAAATATCCAAAAAACTCAAAAAAATCAAAATATCCAAAAAACTCAAAAAAAATCAAAATATCCAAAAAACTCAAAAAAATCAAAATATCCAAAATATAAAAAAAAATCAAAATATCAAAAAACTAAAAATTGACAAAATTGACAAAATCAAAACATGAAAGCATGACCCATCCATCAAATCAATTCAACAAAAGGAAAAATCTCAAAGTCTGCAATCAAACTAATCACATGTCTTGTTAATTAATTCATTACTCGAAATAAACATCAACATCAAACAAGGATAGCTACACTCGAAACCAGACAGATCGATCTTATACAGGGTACTCACTCTTTGAAACCAAACATTTCTATCAATCATCGAACAAATCAAAATAATGACATATATCAATATGACTGCTAGATTTTATTATAGTTATCCTTATCTTTATCAATTGATGGTAGTACATTTTTCACAAATCATATTGTACATATCATATCCACCCATCTAAGACATCACCAGAAATTCACAAAATGCTTATCAATCCTGGACATACTTAGCGTAGTCACTGTCCTTGATTTATCTGAATTAGCTATCCAAATCATATACTACCATGGCTTGGTGATCAATGTACATATCCATATTGAAGTAGTATCAACAACAAGGGCAAAATTCTGACCTCGCTAGGGGCCTTTCGCCTTCAAGATTTTCAACATTAGACCAAACACGTAGCAAGACAACAAGGATCAAACAACCAACAAATGACAAATGCCAATGCAAGAAGGCTAGACATCACGAACTTGAACTGGTTTCAACTGAACAAATATCTATTTGCAAGATGTTTTAATTGACAAGAATACATTTCCAATAGCATGTATGATTACTTATGGTTGTTAATTTTTGCTTATCATATCTCCTGAGCACCTCCAGGATGTCTTACGACTAGAGAAGCAAGGAAGGAATGTGATGTTTTATTTGTCTTCTATCTGTGAGTGAAGTCTTTTATCATCCAAATTTGTCCTACGAAGCAATTAGGTGGCATATCACTAAGGACATTTTGGATTTGTATGGGACAAAGGTTAACTCTTGTCTGTTTACGCTAGCAACACTCAGGTCATCTTGGTTCAATTATACCTCAATGCTTGTGTCATCTTGCAATATCAAAATCCATGTAAGCTATACTTAGGTTGTTATGGTTCAATTATACCATGATGCTTGTATCAACTTTCAACAAATCAAGGCTCGATGATGAAAACAAAGGAAGCACTGGCACTTTGATCACAATAGATGGCAACATTGAGAATGAGAATGCATATTAAGCTTTGCATTAGCTACACATCATTATCATCTTAATCTTGCATTAAGTTGCATATCATTTTAATCTTTCATTTAGTTGCACATCATTATCATTATCATACATCTCATTTTCAAGATACATCTCACATCTCATAAATCAAAGCAATGCATCATCACATTTTTCTTATCATGAATCATCATTCACAACATAATCAAAATCAAGAGCATTATTATCTAAGCATCAAATCATCCTCATAAAATCTCAGATCGAAATGTAATCCATATCATTCATCATTGCATCCCCCACATGCATATCTATCGCATCATCATGGAATCTTTCTTCACTTTCATATCTTCATCATTCTTCCAAACTATCTTCTATCATGTCTTATACAGGATGTATCTTTCCTGAAACCAGATGTTTTGATCAGTTCTTATACAGGATATATCATTCCTGAAACTAGATGTTTTGATCAGCTCTTATACAGGATGTATCTTTCCTGAAACCAGATGTTTTGATCGGTCTTATACAGGATATTTCATTCCTAAAACTAGATGCTTGATCATCCATGTCTTATACAGGTAGTATCATTCTTGAAACCAGACGCTCGATCATCCATGTCTTATACAGGTGGTATCATTCTTGAAACCAGATGCTAAATCATCCATATCTTATATAGGAGGTGTCATACCTGAAACAAGACTTGATCTTAATCTGATCAATCTTAATCTCAATCCAATCAATCTAATCAATCTTATCAAACCCATGCATGTCATCACTATCCACTCTTCTATCTTTCAAATAGCATTCTTCTTCTTTCGAGAGATCATTCATGCCTTTTGTGCATGAACGATCTCCCGAGGGGGCATTATCATATCAAATCTCAACATCAATTTCATATCAGTTTCATATCAAATTTTCATATCAAATCAATTCTTCATATCTGGGGCATCATCAATATCGCTCATCAAATCTAGGGCATCATATCGACTTTTCATATCAAATCAATTTTTCATATCCATAGCATCATATCAAATTTTCATATCAAATAAATTTTTCATATCCACAGCATCATATCGACTTTTCATATCAAATCAATATTTTCATATCTACAACATCATATCAATCAAATTTTGACATCATATCCAATATATTTTCTTTGAATCAACATGTTCTCACATGTCACTTCAAAGAGGGGCAAAATGTAGACGTATAAAAATGACCATATTCCTAAAATGAATATTTTATGTTCATTTCTCTATTTAATTAAATCCAATTTAATTAAATTCTCCACATTCCTCTATTTAATTAAGTAAATTACTCAATTAAATTCACTATATCATTTAATAGGATAAAATCATTTTATTCAATTAAAGCCCCTATCCACTTTTTAATTAAATTCAAATTTAATTAAAATAGTTATCCTAAATTAAATAAATCTAATTTATTTAATTACAACCAAATTCAATTAAATTCAATTAAAACCTATTTTCCCTCACCCACTTGCAAAATCCTACACCTTCCACTTGCATCCTAACCCTCTTTCTAACCTCTTCTAGATTCTTCTAATCCTGATTAATTAACCCAAACCCATCCATTATCCCTTTTCCCTAAATTTGAGGAGGTCACTTCTCAAATTTGGAGTAAAGTCTTCAAAAAGCATTAAAGCCTTTATCCATTCAACAAGCTAACTTGTTGAATACCCCCAAATTTGGAAGGACTCTTACAAATTTGTCCCAAAAGTCTTCATAACCATTAATGGTTAACTCAACCCTCTTACATGGTTAAAGAATTTCCATAAACTCAACCTCCATGTAACCTAGGGGTCTCATCAAGCATTTATTGCTTTGACCATGGTTATCCTTAAACCTTTGCACAAGAATTTATCCTTTGGGTAAAAGCTTTATCCAATGGATAACCCTAGCTTAACCTTAACTCTTAACCCCTAGGGTAACCATGAGGTCTTCTCAAGCATTTAATGCTTCTTACATCTCCTCTCAACCAACCTTAAGTTGACAATTGTCACCATTTCATTGGTGCCAATTGCAAACATGGATTCCCAACTTTCAAACTCAAGCCTTGATTAAATCTTTCAATCCTGGCCATCCATTGCCCTATTTTTGCTATAAATAGAGCTCTCATTCATCTATTTTTTAGATCATCCAAGTCTTTAGCATCACACTTATACTCAAATCCATTGAAGCTTTCATATTTCATATATGCTCATCATTTAGCCTCTCTTTTAAATAGGAATTAATCTAAATATTCATATTTCAAGTATGTTCCTTATCATTTAGCTTAAATCATAAACTAATATAGTATGCTAGGATAGTCTTGTTTACTAACCTTGTCATCTCATAGCTAGTTTATTGTATTTGTAACATCATGCATAGATTAGGATGCATCTCATCTTAAAATCAACAAAAGAATCCGTCGTTCTTGCATTTGTCATCCCTAAACCATTTTGCTCAGTGATCTGAGAGCAAAAACATTGGTTTGAGGGACCGTGTAAGATAGAGAACCATGAAACTAACCTTGGGAAGTTGAACCATACTTCATGACTCCATAGCTTGCACCAAGAAGTCTTGTGGGTGTGTGAGAAAAGCCTCTTTGAGCTCCGTTTTCCACATATTGAGTTCTATCGACCCGCTTTTCCCGCATACACATACATAAACCCTTAGCCTAAAAATCGCATATTAGGTTTGCATAAATTCACCTTTTTTTAATTAATATGTTCTACAATGATCTCATACATATATGAGTCATATTACAACTCACCATGTCAGCTTACAATGATTTTAAAATTAATTACAAAATATATTATAAACGAAATTCTTGTCAGCCAGGGTGCCAGTATCCTTCCTTTGTTTGCCAGTGTAGAGTCTGTCGCTGCCGGTGCCGGTATATTGTCTTGTCGGTATCATATGATTGCAATATTTCCATCGATGACAAAACCTTCAATCATCTATAGTTTCTCATTGGAGTGTACATTTGCCAACAATATGATTGTGAGTGGAATTAAATGCATGAGTAAATGTGTTGTCAAAGTTCCAGAATCTAAAATTTACTTTCATAATCAGAATTTTTACCCAAGAAAGAAGCCTTTGCAAAAGAATCTTGTCATGAAAGAAACAAAGTCAGCATCTTCTATTCCTTGTTGTTAAAACTTGATAGTTTTTAATGAAAAGGATTTTTCGAGCATCTTCTAAGACCGAGAATGACACTTCTAACATTGCAAGAGTTTATTATTTTCAGGCCAATGGATTTGATTTTTTTGGAGATGCAGATGATCATGTTATTCAACCAAAAGAATTGGCAGCTTGCCCAGCCACATCTTCTATTAAACAAACTTTTGATGATATGAATAATGAGAAATTAAGAAAAAGTTTTTTGGAATTTTTTTCTTCTTTTGATTTTGAATCTTTCACATTTAAAATTTTTGATGCAGTTTCAATAAATGATCAAGCAAGCATAAAGGGCTAGTATTAGAAAGAAATTGATAGTTGTGGATAGCTAGAGGTTGTTATGCAAATGGATTGTGATTCTTTTTAATTCACTTGTAGCTATGGTGAAGGACACTTGCAGAATGAGTGCTTGAGAAATTATGAGGGTGGCAAAAAACAAGTGGAAGGCAATGAATGATCTATTGTTGATAATATATCTAATATGCAGCGAGACTTCAAAACATTCAGATTTGGTGATGAGAATTTTCAAAATAAATTGTGCGTAGAAGAGTCAAGCAGTTACCCGATGTTGGAGTTTTTTTATTTTGAAAATGATGCCATATCAACTCTATCTCTGAATCCCACATATGAGGATGAGTGTTGCTTTCAAAATCATTATAGAGGCTACCCAATTCAGAGTTTGGTTAACTATTTAGACAACCTAGAACAACATTTTGATGCAAATTTAAATCAGCATGTACAACATAATGTCAAGACATCACAGTTGGCTTCAAAAATTTATAATGTAAAGTGGCATTTTAGACCCAATATTTTATTTGAAAATATTTTACAATACATTGTTGTTGGGTCTCTTCTCATGGTTGTTGCAGACTAGCAGTTGGGAATGAAGATTCTTTCTTATTGACCACTTTTCCACACTGGCTCATATTTCTCCCAGCCAATTAATGGTTTTGCATGAGTAGACTGGAGTTTCCTTGAGGTAAAGGGGTTTTACCACCCTTGGACATATTTGCAAATAAATTTTTTGGTTTGCTGTAGGCTATAGTGGTTTTGGCTTGTTTGTTTTCAATTCTTTCCCTATTTCCCTCCACCCCTCTGCAAAACAACACCCTTTATTCTTGCCATTTATTTGACTTTGTTGCCCAATGGATAAGGCACTAGTCTCACCCAGAGACGTTTTGGATTCTCTTCATCCTTGCAGTCCTCATCCACTAGTCAAAGCCAATGTTACTCTCCATATTTTTGCTTGCACTATGTCTCTAACATCCTCAAATAAGGAGTGTTTATTCAGTCTAACCTTGTATAATTCTTAGTTTTTGTCTTATTGAAGTTTTTCTTGAACTTGAACCTATCCATTGAACCTTTGTTGTGTTCAAAGTTTGAGTTCAATTGGAGTGGGTTGTATTGCAACTTTAGTTTTATGAGTGTAAGGTCTTTGTATTTTTTGGTCATTGAACTTGAACTTTGAACCTTCTTTGGTTCAAAGTTAAAAGTTCAAAGGTTCAACTCGCAGCTAAATGTGAAGACAGAGTGATTAATGAAGCATATGGTAGGCAAAGTCTATAATTTTGAACCTTCTGAATGAACCCCATAGGTTTAAGGATCAAGGATCAAGGTTCAAGATTCAAGGTTCAAGGTTCAAGGTTCAAGGTTCAAGGTTCAAGGTTCGAGTTCAAAGTTTGGGTTCAAGTTCAAAGTTCAATGAGTTTGCAGGATTCAATTTTAGAGGTTCAAATTCAGAGTTCATAAATTCATCAAATTTAATAGATGCAGATTCAGAGTGTGTGAGTTCAAAATTCAGCAAGTTTAATAATCCAATAACATTGGCATGAGTTGTAGTATAACATGTTGATTTACCAAACAAGCTAATAATGGTGATTTGTCTAAGGCTCGATGTATTTTGGAGGTTCTCTTGGAGATGATTAATGTCTTTTTTAATGGCATCTCAAAGTGGTGATCCATGTGTAAGTTTTGGCATGTATACTGTTTGTAATTTTTAATGCAACCTATAACCACAAATGTTTTGAGACAGAAAAATCACTCTCTGTGCGGGAGACATAAATCTCAATTCAACCGTTGGATGTGAATGAATTTTTTATATGTTTTAGAAAAACTAGTTTTATAAATTCTTACCGGAGTGATTAGAAAAATATTATCTAGTTCAAAACGTTATTGATCTATGAGTATAGGTCTATAAAAATTCTAAGAAAAAGATTATTATGAGAAGCTCATGATGGGGGCTCTTTTGAAATGGAGACCCAGATAATAATTTATCTTGGAGATATGAAAAATATGTCCACCTTTCAACACATAATTAGAGGTGTTTAATTTAAATTTTATACAAATATTTCTTAGAAAGGAAAGGAGCATAAAATATTTGAAGCAAAAATAAAGAAGAGTTGTCGAGAAGAAGATAAAAGATAAAAGAAAATATTAATTAATAATCTTTTCAAGATTCAGTTACAAAGAAGAGGAAGATTATTTAAGGAAAGTTTCTCAAGAAAAGAGAAGGGGGGGGGATTTTCTACTTTTGTTTCTCCATCAATCTGTTGGCTATAGGAAGAAAGAATATTTTTGGATTTCATGGTAACAACAATAGGGGGAAAGAATTGATTTTTAATTATGCATAGGTTGATTTTGGGTGTATGGACAGAGTGATCAGTTGGTCAACTTTTTTTATGTATTTTGAATAAGGAGAAATATATTTTCAGATTTGTTGGTATGACATTTATTTTTCTGATTGAGATTGATTTGTTGATCACTTCAGTCATATTCCTTGTATTATTTTGCACTATCTTGTCAAGTATATGTGTGTATTGCAAAATCTGTAGGTTTTGTACATTCATATATGTAGAATAAAATGTTAAATTTCCCTTTGTTCTTGTGTATGTGGGAAGATCAAATAGATGGTCTGTGTGCTATTTATTTTTTTCTCTCTGTATTTAAATCCTGAATCGCATTCATGCCATGTTGATGGATGAGTGTTATCATTCCTTCATGTCTTCTGGTTAAAGACATATTCAATATTTTAATTAATTGTAAATATTTTAAAGAGGGAGTTGTACCTCTAAATTTAGAGGAAGATTATCAATTCAATGATAATCTATCCAACTGTTAGTGCTCTTTGTCCTTTATCCCAGGCATTTGGAGTTAGTATGTGTATTTACTTTTGAGGGACAAATTTGTTCAATAACATAGTGTAAATGTAAATGTAAATGCTTCAAATCATAAGTACAATAATGGATCTAAAGCATGAATGTAAATCTGAAAATGAAGGTTATGAAGCTCATACAAAGACATGAAAATAACATGATACCATACCAAACCCTACGGGAGAGGTACAAGCCAATCGTCAGTTGATGATCTCCTATTATTCTTCATTATCTTCAACGCTCCTAAGGGATGTTGAAAATGATTGATGTAGACTTGGTGAACGCTTAATTTGTTGTTCTAGACTGCATATAACCTACACTTTCACTTCACAAGAGGCTACTTCAATCGCTAGATCTTAGATCCTTCAAATGAGGAAAGGAAGGCTTTATGTAGGAGACCCATAATTTTGTTTTGAGTCATAGGCCAACATAGAAATAATATTTTTCACCAATCTCTTGGATTTGAATATTAAAATACCACCAAAATATGCTCCCAAAATTCAGGGAGAAAAAGTTGGGACCATGGGTACCACCATGGTCCGAACACACGATCTAACCAACTTTTCACCAAATTTTTGGGGAAGCAAGATATTGTGATTTTAAAGAAAATTCTAGGAGTATATGGGAATTTGAGATGTTTAGATATACAAAATTGGGCCTTTAAGGTCGAAATAAGACATGATTAAGGTATTTGATGAAATGTTTAATTGGAAGAATAAAATAAAAAGGGGCACACTTAGGGTAAAGGGCCCAATTTTATGATGCGTAGAGAGATGAAAGAAGACTTTAGATTTAATTAATTAATTAAATTATTAAAGGGAAATTGAGATGCAAGATGCAAACACACTAAGGCGAGTTCTAACCTAAGCATGAAATTGTATCACCCAATTAAGGGTGTATAATTTAAGACGATGCATTATTATGTAGAGGTATTGAGACATAGTCTATTGAGTGTTAGTCATATGTGCAATAGAGGTTATGAAGTCATGTTCACAGAAAATGGATGTATGATTAGAAAAGGTAAAACTAGAAAGTTGATAGTAGAAGGAATTAGAAAAAGTGGGAATTTTTAATACATTAAGGATAGAAGTGGAAACACATGTTATCTAAGTCATAGGTATTGAATGCTTGTTATGGTACAAGAGAATGGGACATGTTAATTTTGACAACATGATAAAGATCAATAACTACTATAAAGTAGTGAGATATTTACCAAGGATTATCAAACCTACTAACATTGTGTGCACAAAATGTTAGTTAGGAAAGAAAACAAGGAGAAGTTTCAATAGCAAGGAGTATTCTACATCACACTTGTTGGAGATGATTCACACAAAATTATGTGGACCTACAAGGACATGCAGACTCAATGGTGAAAGGTATTTTATTCTACTCAATGATAATTTCTCTAGAATGACATGGGTTACATTTTTGAGGTAAAAATTTGAAGCTTTTGAAATATTTAAAGTAAACTTCAAGTCAATGGTAGACAAACAGGTTGATGCTAGAGTCAAGTACTTCAGATCTGATAGAGGTAGAGAATTTAATTCAAATGAGTTTGACAATTTTTGTGAGATGCATGGGATCATGAGACATCTTTCTCCTCCAAGAACCTCTTATAAGTATAATGGTATGGTACAAAGGAAAAACAAAATTGTTGTTGAAATGGATAGAAGTATGATGAAAGATGCTAACTTGGCTAATGTTTATTGAAAAGAAGTTGTGCATACTATTTTTTATATTCTTAACAGAGTTTAGATAAGGATAAATCATAAAAAGACACCCTATGAGTTGTGGTATGGAAGACCACCTATTGTGAAGTACTTCAAAATCTTTCGAAGAAAGTGTTATATCAAAAGAGATGAGAATGATATTGTAAATTTTGATGCCAACACTGACGAAGGGATATTCTTGGGATATGTAATGAACAACAAGGCTTACTAGTGTTACAACAAAATATTGAACAAGATAATAGAGAGTACAAATGTGAAAGTATACGAAGCATAGAATCAGATTGCTCAGGAACCTGTTCAACAAGCTGAATTTGAGATCATACCTATTGTTGTAGAAGAAAAGAGTCCTTTGATAGGAAGCAATGAGGAGAAACCACATGAATCATAAGAAGAAGACAAAGAAGTAGAACAATCATTCAAAACCCTAAAGTATGTGTAGAAGAATGATTCAAAATCTCAGATAATTGGAGGACTATTGTACCTTATCACTTCTAGACCAGATATTATGCAAGTTGTATGTTTGGTTGCAAGATTTCAAGCTAATCCAAAGAAAACTCATGATCAAGAAGTAAAAAGGATCTTCAAATATTTGAAAGGAATTCAACATTTTGGCCTATGGTACAAAAGAGATCGAAATTTCATGTTGAAGGCATATACAAATGTCGATTGGGTTGGAAGTATTGATGAAAATAAGAGTACAAGTGGTGGAACAATATTTTTGGGAGATAGATTGGTTTAATGGATGAGTAATAAATAAGAATTTGTATCATTTTCCATTGTTGAAGCTAAATATATTGTAGCAACATCTTATTGTACTCATGTTTTATGGATGAAACAAACTCTTAAGGATATTAGAGTTGTATATGATTAAGCTATTCCTGTTATGTGTGACAATACCAGTGCTATAAAAATTTCAAAGAATCCAATTATGCATTCAAGGACTAAACATATTTCAATCTGTTATCATTTATTGAGAGAGAAGTTTGTTGAAAAAAAAGTCAAACTGGAATACATTTCTACATCAGAGCAAATAGCAAATATGTTTACAAAGGCTTTGGCAATGAAGACTTTTGAGTATCACAAATAGAAGTTAGCGGTCATTTCCCCTCCTTCTTCCATATAAATGTAGTTTTGGTGTTGCATCTTTACAGGGGGGACTTAGTTCTTATCTTTATTCCTAGATTGATATAATTGTTTCTCTCAGGGGGAGTAGGTAGTGATGTGAGTGGTCAGTATGTTTTTGTTTTTTGCCATTTTTCATTATTGTCAAAAGGAGAGAGAGTTGTGGCATTATGTGAGAGATTTATTGTGAGATTATCAATTGATGCTTGTTATTTGTTTATTGGTGTTTCCATCAATGACAAAGGGAGAGATTGTTTGAAGCATGAGCTTGTATAGTTGGCATTAATGTCAAACCTAGTTATCTAGATGGATATTGGTCTAGATATGCTTTGTCAAACCTTGGTTATCTAGAAAAAGTTTTCTCTAGATACTCTTTTAGTGTTAGTTGTGACATCCTATACTTAGGATGGTCCAAAAATATTTTGGTGCCCTCTAGATATGTTGTCAATTGCATTATGGTTTAGTGGATCGTGTTATTTTTCTATAGATATGTGTTGGAAGATGTGTTGAGGTGATTATTTGGGTTTCACTTTGTCTTGTGGAGATCCACATGAATTATTTTGCATCAGAAGTGGTTATGTGGCCGACTAGTTGATTATATCTACACATTATACTTTGTAGTCTTTTGGGATATGTGTTAGCATGTGTGGTTTGTTAGATTGTTAATGGAATGATGTATTATGATATGTTTTGGTTCCCTCTTTCTCCTAGAGTGGACTAATCTAAGTATTTTGGTCCAAATGGCTTATTTTGTCTTCATAATCCCTTGTTTAAGATCTCAATATTGTATCTCATATATAAGATGTGTAGAAGGATGAATTGAGTATGGATGAGAAGTGAATTATGTGAGAAGTGTATGAAAATTATTTGCAAGTAGATTTGAGTTTGCGGCGATGTGAAAGAGAGTTTGGGAAGAGCTTTGAAGCTGATATATTCTGCCAAACAGAGTGTTGTGATAGTGGATATTGTCAGAGATGTTTTCCATGTTATTGGTCACTTGATTACTGTTCAAGGATAATTTCATGATCATGAGAATCCTTCTCAATTTTAGTCATTCATTGTTGATTGACAATGAGTCCTTTAGTGATAGTTTGTATCTTGTCCCGAAGAAGTGTTCTTCAACTGCACAAGTCTTATGTATCTTGCCTAAGGTAGTGCACCTTATCTCTAAAATTCCTTTAGGTGTTGGTTCTCCTTGTCTATAAGCCTAAAAATTTGTAAACATTGTTATTATATTGTGAGTTAGATTCTCACTATGATTTTTCTCTATTTGGGTTTTCCACATATATCTGGTGTTCATGTGTTTTTGTTTGATGTGTTGATATTGAATAAGTTTATTTATAGTTGTTTTTAAAGTTATAGATTGATTCACCCCGCTCTCAGTCCTATTAGGCGTTCAACATGATGTGATGCTTGATGTGTCTTTGTGTTATGTTAAGCTCTCATTGGATGGCCCTTGTTTTTCTTTTGGCACAAGGCAATGAAGGGATCAAACCTATTGTGGCATTCCTATATTTGTATCTCACTTCATCTATATGTTGTATTCATAATTTTTCATAATTGTGTTATTATTGTAAATGTGCTTTTGTTTTGTTTACTTGGGGACGATGGAAAATATTGAGATCTCTCTTTTTGGTCATTTACATATGACCCAAAAAATAAAATTTTGTTCATCTTATATGATCTTCTTCTTGATTTCTTTTAGTTCCCCTACCTTTGAGGGATGAGTTTAATTTAGTACAATCATACTTGATACACATGATTTATCCAGTGCACATACTGACCCCAATTAATATATTCCTTATGTGTTCTTTTTCATATTTTGTGAACATTTCCTTTGGTTCACCTGTGCTTGGAGGCATGTCATTGTTGTGATATTCTTGTCTTTTGGATACATTATTCTACCTTTAATTCATTGATCCTTATAGGACATACACAAACAATTTAACATGGGGACATGCACTCTATTTTTTGCTACACTTTGTGTACATACTATCAAGGTTTAGTTTGTACACTTTGATTACACATCATGACATGCTTGATGTACTTTGGAACATCCATTTTTTATTTGGACTTTGTTTATATTATTTAACACACTAATCTTTTTCTTTGTAATCTTTCTTTGTGCCAACATGACTCATAGTAAGGAAATCCTTACTAGACCAAGAAGTCGTGTCTTTTCTATATTTTATTCTCCTCTTTCTCCATCTTTCACTCCTTTTATTTGATTATATTGATGAGATCCTAAGCCCTTGGATCCTTGGTATTTCTTATTTATTTAATATCTTGGTGAAAGTCTTTTGATGTTATTTTGTACTTTACCAAGTGTATGAGCATAAGTTCTATAAAGAGGTGAAAAGTTTTACTAAGAAATCCATGAAATAACCTAATGAACACCACAACATTGAAAGAGGGTTGGACCCAATAGATTTAGGCTCAATCCCAATAAGAAAGAGACTAAAATTTTAATTGGATTCAACTGGTGGGAGATTGCTTAGCCCTATTTCTAAGTTGAATTATACTTTAGATTATAAAATTAGGGCAAAATAAGAGGTTGTTGAAGTGATTTGATAGAAACAATAAGCTACAAATGTTCCACATAGCCACCAACCTAGATTTAAGCAAAATGAGATGTTTAAAACTTGTCCTCCGAAGTTCAACCTGATTTTTTGGGACTAGGTAGCACAAATCTACCCTAGTCCTCTGAATTTTTCACTGTTAAAAGCTGACTTGTTCATCATTGTTGACTCTATCAAATTTCTTGAGCGCACCTTCGCACCTATTTCCTGCACACACAAAGAAAGGCAAAGATGTTGGGAATAGGGGTTTGACTTTGGTAAAACCCCAGTTTTGGAATTAACCATGAATTGAAATAATGCAAATGCTGAAATAAATGATAAGGAGATATACTCATTTTTTCAATTGTTGACGATGATGTAATGATATTTTAATATAATCACAAGTGTTGAATGTAATGGCATGAAAAACACATGAACATGAAAATACCTAATCACACACAAATGCGTGCATGATCATTGATGTAACTTTGCTCCACAATGCTTGAATGATGAACATGCAGCCTTGAATCTTTGAAGATTCTTGATGATGAATGCTTCACAGATGCACCAATAATAAAAATGGAGTCTTAGATTTCCCCTTAGATTTAATATTAATTGATATAATATCTATATATAGGGCTCCCTAGGTAATTTCCCACTTAGGCCAACCTCCAATTGTCATGTGTAGCCCTGGGATCAAATTTTGTTAGGGAGATATAAAGCCTACCCCATTTCAAATTGGGGATCCTTTGAGGGGGAATAAGGTATTTTGGGGTTCCTTGATACTTCTATAAAGAGGAGCAAAACAAGCATCCAAATGGGAGTAAATCTCATAGTGGGACACACCAGAGGATGTACATGACATCAAAGTTGAATAAGAAGGCTCAAATGGACGTAGAGAGCTGATGAGGATAGGACACACTAAATTGGGAGCACAAACACGAGTTGCAAATTGGACTGGTGACAATTTATGACACTACATTTATGATCCATTTTAACAGGAGTATGAGTCTATGCAAATACTTGTAGTAAAGTAGAATGATGGGAGAGATGAGAAATTAGGAGTGAAATCACAAGGAGAAAAGACATCACTAATTTTGAGGAACCAAGCCCCCAATATTATGATCTTAACTCACACCATCTTATGCAAGGACTCATAAAAAAAGAAAGACAAAAAGGCAAACAAATACAAAAGACACACAACACAAAAGCTAAAAACCAAATCAAGACCTCAAGTCAACTAGCTAAAGAGACCTTGATAATCAAAATGTTTCGACCACTAATATCATTATTGAAATGCCACCATAAGGACACACAAAATCACATAAAAAGAGAAAGAGCATGCACTAAATCATAAACCACAAATAGAAAAGCTATGAGCTCATGGAGAGAAGAAAGGAGGAATATAGATGCCATAGGTAGTTGTGTTTTTCTAGGTGATCCATGAGAGGAAGAGAAAATGAGGACATGGATACCATCGGCTAGCTATGTTTTGTTAGGTGATTCATGTTGGGGAGGAGATTCAGGAATGGTCTAGTTGTGTTTTGCTAGTTCCACTCATCCTACAAATGCAACTGTCTCCATTTAGGAGTTAAGCACCTCATATAAGACTTTGTTTTGTTGGGTTTCAATCATGCAACAACTTATATAAGACATGAAATGAAAATGAAAATGAAAATGTGTCTATTTTAGGGCACGAAGCATCTCGTGTAAGACTTTTTTTGTCTGGTATCGAGAATGAACACCTTATGTAAGACAAATATATGCCTATTTTCGGGAACATCTCATGTAAGACTTTTTTTTGTCTATTTTCAAGAATGTGTAACCTCATATAAAATATATATATGCTACATTTGGTTTCAAGCATGAAGCATCTCGTGTAAAACTTTATTTTGTTTAGTTTCAAGAATGAACACCCCATTTAAGGCATGAAAAAATATAGTACAATATAGTATAAAGAGGGTAATATGTAATACCCCCCTTAAGATGTCAACCTAGACCTATGTTGATGTCTTAAGGAAGCTATAAATAAGGATATGTACCTTCGACACTAAAGAGATATCCTTTTAGGAAACAATATTCATAAATCCAAGCTAAAGGGGCAATACTCTTACAAGCAAGGATAAGATAACTGAAAAAGATATATCTTGCAATAAGTGTATAGGGAATCATTGGAGGAGAACAAATCTTTTTTCAAAAGACATCTACCTCCAAGTGGAGTTTCTTGAACAAAATAACATCACCAACCAAGAGAGAGGAAGGATTAAAAGAATACATACCTTCCCCTTATTGCTAAGCTAAAGGGATTCTTGATGAAGGATGATACACTTTTGACCCAAAGTGAGGGGTTTATTATAATGGATATAGATTTCCAAATGAAGAAGTGTTTGTAGTCAAGGATACACACCTCTTGCATAAGAGAGAATCCTTGAGTTAATAAACAACTTCACACAAGGAATTGCATCGTATCTTAAGCAAACACCACTCAACAAAGAAAAAGTGGATCCTTAGAAAGGATAGGAAAAATCAATTCCTCCCAAGCATAGGGACAATGAGAATAATTACATAACCTCTAAGGAGAGACCTACCATTTTAAGAAAGAAATAGGTCCTAACAAGGAACACACACGTACTCATAATGAAGGATAAATCCATGCAAGGACATCACGTTATGAAAATAATGTAACTCTAAAAAAGAGGTAATCTTCGGAGAGAAAGAGAGAATTGAATATGTATTATTGTTGCCCCGCAGGTGGGGAAACAAGGATGAAGTATGTCACTTCCCCAAGATGATTTTTATTAAAATAGCAACACCACTCATGACAAATATCCCCCAATGAGGTTAATTACTAGTTTCATGGGGTGAGAAGCAACATGATAGGATGAATGGAGTGCTAAGGCACTACCTCTTCACCAAGAAAAAGTGAAAGATCGATTGCAAGAGCTATGCAAACTCGATCATATTGGTCTTGAACAAATGTTTTAAAGGATTTATGATTTCTAAGAGAATGAGAATAACTATGATGAAAAATAAAATGTTCATCACCTTCCTTATGCTTATAATTGTAATCAAATCTAATGAAAGGTAATACAACATTCCTATCATACTTCAATCTCTAAGAAATTCTAGTAGCTAATTTCTCTTGGTCATCCATAGGAGTAGGTCTTGTCTCTTGAGATGTAGGAAAAGGGTTGCTAGAAGGAGGATTGTCTTCTTTGATTTTAATTATTTCATTATCAATGAGTCCTTGTATTTATTTTTGAGAATCAAGACAATCATGGGTATCAATTTGATGATATAGGCAAAATGGATTTTTTGAAGATGAAACACCTTTAGATGGATGATAATTTCTATGTCTTGCAAGATACTCCTTAAAGTTTTGAATTTTGAGAAGATCATCCATAGGTGAATGATGAGGATTTCCTAGACCTTCAATACTATCTTTGGAAGGAGGGTTAATGGGGACTTTGATTCCTTGTTCATATTTTCCAAGTCCTTGTCCTCTATAACCTTGTGTTCGAGGTTATACTATAACCACTCCTATAAGATATTTTTAATTGTGAAGAAGAAGGACTATTATCATGAAACTCTTTAAAAAAATTAGTGTAAGGACATATGGAAGGACCAAAGGAAGAATTAGATGAAGAAGGAATATCCTCTATAAGGAATTTTTCCTTTCTATCATTATCCATATCCTCTTTGATAGGTTGGGAAGGAGGATCCTTATCATTTAGGGCTTAATATTTGATTAATTTAATATGAGGAGATAGGTCATGAATAAAATGCATAACTTAATTCTCCCTACAAATATTTTTATGACTAAGATAAGCTCTAGGAGAATAAGAAGGATCTAAAGGGATTGATAAGCCAACATGTTGATCATTCCCCCTTGCACTAGAGTGTGTCTTTAAGAAGAGGATGGTTGCATGTTTCTCTTCAACACTTTCTCTCCATTAGAGAGTCATTGATAGGAGTATTGACTTTTTCCTCATTCACATTAGATACCCTAGGAGTGGTGCAAGTATTGGCTTTGTTAATGCTATCTTTAGGGTTATAATTATCTACAAAATCCTATGTGATCTACACATGTAATGCTTGTTCTTAAAAATGGCATCATAAAAAAACATATAACATGGATAAAAGCTTTGAGATGTGATTTGCAAGTATGAGACATTTTAGAAACCCTAAAAATGAAATATGTAAAAGTACTTTGAATTAAAAGAAGAAATGTAAAATGAAAGAAGCCATTATCCAACACATGATTATGATAAAGGTAACTAAAAATAAATGTAATAATATGTGATAGAAAACAAAATAGATTTATTAAATTCCATTATGAGAGCTTAAAATCAGATCTGAAAATATAAGTGAAAAATTATGCAACCCACAAGCCAAAATTAGCAAAATAAATTAGGGCTTTTATGAAATTAACCACTAAATTTATGTAATTATGATATGAGTGCAAAATTATTATTTTTTAAATGTCTTAAAATCAGATCTGATATCACAAATAAAAAATAAGCATGCAAGGAATCAGATTCACCAAAATGTAGTTTGGTGAAAATTAGGAATTAGGGCTTTACTAACTAAATCCACTAAATAGAACAATTACCACCACAACATTGAAAGAGGGTTGAACCCAATAAATCTAGGCTCAATCCTTATGGGAAATAAATTGAAATTCTAATTGGATTCAACTAATGAGAGATTGATTAATGAGAGATTGATTGTAATGTAGTTTATGAAATCAAGGTAAAATCAGAGGTTGTTGATGTATTTTGACAAAAACAATAAGCTACATATGTCCCACAGAGCCACCACCTTGGATCTGATCAAAATGAGATGTCTAAAACTTATCCTCCAAAGTTTGGCCTTATTTTTTAGGACCAGATAGCACAGATCCACCCTGGTCCTCTAAATTTTGTATCATCAAAATTTGACCTGTTCGTCAACGTTGACTCTATCGAATTTCTTAAGTGCAACTCTGCACCTGTTTCCTACACCAAATGAAAGGGAAATATGTTGGGAATAGGATTTTGTTAGGTTTTCAAGCAAATCCAAAGCAAATATGAACTAACAATTATATACAGATTTAAATACAAAAGATAAAGAAATAAAATAGGACACAGATAACACAAAGATTTAACGTGGTTCACCTAGAATGGGTTACGTCCACCATACACAACCATCCAATCTTTCTTATTATCTAGCAAAAATAGTACATCAACCTTACAATGCCTTAAGCATCCCAGCTCCTTATAACATGCATTTTTAGGGCAACAAAAAAAGTCAGTCTTTTTAGGGTTTTATTACAATGTTGGTTTTCATCAACAAAAAAATGGCAAAAAAGTGTATAGTTCTTTGTTGATCAATTGCCACATATCAACAGAGTTTGTCTTAGGTCAAACCTTGATTTTAGAATTAACCATGAATTGAAATAATGCAAATACTGAAATAAATATTAAGGAGATATACCTTTGAACTGCAATTGTTGATGATGATACAATGCTCTTTTAATGTAATCATAAATATTGAATGTAATTGCATGACAAACACATGAACATGAAAACCCCTAATCACACACACATGCTTACATGAATATTGGTGTATCTTTTCTCCACAATGCTTGAATGATGAATATGCAACCTTGAATCTCTAAAGGTTCTTAATGATGAATGCTCCATGGATGCACCAATAATACAAATGGAGGCTTATATTTCTCGTTAGATCTAAAATAAATTGATATAATGTCTTTAGATAGGCTTTTCTAGGTAATTTAATGATTAGGTTGACCTCCAATGTTCATGTGAAGCCCCAGGGATTAAATTATGTTGGGGAGATATAACACCTACCCCATTTCAAATTGGGGCCCCTTTGAGAGGGACCAAGGCATTTTGGGGTGCCCTAGTCCAAACTAGGGCATTCCATGCCATGATTCATCTACAAAGAGGACCAAAATAAGCAGCTATAGGGGTGGGTATCTCATAGTGGGACCCACCAAAGGGTGTACATGAAATCAAAGTTGGATAATCAAGCCTGAATGAACCTAAAGAAGGGATGAGGATAGGACATGCTAAAGTGGGAGCACAAACATGAGGCATAAATTAGACTGGTGATAATTTATGATGCTACAAGTTCATACTCTCATTAAAGTGGGGGCTAAATATAGTGTCACAAATTGTATCCTTATGCAATTTCATACTCACTTGAGCCTCTCTTTGGCATTTTTACCTTCTATGCTTTGATTATGCCTGATTTTGCTCACACCAATACCAAATATGTGATTTGTTGGCAAGAACAATGAAGGAAAAATGAGAGGGGGGGTGAATCAATTTTCACCAAATTATAAAACTTAACCTCAAATGCAAATCTGACAAACTGCACTAACAAAAAAGATAAGCAAATTGATAACATAACACATAACACTAAGAATTTGACGTGGAAAACCCGGTTAAGGGAAAAACCATAATGGGAACCTACCTACAATAAGATGATACTTTGCAGTATTATGTGTAAATATTGCAAAGGGGAATGTACATGCATTCAGGCACACTGCCAAGAGCTCACTACTCAAAATAATAATTCAGAAGCCTACAACCCTCAAGGAAGGTTCACTACCTTACAATAATGATCGGATTACAATCTAGATTATATGAACTACAAATATAGCATCTCCTTATGCCCGATGATAGTTTTGGTTAAGCACATTTGTCCTCCCCGCAACAATCTCTACTCAATACACCACATCGAAGGATAAATTTTCTTAAGCACCACATATACCACTCTCTGAAAATGCAGATACTACATCAACCCCCAAATTAGATGACTATCATTTATATATACAATTCATCAACCTTGAATACAAGGTCGGATAAACCCTCATCTCACAATTACAAAATTACATCACACGATACAAAGATCAACCACCAAACCAATATTATGATATACATGACATAACATAGACCTAAACCAAATCTCCAAACACAAATCACCACCAAAAATCATGCCAAGATCAACCGCAACATGCTACACCACCAAGAATACCGCATAACACGAAGAATATCACTGGATCAACAAAATTACCAAGAAAGGGCACAAAAGTCAATGTGAATCACCAAAAGAAATAGGACACAATTAGGAAACACCAACAAGCATGTTAGAATCATCCGCAATGGCTGCACCAACACCACTTATCAAATATTCATTAATCAACACCTAGAACTTAAGAACACACAAACAACAACAACTCAGACTAGAAAGATAGCTTGCGGAGCACCAAATCACGAACCATCTGAAATGTAGATACATAAGAACATCAAAAAAATTCTCCCAAAATCATAACTAAAGATCTAATCACACCAAAATATATCAGAGGAAATACCGAACTCTGCAAAGCACTGATTAGAAAAACCAAACTACAAATCAAATCATATGATATGATCAATTAAGCTTTTGGATCACAGAAACCAATACATAAAGAGATAATGATACTAGAAATAATCCATACACCCAACAATGATCCCAATAAACCAATTTGCAACCACCAAAGCAATAAATCATAGGAAGATGTTGACATCAATTACAACAACATATCCTAGCAGCATCAATGTCCAACAATCTCCCCCTTTTGCATTCATGGCAACATATGGATGTGAATAAAAATCAATGCAAAGAAGGAAAACATCTCCAACAAAATCCCCCTAAGACCAAGCTCACCAATAGCAGATAAGACATTTTTTCATATGCTTTCTCTCCCTCTTTGACATCAATGACAAAGGTTCTCAAAACATAAAACCGAACTCTCCCCCTTAGTAAAAAAAATCAGCTCAATAGAACCACAAACAGACTACTCCACCAAAGGAGCAGCATAAACTCATCAATCTGGATAAAAAGATAATATTGTGAAGTCTACTGGATTGATGTAACTCAATGAATCTAGTTCCCATAAGGAGGGGTAGATACCCCTAACATGTCTCTCAAATAGAAAAATGTGTGTGTAGGCAAGGGCTTTCTAAAAATATCAGCAATTTGTTCCTTTTTAGACACATACTCTATCTTCACTTCCTCTTCACTAACTTTTTCTCTCAAGAAATGATACTTGATTGACACATGCTTAGTCTTTTAATGTTGTACCAGGTTCTTTGACATATTAATAGGACTAGAATTGTCACAATATATGATAATAGGCTCATTATAGATAACTTTGATATCCTTCAACATTTGTTTCATCCAAACTACCTGATCGCAATTACTGGCAGCATCAATGTACTCAACTTCAGCAATAGATAGAGAAACTGAATCTTGTTTCTTACTTGCCCATGAAACCAATTTCTTACCCAAAAAGAATACACCACCAGAGGTACTCTTCCAGTTATCAACATCACTAGCCCAATCAGCATCATTGTAAGCACATAACATGAAATCATCATTCCTCGGATACCACCAACCATAATCCACAGTTCCTTTTATCTATTTGAATATCCTCTTTATAGCAGTGACATGACTCTCTTTCGGATCAAATTGATATCTAGTAGCCATGCACATAGCAAGCATAATGTCAGGTCTAGTCTGAGTTAAGTAGAGAAATCCACCAACCATAGATTTGTACAAGATCTGATTACCTTTTGGAGATTGAAAATTCTTAGACAATTTGCACCCAATCACCATAGGGGTTCCAACTGGTTTAGAATCTCCTAACCCAAACTTCTTCAGTAATTCCTTCACATATTTAGCTTGAGATATTAAAATACCTTTTTCAGTCTATGAAATTTGCAATCCTAAGAAAAATTTCATTTCTCCTATCATAGCATCTCAAATTCTTTTTGCATATCATCGATAAACTTCATACTTAAGTTATCATCTCCTCCAAAGATAATGTCATC
The DNA here is from genome assembly GCF_030272615.1 of Cryptomeria japonica. Lineage (NCBI taxonomy): Eukaryota > Viridiplantae > Streptophyta > Pinopsida > Cupressales > Cupressaceae > Cryptomeria > Cryptomeria japonica. The sequence continues at coordinate 707,219,241 of NC_081411.1, read as the reverse complement.
AACAAAAACTTCAACAATCAAAATGTTATCATTCTTAATTTTGAGATATAGATTACTATCAACAGTACCTTTATTAAATCCCAATTTCAGTAAATACTTATCTAATCTATCATACCAGGCTCTAGGGGCTTATTTCAATCCATAAAGAGATTTCTTCAATTTGCATACCCCATCTCCATCATTTGATAATGAAAATCCATTAGGTTGCTCAATCTAGACTTCTTCCTCAATATCACCATTCAAAAAGGCTAACTTGACATCCATCTGATATACCTTGAAATCCTTATAGGCAGCATATGCAAGTAATAGTCTAACAGCTTCAAGTCTATCTACTGGAGAAAAATTCTCCTCATAATAAATTCTTTCTTTCTATGAATATCCTTTGCATACCAGTCTTTCTTTATTTTTGACAACTTCATCACCTTCATTCAATTTGTTTCTAAATATCCATTCAGTACCAATCACATTCTTGTCTTTACGTCTAGGAAAAAGTTTCCATGTGTTGTTCTTTTCAATGTAACTCAATTCTTATTCCATAGCCTTCTTCTAATTTTCATCTTTGCAAGCCTCAACAACATCTTTAGGTTCAATTTAAGAAATCAAACATACCTCTTTAGAGGTTAGCCTTCTTCTAGTCATCACACCTTTATTTCTATCACTAATGATATGATTTTCAAAATAATTCAATCTCACATTCCTTGGAGTCTTCTGGTTATTCTAATTTTTAGGTTCCTGCACCTCTTCACCAACAACAATAATATCCGGGTTTGCTACCTCTACCAGATCATGTTGCTTCAGTCCTTCACTAAGATTTAGTGTTAAACAACATTTTGATCATCATAATATCTGCATGCTCTGATCTCTTTTCCACAGTTCTCATCAACCTTCACATTTTTTCTTTCCATTATCTTTCTCAATCTCTTATTGTAGCACCAGTAGGCTTTTCTCTTTGTTGAATATCCAAAAAAATTCCCTTCATCACTTCTCACATCAAACATTCCTATATCCTAATCTCTCTTGATATAACACTTGCTTCCAAAGATTTTGAAATATCTCACAATAGGAATATGACCAAACCATATCTCATAAGGATTCTCACTGGTATCACCTTTTATATGCACTCGATTGAATGTGTAAACAACAATTCTAACAACTTCTCTCCAATATATCTTCAGAGCATTCCCTTCAATCAACATAGTCCTTGTAGCATCCAAGATAGTCATGTTCTTCCTTTCAACAACTCCATTTTGTTATGGGGTTCTAGGAGTAGATAATTGTCTTCTAATTCCATGCTTCTCACATAATGAATCAAATGCACTGGAACAAAATTCTCCTCCTTTGTCTGATCTCAGACATTTCAGCTTCAATCCTGTCTCAATCTCAACCTTTTCTTTGAAAATCTTGAATTTGTCCAATGCTTCTGATTTCTCCCTCAAAAAGGTAACCCACATCATCCTAGAATAATCATCAATAAATAACAAGAAATATATGTCACCCTGCACATTTCTTGTTGTAGTAGGTCCACATAGGTCAGTATGCACAAAATTTAGCAATCCATTAGATGTATACTACTTACCCTTAAAAGAAATTCTTGTTTGCTTACCCATTTGACATTCCTTACATACTGGATTAGCAGGCTTACCAATTTTAGGCAAATCTCTAACATCTTGAGTAGAACTGATCTTAATCATTGAGTCAAAATTAACATGACACATTCTCTTAGTTCCTGATACAATCTCTATACCAGAGGCATTTAGGATCTTGCATTTTCTATTCTTGAATTACAAATCATAACCTTTGTCCACCATCTGTCCAACACTTAAAATATTATGCTTCAAACCTTCAACATACAAGACATCATCAGTGTCATGCTTACCATCAAAGGAAATAGAACCTCTACTGCGGATTACATAGGCTTTGTCATCTCCAAATCTTACTATTTCATTATCATACCTCTCCATATTCACAAATTTTCTTTTATCACCACTCATATGATGTGAACAACCATTTTCAATCACCCATTCATCTTTCTCTTCAACTTTTGTAGCTAAAGCTTTCTGCTCAATAGTGGAATCTAATGAATACTAAGAGGGGGGGTGAATTAGTATGCCAAAAATTACTGTACTTAAACACTTTACTAGACTAACAGTAAACCGATAAAACAGTTTAGCAGACAAACCGGTTAGCACATATGCAAACCAAATAGAAAATAATGAATTCACCCACAGAAGCACAAATACCATAACACGAGATTTTTATGTGGAAACCCAAATGGGAAAAACCACAGTGAGATGGAACTCACAAGTAACTATCTGCAGAATAGGAACTAGACCGGTTAAGGTCATACAATGTTCTTTACTAGAACAGATCCTGTTAGGAATCTCAATCTCTATTAGGAGAGAAGTCCAATTAAAGACTACCTTGCTAGAGGATTTTAGATCCACAGATGTGAACCACCTTGTTAGAGGATTTACAAAAGGCTTTTGGGCGTACCTAGTTAAGGGCTTCAGAGTTGTCGAAGATATGAGTAATCAACAAGTGAGTGATCTAGCAAATAGCACAAATTGCTTGGTTAGATCCTTGATAGCTCATTCCTAATGCATTCCAGCATTACTTCAGTCTTCTACACATTCACACTCTCTCTAACTCATCAACCACCTTAAACCCTAGCAACAACCTAAAACCCTAGACATGATGTCCTTATAAAGGAATCGGATTTCATATTGGTCCAATAGGATTACAATACAATTTCCTAGGTTCAATGCATCTAGACATATTCTATAACACGACACAAAAAGCACCGTCAAAGTGTTGGCACCGTCAAACAATTGGTGGATGGTAACTCATCACAGAGTATTACCGGTTCATACAAAATACTAGTTGCCAGTTTGACAAAAATGAAGATTGGGAAATATGTGTTTTGTTGCTTTGATCCTTCGTACCACTTGAGATCCTTAAACCACTTGGGGTCAACATATTGCTTCAGATCAGTAAACACTTTCTGCAAAACACCGATAGTCTAAAGACTATAATGCATCATACCAGTTGGAACAAATACCGGTTGAGCTTTAACTCATACATACAAAATTGATCTCAATGCAAGTGTGTGTCCATCAATGACAATCACAACATAATCATCAAAAATGCCAACAATCTCCCCCTTTGGCATTGATGGCAACACCTAGGAAATTTTGACATCTAAGTGTTTTACAACAAAAATATGCCATAATCAAAATTACTCCCCCTAAGCATATACATTATCTCTTTTGCAAAAAATTCAATGTATACTACTTCTTAACATGAAAGTATATATCAAAACATTCAAAATTTGTGTAGTACTTCTCCCCCTTTTCCAACAATGACAACAAAATATTACAGACCAACCCCTATTTCATTAGTATTAAAAGAATAAAACTTTTCAAAAACTAATTTGAAGTCTTGCAAAAATTGTTTCATAGATAAGGACTAGGACTCGAGTAGGGAGGTAGCCACTTCTTTCTTTGTTTGCATCTGGGCGACTTGTTCTTCCATGGCATCTATTGTGCTCATCTCTTGAGCCACCGTTAAGGCATCTAGATTGAGATAACATTTCTGAAGTATTTGTAGGTGTGGGAGTAAAACTAGTTGTAGTTCCTACAAATCTCGAGTCTGGTTGTTGATTTCCAACTCTATTTTGGCAGACTAGATATGAAACTGGTGAACGGTTTGCCCATAAGCTGTAAAAGAGTCATACGACAGCTTGAAGGTGCTCATGTATAACTGCAAGTCAGTTTGTAGCTTTTGCTTTTGTATAAGCACATCATCACAGAAGAGATGGGGTTGGTAAATCTTACTCAGAAGTAGATTCCCCTCATCCAGAACATTCCTTATATCTTTTTGAGCTTTTTGCAGATCAGACTGGAGCTCATTTAGCTTTCTCACTAGGGCAATGTTGAGAGCCTTTTGATGCTCTTTCTTGGCATTTGCCTCTGCTACCTCTTCTAGGCTCTGCACCTGATCATCCACTACGGTGCATAGGAGCTTCAATTGTGCTAATGATGAATTAGTATTGGGGAGGTTTGTTTCGAGTAACAAACCAATAAGAGTGTCCACCACAGCATGGATCACATCTTTCTCCTTCTTCCTCCTTACCACTTCAAGGCATTCTTGAGCAACCTTAATGCTCTATAGAAGCTCCATTTCATTTGTAGACTGGAGGTCAAAAGGATTGGTGAGGTCAGCCAATTTGGCTTGACTACTAGTTGCCTTTGGAGTCTCCATCTATGTGCTTTTTGCCACTTCTTCTTTCTCTGTAGCTCTTAGCTTTTCCTCTTTTGTCTTTTTCTTTTCCTCTTCTTCTGTTTTCCTTTTCTCTTCTTTCCTCTACTTCGCTTCTTCTTCATCCTTTTTCCTCTGCTCCTCTTCTTGCTGCTTCTTCTCCTCTTCCTTTTTCTTTTCTTCATCTTTCCACTTCTTTTCTTCTTCATTCTTCTTCTTCTCCTCTTCCTTCTTCCTCTTCTCCTCTTCATCCTTCTTCTTTTCCTCTTCCTTCTTTCTTTTCTCCTTTTCATCCTTCTTCTTTTCCTCTTCCTTCTTTCTTTTCTCCTCTTCATCCTTCTTCTTTTCCTTCTCCGCTTCCTTTCTTTTCTCCTCTTCTTTGTCCTCCTCTGCTTTCTTTTGCTTATCTACCTGTTCTACCTACTTCTCCTGTCCTATTGCTTCTGATGGTGTATCCTGAGAAACATCTTCTACATCCAAAACATCGACATCAATAGTGTCTGTAGGTTCAGTAACTGGGTTTCCTTCATTATCAAACACTTCATCTGGTTTTTTTATTGCCAGTTCTTGCTCAGCCTTCCTGTTGGCTTCAGCCACTTGATGCATCTTAAGAGCTTCTTGAGCAAGAGTATGTGTTTTCTTGATCACTTCTTGACCCTTTCCTTCCAGTAACAGGAGTCTTCTTCTTCTCATGAAGAAGAGGCCTTTGTATTTATTAATAACTTTGAAAAGTTTTGAATTAGATACATCAGGAAAATGTTGAGCAAATATTTTCTCCCTCATTTCTTGTTCCTTTTCTATGGCAATGCGCCATTTATTGTCTAAAGAATTATACAAAGAATCTAGTGTCTCAGATCTAATTTCTAAAGGTGACCGGTCATTAACACATAAATACCTAATGATTTCCTATTCAACTGCTTCCTTTTCATCATCATTGAAATCATCAAAACAATCAATCAAATCATTCAACACTTTTCTCCTAATATTCTTTATAGTTCTTTGACAATGTGTCAAAGGTTTGTAGGAAGAAATGTCAATATTTACCGGTGTAGATGATGCCGGTTCATTCTTTGTCTTTTTCTTTGTTTGCCTAGTCTTCTTCTTAGGTGGTTCTTCTGACATAGTTTCTTCTAAGTCAGGTGTATTACTTTCTATCTTCCACTTCCTCTCGAAGACTTTTGTAGGTGCTACTTTCGGTTTCTTCTTAACTAGTGACCACTTGGTCACTTTGGGACTAGCTACAGTAACTGGTGCTGATGCTAAAGGCACTACCTTTCCTTTCTTTTCAGAGGGTTCTATAACTGGTGCAACCTTTCCAAATTGGTGCCGATTCTTTTTGCCTTAGGATCAAGGGGTGAGGTGATTAAGGTAGAAGCATACCCATCTAGCATATCATACATCACCTCATAGCCCATGGGCTCCACTTCTTCCTATCTCAGCTCAATGGCCTCCATTATGCATTCATCCACATTGATGATAAAGAAGATATCCTCTTCATATTTCTTGACAATGTCACTGGATATCCTTATCCTTTGGCTCATCTTGTGCCTGAACTCATCAAAGTACTTGTTCAAAACTTCAGGGTAACTAGTTCCAACTTCTTGCAAGCTCTCTTTGATCTACTTGGTAACCGATTGGTCGATAGACCACTGAATATCTTGAAATCCTGGGAAATAACCTTGGAAGTAGAAGAATAACCCTACCAGTAGTTTCCCAAACTTGAATCTTAGTGCATTATCCTATTTGATTGACTTAAGATTTAACATAAGTTGTCTTTGCATACAAGTGCACAGATCAAATGATGCATCCTCCTTGATCATCCTGTAAGTAGTATTTACCATTGTAGCAGAGACAAAATTAATTTTGCTGGCAAAGAACATCTAGTAGCCTATCACCACACAGGCATACTTGACCAGATCATCCTTGATTGAGTTGACGGTCATGCCATGTGAGTCACTCACTAAACCAGTGATCTTGGATATTTCAGTCTTGCTGACCTTCCTCAGGGCTGGCACTTCCCTTGTATTGCAGAAACTGGTGACGATATGAATGGCTTCCAGTGTGATATCATGTGTTCTCTCAAGATACATCTTGTCACCATGAACTCTGCTTAGAATGATTTGAATGTGCTCATCTGTGAAATCCTCTAGGAAGTAAACCGCATTATGAAGCTTCTTCTTCTCCAAGATGTTATACTTTGGTTTGATCTTTTTATCCTTCCCACAGAATAGACCTAGCTGAGAATGGATTGTGAGAGACCCTAGGTCTTCAATTTTACAATCTATATAATCCAAAATCCCTTCTTCTACTATAACACCAACCGGTACTTGAGACAAGGCATTATATTTCGACTTTCATTGTATGAAATCCATAAAATCGATAGTTGCACTAGAACTATCATGCAATGCGGAAGCCATGATAAAATAGAAAACTCAAGAAATACCTTTCAGAAATTGAGAAATTAGGGCTTGCAAATTCCACTTCACCTTCCACTTCGTCCGTTGCTGAATCACCACTTTGAGTTCTTCTCTTGACTATTTGATATTTGCTTCTAAATCTTCTTCAGGGTTTCAAGATTTCTTTGAATTGCAACACAAATCACTCTTTCTTCTCTCTACACTTGAAAAACTTCTTCACTCAATGAAAATGATAGTGAAAAATCATTTGAAAATTCCTTTTAAACATATTCCTCACCTACCATAGTAAATGCTCCACCATTAAGGCGTAAACCCTAATTTTCCTGTTACTGTTTCTGATCTTCTAGCAAATGACAGGTATCACATACCGATTAAGGTCTTTTACTGGTGTAAACTGGGGGTTTTTAGTGTTTCACTGTTTGCTCCCCCTAAGCTTATTTGATGCTTAGTTTGTCAGTTCCATTATTTCCACACTAGGTGCAGAAACTGGTTCTTCTTACAACACTCCTGGTTTCTTTTTCCAGGTTTTGTTCATATCTACTTGAACAGTTTCAATGTCAATCTTTCCTTTTGGAGTGACTGGTATGTCATCCGATATGTTCTTTCTTGTTCTGCAAAATCTAGCAATGTGACTCGATTTGTTACAATGATACCAGACCATTCTAGGCACTCTCCAAGGTCCATTATTCATGTTACCATTCTTCCTTTTGCATGTTGCAGTTGTGTGACCATGACCATGACCATGATAGATCAAACAGTTTTCTCTCCATCCGGTTGCTGCTTGATAGCCACTGCTTCTTGACTGATGATTGAAGGCATTAAACCAGTTGTGATTCTGGTTTACAAAAGGTTCCAGACCAACTCCTTGAGTCCTCTAAAGATATCTTCCAGTGTTGTTTATAACAGACCTTCAGTCAAATACTCTATGCCCAAACTTGTTGCATGCATAGCAATTACCATTGAATCTATAGGATCTAAGCTTATCATTTAGAAAATAAGGAAAATTATTGTAAGCCTTACTCCTATAGACATTAGCAGTATGTCCTTCTTTAAGACAGTTAAAGCAAATAGGTTTGAACTTTTGCTTACCTTTATCCTTTGTTGCTGGTTGTTTCTTCAATGCTCCAGCATTTGTACCAGAGGTCTCACCTTCCTCATGACCGAAATAACCAAGTCCATCAATATTCTTGACAGGTTTGGCAAATTCAAGCTTTTTCTCTAGCTTGACAGTACTCTTGTTGAACTTAGAAAGTATTTCCTTAGACTCAGAGAGTTCTTTGGAAATAGCAGCATTTGCTTCCATCAAGTTTTCATTCTCAGAGATGGCAATGTTCAGTTCTCCTTGCATGTCTTCCTTTTCCACTTTGCTCACATGGAGTTGAGTAGTTAGGGCACTGATCTCTTGCTTCAGCTTGGAGTTTTCATGATCTTTGTCTTTGACCAGATCTTCAACTTTCCTCTGGTTCTCAATCTCTTGGCACATTTGAATAATCAGTCCTTCCATTTCTATTCTCAGATTGGAATTGGATTCATTCAGTTTTTCTACTTCTTGAATCAGGGCTTCCATGTTTGCTTCATCAGAGGAACTATTTTTAGATAGCTCCATTAGCTTTTCAGCATGTTCTCTCCTTTTTGCCTGAGAGGCCTTATATTTGACCATAAGATCATCATAGGCTTTCTCAGACTGAGTGAGCCGATAAGTAAGTTCCCTCAATGTGTATTCCCCCATATCTCTTTCCAAGTGGTTAAACTTATAGAAAGGTTGGCTCTGCTACCAATTGATGAATACTAAGAAGGGGGGGGGGTGAATTAGTATGCCAAAAATTACTGTACTTAAACACTTTACTAGACTAATAGTAAAGTGGTAAAATAGTTTAGTAGACAAACTGGTTAGCACATATGCAAACCAAATAGCAAATAATGCATTCACCCATAGAAGCACAAACACCATAACACAAGAGATTTTGATGTGGAAACCCAAATGGGAAAAACCACAGTGAGTTGGAACTCACAAGTAACTATCTACAGAATAGGAACCAGACCGGTTAAGGTCATACAATGTTCTTTACCAGAACAGATCTTGTTAGGAATCTCAATCTTTATTAGGAGATAAGTCTGATTAAAGACTACCTTACTAGAGGATTTTAGATCCACAGATGTGAACCACGTTGTTAGAGGATTTACAAAAGGCTTTTGGGCCTACCCAATTAAGGATTTCAGACTTGTCAAAGATGTGAGTAATCAACAAGTGAGTGATCTAGCAAATAGCACAGATTGCTTGGTTAGATCCTTGATAGCTCATTCCTAATGCATTCCAGCATTACTTCAGTCTTCTACACATTCACACTCTCTCTAACTCATCAACCACCTTAAACCCTAGCAACAACCTAAAACCTTAGACATGATGTCCTTATAAACGAATCTGATTTCATGTTGTTCCAATAGGATTACAATACAATTTCATAGGTTCAATGCATCTAGACATATTCAATAACACGACACAAAAAGAACCATCCAAGTGTCGGCACCGTCAAACAATCGGTGGATGGTAACTCATCACAGAGTATTACCGGTTCATACAAAATATCGATTGCCGGTTTGACAAAAATGAAGACTGGGAAATATGTGTTCTACTGCTTTGATCCTTCATACCACTTGAGATCCTAGAACCACTTGGGGTCAACATACCGCTTTAGATCAGTAAACACTTTCTACAAAATACCGATAGTCTAAAGACTATAATGCATCATACTGGTTGGAACAAATACCGGTTGATCTTTAACTCATACATACAAAAGTGATCTCAATGCAAGTGTGTGTTCATCAATGACAATCACAACATAATCATCAAAAATGTCAACAGAATCAATAGGTACCGGTCCATCTTCTTTAATAGCAATAAACACAATTTCATCTCCTTTTGATTCTTCATCTGTAGCAACTTCATCAATAGCATAATAGCAGTTGTTCCAATGCTTATACTTCTAGTTAGACTTGAAGGGCTTATCACACTTCTCATATCTATCATTTCTATCATGCGTATCAAATTTATCATGCCTATCATACTTAGACATTCTCTTCAGGCACCTAGAAGCAAAATGTCATATCCTTTTGCAATAAAAACATTTTAGAGGCACTTACTAGATCCTTTAGGCAATATCTGAGAAATAAATTCTTCAATCTCATCCAATTCTCTTTCTTTCTCTTCCATCTCTCTTCTCTCTCTTTCATATCTAGATATTTTGCATTCATCAGGGTCATACTTCTGCTTTCCAGATACAGATGCTCTAAATGTTGTCTCAGTCTTTCCATGTGATTCACTAAACTCACTTAGATCAAATAAAACAATCTTTCTAACTGGTGCAGGAGCACCCTTCCAAGCTCTCCCTCCTTTTTTTTTTATTTGTACTATGCTTCTTATGAAGCCATTGTATATAAAATAATGAGCCATGTGCTCATAGGTCCTAGTTAGGGTCCTAGAGGAGATCTTAGGGGTCATAAGTCAAGATTGAGATTTTCTTGAAAATGAAGGGTATGTGTGTCTTTGTGGTGTTTAGGGGTCCTTCATAGCATGGTGGTGTCCTTAGGTTGGCCCATTGTGGGTCTAGGAGTCATGAAGAGCAACATTGGGAAAGTTGCTCAAAAGTTGCATGACAACTTTTCCACCAGGAGACCAAAATCCTTAGTTTGGTGTGGAAAACCCTAATATGGGCACACAAACTGAGGAAAAGGTGGTATAAGTATTTTCAAACCCTAAATGCATGGGTTGGATGTTAGAGATTGTACGGCCCAAGCAAGAAGAGCTTGACTGTGACTATTTGTTGGTTACTAGTCAGATTGAATGAAGTTATCGGGAAAGTAAATGGATTGAACTGTGTACAAAACTATGTGATATTTCTTCCATGGTGTAAATACTTCCATTATGAGTGATTAGATTAGCTTTTTGTTTACCAGTTGAGTATTTTTGTAAATAGTTTGTAAATTGCAGTCTTACGGTCCAGTTTTGGACCAGTTTGTGCAATTGAAGTCTTAACTCCATTCCCCATTGTGGAACCACCATGAAACCATGGGGAATGGATGTGAAGACCTTTTACTATAGTCCCAAGCAAGAAGGGCCCTTGAAAATGTAGGGAGGCCAAGCAAAGACCCACTCCTAGGAAAGACTAGACAATGCCTGGTTAGGAGAGGTCAAATTGGAGAGGTCTTGGAGAGCAAGGTTGGTTAGTGGAGAGTGCATCCTTTGGAGGAGGTGCAAAGGAGTGAGTGAAGCATCATTTGTGTGAAGGAGGAGCCTCCAACAATCCAGAAAAGGTGGCTAAAACACAAAACCTTCACTGTGACCCAGGCAGACCCTAAAAACCCTCACAAAAACCCTTGAAAACCTTAAAATCCACCTAGGATAGTGTACGGACACTTGGAGGCCTAAAACTTAGAAAATCCATGAGTCCTTGCCAAATTAATGGCAGTCCATTTTGGGAGTTTGGGTTGTTTGTGTACCATTTGTGAGAGGAAGCCCTAGAAGACCGGTTAGGAGGCCTAATTGGTCCTAATCCTTGTAGCCCTATTTGAAGGCAAAAACACAAAAAAGGTGAAATTGGTAAGGGGTTGAAGGCTTGAAACCTCTTGGGGGAACATGAATGGGTGGAAAGACCATGAATTAGACCTTATATGACCTTGCTAAGACCTTGGAAGGTGTGGAACAAGCCTAGCCCTTATTAGCCATAGTAAGGGGTTTTGAGTCTCATGAGTGGGTGAGACCTTAGGAGCAGCATTGCAACTCATTAGTGGGTTTATTGGGCAAGGTCATGGGTTTCCTCAAGCAAAGGAAGTCCTAGAGACCCTATGGTGTGTAGAGAACACTAGGTGATCCAAGGAAAGGATCCAAGAGCATAGACTAGGCTAGTCTATCCCAAACCCCATCCCATCATTGACCAACATGCCTCTTGTCATAGTACTCACACTTTGGATCTCATCAATAGAAACTCTTATGTTTGTAAGCAAGAGGAAATGATCTCAACACCTTAGCAATAATTTCATCTTTTGCAAGGGTTCCACCAGCACATTTGATACCTAGGACAAGTTCATTCACCTTATCCATGAAGGAGTTTATGTTCTCATTTTCTCCCATCTTTAGCATCTCATACTTCCCTTTCCATCTCTGCAACTTAGCAACTTTTACTTGTTTGTCTCTTTCATACAAGGTTTCAATATTCTCCCACATCTCATGTGTAGTTTGAAGTCACATCACATTAGTCATCTCAGAATCAATCAGGGCACTTAGCAATGCTTCCTTATCTATAATTTTATTTTCAGCATTCTTAATCTCAGAAGCAATAATTGGTCCATTCTGAGGAACATAATAGGCATCCTTTGTAATCTTCCAATAACCCTCTCCAAGAAATCTCAAGTGTGCCTCCTTCTGGTTCTTCTATTGAATCTCAAACTCTCCTTAAAAATAGCACTTCCAGTTGCCATCCCGGATCTCCTCAAGTGGTCAAGCTTCTTCCCAAGGATCTAGCTATGATACCAATTGTTGGCAACAACAATTAAGGAAAACTAAGAGGGGGGGGACTACTATGTAAATATTACAAAGGGGAATGCATGTGCATTCAAGCACACTGCCTAGATCTCACTGCTCAAAATAATAAGTCAGAAGGCTACAACCCTCAGGGAAGGCTCACTACCTTACAATAATGATCGGACTATAATCCAGATTATATTAACTTCAAATATAGCATCTCCTTATGCCTGATGACAGTTTTGGTTAAGCACATTTGTCTTCCCTACAACAATATCTTCTCAATACACCACACTGAAGGATAAATTTGCTTAAGCACCACAATATCACTCTCTGATAATGGAGACACTACATCAACACCCAAATTACATGACTAAGTCATCTATATATACAATTCATCAACCTTGACTACAAGGGTTGCTAAACCCTCATCTCACAATTACAAAATTGCATTAGATGATACAAAGATCAACTACCAGACTAATATTATGATATACATTACATATCATGGACCTAAACCAAATCTCCAAACACCCATCACCATTGGAAATCATGCCAAGATCAACTGCAACACAAAGAATATCACCAAATCAACAAAATCACCAAGAATGTGCACAAAAATCAATGTGGATCACCAAAACAAATAGGACACAATTAGGAAACACCAACAATCATGTTACAATAATCCGCAATAGATGCACCAACACCACTTATCAAATCTTCATCAATCAACACCTGAAACTTAAGAACACTCAAAGAACAACAACTCGGGCTAGAAAGATAGCTTGCGGAGCACCAAATCACAAACCATCTAAAATGTACATACACAAGAAAGTCCAAAACATTCTCTCAAAATCATAACTCAAGATCTAAGCACATCGGAATATGTCAGAGGAAATACTGAACTTTGCAAAGCGCTGATCAAAAAAGCCAAATTGCAAATTGAATCATATCATATGATCAATTAAGCTTCTGGATCACATAAACCAATATAGAAAGACATAATGATACTAGAAATACTTCATACATGGAACAATGATCCTAATAAACCAATATGCAACCACCGGAGCAATAAATCACAAGAATATGTTGACATCAATGACAACAACATATCCTAGCAGTAGCAATGTCCAACATGATCTTCATTATCTACTTTGACTTTTGGACCTTGATTCAACCCAAATGGATTGGAATAGGGCACTAAGCACCATGGTCCAAACAAGAAAAGCCCATTTTTTAACCCTCTAATAGTAGGAAAAAAGTTGAGTGGGGAATGATTTACGATATCAGTCATTCATAATTTTCAACACGTTTCATGAGGATAGGTATCAGCAAAAACTTTAAGAAACCTCCTTTTCTTTGAAAAAGTGTAAAATCTTAGCATATGTTTTGTTACTCATAGAAACAATATTTAATTTTATTGGCAATTTTTTCATTTTTTGAAGAAACATAATCTTAATTTGGTTAGCAATTTTTTTGAAATCGGCCAAAATCACTAGAAAATGTTGACAAATATTTATCTTCCTTTAAAAATATAAAATATTTTTTTTGGTAAACCAAGCATTGTATATAAACCAAATAGAAGAATTTTGCAAGCAAATTATATAGATATACAAAACTATAAAGTTTTACTTGACGAATTACGCCTTATACATACACAAACATACATACATGTATGTACACACATACATACATCTATGTATGTATATATGTATTTATGTATATACATACATATATGTATGTATATATACATACATATATACATATATAGATTGATACAGATAGATACAAGACACATATATATATATACATATATACATACATATATACATACATACATACATACATACATACATGTGTGTGTGTGTTTCTATATATGTATGTATGTATGTATATATGTATGTATGTGTAATGGTGGGAAAATGGTGAATGATAGATCAAGAAGGAAACTACCCTTTCCCTCAAACAAAGATGAGAGTTTCGCTGTTGATTACCATTCAAGCACTTTTCACCATGCTACGTTAGAAAGAGGAGAGGATAATTCACTAGATTCAATCTCTCCATATGAATATGGTAGATTGAATTCTGAATGAATTGGGAATGCTAAGTTGATCCCCTCTTCCTTGTTTGAAATGGAAAGGAAATAGATTGAATTATGTAGTGCAAAAGTGACAAAGAATTGATTATAACTTGAGATCAGAATATGGGATGAAGTTGTGCACCTAGATCTGGCAGTAAAATGTCGAGATGAAGTCGCTCTGCGAATTTGAGGAAAAGTTGCCCGGACTGTGGTAGGAATGTACACAGTCCTCCGAAAATTCCATGAAACAAAAAGGGTTTTTCCGCCTCTACAAATGAAGCCCAAATCCAAAAGTACAGTTGTGCACCTACAACCTACACACAAAAAAGCAAGTAAAATGGGTTGGGATTGGGGGTTTGCCTTTAGGTCAAATCCCAGTTTTGGAATTAACCAAGTAATGAAAGAAATTACTTGTTGTTGGTATTATGGATGTTTTGCATGACTTTTGTCATTGATGTTGTAGACGTCTAAAAATGGTCAACGCTTGCGGAGTCGTATTTTAACATTGGCGCATTACCTTATTTCAAGCTTTTTGCGTCGCATTAACATTTCTCCTATGTTACACACTTGGTCTTTATCATTTGCGAGCATCGAGTCCTTCTTCTGCATTCTTCATTTGTCTCACTTTTGAATTTGGTCTTGTCGACAACAATCTTCAGTCATGATTTTGGTCAATCTTATCCTGTCGTATCAATGTGCGTGTTTATTTGTCATCATTTTGGACATCGTCAATCCTAATCAATGATAGAATTAGGTTTTTGTCCTCTGGTCAATCTTGTCATTTTACGATCAATTTGACATCAATCTTGTCATTTTGTGATTGATTTCTCATCGATCATTGTCATTTTCAATCTTGTCATTTTGTGATCGATTTGTCATCGATTGTTGTCATTTTGCGATCGATTTGTCATCAATCGTCGTCCTTCTCAATCATGTCAATTTGGATCAATTAGTCATTGTTCCTAGTCAATTGGTGCATTTGTCAATCAAATCACTTATCAGCATTGGTCTTTTATCAAGTCAGAATCATGATCAAGTCGATCTTACATCAAGACCTAATTGTCGTTCTTGCATTTCTAATTCATCTTCTAGGGTTTCATGATTTATTCATTTAACCTTGTTTGTCCATTTTCTCTCTAGGTTAAATAATTTATTTATTTATCCTAAGTCTTCTTGTCACAATTAAATGTTTATTTAATTGGCTAATTAATTCCTCCTATTTTTGTAAATTAATTAATAAATGAGAAATTATTAATTAATTTACCTAATTTTCATCAATTTCCTAAATTCCAAGTCATCATTTCTAACCTAATTTTCTAATTGCTTCTAATGTCTATTTCTATTTCAAAATCTTGTCATAAATTCTTGCATAGCAATTTGTCATAAATTGTCATAAATTGTCATAAATCCTTGCATAGCAATTTGTCATACACTTGTCATAATTTTTCTATTCCTGATTTGAATTTCCATTTGAATCATTTTCATGCTAATCTGATCTTTTCTCCAATTTGTCTATAAATTGGATGAATTTCTTCAATCAAAAGGGTCAAATCAATCATGCTTCTAGTACCCTTATGTTGTCGTCTCATCTTGTCAATCTTGCTTTCACATTAGGTTTATGCACTTGAAGGTGAGATCCACAAAACAAAAGCTATTTGAAGGAGAAAGAAGGAAAATGGAGCCACATGAAGGAGACATCTGTATTTGGTTTGCTTAGATTCCATTTTAAATGTCTTGTTTTCATGTTTTCATTGAGTGTTTTTAGGATTGTTATCACTGCATTTCAGTTTTTGTGATTGAACTAGGCTAATTCCTATTTGCTCTGATGATTTCTAGATTCCTATCTTACATTAATTGGTGAACTTGATGTGAACTAACCCCCTAACCATTCTTTTGAGTTCTTTTGAGTTGATTTGCAGGTGAAAAACCCAAGAAACAGGGTAATTCAGGGCTCTCTGGGCACTTCTGCGCCTATGTTGAGGCATTTTGCGTCTGTGTAAGGTACACAGGCACATCTTGATGAGTTTTGCACCTGTGTTGAGTCATTCTGTGCTTATGTAATGAAAAAAAAAAAAACTACGCCCGTGTAAGGTATCCTATGCTTGTGTAATCAGTCCTACGCCTATGTAAGGTATCCTGCGCCTATGTAATCCTACGCCTGTGTAAGTAATCCTGTGCCTATGTAAGGTATCTTGTGCCTATGTAATCCTATGCCCGTGTAAGAAATTCTATGCCTATGTAAGAAATTTTGCGCTTGTGTAAGACATTCTGTGCCTGTGTAAGGCCGGAAACAAAGGTAAAAAGCAGTGTTTTTACTTGCAAATTGCTTTGTTTTGCATTTTGTTTCTGTTTTTTGGTTTTTCTTTGGTACTGATTCTCTGTGCAGCACCTTGGCATTACACATGACAAAGACAAAAAAATGAAACTACTAACATATTTTATGCAGTTTTGCTAGTCAAAGACTAAACAAATTAAACTTCTGACTTGGTGATTTTGCAGGTTTCCTTATACTCCAACTAAACTTTGTGTTTGTAATTCATAATTAGGCACCTAGTATGATTGCTAAGTAGGATGGAATGAACATGTGTTTGCTTTTATTTTTGCATTTGACATTGGAGTAGGAGAGTATGCTCTCATTCTTCTTAGGGTGATTAGAAATCCAGATCTTCAATACCATTCTCATGTTTTGGATTGTTTGTTACCTTTAGAGGGCCTGCCTTCTCTACCATTTGCTTTCTTTTGCAAGAAAGTGACAATCATGAGAAGGGAATGACCCAAAGTGAGCACAACCAGAGTACCTTGGCATTCTAACTCACTATAAATAAATACCTGATGGGCGAAAGCTTTGAAGGAAGGGTTACGTGGGAATTGCAATTACTTGGGAAGTGATGACCCTTGGACTCTTTCTCATATCAACATCTAAGTAGGGCCTCAAGGTCTAAATCATGCTTGCGTGACTACATTTGTTTGGTATCTTGGTGGGCTTAATGTCTCAATCACACTTGCATGACACCAAGGAGTAACACTTAATAGAAATCCTTACTAAACACCTTGTATTTAGAGGCCAAAAATCCTTCTAGTTTCTTGAGAAGGACAAGTTCGGATACTTGGAAGAGATACTAAGTTCGCCATGGGGAGATTTCCATGGGGACTGATGCTTGGCTGCCCTAAGAAGTGAGTGTCGTGGAGGGGAGCCCATGGGGTCAAGCATCTATGTATTCTCCTTGAATCCCATAACGAGTCTACCTCTCAAGTACCTACTGCCCTTGCCATCCATAAGAAATGTGTGAATGACCATGATTGTCTTGAGTCTAAGTTAAAATATCTTGTCTTCTTTTCTTGTCAAAAGTTGAGTTGTGTCTCATTTCAAAAACAAGACAAATTGATTCAAAACAAGGTTAAACACGATTATTTCATTCAACAAAGTTCAAAACACTTCAAACATGGTTGTCAAACATTTTTCAAAATCTTGTCTCAACATTCATGTCAATTAGATTTAGGTTCATCCTAGGTTTGCATTTTCCAAATTCATTGTCAATTACCAAGGTTAAGTTTCACCTAGATCATACTCCTTTGCATATCAATAAGGGTCATCCATTTGCATGTGTCCTCTTGCATTAGAGTAATACCATTTCATAATTCAACCTTAGGTTTTGTCTTAGGTTGACATTGTCATACATTTGCATTTGCATTTTTGTCCTCATAACATTAGGTCACATTTGCATACCCTAGGTCTCTTCATTAAGCTTAGGTCATTATCATATCATATTAGGGTCATTTGCATAGTAATTGTCCCTTTGCATATATTGTCAAAACTAGGTTTTGTCATACTTGAGTAATGCAAATCTTTGATAAAACCCTAAGTTATTGTTAGGAAGTCTTGACCTTATCAAACTTTTGTCTTTTTGTCATCAATGTCATTTGGTCAAACCTAGCTTAGTATCCAAGCATATAGGTGAGACTTTGTCATTTTGTCCTTTGAGGTCTAGACATCATTTCAATTTCCTAAGGGTCTCTTTTTAGATTTGCATTCCAAAAGGTTTGTCAAAATCTTGAAAAGCAACAAAAACATAGGTTGTATTCTTGCCATAGATTGCATTCTCATCTATTTTAGTTTGTATTTAGTTGCATATCATATATTATCCTTGAAAAATCCCAAAAATATTGCATAGTGACATGTCTATTGAAACAAGGTTCCAAGCACCAATGATGCAACAAAGTTTGACATATCAATCGACAATGCAATCGAATTTTAATCCAAGGCAATCACAATTCTATTCAACCCAACAACAAAGCAACTTTGATCAAACTTTTTATGATGAAACAAGTCTCCAAATACAAAAAATAGAGGAGAAACTAGCTCAAGAAGAGGAGATTTTGGATAAAAGAGTGAAAAACGTTGAGAAGAATAGATCACAAATGTGCAAAATGTTTCAAAAATTTCTAGGTCGAAATCCAAAGATTGAGCCAATTGATGTAAGATCTCTTCTTGAACAATCAGACATACCAGCTCTCCTCTCACAAATAGAGATGATGAAACAATTTCAAGAAAAGAGACAACATCAATTTCAACATTATGTGCCTCCAAAACAAGAACAAGAAGGTGTTTACTATCAATCAGATTTTCAACCAATACAACCGATGGTTCAACCAATTGTTCAACATATACAACCAACACAACCAATGGTCCAATTTCAACAATATGTCCAACCAACTATACAATGTCCACAAATAGTTCAACCAATGGTGGAATATCAACTAGTTCAGTCAACATATCAATGTCAACAACAACAACCAAACATTCAAAAACAAAGGTTGCAGCACACACCAAGCCAAATTTTGAACATGTCAAACCAATTTGATGAACATCTAGTTTGAAATAAAAACATGACATCAAACCAAGACCAAATTCTTTCCAAACAAGTTCAAATTCCAGTTACAACTATGTCAAAACCTCAAAAGAAAGGTGGCTTTATTGCAAGGCTCTTAAGGAACCTACCAAGTGAGTTCTTTGAAGAAGATCAAGATAATACAATTATGTCTAGCAATGCCTCATCCCCCCACAAATAAATTGACTCTCCAGTGGCATCTATCCCTACACCTCTAGAAGTTTCACAAGAACCTTCTATATTGTCCTCATCAAACAATACACCCATGGATGCAATTATCCAAGGGCTATCCATAATTGATTTCCAAGATAATCCAATTCATGATGTATATCCTTGTCATGTTTCGGAAATACTAGACCCAATGCCACCATGCACTTTATTGCCATTACCTGTTTTAGAGGACCCCATTCAAAGTCCCTCTTCCTCATGTGCAAGCATTAATTCCTTGCCAGAATCCATTACAAATGTTCAAAGTGCATTTCCTTCATGCCAAAACATAGATCCCTTGTCAAATGTTCAAAGTGCATTTCCTTCATGCCAAAACATAGATCCCTTGTCAGAATCCCCCATGCATATCCAAAGTCCAACCCCATGTCAAGAGGATAATTTAGAGCATGAAGAAACGTGTCTTAAAATAGATCAAGATCAAGATCCCAAAACCTTATTATCCCATCCAATTGTTGACTAGGACTCCATGTTCCCAGACACTCATGATGATTCCCCTATTCTTATCCATCCTATCCAAAGTCCTATTGACACTCCATTCCCTAAGGAAGATCAAGATATCCCAGTCCATCCAATCCCAAATGATCCCCTTCCATTTCATGAAACAAATGTCCTTTCAAATCCCATTTACATTCCACTTCCTAAGAAAGATCAAGATATCCCTTCCATCCTTTCCGATTATCCCATTAAAAGTCAAGAGCAAAGCACCTTTAAAGAGGATTCCAATGATCTTCCTCCTTGTCAAGATCAAATTATTCCTTTAAATCTGCCACAAGATCCTTTTGTTCCTCCATCTCCTTGTCTTAATGCTCCATATACACTCCAAGATCGCATTTCTTTTGATGATCCCATTATTTCTCCCATTCCATCTCTTGAAGAACCTGTCATTGAACCATGTCCACTACACAATCCTAGTCCCCCTCATGATCCTAATCCCCTTCATGAATCTAACATGTCAGTGCAAGATGTTCATGAACCCTCGACATGCATAATGGGTTCTTCCACTTTGGTGCAATCCGATCCACTTCAAGATCTCATTATTTCTCTCATATCATATCCACCTCATAATGGACTCACATCTTCTTCCCAAAGAAAAGAGTATCCTACAAGTCAAGATATTCATAAAGGCCAAGGAGTAGACCTTCATGAGAAAGAACCCCTCCATATCAAAGAAAATGTTAAGGGTCATGTCTACACAACTCACTCTCAAGACATTGGTATCCCTCCATCAAAATCAAAACATACACCTTCCCCATCATACCTTCCATCCATTTTAGGTCCTTATATCCCTTCGTCCTCTATGCAAGGTCAGCAAAGGCACACATCCTTGAATAAATTTCATCAATCCAAAAGAAGACCATTTCATTCATATCCATCCATGCATTCCTTTCCCCCTCCAAGCAATTTGGATGCCAAGTATAAACGTCATAAGTCTAGCAATCCACATGTATTCAAGGATCAACATGTCCAATATAATCGACATGTCAAAAGAAAGAACAATATGATCTATAAAGAAAAAGAAATATCCAAAAGGCCACAAAGGCCCACTGAGAAAAATAAAGGAAAGTTAAAATCTATATGGGTTCCTAAATCCCTTGTGCAAGCAATGCACTCCAAGGAACCACAAAAGCATGAAAAATTAAAAACCATGTGGATCCCTAAGCGGCTCCTTGAAGCACAAAAGCCTAAAGAAACATCAAAATTGGCATCTAAAATTGCTATTCCTCCATCCAAACCTTCCAAGTCTATTTCTCCACCACCTTCTTCATCCATTTTGGGCCCTTATGTCCCAAAATCCATAGCCTTCCCTCCATCAAAATCTCAATATCCAAAACCCACTCTTCCTCCATCAGTCCCTCACCCCTCAAGGTGTGTGCCAACGTTGATCTTTCCTTCATTTCCATCCGCTCAAGCCCAATTCTTCCAATACCCTATCTATTATCCATTGCATATTTTCCATCCTTCCATCCCTCTAGTTCAATCCTTTGCATAAATCCTTGCCTTAATTTCATCTCTTTTTCCATGTCCTTATCCTACCAACATCTTTGAGCATACTTTTAAAGGTCATGGTCCATTTTTTCTTCAAGGCTACTATCCAAACAAAAAGATGTTTGAGTCCTTCTTCCATCCCCTATCATGTGTTCGTCTTCTATTGAAAAAGGTCAAAATATAAAAAAAAAAGTGAAAAAAAAAAAGAAAAAGAAAAAAGTAAAGCAAAAATAACTCATCCACTAGTGAAAACCTGGCAAATAGGTGCCTTGGGCAAGTACTGTGATGAAAACCTGGCAAACAGGCATCATGCGTAATCTATGAATTTCTTGCATACCACACTTGGGGGCAGATTTCCTCCTTCATATCCTATTTCCCTTCATTATCCTATCATACCATGTCATTACCCTTCCTTGTCCTATCATCCCTCATGTCCATTTTCTC
Source organism: Cryptomeria japonica (assembly GCF_030272615.1). Taxonomy (NCBI): domain Eukaryota; kingdom Viridiplantae; phylum Streptophyta; class Pinopsida; order Cupressales; family Cupressaceae; genus Cryptomeria; species Cryptomeria japonica. Next base: position 707,197,422 of record NC_081411.1, on the reverse strand, counting down.
TTTCCACCTTTGATCTTGACAAGGCTGAGGATCTTCATGAGCATCATGCATCTTGTTTGTAGCTTTCAGTCTATCATAGCTTTTGGTCATTTATCCATTTGCTTATTATAACCTTTCATTCATATTCCCTAGCTTACTGCAACTTTCTGCCACTATCTTGTATCCTATCCCGACCTTCAGTCCATGTCCCTTATCCATTCTTGGTCTTGCTTATCCTATCCATATCTTATCACTATTCATACACTCTTTTCATCCCTTGATCTTGATCTGACATAAGGACGTGAAATGCAAAACATGTTTTTCAAAACCTCGACATGTCCCTCATGCCATGTTCCTGCTTTACATTGTCATATCCAGTCTCTTGTCCCATCACGCAATAGCCCTTGAAAATTGCATTTGCATTATCTCCATAATAAAAGACCTTTGTCTTCCCTCTATCCACTGACATTTCAGCAAGATTGTTTATCTATTTGTCATATTCCTTGCCTTGCTAGGCACTCAGGGCAAAAAATCATAAAAATTGAAAAATGTCCTAAAATAATCAAAAAAATTGAAAAATGTCCTGAAAAAAAATCATAAAAATTGAAAAATGTCCTAAAATAATTAAATTTTTTTTTTTTTTAAATCCTGAAAACATTCAAAAACGTTTAAAAAAAAATCATGTGTTCATTTTCCACTAAAATGTCTTGAAATTTTTTTAAAAAAAATCAAATATGATCTTGAAATAATCCAAAAAAATCAAATAATGTCCTGAGATAATCCCTAAAAAGTCAAATAAAGTCCTGAAGAAATGAACAAAAACATTATAAAACTTGCAAAACAAAACAAAAATATATCCCCTTTGTGCATAAGACAAATCACTGAGCATCCCTCCAATGACACGCAATCACACATTGTGCTTTAATGAAATCATGCATTAACAGATGAACTTTTTGATCAAACCAGACATTCAAACTGATTAAAATTGTCATATCAGTCAATCAACATCAATATCATTTGTCCTTGTCACTACTATCATGGGTCTTATACAGGGTGTGGTATACTCAAAACTGGACTGTGTCCTGTCTTAGATGGGGTACCGCATTCCCTGAAACCAGACAGCATGATCGTCCTATCAACACTTTCAACTTTTGACAATGAAGATCAAGATGTTTGTTTGATTTGGTTGGATTTGTGTGTCTTATCTTTTTTTATTTATCTTTGGCTTCGATCATGTTCCTATGTTACTCGATGATGTCACTGAGTGATTTAGAGTGACCGGGATGCTTCATGGTCCCTTTCCTTTTTTGTGGTGTTTGCTATTTGTGGAATGTTTGTCACAAACTGGGGTAACTATATCATTGGGTGTCTATGATAAGTATGTTCGCTTTGTGAACGCTGCACATACCTCAACCCTTGATTTATGCACCCTAGGATGCTTCACTCATTCCTTGTGTGCAATGTGTTTGTCTTTTGCAAAAAGGGTTGCATTCCAGCTCTGGCCTTCAATGACATGATGCTCTGCATCCGCTTTGCTACATTAAATAAAGGTTCTCACCTACTTATGTGCATTTGTGAAAGCAATTTTTCCTTCATCTCTAACTGTCCTTTGTCTAATTTCTGCTTACTAACATTTCTTCTGTCAGTCTTGGCAGTCCGTTTGAACCTATCGTCTTCTGTCATTCTTATCGATCAATTGGCCTCTTTTCTGGATTTTTCCGGCCAATTCCTTGAGGGGGCATGCATATGTCATTGTTATTGTCTGGGGCATTTTCATTATTGTTCTTTGAAACAATGCTTAGAATCACATTGTCTCAAAGAGGGGCAAAATGTAGACGTCTAAAAATGGTCAACGCTTGCAGAGTCGTATTTTAACATTGGCACATTGCCTTATTTCAGGGTTTTTGTGTTGCATTAACATTTCTCCTATGTTACACACTTGGTCTTTATCATTTGCAAGAATCGAGTCCTTCTTCTACTTTCTTCATTTGTCTCACTTTCGAATTTGGTCTTGTCAACAACAATCTTTAGTCATGATTTTGGTCAATCTTATCCTGTCATATCAATGTGCGTGTTTATTTGTCATCATTTTGGACATCGTCACTCCTAATCAATGATAGAATTAGGGTTTTGTCCTCTGGTCAATCTTGTCATTTTGTGATCAATTTGTCATCAATCTTGTCATTTTGCGATCGATGTCTCATCGATCGTTGTCATTTTCAATCTTGTCATTTTGTGATCGATTTGTCATCGATTGTTGTCATTTTCAATCTTGTCATTTTGTGATCGATTTGTGATCGATCGTCATCCTTCTCAATCATGTCAATTTGGATCAATTAGTCATTGTTCCTCATCAATTGGCACATTTGTCAATCAAATCACTTATCAGCATTGGTCTTTTATCAAGTCAGAATCATGATCAAGTCGATGTTACATCAAGACCTAATTGTCGTTCTTGCATTTCTAATTCATCTTCTAGGGTTTCATGATTTATTCATTTAACCTTGTTTGTCCATTTTCTCTCTAGGTTAAATAATTTATTTATTTATCCTAAGTCTTCTTGTCACAATTAAATGTTTATTTAATTGGCTATTTAATTCTTCCTATTTTTGTAAATTAATTAATGAATGAGAAATTATTAATTAATTTACCTAATTTTCATCAATTTCCTAAATTCCAAGTCATCATTTCTAATCTAATTTTCTAATTGCTTCTAATGTCTATTTCTATTTCAAAATCTTGTCATAAATTGTCATAAATCCTTGCATAGCAATTTGTCATACACTTGTCATAATTTTGCTATTCCTGATTTGAATTTTCATTCGAATCACTTTCAGGCTAATCTGATCTTTTCTCCAATTTGTCTATAAATTGGATGAATTTCTTCAATCAAAAGGGTCAAATCAATCACACTTCTAGTACCCTTATGTTGTCATCTCGTCTTGTCAATCTTGCTTCCACATTAGGTTTATGGACTTGAAGGTCAGATCCACAAAACAAAAGTTATTTGAAGGAGAAAGAAGGACAATGGAGCCACATGAAGGAGACATCTGCATTTGGTTTGCTTAGATTCCATTTTAAATGTCTTGTTTTCATGTTTTCATTGAATGTTTTTAGGATTGTTATCACTGCATTTCAGTTTTCGTGATTGAACTAGGCTAATTCCTATTTGCTTTGATGATTTCCAGATTCCTATCTTACAGATGTCAACACTTATCCTTCTGGAGATCTACATTGTTGATTTAGCATTATAGTTATATTGGTTTACTGTTGAACCAACACATTGTGTTCACCGGCAAGTTTGGTGACTTATGCACAATCACCAATATATTGTTCACTGATAGGTTATATAGTTCACCGACACTATTGATGACTTGTTATCATCTAGAGATCACTTGATTATGTCAAAGAATGGTCTGGATACTTTGTTTTGGTGTTTTGGTTATTGGTCTAATCGGGTTGACATATTTGTTGTTACCAGTAGATTGGTCTAAGTTATGGACCGCTATGCGTTATCTATTCCAGATCAGCACGACATGTTATGGAGATGATTTATTGATTAGATATTGTTGTAAATGTATTGAGACGACATGATGCATTGCATCAAGAATTATTTGTAATTGATTTTATTAGAGAGCCAACCTACACATTTGATCTTAGGTTTGTATATATGTAAGATCTCATTTGTGAGATGAGATATGGTATGTAAGGTTATGGTATTGTAACATGGTATGTGCGAATATTGAAGATCATATGAGAAAACCATAGAGAAGGTTCAAGGAAGGTTTGAAGGTGTTTGTCAATGCTTAACTAGTACTGAATCCAACATTGGAGATTCTATTTTGAGCAGTATATTATTCTAGGATTTAACCATCCTACTGTACTCATTGTGACTCCCATTTGAGAAGTGTGCTCTAGGCGGTTGGCCTTTCTACATATGCAAACCCCATTTGTATACACATACTATATACAGTAGTATCATTTGATTGTGGGCAAGGTTTTCCACCATCATTTTTCCCCTTACAGGATTTCCACATCAAAATATTTGTGTTGTGTGTTGTGGATGTTGTTTCTCTTTCTATTTCATGCATTAAGTTTTATCGGTATTGATATGAACTACTAATCTATTAACCGACATTAAGTTTGGTTTACTGATATTAAGTATCAAGTTTAATTATTTGTAATTGGGATGAAATTAATTAACAACTAATTCATCCCTCCCCCCCTCTCAGTTACCTTCTGGTTCCTAACAATTGGTATCAGAGCCAAGTTCTCTTTTTGCATAAGCCTAATAGCTTGAGGAGATCCTATGGCAACAAACATTTTTAGGAAGGATGGTCCTAAACTTGATGGAACTAACTATGGTATATGGAAGATCAAAATGGAGACACATCTGAATTGCATTGGGAGAGATATATGGGAAGTTACAAAGAATGGCTATGTTGGTCCTACTCTGAATTGACCTAATCCACCAACATTGGGTAAAGATCAAGAAAATGATTGCAAAGCAAGAGAAGCACTTTTGAGCACATTATCAGATTAGCAAATCATGCGATTATCAAACTAATCTACTACTAAAGCTATTTGAGATAAATTAGAGACATTAAATGAAGGAGATACCACTGTCAAAATTGCAAAACTAGAATGTTACCTTGTCAGGTATGAAAAATTTGAAAATGGATGAAGATGAAAGAATTTTTTCTTTTATGGAAAGAGTTAATGAAATTATTTTAGGAATACAATGTTGTGGAGGATCCTTAAGAAAAGATGAAAAAATTTTCAAATTTTTTAAGAGCTTTGCCACTGGCATATGAAATGAAAGTAACTACTATTAACTAGTTGAGAACAATGCCTAATACATCAATATCTAGAGATACCTTGGTTGGAAAAATTTCAGCATTCGAGCTTGAGGAATTTGGTCCTGTTGCTACAATTAAGATAGATTTAGCCTTCAGAGCATCATCATCTACAACATCGTCATCATCTGAAAAATCTAATTGGAAAGCACTTTATGCAAAAGAACTTGAAGATATCAGAAGGGAAAACGAAGAACTGGAAGAACTTGAAGCACTATTTGCAATAAAAATGCCTGAAGGTCTAGTTGGAAGTAAGTATGAAGGTAAAGAACTGTTTAAATGTTTTAATTCCAATAAATTTGGTCATATAGCATCTAGATGTCCTGATAGGAATGCAAGATTGAGAGAGGAAGCTAAAAGAACATATAAGCCTAACCCTGAATATCGGAGATACAAATTCAAGAAGAACAGAGATAAATCTTGTTACAATATTGATAAAGGAGTTACTGATGATTCTTATGAAGAACCGACAGACAATGGATGGGATTTTGTTGCAATAAAATAAGATCAACCGTCACCTACTATTCCACCGATAGAGTAGGCCCTGGTAGCTAAAATTGAAGAAAAATATGAATGGATCATTGACAGTGGATGTTCACATCATATGACTGGTGATAAAAGTAAATTCTTATCTTTTCAAGAACACAATGGAGGTCTAGTAAGATTTGGTGATGATAAAGCTTGTTTAATCAAAGGAAAAGGCACTATATCTTTGGATGGTAAGCACAATACTGACAATGTTTATTATGTTGAAGGTTTGAAGCATAATATTTTTATTGTTGGTCAATTAGTTGAAAAGGGATTTTAGTTACAATTCAAGAATGGTAAATGCCAAATCATGAACAGAAATGGATTGGAGATTGCAACCGGTAATCAGACTAAAGGTATTATCTTTCATTTGAATAACAGTGATAAGACATGCTTGATTGCAAATATTGATGAAAGTTGGTTATGGCATAAGAGACTTTTCATCTAAATTTTGATTGCATTGTAAAGATCACCTCAACTAAAGAAGTAAGGGATTTACTTAAGATTGTGAAACCTCATAATCCAGTATGTAAGGAATGTCAAATGGGAAAGAAAGTTACAGCAACTTTTAAAAGTATTTCTGAGAAATCCAATAATGTTCTTGATTTAATTCATACTGACTTGTGTGGTTCGGAAAGAACAAGAAGTCTACAGGGAGATAGATACTTTATGCTAATTATTGATGATTATTCTAGAATGTGTTGGGTTACTTTTCTCAGGGAAAAATCACAATGTTTTGGAAAATTTAAATTATTCAAGGCAATGGTAGAGAATGAAACCGATAATAAAATCAAATGTTTGAGATCTGATCAAGGAGGAGAATTTACATCTAAGGAATTTAATAAATTTTGTGAAGTGAATGGAATCAAAAGACAACTATCAGCACCCCAGACACCTTAGCAAAATGGAATTGTGGAAAGGATGAACATAACTATTATGGAAGTAGCTAGAAGCATGATATTGGAAGCAAATCTACCTCATGTGTACTAGAGAGAAGCAATGAGTACAATGGTTTACACTTTCAACACAGTTCACATCAAAGGTGAAACCGGTAATACCCCTTATGAAATATGGTTTGGTAATACTCCTACTCTTAAATACTTAAGAATATTTGGAAGCAAATGCTATATTAGGAGAGATGAGTATGTTGGTAAATTTGATCCTAGAAGTGATGAAGGAATATTTCTTGGTTATTCATCTAAAAGCAAGGCATATTGATGTTTTAATAAAAGATTATAGAAGATCATTGAAAGTGCTAATGTCAAGATAGATGAAATTCAAGGTCTATAGATTCTGAACCGAAAGTTAAGATGATCATAAATGAACCAATATAGAGTACACTAGTGCAAAATGTGGATCTAGTCACACTCGCATCATCAAAGAATTCCATAGTGACTGAAGAACAACAACATGTAAATAAACCTAGGTATGTAAGACTGAATCACTCAGAAAATCAGATAATTGGGAATAAGTATCAAGGTGTTATGACTAGAGGAATCCTGGAAAATGAAGAGGTGTGCTTAATTTCTCAAATTGAACCAGCATCTGTTATTGAATCATGTCAAGATGAACATTGGATAAAAGAAATGGAAGATGAATTAGGTTAAATTGAAAAGAACAATACATGGACATTAGTTCCCCGACCTAAAGACAAAAAATGTAATTGGAACTAAATGGGTATTCAGAAATAAACTTAATGAAGATGGTAAGGTAATAAGGAACCAAGCAAGATTAGTGTGTAAAGGATATTCACAGAAAGAGGGAATTGATTATAATGAAAACTTTGCACTGGTAGCTAAAATTGAGGCAGTTAGATTATTTCTTGCATTTGGAGCTCATAAGAACTATAAAGTATATCGGATGGATGTAAAATGTGTATTTATGAATGGTGATCTTGAAGAGGAAGTTTACATTGAACAACCTGATGGATTTTCATTGACAAATGTTAAAGATATGGTTTGTAGATTAAGGAAAGCTTTGTATGGATTGAAGCAAGCTCCTAAAGCTTGGTATGCTAGATTCGACAAATATCTATTTAAGCTTGGTTACACTAAAGGTAATGCTAAAAACAACTTATATTTCAAAGTGACTAATGATGATATATTGGTTATTTAAGTTTTTGTTGATGATATCATTTTTGAAGGAGAAGATGGATTGTGTAAGGACTTTGCTAACAAGATGCAGGAAGAATTTGAAATGTCTATGATTGGGGAGATAAAATTCTTTTTAGGATTGTAGATTTCACAAACTGATAAAGGTATATTCATATGTCAAACAAAATACTTAAAGGAACTATTGAAGAAATTTGGTATGGAAAATTCTAAACCAGTAAGAATTCTTATGAATACAATTGATAAATTGACATTGAAGGATGATTTAGCTCCTGTTAATCAACCAAGATACAAATCTATGATTGGAGGTTTATTGTATTTGACACAAACAAGACCTGATATAATGAATGCAGTATGTATTGTTTCAAGATTTCAGAGTAATCCTAAAGAAAATCATGAATTAGTAGTAAAAAGGATTTTTTGGTACTTACAAGGCACGAAAAATCTTGGTTTATGGTATCCTAAAGATAAGAATTTTGATTTATGTGCATACACCGATGCAAATTGGGCAAGAGATGTAGATGATAGAAAGAGTACCACTAGCGGAGCATTCTTTCTTGGTAGCAGATTGATTTCATGGATAAGAAAGAAGCAAAGTTCTACATCATTATCAATAGCAGAATCAGAATATGTTGCAGCAAAAACTAATTGTACTCAGGTATTATGGATTAAGAAAATGTTGAACGACATAAAGGTAAAATGCAAAGAACCTATAATCATTTATTGTGATAATTGAACACCAATTGATATATCAAAGAATCTAGTATTTCACTCTAAGACTAAGCATGTTTCTATCAAATATAATTTTTTGAAAGAGAATGTTGAAGCAAAAGAAGTAAGATTGGTTTATGTGAATACTAAAGAGTAGATTGTAGATATCTTTACTAAGCCTTTTCCTAAGGAAACTTTTGAATATCTTGGAGAGCAGCTTGGGGTAATGCCCTCATTGATAGAGACTTAGATAATTAAAGATTCACATCAAAATGATAGAAACTAACACAAAAATATTTTTTCCGGCTTTGATAGAGGAGAGCTACTTCTCAAGGGGAGTAGTTGGTTGTATGTTTTGGTATTTTTTTATTGCTTTGGAATTTGATGTCAAAGGGGGAGAGAGATCTATGGAAAAATATTATTCTTGGGAGAGAGATTATTCTTTTGGAGACATTATTCATTGGGGGAGAGATATATACTCTCTGCATTTTGATTTTGATTTCTAGTATTGATCTATTTTAGAGATTGTTGGTTTTTGGTTTTTGGCATTCTATTTTGGCACTTAGATGTTTTTCCATCTAGTGTTGCCATCAATGCCAAAGGGGAAGATTGTTGGTATTATGGATGTGTTGCATTAGTTTTCTCATTGATGTCAACATTTATCCTTTTGGAGATCTACATTGTTGATATAGCATTATGGTTATATTGGTTTACTATTGAACCGACACATTGTGTTCATGGGAAAGTTCTGTGACTTATGCACAGTCACCTGTATATTGTTCACCAATAGGTTATATATTTCATCGGCACTGTTGATGAATTGTTATCATCTGGAGATCACTTGATTATGTCAAAGACATGGTTTGGATACTTGGTTTTGGTGTTTTGGTTATTGGTCTAATCGGGTTGATATATTTGTTGTTACCAGCAGATTGGTCTAGGCTATGGACCGGTATGTGTTATCTATTCCAGATCAGCATGACATGTTATGGAGATGATTTATTGATGGGATATTTTTTAGGTCCCAAAGACAACTGAGAGGGGGAGGGGGTGAATCAGTTGTCTAATAAATTCAAACCAAAACAACTTAACCAACTTAATACTTAATACTAGTAAACCAATTAAGTATGCCGGTAGACAGTGTTAATAGTTAATTTCTATACCGGTAAATATTAATGCATGAAACATAAACATAAAGTTATCCACAACACATAACACCAATATTTGTTCGTGGACACCCTGTAAGGGGAAAAACCACAGTGTGAAACCTTACCCACAATCAGATGATACTACTGTAGATAGTAAGTGTACATAAATGGGGTCTGCACATGCAGAAAGGCCAATAGCCTATAGCTCACTGCTCAATCACAAAATGGGAGCCACACTGACTATAGTTGGATGGTTAAATCCAATAAGAATGTACTACACAAAATAGCATCTTCATATGCTGGATTCAGTTCGGTGTAATGCTGATATGCTTCTACAAAAACCTAGCTTCACCTTCAAATAATGTCTTCGTGTATACCTCTGCTTAATCTCGCATATACCTTCTCACAATTCCTTTTTTTCGCATTTCACACTCGCTCTTACAAATAAGATCTTACATTTATACCATAACCTAAGACCAATTTTAGTAGGTCAGCTCTACAAGATATTACAATAAAGACTTTTACACATAATATAATATGCAATGCAATAATCAATTAAACATGTCAGCTTAATGCATTTTAGAACAATAATAAATCATCTCCATAGCGTGCCATGCTGATCTGGAAAAGATAAGCCTACTGGTGTAACCCTAGGTAACCCTGGACCTATTTGCCAGTAAAAGCAAATATGCAAATATGAATATATCAGTGATTAATTCTTCAAAACAAAGTGTCCACATGATGTCTTCGACATTACCAAGTGTCTTCCATATCATTCCAAGTGTCAGTGATCATTATGTCCTACTGGTGAACTATATACTAGTAACTATGCAATAGTTACTTGCTTGCTGGTGAATGATGTTGGATCTCCAAAGTGCTAGTGTTTTAGTCAGTTTTGACATCAATTAAAAAACCATACCAAAATACCAACAATCTCCCCCTTTGGCATTGATGGAAACACAAGATGGAAAAACCATCAAAGTGCCAGAACATAAATGCCAAATACCAAAAACCAACAATCTCTCCCCCTAGGAGCAACATGTGTTATCAAAGATTTTCAATACCAAACTCTCCTTAAAAGATAATGTGTTTTTCTATAGATATCTCTCCCCCTTTGACATTAAAGGCCAAAGTTACAAAAATTAAGTTCATATACAAAATACCAATCAATTCAATATACCAACTACTCCCCTTGAGATTTAGCTTCCTCATCAAACACCAGAGTAAAATATTTGTCTTTTAATTTTGTCAGTTGATGACAATCATCAACTGTCTAAGTCTCTACCAATGGTGGTATGACTCCAAGCTGATCTCTAAGATATTCAAAATTCTCCTTAGGCAAAGGTTTTGTGAAAATATCTGCAAGTTGTTCTTTAGTATTCACATAAACCAGTTTTATCTCCTTTTTTTCAACTTTTTCCCTTAGAAAATTCAGTTTGATAGAAACATGTTTTGTTTTAGAATGTAATACCAGATTCTTAGATATATCAATTGCTGTAGTGTTATCACAATATATAGTAATAGGTTCCTTGCATTTTACCTTTATGTCTTTCAACATTTTCTTAAGCCATAGTACCTGTGTACAATTAGTTGTTGCTGCAACATATTTTGATTCTATTGTTGATAAAGATGTACAACTCTATTTCTTACTCAACAAAGAAACTAATCTCTTTCGAAGAAAGAATGCTCCACCAGTGGTTCTTTTTCTATCATCCACATCTCCTACCCAATTCGCATGTGTGTATGCACATAGATCAGAATTTTCATCTCTAGGATACCATAATCCAAGATTTGCAGTGCCTTGTAAGTACCGAAAAATCCTTTTTACTACTGATTCATGATTTTCTCTAGGATTACTTTTAAATCTAGAAACAATACATACGACATTCATAATATCAGGTCTGGTTTGTGTCAAATACAGTAAACCTCCTATCATAGATTTGTATCTAGTTGGATTAACAAGTGTAGATTCATCCCTTTGAGATAATTTGTCATTTGTAGTCATAGGTGTGCTTACCGGTTTAGAGTTCTCCATCCCAAATTTCTTTAGTAACTCTTTCAAGTACTTGGATTGACTAAAAAATATACCTTTGTCAGTCTGTGAAATGTGTAATCCTAAAAAGAATTTTATTTCTCCAATCATAGACATTTCAAATTCTTCCTGCATTTTAATAGAAAATTCTTTACATAATCCATCTTCTCCTCCAAAGATTATATCATCAACGAATACTTCTATAATCAAGATGTCATCATTAGTTATTTTGTAATATAAATTGTTGTCTGCATTTTCTTTAGTAAAACCAATCTTTAAAAGATACGTATCTAACCTTGCATACCAAGCTCTTGGGATTTGTTTCAATCCATACAGAGCTTTTCTTAACCTGCAAACCATATCATTGTCATCTATCAAATAAAATCCATCAGGTTGTTCAATATAGACTTCCTCTTCAAGATCTACATTCAAGAATGCACATTTAATATCCATTTTATAAACTTTGTAGTTCTTGTGAGCTGCAAAGGCCAAGAATAATCTGACTACCTCAATTCTAGCTACGGGTGCAAAGGTTTCATTGTAATCCACTCCTTCTTTATGAGAATATCCCTTACACACTAGTCTTGCTTTATTTCTGACAACCTTACCATCTTCATTAAGTTTATTTCTAAATACCCATTTGGTTCCAATTACATTTTTATCTTTAGGTTGGGGAACTAATGTCCAAGTATTATTTTTCTTAATTTGTTCTAATTCCTCTTCCATAGCTTTAATCCAAAATTTATCTTCACATGCCTCATTAACAGTTGATGGTTCAATTTGAGAAATAAGACATACCTCTTCATTTGCCAATCTTCCTCTTGTCATAACTCCTTTAAATTTTCTTCTAATTATCTGATCTTCAGAATGATTCAATTTTACATACCGGGGTGTCTTAGTTTGTTGTTGTTCTTCAATTACTGTGGAATCCTCTGATGGCATCGGGGTAATTGGATCTTCATCATGTACCGATGGATTTAGTGTAGGTTCATTTGTCATAATTTTTGTTGCCGGTTCAGAGTCTATATACCTTGAAGTTCCTCTGAATTGTTCATCAATCTTTACATTTGTACTCAACAATTTTCTACAATCTCTTATTAAAACATCTATATGCCTTTCTCTTAGATGAATAACCGAGAAATATTCCTTCATCACTTCTAGGATCAAATTTTCCAATATACTCATCTCTTCTAATATAACATTTACTTTCAAAAATTCTGAAATACTTAAGAGTAGGAGTATTACCAAACCATAGTTCATGAGGGGTCTTACCAGTTTCACCTTTGATGTGAAATTTGTTGAATGTATAGACCACTGTGCTGACTGCTTCTCTCCAATATACATGTGGTAAATTTGCTTTAGATAACATACTTCTTGTTGCATCCAAGATAGTTCTATTTTTCCTTTCAACAACTCTGTTTTGTTGTTGTGTCTGAGGTGCTGATAGATGTCTTCTTATTCCATTCACTTCATAGAATGTATTAAAGTCCTTAGATGTGAATTCCCCTCCTTGATCTGATCTTAAACATTTGATTTTCTTACCGGTTTCATTTTCAACCATTACTTTGAATAGTTTGAACTTTCCAAGTGCTTTTGATTTTTCTCTAAGAAAAGTAACCCAACACATTCTAGAATAATCATCAATAATTAGCATGAAATATCTATCACCTTGTAATTTTTTAGTTCTAGCTGGACAACATAAATCAGTGTGAATCAAATCAAGAGCATTATTGGATTTTTCTGGAATACTTTTGAAACTAGCTCTAACTTGTTTTCCAAATTAACATTCCTTACATATTGTATTCTAAGGTTTCACAATTATAGGTAGATCTCTAACTACCTTAGAAGTACTAATCTTTACCATGCAATCAATGTTTACATGACATGGTCTCTTATGCCATAACCAACATTCATCTATATGTGCAATCAAGCATGCCTTTTCACTGTTATTCAAATGAAAGATATTACCTCTAGGCTAATTACCGGTTGCAATTTCCAAACCAGTTCTATTCATGATTTTGCATTTTACATTCTTAAATTGTAACTGAAATCCTTTCTCAACCAATTGACCAACACTCAAAATATTATGCTTTAATCCTTCAACATAGTAGACATTGTCAGTTTTATGCTTACCATCAAGAGATATTGTACCCTTACCTTTGATTGAATAGGCTTTGTCATCTCCAAATCTTACTAAACCTCCATTGTATTCTTGAAAGTTCAAGAATTTACCTTTGTCTCCTGTCATATGATGTGAGCATCCTGAGTCAATGATCCATTCATCCTTTACTTCAACTTTAGTTGCTAGGGCTTGTTCTACTGATTGAGCAGTAGGTGTTGGTTGATCTTCTATTATAGCAACAAAAACCCATCCATTGTCTATTGGATCCTCATTAGAATCATCAATCACACCTTCATCAGCAATGTAACAAGATTTGTCTTTGTTCTTCTTAAATCTGTATCTCTGATATTCAGGATTAGGCTTGTACGTTTTTCTAGCTTCTTCTCTTAGTATAGCATGTCTATTAGGGCATCTTGAAGCCATATGACTAATCTTACTATAGTTAAAACATTTAAAGGGTGCTTTACCTTCATACTTACTTCCAACCAGACCTTTTGGCATTTTCCTTGCAAATAGTGCTTCAAGTTCTTCAAGTTCTTCATTCTCCTTCCTAGTTTCTTCAAGTTCTCTTGCATAAAAGGCTTTCCAATCTAATTTTTCAAATGATGGAGTAGATGATGTTGATGCTCTAAAGGCCAAATCTGTCTATATAGTAGTAATAGGACCAAATTCCTCAATTTCAAAAGTTGAAATTTTTCCAATTAATGTATCCCTAGTTACTGATGTATTAGGCATTGTTCTTAACTCATTTATAGCAGTAACCTTCATTTTATATGCTGGTGGCAATCCTCTTAAGATTTTTGAAACAATTTCATCCTCACTCAAGGTTCCTCCACAACATTTAATACCTAAAACAATTTCATTTACTCTTTCCATAAAAGCAGAAATCCTTTCATCTTCTTCCATTTTTAGATGTTCATACTTGACTCGGAAGCATTCAAGTTTTTCAATCTTGACTATGGAATCTCCTTCACTCAATATTTCCAAATGATCCCAAATAGCTTTAGTAGTAGACCTATCTAATAATCCCATAATTTGTTGATCTGATAAAGCACTCAAAAGTGCTTCTCTTGCTTTGGAATCATTCTCCTCATCTTTAGCTAAGGTAGTTGGAGCAGTCTGACTAGCTACAATAATAGTATAGCCATTCTTTGTAACTTCCCAGATGTCTTTACCAATGCAATTTAGATGTGTCTCCATTCTGATCTTCCATATCACATAGTTAGTTCCATCAAGTTTAGGACTGTCCTTCCTTAAATAATTAGTAGTCATTGGATCTCCTCAAGTTGTTAAACTTCTGCAAAAGAAGACTAGGCTCTGATACCAATTGTTAGGTCCCGGAGACAACTGAGAGGGGGGGGGGGTGAATCAGTTGTCTAATAAATTCAAACCAAAACAACTTAACCAACTTAATGCTTAATATCGATAAACCAGTTAAGTATGCCGGTAGATAGTGTTAACAGTTAATTGCTATACCGGTAAAGATTAATGCATGAAACATAAACATAAAGTTATCCACAAAACATAACACCAATATTTGTATGTGGAAACCATGTAAGGGGAAAAACCATAGTGGGAAACCTTACCCACAATCAGATGATACTACTACAGATAGTAAGTGTACATAAATGGGGTCTACACATACAGAAAGGCCAACAGCCTAGAGCTCACTGCTCAATCACAAAATAGGAGTCACACTGACTATAGTTGGATGGTTAAATCTAATAAGAATGTACTACACAAAATAGAATCTTCATAATCTTCATATGCTAGATTCAGTACTGGTGTAATGCTGATATGTTTCTACAAAAACCTAGCTTCACCTTCAAATGATGTCTTCGTGTATACCTCTGCTTAATCTTGTATATACCTTCTCACAATTCCTTTTTTTAGTATTTCACACTCGATCTTACAAATAAGATCTTACATTTATACCATAACCTAAGACCAATTTTAGTAGGTCGGCTCTACAAGATATTACAATAAAGACTTTTACACATAATATAATATCCGATGCAATAAACGATTAAACATGTCAACTTAATGCATTTTAGAACAATAATAAATCATCTCCATAGCGTGCCATATTGATTTAGAAAAGATAAGCCTGTTGGTGTAACCCTAGGTAACCCTGGACCTATTTGTCGGTAAAAGAAAATATGCAAATATGAATATAACAATGATTAATTCTTCAAAACAAAGTGTCCACATGATGTCTTCAACATTACCAAGTGTCTTCCATATCATTCCAAGTGCCGGTGATCATTATGTCTAGTCGGTGAACTATATACTAGTAATTGTGCAATAGTTACTTGCTTGCCGGTGAATGCTGTTGGATCTCCAAAGTGCTAGTGTTTTAGTGGGTGTTGACATCAATGACAAAACCATACCAAAATACCAATAGTATTGTTGTAAATGTATTGAGTCGGCATGATGCATCACATCAAGACTTATTTGTAATTGATTTTATTAGTTAGCCAACCTACACATTTGGTCTTAGGTTTGTATATATGTAAGATCTCATCTGCAAGATGAGATATGGTATGTAAAGTTATGGTATTGCAACATGGTATGTGCAAATATTGAAGATCATATGAGCAGACCATAGAGACGGTTCAAGGAAGGTTTGAAGGTGTTTGTCAGAGTTTAACTGGTATTGAATCCAACATTGGACATGCTATTTTGAGTAGTACATTATTCTAGGATTTAACCATCCTATTGTAGTCATTGTGACTCCCATTTGAGCAGTGTTCTCTAGATGGTTGGCCTTTCTGCATGTGCAGACCCCATTTGTATACAAATACTATCTGCAGTAGTATCATCTGATTCTGGGTAAGGTTTCCCACCATGGTTTTTCCCCTTACAGGGTTTCCACATCAAAATCTTTGTGTTGTGTGTTGTGGATGTTGTTTCTCTTTCTATTTCATGCATTAAGTTTCACCAGTATTGATATTAGCTGCTAATCTATTAACCAAAATTAAGTTTGGTTTATCGATATTAAGTATCAAATTTAATTATTTGTAATTGGGATGAAATTCATTGACAACTGATTCACCCCCCCTTTCAGTTTCCTTCTAGTTCCTAACACTTGCAAGTAGATGTAAATGAAAGACTGAGTTGTAAATCACCTCAAGGGAGGTTGTGATAGCAATGTTGATAGAAGTGCTTGTGTGGAATTGAATGTTGAAATAAATCTCCTCTTCAATGGTTGAATCCTTAACTTGAATGCAACACCTAGCATTGAAGGAAGACTTCAGAATGCTCAATGCTGGAAAAGAATGCTTGAATGCTTGATCACTTATGCAACTTGAATCTCTCCAACTTTGGCCTATAAAACTTATCAAATTCCCACCTATGCAAATGAAAGGACAAATGCCCCTTAAATACATGTTAGTGGATTTGAATTTTGTCATAGGCTGACATTAGGGGAGTTTCCTACCTAATGCACAACCAACAATGAAACCCTAGGAAAGGTCATACCCCAAAATTGGGTAGGGAAAGGGGCACCACACCCCTGTCCTACCCCTTTCTCTAGGGTAGAGTGTAGACAGGGTGATGCAGAGGCCAAGGAAGAAGTTTTTTCCGCAAGCTGAGCAATCTCCAATCTCCGATCAGGCTAGAGGATTCGAATTCGCATGCTTGAGGACCCTAATGCAGTCAAAAATTGCTAGGGTCACAAATTTATGACACTACAATATGTATCTATGTATGTATATATATATGTATGTACATGTATGTGTGTATATGTATGCATACATGCATATACATATGCATATATACTTTTATATATTTGTACATATTTTAATTTAACATATGTGTTTAAACATCCCAAAAATAAATGAGAATATGTTTTGTTATAATTATGTGTTTTAAAGCTTTATAAATGAAGCATACCAATATTTTCTTCAAGTTCGTGCATTTGAAAGATTAGATTAAGGAGGTTTTGATAATTTCAAACACTAAACAAATTATTTAAAGTTTTATATTTGAAGGCTTAAAAAATCAAGTAATTCATGTGACATAAAGATAAAAAATATTCTTTTAGATGATAACTACTAACTATATTGCTCAAATGTCAAACTGATATTTTAAACAAGTAGTATTTCATTAGATTTTGTTGAAATTTACAAAATATTTAGTATCGCTAAGATATTACCCAGATTAAATAGATTCAAAATTCCCAAAATTTAAAAAGTGACAAAAATAGACCAAAACTCGGTCAAAATTATCAAATTAAGAGAGTAACCAAAATCTAATAAGAAAATAACATAGAGGACATTAAGACATCTCAGAGATGTCCTTTTGCAACAACTTCAACCATAAATTCGTCAATCAACAACATGTTGATAGGTTCAATGACAAGTATCCTTTTCAAGATTCAACACGCCTTACACACTTTGGTTGTTTTAATGGACAAAAAAATTTAGATTCAATTCAATAAGAATGGTAAAATTGGTTCTACTTCTAGTATATGAGCGGACCCCTAGAGATTGTGTAGAATACTTTTTGGCTCTATTGTATCAAGCAACTACAAATACTTCAATCCCTCAATTGTTTATTCTTGTAAAAATTATATTCAATTGAAATCACAAATACAATTGGTTGATTGGCACTTCATGGAAAAATAATTTGTGCTAAGATTTTATGGACTAAGAGAACAACCCTACAAACTTCCAATGTGAGAGATAAGGTTTTTGTATTAGAATATATACAACAACTTACTAGTACAGAAAAATTATACTTCCATAGTTAACAAAATAAGAGCATATTTCCTTCATTACCTTTCTCATGTGGAGGGTTCACTGGTGTAGAGTAGGCAATGGTATGGTGTTATAAGACAATGTCCAAATAGGTATATATTACTTTGTAAGATATAAGGGAAATACAAGGTAGGAAATGATAGATCCTCGTAAGCCTACAAACACCCCAAATGGTTCAAATGGACCAAATATGGATCAAGACTTCACCTAAGGAAAATGATGACTTAGAATATGTTTTTATCTCTAATATAAAAGGATTCAACTGGTTTTAGTCTTCTATTCAATACCCAAATGCTCAAACAACAAATTTGCTCCTTCTAGGCCTAGAATCCCAACTAGTGCAACAGCGAGAGAAATTTAATGATAACTCCAAAAACTATACCCCTCCAATGGGTAGATCTCTCCAAGCCTCACCCTACCTAGCCTCTTCACTAGGCTTTCCAAGCAAACAATGGTGATCACCTCCCTTAAACCCTATTATCTACACATTTATTTGTTAGGAAATATAATACATGTAATTTTATAGCCACTCCATGATAATTAGAGTCATATCATTCATGGAATGACCATAACATTAAAATTTGTCAAAACTATTAAGGAAAAAGTGACAAAATTCAGGGACAGTCAGCAATAAACCAATTTTATAATCTAGTAGTGACTTAAAATCATTCAAAAAGGTATTAAATGTTTAAATAAATGCACTAAAAATGTATCATATGAATTATACCAAATAAAACCCTCACAAGTTCATAAAAAATCAGGAAATGGCTTCAAAATCTGAGTTTTATTACTCTTCCAGATGTTGTCTGTACACCAGGCCTTCACCATTTCATACAATGCATTAAAATGACTTTATAAAACTTCCTCTATGAATTTTCAACCAACTTATGGCTGGTTACATTGTTTATTTAACACAAAAACACTTAAAACTAGTTTCCCACCTAATTCTTCCTAACCGTTGCCTTTTTGAAATTTTGAATTTGCACTTTGGAAAATGCATTACAACTTTGACAAAAACATTAAAAACAAAAGGATTTTCATTCATTATTGCATTTAAAATTAAACTAAACCCTCCTAAATCCATTTTTGGGTGTTTTGACCCAATATCCAACATTTTACAACATTTTACAACTTTCAGGACAGTTTGACAACTTTTAGCATTTTTTTAGTTTCAAAAGCCATTATTGGCTTTAGGATCTCATAATTGACTTTATTGAATTTTTTTGATGTTGGAAACTCCTCCTTGGTCTCAAAGGTCTACAAATTTGAATTTTTTTGCCTTGGTGCACTTGCACCATACTCCCCATGAATGAATGTCTTCGTCCCAAGAAGTCATCCATGCCTTGCCTTTATGTTTACATTCTTGCATCTGATTCTTAAGAACTAGATAGTCCTCAAATGTGACTTGTTTCCTCCTATTAACACCTGTATTCATACACCAATCATTAGAAACAAAAATTTTATGATTTGGCTGCCCCAAACCAATGGTACTCATGGCTGATACTTGCTTCATGGCTGCCCCTTTTCCTCTAGCTTGAGGCATCTACATTTCCTCCAACTTTTTGTCCTTTGTCCGATTATAGGACACTTGACTGTACCAACTTGTACATGATCAAGATTCCAAAGTCCTTTATGAAATGGACAATCATAGTGCTCCAAATCTGCACTTTTCTTACCCTTCTCTTTGACTGAAAACTCATTGCCAAAACACATTATAGTGGTATCTCTTGCCTTCCTTATCAATGGGCTCAATTTGTACTTCCTTCCACCCTTATTAACTACATAGGTGTTTTGATACCCATCATGTATAATCCTTCTAGAGTATTTCCAAGGTCTGCCCAAAATCAAATGACCACAACTCATATCCATAACATCACACAAAATGCTATCAACATACTTGCCAATGGATAAATTTATGATTACCTGATCCCTTACCAACATATTCTGACCTTCACTGACCCATGTAGCAAAATATAGATTAGGATGTGCAAGGGTTTGTAAATTCAACTTTTTGACTACCTCATAAGAAACCAAATTATGAGAAGCCCCCGAATCAACAATCAAATTGCATACCTTACCATGGATTAGACAATTTGTCCTAAAGATCCTCTCTTGCTATGATGGTTGAACCTTCCCCATGAGCAATAACTCTCCTTCCTCTGGTGGTATCATGATTTATTCTTCTTGTTCTTCCTTATTGTCTTCTTGTGTCAAATTAACCCTCCTTTCCTTCTTATCCTCATTCCATTTAGGACATTTGAATGATGGGTGCCCTGGTTCGTTACAATTGTAGCATCTAAATGTGCCTCTTCCTTGACCAAATCCTCTTCCTCCTCTCTGATTGTATCCACCCCTTGAATTTGAAAATGACTCCTTTCCTTTATCCTCATGGCTTGGTCCTTGTCCTCTTCCACCTCTTCCTCTGTTTGCATTACCTCCTCTACCTAATCTTTATTGTCTCCTCTTCACCTTTTCTTCTGCTCTAATAGCCAACTGAAAGCATTCCCCAATGGTCTTTGGTACTTGTAGACCAATCTCATCTTACAAATGATACTTCAAGCCATTGACATATCTGGCCACCTTCTCATCTTCTTCCTCATATCCTCCTCTAATACTCAATTTGTGAAATTGTTCAGTATAAGACATTACATCCATGTCTTTTTGCTTCAAGTTTTGTCTCATCCTTCTCACATGTATACTATAATCTGAAGGCAAGAATTGTTCTTTGATCAGATTCTTCATCCTTGCCCACTGTGTGATTTTTGTCAAACCCCTAGACATTCTATCATTTTGTAAACTTGTCCACCAAGTCAAAGCAGTACTTCTGAGTTTTGTTTTTGCAAACCTTACCCTCTTATCATCCTCCATCTCTTCATACTCAAAGTAGTTCTCCAAGGCATCAAACCAACCCAACACTTCCTCACTATCCATCTTCCCTGATAGATAAGTACATCCACATGTCCTTTCCCTGCATTGTTTTTTACTACCTTCAAAATTCTAACCAACCTCCTCTCCTCAGGGTCCACTTCATCTTCAACCCTCCTATGCTCTAGTCTTTCTGGTTGCTCTTCTCCATCATCTCCATTTTGTTCTTCCCAAGTAGGTTCTTCCCTTCTATTGTCCATTCTTTCTTACTCATATTTTTCTATCCTTGCTTGCATACTCTCTTTCTCTCTTCTCCATGCTCTTTCCTCCCTTGCCTTGCTCTATTCTCTTTCTCTTCTTTCCCTCTCCAAGGTTTCTTTCAACTCTTCAATTTCCTTAACCAACTGGTTCTCAGGTGCCATCACTCCTTCCTACTTCCTACCCAGACCTTTCTTTCTCTGATACCACTTTGGTGTAGAGTAGGTAGAGGTATGGTGGTATAATACAATGCCCAAATAGGTATAGATTACTTTGTAAGATATAAGGGAAATACAAGGAAGGAAATGATAGATCCTCTTAAGCCTACAAACACCCCAAATGGTTCAAATGGACCAAATATGGATCAAGACTTCACCTAAGGAAATTGATGACTTAGAATATGTTCTTAGGTATAATATAAAATTATTCAACTATTTTTAGTCTTCTATTCAATACCCAAATGCTCAAACTCCAAATTTGCTCCTTTTAGGCCTAGAATCCCAACTAGTGTAGTAGCGAGAGAAATTTAATGATAATTCCAAAAACTTCCAAGACACGAGACAAATAAAATGAATATTTGGATACCCTTTTAGCTTTTTTATAACATACTCAAAGCATGCCATAATTTGTTTTGGATAAAACATGTTGTCTGACCACTGAGCACTATTTTTTAGCATAAAATATGGTGATTTTACGAAGCAACTACAAGAAATATTATTTCAAGGTACTTCTAACCTCAAAACAGTCTTAGTAAATGACAAATTATGAAGTAATCCACAATCAATTTTAGTTTGTGAGGCCTCTAACCCCCAAAGCCCCAAATTTTCATCAAAAAGCCCTAAAATCAAGGGTTTCTCCAATCTCACACTTCCACACACTTCTAAAATTTATTGGTTGTTGTTTCACCTTTATATAGCCAACATAAAACTATACAAATCATAAAATATACCCCTCCAATGGGTATATCTCTCCAACCCTCACCCTACCTAGCCTCTTCACTAGGCTTTCCAAGCAAACAATGGTGATCACCTCCCTTAAACCCTGTTATCTACACATTTAGTTGTTAGGAAATATAATACATGTAATTTTATAGCCACTCCATGAGAATTAGAGTCATATCATTCATGGAATGACCATAATATTAAAATTTGTCAAAACTGTTAAGGAAAAAGTGACAAAATTCCGAGACAATTAGCAATAAACCAATTTTATAATCTAGTAGTGAATTCAAAGCATTCATAGAGGTATTAAATGTTGAAATAAATGCACTACAAATGTATCATATGAATTATACCAAATAAAACCCTCACAAGTTCATAAAAAATCAGGAAATGGCTATAAAATCTGAGTTTTATTACTCTTCCAGATGTTGTCCATACACCAGGCCTTCACCATTTCATACAATGCATTAAAATGACTTTATAAACCTTCCTCTAGGACTTTTCAACCAACTTATGGTTGGTTACATTGTTTATTTAACACAAAAACACTTAAAACTAGTTTCCCACCTAATTCTTCCTAACCGTTGCCTTCTGAAATTTTGAATTTGCACTTTGGAAAATGCATTACAAATTTGACAAAAACATTAAAAACAAAAGTATTTTCACTCATTATTGCATTTAAAATGAAAATAAACCCTCCTAAATCCATTTTTGGGTGTTTTGACCCAATATCCAACATTTTACAACTTTCAGGACAATTTGACAACTTTTTGCATTTTTTAAGTTTCAAAAGCCATTATTGGCTTTAGGATGTCATAATTGAATATTTTATTGAATTTGTCTAATGTTGGAAACTCCTTGGTCTCAAAGGTCTTCAAATTTGAATTTATTTGCCTTGGTGCACCTGCACCATTCACATTCGAGTGAAAAATATTCAAGGTTGAAAATATTTTTTTTTAATTTTTAGTTTATAATTTGTTTGTCACTAGTAGTATGCGTAGATGTCCAAAATTAATTAAATTAAATATTTAATTAATTTCATCTTACTACATAATTAATTTATTTAATTGTGTTATCTCTTTATACTTTTGAGAATTAATTAAATTTAATTTAATTAATCTTGTCACTATAATCCAGATAATTGATTTATTCAATAAATTAATTATCCCTTATTCCTCTAAGGTTCCCCAAATAATTATTTCTTCTAAATCCCCTTTAGTTAGTTAATTCAAATTAATTAACTAGATTATGTGATTCCTACAAATCACTCCCCCTAATATTTCATTAAGCTAATTAGTTCTTCTAGAATTCCCACTTGGCATTATTTCCTAATTTTTAATTCCTTCACTCACTCACTCTCCTCTTGTCAAATCCTCCTAGAATTCCCACTTGTCTTCTAATCTTCTATTATCCCACCTAATCACCTTCTTAATCATTTTCTAGTTTCTAATCCTCATGATTAGCCACCAAGTTAACCAATGGCCATAAATGGTTAAGTTCACTTGTCCCCTCCTCACCTTCCAACCTTAAATGCACCTAATTGGGTCATTTCAAGGATTTCAAAATCTCACACTCTTCCATGTCTCTCACCTTCCCAAGGAATTTTTAATTCCTTTTCCCATTTCCTTTCTCCATGCAAGTCATTATTTGGGAATTTTAAACTACCTTGTCCTCTCTCTAGGGAATTTTCAATTCCTTTTATTCCTCCAAGGTACTTGAGGATATCTTCCCCATGCACCTTATGGAGTGTGGAGAGAAGAAATGCCTTTATGGAAAATCTCTTGGTCTCCACACCATGTCCTCTCAATCCATGTGCTTCATCTCCTTCAATCTTGACCATCCATTCCCTTCCCTTACAATCTATAAGTTGGGGTCTCCTTACCTTCATTTCTCATCTCCAATTTGTGCAATCTCATGCTGGCATTTTAGTCATAGAGTTTATCCAAGAGAATCATCACTATAGGAAAATCACCACTTATCATCCATAGCATCCATATCCATATTTTTAGCAACCAGCATCCCCATCCATTCCACTTGTTGTGCAATCTTGGAGAGCAACCCACACCAACATCAAGGAGCCAATCTAATCAATCCAAGGAGGGGTGCATCTTTGGCTCCATAAAAGGCTCAAACCAAAGGAGGAAGGTAAATAGAGAGGTATAATGGTTTTTATTTGTGTTTGACTGAGTTATTTGAATATTAACTATTGAATCTCGCCTCTCTACTTTTCCCTTGCTTCATTTTGGCATGCCCGGTGGGAACCACATCCCTTGTTATGTAATGTCCACCAAAATACCCTAGAGAAATTAAGCTACTAACACACTAATGGAGATAAAAAAAATTTATTTAATATCTATAATCAACTAATGCAACATAATAATATTACTATCCAATTAAATTCATTAACATTTAAACATAAGGAACATAAAACATATTCACAATTCATTAATTATGCAAGTGGAAATAACTTAACATTATTATCTTTTCCCTGGGGTACTTTAATGTCATCACTTATACAACTACCATAATGACATCCTACTCACTTACTTATCACAATTAATTTTTAATCTATTGCATCATAATCATTTCCTTTCAATGATATGTGCAACCTACTAGATTATTTACCCAATATTATATGCATTCTATTCTATCATTCGATTAGCATGATACATCTATCCTTTTAAATACAAGACAAACCCCTTAATCCTACATTAATTGTATACACCAAATCCAAATGTTTTTTACCCCATCATTTCCTATCTACATTCTCTTTATCCATTTACCATGATAATGCATAGACATAATAAATCTTTACTTATCCATCTATTCATGCTACACATGCATCTAAATTATAAAATGGTCGTTTCCTTAATCTTAAATCCTAAATGCATCAATTGAAGTATCTTATTTCTTTAACATGGGTTCTGATCCAATCACATGAATGAAATCTTAACTACATGATATTCATTTATCAACCACAATTCCTACATCTAAATCATTCCATTTATTCAAGGTTCTTTCACTTATAAATCTAATTCTAGATAATAATCGTGGAATCCAAACATATACAACTATAACATGAATCCATTCTATTACAAAGTTAAATCCATTATGATAATTAAGTACATGAAAGTAATTTACATTCATTATACAAGAACATCACCATGAATCCTATGGTTCCAATATTACATTACATGAATCCATCATATCCATTACATGAATCTACTACAAAGTACATCCATAATCCATCATGAAGAAGAATCCACATCCATGCATGAAGAATCCAAGAGAACATCCCAATGGTTGAAAAGCACCAACCACTCGACCATGTACAACCAAAGGAACTAACCCCCGTGCTAGGAGATGACACAAGGTCCCAACACACACACTATATATATGCTAACACTCAACAACCAAAGAGACAACACACATACAACGACTCTCCAAAATGAACCTATCACAAGTAATCACAAGTAAAAAACTCCTAGAGGCTTACAATCAATAAGGATATAAATATAATTCAACAAGGCATAGTTAAAAATCAACAAGGGAACACATGCAGGAGTGGAGTGTCATCACATGCCATCCTCAACATAGAAAGTACTATAACACAAGGCATAAGCTTGATGGACATGTGGATCCATCTCAACCTATGATAGATCAAGTTAGATTGACTTTCCATCGCAATGGCCTTCCTGTGACTATCCTAAAACATCCTCCCTAGGATCAAGCCATGGGGCCCACAACTATTCATTATTTTTATTAGTGAAATATTTACCCATCCCATTAATTTATTATTATGTTATCGCTTGTTTACACAATGGTAAACTTCCAATGTGTCCTGGTGGTCTAGACTTCATGCATCCTTATAAGGAACCTCACGCAAGCCTATCTCTAATGACCCTAGTCATCACAAGGAAGCCCACTCCCCCTAACATGGCCCAAACAATAAATCACAAGAGGCTCTAATCCAGCATGAAATCTGAAAAATATGCATCCATATGTGTGTGTGTGTGAAAAGTGGAATTTGTATCTGTATCTGAATACACAACACTTCAATAAGTCATTAGATGCATGGTTAGAAAATCAATAATAAATGAGTAATAAAACCATTACAAAGCAACCTATTGCCTTCTAATAAATGTGAATTTTAGTCTTGCTCTCATATTTCTCTATGCAATACTAGTGACTAGACAACACCTAAATGAAGGATTTAATCTATATGTATGCAAGATTAAACTAAATATACAAGATTAAGCTAACATAATTCAAGCAATTTATCCATCTATATTATTCTAATCAAAATAACATGATTCAAGCAATATGATTAAGCTAATGCAATATTCTCAATGTACATAATCTTAATGAACCTAGAGTAAAAACAACATAATAACAATAAAATCTCCAGGGTTTTTTTATTAGGAGATGAGAATCTGAATTTATAAAAAATCTAGAAAGAAATCAACAATTGAGATCGAATGATAATGAGAGGTCAAGATTCTTCAAGAAGAAGCACAATCCAGATGAATTGATGTGATTGGCTGCTTTTCTTAGCTTTAAAGGAAATTGAACTAAATTTAAGATAAAATCAGAAAAAACTGATTTATTTCATATTTTTATATTTAATTGATTTAATTGCTTTTATGAGATTTTTCAATTTAATATAGTTTTGCAAATTAATTCCTTTTTAATGATTTAATAGCAAATTGATTTATTAATTAAATATGCTAGGATATTTCATTAAATAAATAGGATAAATGATTAAAATAATTTACTTAGAATTAATTATTAATTCAATAAATATTTAATTAATATAGAGTGATTTATCTGCCATGTGACATTGATGATTAAGGAATTAATTAATTAGGTTCTCATGATTGATTTAATTACCTTTAGTTAGGACCCTGGCGATGTAGCCAAGATTAGGGGCCCATGGTTTTAGATGACCATTTTTAGGGTACTACATTTGCCCCTCTTTGAATTGATATGAAAGCAACACATTGATTCAAAGAAAATTTAATGTTAAATAGCTTATCAGTTCTGAACTTGATGTGGTGCAAAGGCACCTAAGCACACAAGCATAGCAGGAGGTCAAAAGTCATAATATGAACAATTTATTGTATTTGAGTCATTCATAACATATTAAGGTTATTTGAGTCAATTGAATCATAATATGTAAGGATAAATGAGCCATTTTGTCCAAAGATATCATATTTGGTCCATATTGAAGTTTTAAAAGTGTCCATGTAAGAGTTAGAGTCATTTATGTCAAAAATTGTAAAAATTGCAAAGTTTCAATATTGCCAAAAGTGCAACAAAATTGTAAAAATGAAATACATTGGTTATGAGGTGGTTGGAGAAGTTAGAAAGGAGTTGGAAATGGTTTATAAAACCATGTTTGGTCGAAATCAAGAGGGGAGATCAGTTTGGAGGGGATTTGACAAAGATTATCCATCAAACCCTCAAACTGTCATGAGGTTTTAAGGAATCTATGGCTGTCATAGATCCATGGAGGATCACATTTGATGTAATTTTTATATGTAGATGTTATTTAATGATATATTGATGAAATATATTTCAGATGAATCCTTTCTTGTGCATTTTTGTGGAGTATTTGGCAAGATATGTTTGTTTTTTCAATGATTGTCGAAACCCTACCAAGGGTTACCCAGTTTTGGGAAAATCATCATATCTTTTTATTGAACCGTTGGATCTGGCTGAAATTTTGAGAGAACTTGTTTAACTCAGTGATATAAATTATGACTGAAGAGATTGGCTTTATGAGAAATATTTAAAATTTTATGGATGACTGTTTGTTACAGTTCACGGTGAAAAGCAGATTGGTGAAGGCAGAAACAACCCGGTTGTAGCATTTGGTGTGGTCACGTGAGGGATAATATTGAAGAAAGGATATATGTGTTGGAAATTTCTCTGAATCTTCTTTCCAGTTCTTTTGGTCTTACTTTATTTGGTTAAGAATTGAATATTTTGTGATTATTTTGGTGAAAACAGTTGTTAAGGGATGAAACCCTAAACTAGGGTATTCCATGGGAATAAAGAATGTGTTCTCTCATGTTATGGTGAATGTTATGATCTGAAATATTGAATGAAGGGTTTTAAGGATGTAATATAACCTTTGAAATTGTTTCGAAGTTGAGAAGAGTGATTTATCTTTTTATATGTCTCTTGATTCAAGTTTAAAGTTTACCTTTGAATGAAGGTTTTATGGATTTTCATGATGCTCTGCATCATGATGGATCACAAGTGAATGAAGAGCGATATGTTCAGCTTGATTTGAAGTGATGAAACTAAACATATTGATTAAAGTGATACCGATCCCCAACTTGATTGAACTAGGATCGAAAAAGAGAGATACCGATCTTGAACTTGATTGATCAAGAAACAAGTATCGATCTAGAACTTGATTGAACTAGATTGAGCAAAGAGATGAAACCAATGTGAACTTGATTGAACTATAACCGATTGAGAAAAGAGAATGTCTAGCTTGATTTGGTGCAATGAAATTGAACACCTATTTGGATTGAGCATGATTCAGATGAGGACAAACTTGATATGCCTCTAGAGATTGACTGAAGTTTGATTAATCTTTGATTGAAAATATTTTTTGCTCGACTTTAGATGAAGATTTGAAAAATTTCTTGACTTTTGATGATGTAATCACCGATAATATTGATGTAATAAGTATGCCCCCTCGGGAGCGAAATTGAAAGATAGCAAGATCGCAATGATTTAAGGCAATTTTATTTAATAAAATGATATATTGATGATAATCTAAGCACAACGATTAATTGGAGAATCAATTTGAGATCAGAATTGATTCAAAAAAAATTTGAGTGCAAAGTGATGCGAAGATGAAAGTGTCAAGCAGTCAATGTTGCAAAAATTTGACTAGAAAATTGACGTTAGATTTAAATTTTGATCTCGAAAATTAGCGAAGAAATGATGATTATTTCAAATTCAATCTCTTATTCAAAGGATGAAGAGAATAATGTTATCATGTTGAAATCAATGTAAATGCACAACATAGTATGAATGCAAACTAAAAATTAGTCACTGGATTTGGTATGCTAATTTATCATCACTAAGTGTTTTACAATGTTGGAGATAGACATAAGAACCAAGGCATGAAGAGCTAGGATGTCCTAAATGTCACGTCCTTTTGATCTAGCAAGCAAACATAAGCATCAAGGCATAAAGAGCCAGGATGACCTAAATGTTGCTTGCATGAAAACACACCAAACAAAGAAGAGTTCCTTCCTTTTCATATTCAATGTTGATTATCTTGTCCGCAATGACCCTTTTATTGTTCATATCCAAGGAAAAATTAAGCATGCATCCAGATTGCATAATAAAGAAATTTACTCAAAAAGACAAGGAAATGACTCCAACCTCTCTGTAACATATAAATAAACAGACTTGGTTAAACTACTTAGGACATTTAGATTGATTAGTCGACTACCCTAAGACTAGGATGTTGATCAGTGTTAAGCCATGAGGGTTCCAAAAGAACCAAGGTGTCACAAAAGTGGCCGAAGAATATGAGCTAAAGAAAAGATGCAAGAAAGCAGGAAATGCCAAATTTGTGTTGATAGATGGAGCACTTCATTATAAGAAATAAGACTAACTTGGACAAAATCCAACAACCATATTGATATATGCCATTGTTTTGATTTGTGTGATCATTGATAGGAATGTATGGTTTCAAAGAGTAAGTACCTCGTATAAGATCGATCTGTCTGGTTTTGAGTGTACCCTTCCTTGTATAAGACATGTTGATGTTTGATAGAGTTTGATAGACTGATTAACATGACATGTGATAAGTTTGATTGCAAACTTTGAGAGTTTGTCTGTTGTTAATTTGGTTTGATGGATGGTCTATTGTTTCTTTTTTTGATTTTTTAGTTTATGATTTTGCGACTTTTTTATTTTTAGGATTTTTAAGGACATTTTATGATTTTTATGATTTTTTTCATCTATGCCCCTAGTATGCAGACCTATATGACATGACGATCTACAGAATGCATGTGGAGACAATGAATTCTCAATATGAACTATGTTAATGCATTATGCATGATGAAGATGCATTTCCTATTCAAACAAGGATGACTATGTTTGTTTAGCATTTAATACACCAACTGAATTGGAGGTAAAAAACATTTAATAGATAAGTAGTCAATGGATCCTTAAGGTCCCTTAGAACATCCAAATTAACACACTTAATGACTAGGATTTACAAATGGAGACGTAGAAAACTTCCCCATTGATTCTTGAAACTTTGATCTTCTTTTGCCCATGTGAGTGTGAATGAGTTAATTCCCACTCTTGTGTTCACTAAAGATCCTTAGCATCTTATATGACTAGCTACGTGGATTATCCTAACTTCAAAAGCATCCCTAACAAAGCCTCGCTTCCAGCAAGCTTTTAGAGCTTCGACAAGGTTATAGACTATAATTTCTCAAATATTGCTCCATTGCCAGCATGTGTTCATAGCCCTAATGGAGTTACTCACATGTTCTCATAGTCAAGATTTTTGTCACACTTGTATGCATGATATTGCAGTTATATATCATTGCTCTTTTGCCTTAACATGAATATTTGGCATAGCACTTTTTCTTTTTTATTTTATTTTCTTGCCTTGACTTGTAAGTAATGAAACCTACATGGGTGTGATAATTACAATGATGCTGAAGTAGAATTTTAGATTTTTCACTAGTCATATGATCAAGTAGGTGTCTAGAATGAAATAGAGATTTTGTTAATGTGTTTAAGATATTGCAATTGGTAAATTTTGAGTTAACAAGTCTCAAATAGTGAAATAACTACCCAACCATAAGTAAAGTGTCATCACAGGGTAATGTTGAAAATGAATGACCTTAGGATCTCAAAGACTTCATGTCTGAATATCTAAGAAAGGAGATGATAACTCAATGATGAGTAAATAGTACCAAATCGATACTGAGAGGGGGGGTGAATCAGTATAGACAAAATATAGTCCTAAACCGGTTCAATCGGGATTACTCCAAATGACTGGCAAACAATGACAGCAGTTTGAAACAGAGTGCAACTGGTAAAACCTAGAACAACTAAAACAATCATAAACTGGTTACTTCACTTGGCTTTCCACTTAACTCAAAACTACACTACCATTTTACCCTTATGAATTAACAGGTAATCTATCATCAT
Source organism: Cryptomeria japonica (assembly GCF_030272615.1). Classification (NCBI taxonomy): domain Eukaryota; kingdom Viridiplantae; phylum Streptophyta; class Pinopsida; order Cupressales; family Cupressaceae; genus Cryptomeria; species Cryptomeria japonica. The sequence goes on along the minus strand of NC_081411.1, from coordinate 707,165,907 downwards.
ATCTTCACAACAGCTAGTTCAACATGTTTTATTGACAGGCATAAAACATAGAACCATCATATGTTTAACAGGTAATAACAAAGTATCACAAGATAAAAGCATCACACATGACACACATATTTTTCATGTGGAAACCCAACTGGGAAAAACCACAGTGGGGATGAATACCCACAAGCTTGTTGTTGAGCTCTTTGGAAGTTCACTCTGTTAGGAGCCTTGTCCTATTAAAGACAGATACAATAGGTTCTGTTAGGAACCGATCTTGTTAAGGATCACCTGGTTAAGGGTTAAACCTTGTTACAGGTTACCTTGTTAGAGGATTTCAAGAACTCAATAGCTAAAGGATTTCCAAAGCTCTCTAGGTTCCCAGATCTCAATAACTTTGAGTTACCCTATTAAGGGATTTACAACAAGCCGGTTAAGGCTATCCTGTTAGGGGATTTTCCAACTATTGAGGTGGTTAGAGCTCAACATGTATTTCAATGATCTAGTAACAACACTCAATGCCAATGTAGATACGCTTAAGCTCCTCTTCACCTTCTGCACTTACACTCTGCAGGTATCACTTCTCTCCTTGGTCTAGCAAGGATCTCGTATCCCTTCTCTTGGATACGCACACACAACTTTTTCCAACAACCTCTTAAAGAATCACAACATTGACCTTATAGGACAATAGACAAGTTGGTAGCATAAACCCTAAACCCTACACCTGTTAGGTTAAGGAATTCAAACAATTCAATCCTAACCGTTGATCATACTATATTAGATGCAGTAGATCTTGAGTAAATCTCAAGACATTCTCCATCGTTCATTATCCACCGATTTCATGGCGGTTGATAATCCATCAAGAATTTTCACCATTTAGAAACTTCACACATTCCCGAGGTAGATAGGCATAGTCTTCTTCATGAAAGATCCTTCATGCATACAAGGCTGACGTGGCAACATGATTTGTTCTTCATTACAATTCTAACTCATCACACAATGTCACCAGTTGAGCCATACAGGCTTGAAGCACTTCAACTGAAAACCCTGAAGTTGAACTACCAACCGGTAGTCATACAACGCTTCCATGTGCCGGTTCCCATAACCATATGCCAGTTCACCATGAACAAGCACACCACTTCACTTTGGCACAAATGTTGGTTCACAGTGTTATACCGGTTCTCACATATGCCAATTCATACCGCTTCAACATATTGACATCAATGACAACATACAATGTCATTATGTCCACATATCGGTTCACATAATGCCAACAATCTCCCCCTTTGGCATTGATGGCAATATACAAAGATATCTCTCCGCTTCACCAAAGATATCTCTCTACTTCACATCTTCTCCCCCTTTGACAACAATGCTAAAGTGGAGGCACAAGCTTCTCAGTTCCATTATGATGCTCCCCTTGAGGAGTAGCATCCTTCAACACATCAATCCTAAAGAAAGATTTGACTATGCAATACATGACTGATGTGGAGCATATACCTTTAGTTCACCTCTTGAAGGGGTAGTACGCCTAATTCACCTTTTAAGTGTGTAAATGTAGTCTTTGGAAGAGGCTTGGTGAATATGTCTGCTAACTACTCCTTACTGGACACATGCTCTAGTACAATCTCTTTGTTCTGAACCTTTTCCCTTAAGAAATGATACTTAAGCTCAAAGTGCTTGGTTCTAGAATGTAAAACCGGATTCTTGGAGATATTAATTTCACTAGTATTGTCACAAAATATACTTACCGGTTCCGATACAGGAACTTTGAAGCCTTTCAATACATGCTTCATCCAAATTGTCTGAGTGCAGTTCATGAAAGCTGCAACATACACCGCTTCCGCTGTAGACTGAGAGATACAACTCTACTTTTTACTCATCCATGAGACCAGTCTACCACCAAGGAAGAATGCACCACCGGTTGTGCTCTTCTGGTCATCTACATTACCAGCCCAATCAACATCTGTGAACACTTTCAAGTTGAAGTCCTTGTTATATGGATACCACAATCCATAGTCAACAGTTTCCTTCAAATACCTAAGAATCCACTTGACTGCAACCAAGTGGGATTCTCTTGGACTTTTCTGGAACCTTGCGGTAATGCCAACTACATGTGCAATATCCGTTCTGCTATGCACTACATAATGCAACTTACCAATCATTGATCAGTATTCCTTCTCATCAACCAATACAGAGTCATCCTCTTTGGATAGTTTACAACCGGTCACCATCAGTGTTCCAACCAGTTTGTTATCTTCCATGCCAAAGGTCTTCAACACCTCTTTGACATATTTGGACTGAGTGATAAAGATTCCATCCTTCATCTATTGGATCTATAGTCCAATGAAGAACTTAATCTCCCCTATGAGTGACATCTCAAACTCTTCCTTCATCTCATCAGCAAACTCATGACTCATCTTGTCATCACCACCAAAGATAATGTCATCAACAAATACCTCATAGATCAGGATCTGATCTCCTTTATACTTCAAGTAGATATTGCTATCTTCACTTGTTCTCTCAAATCCAATCTTCACAAGATGGAAATGTAGGGACTCATACCATGCCCTAGGTGCTTGCTTTAGACCATATAAGGCTTTATGTAACCTACATACCATGTCACTATCTTCAGATAGGGCAAACCCATCTGGTTGCTCAATATACACCTCCTCTTCAAGTACAACATTTAGGAATGTAGAATTTACATCCATTTGATATACTTTGAAGCCTTTAAAAGCTACATATGCAAGAAGCATACGAACTCCTTCCAATCTGGCTATAGGAGCAAAGGTTTCTCCATAGTCTTCTCCTTCTTCTTGAGCATATCCTTTGCACACTAATCTAGCTTTGTTCCTAATCACTGTGCCATCCTCATTCAGCTTGTTTCTGAACACCCATTCAGTGCCAATGTCATTTTTATGCTTTGTTCTGGGTACCAAGGACAATGTACCATTTTTCTCTATCTGGTCAAGTTCCTCTTCCATTGCCTTGATCTAGTCTTCATCTTTATGAGCCTCTTTGAATGATTTAGGCTCAAATTCAGAGATCATACATGAGTTTTCTCTGATCTTTCTTCTTGTAAGGATTCCTGCATCCTTATCTCCTATGATCTGCTTAGGATCATGATTCAGCTTGACATACCGAGGAATGGTCTTGACTGGTTCTTCTTGCTTTTCCTCTTTATCCTCATCTTCATTAGTATCAGCATTCACCGTTTCAGGAACACTATTACTAGTACTTGGTTGACTAACAACCGGTTCCCAAAAGGTTGCAACCAGCTCATTTACAGTTTTCTCACTGCCGGTTTCCTCCAGTTTCTCAGAGGTTTCATCAACTCTCACATTGATACTTTCCATAATTCTCTAAGTCCTATTGTTGAAACACTTGAGAGCTTTACTCTTGGTGGAATATCCTAGGAATATTCCCTCATCACATTTTGTATCAAATTTTCTCTAGTGTTCACTCCTCTTGATGTAACATTTGCTACCAAACACTCTAAAGTAGCTAACCACAGGTGTCTTACTGGTCCAGTACTCATAAGGAGTTTTATCCTTACCTTTCTTGATGAGTACCTGCAGTGCTCACCGCTTCTCTCCAAAAGGTGTGAGCTACCTTTCCTTGGATCAACATGGTTCTAGCTACTTCAACCACAGTCCGGTTATTCCTCTCTACTAGGCCATTCTACTATGGAGTCCGGGTGGCAGACAGTTGCCTCTTGCTGCCAAATTCTTCACAATACTTGTTGAATTCACCAGAAGTGAATTCCCCTCCTTGATCAGTTTTGAGACACTTGATCCTTTTATCACTTTCCTTCTCCACTAATGCTCTGAAATCTTTGAACTTCACAAAGGTTTCAGACTTGACTTTCAAGAATGTGACCCACATCATTCTTGAGCAGTCATCAGTGAGAATCATGAAGTACCTATCACCTTGCACACTTCTAGTTTTTATAGGACCACACAAATTAGTATGCACAAGATCAAGCAAGTTGTCAGCAGTGAAATATTTACCTTTAAACGTTGAGGAAGACATTTTCCCCAATTGACACTCTCTACACAAGGTATTATCCGGTTTGCTTAGAACTGGCAACCCTCTAACTGCCTTGATCTCACTAGCCTTCACAATGTTATCAAAGTTTACATGGCAGAGTCTCCTATGCCATATTCACCATCTTTTCCTTTGATTCTACAAACTCCATTCTTGAATTCTAGAGTGAGGCCACTGTCATTCAGCTAGTCAACACTTAGAAGATTGTGTCTGAGACCATCAACCCAGTACACATTGTCAACACTTCTCTTTCCATTTAGAGAGATGGACCCTCTGCCTTTTACCATGCATGGTGCATCATTGCCAAAGTGAACCAAACCTCCATCGTACTCCTCCAAGGATAGAAACTTGCTTCGGTCACCAGTCATATGGTGAGAATAGCCACTGTCAATGATCCACTCATTGAAATTATCAAACCAGGAGACAAGAGCCTTCTTGTCTAACACATCTTCTTTGACAACAACAAACACAATATCTTCATTTTCTTCATCCTCTGATTCTTCATCTATGACACCTTCATCAACTACCATAAACTAGTTTCTCTGCTTTCCTCCTTTGAATTTCCTAAACCTTTTTGGTTTGTCCTTGTTATCGCCATTAGGACAGTTTATAGCAATATGTCCTATCTGGTTACAAGAAAAGTATTTCAAAGGTAGCTTACCTTTGAATTTACCGATTCCTTTAGTAAGCTTCCTAGCAAGTAGAGCTTCAAATTCCATTAGAAACTCCTCATCATCCATTACTCTACTCTGTCTTGGTTCACCACTAGTGCTTGCTTCTTTTCCTTTCCTAGATGGTACAACAGAAGCTTTGAAAGCTGATTCAATCTTTTGAACACTGCCATCAAAACTATTTAGCTCATAGGCTGTCAACTTTGCTATGATGGAGTCCAAGGATACCTTAGTCTTGTCTATTGATCTCAGCTCCTGAATAGCAGCAACCCTTATTGCATAGACCAACAATAGGGATCTCAGGACTTTTCTTACCACATTGGAGTCTTCTATTTTACCACCTGCACTCTTAATTTCTCCAACAACTATTTTGATTCTTATTCCATACTGCTTAATGGTCTCACCTTCAACCATCCGCATATCTTCAAACTTCCCTCTCAGGCTTTCTTCCTTTGCCTGTTTTACATGTTCATCACCACCATAGATATTTTCAAGAGCATCCCATACCTCTTTGGGATTTACCTTGTCCTAAACATCAATAAACTCAATTTTAGATAGACTACTAATAAGGGCTTCCATGACTTGCCCATTTTCTTGTATCTCTCTCTTTTGATCATCGGTGAGAGTACCGGTAGGAACAACATAGACATTCTCAACATAACTCCACCGTTGAGCACCCATCCTTCTGATAAATATATTCATCCTATCTTTCCATATACCTAAATTTTCCCTATTAAACTTTGGGCCTTCCCTCTTCATCATTTGATTGGGATCTTTACCTCAAGTGGTTAAGCTTATAACATAGAGGACCTGGAGGACGCTCTAATACCAATTGATAACTCAATGATGAGCAAATAGTACCAAACCGGTACTGAGAAAGGGGGTGAATCAGTACAGACAAAATACAGTCCTAAACTGGTTCAATTAGGATTACTCCAAATGACTAGCAAATAGTGACACCGGTTTGAAACAAAGTGCAACCGGTAAAACCCAGAGCAACTAAAACAATCATAAACAAGTTACTTCAGTTGGCTTTCCACTTAACTCAAAACTACACTACCATTTTACCCTTATGTATGAACAGGTAATCTATCATCATATCTTCACAATAGCTAGTTCAACATGTTTTATTGATAGGCATAAAACACAAAACCAGCATATGCTTAACAAGTAATAACAAAGTATCACAAGATAAAAGCATCACACATGACACACATATTTTTCACATGGAAACCCAACTGGGAAAAACCACGATGGGGATGAATACCCACAAGCTTCTTGTTGAAATCTTTGGAAGTCTACTTTGTTAGGAGCCTTGTCCTATTAAAGACATATACAATAGGTTTTGTTAGGAACCAATTTTATTAGGGATCACTTGGTTAAGGGATGGATACAATACCCAGTTAAGGGTTAAACCTTGTTACAGGTTACCTTGTTAAAGGATTTCAAGAACTCAATAGCTAAAGGATTTCTAGAGCTCTCTAGCTTCCCAGATCTCAATAACTTTGAGCTACCCTATTAAGGGATTTACAGCAAGCCAGTTAAGGCTGCCCTATTAGAGGATTTTCCAACTGTTGAGGTGGTTAGAGATCAACAGGTATTTCAATGATCTGGTAATAGCACTTAATGCCAATGTAGATCCGCTTAAGCTCCTCTTCACCTTCTGCACTTACACTCTACAGGTATCACTTCTCTCCTCTAGTCTAGCAAGGATCTCGTATCCCTTCTCTTGGATACTCACACAACTTTTGCCAACAACCTCTAAAAGAATCACAACATTGACCTTATAGGACAACAAACAGGTTGTAGCATAAACCCTAAACCCTAGACCTGTTAGGTTAAGAAATTCAAATAGTTCAATCCTGACTGTTGATCATACTGTATTAAATGCAGTAGATCTTGAATAAATCTCAAGACATTCTCCATCGTTCATTATCCACTGATTTCATGGCAGCTGATAATCCATCACTTGTTTTCACCATTTACAAACTTCGCACATTCCCGAGGTAGATAGGGATAGTCTTCTTCATGCAAGATCCTTCACATGCACAAGGCTAACGTGGCAACATGATCTGTTCTTCATTACAATGCTAACTCATCACACAATGTCACCGGTTGAGCCATACAGGCTTGAAGCACTTCAACTGAAAACCCTGAAGTTGAGACTACCAACCGATAGTCATACAACACTTCCATGTGTCGGTTCCCATAACCATATGTTGGTTCACCTTAGACAAGCACACCGCTTCACTTTGGCACAAATGATGGTTCACAGTGTTATACCAGTTCTCACATATACCAATTCATACCACTTCAACATATGGACATCAATGACAACATACAATGTCATTATGTCCACATACCGGTTCACATAATGCCAATAGGAGACAACCCTTGTTTGTCTTGAATGCAAACAAAAGATAAACTTGGACAGTTGCCTTGTTTTATTAATGTTTTTATATGCATAGATTTATGAATGTGATGCATTTAAAAAATAAACTATATGTGATGCAGTGCTTTGAATAAAATGATATACAATGCAAAAAGGAAAACTAAAACTAACCCAACCCTTAGATATAATATCATTTAAGGTGCATGTTATTCATAGGGTCAGGGAGTTTTGTGTACGTATTTCATTGGTCTTTGTTTGAAGAGTCGAATAAAGATGACTTTTCCAATAGGATATAAGGACTGAGCTAAGTGTACATGTTCAACATCTCCAATGTTGATTTCCTTAGTTTTTGGTGGAGTGATGAAGGAAAAGTGGATCTCAAATTTTGAGATTTGGATGGAGGCACAACCAGGGATTTTAGGACATAAGGATACAAAATGGATGAAGGAGTTGATGGAGAAATAGATTTGGAAGGTTTGGTTGGAGGGACAACAATCTTGGATGTCAATTTGGGTTTTTCTTTACACTATTGTGCTTCAAGGAGATACTTAGGGATCCACACGTATTTTGATTTTTCATGTTTTTGTAGCTCCTTGGAATGCATTGCTTCTACAAGTTCCTTAGAAACCCATATAAGTTTTGATTTTTCTTTCTTTTGCTCAGTGGGCCTTTATGTCCTCTTAGTTTTTTTCTTTTTCTTTTTGGATCATATTTTTCTTTGTTTTGACATGTCAATTAGATGGGACATTTTGATCCTTGAACACATGTGGATTACTTGACTTATGACTATTATGTTTGCAATCCAAATTGCTTGGAGAAGGAAAAGAATGAGTGGATGGATAGGATTGATATGGGGGTATTTTGGATGGATAGAAGATTCTTGAAGATGTATGTCTGTGTTGATCCTGCATAAGGGATGGAGGGATATAGGGTCCTAAAATGGATGGAAGAGATGAAGGGGAAAGTGTGTATCCAGATTTTGATTTTGTAGGGATACCAACATCTTGAGGAATGTCATTGAGGCCATGACCCTTAATATTTTTTATAATATGGAGGTGTTCTTTCTTGTGAAGGTCTACCCCTTTGCCTTTATAAATATTTTGACTTGTAGGATACACTTTGTTTTAGGAAGAAGATGTGAGTCTATTACGAGGTGGAGGTGGAATGTAGGGAATACTGGGATCATGAGAGTGATTTGTAGACATGATGGATCCTTGAGGTGAATATAGAGGATTATGAAAAGGATGTGAAGGGATACTTTGATCTTACATGGAAGAGGACCATTGGATAGAGTAGGAATGGTGTTTGACTCCTGATTTTGAATAGGATCATTTGAAAAGGTGGAAGAAGCATCATGATCTTTCTTAGGAAGTGGACTAGGAATTGGATTTGGAAGGATGCTTTTCTATTGAGATGGAAGGAGATCATCTTGGAAGAAATGTAAAGGTATAATGGGATCATCATGGGATTCTAGGGAGATGGGATCTTTTTCAACCATTGGTTGGGATGGCCCTTGAGATAGCCCTTGAGGGTCAACATGAGAAGTTTCATCATTAGGTTCATTATTTGAGGGATATGGTATGGATTATTGTTGAGAAGCCTTAGGAGAAGGAGGCATTGTGGAAGAGATGGAAGATACATGTGGGCCATTGCTAGGCATAGGCTCATCATTTTGATCATTCTTGGTAATGACATCTGGTTTCTCCTTAGGTGAATTATTAGAATCTTCAATTTCAATAACACCATCATCAAGGAGGTTTTGAATTTTATGTTTTAATTCCATGCACATTTAAGTATTATGTTTGTTATGTCTATGATATGCACAATAATTACTCAAAATTTCACATCCCCATGTGGTCTTGTTAGGCAATATGATAAGATTATGCTCAAGAAGCTCTTCCAAAGTTGACTTAATAGATTGCCCCAAAGGTGTAAACTGTCTATCTAGGGGATATATGTATTTTTGTCTTGGTGAAGATGTCTAGTGATCTACAATGAGATTTGGCTTTTGATTTTCAATGACTTTCCATTCCCCCTTATATAATTGTTTTAGCATTTCTTGAAGTTTGGTGCATGAAATTTTATCTCAAGAGGGGTCATAGAATCTTTTTGTTGGGATTGAATGTCATATCTTTCTCTCTTGAGATCTTGAATTTGTTGGGCCAAGGTAACCATGGATATTTATGATAGTTTTGATTTACAAGAATGGATTAGTTTGTAAAGAGTAATAATGTTGTTACTTTTGGCAGTTGTCTTACGACAACTTCTAGTTTGAACAAACATTTATAATCAATGTGACTAAGAGCTAGGAGTGATATAGATGTCAAGATCAAATCAAATTTAGTTATGCATTTTGTTGGCCATTTTATGGAATTGATTACGTGTTGTATTGATGTTTTGTCATTGATGCCAACACTAGCTGTTTGGATGCTTTACCGACACCCTTCTAGTCCTGATAGGTTGACTGGTTTTTGGCTTAGTTTGGATCTAGTCTGATCTAGTAGGCTCCAATATGATTTGGTTATAGAATTGTCTTGTTCATGATACTCATGTTCATATTTAGTAAGCTGGTTTTGATCTAGTGATCAGATGCTATCCTATTTTCTTAGAAGCTTAGCTTCTAGTTCTGGTGAGGGTTTCACCGACAGAGCTTTTGATGAAGATGGTTGATGAAATGCATAAGTGGTGTTGGTGCAACTTCTGGTGGAGTTTCAGGATGCTGATGGTGATCATGTTTGAGACTTGGCAGATGGAGTTCATTTCTATAGCATGTGGAACTATACTAGGTCCCGATTGATCTAGGTTATGGATTGACTTTTATGTAATGTGTGGATTGGACCTCTCGATGTATTTTTGGGATGTCTTATATGTTGGATATTATTTGTTTGGTCAAAGACTAACATGTTTTTTAATTATGTAATTGGTTTATTATCTGGTGGCCGACCTGATTGTCTATGGTTGAGGGTTTGTATATATAGATGTAAGATATCATTGTAGGTCATCATGGTTATGGAAAGACATATAATGTGAGAATAATGTAATACCATTCAAGTAGAGGATTTGGTAGATCATTGGAGATCGAATTGGGTTTATATAAGAGAATTTAGTCATCCATTATTGAGCTTAACGAGAACTATACTCGGGCATAGGAGATGCTATCTTTTCAAGTTCAACACTTCTCTGGATTGTAGTCTAGATTTCTATGTAGTTAGTGAGGCTCCTTTTATGATCAGCAATGCGCTCTAGGCTATTGCCCTTCTTGCAAGTGCAAGCCCCTAAATTATAATTCACATACTTAACTACAAAAATATTATCTAACTGTGGGTAGGCTTCCCACCATGATTTTTCCCTTTACCGAGTTTTCCACATATAAATCTTGGTGTCATGTGAATGGTATTTATTCTATGATTATTGTTTATGCTTAATTGGTTTATTTGATATTCCGATATTAAAGTTTTAATTGCAAATGGTTCTGGTAATTTGTGATAATTGATTCACCCCCCCTCTCAATTGTCTTCCAATTATTTGAACTATCTAACAATTGGTATCAGATCTTTGGTCCTCTCTATAGAAAGATTAACCACTTGAGGAAGATCCTATGGCATCTAATAGTCCAAGTTTATCCAATTCATCTGGATCTATCTTTTGGAGATATATTCCTAGGCTTGATGGAACAAATTACATAGTATGGAAGATTTGGATGGAGAATCATCTGAGATATCTTGGCAAGGAGATTTGGGAGATCACAAAGAATGGTGTCACACCTTATAATCCAGAATCTGGAAATCCTCATCTAACAAACCTAGACAAGGAGCTTGAGAATGATTGTAGAGCAAGAGAAGCCTTCTTGTGTGCACTTTGTGATCAGCAAATAATAGGATTAACCGATAAATCATCTAGAAAGGCTATATGGGATAAGTTGGAGACTCTTAATGAAGGTGAACCTACAGTGAAGATTGCTAAACTTTATGGTTACCGAGTGAGATATGAAAACCTAAAGATGGAAGAAGATGAAAGGATTACTACATTCATGGAAAGGGTAAATGAGATTGTTGTGGGAATTCAATGTTGTGGTGGAACTCTGAGTGAAGATGAAATGGTTTCTAAAGTTTCAAGAGCCCTACCACTGGCTTACAAAATGAAGGATACTGCTATTAATTAGTTGAGAACAATGGCTAATACATCTATCAACAGAGATACCTTGGTTGGGAAACTATCTTCTTTTGAGCTTGAAGAATTTCGACCTTCTGGATCTGTGAAGACTAAACCTGCTTTTCATGCATCTACATTTGTGAGTGGTAAGAAAGATTTGAAAGCTTTATATGCAAAGGAATTTGAAGATATGAAGAGAGAAGATGATGAGTTTGAGCAACTTGAAGCACTATTTTCTAGAAGAGTACCTAAAGGACTAGTAGGAAGTAAGTATGAAGGAAAAGCAGCTTTTAAGTATTTTGCATGTAATAAGATTGGTCATTTTGCATCTATGTGTCTTGAAAGGAATTCAAGATTTGAAGAAATAGTTAGAAGATCATTTAAGCATAACCTTGGATATCAGAATAAGTATAAGTACAGGAAAAACAAAGACAAATCACACTACAAAGCGGATGAGAAAGGCATATCTGATTCTGATAATGAATTGGCAAAAGAATTTGCTAGTGGTTCTGACAATAGGAAGGAATGGGTGTTCCTGGCTATCAAGGAAGATGTTCTAGCACTGGAAGAGAATGTACCTAAAGAGAAGGAAATTGCTGCTAAAATTCAAGACAAGGATGATTGGGTAATTGACAACAATTGTTCACATCATATGACTGGAGACAAAGGGAAGTTTCTATCTTTGCAAGAATTTGATGGCAGTCTAGTTAGATTTGGAGATGACAAAGCATGTATGATCAAAGGAAAATGAACTATATCATTGGATAGTAAGAACAATACTGACAATGTTTCTTATGTTGAAGTTTTAAGGCATAATCTTTTGAGTGTAGGACAATTGGTGGATAAGGGATTTCAATTACAGTCCAAGGATGGAAAATGCAAAATCATTAATAGATCTAGTTTGGAGATTGCAACCGATACACAGACAATAGGTAATATATTTCATTTGAACTTCGGTGAGAAGACATGTTTGATTACACAGATCGATGAGAGTTAGCTATGGCATAAAAGGTTGTGTCATGTGAATTTTGAGTGCATTGTGAAGATCAGTTCAACTAAGGCAGTTAGGGATATACCTAATATTATGAAGCCCTATAATCTAGTATGTAAAGAATGTGAAATGGGTAAACATGTTAGAACCTCTTTTAGGAGCATACAAGATAAATCAAATGATGTTCTTGATCTTATTCATACTGATTTGTGTGGCCCTGCTAGAGTTAAAAGTTTTCAAGGTGATAGATATTTCATGCTAATCATTGATGATTATTCTAGAATGATGTGGGTTACCTTTCTAAAGGACAAATCTGAAGGATTTGAAAAGTTTAAAATATTTAAGCCTAAAGTGGAAATTGATACAAGATTGAATATTAAATGTTTGAGGTCAGATCATGGTGGAGAATTTATATCCGATGGGTTTAATAATTTTTGTGAGAAGCATGGTATAAGAAGGCAATTTTCTGCTCCCCTGACACCTCAGCAGAATGAAGTTGTGGAAAGGAAGAACAAAACTATCTTGGATGCTACTAGAACAATGATGATGTAATCTAGTCTACCTCATATCTACTAGAGAGAAGAAGTGAGCATAGTGGTCTATGCATTCAATAGAGTACATATCAAAGGAGAAACCGGTAAGACACCTTATGAATTATGGTTTGGCAATGCACCTACAGTTAAATATTTCAGAATCTTTGGTAGTAAATGTTATATTAGAAGAGATGATATCCTAGATGTGATGAAAGCATATTTTTTGGTTATTTTAATGAAAGCAAGGCATATAGATGTTATAACAAGATATTGCAAAGAATTGTGGAGATTGCTAATGTAAAAGTAGATGAGTTGAACATAAGTCAAGTAAGAGTTTATGAGAAGGAAACCGTAGTGGAAATGATTATACCTAAACTGATAGCACATTTACTAGAATAGAGTGTTGAACCACTTACTCCGATAGTATTATAAAATTCTATAGTATCTGGAGATCGGGGAGGAGGAACAAAGAGTCAGACGACTCCAAGGTATGTGAGATTGAATCATTCAGAACATCAGATCATTGGGGATAAGAACAATGGAGTAATGGCAAGAAGAAGATTGGAAACTAATGAGGTATGTTTAATTTCATAAGTTGAACTGGTATCTGTAATTGAGGCATGTAAAGATGAATATTGGTTGAAAGCTATGGAAGAAGAATTAGATCAGATTGAGAAAAATAACACATGGACTTTGGTACCTTAGCCTAAAAATAAGAATGTTATTGGAACTAAATGGGTTTTCAGGAATAAATTGAATGAATATGGTCAAGTTATAAGGAATAAGGCTTGATTGGTTTGTAAAGCATATTCTCAGAAGGAAGGAATTGATTATGGAGAGACTTTTGCACCTGTAGCTAGGATTGAAGCTGTAAGATTATTTCTTGCATATGTTGCTTATAAAACCTATAAGGTTTATTAGATGGATGTTAAATGTGCATTTTTGAATGGGGATCTTAATGAGGAATTTTTTATCAAGAAACCTGATGGTTTTTCACTATCAGATGATACAAACATGGTTTGCAGGTTAAGGAAAGCTTTATATGGATTGAAATGAGCACCTAGAGCTTGGTATGCAAGGTTGGACAAATATATTTTGAAGCTTGGTTATACAAAGAGTAATACTGATAGTAATTTATATTATAAAATCACTTATCATGATATACTGATTATTGAAGTATTTGTTGATGACATTATTTTTGGAGGTGAAGATAAGTTATGCATAGAATTTTCTAAGAATATGGAGAAAGAGTTTGAGATGTCTATGATTGGAGAGATGAAATTTTTCTTAGGTTTATAGATTACTCAGACTGACAAAGGTATTTTCATCTATCAAACTAAGTATGCTAAGGAATTGTTGAAGAAATTTGGTATGGGAGATTCTAAACCAGTAAGTACTCCTATGGCTACAAGTGAGAAATTGACAAGAAAAGATGTTTCTGCACAGATAAATCCTACAAGATACAAAATCTATGATTGGAGGTCTGCTTTATTTGACTCGGACTAGGCCTAACATAATGAATATTATTTGTATTGTTTCAAGATTTTAGAGAGATCCTAGAGAAAATCATGAGAGTGTGATGAAAAGGATTTTTAGATAATTGCAAGGTACATCATAATATGGTTTGTGGTACCCTAAAAAAGATAACTTTACTTTATGTGCATATATAGATGTTGATGATTGGAAAAGTACTTCTAGTGGAGCTTTCTTTCTTGGAAAGAAGTTGGTTTCATGGATCAGCAAGAAACAGTCATGTACTCTTTATCTACTACTGAAGTTGAGTATGTTGTTGTTGATACTAATTCTACACAAGTTCTATGGATGAAGCAAATGTTGAAGGATATAAAGGTGGATTATGATGCACCGGTATTTATTCACTATGATAACGCTGGTGCTATTGATATATCAAAGAATCTAGTATTTCATTCTAAGACAAAGCACATATCTATCAAGTACAACATTGTGAAGGAAAAAGTAAAATAAAATGAAGTTAGACTAGTTTATGTGAACACTAAAGAACAAATTGTAGATATCTTCACTAAACCTTTGCCTAAGGAATCATTTGAGTACCTGAGAGATAGATTGGGAGTTTCTGCCCCTCTAGTAGAGACTTGATTGATGCATTTTGGCATTAGTACGGTATGCATTATAAGAGATACTATTCATTCTAACACTAATGTGGGGATGCTACTGCTCAGGGGGAGTATTCAGCTTTGTGATAAAGTGGTTTATGTTTTTGCTTTGACATTTCTATCATATTTTTGGAATTGATGTCAAAGGGGAAGAGACATTGATGTGAAAAAGAAAAAGTAAAGGGGAGAGATTCAAAGCTTTACAGAGATATCATTCACACGGGGAGTTTGGTCTTTGTTTTAGAACTTCATTGCTACATCTGTATGTGGGAGATTGTTGGTTGTCTTCCATTAGGGGAGACTTGTTTGGAATTTCTTGATACTTAGATGTTTTTCACATCTAGTGTTGCCATCAATGTCAAAGGAGGAGATTGTTGGCCATTTGGTGGAATTGATTATGTGTTGAATTGATGTTTTGTTGTTGATGCCAACACTAGCTATTTGGATTCTTTATCGGCACCCTTCTGGTCTCGGTAGGTTGATTGGTTTCTTGCTTGGTTTGGATCTAGCATGATCCAGTAGGCTCTGGTATGATTTGGTTATGGAATTGAATTGTTCATGACACTAATGTTCATATTCAGTAAGTTGGTTTTGGTCTAGCGATCAGATGCTATCTTGTTTGCTTAGAAGCTTCGCTTCTAGTTCCGATGAGGGTTTCACTGGTAGAGATTTTGATGAAGATCTTTGATAAAATACATAAGTGGTGTTGGTGCAGCTTCTGGTGGAGTTTTAGGATGATGATGGTGATCATGTTTGAAACTTGGTGGATGGAGATCATTACTATAGCGTGTGGACCTATACCGAGTCTCGGTTGATCTAGGTTATGGACCGACTTTTATGTAATGTGTGGATTGGACCTCTCAATTTGTTTCCAAGATGTCTTATGTGTTGTATATTATTTATTTGGTCGAAGGCCAACATTTTTTGTAATTATGTAATTGGTTTATTATCCGGTGGCCAAGCTAATTGTCTATGGTTGAGGGTTTGTATATATAGATGTAAGATCTCATTGTAGATCATCATGGTTATTGAAAGAGATGTAATGTGTGAATAATGTAATATCATTCAGGCAGAGGATTTGGTCAATCATTGAAGATCGAATTGGGTTTATGTAAGAGGATTTAGCCCTTCGGTATTGAGCTTAACCAAAACTATACTCAGGCATAGGAGATGCTATCTTTTGCAATTGAACACTTCTTTGGATTGTAGTTTGTATTTATATGTAGTCAGTGAGGTCCCTTTTGTGATGAGCATTGTTCTCTAGTTTGTTGGCCTTTTTGAAAGTGCAGGCCCCTAAATTATAATTCACATACTTATTGCAAAAGTATTATCTGACTATGGGTAGGCTTCCCACTATGGTTTTTTCCCTTTATCGGGTTTTCCACATATAAGTCTTGGTGTCATGTGAATGGTATTTATTTTTTATTATTGTTGATGCTTAATTGGTTTAGCTTCTATTATGGTTTGAATGTTTTGTGTTCTGGTATTAAATTTTTAATTGCAAATGGTTTCGGTAATCTATGACAACTGATTCACCCCCCTCTCAGTTGTCTTCCGATTATTTGAACTATCTAACATGTTTAATGTAGTGATTAAGAGAGGTTAATAAGAATCAATCTAGTTTTAGGAATGATCTATCATGTATAAGATGTAATTTAAACGACCTAGGTTGATTAAGTTTGATAAGCGATTGATTCAACTAGCTGGGAGATGATTGACAAAATCATGCAACACAACTGTAGGGGTACACTATCAAGACTGTTATGCTTCAAGATTGACAAAGACCATATTTAAACTTGTTGCAAATTGATAGGTTCTTGGACTGACAAATCAAAGGATCAGAAGACAACTTACTTTTATTGGAAACCAATAACATTGAGACAGGGGGTGAATCAATGTTATACCGAAATAGTAGATTTTAGCCTTAACAAAACATTCATACACCAACCAGTATACTGGTATAAATGGAATTGAAAGAAGCAAAGAAACCAATAAGATAAACACATAAATGAGAATTATAACACAAATTTATATGTGGAAAACCTCAATGAGGAAAAACCACGATGGGATTTGTGACCCACAATATCAATCCACTGGCCATATGAAGAGATATTACAATATATGATGGGCCTTCACTTGTAGGAAGGCTTACAGCCTAGAGAACACTTCTCAATCACAATAGGAGATGCACTGACTATATAAAATTCTAGACAACAATCCAGAGAAGTGTGAACTGCTAAGATAGCATCTTCTATGCCAGAAAACAGATTTGGTTTAAGCTTTGTCTGTTCCAGTTAGAAAACCTAAACCCCTTTACTGGAATAAACCTTACAATAAATTCCTCTAATACAAAACCTCTCTGAATAATCTTGCATCATATTACATTCGCATACTAATCCATTCCATACATCATGTCTTTTTTCCTTATATCAAAATGATCTAATCAAATTGCCCTATATACCCTATACAAATTAATGCTTTATGTCAGCTTATAAAGATATATACAATATCAGATTACATGTCAACTAGATAACATAAATTTATAAACATTAAAACAAGTTGTCAATGTCGGATCCAAGATGTGTTGGCCTCCAATACTGATAACCTTTACTATACCATATCAGCTTACATTTTCGGTGACCAAAGAAATCTTTTGACCTACCAGTGTCGATGCTGGTGTAGAATCTATGAAGTACTTGTCAGTACACCATATGAAGCTAGAACACAAAATCATGTTGCCATCAATGAAAACATAGTGAAACCAACAAATAGAGTGTCGATTGCCAACAACTTTAACTCAGACAACAATTTAATACTCACTAGATGACATAGATAGTCACTTGTACAAGTTGTTGTCTTTACTTGGACAATAATTTAGGCTCAACCAGATGAAAAACTGCCATTGACTTGTACGATAATTATCTACTAACCAGACGATAGTTTAGGAAACAAGATTGACAATTTGGAGAAGATAGAATGACAAACTAGATGATTTGAACAAAAATGTATATAACTCGTACAACAATTTAGATGACTTAGACGTTGAACTAGGAAACTCGTACAATAATTCTAACTGGGGACAAATTTTTGACAAGGAAACTAAGTTTTTGACCACTGAATTTGATTTTTTTAATTGTTTTGAGTTTTTCCAATTTTTGTTTTTTTTGCTTTAGGGATGAAGACACAACAAACACTCAAGATGAAAAGTGTTCCAAGCACAGCATGCTAACCCTAAGGAAGTTGGTTGAGAGAGAAAACCTTTGCTTGTAAACTTAGGTACACACCCAATAGCTAATCAGAATATGGCCACTCAGTCTCACACAATAGATTCTCAATGCCATATTAGTTGACTCCAAATTATAATGGGGGCATGATATGGCAAGTGTCTTCGAAGAGTTACTATCTCTCTTGCACAAAGATTATCCCCCTTTCAGAGGTGAACTAGGTAGCTTCTATCTTAAAGTTCTTAGTAAGGATATCTATTCAAAATTACCCCTTGAAGTTGCACAAGCACGATTGAGGCCTATAGTCTGACAAGGTATCGAAACAAGTTTTAGTCACGTAAGCGTGATTGAGACCATGAGGCCCTACAAAATGCTAGATATGAGAGATCTTAGAAGAGAAAACTCAAATAATCCCATCCTCTGAGACTTTAATCCTGAAAGGCCTATTTATTATAGTGAGTCAGAATGCTTGGGTTTAGTTGTATTCACTTGGGTCATTCTCACAAGGTGATTACTTTTTCCCACTATGATAGGCCTCTAAAAGGTACACAAATCTCAAACTTAGAAAAGCTTCAAGGGTCTGGATTTCTGATTGCTTGTGTAGACAAGAGCATACTCTCCTACCTCTTAGACTTTTCTTCAAACACAAAAGACATTTTTTCATTAACCACATAGGAATTTAAGTTCCTAAAAATGAATTAAAAAATACACAATATTTAGTCGATTCTCCTTAGGAAACCTACAAAACAAACACATTAGTAGTTGTATTATTTTTTGATTCTTTGACATGGCATAAGTTTGATTTGATAAATTCTTTGACATGCATTCTGTAGAAATTCAGTTAGGCTATGAAAATCTCAGGAAGATAGGAGACAATTCAAGGTTAACATTAGTAAATCCAAATCCAAATCAAGAAAACCCCAAAAAGTATATTGTTTTTTTTAAATGAGCAAAGCAAAAACCCATACGACAATTCTCACTGAGAAGAATGAGTATTCTCACTGAACCGAATGAGTAAACACAAAATAAAATGACACAACAAATACTCATATGAGGATTACCACAGAGCAGAATGACAAATCTCAGAACTTGTCCTATATGTCACAAAAACTCATATGGCCTTTTGCAGAGACTGTATGAACGAAACCTAAAAAATAAAAATAAAATGATTTGCAAGGTTGAAAAAAAATTGAATCTTTACGGCCCCACGGTGGGTGCCAAAAATATGTGTGTGAAAAGTGGAATTTGTATCTATATCTGAATACACAACACTTCAATAAGTCATTAGATGCATGGTTAGCAAATCAATAATCAATGAATAATAAAACTATTACAAAGCGACCTATTTCCTTCTAGTAGATGTGAGTTTTAGTCTTGCTCTCAAATTTCTCTATACAATACCAATGACTAGATAACACCTAAATGAAGGATTTAATCTATATGTATGCAAGATTAAACTAAATATGCAAGATTAAGCTAACATTATTCAAGAAATATGATTAAGCTAATGCAATATTCTCAATGTGCATAATCTTAATGAACCTAGAGCAAAAACATAATAACAATAAAATCTTTGGGGTTTTTTGATTAGGAGATGAGAACCCGAATTTATCAAAAATCCAGAAAGAAATCAACGATTGAGATCGAATGATAATGAGAGGTCAAGCTTCTTCAAGAAGAAGCACAATCCAGATGAATTGATGCAATTGGTTGCTTTTCTCTGCTTTAAAGGAAATTGAACTAAATTTAAGATAAAATTAAAAAAAAAACTGATTTATTTCATATTTTTATTCAATTTTGATATTTAATTGATTTAATTGATTTTTTGAGATTTTTCAATTTAATTTATTTTTTATTTCTTTTTGTAAATTAATTCCTTTTTAATGGTTTAACGACAAATTGATTTATTACTTAAATATGCTAGGATATTTAATTAAATAAATAGGATAATTGATTAAAAAGATTTACTTGGAATGATTAATTAATTAAATAAATATTTAATTAATATAGAATGATTTATTTGCCATGTGATATTGATGATTGAGGAATTAATTAATTAGGTTCTCATGATTGATTTAATTATCTTTGGTTAGGACCTTGGTGACCTTAGTGATGTAGCCGAGATTAGGGGCCCATGGCTTTAGATGACCATTTTTAGGGTACTACAATATGTAGCCAAAAACATCCATACAAATCCTTACAACATAAACACATGACTACAACATCATCAAGTATAATAAAATGAGCCTCTTGGCCAACCAATACAAAGGGCATATTAAAGACATAAAATATGAAATATTATCATAGCAAGGCCAATGCACTTGTTGGTCCAAAATAGAAATATAACCAACTCACCAACCATGGCTTATCAACATGGAAGAGTACCAATATATCCACAATGACATAGAAAAAAAAAAAAGCATAAAAACCAATGAAATACATCAAACCAGATCAAGGACAAATTTAGAAAATATGAATAGACCTCAATCAAGCCTCTGGTACAAAAGTCAAATCAAAAAAATATCACAGAATGAGCAAAATAGGCCAAATTACAGAAATAATGCAGAACAGTGCATACACCAAATTTGGCAGCACTTTTACCAGACTTACCAATGCTTATACTAAACACAAGAGTGTAACTATATTAAAAGATAGTGCATAGACATATCAGAACAACACATATATAACAAAACAACACACATGTTTAATCTACAAGCACATTTACCATACAAGACTGTTAGATGGCTCAAATAACCAAAGGACAACTAAGAGGGGGGGTGAATCAATTGTCACTAGATTAAAGAACTTTAAGCATTCAAAACCTTATTACCAAAACACAAAATCAATACTGAAATGCATAAACCAAATACTAGAATAACAAATATAGTAATTAAATATAAGTATAAATCATAGAACAGTTACCATCCATCCATAACACATGACACCAAGATTTGTATGTGGAAAACCTGGTAAAGGGAAAAACCATGGTGGGAAGCCTACCCATTGTTAGATAATACTTTTGTACTAAGTATGTAATTACAATATGAGGGGCCTGCACATGTAGGAAGGCCAATAGCCTAGAGTGCATTGCTCATCACAAAAGGAGCCTCACTGACTACATAAACATCATACTACAATCCAAAAAGAAGAGTGAACTGCAAGTATAGCATCTCCTATGCTTGAGTACAGTTTCCGTTAAGCTCAATATCAGAGGCCTTAAACCTCTCTTACAAACCCAATTCGACCAAACCTTTTGCATATGATTACAACATTATTCGCACACAGATCACCCCATAACCTTGACCTATGATCTACAAAGAGATCTTACATCATATTTATACCAACCTGAGACCTAAACAATTAGGTTGACCACCAAAAAGATAATACAATAAGTTCATAACATGAATCTGCAATCCAATGATCAACCAAGTCATCTTAGGCTAAAAAAAATGTAAACCAATCCTTTAATCCTATTGGTAATGCATCAAGAACATCCTCAAACACGGTACAGAAACAGGGTCCATAACCTAGATAATATCGGACCCAAAATGGGTCACCATAAACCAAATCCAACACCACCGATGAACTAGAACATGAACAAGATAACCAATAGCATCTTGAAAGCCATCTAGAATCTACACCAACACCACTTATCACGAGCATCAAAAGATCTTCAAGAAAGCTCTGTCAGTAAAACTGTTACTGGTGACCAAAAGGCTTACTAGAACAAATGATAGGTCTTGAGTCATCAAATCCTGAACCAACTAATCCTGATACATATTTGTATAGCATGAATGATAGATCCAAACCAATTCCACAAACCAAAGCATACTAGATCATACTGGATCAATATCATAAACTAACCACTCTATCAGAACCAACCAAAAACTAGTAAATAACCAAAACAACTGGTGTTGCCATCAATGACAAAACATCAATGCAACACATAATCAATTTCTCCAAATTTCCAACAATCTTCCCCTTTGGCATTGATTGAAACACTAGATGTGAAAAACATCCAAGTGCCAAGAAATACCAAACAAGTCTCCCCAATGGAAGACAACCAACAATCTCCCACAAAATGATATAGCAATGAAGTTCTAAACTAAACTCCCCTTTGACTAATATTTTGTTAAGCTCTGTTTTTCACATATATCTCTCCCCCTTTGACATCAATGCCAAAAATATGACATAAACATCAAAGAAAATTCATAAATCCTCTGAATCTTACAGCTAACTACTCCCCATGAGTAGTAGCACCACCACATCAATCCAAAATAAATAGTAGCTTTGATAATGTATATCGGACTGATACCAATCAACATCACTCGGGTCTCTACCGAAGGGGCATAAACCCCCAATCTATCTCTGAAGTACTCAAATGATTCTTTAGCCAAATTTTTAGTGAAAATGTCTGCAATCTGCTCTTTAGTGTTCACATAAACCATTCTGACTTCATTTGCTTCCACCTTTTCCTTCAAATAGTTATACTTGATAGATATGTGCTTTATCTTAGAATGAAATACCAGATTCTTTGATCTATCAATACCAACATCACAATGAATAACTACCAATTCATTACAATCCACCTTTATATCCTTCAACATTTGCTTCATCTATAGAACTTGTGTACAGTTAGTAACAACAGAAACATACTCAACTTCAGTAGTAGATAAAGAAGTGCATGACTGCTTCTTGCTGATCCATGAAACAATTTTCTTTCCAAGAAAGAAAGCTCCACCAGATGTGCTTTTTTGTTCATCAATATCTCTAGCCCAATCTACATCTGTATATGCACATAATGAAAAGTCATCATTTTTATGATACCACAAACCATACTCAGTTATTCCCTGGAAGTACCTGAAAATCCTTTTCACCATACTCTCATGATTTTCTCTAGGATCACTCCAATATCTTGATATAATACAAAGTGCATTCATTATATCCAGTCTAGTTTGAGTCAGATATAAAAAACCACCAATCATGGACTTGTACCTAGTAGGATTTACCGATGTAGATGCATCATTCTTTGTCAATTTCTCACTTGTAACCATCAAAGTACTGATCGATTTATAATTTTCCATACCAAATTTCTTCAACAGCTCTCTAGCATACTTAGTTTGACAGATGAAAATACCTTTATCAGTTTGAGTAATTTGTAAACCTAAGAAAAATCTCATCTCCCCAATCATAGACATCTCAAACTCATTCTTCATATTGTTAGAGAATTTCATACACAACTTATCTTCACCTCCAAAAATGATATCATCAACAAAGACCTCAATAATCAATATGTCATCATCATTGATCTTATAATATAAATTATTGTTAGCATTACCTTTAGTGAAATCAAGCTTGTGAATATATTTATCCAGTCTTGCATACCAAGCTCTAGGGGCTTGTTTAAATCCATATAAAGCTTTCTTTAACCTGGAAACCATGTTTTTGTCATTTGAAAGTGAAAATCCATCAGATTGCTTAATATAAACTTCATCTTCAAGATCTCCATTTAGAAATGCACTCTTAACATCCATTTGATAAACATTGTAATTCTTATGAGCAACATAAGCAATAAATAATCTCACAACTTCAATCCTTGCTACCAGTGAAAAGGTTTCACCATAATCAATTCCTTCCTTCTGAGAATATCCTTTACAAACCAATCTAGCTTTATTCCTCACAACTTGTCCATCCTCATTCAATTTATTCCTAAAAACCCATTTAGTTCCAATAACATTCTTATTTTTAGGTCGAGGAACTAAAGTCCATGTGTTATTCTTTTCTATCTGATCTAGTTCTTCTTCCATAGCTTTCATCCAACTTTCATCTTTACAAGCTTCAATTACCGATGTTGGTTCAGCTTGAGAAATAAAACTAACCTCATCAGCTACCAACCTTCTTCTTGTCATCACTCCTATCCTTTTGTCTCTAATGATCTGTTCTTCAGAATGATTCAACCTTACATACGTAGGAGTCTTCTGATTTTCTATTTATGTAGTCTTGATCTTCAGTTACTGTTGAATTTTCTAATTTTTTTGGAGTAACTAGTTCAACATTTTGCTCTGGTGTAGATGCTACTAGTTCAGTTATGATCATTTCCATTGTCAGTTCTCTCTCATAGGTTCTGATTTGACTTATGTTCTTCTCATCCACTTTGACATTTGTGCTCTCCACAATTCTCTGAAATATTTTTTTATAACATCTATATGATTTGCTTTCATTAGAATAACCAAGAAATATTCCTTCATCACATCTAGGATCAAACTTTCCAATAGAATCATCTCTTTTGATATAGAATTTACTATCAAAGATTTTGAAATACTTAACTATCGATGTATGACCAAACCATAACTCATAAGGTATCTGACAAGTATCTCCTTTGATATTAACTCTATTAAATGTGTATATTGTCATGCTTACAAATTCTCTCTAGTATAGATGAGGCAAATTAGCTTCCATCATCATTGTTCTAGCTACATCTAAGATAGTTATGTTCTTCCTTTCCATGACACCATTTTGCTGAGGTTTCTGAGGTGCAAACAAGTATCTCCTTATCCCATTCTTCTCACAATAGCTGTTAAATTCACTGGATGTGAATTCTCCACCCTCATCTAGCCTTAAACATTTAATCTTTAATTTTGCATCTGTCTCAACTTTAGCTTTAAAGATTTTAAACTTTTCAAAAGCTTTAGAATTCTCCCTTAGAAAAGAAACCCACATCATTCTAGAATAATCATCAATGATTAGCATGAAATATCTATCACCCTGAAAACTTTAGATTGTAGCAGGACCACACAAATTAGTATGAATAAGATCAAGAACATCATTAGATTTGTCTTTGTAAAGTGGAAAATTGGATCCTAGTGGATCCCCACCTAGGAGAGAGAAAGGAAGCCACTAGGATGATTTTCACTTGGAGATACTTTACATTCAAAAGAGGGGTTGAATCCACTAGATCCAAATCCAAGGGAAACAAGGATGTGAATTCTAAGTGGATTGCAAGGGTTGAAGTGTGATTTAACCTCTTTTGTAAATGAGAAAGTCTACTTGTTGACTATGTGGAAAAGAGAGAGAAAATAAGTGAAATGAAGAGCTACCATTTTAGGATCATGCTATAACTTCAGATCTGAGCTAATTAGACTGATACAGATCTGCCCTACAAATTTGGAGAAAAGTCATTGGGACCATGGCTGGAATGTACATGGTCCTCCACAAAATCCAAGAAATGAAAAGGGTTCTTCTGTCTCTGCAAATGAAGCCCAAACCTACAATTACAATTACGCACCTACAACCTAGACATAGAAAACAAAGGAAAAGGAGGGTTGTGGATAGGGGTTTGCCTCAGTCAATCTCAGGTTGAGGAATCAACCTTGAAACAAAGTAATTGAAAATGCTTGAAAGTAAGCAATTGAAATGTATAACTTGTAGATCTGCAACTTGTTTATGATGATTGCTTTTCTTCTTGAATGTAATCACAAGTGTTGCATGGAATGACATGTAACATGACAAAACCCTAACACACATACATTCTTGAATGAAGAAGACTTGAATGCTTGATGATGTATATCTTCGCCTATGATTTCTTATCATCCCTTTGCTTGACTTTCGCCTCCCATTCCTCCTTCTTATGCAAATGAGAAAACCAACTCCCTTTTATTAATGCCTCTTGGAGATTAATCCATCTCATAAAAGGCCAACATTAGGGAGATTTAGGATCCCAAAGTGCAAATGGGGTTGGGGGGACCTATCTTGGGGCCACCCTAAGAGGGTGGGATAGGGGTGCCATGCCCTTGTCCTACCCTATCTTGGGGCCTAGATAGGGTCCTGAGGTTATCTTAGGGCTCAAACATGAAGGGGGCAAGGGGTAAAAATAAAAAAATAGGTCTTGGTTGGGGAAGAAGATGTCATCGCCAAGGTGATGACCTAAAATATGGTTCTGAGAATAATCACCCTGCAAAAAGTAGCATCATCTCTCTCTAAGAGTTTGTGCTATAGTTCTAAGAGTGACCCACTGTACAAGAGAAAAGAGATGACATCTTTCTCTAAGAGGGTTCCCTATGGTTCCAAGAATGTCCCACTACACAATAAAATTGATGACACCTTTTTCTAAGAGTCCGCCCTCTAGTTCCAAGAATGTCCCAATGTACAATGCATGAGAGAAGTATAGTACAAAGGAGCAATGTGGGTGCCCCCCCTTTAAATATACTAATGTTGATATCTTAAGGAAATAAGAACAAGGATACCTATCTTCAACACAAAGAAGATATTCGTTATGCAACAATGTCATAAATCCAAGCAAGAGAGGGAATAATCTTCAAGCAAGGATAAGATAGTTGAAAAGAGATATCTTGTTGTAAGTGTAAAGGTGATCCTTGGAGGAGAAGAGATATTTTTTCAAAAGACATCTACCCCCAAGAGGAGTTGTCTTAAAAAAATATAACATCTTCTATAATGAAGTGCATAAGAGAACAAGAATGCAATCCTTCCTCCTATTGGTAGGTGAAAGGGATTCTTGATGAGGGATGACTCACTTTTATCCCCCAGAGGGATGGGTGAATTTACCATAGATTTACATTACCAAGTGTGAAAATAGGTTGTAGTCAAGGACCTACACCTCTTGTATAAGAGAGAATCCTTGAGCAAACAACCAATAATTTCGCACAAGGAATGACATCAAGTAATAAACCTCACACCATCCACACAATAGGGAAAAGTGGATCCTTAGAGAAATAGAGAGGGAGAGAGATCATTTCCCCCCAAGTATAGGACAATGAGAAGAAGTACACAACTTATAGAGAGATATTGCTCATAAAAGATATACTGTTTCAAGAAAGGAATACATCCTAACCAAGGAACATACATGGACTCGCATGAAGGATAAATCCATTCAAGAAAGGACATCAAGTTATGAATAATACAATAGAAGAGGTAATTTTCAAAGAGAGAGAAAGAAGAAGAAGAAGGTTCACAAAAGACCTCTAAGAAGATATTTTTTATAATAGGCATACCGTTTCAAGCAAGGAGAAGATCCCACTCATAGAATAGACATGTGCTCGCATGAAGGAATACTCCATGCCAGAAATGACATCAAGTTATAAATAATACAATATAAGAGGTAATTGTGAAAGAGAGAGAAAGAAGAAAAAGGTTCACAAGGGTTCTCTAAATAGAGATTATTCATAATAGACATACCATTTCAAGAAAGGATAAGATCCCACTCACGGAACAAACATGTGCTCGCATGAAGGAATACTCCATGCCAAAAAGGACATCAAGTTTATGAATAATGTGTTGGCATTATGTGAATCGGCATGAAGACATAATGATATTGTATGTTGTCATTGATGTCAATATGTGACATGATGTGAACCAGCACATGTGATAAGTGAGTGATAGGTGAGAAGAGAGAACCATCATATGTATGAACCGGTATATATGCCAAAGTGAAGTGGCATATTTATTCAAGATGAACTGGTATATATGCCAAAGTGAAGTGGTATATTTGTTCAAGATGAACTGACATGTAGTTATGGGAACCGACACATGGAAGCATTGTGTGACTACCGGTTGGTAGGTAGTTTCCACTTTAGGATTTCCGGTTGGAGTACCTCAAGCCTGTGTGACTCAATTGGTGATCTTTGTGTGATGAGTTAGCAGCATAATGGAGAATAGATCATTTTTCCACCTAAGCTCTATGTGTGTGAAGGATCTTGCATGAAGAAGACTATTCCTATCTACCTCGAGAAAGTGCGAAGTTTGTCAAACAGTGATAACACGTGATGGGTTATCAACTGCCATGAAATCGGTGGACAATGGACAATGGAGAATATCTTGAGATCGATTCAAGATTGTTGCATTTAATGTAGTATGATTCAACAGTCAGGATTGAATTGCTTGAATTGTTTAACCTAACAGGTTTAGGGTTTAGGGTTTTTGCTACCGACCTGTCTATGTCTTATAAGGTCGATGTTGTGTTTCTTTCTAAGGTTGTTGGCAAAAGTTGTGAGTGTGTATCCAAGGGAAGTGATATGTGATTCTTGCCAAACCAAAGGAGAGAAGAGATACCTGCAAAGTGAATAAGCAGAAGGTGAAAAGGAGCCAAAATGGATCTGCATTAGCATTGAGTGCTATTACTAGATCTTTGTAATTCCTATTGATCTTTAACCACTTCAATAGTTGTGAAATCCCTTAACAGGGTAGCCTTAACTAGGCTTGATACAAATCCCCTAATAGGGTAGCTTTAACTGGCTTGATTCAAATCCCTTAATAGGGTAACTCAAGGTTAATGAGTTCTGAGAAGCTATAGAGCTCTAGAGATCCTTTAGCTATTGAGTTCTTGAAATCCTCTAACACGGTAACCCTAACCGGGTTTAACCCTTAACTGGGTATTATAGCCATCCCTTAACTGGGTGAGCCCTAATAGGATCAGTTCCTAGTAGAACCTATTGTAATGTCTTTAACCAGACAAGGCTCCTAACAAAGCGGACTTCTAAAGAGTTCAAAAGCAACTTGTGGGTATTCATCCCCATCATGATTTTTCCCAGTTGGGTTTCCACATGAAAAATATGTGTGTCATGTGTAATACTTTTATCTTGTGATGCTTTGTCTTTGCTTGTTAAGCATATGATGGTTCTATGTTTTATGCCTATCTATAAAACATATTGAACTAACTGTTATGAAGATCTGATGTTAGTTTACCTATTCATGCATGAGAGTGTAATGGTACTATAGTATTGAGATAAGAGGAAAGCTTAGTGAGTGACCGGTTTATGATTGTTCGAGTTGTTCTGGGAGTTACTGGTTGCACTTTGTCTCAACCAGTATCCCTGTTTCCCAGTCATTTGGAGTATTTGCTGTCAAACCAGTTTTGGACTGTATTTTTGTTTGTACTGATTCACCCGCCCCCCTCTTAGAACCTATTTGGTACTATTGGTTCATCATTGAGTTATCAATTGGTATCAGAGCACTCTAGGTCCTCTGTGTTGTAAGCTTAACCGCTTGAGGTAAAGATCCTAGTAAAATGATGAAGAGGGAAGGTCCAAAGTTTAATAGCAAAAATTTTGGTATATGGAAAGACAGGATGAAGATATTCATCAGAAGCATGGGTGTTCAACATTGGAGTTATGTTGAGAATATATATGTTGTCCCTACTGGTACTCTCACTGATGACCAAAAGAGAGAGATTCAAGAAAATGGGCAAGTCATGGAAGCCCTCATTAGTAGTCTATCTGACATTGAGTTTATTGATGTTCAGGACAAGGCAAATCCCAAAGAGGTATGGGATGCTCTTGAAAATATCTATGGTGGTGATGAATATGTAAAATGGGCTAAGGAAGAAAGCCTGAGAGGGAAGTTTGAAGATATGCGGATGGTTGAAGGTGAGACCATTCAGCAGTATGGAATCAGAATCAAAATGGTTGTTGGAGAAATCAAGAGTGCAGTTGGTAAAATAGAAGATTCGATTATGCTAAGCAAAGTCCTGAGATCCGTGTTGCCGATCTATGAAATAAGGTTTGCTGCTATTCAAGAGCTGAGATAAATAGACAAGTATAAAGTATCCTTGGACTCCATCATAGCCAAGTTAACAGCCTATGAGCTAAATAGTTTTGATGGCAGTGTTCAAAAGACTGAATCAACATTTAAAGCCTCTGCTATACCATCCAGAAAAGGAAAAGAGGCTAGCACTAGTGGGGAACCTAGTCAAAGTAGAGAAATGAATGATGAGGAGATTCTGATGGCATTTGAAGCTCTCCTTGCCAGGAAGCTTCCTAAAGGAACCGGGAAATACAAAGGTAAGCTACCTTGGAAATGCTTTTCTTGTAATTGGATAGGACATATTGCTATAAATTGTCCTAATGGCGAAAACAAGGACAACCCAGAAAGGTTCAGGAAATTCAAAGGATGAAACCAGAGAAACTATTTTGTAGCAGTTGATGAAGGTGTCACAGATGAGGAATTAGAAGATGAAGAGAATGAAGACATTGCGTTTGTTGCTGTAAAGGAAGATGTGGCAAACAAGAAGGCTCTTGTCTCTCGGTTTGATAATTCCAATGAGTGGATCATTGACGGTGGCTATTCTCACCATATGACTGGTGACTAGAGTAAGTTTCTATCCTTGGAGGAGTATGATGGTGGTGTGGTTAGCTTTGGCAATGATACACCATGCATGGTCAAAGGAAGAGGGTCCATCTCTCTGAATGGAAAGAGTAGCGCTGACAATGTGTACTAGGTTGATGGTCTCAGACACAACCTTCTAAGTGTTGCTCAGCTAAATAATAGTGGCCTCACTCTGGAATTCAAGAATGGAGTTTGCAGAATCAAAGGAAAAGATGGTAAAGTGGTGGCCACCGGCATGTAGACTAAAGGTAACCTATTTTAGCTAAATGCAAATATAAGTACATGTCTTATGGCTAAGCTTGATGATAGCTGGATATAGCATAGGAGACTCTGCCATGTAAAATTTGATAACATTGTGAAGGCTAGTAAGATCAAGGCAGTTAGAGGGTTGCTGGTGCTAAGAAAACCGGATAATACCTTGTGTAGAGAATGTCAATTGGGGAAAATGTCTTCCTCAACCGTTAAAGGTAAATCTTTCATTATTGACAATTTGTTTGATCTTGTGCATACTAATTTGTGTGGTCCTATGAAAACTAGAAGTGTGTAGGGTGATAGGTACTTCATGATTCTCATTGATGACTGCTCAAGAATGATGTGGGTCACATTCTTGAAAGACAAGTCTAAAGATTTTGTGAAATTCAAAGCTTTCAGAGAATTAGTAGAGGAGGAAAGTGGTAAAAGGATCAAGTGTCTTAAAATTGATCAAGGAGGAGAATTCACTTTCAGTGAATTCAACAAGTACTGTAAAGAATTTGGCATCAAGAGACAGTTGTCTACCCCCTGGACTCCATAGTAGAATGGCCTAGCAGAGAGGAATAACCGAACTGTGGTTGAAGTAGCTAGAACCATGTTGATTCAAGGAAAGGTAGCTCACACCTTTTGGAGAGAAGTGGTGAGCACTGTAGTCTACACTATGAACCAGGTACTCATCAAGAAAGGTAAGGACAAAACTCCTTATGAGTACTGGACCGGTAAGACACCTATGGTCAGCTACTTTAGGGTATTTGGTAGCAAATGTTACATCAAGAGGAGTGAAAATCAGGGCAAATTTGAAGCTAGATGTGATGAGAGAACATTCCTAGGATATTCCACCAAGAGTAAACCTTTCAAGTATTACAACAATAGGACTCAGAGAATTATGGAAAGTATCTATTTAAGAGTTGAAGAATCCTCTAAGAAAACTGAGGAAATCGATAGTGAGCAAGCTATAAATGAACCGGTTGCAACCTTCTGGGAACTGGTTGTTAGTCAACCAAGTACCAGTAACAGTGTTCCTAAACCGGTGAATGTTGATACTAATGAAGATGAGGATGAAGAGGAAAAGCAAGAAGAACCAGTCAAGACCATTCCTCGGTATGTCAAGTTGAATCATGATCCTAAATAGATCATAGGAGATAAGGATGCAGGAATCCTTACAAGAAGAAAGATCAGAGAAAACTCATGTATGATCTCTTAATTTGAGCCTAAATCATTCAAAGAGGCTCATTAAGATGAAGAATGGATCAAGGCAATGGAAGAGGAACTTGATCAAATAGAGAAAAATGGTACATGGTCCTTGGTACCTAGACCAGAGCATAAAAATGTCATTGGCACCAAATGGGTGTTTAGAAACAAGTTGAATAAGGATGGCACAGTGATTAGGAATAAAGCCAAATTGGTGTGCAAAGGATATGCTCAAGAAGAAGGAGAAGACTATGGAGAAACCTTTTCTCTTGTAGCTAGATTGGAAGGAGTTTGTATGCTTCTTGCATATGCAACTTTTAAAGGGTTCAAAGTATATCAAATGGATGTAAAATCTTCATTCCTAAATGGTGTACTTGAAGAGGAGTTGTATATTGAGCAACCAGATGGGTTTGCCCTATCTGAAGATAGTGACATGGTATGTAGGCTACATAAAGCCTTATATGGTCTAAAGCAAGCACCTAGGGCATGGTATGAGCACCTACATTCCCATCTTGTGAAGATTGGATTTGAGAGAACAAGTGAAGATAGCAATATGTCTGAAGAAGATTAGATCCTGATCTATGAGGTTTTTGTTGATGACATTATCTTTGGAGGAGATGACAAGATGAGTCATGAGTTTGCTGATGAGATGAAGAAAGAGTTTGAAATGTCACTCATAGGGGAGATTAAGTTCTTCATTGGACTGTAGATATAGTAGATGAAAGATGGAATGTTTATCACTCAGTCCAAATATGTCAAAGAGTTGTTGAAGACCTTTGGCATGGAAGATAGCAAACCGGTTGGTACACCAATGGCGACTGGTTGCAAATTGACAAAAGAGGATGATTCCGCACTAGTTGATGAGAAGGAATACCGATCAATGATTGGTAAGTTGCATTATGTAGTGCATAGCAAACCGGATATTGCACATGCTGTTGGCATTACTGCAAGGTTCCAGAAAAGTCCCAGAGAATCCCACTTGATTTCAGTCAAGCAGATTCTTAGGTATCTGAAGGGAATAGTTGACTATGGATTGTGGTACCCATACAACAATGATTTCAATCTGAAAGTGTTCACAGATGTTGATTGGGTAGGTAATGTGGATGACTGAAAAAGCACAACCGGTGGTGCATTCTTTCTCGGTGGTAGACTGGTCTCATGGATGAGTAAAAAGCATAGTTGTATCTCTCAATCTACAATGGAAGTAGAGTATGTTGCAGCTTTCATGAACTGCACTCAGACAATTTGGATGAAGCATGTACTGGAAGGCTTCAAGATCCCTATATCTGAACCGGTAAGTATATTATGTGATAACACAAGTGCTATCAATATATCAAAGAATCCGGTTTTACATTCTAGAACCAAGCATTTTGAGCTTAAGTATCATTTCTTGAGGGAAAAGGTTCAAAATAAAGAGATTGTATTGGAAAATGTTTCCAGTAAGGAGTAGTTAGTAGACAGATTCACCAAGCCTCTCCCAAAGACTACATTTGTGCATTTAAGAGATGAATTGGGGGTACTGCCCCTTCATGAGGTGAACTAAAAGTAATTGTTCCACATTAGTCAGGTATTGCAAAGTCAAGTTTTTGTTGATTGATGTGTTGAAGGATGCTACTCCTTAGGGGGAGCAACATAATGGAATAGAGATGCTTGTGCCTCCACTTTGGCATTGTTGTCAAAGGGGGAGAAGGAGTGAAGCGAAAAAGATATCCGCAACAAATGGGGGAGAAGATGTGAAGCAGAGAGGATATCTTTGTATATTGTCATCAATGCCAAAGGGGGAGATTGTTGGCATTATGTGAACCGGCATGAAGAAATAATGATATTGTATGTCGTCATTGATTTCAATATGTGACATGATGTGAACTGGCACATGTGATAGGTGAGTGATAGGTGAGAAGAGAGAACTGACATATGTATGAACTGGTATATATGCCAAAGTGAAGCAACATATTTGTTCAAGATGAACTAGTATATATGCCAAAGTGAAGCGGCATATTTGTTCAAGATGAATCGGCATGTAGTTATGGGAACCAACACATGAAAGCATTGTGTGACTACCGGTTGGTAGGTAGTTTCCACTTCAGGATTTCCAGTTGGAGTACCTCAAGCCTATGTGAATCAATCGATGATCTTTGTGTGATGAGTTAGAAGCATAACAGAGAACAGATCATGTTTCCATGTAAGCTCTATGCGCGTGAAGGATCTTGCATGAAGAAGACTATTCCTATCTACCTTGAGAATGTGCGAAGTTTGTCAAATGGTGATAATGCGTGATGGGTTATCAGCCACCATGAGATTGGTGGACAATGAATGATGGAGAATGTCTTGAGATAGATTCAAGATTGTTGCATTTAATGCAGTATGATTCAATGGTCAGGATTGAACCACTTGAATTGTTTAACCTAACAGGTTTAGGGTTTAGGGTTTTTGCTACTGACCTGTCTATGTCCTATAAGGTCGATGTTGTGTTTCTTTCTAAGGTTGTTGGAAAAAGTTGTGAGTGTGTATCCAAGGGAAGTGATACATGATTCTTGCCAGACCAAATGAGAGAAGAGATACCTGCAAAGTGAATATGCAGAAGGTGAAAAGGAGCCAAAATGGATCTGCATTAGCATTGAGTGTTGTTACCAGATCATTGTAATTCCTATTGATCTTTAACCACTTCAACAGTTGTGAAATCCCCTAACAGGGTAGCCTTAACTGGGCTTGATAAAAATCCCCTAACAGGGTAGCTTTAACTGGCTTGATTCAAATCCCTTAACAGGGTAACTTGAGGTTAATGAGTTCTGAGAAGCTATAGAGCTCTAGAGATCCTTTAGCTATTGAGTTCTTGAAATCCTCTAACAAGGTAACCCTAACCAGGTTTAACCCTTAACCAAGTATTATAGCCATCCCTTAACTGGGTGATCCCTAACAGGATCGGTTCCTAGCAGAACCTATTGTAATGTCTTTAACCGGACAAGGCTCCTAACAGAGTGGACTTCTAAAGAGTTCAAAATCAACTTGTGGGTATTCATCCCCACCATGGTTTTTCCCAGTTGGGTTTCCACATGAAAAATATGTATGTCATGTGTAATGCTTTTATCTTGTGATGCTTTGTCTTTACCTATTGAGCATATGATGGTTCTATGTTTTATGCCTGTCTATAAAACATATTGAACTAACTGTTATGAAGATCTAATGTTAGTTTACCTATTCATGCATGAGAGTGTAATGGTACTATAGTATTGAGCTAAGAGGAAAGCTTAGTGAGTGACCGGTTTATGATTGTTTGAGTTGTTCTGGGAGTTACCGGTTGCACTCTATCTCAACCAGTATCCCTGTTTGCCATTCATTTGGAGTATTTGCTATCAAACCAGTTTTAGACTATATTTGTGTTTGTACTGATTCAGCCCCCCCCCTCTCAGTACCTATTTGATACTATTGGTTCATCAAGTTATCATAATGTACTACATAAAGAAAATAGTGAAACCTTAGAAAGAGGAAAAGAAATATTCTTTCCCCCCAAGCATAGAGGCAAGAACAAATAGACTATTGTGTTTCTCACTAAGTATGATTGCACCTAAAATTGTGCCACCACGAATAACGAGGAGTCCCCAATAGGTTGGCTAACTATGTCACATAGTGAGGAGCAACATAATAGGAACTTGAATGTTATTTTAAACGATCATGATGAATATTCCATTCATTATCAAATGTTATTTTTAACATGCCTGAAACAATGAAATGTTGTATTTGTGTTTTCAAATATTGACACTCATTAGTAGAATTGTAATGCCCACCAAAATACCCCAGAGAAATATAGCTAAAAACATGCTAATTTAATTATTTTTTTCAACAATACAACACATAAAATCACTTAAGAAATGGAGCAAGCACACAACAACATTTAAGTGTTATGAACATAGAATAATTCACTCAAGCTATTCAAACATTTATGCAAGCAGAATACAATATATCATTACTACTACCTCCCTAGGGTATCTCAACAACATTACTTAATCTACCTACATAAGGAATAAGCATTTACTTTCTTCCAGTTCAATACCTCATAATCTTAATCATTCTACACACATAGGTGCAACATAGAAATACCTAACACTCATGATATGCAGCCTACCTAATCTTTCATTTAATATGAGATTCTATCTTTCAATGCACCACTATTTCCTTTTTCACTTAGATTCAATTTATACACGAAGTCCAAATATTCCTATTCCCATTAACCAACCTTTGACTATTATCATCACCATTCACATACCAAGATTAACCCTTACATTGCATTAACACCATTTCCATTTACAATTAACTTCTACATAGTCATTTATAATTCTATGCTCCTAGCATACTTATTACTTCATCATGATTCCAAAAGTACACAATGCAATACTCACAAAGTCTCCTTAAAAATTTAACCCATAGCTCGTTTAATAATCATAAAATCTCTTGCACTATATCAATTAACCAACAATCATCTCATTACAAATCAGGTAACTACATGAATTCATCTCAACACAAACTATGATACAATATCCTAATTCCATAACCACTAATAGCATCCACCAAATGGAGATATAACCTTAAACCATAACACATGATACATTATAATCCTTTCCTAAAAGACAATCATTCATTTTACCATCTACCCATACACTTACTAGTAATTTCCATTAATAAGGTTAGCAATTCATTCACTAAGGACATCCATACAATATTTTCATAAGGAACATTCAACTGCATCCCAAACATTATAAGATTTCAATTCAATCATTAGATCACTGTCTACAAAGTATGATACTATAATTTCAAAATTCTTGAATCACAACTCATAAACATGTCCTAAGATATCTTCCAATATTACTCAAACTCATACATCCTATCAAGACATAACATTTCTTCTACTTAAATTATTAGTTAAAGACATCATTTCAAATCTAATACCATTATCATAACATTTACCCGATTTACTTTTAACATGGTTCATCAAGAATACAAAATACATCATTTCATTTCGAACAACAATACTTATCCACATCTCATGCATCTATTTCATTTAATATAAATGCATTACAATACCACTCAAGGTTCATCATTACAATCATCTACCATAATCAAAATCTATCACTATAACTAGAACAACATAATAATTTCTCATATACATGACTTCTTTTACAACCGTTACATAAGAATTTCATTACATAAATCACATCATCATTTACATTCTTTCTGCAATTATTATCCATGAATAATCTAAAGAAGCATCCTCATCCACGCAAGAAGAATCCAAAGAGAGGAACATCCCAATGGTTTAAAAGCACCAACCACCCGACCATGTGGAACCAAAGGAACCACCCCCCGTGCTAGGAGATGACACAAGGTCCCAACACACACTCTACATCTAGGCTGACACTCAAAACCAAAGAGACTAACCAACAAGGACTCTCAAGCAATAACTCACACAGAGCCACAAGAATAAACTCCTAGAGGCATAAAACTCATCAGGACATAAATGCATCCAATAAGCATAATCATAAATCATAAAGGGGGAACACATGTAGGAGTGGAGTGTCATCACATGCCATCCTCATAACATAATAACACAAGGCACTAGCCTGATGGACATGTGGAGCCATCTCAACCTATGAGAGACCAAGGGAGATTAGCTTATCCTAAAAAATCCTCCCTAGGACATAAGTCATGAGGCTCAAAACTATTCATTATCTTGTTTAAATGAGTTATAGTTTTCCCACCTCAATAAATTCATTATCAATGTTATCACTTGTTTACAAATCATGGAAAACTCCAATGTTCCCTGGTGGTCTAGACTTCATGCATCCTTACAAGGAACCTCATACAAGCCTATCTCTCCTGACCCCAGTCATCACAAGGAAGCCCACTCCTCCTAACACGGCCCAACAACACATCACAAGAGGCTCTACCAATATAAATACATTAAAATAATACTCAATGTAGCCAATAACTTCCACACATACTCTCACAACATATGCAAGGCTACAACAACATCAATATAAAAAAATGAGCCTCTTTGCTAGCAATAAACAAAGGCATATCAAGCCATCAAATGCTGCCATCAAATAGAAGATAACATTACAACAAGGCCTACTCACTTGCTATTCCAAAATAGCATATATATTCACCTCAATCATCAATGGCCTATTCATATGGAAGAGAGTCTATAATGTCCATAATGGTGCAGAGGAGCAAATATACATAAGACCATCCAAATACATCAAAATTGATAAAAACCAAATCTGGAAAATATAACAGCCCTCAAATAAAGCTTCTGGTACAAAAATTAATCCGGAAAGTTTCACACAAGCAAGCAACTAGGAAATTAACCTATAGGAAAAACTGGAAAAATGCAGAAATTGGAAGAAAATCTGATGTAGAATCCAAAAAAGCAATCCAAGCTTTTAAACCAATTCGAATCCAACCACTAGCAATCTCCAAATCAACCTCAAAAATTCATTCACCAAAGATGCCAACCCCCGTGAATGCACATGAAGGCCTATTTATCAAAAATAAAAAAATAAAAAAACAAAAACAAGCAAAACCACTTCCAATCAAAATATTTCAAAAATATTATATTCCATACGTACCTTCTCAAAGTTCAAGAAAATAAAATATATTTTCTACCTATCATAAACTTCCAGCCAATCAAATCCAAGGGTAGGTAAAATAAATTAAACCATTGACTTGGGGTGAAAATGACTTTTAAATAAAAGAATACAAATTGCCCCCTTTTAATTACTTAATGGGTAAAATAATATTACCCAATAAATAAAATTCACTTCAACATTAAATAAATAATAAACACTTGAAGGCCAATATTAAATCAAAACTCCATGCACACCACAGACTCAGAAAGACACAAAAGGCTTTCAGCAAACCCAAAAATACAAATATTTCCCATAAACTATAGAATAAAACCTTACAACAAATTTATGCCTTCATATATTTCCTTCTTCACTACACAAATTTTAGATTCATTTCCCTAAGCTCACACATTCAATCTATAGACACGGAGCATACAGGAAAACTATAAAATAAAATATAAAAAGGTAAAATACATCTCCAACCCGCAACCTGTGTTATGGAAGAAGCTGAAGAAGAGATTCCACCAGCCAAACCAAATCCAACCCAAGCTCCAGCCAAAATCTAAGAGAGAAGAAAACCAAAACCAAGAAGAAAACTTAGTGGAGAAAATTTTCTAGAGAGGAACCAACCCACGGAAACTTCATGGAAAATAAAATAAAAAGACAAACATTAACCAAAAACCCTAGCCTCAATCTCAACCAATCAAAATATTCCAATCTATAATATATTTTACCAACCCCACCATATAATATAATTTTACCTCCCTTTTTAAATTCAACCAATAAGAAAAGAGGGTAGGTAAGGTAAATATAAATTATGCTTTTACAATTTGGTGGGAATGTTTTATCATTTTATTATTTATACAACCCACTTAATATAAAAGTCAAACTAATAAATAAAATATGAGCCACAATTAAATAAATCAAATGGGGAAATTAAATTAAATAAACCAAAGGCTCATAAATGAATTAATGAACCAGATAAACATTAAAAGCGAAATAAATATTAAACCATAGGCGATTAAATAGATAAATAAATACCAATAAAGGTCAAATCACAAATAAATATAAAACACATCATAAGCTAAACAATAAAAATTAAATAAATATTAAATCATCATTAAAATAAATAAACATTTAAATATCAAATAATCAAATAACCAAAAAGGAAATAATCCAATAAATTAAATTAAACATTAGATAACCAAATAATCAAATCGCTATTAATCAAAATAATTAAAATAAACATCATTAATTATTTAATCTTGCATCAATAATCAAATAATCAATCTCAACATAAAAGGAATAATCATCCAATACTAACATACTCACAACATGGAAGAAACCTAGTTTACTAACTATCATGACGACTTGCGCCAAGACACTGACGACTCACAGTGAACAACTTAGACCTAGAGTATGTGAGGGGAAATTGTGCCAACTCTGAACCACATACCATTGGGATTTAAAGACACACTCAGACCTATGGAGCTAGGTGGAGTCGATATCTGGTACTTGCAAATCCTGCATCCACAAAGAACAATACAACATATGCATATATATATTATAACAGACAAGGGTTAGAGAGTCGCAATGACACATCCCGCTCACAATGAGTGATGTGGAATTTTCTCTATCCCAAAGGTAGTCAGACAACAATCAAACACAACATATGACCAACTCATCATAGATAATCATTAAATATGGCTAGTACATAAAAACATCATCAAGTGCATGATTAATATAGTTCATGATTATAGTAAGGCATGTAAAATTCATGCTCATCAAAACACATGATCAATATAATCTTTCGATAATTAATCACATAATAAGTATATAGTGACTAATAAATCACGTGATCAATAATGAGTATCAACATCATATAAATCATTTGAAATAGCCTATGCCCAATAATGTTTATCATGCATGAATTAAAGGTCAACTCTAGTCGAACAAGTCAAGTCAGGGGTGGACCCTACAAGAATGGCCATGGATTTGATGATATTTACAAAAAGAAGAATTTTGAGAATGTTTTTTATGTTTTCTTATTCATTTAGGACAAATAGGAGATATTAATTTAGAATTGAGAATATTGGTCAACACATTTTCTTGTTGTAACTCAAAATTAGAATGAGAAGGTGTGGTTTTACAAGACAATGGAGAAGAAGATGTGGACAAAGGAAAATGCAATTTCTCATGACTTTATCGCTTACATTCAAACATTTGGCCATTGCATCCATGTGTATGTTCAAAAGAAGGTTCACTCTTAGGGGGAATTGGATTGAAGTTTAAAGAGGCCCAATTAGTTTCAAGATTTGTGTTAAGAGAAAAAATTGGAATGTGAAATTCAAGCATCTTAAACTTTCTAGAAAAGGTAGGAGTGAAATCTAAGGACCCCCAATCATCCTCTAAGAGTTCTTATGTAGGAACTTCTTTGGTAGGAAATGGTGTATTTGAGTAAATTGAAGAGAGGATTGTAGGAACTAAGAAAGCATATGATGCTTCACTTATGTTCTCATCAATTACCTCATTAGTATATGTGTAAGGCACAACATGATATTCAGAAAGAATTCTTGGCTTCCTAGAAACATGAATGGAATTGATTTGATTTTTGTTAGGCTCTTGATTTTTTAGAGAGAGAGCGTTATGATGAGAAATAATATCATCCTCTTGTTCTAAGGTATGTTTATGGTCAAGACACTCATTAGAAAAAGAACTATCATATGTAATAAATGCTTCATCTTTAGAGGGAAGATCATGAAAAGAAGGTATGCTATCACTAGGATAAGTTGCCATAATATAATCCTCTTGCACCAAATAATCCTTATGAGGGAGATACATTTTAGAAGAAGAAGGAACACAAATCTCCAAAGATTCATCTTTAGGAGGGAGATCTTTGAAAGAAGTGTCCATATTCCCTTTTTGCACCAATGTGCCCTCATTAATGAGATCAATTTTGGGAGAAGGTAAACCATAGCAATGAATAAAAGGGAGAACTAGATTATCATCATATGCATGAAAGGGAACATCATGAACATCTTTAATGTAATTCAAAATTGAATTAGCAAAATAAGATAAGAACTCCATATTCATTGATGATCAAACAAGAATAATGTTCACCCCATACATGCATAGAAAATTTAATAAAGGAGGGAAAATGGAATTTGAACTACAAATTTGAAATTTGGATTTTGAAATTTGAATTTGAATTTGTGTTTGACCTTAGAGGGTGTTAAAATTGATAAAGTACGCTAATTTTCTGGATTTAAGGAGAAAAACATAGTAAATTCTGTCTCCTAAAATTTCGAGGAAAAAGTCGAGGACCATGGCGAAAGTGCACATGGTCCGACCAATTTTTTTAAAAAATTT
The DNA here is from genome assembly GCF_030272615.1 of Cryptomeria japonica. NCBI lineage: Eukaryota > Viridiplantae > Streptophyta > Pinopsida > Cupressales > Cupressaceae > Cryptomeria > Cryptomeria japonica. The sequence continues at coordinate 707,124,228 of NC_081411.1, read as the reverse complement.
CAGGGATGATAGGTATTATGATATTATTGCAGAATCTAAAAACATAATTGATTTGGAGATATCTAGATTGGTCAAATTTGTAGTCAAAGGTCGAAAATAGAAAGATCTTAAAAATTAGGGTTTTATTATTTACCCACTGAATTTTCAGAATAAAGAGACATATTTGAATTACAGTTTTGAAATAGAAATCAGATCTGAAACAAGCAATTAAAATGTTGCACTTCACAAGCTTAATTTCCTTAAAATGAAAAATTATGGTTTTTATGCAATTAACCTCTAAAATTTGCAAATAGATCAAACTTGGAAATTAAAATTTTAAATCCAAATTGCAATTAATCAGATCTAATAAGGAGAAATCAAAATTAATGTGTAAGACATCAAGTTCAACAAAATGTAAACTGGAAAATCGGATCCTAGTGACTCCCCACCTAGGAGAGAGAAAGGAAGCCACTAGGATGATTTTCACTTGGATATACTTTACACTCAAAAGAGGGGTTGAATCCACTAGATCCAAATCTAAGGGAAACAAGGATGTGAATTCTAAGTGGATTGCAAGGGTTGAAGTGCGATTTACCCTCTTTTGTAAATGAGAAAGTTGACTTGTTGAATATGTGGAAAAGAGAGAGAAAATGAGTGAAATGAAGAGCTACTAGTTCAAGATCACGCTATAACTTTGGATATGAGCTAATTAGATTGATATGGATCTGCCCTATGAATTTGGAGAAAATTTGTCTGAACTGTGGTGAGAATGTATATGGTCCTCCACAAAATCCACAAAACGAAAAGGGTTCTTTCATCTCTGCAAATGAAGCCCAAATCTGCAATTACAACTACGGATCTACAACCTACACATATAAAAGAGAGGAAAAGAGGGGTTGTGGATAGGGGTTTGCCTTAGTCAAACCCTGGTTGAGGAATCAACCTTCAAAGAAAATAATTGCAAATGCTTGAATGTAAACAATGGAAATATACATCTTACAGATTTGCAATTTGTTGATGATGATTTCTTTGCTTCTTGAATGTAATCATAAGTGTTACATGGAATGGAATGTAACATGACAAAACCCTAACACACATGCATGCTTACAAATGAATGTTGTAATGTTGCTACAATGGATGAATGAAGAAGACTTGAATGCTTGAATGCTTGATGATGTATTGCTTCGCCTATGCTTTCTTATCATCCCTTTGCTTGAATTTCACCCCCCATTCCTCCTTCTTATGCAAATGAGAAATCCAACTCCCTTTTATGCATGCCTCTTGAAGATTAATTCATCACATAAAAGGCCGACATCAGGGAGATTTAGCATCCTGAAGTGCAAATGGGCCTAGGGGGACCTATCTTACGGCCACCCTAAGAGGGTGGGACAAGGGCACCCGCCCCTATTCAAGGCGGATAGGGGCACCACGCCCTTGTCCTACCCTATCTTGGGGCCCGGACAGGGTCATGAGGCTATTTCCAAGCTCAAACATGAAGGGGAAAAGTGGTGAAAATGAAGAAAATAGGTCTTGGTTGGGGAAGAAGATGTCATCGCCGAGGTGAGGAACTAAAATGTGGTTAAAATTGCAAGAGGCGCAATTTTATGACTACAGTCTTGGATACTCTTAAAAGTTGTTCTGACTTTCTTTTCCATTTGACATTCCTTACATATTAGATTATAGGGCTTTACAATCTTAGGTATATCTCTAACTGCCTTAGTAGAACTAATCTTCCTAATGCAATCAAAATTCACAAGACACAACCTCTTATGCCATAGCCAACTCTCATCAATTTGTGCAATCAAACATGTCTTCTTACAGGAGTTCAAATGAAAGATATTACCTTTAGTCTGTGTACCAGTTTCAATTTCCAATCCAAATCTATTGATAATCTTTCATTTTCGATCCTTGAACTGTAACTAAAATTCCTTATCCACCAATTGTCCTACACTCAAAATATTATGCCTTAAACCTTCAACATAATAAAAATTATCAGTTTTATGCTTACCATCCAATGATATTGTTCCTCTTCCCTTGATCATACATGCTTTGTCATCCCCAAATCTAACTAGACCAGCATCAAATTCTTGCATAGATAAGAACTTCCCTTTATCTCCAGTCATATGATGTGAACATCCACTATTAACTACCCATTCATTCTTGTCTTCAATTTTATTAGCAAGGGTCTTCTCTTCAGGTACTAGATCATCTTCCTTGATAAATAGAAATACTCATTCCTTTCCATTGTTGGGTCCACTAGCTGAATCTTGTGTCGATTCATCATCAGAATCAATCACATCTTCCTCATCTGCATAGTAGCATGATTTGTCTTTGTTTTTCCTATACTTATGTTTGTTCTGATAATCATGGTTAGGCCAAAAATATCTTCTAGCTCTTTCTTCAAATCTTGAATCCTTTCAGGACATCTAGATGCAAAATGACCTATCTTATTACATGCAAATCATTTAAAAGGTGATTTTCTTTCATACTTACTTGTTCTCAGTCCTTTAGGTACTCTTCTAGAAAATAAGGCTTCAATTTGCTCAAATTATTCATCTTGTTTCTTCACATCCTCTAGTTCCTTTGCATATAAATCTTTCCAATCGCTCTTGTCGGTAGATGATGCAGATGCATGAAAAGAAGGTTTAGATTTCATAGCACTAGAAGGTCCAAATTCCTCAAGATTGAAAGAAAATAACTTCCCAACTAAGGTATCTCTATTAATAGAGGTGTTTGCCATAGTTCTCAACTCATTAATTACAGTAGCCTTCATCTTATAAGTCGGTGGCAAAGCTCTCAGTACTTTAGAAACTATTTCATCTTCACTCAGAGATCCCCACAACATTGAATTCCCAAAATAATCTCATTAACTCTCTCCATAAAAGAAGTAATCCTTTCATCTTCTTCCATCTTCAGGTTTTCATACCTTACTCGGTAACCATCAAGTTTAGCAATTTTAACAATAGGGTCACCTTCATTCACACTCTCCAATTTGTCCCATATAGTTTTTGTAGTTGATTTGTCAGTTAGTCCCATTATTTGTTGATTAGAAAGTGCAAACAAAAGGGCTTCTCTAGCTCTACAATCATTCTCAAGCTCTTTATCCAGTAGCCTTCATCTTATAAGTCGGTGGCAAAGCTCTCAGTACTTTAGAAACTATTTCATCTTCACTCAGAGATCCCCCACAACATTGAATTCCCAAAATAATCTCATTAACTCTCTCAATAAAAGAAGTAATCCTTTCATCTTCTTCCATCTTCAGGTTTTCATACCTTACTCGGTAACCATCAAGTTTAGCAATTTTAACAATAGGGTCACCTTCATTCACACTCTCCAATTTGTCCCATATAGTTTTTGTAGTTGATTTGTCAGTTAGTCCCATTATTTGTTGATTAGAAAGTGCACACAAAAGGGCTTCTCTAGCTCTACAATCATTCTCAAGCTCTTTATCCAGACCTATCAGAATAGGATTTTCAGATGTTGGATTAAATGATGTAACACCATTCTCAGTGATCTCCTAAATTTTCTTTCCAATACATCTCAAGTGAGTCTCCATCTGAATCTTTCATACCTTGTAATTTGTTTCATCAAGCCCAGGAATTTCTCTCTGAAAAATAGTTGCAGATATATTTGATGAGGTTGAACTGCTAGATGTCATAGGATCTTCCTCAAGTGGTTAAGATTTTGAAGAGAGGACCAAGCTCTGATACCAATGTTAGACAAATTAAATAACTAGAGTGTGAGGCCTCACCTCGACCCAGTCTGACATTTCAGTGGATTTTATATTTAGACTATTATGGACACTTTATTTTGATGCATTTTGAAACTTAGAACTTATATGATTTCAGGATTTGGATAACATTGCTATATTTTGATGATTTACTTATATGCTTTAGGAGATAGAACATTACATGATTGTTAGATAAGATGATATTGCGATGATAGATGTCGTTATTGAATTTGCAGGACTTTACTATGATAATAGAACTATGATGTATGGTTTAGTTTATGTGAATTAGGATGAAATTGCTTATGGGAAATTGCTTGATAAAAGATGTATTTAATCTGTTCGGATGTAAATTGTATGCAAGTGATGATGTGTATTGCTATCCCTTTGAATTATATTATATGTGGATATTTGAAAGTACTAATGTGTAAATTGAGATGCGCAGGAAATTAACCATGTGACCATGGAAAATTTATGGAGAACCAAACCTAGACTTATGTATGTTCGTAAGCCAGGGGTTGTCTATTTGGAGAGACAACACCCCATTTGTGTTGTATTTTATTCATAATAGTATTTGCTGCATGTGTGTTAAGTGTTATTTAAATTTATTGTGTAAAATCCACAAGAGACGATTTCATGTTTTAAATTGTAAAAGTGTTTTATTTGTGTCACTTGACACGTGTGGATTTAAGTTTAAATGTTTTATCTTTGTCTCTTGGTGGGAAAGTGTTCAACTATAGCTTTTTCAAATAATGTAACGTGATGTCATAAATACCTTGGGAAAAGAATCTTTGGAGAGGTCAACATATGTTTGACCCGAAAATAAACTTTAGAGGGGTTTAAAATGGGTTAAATGAACACCTAGGGGTAGTTTAATAGGGTTTCCTAAAGCCCATAAGGTATACCTAAGGGTTAGGGGTAATTTTAGGCAAGTTTCTACTCCTAAGTGACCTTTTTGACATTCTAAAATTTGGCTTTTCTGAGTTGTGCGAAAATTGAAATTAGAAGTTTGAACCTAGTTGTAAACTTTCCTATTCGAATGAGAGTTCTCTTTCCCATTATGTCTTACTTTCCTCTTTAGTTTTTAGAAACTTGTGAGAACTGAGAGAAGGAGCTTCTTAAGCAAGAATTTGAAAATTTGAGGGTAATCACCCACTCTCCATTTGTGGAGACGAGAATTTTTTTGAAAAATAATAGAATAGATTTGAAAAGAAAAATTTGGCTAAGGGTAGAAGAAAAAGATCCGTGGAATTGGGCAGCTCTTCCTCAAATACTATCCTACCTTTGGGCAGATTAAGGTTGGTTTCATTATTCTTAAAATGACTTCTTTTTGCATGTATTTGAAAGTATGCTGGTGTAAGGAATCTATTTTCTTGTATGTCTTTTTTGGAAATTTCACTTGGTATTTTTGTATATTGTTTTGTATGTGTTTTTTGGGAGTTTTTCAAGACCTCTTACTCTTGGGAGAGAGGAGGATCTTGTGGGTGGTAGCAGTGACAACGCTCGAGTGAGAGACTCTCGTTATGAGAGCGATCACAAGGGATTTTTGTGTGACCCTTGCTGCATGGCCTGTTTGTGCAATGGGGGTCATAAGGAGGGATATAAGGCTAGAATGCCTTGGGGGGCATAAGGAATAAGGGGTTGAAATTTTTGATGTATTTGTTGTGCCATGAGGTGGCTACATGTTTTCCATACTTGCAGTTCTCCTCAGGGTATTGGTCCACTACCACCCTTGAAAAGGTCATCACCAAAGTGTGGTGCAGTGTAGCCAAGTTGGGAGTGTGTTTGAAATCTGTGTGTTTCCTGCCTTCTATGTGTTTGCATGTTTGTTACCCATCTAGGGCTTGGTTCTCCAAGCTCGGGGGTGGCTACCAGTTAGCCTAGGCTGGGAGGTGAGCACTCCATGGTCATATTTGTGATTTAATATGCAGGGATGTCGAGAGTAAAGGATAGGACAAGTGAAGGTTGCAGAAATTATTGTTACATAAATTTATGTGCAGCTGTAATTATTAGTTTTAAAAAGGAGAAATATACCCTCATTTGTTGAAATGAGAGGCAAGTTGTAAATTTGAAATATAGACATGAGATTTGTTATTGTATTGAAATAAAGAAACATCTTGTAAATTTTGCAGAATATCTTTAGTGTTGTAAAAAGCTAGATATATATTTCTATTTTCTGTTTGAAAAGAATTACTTTTGAATTTCACGCAATAGTCATTGAATATGAAAAAAATCATTTTTATTTAATTCTGTGTTTTGCTTTAGCTGTGAAATTGTATTCATTTTAATTGTAGAAAGTTGAGTTGTAGTTGTTGTTAGATTTTAAATAAAAATATCTATTTAGTTACAGTAGAAATTTCAAAATCAGTAAATGTATTTTTGCAGAAAAGAATAATGTATTCCTAAAATAGTTCAGAAATAAAGTTTATACGATGTGCTGTGATGAATAGATTAGCAGGAAAATTATTTTTATTCTTAGGCACTCAAAATGAAATTAAATAGAAAAGGCATAAGTGAGATTTGCATGCATATTTTATATCAAAAAAATTAAACTAATTATTTTTGTTTTTAGTAAAAATAATATAGTTGACTGAAGTTTTGAAAAAAAAATCATTTTCCCATCTATATCCTCTTCATCTAAATTAAAATACTAGAGCCTATTTATTTTAAATAGATGCCTCATGGAATTTATAAGTTCATACAAACATAGTATTAAGGTTGTTGCATGTATATCATTTTAACTAACATTTAAAGAAAAATAAAATGCGTTGTAATTATATATATATATATATATATATATATATATATATATATATATATATATATATATATATATATATATATATATATATATATATATATATATATACACCTATTTAAAAAATATATATATATATATTTAAAAATTTAAAAAAAATATTGATAACTTTAAAAAAAAAAAGGGGTTTTCTTGTATGGTCGTGGACCCCACTATGTGTACACACAGTGTAGGCCTCGTAGCTTCCACTGTGTGAACACATAGTGTGGGCCGCGGCTTTCACTATGTGGTCACATAGTGTGGGCCGCTATGGCTCGCACTGTGTGGGCACACAGTGTCGGCCATGGCCGCCACTATGTGGACACACAGTGGTGTGGGCCGCCAGTGGCTCCCACTGTGTGGACACACAGTGGTGTCGCGCTACCACTGTGTGGACACATAGTGGCACCCCCGTCGCCCCTTTGACCTGCGAACTTCATCCATGGCCACCACTCGATGGGTTTCGGCCCTGCATAGTCCGAACCAAGATTAAAATGAAAGGTTCAATACATATATATATATATATATATATATATATATATATATATATATATTAAATGGAATCCCTAATCCAAGAACTTAGGGTTAGGGAAAACCAAAATATGGTTAGGGTGAAATAATTAAATATCCTAAGGGAAGTTCTCTTTTTAAATAAAAAAAAAAGAAATGGGTTTTGAGATAGGTATTTGATTAGGTAGGGTTTCAATGGGTAAAACCCTAGGTAGTTATATATATATATATATATATATATATATATATATATATATATATATATATATATATATATATATATATATATATATATATATATATATATATATATATATAAGGTTGTCATTTTTTAATTATGTTCTATATAAACATAAATAGGTAGAAATGGTTCAAGTTAAAATTGTATGGGATTATTATTTGACTTCTCAAATAGTACGAAATGATTTAAATTAAGTAATGGAGAAGTAAATAATTATTTTAACTTTATTAGCTTGAGGAGTTTTAAAATAAGATTAAATTATCTAAATTAAGTGACACTTTTAAACGATTATTTTAATTATGGAATTAAAAATGCATTTTAGACAATATAGTCTTAATGGAGACTAAATTTATCTTCATCTTCTAGTTTTAATGAGTTTTTTTTAATTAAACTATTGACTATGTTGATGAGAAAATAATTAAATCATTTTGTTTTCCACAAATAAATTTTTAATTAATTTCGTTACTTAGTTAGTATCAGAGTTAGCTTGAATATTGATATGGCAAACATGTTAATGCATGTTGAGTTAGCGAACTTTGTTAATTAATTAGTATTTTTTTTCTAAAAAATCTTTCCGTTTTTGCCCTAAATTTCAGGCATGACATTTTGGTATCAGAGCAAGGTTTCCACACTAGGAACCTTACTCCACTTACGCTTCGCCTTGGATTATTTAATTATTCTTATTAAGTCAATTTAATAAGACATTTAAATTTAAATTTAATTGAATTAATATTATTCTAAAAGAATTTAACTATTTATTTTGCCTTATTTTCCTCCTAGGATGCCTCCGACAACGCGACAAGCTTGCAAGCACAGATGGGGTCCTAGACGTGTGTGCATAGCATGTGAAGAGGTAGTGAGGGAGGCATCGGTTCCAGAAGAGAACCCAGGAGCACCTCCCAAATAGCCAAATGAACCTAACCGAGACCTCTTAGCAGCAATACAAAATCTTATTGGCATAGTTCAGGAAAGGATCCCAGCAGAGAACCCTCAGGTTAGAAGTCATGACTCTGGGAGTCATAGATCTGTTGATAGAGAATGAAGCAGGAGCTCAGCTCCTATTCCTATAGAGAGTCAAGGTGGAAATGAGCCAGAGTCTATGCATATGCCAAGACCACCTCTAGTGGTGGAACCAATTTATTTTGAGAGAGCTCGTCGAGATCTAGGGGATCTTATCAGGGAGGACATGCACCTCCAGCCACCGTCCTTCGAAGGTTCTACCGACGAGGTAAAGGCTAAGGCATGGCTTTTGAGTCTTGAGAGGTGCTTTGCGTTGCATTCTTACAAGAGCAACCTAAAAGCACGTGTCGCAGTTCATCTACTAAGAGGGTTGGCCTCCACTTGGTGGAGACAAGAAGAGTACAAATGTGGATTAGTTCCTAATACTCTCACTTGGGAGATATTCACAGAGAGGTTCCATGAGAGGTACCTATCATAACACTTCTGATAGCATCGTATAGATGAATTTCACGATCTCCAACAAAAAGGCCTGTTAGTAACCCAGTATGAGAGTAAATTCTTTGAGTTGTTGCCTTATGTAGATTATCTAAAGGATGAGAAACTTCTGGTAAACTGCTTCATCAGAGGGTTAAATGCCGGTACAGCTGGGCCTATTAGGATGTCCACTTCAGAGAGCCTTCGGGTTGCTGTGGAGAAGGCACTGATTGCTGAGGAAATTCAGGTCAGACCACATGACAATAGGGATCGGTTTTAGAGCCGAAATCCCACACCTCAGACTTATGGATTCTAGAAACCACATTGGAAAGGAAACAACCAAAATTCTCAGGGGTTCTCCAAACCCCTTCCTCTGCAATAGACACCACAGAACTAGAGGCACAAGCCTCCACAGTATCAGTAGGGCTCCAAGCCCAAACAGTGGCAGACTCAAGGATAGAGACGTGATCAAAGAGCATAGGGGCAACACACACAGCCGGCGAGGACTCAGCAGTCCTCCAGGGGTGGGTATAGCAGATCCAGTAGGACAGGAGGTCAGGCTTTCTCTAGGCCTCAGGGCACCTAGTTTCAGGCATGAGGTGCTTGCTTTACATGTGGAGCCATGGGGCATATGGTGAGGGATCGCCCTCAGGGTTAGGTGGCAGGGAATCAGTGAATGGCACCTTCAGAGTTGATAGTTGGTGATATGGGTAGGTTCCATAGAGTATTCACAGTGGTTGACAACCACCAGGCTGAGCATCAGGCCACGGTTATTGAATCTACAAGTATGATCAAAGGTAACAATGTATCTATTTTGTTTGATTCAGGAGCTACTAACTCCTTTATATCCCCTTTGGTTGTGGAGCATTGCGGGCTAGTGGCAACTAGACAAGGTGTCAGTTGGGAAGTGGAATTAGCTTCAGGGGCTAGAGTGTCAGTGGAATCAGAGGTTAGGGCATGTCAGCTACAGATTGGCAAGACCACCACTTTAGTAGACCTTAGAGTGACTCCACTTGGATCTTACAGAATCATACTTGGCATGGATTGGCTTTATGCCCATAGAGCTAGGATGGATTGCCGCCTGAAAAAGATCGAGTGTGAGGATGACCATGGTTTTCCCATAGTTATTATTGGGATTCAGAGGCCCATGTCTCTTTGTATGATCTCCGCAATGCAGCTTAAGCGGAGCATGCGAAAGGGATGTCAGCTTTTTGCTATCACTATCAGTGATAGAGGAAAAGAGGAAGAAAAAGAAACATCGCTTGATGACCATCCTATCCTTGAGGGATATTCAGATGTATTTCTTTCAGAGTTACTGAGAATGCCACCCCATAGAGAGATTGATTTTCATATAGACCTAGTACCAGGAGCTGAGCCAGTTTCCAAAGAACCTTATAGGATGACCACAAATGAGCTAAATGAACTCAAAATATAGCTTGAGGAACTCCTTGAGAAGGGTCATATTCATCCTAGGGTATCCCCTTGGGGTGCACCAGTCATCTTCATTAAGAAGAAGGATGGATCTCTCCGATTATGTATGGATTATCGGCAGCTAAATAAAGTAACCATCAAGAACCGGTATCCTTTGCCCAGAATTGATGATTTATTCGACCAGCTTCAAGGTGCCAAAGTCTTTTCCAAAATAGATCTGAAGTCAAGATACCTTCAGCTGAGAATACTGGAGAGTGATATCCACAAGACCACATTTTGCACTAGATATGGTCACTATGAGTTCACCGTAGTCCCATTCGGACTTACGAATAACCCAACAGTTTTTATAAGCCTCATGAATGGGGTGTTCCATACATTTCTTCACCATTTTGTTATTGTGTTTCTCAATGATATACTAATATATTCTCAGAATGAGAAGGAGCATGAGGAGCACCTAAAATAGGTATTGCAGTGTTTGCGGGATAGCCAATTGTTTGGTAGTTTGTCGAAGTGTGCTTTCTTTCAGTCGGAGGTCAAGTACCTTGGGCACATTATTTCTGGTGATGGGATCTCAGTTGACCCATCAAATATTAGGGCTATTATGGATTGGCCAGCACCAACCAGTGTGACAAAGGTCAAGAGTTTCATGGGCTTAGCAGGGTATTATCGATGTTTTGTCGAGGGAATCTCCAGAGTCGCACACCCTATTACTTCTCTTCAGCATAAAGGGAAGAAATTTGAGTGGATAGAGAAGTGCGAGAAGGCCTTTCAGGAACTCAAAAAGGCACTTACTAGCACTCCTATCCTTGTTATACCAGATCCCATAGTTGATTTCATGGTTTGTACAGATGCTTCACTAGAGGGTTTAGGAGTAGTTCTTATGCAGGATGGTAGGGCCATAGCTTTCGAGTCTAGGAAACTTAAGACTCATGAACTTAATTATCCCACTCATGACCTTGAGCTCGCAGCAGTAGTGCATGCACTTGTGAGGTGGAGACACTTCCTTTTAGGTCATCACTTTGAGTTGCATTCAGATTATCAGAGTCTTCAGTACATCTTCACTCAGCTGAACCTTAATGCACGTCAGAGAAAATGGATGGAGTTCTTATGCAAATATGATTTTGACATTCACTACATCAAAGGAAAGGAAAATGTAGTTGCAGATTCTTTGAGTAGGAGACGTCATGAGGTTTACACCATATCTATGGGCACGGATTTGAGAGACCGTATACTACAGCACTTGCCAGAGGATGGATGGTATGCAGAGGTTGGTCAAGTAATATGATCTCAGGTTACTCTAGAGGGGAAATATGTGGATTATTCTTTGGAGTCCGATGGATTGTTACGCCATAGAGGGTGCATTTATGTACCTTCCTCAGGAGGGTTGCGAGAGTTCATTGTCACAGAGGCTCATAGAGCTCCTTATGCAACGCATCCTGGGGTTAAAAAGTTGCATGCTAACTTGAGGCAGTTATATCATTGGCTAGGAATGTGGCAGCTCATTGCTGAGATAGTAGCTTGATGCCTTGAGTGTCAAAGAGTAAAGGCGGAGCACTGCCATCCAGGTGGGTTGCTCCAGTCTCATGCTATACCAGAGTGGAAATGGGATACTATATCCATGGATTTCATCATTGGTATTCCTATGTCTTCTCGTCGCCATGATGCTATCTTGGTGACAGTTGACAAGTTGACCAAAGTAGCTCACTTTTCACCAGTCCGTACTACATTCACAGCTCCAACAGTAGCATAGGTGTTCTTGCGAGACATTTTTAGACTTCATGGCGTGCCCCGCAAGATTATTTCTAAGAGGGATTCTCTTTTTACTTCTTTATTTTGGAAGTCATTACAGGCAGCTATGGGCACTAAGCTCAATTTCAGTACAACCTATCACCCGGAAACAAATGGTCAGATAGAGAGGGTCAATCAGGTGTTAGAGGATATGCTTCGCATGTACAACATGGATCATCAGACCCAGTGGGAGGAGTATCTTCCCTTAGTGGAGTTTGCCTATAACAATGGGCATCACACTTCTTTGGGGATGCCACCCTATCAGGCATTATACGATAGGCCTTGCAGGACGCCCTTGAGTTGGGATCACATAGAGGATAGAGTTGCTATTGGTCCTAAGATAGTTCAGGATATGGAATAGCAGGTGGATTTGATTAGGCAGCATCTCAAAGAGGCTCAGGATAGATAGAAGAAATATGCTGATGCAAAGAGGATAGATCATAGGTACTTGGTTGGAGACAAAGTCTTCTTGAGAGTGCGACCACATAAGAGTCCAATCTATTATGGAAAGGGTTCTAAGCTCGCACCTCACTTTGTAGGACCTTTTGAGATTCTTGAGAGGAAAGGCCCAGTTTCCTATCATTTAGCATTGCCACCTAGCCTGTCACGCATCCACGATGTGTTTCATGTATCATTTTTGAGAAAATATATCTATGATGAGTCTTTTGAGAAAATAATGTAACATGATGTCATAAATACCTTAGGAAAAGAATCTTTGGAGAGGTCAACATATGTTTGACCCGAAAATAAACTTCAGAGGGGTTTAAAATGGGTTAAATGAACACCTAGGGGTAGTTTAATAGGGTTTCCTAAAGCCCATAAGGTATACCTAAGGGTTAGGGGTAATTTTAGGCAAGTTTCTACTCCTAAGTGACCTTTTTGACATTCTAAAATTTGGCTTTTCTGAGTTGTGCGAAAATTGAAATTAGAAGTTTGAACCTAGTTGTAAACTTTCCTATTTGAATGAGAGTTCTCTTTCCCATTCTGTCTTACTTTCCTCTTTAGTTTTTAGAAACTTGTGAGAACTGAGAGAAGGAGCTTCATAAGCAAGAATTTGAAAATTTGAGGGTAATCACCCACTCTCCATTTTTGGAGACAAGAGAATTTTTTTGAAAAAGAATAGAATAGATTTGAAAAGAAAAATTTGGCTAAGGGTAGAAGAAAAAGATTCATGGAATTGGGCAGCTCTTCCTTAAATAGTATCCTACCTTTGGGCAGATTAAGGTTGGTTTCATTATTCTTAAAATGACTTCTTTTTGCATGTATTTGAAAATATGCTGGTGTAAGGAATCTGTTTTCTTGTATGTCTTTTTTGGAAATTTCACTTGGTATTTTTGTATATTGTTTTGTATGTGTTTTTTGGGAGTTTTTCAAGACCTCTTACTCTTGGGAGGGAGGAGGATCTTATGGGTGGTAGCAGTGACAACCCTTGAGTGAGAGACTCTCGTTATGAGAGCGATTACAAGGGATTTTTTTGTGACCCTTGCTGCATGGCCTGTTTGTGCAATGGGGTTCATAAGGAGGGATATAAGGCTAGAATGCCTTGGGGGCCATAAGGAATAAGGGGTTGAAATTCTTGATGTATTTGTTGTGCCATGAGGTGGCTACATGTTTTCCATACTTGCAGTTCTCCTCAGGGTATTGGTCCACTACCACCCTTAAAAAAGGTCATCACCAAAGTGTGGTGCAGTGTAGCCATGTTAAGAGTGTGTTTGAAATCTGTGTGTTTCCTTCCTTCTATGTGTTTGCATGTTTCTTACCCATCTAGGGCTTGGTTCTCCGAGCTCAGGGGTGGCTACCAGTTAGCCTAGCTTGGGAGGTGAGCACTCCATGGTCATATTTGTGATTTAATATGCAGGGATGTCGGGAGTAAAGGATAGGACAAGTGAAGGTTGTAGAAATTATTGTTACAAAAATTTATGTGCAGTTGTAATTATTAGTTTTAAAAAGGAGAAATATACCCTCATTTGTTGAAATGAGAGGCAAGTTGTAAATTTGAAATATAGACATGAGATTTGTTATTGTATTCAAATAAAGAAACATCTTATAAATTTTGCGGAATATCTTTAGTGTTGTAAAAAGCTAGATATATATTTCTATTTTTTGTTTGAAAAGAATTACTTTTGAATTTCACGCAATAGTCATTGAATATGAAAAAAATCAGTTTTATTTAATTATGTGTTTTGCTTTAGCTGTGAAATTGTATTCATTTTAATTGCAGAAAGTTGAGTTGTAGTTGTTGTTAGATTTTAAATAAAAATATCTATTTAGTTACAATAGAAATTTCAAAATCAGTAAATGTATTTTTGCAGAAAAGAATAATGTATTCCTAAATTAGGATTCCCTAAGTTCAGAAATAAAGTTTAAACGATGTGCTGTGATGAATAGATTAGCAGGAAAATTATTTTTATTCTTAGGCATTCAAAATGAAATTAAATAGAAAAGGCATAAGTTAGATTTGCATGCATATTTTATATCAAAAAAATTAAACTAATTATTTTTGTTTTCTGTAAAAACAATATAGTAGAACGAAGTTTTGAAAAAAAAATCATTTTCCCATCTATATCCTCTTCATCTAAATTAAAATACTAGAGCCCATTTATTTTAAATGGATGCCTCATGGAATTTATAAGTTCATACAAACATAGTATTAAGGCTATTGCATGTATATCATTTTAACTAAGTTTTAAAGAAAAATAAAATAAAATAAAATGCATTGTAATTATATATATATATAAAAGAGAGAGAAATATATCAATATATATGTATATATATAAATACACCTATTTTAAAAATATATATATATATATATTTAAAAATTAAAAAAAATATTTATAACTTTAAAAAAAAAGGGGGTTTTCCTGTATGGTCGCGGACCCCACTATGTGTACACACAATGTGGGCCTCGCGGCTTCCACTGTGTGAACACACAGTGTGGGCCGCGGCTTTCACTATGTGGTCACATAGTGTAGGCTGCTACGACTCCCACTGTGTTGGCACACAGTGTCGGCCACGACCGCCACTGTGTGGACACACAGTGGTGTGGGCCGCCAGCGGCTCCCACTATGTGGACACATAGTGGCACCCCCGCCGCCCCTTTGACTTGCAAACTTCATCCAAGGCCGCTGCTCGATGGGTTTCGGTCTTGCATAGTCCGAACCAAGATTAAAATGAAAGGTTCAATAAATAAAAAAATATATATTAAATGGAATGCCCTAATCCAAGAACTTAGGGTTAGGACAAACCAAAATATGGTCAGGGTGAAATAATAAAATATCCTAAGGGAAGTTCTATTTTTAAATAAAAAAAAAGAAATGGGTTTTGAGATAGGTATTTGATTAGGTAGGGTTTGAATGGGTAAAACCCTAGGTAGTTTTATATACATTATTACGTATATATATAAGGTTGTCATTTTATAATTATGTTCTATATAAACGTAAATAGGTAGAAATGGTTCAAGTTAAAATTGTATGGGATTATTAATTGACTTCTCAAATAGTCTGAAATGATTTAAATTAAGTAATGGAGAAGTAAATAATTATTTTAACTTTATTAGCTTGAGGAGTTTTAAAATAAGATTAAATTATCTAAATTAAGTGACACTTTAAACGATTATTTTAATTATGGAATTAAAAATGGATTTTAGACAACATAGTCTTAATGGAGACTAAATTTATCTTCATCTTCTAGTTTTAATGAGTTTGTTTTAATTAAACTATTGACTATGTTGATGAGAAAATAAATTAAATCATTTAGTTTTCCGCAAATAAATTTTTAATTAATTTTGTTACTTAGTTAGTATTAGAGTTAGCTCGAATATTGATATGGCAAACATGTTAATGCATGTCGAGTTAGCAAACTTTGTTAATTAATTAGTATTTAAAAAAAAAAAATCTTTCCATTTTTGCCCTAAATTTTGGGCATGACATAGAGGGCAACTAAAAGGGGGGTGAATCACTTGCCACCAGATTAAAGAACATTAAGCATTCAAAACCTTATTACTGGAACACATAAACTCATACCAGAATGCATAAACTAGATACTAGAATAACAGATATAACTATTAAATATAAGCATAAATCACAAAACAATTAACATCCATCCATAACACATGACACCAAGACTTGTAGGTGGAAAATCCGGTAAAGGGAAAAACCACGGTGGGAAGCCTACCCACAATCAGATTATACTTCTGTAGTAAGTATGTGATTACAATATGAGGGGCTTGCACATGTAGGAAGGCCAACAACCTAGAGTGCACTGCTCATCACAAAAGGAGCCTCACTGACTACATAAACATCAAACTACAATCCAGAAAGAAAAGTGAACCGCAGGTATAGCATCTCTTATGCCTGAGTACAGTTTTGGTTAAGCTCAATATCAGAGGCCTTAAACCTTTCTTACAACCCAATTTGATCACCTATGATGGACCAAACCTTCTGCATATGATTATGACATTATTCGCACACAAATCATCCCATAAACTTGACCTATGATCTACAAATAGATCTTACATCATATTTATACCAACCTGGGACCTAAACAATTAGTTCGACCACCAAAAGGATAATACAATAAGTTCATACCATAAATTTGCAATCCAATGATCAACCAAGTTAGCTTATGCCAAAAACAATGTAAACCAATCTTTCTTGCTAGTAACGCTTCAGGAACATCCTCTAACACGTTACAGAAACCAGTCCATAACCTAGATAACACTGAACCCAAAATATGTCATCATAAACCAAATCCAATACCACCAATGAACTGGAACATGAACAAGATAACCAATAGCATCCTGAAAGCCATCTAGAAACCACACCAACACCACTTATCACTTGCATCTAGAGATCTTCAACAAGGCTTTATTGGTAAAACCCTTACTGATGACCAAAAGGCTTACTAGAACAAATGATAGCTCTTGAGTCATCAAATCCTGAACCAAATGATCATGATACATATCTGAATAGCATGGATGACAAATCCAAACCAATTCTATAAACCCAAGCATACCAGATCATACTGAATCAATATCTTAAACCAACCACTCTACCGAAACCAATCGAAAACTGGTAAAAAACCAAAACAACCGGTGTTGCCATCAATGACAAAACATCAATGCAACACATAATCAATTCCTCCAAATTACCAACAAAGACAACACATATACAAATAGAAATAGTGCATACACATAATCAAATGTCGCATACACCTATTTAGCACATTCACACAAGTCTAACAAAAAACTCAGGAAACTTGTGGACAAAAATAAAAATCAAATTCTAAATGAAAAACTTTGATAACTATATGAATAGAAACACCCAGAGTAAAGGAATAGATCAATATAAATGAAATAAATAATACCTATCTATAAACAAATTTATCACCAAACATGGTTTCTGGAAGAACAACTCAGAGGACACTCAAAAAGTTTAACATAGACTCCAATCTCAAAAACAAACAATGAAATGGTTTCTGTTACACAATAAAGAGATGAAAACACAACAATGACCTCTGCACAACAACCCAAAGAAAGCCACACCATCTCATACATAGTGTCATGAATGAAATCACACAGGGAAACCATAAAATATTTTCCACCAAAAACAATATCAACCATATAATATAAAGTTTATCCCCAATGGATTTCGT
Source organism: Cryptomeria japonica (assembly GCF_030272615.1). Taxonomy (NCBI): domain Eukaryota; kingdom Viridiplantae; phylum Streptophyta; class Pinopsida; order Cupressales; family Cupressaceae; genus Cryptomeria; species Cryptomeria japonica. The sequence continues at coordinate 707,106,669 of NC_081411.1, read as the reverse complement.
GGAACTAAATAAACTATAGAATATAAAATTTAATTCAAACCCATCTCCCAGAAGACAATGTGGAGACACAGAGCAAATTGTAGATGTATAAAAATGACCACTTTCCTAAATGAATATTTAATATTCATTTTATTCTCATTCCTATATTTAATTTAATTTAATTTAATTAAAGCATTCACATTCATCTATTTGATTAAATAAGTTATTCAATTTATTTAATTAAATTCACCTAGGTGCCATTCATATCATTTAATTGAATAAATCACTTTATTTAATTAAATCCCCTTTCTACTCTTTTTAATTAAATTTACATTTAATTAAATTATTCACTTCAAATAAATAAATCTAATTTATTTATTTAAATCCCCCACTTGCATCTATTTTGTTGAAATAAAGAAATTTATTGTAAAATTACCCTCCCATCCACTTACATTCTCCTATATCTCCCACTTACCTCTCTAACCCCCATTCTATATTCTTCTAATCACTTCTAAATTAGCCTAACCCATCCCTTAAATATTGTCACATCCCTAAGAAAAGGGAAGTCACTTCTCAAACCCTTAAAGTCTTTGGAAACCATTAAAGGCTTTATGTCATCAACAAGTTAGCCTTGAAAGTCTTCCAAACCATTAATGGTTAACTCAACCCTTGCATGATTAGAGACTTTCTCTCTTAAATCAGCCCTCATCTAACCCAAGGGCCTCATCAAACATTTATTGCTTTGATCATGGTTATCTCTTTAACCCTTGCACAAGAGTTTATCCTTTGGGTAAAAGCTTTATCCATTGGATAACCCTAACATAACCTTAACCCTTACCTCCTAAGGTAACCATGAGGTCTTCTCAAGCATTTAATGCTTCTTACATCCCCTCACAAGCATTCTTATGTTGAAAATTGTCACCATTTCATTGGTGACAATTGTAAACATGGATTGATAACTTTCAATCCTGACCCTTGATAAGATCATCCAATCCCGACCCTTCATTGCCCTATTTTTCCTATAAATACAGCTCTCAAACCTCCATTTTCATATCCAATTTTCATGCATCTAATCTATACTCATTTTTATAAAGAATTTAGTCTCTCTTTGAACAGAAATAATCTAATAAATATTTTAAAAGTATTTCTATTATCATAAATAATCATATTTAGCTAGTGTATCATGTTAGGATAGTTCTTTTACTAATCCTTTCATCTTATCATCATATATATGCTAGTTTAATTCATATTTATTAAAAATCATGGACATTTAGGATTGAATTCATATTAAATTAATCAAACATCACTCATTCTCATGATTCCCATCCCTAAGTCACTTTGCTCAATGATCTGAGAGAAAAGGAATTGGCTTGAGGGGTCTTGTGAGATAGAGAACAATGGATCATCCATTGGGAAGTTGATTTATTCAATATAACTCCATATCTTGCACCAAGAGTCCCATTGGTGTGTGTGGATGTCCTGAATTCATATTTTCTGTTTCATCACACCACTTTTCCTGCACACATTTCAAGCACCCACCATGGGGCATAACCCCATTTATCAAATCATTTTTGATGCAGGACTAACTTTGCAGGTATGCGGAAAACTTGAATTAGCATGTGGATACCATCCTCTAGTGCATCCGGTCTGTCCTTTGGTGCATCCTGCTCATTGTTTAGCGCTTTGATACCATAATTTAGTGCATAGCAACTTAACCTTAGTGCCTAATCACTTATGTTAATTCTTGTAAGTCTCAGTGCTTTAAAACATCAGTGCAGTGCATCCACGAAACAACGTAGCGCATCTAGCTTTTGGCTAGCGCATAGGTTCCATTCGAGAGCGCATTTGGTCTATAGATTAGTGCATAGAAAACATAGAGAGAAAAAAAAATTGTAACAGAGACAGAAAAATAGACTTGTAGAAGTCCACCTTGAAATTTTGTTTTCTAACTACTTTTTATATTGCAGGTAACTAACGTTTGTTTGGAGGATCGGAAGATTTTTCTTTTACTAATTTTAGGCTTGTGATAAAAAAATTATTTCTAACTTGGTTAAGTTAGTTATTTACGGTTTTCTTCATTTCCTCATTAGTAAAATTGAACTCATTTATCTTTTGGGTAACTTAAAAAGAACCACAAACAAAACCTTACCTTGCTTTCATAGGAAGAGAAAACACTTCATTTTTTTGGGTTTAAAAAAAAAGAACAAAACAAACTTTATTTATGCAAAGTCTTAAAAAGAACCTCACCATCCTTTGGTGTCTACAAGGATCCATTAAATTTTCTTGCATAAGTTAAAGAACCTCACTTGTTTTCAAGTTCTAGATAAAAACAAAAGAGGGAAATTATTCCCCTATCGAATCCATTTTTGTTGACCATATCAAAAAAAATTCTTTGTTGACTAGGATTTCATTACTTAGCTTAGAAAATCATTGATTTGGGAGTTACAGAGAACACCATGCCTTTTTGGAGAAACATCTCCCAATAGACTTAGCAAACAACTGAATTGTAAGATTAAAAAGAATCATTTTGTGCCTTGTCTTGAAAGTGGAAGGCATATTCTCTCCCCTTAACTAGGCGACGAAAAATCCAAACCGCTCTTATGCTTTAGTATTTCAAGCATTTACAACCTTTAGTAGGCCTTCCCTCTCAAGTTTCTCTTAGAGCACCATTTAAATGGTCAGTGAGACAGGAATGACCTAAGTGGGAAATGACTTTATCGCCAAGTGTTCCAACCCACTATAATCAAAAGTGGAGGGTGACGAAAGTCCCTTCAATGGTTTTTTTCAGCGATTAGCCTTCCCCTAGTATCTTTACAATACATAAAGCCTTTGTTCTAAATTTTGGGAATCCTCCCGAGGGAGTTTATCACTGAAGACCAAATAAGAAGTTTGATGACAAACCTTAGAAATATAAAGCTTGAGCTAAGTCAGTATCCAGACATCTTCAATATCATAGTGCAAGGGTGAGGAAGAATCTGCCTCCAAGATTACTCACCATATATCTCCCAAGATAGCTACTCAATTATGAAGAAATTCACTTTGGATTAATTTATGGCAAAAGGCAAAAAAATGGGCGCCCCCTAGGGGGTGACACGGCTGTTTGAGCTGACGGAGTATCGAGACTAGTGGGCTATGGTATTGTTGATGACCTTTGAATAAAGAGTCTACCTAAATTGTATTTTTTGTATCCAAACCTATGACAACATTGGGGATTTGAACACATCCTTGTAGAACATACACTCTTTGTTTAGAATAGGAAAAAATGGTTGTCTTTTTCGTGCTCTGTTTGCATTTTATAATTCAGAAAATCATCCATCAAAGTTGAAAAAGTGTTAAATTTTTTTAGAAAAACCAAAAGCTAAACAAAAAGAGTAGCTTAGCATGTAGGAGCAACTTCCTAGCACATCTGAAGAAAACTTTAGTGCATTAAAGCTAAAACTTAGCGCATTCATTCTCAAAACTAGCGCATGATCATCTGAACATTTGGAAATTTATCACTAGCTCTCTTAGGCACCATATTAGCACATTGAAACATCAGCCTAGCGCATTGGGGGCAAATTGTAGTGCTTTGAGTCAAAACATTAATGGCTTTTGAAGATATATTAGTGCATAACCTTTCATGTCATAGAAAAAGTCAAAAATCTAGTTTAGCACGTAACACAGGTAGCTTAGTGCATTGGTGGTTTTAAATAGTGCATCTGAGTCAAACTTTAGTGCATCCAGTCTCTATCTTAGCACATAGGTAAAACTGAAAAAAATAGAGAGAAAAACTGAGCATTCTTTAAGATTTTTAACATCAGTTTCGAATACTCTTTTGGATCTTCAGTTGACCTCATCAGGAAAAACTTGAGTAAGAACATCAAAAAATATTCCAAATAATCAAACAAGTCATTCTTAGAACAACAACTGTCAGAATCCAAAACTAGCTAAGCATAACACTTTCTCCTATCAAAATCGGGTAACATCATCACATTGATCAAAAGGTCCACCAATTAAATGGATTCCTTCAACAAAACATACCTAGTTTAAACCTAAGTTGTCAAATCGAGTCTCCATATCGAGAAGTTTTTTGTTCTATATCATTTGACACACTTTGTCATGGGGGGGCATCTAAACCTCCATTTAATAAAGTAGGCTTAAGTTTTCAAAAAAAGTATCATAATCCAACCAAATCAAAGGAAACCATTGATCACTCATGTATGACCACTCCTCATATTTTGAGAAAAAAAAGTCTTCATCACAACACTAAGTTGAAGAAATGATAGCCTAGTTCCCAAAAACTTGCCAAATGGAATAGATTTCTCTACATCAATCACCAACTCTTCAAATCACATTGCACCTTTCTCCATCATATGCACTTGTATCTTCAAGACAAGTCAAATGAATTTGACGAATAACCGTTGAGAAGTAGAGCCTTTTGCCAAAAATTAGCATTCAGTCAATGCTTAAATCATGGAGGAAAGATCAATCTAGCTTTCTTCCCAGAAGTTTGCATCACTTATAACATATCTTGATTAGAACCACCAACCCCTGAACAACATGAAGAAGATGAGTTCATCCCATTTGTCACAGAAAGCTTCTATTAGATGCCCACTATCACTCACTCTCAACGAAACAAGCAAAGTGAACCACAACCAGAGTCTAGTATGGGTCAAAGGTTATTAAATTCTTTCAAGTATGTAGATCTAGGAGAAACAAAGATCACAGAGGAGCTTCTCCAAGAATGTCAAGAAAACCCCTCATTTGTAAAACTTATAGAAAGGCTCGTAGAGGCTGACAAAGAAAAATACATGCTCATGCTAACAAGCAAAGGAGTTAGGATTCCTGAAGACTTCGACACTAAAATTTTTAGGACACAGTCTCAAAATTCTACTTATCAAGAACAACAGAGAGAAGAGGAAACACATGATCTTGAGAAAAACATACCTGAACAACATAACATACTAGAGCACACACATACCCAAACTAGGGATAACGAAAGAGAAGAACCCTTCCCTCAACAAACAAATGCACCCCTAGTTGCTCTTACACAACAAATGCAAATGTTGTAAACAAAAATACATGACATGCAATAGGGAACCACAGTACAATATTCCTTAAATGAAATTTGTCCTTACCCCTTTGACAAAAGATTGAACATGATACCCTTTCCCCCGAATTCATACATACCCAAATATGACAAATATTACGGTAAGAGTGATCCCCGTGATCATGTTCGAGAGTTTTGCACCATGAGCCTTGAATTTGCCCATGATGACACCTATTTGATAAGGCTATTCCCAAGAAGCTTTGAAGGACAAATAATGGAGTGGTTATCCAAACTTACACCCCCCATCAAATCCTTTGATGAGTTGGTCAATAAATTTATCACTCAATACTCCTACAATACTCAACATGCAATCACCATGTTGGATGTATGTAATACCAAACAAGAAAACAATGAAACATTCATGGTGTTTCTTCAATGGTGGAGATGTATGGTTTCAAGGTATCCTTGAGATGTGCCTGAGAAAGAAAAGATGGAAATCTTTATTGATAATCTGAATAGTGAGATGAGTTATCTACTCAAGCTCCAATGCATACCCTCTTTTGCCAAGTTAATCGAAAATGAAATCCAAGTAGAGGAAGCATGTGACAAAAAGGGAACATTGAAGTTCTTCAAAGAAGGAGCTAATTCATCCAACTCTCATTTAACAACCAGAACAACAACAACAACTTAGACAAATCCAGATTCTGGACCAAAAACAAAAATGTTGGTAATGAGGGAGGTACTAATGCTAATGATATAAAATCTAAACAACCAGTATTGGGTTTATCAGGTAATCCTCAGGCTACCAAGAATTAAAAGGGTTCTAATCAAGGCACTAACACTTATTTGCCAAATAACAATCAGGGACCTTAAAAAAATAACAGCCCCAACAATACCCAAGGCAACAACACAAATCAAGGACCTAATCCAAATCCAAGGGGTAACACCAATAATTTTCCAGATAGACGCATCTATGCACCATTAGGGAAATCCTTAGAATCAACATTGCAAGAACTTCTGGCAAACAAGACCATCACATTACCAGTCATAAACAACTTTGAACCCCAAGTCAAACCACCTTGGTGGAATGACTCACACTTCTATGATTTTCATTGAAACAAAGGAAATCAAACAAATGATGGCATGAGGCTTAAAAACATTGTTTAGGACATGATCGATCAAGGTGATTTAACAATTGGTGGTCTCAAAATGAATGGCGATCATGACACTTTTAAAAATCCTCTTCCAAATTACAACAACGAATGAGCTTCATCATCAAATGATACCAAAGGAGCTTGCATAAATCACGTATACAATAACACCATCAATCATATATCGATAGATGACAACCAAGTAAATGTCATTAAAATCAAAGACAAACATGAACATGAGTTGATCAATGTAACCACTAGAGCTCAAAAATATGTTTTGAAAGGGCATACATCAACATCAACAACTATCCCCAAGACTCAATACAATTTGGTAAGTCAACTGCAAAAACCCCCTGCTCAGATAACCATACCTGAGTTACTAAAACTCTCACCAAAACATAAAGACATCTTGGAACAAGCACTAGTTGAAACAAATGTGCCTAAGGATATAGATATTGACAAATTTCAAGCCATGATGGCTCATATGATAGGGACTCATAATCTCACCTTTTCCAAACATGATAATATCTATTTGAGCCATCCGCACAATACTCCTCTTCACATTGAAGTCTTAGTCTACAAACATCGAGTTAAAAGAGTATTAATAGATGGGGGAGCTGGTCTCAATATTTGTACCTTAAAACTTATCCATGCATTAGGCTTCTCTAAATAGTCTATTGATCCATACAAAAAGATCACCATCAAGGCATACGATGCTAAAGAAAGATCATCCAAGGGAACAGTAATATTACCTATTCAAGTAGGACCGATACAAAGGGACACTATGTGCCAAGTCTTAGACATAGACCTCACATACAATATTTTATTGGGTCATCCTTGGATACATGAAATGCAAGCGGTACCATCAACTTACCATCAATGTGTCAAATTCCCATATAATGGACAAGAGATTTCCATATCAGGTGACAATAACCCCTTTCAACATTGCAATGCCATGGGGGCATCCTAAGACAACTTGGTTCCACACAACAGGGAAGCCCAAACTTCCTCAACACCAGATCATCCTCAAGAAAATCTCAAATCTGTATCCATGGATTTCAAACAAAAGATGAAAATCAAAGAGCAAGGCATGGGAGAATACTCTTTCAAACCCATGTGTCTAACCAAATTACCAGCATCACCAAAAATTCATGGGCAACCTTTTGCATCAACACATCAAGCAATGCGACCCATCACCAAGTTTAATGGCAAGTTCATTCAATTAGGAACACTAGCACATGAATCAGAAGAGAAAGACATACTTAGCTAGCTATACAAGGATGAGGAAGAAGTCAGAGCTACTACCATGGATGTAGCTATACCAACATAGTAGTATGGAAAAGGATACCTAATCATGAAATGAATGGGATACAATAGAAAGGGACCTATAGGAAAGTGTCAAGAAGGCATTACAGAACCATTGAACTCTCCTTCACATTTTTCTTGAGACAAGGCAGGGATGGGATATGGACACACTCTACCCCCGAGGCGGAAGAAAAATAAATATCAAAAAACCCAATGGAAAGTAAAGAGGAAATACAATGAGGACTCATGGAAAGAGGCATTACACCAAGAAGAAGAAACAATAAGGAAAGAGCGAGAACACCAAGAAAAAGAGAAACAACAAGAGGAGTTGGCCATTCAAAGAGAAGAAGCATCTTATGCGGAAGTACACCATGTTCAAGAACCCATTCAAAACAAAGCAGAATTACCTCCTGAAGAAATCATTACTCCTTGAGGAGAAGCAGTATATGAATAGATGCAAAGAGTACACACAGGCTCTGATTTCAAATCTGCAAAGACTACAAAACTGGTATCAATTATCAAGGACCTTTTCTCACCATACAACATACCTGTTAGAAGTAGTAAGATAAATTGGGATAGCGATTTTGATACTGATTCCAATAACTACAAATGGGGAAGCTATTCAAATATTACTAAATATGTCCTTAAAGGTGCTATTCATACACCCCTTTCTCAAGAAGGACAAGGCATAGAGTCTAGACTACTTGAATTTGGTCCACAACAAATCTACAAAGCTAAGGAAAATGAGCAGTGACACTATGAGCAAGTCTACATGGAAGATAATACCATTGAAGACCTTGATAATTCCATTCACTTATCCAATATCCCAGACAATCTTAATGATTCCTCTATCATGACACTTACCACAACCAACCTCGACCCACCCAATGACTCTTTACCACTCATATTTCCTGATCTCATAGACTGGGATGAACCTGAAAACCATGACATACCTATTTTCCCAGATGATGACTCCATTATTCATTACCTATGTACTGTCAACCCAGAAACAGACTCTACTAGCAAAGAAAGTAATGATATCTACAATCAGGAGGGTGCCAAGTCTCTTAGTCACAAAAATGAAAGAAATAAAGGATCTCATGCTGAAAACCAGTCAATGGTAGTACCAGATCTCAAAAAAGTAAAAATAAAGGATGCATTTGAGGATGAAAACCATTTTAAGGCACCTTTAGGATGGGAGACTTGACACTCTTCCTAAACACTATCAGGAGCGATCACCCATATTCATTGAGCCCACTCAATCAATCAACATTGGTACAGAAGAAGAAGCTAAAAACATACATGTAGCAGAGTCTAACAGAAGAAGAAAAACCAAAATTTATTAGATTCTTCAAAGAAAAGCAAACCAATTTTGCTTGGTCCTATGCTGATATGCTTGGAGTAGATCCACACTTGATTATACATCATTTATATATTGCTCTAGGAGCTAAGCCAATCAAGCAAAAACTAAGAAAGATGAATCCGCATGTAGCTCTAATGGTCAAAGATGAACTAAAAAATTTATTAGATGTCAAATTTATTCTACCTATAGACTATGCTGAATGGATTTCAAACATTGTACCACTTTCAAAAGCAGACGGAAGCATAAGAATATGCACAGATTTTAGGGATGTTAACAAATCTTGTCCAAAGGATGACTTTCCTTTGCCCAGCATTGACATAATTATACACCTCATAGCAGGCCATGCAATGCTATCATTAATGAATGGTTTTTCTAGCTATAATCAAATCAAGATAGCTCCAGAGGATCAAGATAAAATAGTGTTCACTTGTCCTTGGGGAATGTATTATTGGAATGTCATGCCTTTTGGCTTAAAGAATGCTGAGGCAACTTATCAAAGAGCAATGACAACAATTTCTCATGATATGATGCATACCTTCATGGAGGACTATGTGGATGATTTTCTAGCTAAGTCATTTACCCGGGCAGAAAATCTGAGCATATTAGATAAAATATTTCAAAGATTGGAGAAATTCCAAGTCAGACTAAACCCTAAGAAGTGTGTCTTCAAGGTAACATAAGGAAAATTATTAGGCTACATTGTGTTAGCAAATGGCATTGAAGGAGATCCAGCAAAGGTATAGGCCATCATGGAGATGCCACCCCCCAAGAACATTAGCCAACTTAGATCTCTACAAGGATGGATACAGTCTATCGAGTGATTCATAGCCCAAAGAGCAGATAAAATCCTACCATTCAATCATTTTCTACATAAGAATATACCATTTAGATGGGAAACCAAATGTGTAGAATCATTCTATCAAATCAAGCAATGTCTAATAAACCCACCAATTCTAGTACCACCAATAGTAGGGAAGCCACTTATTCTCTACATATCAACAATGAACATATCATTGGGGGCACTATTAGCACAAGAAGATCAACAAGGCAAGGAACGAGCTATCTATTACATCAACATAACATTAAATGGATATGAGCTAAATTACACATTTATTGAGAAGGCTTGTTTAGCTGTAGTATTCACCTCTTAAAAGTTTTGACATTACATGCTAGCTCACACAATCAAGCTAGTAGCAAAAATTGATCCTCTCAAGTATTTACTCAGCAAAGCATCTCTCACAAGAAGACTAGCTAAATGGGCCATAATTCTCAGTGAATTTGATATCCAATACACAGAGTGTTGGGCTATCAAGGGACAATTAATTGTAGATCAATTAGTTGAAGCACCACTACCAAATAAGCAACCAAAGGAGGTTGAATTTCTAGATAGGGATGTCCTTACTGTTACCACCAAGCAATGGACCATGTACTTTGATGGTTCCTATACTCAACATGGCTCAGGTGTTGACATCTTGTTTGTCACTCTTGAAGGACACACCATTCCAAGATCATATTGACTCATGTTTCCATGCACATATAAAATTGTCGAATATGAAGCACTGGTCACAGGAATCAAAATGGTCATGGAATGGAGAATCACAGAACTGAAGGTCTATGGAGTTTCCCAACTGGTAAGAAATCAGATCACCAATGAATATCAAACCATAGATGACAAGTTGCTACCATACAAAAGAATGGTGGATGACTTCAAAAAGTATTCTGTACACATCACCTTCAAGAAAATACCAAGGTTAGACAACAGAACATCCAATGCAATGGATACTATCACTTCACTACTACAAATTCCAGAGCAATAGAGCCATTATGAGTTTCTAGTAGAGCAAATGTTTTCCCCTGCCTATGACAATTCCACATCCCATGTTATCTATGCCTTAAATAGTTCAAACTCTCCTTTATACGAAACACTATATGAGTATCTCAAAACCAATACCCTACCCATTAACCTATCTAGGAACCAAAAATTCAACTTTATCCGGCAAGCCGCCTGTTACACCCTAACTGCTGATACCCTTTACCGTTGAGGTCTAGATGGTACTCTTCTTCATTTCCTTGATCATAATGAATCTAACTCTTCTTTACACGAGCTTCACAAAGGTTTCTATGGTACACATTCAAGTGGTCCTACTCTAGCTAAAAAACTTCTAAGAATGGGATATTACTTGCCATCAATGGAGAAAGACTCTTACCAATTTGCAAAGAAATGTTCTAAGTGCCAAATCCATGGCAATCTTATCCATACACTAGCACAAGAATTGCAGCCATTTACAACATCTTGGCCTTTCTGTTAGTGGGAACTTGACTTAGTAGGAAAAATACATCCTCATCTTCAATGGACACAAGTTCATTATCACCGTGACAAAGTATTTCACAAAATGGATTGAAGCAGTCCCAATAATCATAGTAACTGGAAAACAAATTGCCTCTTTTATTCTTAATTATCTAATCTATAGATACGACATTCCCAGTTCCATCATCACAGCTAACAGGCATCCCTTCAAAAACTAGGATGTAAGAGAACTATGTGAACAATTCAAAATCCAACATTGTTTCTCTATACCTTACTACCCATAGGGGAATGGTCAAGCAAAGGCATCGAATAAAACAATATTGAAAATCCTAAAGAAGACAATAAATGATGTAGGAAAGGATTGGCATGTGCAACTAAATCTAGCACTTTAGGCATACAGGACTAGCACCAGGACACTTATAGGAGCTACACCATATTCTTTGGTGTATGGATCAGAAGCCATTTTACCTCTTGAGGTAGAAATTCCCTCACTCAGGGTATCTTTTAAAGGCCTCATTCCAAATGAGGAGTATCGGGTCAACAGATTGCAAGAACTAGAGCTTCTTGATGAAAAATGCCAACATTCCTATAATCACCTCAAAACATACCAGCAGTGCATGTGTAGAAGCTACAACCACAAAGTCATCCCTACGATTTTTTAAGTCGGTGATCTTATACTCAAAGAAAATCCTAGAAATCAACGGGATCGGGAAAAGAAGGGCAAGTTTGAACCCAACTGGTTAGGTCCCTATGTCATAATATTAGCCTATGGATCAAGTGTCTATCAACTTACAACTTCAGAGGGATATGTGGTCGACGAACCAACCAACCAACATCCATCTGAATAAATTCTATACTTTAGTGGTCTAATGCACAGACAAAGTGAAAAATACCAAAAAAAAATCAAAAAATTAAAAAAATAACAAAAATTAAAAAGTGCAATAAAAACAAATGGTGAAAACCAAGCAACAGGTGCTACTTGTGAGGGAACAACTCCTCTATCTATCATTACTCATATTTTTTGTATCCAAAGTCAAAACCACTGGCCATCACCCAACACTTTATACACAGCATTATCCCGGACATACTTAGCATAGTCACTATCCTTGTTTATCTGAATATCAGTTCATTATATCCCAGCATGGCTTGGTAATTACTGTACATGTCCAAACTGATCAGTATCTCTAACTAGGGGAAACATTCATCTGAGTTCAAACAAACAAGAATCACAACATGCCGAGAAAATCCTGTCAACAACAACTCCAACAATGAAGAAAGAAAAACATTGATCCAATCAACAACTTCAACACACATAATGGATGATTTTTTGAAGTATAATTTGTTAACATATTGCACGAAGTTTTTGACTATTTTTGCACTTGAACCTTTTCAATTATTGGATCCCCTAAATTTTCTCAATGATGCATCGAGCTAGAGAAAATGGTTGGAGACTCCGATATTGTTTTTAGTTTTCTATCTGTGAGGCGATCACTTGTACTGTACAAATACTTGTCTCAAGACGTGATTCAAAGCATATCACTGAATACATTGGTCCACTTTGCACATACAATTGGTTCAATCTTGTCTGTTTATACTCAAGCAACACTCAGGTCATCTTGGTTCAATTATACCTCGACGCTTGTGCCATCTTGCAATATCAAAATCCATGTAAATTTTTCTTAGGTCATTATGGTTCAAATATACCATTATGCTTGTATAAATTTTCAACATATCCACTGTTAGGAATCCCATAGATACTGAGAGGCGGGGGTGAATTAGTATCTAACTGGTAATTAGAATTTCTTATCTTAAAACATGCAGAACATATTATAACAATGTACCGGTATGAAAGAAATAATGTAATAAACAGAATTAAGAACATCCACATGAAAAGCACACCATAACACAAGGATTTAACGAGGAAACCCAGTGTGGGAAAAACCTCGGTGGGATTTGTGACCCACATTATTCACTCACTGGCCAATAAGAGAATATTAATTACAATAGGGGCCTGCACATGCAGAAAGGCCAACTACCTAGAGCTCACTACTTAATGGAAAGTCTCCCTGACTTACAATGTGGATTTATACAAATCCAATATCTTGTACTGCTTTACAATAGCATCTATAATGCCTGATCTAGTATCGGTTGCTGCTCTGCTTCTTACATAAACCCTTCAACCTATATTTTGCATAATAGGTCTGCCTTAATATTTCGCATACATCACTTTCTTCACTTACTTCCTTACAAAATGTCTACAATGATCTCTTTTATATATAAGAGTCATTTTACAACATGCCAAGTCGGCTTACAAAGTTTTCCAATAATAAACAAAATATAATATAACAAAATCTTGTCAGCCTCTATGCCGGTATACTTCCTTTCTTTGTGTCGGTGCTGGTGTCCTGAGTGCCAGTGCACTAACTTATCGGTGTAATGCCTTTCCGGTATAGTTCCTGGCCAGTGCCATAGGATTGCAAGGTTGCCATCAATGACAAAACCTTCAATCACCTACAATGTCTCATTGGAGTGTGCATATGCCAACATCCATAGCTCAATGATGATAAACATAAAGAAAGAAAAAACATGTGACTATACAGGAATGACAAACAATGGAATGAGGATGATCAATTAGTTGCATCTCATTTTATAATTAGTTGCATCTCATTTTGTAATTAGTAGCATATCATTATCATACATCTCATTTTCAAGATCTCACATCATATCATTATCATACATCTCATTTTCAAGATACATCTCACATCATATCATTATCATACATCTCATTTTCAAGATACATCTCACATCATGTCATTATCATACATCTCATTTTCAAGATACATCTCATAAATCAAAATCATGAATCATACATTCAAATCACAACCAAATCAAAAGAAATTATCTAAGCATTGCATTATCATCATAGAAACATCATATCAATGCATAAATCATCACTCATAAGCACATCACATGTGGACCAAAAAATCGGTGTTGTATATATATCTCAAAAATGGTCAAAATATACAGAAGATGTCATGTTTGTCAAAATATAACACAATGATCAAAATACAATAGAGATAAGTCTCTTAGGTATGACTATCTCCTAAGGCTGATGGTCTCATAATGGATGTCCCAACACTTGGATCTCTGGGTGGATCATGTCGAGAAGGCCCTATAGCCCATCTGCTCTCTGTCCTCGAATGAGTCTGTATGGATCGACTAGTTGCTACCGCAACATAGTTAGGACCTCTGTGATCTCTAGGGACCACCTCCTCATATAAACACCTATAGTACTTAGCCTCCTTGGCTATGTACTACATCTCTCTTAGTGTTTCTCTCATAGAACCACCAGTCATTGCTCTCTCACTAGTACATTCAAGTCAAAATTTTGACAGCAAATCGTTGGGATTCCGACACAATTTCGTTGCACTACCGACAAAAAAGTCATCGAAAACTTTGTGTCAGAAGTTCCGACTATCCTTGTGGTCGTCACAATTCCAACATCACCTCCAACCTTTCTGACGGCCACCATGGATGCTCATACCCCAAAAGAATATCGTCGCGATCTCGGCCTATCATTGGAATTTCGACTCCAAAGGGTAAAATTTCGACAGAGGAATGTCATCGGATGCACAACATCCTTGTCGAAACTCTCTTGGAGGTTGTCATAGTAAAATTCCAATAGAGGAGTGTCGTTGGATACACAACATCATCGTCAGAACTCTCCTAGAGGCCATCATAATTATGATGGCCTAAAGGAGAGTTCCGATGAGGATTTTGTGCATCCGACGGCACTCCTCTGTCAGAATTTTACCCTTTGGAGTCGAAATTCCGATGATAGGCCGATTTTTCAAAAAAAAAAATTTATAGAAAAAGATTGACATTGGTATCTCTCTTCTATCTCTCTTCTCTATCCCTCTCTACTATCTCTCTTCTCTCTCCCCTCTCTAGGTCTCTTTCTCCATCCCTCTCTTCTTCTTTCCCTCTCTACCCTCTCCAAGTCATTATCTCTTCCTCTCACCCTCTCTCTCTCTCACCTCTATATGTCTCACCTTCCATTCCTCCATCATTACCCATGTTGTCAAGTTGCAAGATATTTCCCAAAGTACCTGGTTGCTAGGGTTGATTTGCTTAAGTGTTGGAGTCAAAGTTAGATGAGACCTGCATGATTAAGTTGTATTAAGTGATCAAGTCACCAAGATCTCAATTGTAAACATGACTAGTTTCTAGGGTTTTAGGGTATAGCATAGGTCAAGATTGAGGTATGGTGGTCAAGAATTACCTTCCAATGACAAAAGACATCCAAATGATGAAGAATGAAGGCGATGAACTCATAGAAGTTTGGAGGAGATAATTTGACTAAGTTAAAATTTTGTTTAAGTCATGGTCATGATACTAGCTTGCTCATCAAGAGCAATTTGTGTGAATGAACCCTAGAAATGTGCTCATGCTAAAGAAGCAATTCCAATAAAACCTAAGGCAATGCTAGTAAGGGGTCAAAATTAAAGAATTAGGGTACAAAAAACAAAATTTGGCTAACTCGAGATGTTTCTCAAGGATGACCCAAATCATGGAGTGTAAATTAATCATGAAACATGAGAATGGATAGGTCTTGACCCAAGCAATGTAAGTCCCCCTTATGATTCCAGCAGATATCACATCACAATCATTGAGTCTATCTACAATATAAAGTCAAGACCTGACTATTGGAATCTTGGAGTCATCCCATTTGATCACGTAGTTTAGCACTTGGGAGGATTTTGTTCAAGAGAGGATAGAATACTTAGTATTTTATTTTGTGTTGCATAGTGCATAAAAAACACATCAACAGAAACCATTGAAAGTTTTGGTTAAAGCCTTCAAATCACAATCTCTACGAGAAGCTATCAAGAGTGCCCAAAATTTGGAAACTTTAGTATCCAAGAACATAATTCATAAGGCACGACTTTTAGAGCAACCAAAGAAGCCTATCAATGTAATATTTTATTTACCTTGGATATATTTTATCCTAAGTGTGATATTCCACTATTAAAAAGCTTAATTAGGCAATATTTTTACTTAGGTAGAATAAGATAATGAGTTGCACATTCTCCTTCTTTGATTGAGATTCTACTTTTTCCTTGTCACAAATTTGGAAACTTGGATAAGCAATTTCTTTTTTTGGTTTTCTACCTCTTCATGATCCTCATGTATTTGGAATCTTGGAAGCTATATATTGTAGGTTTTTTCTCGATTAACATATCAAATGAAACTATTGTGAGATTTCATATCTTAACATACCAAGGGCTTAAGTTTGGGGATGACAGGGGGATGACGAAGGGGGTGGGGTGGGATGCAAATATATATATACAACTTAAAAAATTAATTATAAAAGGATGTGTATAGATTCACACCACTAGGACACATTCCTATCAAGCATCTTTACTTTTTTGAAAAGTAGACCACATTTCAGATCTAGATGACACCATAATGACTTTGATTTCCTCTTGCAAGATATTCCTCCATCATGTATTGCTTCATCAAAGTTCAAATTTGCTTCTTCAAGGGCTCTCAATGATTCTCTATATAGGATTCTTCATGTCTATGAGATCCACTTCATTGGGAGGCCTACTTAAACACTTCACATCTGTTTGTGGACTCTCACCTTTCAAATATTGATGAAACAATTGAGAATATTTGTCTTCTCATTGATGACAATGCCCATCAAGTTACATCATCTCCCATTGTAAATTCACTTGTTCTATCCCCACCATATCATGCAACATGACACATTCTATTTCACATTAATTAAGGTCTCACACTTCAATGATTGTAGTCCCTAAATCTTCTATGGAACAATCACAGCTTAACATCAACATCAAGACACATGAGTCGCTTCAAAAACCATAAATCTGAATTCCTTTCTACATTCCACTTGAATGAGAATTCAACAATTTGACAACTCAAGATTTCCATATTGTGAAAGGAAGGTGCATCATTTGTTGCAAATGAACCTACTACAACATTCACCATTCAACATTTTGCATTGCTTTTCTCTCTTCTTTGTGGAGGCACCAACTTTAGGGGATGGGGTGGGTCTATATTATCCTTCACATATGTCTCTTGGGATGGAGTTTTGTCCTATGGATTTTATAGTCTCTACTTTGAGAGGGTACACTCTCTTTATAATTTGGGGTTATTTCATATTTTACATGGATACCTAACCTTGTGACCCATTTCTTCTTACCTCAATTGTACTTAAGGGGGTGTGCCAATGTACCATTTTATTCACCAAGTGGATATGTTTTATTGTCAGTATGATATTGCATTTGTTTGTTTAGTTTACTTAAGTAATTTCTTTTAACTTGAGATAATGACTTGCACATTCTCCTTCTTTCATAGGATTATGTTTTTTTCCTTATCCTCAAAAATTTGGAAACTTGGATAAACAATTCCTTGTCTTTTGGTTTTCTATATCATCCTCATCTTCATCCTCATGGATTAAAAATCTTGGATATCAAGTGAAGATATTGTGAACTTTTTCATTTTCTCTCTTATGAAATCAACTATGTTATGCTATTTTTATTTTATTATCATTTATATTTAACAATTTTAAAAATGTTATCACTTACATTAATTTCTAGGTTAATATTTATTTTGTAGATTCTAATAGAATTGAATACCATACCCAAACAATATCTAGTATGAACTAGTTAGTTATAGGCTAGGTTCCAAGCGTACTTGGTAACACAATTTTTGAGCTTGTGTTTGTTTATGATTTAATGATTGATGCATCTAGCTTTGCTATGCATCTACTTTGAATACAATGAGAGGGTGATTTTGTCTAAGCCAAGAGACCCTGCTATCTAATATCACCCAAGAAAGATACTGATATTTTACCTTGGAAATATAAGCCCTTTGTAAGTATAATTCAATGAATTGTGATAATAACTTAAAACGAAGTGAATTAAAATTTGATTGAGTTCCCCATTGTATTTTAACAAATCACCTAGGAAGATGTTTGTTCCTAACAATTTCCAATTCTCTTTCCAAAAGGATGAAAAAGAAGAGAAAGGAACTAATTAATGTTGGGACAAAATTTAGAAGACCTATGTTTTGTGTCTGAAAGCTACTAGCCTAGAGAGCATGGAAACAATCTAAAGTCATGGGAGAGAGTTTCAGTTCTATCTCCAGAAATTATGTCCAGTACTCTTGTATCAAATTTTTAAATCCTTCTAAGTTTAAATGTTCACGAGGAAACTCTAAAATTTTAATAAAATACATAAATTAAAACCAATTTTTTTTCATCGGAATACTTTTGAAAATCACATCACCTCAGTAATTGAACTGTAACAATAAGATTGCATACAAAGTGCAGGTTTGTTATGAAACATGTTAAAAGGGTTAAACTGTTTCAATTAATACAAACACTGGAACTATTAAACAACAATAGCTTGTTGGTAATCAAGATTTTGGACTATACCCACATTTTACACCTTTTCATATAGTTACAAAGATCATAGAAAACATGTGTGTGGAACTACAGATTCCAACATATGTAAAAATACAACAATCTAAATAAGAATGGGAAGCATGTGGAGAATGGTTAAGACATGCATAAATAAAAGGAAAACAAAAATCTCTCAATGTGTATCACAAACAAATCAAGGAAAAAAGCTTTTAGGCAGGGGACCAATATGATCATAAAAATTTCAAAACTTCCAAAGTATAGAGCATTTGAGATTTTACAGAGAATGCGCTAATTCAGCTTTATTCATGATGAGGCATATTCATAACTTTTGTAGTCGCACCAAATAAGGTAGATTACAATCATTTCTTTCTTTGTTTTTTTTTTGAAGCTATGTAAAGTCTAAGTGGAGCATCGTCTTCTTCATCATTTCCCCCATCTTCAGATGTTCTGCCCTCTTCTCATGCTCTTGATGTATGCCTAGTCCTATACAAAGGATGAGGATGCTGAACCAAAGGGGGGTCCTCTGCAATAACAAAGAATTGGGTTAAATTCAAAACATTTTTTTATTATTGTTACAAGTATTTCATTAATTTAAAGAACACAACCGTTACACTCTTTACCTGATGGGGCCACATCATCTTCCACATCATTTTGTCTAGCCTCAACCTTGACATGCTGAACACCCTCTAGATCCTCTGGAGTTGAAATACGAAATGTTACCTTAATCAATACACCAATTGCAATTAAATTTGTTTAAAGGAATAACAGTGGTCCTCTTTACCTAATTGGGGAACTTCACGTTCTTGATGTTATCTACTCGGATCATGCTCCACTTGGTCACCACCGACTACATGCTCTAAAATATTAACAATAAAGGTTACATTAATTACTACACTAATTTTCAATTTAAGATGTTTAATTGTATTAATAATTACATAAAAAAATTTGAATAGCAAATGAATACCTCCACTACTAGGATGCACATCCAGACCTTCATGTACAGGTTCTGTTCCACGATTATCATATTGCATTCCAATGTCACACGCAGTGTTATCATTGCTTGCTTATTTTAAAAAAATATAGTCACTTTATGTTGAAACTTAACATCAAATAGATTATTAGTTAAGTATTCAATTTGAAATAATTTTCATTTAGCTTATTTACCATTGTGACAAATGCATCAGAATCTCATGTTTGCCCACTCAATTCTTGTAGTCATTTAGCCACGGCTATATAGCCTTGTTGGTAGCCAATTCTCTTATCATCTTCTGTGGGTGCTCTATTGAATTCAGAGCCCTGCATTTTTGCTTAGTATTGTGAATTTTGCTTGTATTGTTTGATAAAAAAAAAATTGTTTACAATTTATAAATATTTTGATGTGATACTTGATTTATTAATTCTTACAATTCGTGCAGCAAGTTTCATATAACCACCAGAGCCAAGTTTGTGTTGCCCATGCTTTTCTTGTCTTTCCTTGGTTGCCTTTGACGTGTCACTCAATCTATGAAAAGTTTGAAATATGTTAGATTATATAAATATAATGACTAATTAGTACATATTCACATTCTTAATAGTATCACATACCTTCTTCTGGCGTCTGGTGGTGTATTTTCTTTTTTCCTTTCAATTCTCTCCTTTGCATCCAAATTCAGGTCCTTCCACTCCCTCTCTGGAATCATGGGGGGACGTTCATACTTTACGTTCTTCTCTAAATGTGTCCTGTATTGGTCCCTCACATACTTTAGATATGTGCCAGCTTTTTCCAGGAGCTTAGTCTTGTCGAATGTGTCATTTCCAAACAACCCTACCATACGGTTTGTGAGTTCATCTTTTAACTTTTTTTCTTGGTCATTCCACCTTTAAAGCAAAAAAAAACATGTTAGATTTAGAAAGAAACTGAAGCTACCTTTGATATAGTTCAAGAAATGGATAAAAGGAAAACTATTCTAGCAATAATATGAAATCAAAATAGTGGATACAGGTTAGTTCACATATGATGTTCCACCTTTTACATATGGTGGGCCCAAATATCTGCAATGTAATTTCATTAAGATTTTTTTTTTAAATATCATTTCTTGCCAAAAAAACATGGGATCATTAGTCCAAAATGAGTGATCAGTAAGTAATTTACAATTAGACTATATATAATAATAATTTTAAAGTACCTGGAACCTTCGGTATCTTCAAGGGAATCAATTCTTCATCGCTCACCACCAATGTGGCCTGAAACGTTCCCATACTAGCAATATGGGAAGATCCAGGAAATGATGGTATGTTATCACCAGTAGTCACCTCTGGCACATCCTCATGTGCATCTCCTGCCACAGTAAATGAATCCACTATGAAATGCCTCCAAGAAAGAACACTTCAAGGGTAATAAACACATAATGAAAGAGAGAAAAGGAGGGATCTACCACTAGTGGGTGGGTCAACACGAGCCGGTGCAACAGATGATGTCTGCATGCTACGTGTTGCCGATATTGTAGTCAGCAATACAGTTGGGGTCGACCTTAGACCCATGTCAGCACCTAAAGAGTAATACATTAAATATATAAAACATTAAAAAAGAAAGTTCACAAGTCCAAAGGAGTGGTTTTAATATATAGAACATGGTCATCACCTGAACTACCTTCAATACCCTGATCATCGCCACCAGGATGATGAGGCCTTATAAATTACTATAAAAACAACACATACATATTTTAGTTAATGACATAAAAGAGAAAAAAATATAAACCATTATTGAACTTTTGTTATGATTAAAGCTTTCATTACTGCTTACTTGCAAGTTTTCCACTGTCCGCAACAATAGTTGCACCCTCTTTGTTATCACATCAGTCTGAGGGCTTATGGTTGCCAAATCAACAATCTCTTGGCTAATTTTTCTAATATTCTTTTGTACCAATTGTATAGGGTTTGCGCTAAGTGCGATGTCATCAGCGCATAACACTGTCGAGTGCCCCACATCCCTATGGAGGTGCTGGGGTACTGTAGGTTCCTTTCCCTTATCCTGAACATCCATCTATGACAAGAATATAATTAACACTATCAAAATTACTTCAAAACACTCAAGAAAAGATCATAATGTAACAATTTGCTTCTATCTAATTTGTACAATTACAATGAGGTTTACTTGCTCTGTAGAAGTGTCAGGACCTACACCCCTATCTGTGCTATGTGGTGGATCCATGTAGCCTTGTGACAAAGAAAAAATATAAAAATGTTAGCGAAATGAAACCAATAGACTTAGCAAAAATACTTAATAATACAATGGTTTATTGGATTCATTAATTGGAAGTTGGCTTAAATGGTATATATATAGTACGTACCACCCCAATGATAGTAACTTTGTTTATATCTATACAATTCAAATTGTAATCGATTAGCAGCTCTTCCTCTACACTTATTGATTTTATCACACATACAAACAGACAATTTCCCTCACGTGCCTCAAATATGCAATTGGGTTTCTTATTAGTTGACCCAAGTCATGTACTATTTATAAAACCTGCAATATTCCCTGTTGCTTTTGGCCTTCCATCAATGTATATAGCCACTCGTTTACTTTGATCATTATCTTTTTGTTGTATATAATTGGCTGATAGTGCATACCTATGCATACTTTTTTTATATCGAACAATCTACATCCAATCATTATAATTGTAACAAGGTCCAACAAACTCCATCAATTCAACAACTTTGTTGTAATAGACCTTTATGCTATCCATGGAAAATAGGCCCAAACCATGTAACGACGAAGGTGCTATGCGATATATCCTCTCATTAACACAAAAATCAGTGTTTATTGGAGTAAGTTCCTTGGGTACACATTATTTCAGTAGATGATTGTACCTCAAGGGCACCTCAATGTCACCTTTGGTCTCATCATCATAAGAACATGACCCCCCTTGAGAAAGAAAAAATTCCATGCATTTATTGAATTTTTTTCTAATCTTTTGACCTCTAGTTGATCTCCCTATTTGAGATCTACTACATGTCTCACTTTCCTCTTCTATTCCTGCATTTCCCTCACTCAAGGAAGACACATCTAACAAATACCTATTTGGTGATACCTGTGT
The DNA here is from genome assembly GCF_030272615.1 of Cryptomeria japonica. Taxonomy (NCBI): domain Eukaryota; kingdom Viridiplantae; phylum Streptophyta; class Pinopsida; order Cupressales; family Cupressaceae; genus Cryptomeria; species Cryptomeria japonica. The sequence continues at coordinate 707,084,005 of NC_081411.1, read as the reverse complement.
ACCATCAAATGAGAGAGTTAGTTGGTAATGAGAGAGATATTTTGCAAATGAAGGTAATATTAATGAAGAAGTCGGCCATAAAGTTGATGTTGAGATTAAAATTTGAGTAAGTCCAACTAGGGCCTCAAGTGTTGATAATTGTATTAGATTTGTTGCTAATGTTGAGGTTTGAAAAACTGAGGAAGTTTGTTTTTCTTGTAATTTTTTAAAAATATATTATTTCTATAAGGTGTATTGACTTATTCCTGTCGATCCATAAGATTGTGTAGGATCCTCGTCAAAGGGGTTCAGGTTCCTACACCAACAATTGAGCATCATAAGCATTACATTTGTAATTTGATAAACAATAAATACTGCAGTATCATAAGCATCATAAGCATCACATATGTATCATCATATATGTAATTGAGCATCATAAGAATCATATATATATCATCATAAAAATGTAATCCATCACATACATATCATAAATCACAATCCATCACATAGCTAATAAGTAGTCCACATTCCATAAATAAACACAAAGTTCAAAAAATGTCACATGTATCATCATAAGCATGTAATCCATCACATATGTATTTTAAATCACCATCTATCACATAGCTAGAGGTGCATCATGAATTAATTAAGTAATGGCATTAGAATTCAAAACATATGAATTATTTATGTAACCATATAATTCAAATCAATTTCTATCAAGATATCAATATTAAATAGATAATATAATAATCGCATCTCATACATTTCATTCATGTCATTGATCTTCTTCTTCATCCAACTCATCATCATCATCATCATCATCATCATCATCATCATCGTCGTCGTCGTCGTCATTGTCGGCATTGTCATCGTCATCGTCATTGTCGTCATCGTCATCATTGTCATCATCATCATCGTCGTTGTCATCATCATCATCACCATCACCGTCACCATCACCATCACCATCACCATCACCATCACCATCACCATCACCATCACCATCATCATCAGCAGCAACAGCATCATCATCATCAGCTTCTTCTTTGTGTACATTTCCATCAAGAACATCATCGACTAACTGTCGATCGTGATCATCATCTATATCATCTTCTACTTCTTCGGTATCTTCTTCTTCCATCACATCATACATCATCGACCTTCCTCTTGGATCATGTCTAACAACAAATGACCAACTCAGTTTATGTGGAACCTCCGAGTAAAATACCTGCTCACATTGACTTGGAAGAACATAGGGCTCATCCCCAACTCATTCAAATGACCTTGTATTAACCATTGTAAATCCATTATCATTTTCGATAACAGTTCTATCGGGATCATTTTTATTCATTTGTAGCCTATACCATTTGATGATGAACAAAACTAATTTGAAGGAATTAAAGTCACACTCAAGTATATCATCCAAAATGCCATAGTATTGATTTTGAGACTCTTGAGGATGTATGTTGTTTCTAGATGAAATATTGGTCACCTCAAAGACTGCAGTTATCCCAGAATCACAAGTTTTCTTTGTGTCATCCAACTATTTGATGCGAAATTTATGACCATTGCAGCACATAGCCTTGTGGTGTTTGACCTGCAATATGTCTAACATATTAAAATTATTGCATCATGAGTTGATAAACATACAGGTGATTAATAAAATTATACGTACCTGATGATCTCTTAAACTATATTCTAAATCAATTTCCCTTTGTGTAACATTGGAATCTCCATTATGATGAGCTTCTTTAACCAATGAAGTGACACCATCCCCTGTTAATGTGCGACTAGAATGTTGACATCATTCAATCCATACTGTCATCCAATCAAGATTGTTTGCAATATATAAATGTAGCGCATCCCACTCCCAACCAACTGTACAAATAATTAATAGACCACTTACAACTGATTTATTTAGAAGATGAAGAATTAATTTACTACAATAACATCTTATAATTACCTCTCACTTTCTTCAATCTACCTTTCCCCATCAAGTGCTCCCCTTCAAATTTATTAATGGGGTTGGGATCCCAAATGCAATCTACGTGGATTTTTACTACAAACTTAGAAAGATATTTAGTAATGTACACCATAGTTTGGTATACCATATATCCCTCCACCATAGAACCCTCAGGATGTGCTCTTTATCAAACCAAAGCCTTCAAAAATTTCAAGTGCCTCTCAACCATCCACATTGACCTAGTGTGTACAGGTCCACACAATTCGATCTCCTCAACTTGTTGTATGAGGTAGTGTTCTTGTGCATTGAAAAAAGTTGAAGGTAGACGCTTTTGCATTTCACACATTAGATGAGGGATTTTTCTCTTCCAATATTTTATATCTTCCTTATGGATTTCTTTAGATGGAAACCACCTAAAAGAGATTGAAGACACAAAAATATATAAATGAGATTTTACAAAATAATATACAATATATTGCATAACAAGTAAAACAAATGGCAAATATAATATCTATACAACAAATTGAACAAACATCACTACTTACCTCATGTATTTCCCAAGATCATATACGACTTGCTTGATATTATTGTTGAAGTGGTCTGGGAGAGATAGAGGTAGAACATACTGCAACAATTATTAAATGATCTTTTCATTGTTTTCTAACATAATACAATGAAAAGTACATGCGCAGTATACAAATATATAATAAATACACAAGAATGTGAATTATCTTAATGAAGGTATGGCAATCATGTGTTTTCATCCCTGGCCCAAATTCACTCTTCTTTAATATGAGATTGTTTATGTTCGCAACAAATCTTGTGGGAAATCGAATTTTTTGTATGACTTCTTTTATAGAATTGCTTTGCTGCTCCGTTAATAACCAAGGAAGGGCACTTATATTAATTTGATCTCCATTGCTATTTGATTGAATGACATTTTTCATTGCATGATTGGATTCCATAATGTCACTACAAATTTCGACAATTTTTTCTTTGTCATGCCTTCCATCCAATATTTTCCATAATGTCTCTATTATATTCTTTCCAATATGCATTGTATCAAACAAATGCACAATTTGTAGCTGCTCGTAGTAAGGCAACCTACTGAATTGTCTGGGATAACTTTTTAGTCCCTTTGGAAGGTGGTCATCCTTTCCTTGACGACCTTCAGTATCATCAATTACATCATCAGTAAACAAAACACAATAGAAAAATTCAAATTCCAAACATAAACCATTAGATGGAATGGCATTACCTTGACGATTAATTCTATTATATTCCAACTTCCATAAGTGAGGAGTCATTCTTCATGGCTTTGATGTAGTCTCTTCTTTCCCATTGAAAAGATGTTTTTCAATATTCTGGTACTTATGATTTTTGTGAAGGAAGTGCCTATACTCATCAAACACCTACTTTCCTAAACTTTTTGAATGAAGGGTTTTCATCTTTGGACCACAAACTAGACATGCAAATTTTCCCTTTGTTTGAAGACCTACAAGATAATGTATAATTCTATTAAATCTGTTAATTTTTATAATTATAATTATCATGCACAACTTGAACACTATAACGTACCACAAAAATGTGTTAGCCCTGGGGCATCATGTATTGTCCATACAAGCATTGCATGGAATTGAAATTGTCTTTGTCCTATTGGTCTAGAGATGTCATACATGGTCACACCATTCCATAACTCCAGCAACTCATCGATGAGAGGCTCAATATATACATTCATATCTTTAACTTGGCACTTTCCTAGTGGAATGAACAAAAACATTACATAATTATTATGACCATTTTACTGCAATATTTATAATTAAATGTAGATGACTATTAAATGATAAAATACCTAGAACAATCATTGCCAACATTATGTGCTCCCTCTTTATTGACATCCATGGAGGAATATTATTGTTGATAACAAAAATAGGCCACACCAAGTAAACAGATCTCAACTCTCCAAATGGATTGACACCGTCTGCTGCCAATGAAAGCCTGAGATTATGAGGTTCTTCTTTAAAGTGTAGCCACTTTTCCTCTATGTCCATAAATGTTGAACCATCCACAAGCATTCGAATAATGTCATCTTGACTTCTATTGCGTGCATGGTAATCCATAAATTGTGCCAAGCTAGTGCACCTGAATAATCATTGCATACGTGGAATAATGGGAATATAACGAAGAACCTTGCGAGGCACCTTTTTTGTTATTTGATCTGTTTGATATCTACTGATATGACATTCAGGGCATTCTATTCCAAATTCATGTTGTTTATGATATATAATATGATCATTGGGACAAGCATCTATTGTTTGATACTCCATTCCAATATCTTTCATAATGGCAGATAATTCTCGATATGAGCGAGGTAGAATATTTGATGGTGGTAAGAAAAACTCACCTATCAATCTACAGCAAAAAAAAGAAGTTTGAGGTGTTAATATAAAGAATATTAATGGTACATGATTCACCATTTATTAACTGTAATGACATGTATGACACACCTTAACATATGTGAGATTGTTATGTTGGATAAACCATTCATAACCTTCAAGTTCACCAGCAACAATACAACAAAGAGAAGAGTTGTTTGGGAGCCTTTGTAAAGGGGCTCATATGCCTTCTAAAGAAGAGGTAAATCATGAACATCAAGGTCATCCTAATCATCATGATTAGTTGTGCCAGTACTAAATGTGTCATGGATCAATGTATTTGTACCATCATCTTCAATTCTATTTTCTGGTGCATGATCATCATCTTCCATGGGATCATTATCTTCAGCTTTGATATTCACACCTCCATGTTCCTCCACTTTGAAAACCATACTCTTTGGGTTGTGTTGGTCCATATAATGTGCCTTGGGGTGCTCGACCTATATAAAAATGATCAACATAAATAAACCATGATCATGAACTCATTATCAAGTGATTTCTTATGTATATAAATGGTTAAAATGATATAATGAACAGCTTACAAGTGGATGATAATCATGTCCTCCTTCAATGTGACCATGCTGCCTACAATGTTTCTTAGCTATTTTGATTAGAAGTCTTCTAGTCTTTAAGCCCTTACAAATTTTGTAGGGACAATAACATTTCCCATCACCTTTTCTTTTCAAGTTAGACCATAATCTAGCAATTGTCTCCTTATTTTGTTCTTCGCTGATATTATCTGACATGATCTTTCTTCACAGGCAAAAAAATCAGGCTATGGAAACTTTAGTGCAAAAGCCTCACAAAAATTGCAAATCAAACCAAAACCATTTAACTCTTCTTTTTCATCTTAAATCATTGAACTTAATAGAGAACATATTTAATGTAGCTGATTGTGTGAATTTTTGAGCATTGTGTCTGAAAATTCTTACTAAAAGTTTGCCTGTTGCAGACTTTCTGAGAGAGATTTTTTAGTATTCTAAGCCTTGGTTCTTGTATTTTCACTGGTGATAAGTTGGAAACTTTATGGCAGACCTATAGCCAATCGATCTAATTTTGACAAGTTATACACCAAGCAAACAGGCATCTAGAACTAGCATTGTTTGCAGGTCACCCCTACCCTATGCCATGGGTATATGACTACCCAGAACTCCAGTTTAAGCATCAATCTTGGAAATGATCGGTATATGACTACCCAAAACTCCAATTTAAGAATTAAGTTACATCATTATTGACCTTACTTTGGGATGCTATGTATGAGATTGGAACCTTTTGTAAGGTGTGATCAATGTGCTATCATAAATGCAAAGCCAAAACCATTTTGATGAGATCATGATCCCACTAATACTATTTTGCCTTGTTAATTTTGCACCCACAAAAATGATAGAACCAGATATAATATGCCATCAATGCCCGTATACCGACAACGCTCAAGATGAGCCACTTAGAGGTAGAGTTTAACCACTTTCCATATAGGTATATTATCTCTAACCTCATTTTCCCTATAGGTAACTGATTAGGTTCATTTTAGAGTCTTATTTCCAAATATGTACCTCTATGTTAGCTTCTTACTTTATTATTTTCCTATTTATTCTTAATCTTGTCAATTTTGCATAATTTTACTTAGTTCTTGCATCTTCAATGAAATTATATCTAATCATATCCAATCACATAAAAATGGAACAATTAATCATATTGTTGGTCTCTCCTAGAGGAATTAGATTGAACCAAATTGACTATTCCCCAATAAAATGTTTTGAAATGGTGAATGTATAAGTTTGTAGTTTACTTTCCTAGACTAGGACCCCATTTCGTCAACATTTCACTATGAAAGCATAAATATTTTTTCTTGAAGAGAACATCTTACAGATTATGCCTCAATGTATAACACATTTTCATAAGCAATCATTCGACTTCACATGGATAAAAGAATTCACATATTCTAAATCATGATCTGATGATGTGAACAACTCATATGCAACTATATGGCATGCAAAGCATTTATTTTAACATACACTTATTCATCCACATTGCAGGGATAACAATACAAGGCTCACATATTGGTCTAAGAGGATGCCATGGTCTCACAAAGTAACCAAGAACCATATGAAATGATGGTCTTGAATCCACACACAAGTAGGGAGGATCCATATGATTATGTATGACTTCCCCCTTGTTTGTTTAATGGGATTAGCCTCCAAGACATAGCCGTCAATAATCACTAAGAATTTACAAGTGGATCGTAGCTACCCATACAACAAACACTTACCCCTATCCTCAAATTTTCCCAATATTTGATTCCTTATATACACTCATCCAAGGTTATCTATGTCGATCTTGGTGAGGAATCACATCACAACAAAGAAGGCAACATTTAAAAATAGCAAGAGTTTCACTAAACTACCAAAGATCATAAATATTGAAAGAAAGAAAAAATAGTACCAATAATAAGTCAAATAAATGTGTTCAATTCCAATAGAAAATCAAAAATAGCCACAATAACTACACAATAGAGAAAACTCACAATAGTGATTAAACTAATTCAAACAAGATAAAATAAAAATTTTGGCCCATGCAACAAAGATGAGAGATCATCAATAATTGAAGGAAACTTCACAATCCTTAAAAGTGCACATTACATAACTATACGACTAGAAATTGTGGCTAAATAGAGTGAAGATTCATGATGACTCTAATAATAGTCCCTCATGCATGCATTTGTGGCATGAACACAAAAACTCCCACATGGCATGGCCATGTACCTAATGGAGAAGACATGCCTAGGCTACATGCCCAAAAAACATGACTATAATAATAGTCCCTCATGCATGCATTTGTGGCCTGCACACTAAAAATCCTAACATATCATGGCAATCCACCTCATAGAGAAGACACGCCTAGGGCCACATTGCACATAGAAACGTGCCTCACAAAGAAGACATGCATAGGGCACATGCCACATAGCAATGTGTCTTATGGAAAAATGTGCATGCATGTCACACACCAAAGCTATATGTATACATCATGAGGCACATTCATATGTTATCAAACCCAACCTATTGTATATAACATGAGTTCCTCTCTACATGTGTGCAAATCTTCCAACACTAATAGCCACTAAGAAGGAATAATATAAAATGCATATTCAAATATTTGTGTGTGTGTGTGGAATTGTGTCTTTGAACCCAAATCACTACCATCAACAACATGTAACCATCACCTACACTATATCAAAACATAAGTATGGTGTGACATCATATCTATTTGCATAATGTCAAAACACATGCAAACATGAAAATCATCATAGCATGACAAAAATCAATCTCCACATGTTGGAACAAAGATATAAATAAGATAATAGGGTAAGAGGAAACCCATACCAAGAACCACATACCAACTATCAGCAATGCCATCAAGATAAATGTAGGATAGGATACCACTATGAGCCATCCAATGGTCCATTCTATGAGGAGAACTAGGGGATACTATCTTTGAAAGGTGTGGTCAATAGAGATAATCCCTACTAATGCTACAATATGTCACCATAGCTTCTTGAGTTTTCCATTCTTCTACTTAACACCACATTTATTGAGTTCCTCAATAGCGAGGTTGGTTCTCAATAGGATGCACAAACATGTAAACACACAAGCATGGTTTCATCATACTTGTACAACAATACAAATTCATTTTCTAGTTAATTACTTAGTGTAAAAATAACTCCATTACATAACATAGGGCAATAATCACCATAAGTTTTGAAATAAACTACCCAAACATCAATTGGAGTTACCCTTTCTAAGGTACAAACATAATTTATTTATAACTTAAAAATTAAAATAATCACAATACATCAAAATAAGTTCAATAGTGCATTGAAATAGACAACATGATCCATAATTAAACCCATAAATTACCCTAATTGGATATTCTAATAAAATGGTGTCTCAAATAATAGAGATCTGGACTTTTTTTCATCATACACAAGCATGGTTTCATCATACTTGTATCCAAATACACCATCCATAGATAGGTACTCAGTACCACAATCTCATGGGTACCCTTTTAGCTGAATTTACCCTATATTTAGGTGAATCTACCCTTGTATCATTCCTTTATCTAGTATGTCATTCTACCAATCAATAATTTTTCCATATTCTTGGGAGAGTACACTATCCCTTAGGTGAATATGCCATATCCTTAAATGAATCCTCCTTGTCATCATCCTAAGTCCTCTTTTTGTTAAGTCTTATCCCTTCATCTTTAGGAAAATCCACCTATCCTTATGTGAATCTACTTTCTCTTAGGTGAATCTATTTCACATAAATCATTTATCTTATCCATCTTTCTTACGCAAATGGTGAATTTTTCCTATCCTTAGATGACTACACTCCCATTTAGGTGAATCTATCTAGTTTTAGTCTCCTTCCATTATTTTTTCCAAATTTGTATCCTCTAGTTTACATGAATCTACTTGTTCTTAGGAAAATCAACCCTATCATTCTAAGGAAAATTCACCTTGTCATCATCCTTAATCATCTACCTTTCAAGTGTATAGTCCATCCATCCTTGGGAGAATCTAACATATTATTGGGAAAATCCACTCCCTCTTAGGTGAATCCACCTTTTCCACCTTCTCATTAATCTATTATTTGTTCTAAGAAGGACACAAAAGTGGATAGAAAACAATAGAGGAGATAGTACTCAAACAAGTGCATTAGTGACATGTCACAAATGTGAGTTATACATGTTCCAAATTGATTGATTCTCATGAAGAAACTAAGTTATCTACAATAAATAGCCACCCAAGAAACCCATTTTCTTTAGGCAAACTATCTTCTTAGTAGTAGCTTAATTCTTGAGACACTTGATTTAGATATGATCTTGTAAATGGTGTTAAAAAGAGTAATTAGTCACCAACCAACCACACTCTTCATTTGTATATTTAAGAATTATTTTGGTCAAACCTTGATTGTAACAAGCATAACCAAATCCTCCATGGTAAAGTTAACAACAAATATATTATTGCATAACCAAATCTTTGTGGTGGGTGTGTTCAACAAATATATTATTGTGTGAATTGATTTTGTCCAAAATGTAGGAACTTGATCTACATATCCATGAAGGCATGATTAGGTCTCTATACAACATTGTTTTGTTGATGCATATATGTAGTGGTTAGTTGTTTTCTTTTAGTTGTGGATAAACCATTTTGAGTGAATTTCTCATTTACTTGAGCATTTTGCATTTAGAGAACAACTGGATGACCATTCAACAAGGGGTTTAAACTCTTTGAACTTCACAAATGCTTGAGCTTTTCTTGTCAAGCAATGTACCCACATCTTAAAGACATCAAATTATGAAAGATGATAGTCCCAAATCTGCAAATGACTATCACAACATAGTGAATAAGGGAAATCCATAGATACATTAATGAGTAGCCCTAGATCAATACAAAGGGAAATACAGTCATGTTTATCTCAATGAAATACAGTCATGTTTATCTCAATGCAATGTTTGCCAGCATCCTCCATGCGTGTGCCAAAATAGGAGCTTTCGAACAAGGTATGGACATCCATCAAATCATAATCGAGAAAGCATTGGAATATAGGTCAGTTCTTGTCCAACAAGATTTAGGACATAGGGCCCCCACTAATAAGGGAACCCATAGTGGGTATGGGAGGAAGTCAGGTCTTATGTGGTTCAATGCAATCCCCATTCTGTTTGTTCGAGTTACTTCATTAATGTCTTCCAAATTCTCGGAGTAGTTTTTTTTTTTATCCAATAACAAAAATTGCAAAATGGGGTACCATACACACGGCATGTGAACTGTATGACAGAATACCTCAAAGAGATGTCATTTCATGGAATTTTAAGATTGCAAGAATGCACAAAATGGATTAATTCAAAAAAAACCTTACCTTTCTTGTGTAGAGATCGCTCTGGCGAGGGGGGCAGGGAGGCAAGATGGTCACCACTTGTGCTTTCAAAATGAAAATGCGTTGTGTTTTTTTTTTTAATAAAATGCCCAAGGTCGTCAGAATTCCGATGAACATGGGCATTTTAAAAAAAAAAATCAAATTTTCACACAATGCTCCTTGTCTGTTGGAAACCTCCGTTGGAATTTAACCCCAAATGTATTAGTGTCTCCAAGCTATTCGCATGAGCCTTTTCTTGACCTAGGCATTGTATCACTGTATCCCACTCTGTCGTAATCTAGGTAATCTGGTGCTGTTGAGCTAGTACCTATGCCTGAAGCTACTTTATTGTCATCTGTAGGGACCTAATATGTGCATCCTCTTGGTGGGTGGGTACCTGGACCTAAATAGGCCCCTGTGTCATGGTACCAAAAATTCTTGTCCCTATCCTAGGCATCAGTTGAGGTAATACATCTAATCTCCTCCTCTAAGTCGGTCACCTAAACTCATCCATCCCACCCACAACTGCTATCACCTTGCCTACCTGACCAACTCCACTAGCTCCAACCACCAAACCTCCCCTCCCTCCCTCACCAACTACTCACCTGACTAATCCACCTCTACTCCTCCCTCTATCTCCTCCATTCCCTCCTCTATCTCCTCGTCTGCCTCTACCACCTCCCCTCCCATTTCCACTATCATCACCTCCTCCATTCCCATAACCCTCCTCTAGCTCCTCTCCCTAATCTCTCTGTCTCCCTAGCCTCTCAGGCTTCTCATCCTCATCATCATCAAAAGAGGGAATCATCTCTGTTGGATCTAATATCCATGCTAGGGCATGGGCCATGAAGAGCGCTCCAAACTCCTCCATCATCCCAGCGTCCACCACTCCAAACCCATAGTCCCATATTTGTCCAACCAAATGCATGTACTCCTCCACAGTTGCTGCACTATCAATAGTCAGACCCCACTCTGGCACATCCTGCGTCTGACAAGCATATAAGCATGCTCCCTGCGGTATAACTTGTTGTCAACCATACTACTGCTGAACTTAACTATGCAAGAACCTCTCAATGATAAAATGCATCCACCCTATCAAGTATCATGACATATACACATTGGGAATCTCTAGCCCATCATCCGCCCACACCTCACAATCCATATATGGTCTCCAGATGACCGTATCAATGTCATCTAGTACCCTCCTCCAATGCTCTAGCTTGCCTAGCTTACGCTGAACAACTATCCCTATGTACCCATATACATAAGCCTAACCAACTGGCCTATCCCTATCTACAAGTGGCCTCACTATGGGAATGTGCTCCCAAGCCCACACCTGTAATAATGTGACCCTAACTGATAAACTATTGTATCCTAAATACACCACCTGGTATAGATCTATGTATAGATGAGACAACATACAGGAGCCCCATGCAAACCTATGACCTTGTGTCACCATATCCTCTAGCACCAATCCCCATCCCACTATTAGTACCTTTGACCTACGGTTAGGACACAAGAAGCCACCTACAAAACCTACCAGTATAGAAGGTAGTGGAGCATACTCCAAATCTATAAGCTCCTACGAGGGAATCTCATATCCACAAATGTGATCATCGTGAAATATTTGGCAAAGAGCCTATGTCCCATCCTCCTCTATCTACTCATATGGCAATAATGCCCCTATCACTGGAATTCGTAGAATCTGATAACAGTCCTCTAGAGTGACTGTCATCTCACTATTAGCCAAATGAAAGGTGTTTGTATCACTGTGCCACCCCTCTGCCAATGCTGTCAACAAACCCCAGTTAATAATATACCAAGGCATGTCCAAAAGAGAGGATAATCCACACCTCTCAATGATATCCCTATCTACCTGTGTCAACCAAGGAATCAAAGACCATGGTCTAGGAAATCTCTCTCATGACTGAAGTATGCCAAGTCATTCCTATAACAACAAAACATGTCCAAATATTAGTTTCCACATCTATCCGATATATCCAATCAACAAAATCAACTTGAAACAATGCAAGTATCAAATCAAGTTCCATATCAAAAATCAAATTCTATATCAACTTGAGACAACACAAGCATCAACTCAAGTTCCATATCAAAAATCGAATCCCATATCAACTTGAAACAATGCAAGTATCAAATCAAGTTTCATATCAAAAATAAAATCCCATATCAAAATCAACACAAAATCAACTTGAAATAATGCAAAATCAAATCAAGTTCCATATCAAAAATCAAATTCCATATCAACTTGAAATAACACAAGTATCAAATCAAGTTTCATATTAAACATCAAGACCCATAACACAAGCACCATATCAAGAAATCATATCAAAAGATCCATATTGAAAATCAAAGACCCATATCGAGAAATAACATAAAAAAACTCATAACACAAGCACCATATCAAGAACCATATCAGGAACCATATTGGAAATCATGAATAGGAACTCATATCAGACATTGCATTCAATGGCAAGGAAAAAATCATAGATCCAAATAAAAATAAAATCAGGATCATCATTCAATCAATCAGCTTGGTACTTCAGACAACAAAAGCAATTTCCCGCATCTAAACAAAACTCAGACATCACCACAACAAGCACAAAATTGGCTTAGCATGCATTCCAAAGCACTTGGCGGACACCTTCCCACCCCCAAATCATCTTCCTTCATCTATTTTCCCCGAAGCGCCATCTTTCCACTCCTTTCTAGCTAATTTTTTGCTCACGCTCTAAGAAATCTCTCCCATGCGCTAAGCTACCATCGAGGTGCTAGCTAAACCCAACTATGTGCTACAAACTTTACCCTATGCACTACATTAACCCTATGCACTACCAAAATCACCCTCTGCACTAACTTGCGAACCCTATGTGCTAGGTTAACCCTACGTGCTACCCTGTTCCCCACATGTGCTACCCTGTTAGCCCTATGTGCTATTCTATCCAATGTGCTACCCTAAATTTATGACACGCTATTTGATGACTCCTAGATGCTACCCTAGTTGACAAACCCTATGCGCTAACTATTTTATTGTATGCACTACGCAACAAACCCTATGCACTAAACCATGAAAATCTGACAAAAAATTAAAAACGTGATCAAAATTGACAAAACAAAAAGCAAATGGGAGAAAATTTGGATGACTTATAGGTGGACCATACATGGTGGGCCTCCAGTATCGACAAATGCACTTGAATCGATGTGAAGCATAGGGAACCGACATCTTGTCGCTCTCCAAGTGTCAGTATCACAAGAAGTCCATGGGTACAAAAAAAATAAATGAAATCACTTTTTACCTTTAATAGGGTAAAATTCAACTTGGGTTAGTAAGTGGGGCATGTATTTTTCTCATTTTTCTCATGTCGAACCCTACCAAACATCATTTTTCAGGAGATGAATCAATTAAACACCGCATTCAACACAGACAAAATTTAAAAATGTGATCAATTCTAAAACGATTATCAACTCAAAAAAAAATCAACTTTTTTGATTCATCTCCTGAGGGGGCATTATAAATATCATTCATCAAATCTAGGGCCCGACATCGACATCTCAACATATGACATCACATCGATTAAATTTTGACAACACATCAAATTTTTCTTTGAATCAACATGTGCACACACGTCACTTCAAAGAGGGGCAAAATGTAGACGTATAAAAATGACCACTTTACTAAGTGAATATTTAATATTAATTTTATTCTCATTCCTCTATTTAATTAAATTAAATTTAATTAAAGCATTCACATTCATCTATTTGATTAAATAAGTTATTCAATTTATTTAATTAAATTCACCTAGGCCTTTCATATCATTTAATTGAATAAATCACTTTATTTAATTAAATCCCTTTTCTACTCTTTTTAATTAAATTATTCACTTCAAATAAATAAATCTATTTTATTTATTTAAATCCCCCACTTGCATCTATTTTGTTGAAATAAAGCAATTTATTTTAAAATTACCCTCCCATCCACTTGCATTCTCCTACATCTCCCACTTGCCTCTCTAACCCCCCTTCTAGATTCTTCTAATCACATCTAAATTAGCCTAACCCATCCCTTAAATATTATCACATCCCTAAGCAAAGGGAAGTCACTTCTCAAACCCTTAAAGTCTTTGGAAAACATTAAAGGCTTTATGTCCTCAACAAGTTAACCTTGAAAGCCTTCCAAACTATTAATGGTTAACTCAATCCTCTTGCATGATTAGAGACTTTCTCTCTTAACTTAGCCCTCATCTAACCCAAGGGTCTCATCAAGCATTCATTTCTTTGACCATGGTTATCCCTTTAACCCTTGCACAATAGTTTATCCTTTGGGTAAAAGATTTATCCATTAGATAACCCTTACCTAACCTTAACCCTTACCTCCTAAGGTAACCATGAGGTCTTCTCAAGCATTTAATGCTTCTTACATCCCCTCTCAAGTAGTCTTATGTTGACAATTATCACCATTTCATTGGTGAGAATTGTAAACATGGATTGATAACTTTCAATTCCGACCCTTGATAATATCATCCAATCCTGACCCTTCATTGCCCTATTTTTCCTATAAATAGAACTCTCAAACCTCTATTTCAATATCCAAGTTTCATGCATCTAATCTATACTCATTTTTATAAATCATTTGGTCTCTCTTTGAATAGAAATAATCTAATAAACATTTTAGAAGTATTTCTATTATCATAAATAATCATAATTAGCTAGTGTATCATGTTAGGATAGTTCTTTTACTAATCCTTTCATCTTATCATCATATATATGCCAGTTTAATTCATATTTGTTAAAAATCATGCACATTTAGGATTGCATTCATGTTAAATTGATCAAGCATCACTCATTCCCATGATTGTCATCCCTAAGTCACTTTGCTCAATGATCTGAGAGAAAAGGCATTGGCTTGAGGGGTCTTGTGAGATAGAGAACAATGGAACATCCATTAGGAAGTTGAGTTATTCAATATAACTCCATAACTTGCACCAAGAGTCCCATTGGTGTGTGTGCACAAGTCCTGAATTCATATTTTCCATTTCATCAAACCACTTTTCCTGCACACACAAACAATTGCAGAAAAAAACAAAAATACAAAAAGGTAAAATAGAAGAACCAACCTGCAACCTACATTATAGAATGAAGCTAAAGAGGAGCTCCCAATCCAATCCAAAATCCAATCAACCAAGCTTCAGAAAAATTCCAAATACAAAGCCAAATCCAAGAGCCAAGAAAACTTGCAAAGAAAATTTTCTAGAAGAAGCAACTCGAAAACCATCTCAGAAAACAAAATAAAAAGCAATAGAATAAACCAAAACCCTAGCCTCCACAAGAACCAAACAAAATATTCCATTCTGAAATATATTTTACCAACCCACCTTATTGTTGGCAATTGACACTCAATTGGTTGGTTTCACTAGGTTGTCATTGATGGAAAAATGGTATCTTGTTTCGGCTTCATGTTTTGGTTCAGTTGTGTATCGACGAGCACTTCTTAGACACTACATTGGCACTGGCACCAGCACAGATAGATAGAAGGATTTCTTTGGTTATTGTCAATGTAGGCCGACATGGTTTAGAATAAGATTATCGGCATTAAAGGCTGACATCTCTTGGATCCAGCATCAATAATTGTTTTTGTTATTCATGTATTTATGTTATCTAGTCAACATGTAATTTGATATTGTAATAATCTTTGTAAGCCGACATAAGGCATGATAAGTTGTATAGGGTATATAGGTCAGTTGGATTAGATCATTTTGATATCAACATGGTAATGAAAATGTAATGAAGACGTGGATGTGAAATGATGAGAAATATATCAGAGAGACTATGTATGTTAGGATATTTTTGTAAGGGTTATTCCGGTAAAGGGTTTAAGTTTTCAGACCGGAACAGACAAAGCTTAACCGGAATTGTATTATGGCATAGAAGATGTTATCTTTTGTAGTTCAACACTTCTCTGGATTGTAGTCTGGATTTATATGTAGTTAGTGAGGCTATTTTTGTGATTGAGCAGTGTGCTCTAGATTGTAAGCCTTCATGCAAGTGCAGGCCCCTTATATTTTGTAATATCTCTTCATATGGCCAGTGGACCGATATTGTGGGTCACAAATACCACCATGGTTTTTCCTCTTTGAGGTTTTCCACATATAATTTTGTGTGTTATGGTTCTCATTTTTGTGATTGGCTTATTGGTTTCTTTACTTCTTTCAATTCTATATGTATCGGTATACCAGTTGGTGTATGCATGTTTTAATAAGGCTAAAATTGTTCTTTCTAGTATAACACTGAGTCACCCCCCTCCCCTCTCTCAGTGTTATTGGATTCCAACAATTGGTATCAGAGATTTGTACCTCAGAGGAAGTTTAACATCTTGAGGAGGATCCTAAATCTGGAATCCATGGACATGGGTTTGGAGAAGCAACTTGAGATGGAACTTGAAGATTATGATGCTAAAAGATTGAAAAACTTAAAGCTACAAGATGAATTTAATTATGCTAAGGAATTCATTCTTGTCCTACAAGAGAGGCTATCATTTGTTCAAGCTAGGAGGAAGGAACTTTTGCAAAGTCAAGATGGTAAAGAAAAAGATGCACTTAAGGAAAAATACTAGAAGCTGAGTCAAGATAATATGGTCATGAGAAATGAAATGCAAGCTATAACTATGAGAATGTCTAAAGAGATTGAGGACCAGAAGAAAAATGAAGAAAATATTGTTGTATCCCTGAAGAACAAATTTGAAGAATGTGGTAGGTTGGTTCATGAGAATGATATGTTGAAAATTGATTTAGTACAATCTCAAAGTAATGGAGGAGAGATTGAGAGACAAATGATAATTTTGAGAGAAGATCTAACTACTGCAAGTGAGTGTAAAGAAAAATTTAATATTAGTTCAGCACAGCTAGATGAGTTGTTGAAGAGACAAAGGCCGATTGGAGATTCCAGTGTAATTGGATTTGAGCAAGGACAGAGTTCTAGTACTGCTAATCAAGATCAAAACCATAAGGCAATGGTAAGGCAATTTAATTCTTATAAATTTAATGGTAGATGTTTTGTTTGTAACAGATTTGGTCACATGGCTAGAAAATGTAGAAATAGAGCAAATCAAAACCCTGATTCTGCTCCTAGTAAATGTTCTAAATGTAATAAGTATGGTCGTAAGATAGAAGATTGCAGAATGAATGTTAAATTCTATGCATGTAGAAAATTTGGACATATGGCTAATCAATGCAGGTCAAACAATTATATTGATTTTAGCAAATAAATTCAAAGGAACAATGTTACATGTTATGCATGTAATGAGGTTGGACATATTGCTAAATTCTATAGAAGCAGAAATCCACTAGTTGGTAATGGAGAATAATATGAGAAAGGGAAAGATAAGGTAAATGAAATCTAACAAGATCATACTTAGAGATGGATTAGGAAGACTAAAGAATAAACAACATATGGGAATGTACCAATTACTTATCTAGTAGAGGAGGTTGCTCTTGCATCAGTAGGTAGCTCAACCGGTAACTAAGGTAGATGCCTTAGGGGTAGGAAAAATTTAGGAAGATACTGCATATACCCCAAGAAGAGGTTTTGGAAGATGTTATAGACATTGGAGATGCTTATCTGGCATGGAAGTATTATTTTAGAGATCCGGTATCTTTCACCGGCAGTCATTGATGTCAATGAAAGATTAGGATTTTTTCTTGGAGGATAAAAGGTTGAATTCACTTTGTTTTTTATCATCTTGCATTTAGAGAAATTTCAGTGTGATTAAGAGAGACTAAGAGTGAACAAAGGCTATTCAGTGCGATCAGATTTCTTCTTGAGCAATTTCACCCATGACTGGAAGAATTTGTTAAGGTTTTCACCCAAAGCGATCATCAAGTATTTTTCTTTTATCCTGGAAGCAGGATCATCATCTATTCCTATCTTTGTTACAAATCCAACTATTGGAGAGGTCAAGGATCGTCTGAGACTAATTTTCAAGTGGTATCCACATGTGGCTACACTGGAAGATTCAGTTGGAGCATTTTCCCATGCTCTGGAGGGAGTTGTTTATGTCGAACATGTTAGGGCATACATACATTGTCACATTGAGGATTTGGGATCACTTGATATAAAGAGCATGTACATGAGTGAGCTTATGGGAGATTATGGAAAGGTTAAACCAACATACAAGCACATTGAAGACTTAGGGTTTACTGACATTCTGGATATTTTAGAATTCAAAGATAAAATTATTAGGTATGTATTGAGAAGAGTATATGGGGAGTTTATCTGGTTGGATAGACCTTACAAGATCACCAAGGAAGCCATCATGAAAATCACTGGTTTACCACAGGTTGGACAACGTCTAGATAAGAAGGTTTTGAATGATTATGTCAATAAAATAACTAATGCAACATCTGACAAAAGATCTATGAGAATAAGCACTATTGCCGACATAGACATCAGATTTGGTAGCATGATCATCGGTTATAAGGTAGCTCAATCAAACTAACTGAATTATGTTTCTAGCTCCTACATTTTCATAGCTTACAAAATGATGAGAGAAAATGAGAAATTGGATCTATGCGATTGGATGTTAGATGAACTGTTAATATGTTGGCAAATGCACACTCCAATGAGAAATTGTAGGTGATTGAAGGTTTTTTCATTGATGGCAACCTTGCAATCATATGATACTGGCATCAGCAATAACAAACTCTACACTAGAACATAGAACACCAGCAGTGAAAGGTAGGATACGGGCACCCAAGCCGATAGGAATTTTGTTTATAATATATTTTGTAATTAATTGTAAAATCATTGTAAGCCGACATGGTGAGTTGTAATATGACTCATATATGTATGAGATCATTGTAGAACATTTTGTAATAAGGTGATAGGTGAAAATTATGCAGACTTAATATGTGAATTATAGGTTAAGGGTTTATGTATGAAGCAGAGCTAAAACCAGTACTAGATCTGGCATAGCAGATGCTAATTTGAAGCAGTACAAGACATTGGATTTCTATAATCCATTTTTGTAAGTTAGTGTGACTTCCTTTGTAATTGAGCAGTGAGCTCTAGGCACTTGGCCTTCCTTTTTGTGTAGGCTCCTCTTGTAAAATAGTAATATTCTCTTATTGGCCAGTAAGTGAATATTGTGGGTCACAAATCCCATCGAGGTTTTTCCCACTCCGGGTTTCCTCAATAAACTACTATGTTATGGTGTGTTTTTCATGTTGATATTGTTACTCTTGTTTATTGCATTAATTCTAGTTTATCAGAACATAGTATTGATATGCTTTACATGTTTTAAATCAAGTAAATTACTTAACCGGTAAGATATTGATTCACTCCCCCCCCTCTCAGTATCTTTGGGAATCCTAACAAATTGTATCAGAGTTTGGACCTCTATTTTCAGAAGCCTAACAGCTGGAGGAAGATCTAGACACTGGTAGAGATGGAAAACTTGAAGAAATAATTGCAAGCAACTCTTTCAAATTATGATGCAGAAAAGTTGAAGAATATCAAACTTGAAGATGATCTGAAGGCTGCTCAGGACATTATTCAAGCACTTCAAGAAAATCTTACCATTGCAATAAATAAGAGGAGAACTTTGTGAAAAGATGTAGAATGAGAATGATGACATGTATCTATTCCAGATCAGAGGGGAATTGAACCCCATTCCTCGAGCCCCTCTCGATAGAGGGAAAGATCGAGGTGTGCCTACCTGATCTAATAAGTCATATATTTCTAATCTAAGAAGTCATAGATTGATGGGGGTGGGCCTCGTCCCTTCGGCCCTTCAAATAAGAAAGAGAACTTGGCCCTTTTCCTTCCTATTAGTCATTATCATTCTAACTTTTCCTTCCTATTAGTCATTATCATTCTAATTATTTATTTTTATTGGTGCCCATTAATATGTAATTCATTGTTGGCCTAGTCGGCCTGCCCCGGCTGAAGGGAAGGGACCCTCCCAAGAGGGGCCCTTACCTGATAGACCGAGGGCAGGAGTAGTTCTTTTTTCCTTACTCTACTGACTCTGAGGAGGGCTTTCTCCTGGAGCCCATAAAGGCGCAGGGGAAGAAAGACCGAACTACAGAGGCAGGAGAGGAAGGAAAAACAAAGAACGTAGAGGTCGGCCTGCCCCGGCTGAAGGGAAGGGACCCTCCCAAGAGGGGCCCTTACCTGATAGACCGAGGGCAGGAGATACAGGGGTCCCTTCCTTCTAGCCAATAAAAACAACTTGCCCCTCCTTGTACTCGTCCTTTCCTATTAGGAATTAGAATTCTTGTATTAATATGTCCTTATGAGCCTAGTCGGCCTGACCTGATGGCTTCAGGGAAGGGACCCTCCCAAGAGGGGCCCGAACCTAAAGACGAAGGGCAGGAGCAGTGAATTGATTTCCTGACTAGACTGACTCTGAGGAGGGCTTTCCCCCGTAGCCCCAAAAGGCGAAGGGGGGAGAAAGCCCAAACTACAGAGGCAGGAGAGTCAGGAAAAACAATGAACGGAGAGGTAGGCTTGACTGAAGTACTGAGTTTGTTAAGTATCCCCCAAAGGGGAGACTTAACTAACGAAGACGAAGTCAAGCGGGGGGAGGACTTGCCCTGATGGCTGAAGGGAAGGGACCCGGGGGGGGCCCTTACCTTAAGACGAAGGGCAGGATAGACACTTGTACCAGCAAAGAAAGAAAGAACAACTTGTCGTCCCTCGTCCCTTCCAGCCAGCCAAGAAAAAGAGAACTTGCCCCTCGTCCCTTGTCTCTTGTTTGTGTCCCTTGCCCTTTAGTAGGCAATTCTAATTAGGATATTTATATGTAATTAATTGTTGTCCCTTGTTCTTGCCTCTCGTCCCTTTGTCCTTTCCAGCCAATAAGAAAGACAACTGGTCCCTCGTCCCTCGTCCCTAGTCCGGGTAGGTGGGGTCCCTCCCCCCCACTTCTTCCTGGGGGGGAGGTGGGGTCCCTCCCCCCCACTTCTTCCCTCCCCCCCACTTCTTCAATTGTTGCCCATTGTTCCCTGAGGCCAAATCCACCGACTTTAGGAGGGGGATTGGTTAGGCCTCGTCATTATCAAACTTTGTTCTTTGTTTAGAGGCCGGACCAAGAACCCTCCTTCCGAAGGAGGGGGATTGGTGAGGCCTCCGCCCCCGAGGCCAAATACCCCGACCTAAGGAGGGGGATTGGTTAGGCCTCGTCCTTCATTGTTGTCTCTTGTTCCCCGAGGCCAAATACCCCGACGAAAGGAGGGGGATTGGTTAGGCCTCGTAATGAACAAATTCGCGTTCAAAAAGGCTGACAAAAACGACCAAAAAAAGGGTGCCCCCTATCCGTAACTAATTTCTGAGCTAGTTAGCTAATAAAAACTCCCTAACAATTGGTCCCATTGTATTAGGGGGGGTGGAAAAGTGGCGGGGCGCTTCCATTTGCTCGTCCTGCCGAGCGCCTTTTCGCCCAATTCCTGGCATTTCGACCCATACTCTTCCTCAGTATTCATGAGTACTATGAAGCATTCTCTTTAGGAAGATGTTACTTATAGATAGCAAATACGCTAACGCAACTAATCTCACAGACTTCTTCAGCAATAAAGGGTGAGATAGGTCACACTAAATAGGGCAATGCGCTCCAAACTCGGGCAACCCTACTAACCCCGTTGGGTCGGGCAATGGTAGGGCTGCCCCCCTCAGACGGTTTGTAATTGGGGCTAAAGGGTGGAGTGGCCCAGTCTTGTTCAGCGCGGGGGATAGTAGTCCGTCCTACTAGAGCCATATCTACGAGGAACATTTGGAAATGGCGCCCCTGGACGGAAACTGCAATGTATCTTTCTTAGGAATGAAGCTAGCTGGCTGACCAAGATCTGAAAGCTGAGCACAGGGATAGAGCTCTTGCGCTCCATCAATTTCCCTTGGGGTGGTTTTGGTTTGTTCATCGCGAGCACGGAGAGGGGACCCGCAGCTACTAAATTGGGCAGGATCATTGCAGACCGGGGGCAGTCCAAGGGTTGACTGTAAGGGCGTCCCCGCTACGGCAGCCTCGAGGCGTGCTCACTACCGGAAGGAGTTAGCAACCTTTAGTCAAGTTCGATGAAGCCATAGGGGACTGCGGCTTTTCGGAATGAAACGCTCTATGAGATTCTAACGCCCTATGGTCGAGAATTATACCCTTACGTTGGGAAGTAATGACCCCAACCGGATAGAACATTTCAGCAACGTGCGACCTAGGAGACCAATTCTACCAGGTTGAGAGACTAAGACAAAGTGGGTCCAGTGGAACATCCCAGCCAGCATGTATGTATTAGTCTAGCATCAGACAATTCTAACCAATTAGAACTCTCCTCTAATTTGAACTCTCCTCTAATTTGTCATTATCACTCTCCATAATTTTCTATATCTATATATCTCTTTTCTATATCTATATATCTCTATATCTATATATCTCTATAGCCAGAATGAGATAGCTATCCATAATATCATTCTATAGCTATCCATAATTTTAGATAGGAAGAAAAATGAAGAAGACTTGACTAGGAGACTGAATGATGCTACAAATGAAAACATAAGACTTAGTCATGAAAATGATATGTTGAAGACAGATCTGATGCATATAAAAAATGACTCAAATGAACTCATGAGACAAAAAGGAATCTTGGAAAGAGAACTAGCTACTATAAATTAACACAAGGAGAAATTCAAGAAAAGCTCAGAAGAACTTGGTGACTTGATAAAGAATCAGAAACCTAATGGTGACACTAATGGCATTGGCTTTGAAGTTGGTGAAAGCTCTGGTACTGCAAACACACATGATCATAGAAAACTGGTAAGGCAACCTAATGCTTATAAATTTAATGGCAAATGCTTTAACTGTAACAAGTATGGTCAAAGAGAAAATCAGTGTAGATCTAGAAATTATCAAAGCACTAATACACCCACCGATCAATGTTATAAATGCAACAAAGTTGGTCATAATTCAGAGAATTGCAGAATGAATGTAAGATGTTATGTTTGTGGAAGATTTGGACATTTATCTAATCAATGTAGAACACATACCGGCATAGGATATGGAAAAGCTATTTAGAAAAACAATGTGACTTGTTATGCCTATAACAAGATTGGACATATTGCAAAATTTTGCAGAAGTAAGGCACCACCAAAAAATAACAAAGGTCCTAGTTTGAAAGGTAAAGAAAAGGTTGAAGAGGTAAAGCAAGAATTCTCAAAACAATGGATTAGAAAGTCAAATTAGAATGTTGATGAGAATACTCCTCCACCGATAGAATAGAGTAACACTCCACTGATAGGAGACTCTTCATCTAACTAAAAGAAAATCCTTTGAGGGTTTAGCAAATAAATGAGAAACATGCTATTATTCCCTCGGTTGATGGTAAGAAGTTGAAATTACTTCTATATCGGCAGATGAGTCAAGACATTACTTAACTGACAAGTACTAAATGTGGTAGTTGGCAAAAATAACATTATAAAGCAAGTGTTTTGGCTCCATTTTCATTCACTGAGCATTCAAATCTTCAAGAGTATGAAATTTCCTGAGCAAAGGTATTCCAAGCAAGAAGCAAGAAAATTCATCAAGCAATCATTTCTCAAGGCAGATAAAGGTATTTATAACCATGGATTCTTCATCTACTCCTAAATTCATTGCAAACCCTACTATTGTTGAGGTAGTTAAGCATCCTAGACCCATCTTCAAACTAGTTCCCAAAATTGCTAAGAAGGATGATAACATTGGTGCATTCTTTAAAATACCTAAGGGGGTAGTTTATGTTGAAGACCCTAGAATGGATATACATTGTCATATAGAGGAATTGGGTGATGATGAAATCAAAAATATGTATAAATCTGTAATTTGTGATGAATCTGGACATGTCAAAACTAAACACAAGATAATAGAAACCCTAGGTTTTACATAAATTCTCAGTATCCCGGATTTCCCCAAGGATATCATAAGAATTGTGCTTAGCAGGGTTCATGGTGAATTCTTCTGGTTGGACTTTGTTCACAAGATTACTAAGGAAGTTATCAAAGCAGTAATAAGGTTACATTCCACTGGTAACAGACCAAACAAAACTAAGAAGGTCTCAAATGATTTAGTGATAAACCTAACCGGTGCAACATCTGATAAGAGATCACTTAGGGTTGTAGATAGGAAAATAGAAACCATCAAAGCAATAGATATTAAACTAGCTCAATCACAAAAACTAGATTGCAATGATAAGAAATCCTAATTACAATCAATAAAGGCATGAAGATGAAATACTACAATAAAAAAAAAAGAAAACCAAAGCCTGTATCTCCTTCATTATTCCTCCATTGTCCTTCTTTCTCCTTCAAATTACTTTGTTTGTGGATCTCACCTACAAGTGCAAAATGCAAGTATGAAAGCAAGCAAGATTGACAAGATGAAAATTGTAGCATAAGGATACTAGAAGCATGGTTTATTGATTGGATTAATTGATTGAAGAAACTCATCCAATTTATAGACAAATTGGAGAGAGGACAAAATTAGCATGAAGAGATTTGAAAGGAAATTTCAAATCAAGAATGACAAATATGACAAATTATGACAAAATTGACATTTTTTATGCAAGATTGATTGATTGACAACAATTATGACAAATTATGACAAGATTAAAATGCCATTCCCATGACAAAAGGGAAAAGAGAAAATAGCCTCCATGATTGCAACAAATGGAAGCATAAACATAGGAGAGAATTAGGGAATGGATTTAGAGGAAATATTAGAAAAATTGAAGAAAATAGGAGAAATAGAAATTAGGAATTAGGAGAAATTAGTAAATTAGAAAAATTGAAGAAAAAGATGAAATAGAAATTAGGTGAATTAATTAATAGGTTTTCATCCATTATGTAATTCATGAAAGAGACCTAGGACTAAATAAATGAATTTATTTAACCCGCCAAGAAGAAGAAAAGGATTAAATGAATGAATCATAAAACCCTAGAAATAAGAGGATAAGGAATTAGGTTAAGACAACAAGAAATTAATGTAGGTTCGATCATGATTTTGATTGGGAAAGGACCAATGTTGATAAATGATTGAGATTGGTTGAAAAAAATCAATGACAAATTGACCAAGATTGACAAGGAGATCAAATTGATAGGCACCAATTGACGAGGAACAATGACTAATTGATCCAAATTGACATGATTGAAAAGGACAAGGATCGATGACGAATCGATCACAAAATGACAAGATTGACAAGAGGACAAAACCCTAATTCTATCATCGATTAGGATTGATGATGTCCAAAATGATGATAAATGAGCACGCACCATGATGCGATAGGATAAGATCGACCAAAATCATGACTGAAGATTTCTATTGACAAGACCTAATTTGAAAATGATAAAAATGAGGAGTGAAGAAGAAGGACTCGATGCTCACAAATGATAAAGACCAAGTGTGCAACATAGAAGAAATGTTAATGCAATGCAAGAACCCTAAAATAAGGCAATGCGCAAATATTAAAGTATGACTCCACAAGCATTGACCATTTCTAGATGTCTACATTTTGCCCCTCTTTGAGACAATGTGATTCTAAGCATTGTTTCAAAGAAAAATAATGAAAATGCCCCAAATAATAAAAATGACATATGCATGCCCCCTTGAGGAATTGGCCAAAAAAATCTAACAAAGAGGCCAATTGATCGATAAGAATGACAGAAGATGATAGGTTCTAACGAACTGCCAAGACTGACGGAAGAAATGTTAGTAAGCATAAATGAGACAAAGGACAGTTAGAGATGAAGGAAATCTTGCTTTCACAAATGCACATAAGTAGGTGAGAACCTTTATTTATTGTAGCAAAGTGGATGCAGAGCATCGTGGCATTGAAGGCTAGAGCTGAAATGCAACCCCTTTTGCAAAAGACAAACACATCACACACAAGGAATGAGTGAAGCATCCTAGGGTGCATACATCAAGGGTAGAGGTATGTGCGGCGTTCACAAAGAGAAGGTACTTATCACAGAAACCCAATGATATAGTTGCCCCAGTTTGTGACAAACATTCCATAAACAGCAAACATAACAAAAACAAGGAAAGGGACCATGAACCATCCGGGTCACTCTAAATCACTCAGTGACATCATCGAACAACATAGGAACATGATTGAAGCCAAAGATAAATCAATAAAAAGATAAGATGCTCAAATTCAACCAAGTCAAACAAACATTTTGATCGTCATTGTCAAAAGTGAAAAACAAGAATGATCATGTTGTCTGGTTTCAGGGAATGCAGTACCCTGTCTAAGACAGGACACAGTCTGGTTTCAAGTATACCACACCCTGTATAAGACCCATGATAATAGAGACAAAAAGAATTGATATTGATGTTGATTAATTGACATGACAATTTTGATCAGTTTGAATGTCTGGTTTGATTGAAAAGTTCATCTGTTAATGCATGAATTCATTAAAGCAGAGTGTTTGATTGATTATTGTTGGATGTATGCTTGGTGATCTGTCTATTCATAAAGGGAACCATTTATTGAGAAAATAGAAATTGTTTTTGGATTTTGATGTTTTAAAATGTTTTTGTTCATTTTTTCCGGACTTTATTTGACTTTTTAGGGATTTGTTCAAGACATTATATGATTTTTAGGGATTTTTTTCAGGACATTATATGATTTTTAGAGATTTTTTCAAGACATTTTATGTTTTTTTTGAATTATTTTAGGACATTTTTCAAATTTTATGATTTTGCCCCCAGTGTCTAGCAAGGTAAGGAATATGACAGGTGAATAAATAGGCTTTCTGAAATGTTGGTGGATAGAGGGAAGACAAAGGCCTTGTATCATGGAGACAATACGGATGCAATTTTCAAGGGCTATTGCATGATGGGACAAGAGACTGGATATGACAATTTAAAGTAGGAACATGGCATGTGGGACATGTCAAGAGGTTTTTTGAAACCATGTTTAAATTTTGCATCCTTATGTCAGATCAAGATCAAGGAATGAAAAAGAGTGTATGGATAGTGATAAGATATGGATAGGATAAGCAAGACCAAGAATGGATAAGGGACATGGACTGAAGGTCAGGGTAGGCTAAGGGATAGTGGCAGAAAGTTGCAATAAGATAGGGAATATGGATGAAAGGTTATAATAAGCAAATGGATAAAGACCAAAAACTATGATGGACTAAAAGCTGCAAACAAGATGCATGATGCTCATGATGATCCTCAGCCTTGTCAAGATCAAAGGTGGAAAGGGAAACTGGACATGAGGGACAATAGGATATGAAGGGTAATGGCATGGTATGATAGGATAATGAAGGGAAATAGGATATGATAGGAAAATGAAGGGTAATAGGATATGACAGGATAATGAAGGGTAATAGGATAAACGGATATGATAAAATAAAACCTGTCCTCAAGTACGGTATGCAAGAAGTTCATAGATTACGCATGATGCTTGTTTGGCAATTTTTCATCATGGTACTTGCCCAAGGTGCCTATTTGCCAAGTTTTCACCAGTGGACAAATTATTTTTTGCGGAACGTTTTTTTTTTTCTTTTTTTGTCTTTTTTTTCTCACTTTTTTTTTTTTTTTGGTGTGTTTTTGATAGTAGCCTTAAAAAAAAGGACCATGACCTTTAAAAGTATGCTCAAAGATGTTGGTAGGATAAGGACATGGAAAAAGAGACGAAATTAAGGCAAGGATTTATGTAAAGTATTGGATCAAAGGGATCGAAGGATGAAAAATATGCATTGGATAATGAATAGGGTATTGGAAGAATTGGGCTTGAGTGGATGGAAATGAAGGCAAGATCAACATTGGAACACACCTTGATGGGTGGTGGATTGATGGAGGAAAAATGGATCTCAAATTGTGAGATTTGGATGGAGGAATAGCTTGGAATTTTGGGACATAAGGGCCCAAAATGGATGAAGAAGGCAGTGGAGGAACAAATTTGAGAGGTTTGGATGGAGGAATAGAAACTTTGGATGCCAAGTTGGATGTTTCTTTAGGCTTTTATGCTTCAAGCAGCTACTTAGGGATCCACATGGTTTTTGATTTTTCATGTTTTTGTGGTTCCTTGGAGTGCATTGCTTGCACAAGGGATTTAGGAACCCATATATATTTTGACTTTTGTTTTTGAGCAATGGGCCTTTGTGGCCTTTTGGATATTTCTTTTTCTTTTTGGATCATATTATTCTTTGTTTTGACATGTCGATTATATTGGACATGTTGATCCTTGAATACATGTGGATTGCTAGACTTATGACATTTACACTTGGCATCTAAATTGCTTGGAGGGGGAAAGGAATGCATGGATGGATATGAATGAAATAGAGTTCTTTTGGATGGATGAAATTTACTCAAGTATGTGTGCCTTTGCTGACCTTGCATAGAGGAGGAAGGGATATAAGGACCTAAGATGGATGGAAGGTATGATGGGGAAGGTGTATGTTTTGATTTTGATGGAGGGATACCAACATCTTGAGAGTGAGTTGTGTAGACATGACCCTTAAGATCTTCTTTGATATGGAGGGGTTCTTTCTCATGAAGGTCTACTCCTTTGCCTTTATGAATATCTTGACTTGTAGGATACTCTTTTCTTTGGGAAGAAGATGTGAGTCCATTATGAGGTGGATATGATATGAGAGAAATAATGAGATCTTGAAGTGGATCAGATTGCACCAAAGTGAAAGAACCCATTGTGCATGTCAAGGGTTCATGAACATCTTGCACTGACATGTTAGAATCATGAGGGGGATTAGGATCATGAGGGGGACTAGGGTTGTGTAGTGGACATGGTTCAATAATAGGCTCTTCAAGAGATGGAATGAGAGAAATAATGGGATCATCAAAAGAAATGCGATCTTGGAGTGTATATGGAGCATTAAGACAAGGAGATAGAGGAACAAAAGGACCTTGTGGAGGATTTAAAGGAATAATTTGATCTTGACAAGGAGGAAGATCATTGGAATCCTCTTTAAAGGTGCTTTTCTCTTGACTTTTAATGGGATCATCGGAAAGGATGGAAGGGATATTTGGAATGTCAATGGGACTTGAAAGGACATTTTTTTCATGAAATGGAATGGGATCATTTGGGATTGGATGGACTGGGATATCTTGATCTTTCTCAGGGAATGGAGTGTCAATAGGACTTTGGATAGGATGGACAAGAATAGGGGAATCATCGTGAGTGTTTGGGAACATGGGGTCCTGGTCAACAACTGGATGGGATGATAAGGTTTCGGGATCTTGATATTGATCTTTTTTAAGACATGTTTCTTCATGCTCTAAATTATCCTCTTGACATGGGGTTGGACTTTGGATATGCATGGAGGATTCTGTCAAGGGATTAATGCTTTGGCATGAAGGAAATGCACTTTGAACATTTGTGATGGATTCTGGTAAGGAATCAATGCTTGAACATGAGGAAGAGGAACTTTGAATGGGGTCCTCTAAAACAAGTAATGGCAATAAAGTGCATGGTGGCATTGGGTCTTGTATTTCTAAAACATGACAAGGATGTGCATCATGAATTGGATTATCTTGGCAATCAATTATGGATAGCCCTTGGATAATTTCATCCCTGGGTGTATTGTTTGATGAGGACAATATGGAAGGTTCCTGTGAAACTTCTAAAGGTGTAGGGATAGATGCCACTGGAGATTCAATTTGTTTGTGGGGGGATGAGGCATCGCTAGACATATGTGTATTATTTTGATCTTCGTCAAAGAACTCACTTGGTAATTTCCTTAAGATCCTTGCAATAAAGCCACCTTTCTTTCGAGGTTTTGACATAGTTGTATCTAGAATTTGAACTTGTTTAGAAAGGAGTTGGTTCTGGTCTGATGTCATGTTTTGATTTCGAACTAGATGTTGATCAAATTGGTTTGACATGTTCAAAATTTGGCTTGGCGCATGTTGCAAGTTTTGTTTTTGAATGTTTGGTTGTAGTTGTTGACATTGATATGTTGATTTAACTAATTGATATTCCACCATTGGTTGAACTATTTGTGGACATTGTATAGTTGGTTGGACATATTGTTGAAATT
Organism: Cryptomeria japonica; assembly: GCF_030272615.1. Classification (NCBI taxonomy): domain Eukaryota; kingdom Viridiplantae; phylum Streptophyta; class Pinopsida; order Cupressales; family Cupressaceae; genus Cryptomeria; species Cryptomeria japonica. The sequence goes on along the minus strand of NC_081411.1, from coordinate 707,053,679 downwards.
GGACCATTGGTTGTGTCTATTGGAAATGTTCGAACTATTGAACAATTGGTTGTGATGGTTGAAAATCTGATTGATAGTAAACACCTTCTTGTTCTTGTTGTGAAGGCACATAATGTTGTTGTCTCTTTTCTTGAAATTGTTTCATCATCTCTATTTGTGAGAGGAGAGCTGGTTTTTTTAATCATTCAATAAGAGATCTTACATCAATTGGCTCAATTTTTGGATTTTGACCTGGAACTTTTTGAAACATTTTGGACATTTGTGATCTATTCTTCTCAATGTTTTTCACTTTTTGTTCCAAGATCTCCTTTTCTTGAGCTAGTTTCTCCTCTAGTTTTTGTATTTGGAAATTTACATCATCATGACAAGTTTGATCCAAGTTCTGAGACATGTAGAGATTGCATTGACATGATTGATTTCTCAATTGTGATGACATGGCTTCGTAAGAAGGTTGAGACCTCATTTCAACAAACATGTCACTATGCAAATGCAACTAATGGGATTGACAAATGCAACCTAAAAAGGATGACAATGCAACTAAATGTTTTTGGACTTTTTGAATTTTTGGAGACAAACTTTTGAAATGCAAAGCTAAAGACTCAACCTTGGGAAGTTGAAATGAAGCAAAGACCTTAAAGGACAAAAGACCAAATGACAATAGGACAAATTGACATTGTCTCACCTATATGCTTGGATACTAAGCTAGGTTTGACAAAAATGATATTAATGAAAGGACAAATTTTAGACAAGGTCAAGACTCCCAAACAACAACTTAGGGTATCATCCAAAGTTTTGATTTTTCAAGTTTGACAAACCAAATTTTGAGACTAAATGCAAGAAGGCAATGATTATGACAATGACGTAGGATATGACATGAAAATGATCTAAGGATATGATATGAAAATATGAAGCCAAGATAAGATGGCAATACAATGATAAGGATCTGCGAAGACCAATGACTTGGAATATGCGAAATGCAACCTAGGCAAGACCTAATTTTAGCATGACAAGGATAATGCACTAATGTCACCTAAATGGAAATCTAGCTTGGATATGACAATGAAATGCAAACTTAGGGAAATGATTTTAAAACCTAAGTGCAAAATGAGGACGCTTGCAATGAAAAGGACTAAAATGAAGTGAGATGACAATATGCCCTAGGACCTAAGTTGGACTATGCAAAACCTAGCCTAAAGTGACATGAATGTTGAGACAAAGTTTTCTTTTTTTTCAATGTGTTTGAAAGCCATGTTTTGAAAATGTTTTGAACTTTTGTTGGATGAATGTTCTCTTTTTAAAACCTTGTTTGGACAATGTTTGGACTTGTTTGACAAATGATGTTTTGTGACAATTGTATAATTCAACTTTTGACAATCACAAAAGACAAGATGTTTGGACTTAGACCCAAAACAATCATGCTCATTCACAACAAATCCTATGGTTGGAAAGGGCAATATCTGTTGAATCCTCTAACCATAAAATACAACACTCAGCCGGATAGCTAGACAATTAGTAGCACTAGCTCCCCCTTACAGTGCACTCACTTCTCGGGCATACCAAGCTTCAAGTTCAAGGGGCATCACTTCCCAAGAACTTGCTATCTCTAACTAAGGAGTACATGAGAGGTGTCTTCGGCATGTGCGTATCACAACACCTGAGCCAATAGATAGAAGGATTTTGGCATCTAAAAAACAAGAGATTCTAGTAAGGGCATCCGTTTGGGTGGGTATTGATCTAGTGAATAAATCGTCGCAATACCATTCCAGCACCCGTTGTCTACAACTTTCATTGCATCCACAATTATTTAGAGTGGTTCAAAAGAGCTTGGTTTCAGCCCATCACCACTTTGGGTCGTTCCCTCTCACCAATGCCTGTGCGAAGTGCTAGACAAATCGGGAGGCAGGCCCAATTCTAAGGCTTAAAACATGCAATCAAACTAAAAGCAAACAAAGAATGCATGGTGTTCATTAACCTTTAAGAAATTAAATGTGCAACTACTTTAAAAATCACATGCAAGATGTTTTAATAAAAGTCTTTGACCGCGTCCTGCATAAGATTTGTTAGTAGTTTCATTTTTAGTCTTCGTCACATGTAACACCAAGGTACTACACAGAGGATCAGTACCAAAGAAAAACTAGAATATAAGAAATAGAATGAAAAACAAAGTAATTTGCAAGTAAAAACACTAGTTTTACCTCTGTTTCTGGCCTTACACAGGTGCAGAATGCCTCAACACAGGCGCAGAATGCACCGACACAGGTGTAGGATGTCTTAACACAAGTGCAGATCTCTTTGACAGAGGCATAGATCTCTTTGACACTGGTGCAGGATGCCTGACACAAGCCCAGGATGTCTTGACACAGGTGCAAAATGCTTTGACATAGGCGCAGAAGTGTCCAGAAAGCTCTGAGTCACTCTGTTTCTTGACTTTTTCACCTACAAATCAGCTCAAAAGAACTCAAGACATGGTTAAGGGGTTACTTCACGTCAGGTTCACCAGAAAATGTAGATAGGAAAATAGAAACCATCAAAGCAATAGATATTAAACTAGCTCAATCACAAAAACTAGATTGCAATGATAAGAAATCCTAATTACAATTAATAAAGGCATGAAGATGAAATACTACAATAAAAAAAAAAGAAAACCAAAGCCTGTATCTCCTTCATTATTCCTCCATTGTCCTTCTTTCTCCTTCAAATTACTTTGTTTGTGGATCTCACCTACAAGTGCAAAATGCAATTATGAAAGCAAGCAAGATTGACAAGATGAAAATTGTAACATAAGGATACTAGAAGCATGGTTGATTGATTGGATTAATTGATTGAAGAAACTCATCCAATTTATAGACAAATTGGAGAGAGGACAAAATTAGCACGAAGAGATTTGAAAGGAAATTTCAAATCAAGAATGACAAATATGACAAATTATGACAAAATTGACATTTTCTATGCAAGATTGATTGATTGACAACAATTATGAAAAATTATGACAAGATTAAAATGCCATTCCCATGACAAAAGGGAAGAGAGAAAATAGCCTCCATGATTGCAACAAATGGAAGCATAAACATAGGAGAGAATTAGGGAATGAATTTAGAGGAAATATTAGAAAAATTGAAGAAAATAGGAGAAATAGAAATTAGGAATTAGGAGAAATTAGTAAATTAGAAAAATTGAAGAAAAAGATGAAATAGAAATTAGGTGAATAAATTAATAGGTTTTCATCCATTAATTAATTCATGAAAGAGACCTAGGACTAAATAAATGAATTTATTTAACCCACCAAGAAGAAGAAAAGGATTAAATGAATGAATCATAAAACCCTAGAAATAAGAGGACAAGGAATTAGGTTAAGACAACAAGAAATTAATGTAGGTTCAATCATGATTCTAATTGGGAAAGGACCAATGTTGATAAATGATTGAGATTGGTTGACAAAAATCAATGACAAATTGACCAAGATTGACAAGGAGATCAAATTGATAGGCGCCAATTGACGAGGAACAATGACTAATTGATCCAAATTGACATGATTGAAAAGGACAAGGATCGATGATAAATCGATCGCAAAATGACAAGATTGACAAGAGGACAAAACCCTAATTCTATCATCAATTAGGATTGACGATGTCCAAAATGATGATAAATGAGCACGCACCATGATGCGACAGGATAAGATTGACCAAAATCATGACTGAAGATTGCTATCGACAAGACCTAATTTGAAAGTGATAAAAATGAGGAATGTAGAAGAAGGACTCAATGCTCGCAAATGATAAAGACCAAGTGTACAACATAGAAGAAATGTTAATGCAATGCAAGAACCCTAAAATAAGGCAATGCGCAAATGTTAAAGTATGACTCCACAAGCATTGACCATTTTTAGATGTCTACAAGGGTAAATGATGTGAAGGATGTAAACATCAGATTTATCAGTATGATCTTAGGTTACAAGGCTACACATGCTAATAGGTTAAACTCAGTTTCTAGCCTATGCATTAAAAGTGCCTATGATATGGTAAAAGATAATGCAAGAATAAATTTGTGTGAATGGCTTAAAGATGAATTGATGGATAATTTGAGAAAGATAAAGAAAGACAAAAAGGGAACATTCAGATTTGGAAACCTACTTGTTTGTCTAATGTTGTACATAACCAAACAAGTACCCGGTATTGGTAGTAGAAATTTTGGTTTTGATATACTGGTAGGAAAACAATTGTTAGATTTATTGAACAACATGGGAGAGAATAGGGAAAAGAACATAAATGAGTATTTTTAGGCATTGAAGGCTCGAATGAATACTAGAGTTAGATTGTCACAAGCAATTGTGGACAAATATAAGGATGAAATCTATTTTGTAATAAAGAAGGATGAGATTTGGATGGACATAGTTATTCCTAGAACCATCTAGGTAATTGAAATGGGGTATGAAACTAATGACAACATAATAGAAACTTATGCAAAAGCCCTCCTGGAAGCTCCTAAGGAACCTAAAGAAAAAGTATTTGGTAGTGCTGAAACTATAGAAAAACAAATTCAATCAAAGAAAAATGTTAAGAAGGTTGAGGCAACTGTTAGAAAAGGAACCCAACAAGAAAAAGATATTAAGGAAGATGTACTAAAATGAACTGGTATTACTGAAGAAGAGTTAGAAGCACTTCAACTAGAAACTCACCTTTTACCAATACTAGCTATATTCAAAAGAGTTGAACGGAACATAAAAACTTCACCAGTACCCTCACCTTCTCCTAAAAAAACAAGATAGAAGCAACAAGCAGTGAGGCCCCCAGTAAAGAAATTAACTCCAAAGAATAAGATGACCCCCAAGAAGAAGACACAACAAACTATTGCTCCCATTGATAAACTTCTCAATGGAATTACAGAGGATGGAAAATTGAAGAACATTAACAAATTGTATGTGACACTATCGACTGATGACAAGGACAAAGTAGAAAATAGTGTAATCTTGCACTTAGATATCTACAAGAAATTTTTGATACAAGTTGTTGATGAAATACCAATAGATTTGTACAAAGACTAGAAGCTAGAAGGCTAGCTATTGTTGAGCTTGATAAAAAGATAAAGATTGAAAAACTACTTGATGTACATCCTGTCAACTCACCTGAAGAGATAGACAAATTGATCTCTAAGGCTAACCGATCAGTCTTTTCAACTGCTCACCAGCATGTAGCACTAGTGGTAGGTAGAGTGAATGAGGTAACAAAAGAAACAATTGATGCATGGGATATATTCCTTGTAGAGAAGGAGAAGCAGGAAGAGTATCGAAGCCCTAAACCCATCAAGGTACATAAAAAGGATAAGGGAAAAAGGTAAGGTTGGTGGACCACCCAGTATAAAAATAACAGACAACTTATCCTCACCACCTCTAGATACTCCATCGGTAGTTACTACTGAAAGAATGGACACACCACATGAGGATACAAATCCTGACTCTGAGGTGTTATATACAATGAACATTGACACTCAGAAAGTCAATATTGTGGTAGATAAGGAATCAACTGAGAAATTAGATATGGCAATAGAGCCACTGGCAATAAGCAGCACAGAGGGAAAACTAGTAGTGGACAACACTGAGAAAAAAATAGAGCAACAGGCTCCCTCACAAGTACAGGTTCATGCTGAGACAGTGCCACTGGCAATAGCTGAGAAACCCAAACCTTTTCTTAGAGAAATGCAAAAACAAATTGACCTACCAGAGGTCACTACAAGAAAAGAAGTTACTCACACTGGCAGAATACAGATTGTTGGTTCTTCCATGGCAGAATTCAGACCAACAAATGTGATAGAAGTTCTATTACATTCAATTAAGAAAATAACAAAGTGCAGTGCACAAGCATACAAAGCTATTGATGATACAATCCCAATTTTGAAAATGATAGCACCCAAGTGTAATGTGGATAATAAAGATTCTTTAAATCAACTTGGCACATTGTCTAAGTATATAACTAACAACATTGTGATAGTTGAACAAAAAAATGAGGAAGCATTTAAAGAGAAAATTAAGAAAGAAAAACATAAATTCTTTGAAGAGGAAATAAACAAGTGCATGAGACAATTTGACACTCTTTTATCGGCACTATATAAAACACTAAAGAATTTAAAACGTTGTACAGAGATACATGTAAAACAAACTTTCTGACCGTAGATATAGACAAGAAGATCAGTATGGTACAAGAAGAAATAAATAAATTAGCTGACAATTTCATTAATTCATCAAAACCATTATTAGTTTTTGAGCAGAAAATAATGGGTTTTGAGGAGGAACTTCAAAAACTTGAAAGAGAGAAGGAAAGAATAAAAGGAAAGGCAAAAGGTCTAAAATGGAGACTTAGTCCAAAACTGGACTACCTTGCCTCCTTAAGAAAAGAGATATCTAAGGCATTGGTTCAAGGATAGAAAACATTGGAATAGCAAATGCAACACCTCACTGGTACAATTTAGAGGACAAAGGCCGCATTAAAGGAGAGTGAACGGTTCATTGAGAGCCTGAATCTGGTAGTGGCAGACCTTGAAGCTGGAAACCACACTTAGTTGACACTTTGACAACCTTTGTCATTGATGCCAAAGGGGGAGTAGTGGTAATGAGAAAAATGATTAGCAAAAGACACCATCAACTCAGGGGGAGCACATATGTTTAGCATATAGTTTTTGGAAAGACAATTTTGGGAGATTCATTTTGGACAACACTTTTTGGATTTTTCTCATGAGTGTTGCCATCAATGCCAAAAGGGGAGATTGTTGGAAAATTCACACTCCAATGAGAAATTGTAGGTGATTGAAGGTTTTGTCATTGATGGCAACCTTGCAATCATATGATACCGGCAAGACAATTTACCAGCATCAGCAATGACAAGCTCTACACCGACACACAGAACACTGGCAGTGAAAGGAAGCATACCGGCACCCAGGCCGACAAGAATTTTGTTTATAATATGACTCATATATGTATGAGATCATTGTAGAACATTTTGTAATAAGGTGATAGGAAAAACTTATGCAGACCTAATATGTGAATTATAGGTTAAGGGTTTATGTATGAAGCAGAGCTAAAACCGGTACTTGATCTGGCATAGCAGATGCTAATTTGAAGTAGTACAAGACATTGGATTTCTATAATCCATTTTTTTAAGTCAGTGTGACTTCCTTTGTAATTGAGCAGTGAGCTCTAGGCACTTGGCCTTCCTGCATGTGCAGGCCCCTCTTGTAAAACAGTAATATTCTCTTATTGGCCAGTAAGTGAATATTGTGGGTCACAAATCCCACCGAGGTTTTTCCCACACCGGGTTTCCTCATTATACTACTATGTTATGGTGTGCTTTTCATGTTGATGTTGTTACTCTTGTTTATTGCATTATTTCTGATTTACCGGTACATAGTATTGATATGCTTTACATGTTTTAAATCAAGTAAATTACTTAACCGGTAAGATACTGATTCACACCCCCCCCCCCCCTCTCAGTATCTTTGGGAATCCTAACATAATAAACCTAGGAAAGATTAAAGGTGAAAATAAAGGGACTTTCCGGTATGGCAACTGAGTTGCTTAATGTTATTTTTCATGAATGACACTCTCAATTTTGGGAAGAGGCAATGGGAATTTGATATCCCAATAGGGAGACAATTGAAACAATCAATTGCTACTTTAGGTAGTCAGAGAGATGATAAAGTATTGGGATATTTTAAAGGATTCCAGAAGTCTATGAAATCTAGGGAAAGGTTTCCTAAGCATATTGTTGAGAAATACTCAACCGTCATATGCTTCATGGTGAAGAAGTATGAAACGCTTATGGAAGCAATTAAGCCCCAAAATATTTGGATTGAGGAAATGGGCTATGAAGTTGATGCACAGATCCTTGATGCTTATGCATAAATGTTGATTGATGCACATGTTGATGAGTCAAAGAAGCCCTATGGTACTACAAAATAGAAATAGAGTTCAACCGAAATAAGAGAGAGAAGTGGGAAGGAAAGGCAAGCAAGTTTGTAGAGAAGGTTTCACAAGACATCAAAGCATTAATTGATGTTGTCCCAGAGAAAGGTAGGAAGAGGAAAGAACCAAATGTGTTCATTGAGACTATCACAGCTGAGTCTGAATTTGAGGATGACACTCCCTTCAAATTCAAGAGGGTAGCAAGGAAGAAATCAGAGGAAACAAAAGTAGAGGCTAAAAATATACCTATTAGGAAAGTTACAATCAAAATACTGGCATAGAAGCAAGCACCAAAAGAAACACCTTTAGCCCCATCTGGTACTACAAGAAGGAATAAGAAGAATGAAATTGATGTGGCTATTCAATCTAGTAATGCAACTATCATTCCACAAAAAACTTGTGAAGAGTTAGTAGATGAAATCACTAAGGATGGCATGTTAAATAATGCATAGCCTTACTATGATCAGTTAGAGAATGATGAACAAAAAGAGGTAGAAGAAGCAATATTGTTATATTTGGATATTTATAAGATATCCTTGATAGAAATTAAAGATCAAATACTAGCAGAATTATATGATATGTTAGATGCTAGGAGTCTGTCAGCAATGCAAGAAGAAAAACACATAAAAATTCAAGAAGTGTTATCTATTTGTGTTTCTATTACTCTAGAAGAAATGGAAAGGACACTTGAGGTGGTAGATAGAAAATTATTTAATAGAAAGCATAGAGTAACCAGTCTTATGCTAAGAAGGGTAAATGAGATAATAAAGGAGACCCACAAGGCATGGCTTAAGTTCTTAGGAGAGAGCATAAGTTTCTTTACTTCACCGGAATCAAAGACAAACACTGCAAACACCTCGGTTGAAGGAAAAGGAAAGGGCATTATGGGTACTTCACCCTCAATTTTGAAAAACATTAAGAAAGTGGAAATTTTAAACTCCTGGTATATACAAGTGTATAGACAAATGTTGAGATACCAGCTAATACTGAGAGTGAAAAAGGTTGATATTGTAAAGGATACTAATGTTGAGGATAACAATCCTTCGAATACAAATGTACAGGTTGAGGTCATAATTCCTATAGAGGAACTAATAATTATAGAGACTGTACCAAGTGGTGAAGCCACTGGTGCAAGTGAGGATGCTATTAAGGATAAATCATTAGAGGAGAAGAAAGGAGAATCTGGTAGGGAACCAGTAGTAGGTCCATCATTGTTGTCAATTGACACCTCACAGGTTGTAAAGAAAAACATAACCAAGATGAGTCCTACTAAACTCATGATGATGGCTGCACAAAAATTGATGAAGGAGGTATCTACAAATAAAGGGATTATTGATCAGTCAATCACTTTTTTACATAGACTAGTCCTGGATTTCAAGATTGGCAAGGAAGTGAGCCCATCTGGCAAGCTTAAGACAATTACTAGGCACATTTCAAAGGATTTTCAATCCTTGTAGCAGATTTCAAATAGGCAAGCACTGGAGAGGTTTACACAAGCTAAAGGAGTTGCATTTGATCAAGTGATTGAATCTGAGAAGAAGAAGATTGATTAAAAGCTGAAACTGATAGATAATTCTTGAAGCAGTGTACAAATATTTATAGGGTACGTTTTAACACGGATATACTTAAAGTTAATGTGGATAAGAAGATAATGGAATTTCAGGAGAAAATTGCAAGTATAGCTAATTATTTTGATGGATTGACTTCATTGACTACATCCATTGATGGTCAAATTTTAATTTTGGAAGCCCAAATTTTTGTTCTTGAGAAAGAAAAAGACAAAATCATAAGAAGAGCGAGAAGTCTTAGAGGCTTGGTGAGTCCCCAGTTGGATTCACTAAATGTACATAAGAAGGAATGTATGTATATGGTTGGGATTCTTATCTTGAGCTATTGGAAAAGGCATATCCAGAAATTTTCAAATTTATTAAGCTTCGGTAATATATTTTTGGGATATTCATTGTACAATTTTTTGGATCTTTGACATTCTTTTCAGAATTTTTGATGGCATTTATGTCAAAGGGGGAGTGATATAGATGTGAAAAATAATAGAAGGAGATGCATACATTAGCAGGAGACACAAAGTATGGAGTATTTTTTAATATTCAGCTCAGGGGGAGCAGGAAGGATGAAATCGACAAATGAAACCGTGACCATTTTTGACATGAGTGTTTCCATCAATGCCAAAGGGGGGGATTGTTGGCAATCAACACTCAATTGGTTGGTTTCACTCTGTTGTCATTGATGGAAACATGGTATCACATTTTGACTTCATGTTTTGGTTCAATTGTGTACTGGCATGCACTTCACAGACACTACACCGGCACAAGCACCAACGGATAGAAGGATTTCTTTGGTTAGTAAAAATGCTGGCCGACATGGTTTACAATAAGATTATCGGTATTGAAGTCTGACATCTCTTGCATCTGGCATCCATAATTGTTTTTGTTATTAATGTATTTATGTTATCTGGCTGACATGTAATTTGATACTATAATAATCTTTGTGAGTCGACATAAGGCATGATAAGTTATATAGGGTATATAGGTCAGTTGGATTAGATCATTTTGATATCGACATGGTAATGAAAATGTAATGGAGATGTGGATGTGAAATAATGCGAAATATATCAGAGAGACTATGTATGTGAGGATATTTTTGTAAGGGTTATTTCGGTAAAGGGTTTAGGGTTTCATACTGGAATAGAAAGAGCTTAACCAAAACTATATTCTGGCATAGAAGATGCTATCTTTTGTAGTTCAACATTGCTCTAGATTGTAGTCTAGATTTATATGTAGTTAGTGAGGCTCCTTTTGTGATTGAGTAGTGTGCTCTAGGCTATAAGCCTTCCTGCAAGTGTAGGCCCCTTATATTTTGTAATATCTCTTCATATGGCCAGTGGATTGATATTGTGGGTCACAAATCCCACGGTGGTTTTTCCTCTTTGAGGTTTTCCATGTATAATTATGTGTGTTATGGTTCTTAGTTTTGTGATTGGCTTATTGGTTGCTTTACTTCTTTCAATTTTGTATGTACTGGTATATTGGTTGGTGTATGCATGTTTTAATAAGGCTAAAATTGTTCTTTCTGGTATAACATTGATTCACCCCCCACTCTCATTGTTATAAGATTCCAACAATTATTTTATATTTTTTTACCTCCCATTTCAAATTCAACCAATGAGGGTAAAGGGTAGGTATAGTAAATATAAAATGTATTTATACCACCAAGTGGGGATGTATAATTATTATTTGATTCTTATGTGTTTATACACCCCAGTTAAATAAAAGTCAAGCTATATAAATAAAACATAAGCCATAAATAAATAAATCAAATAATCAAACGGAGAAATTAATAATAAATAACCAAAGGCTCATAAGTAAATTAAAGAATCAAAAAAATATTAAATACCAAATAAATATTAAACCATAGGCAATTAAATAAATAAATACCAATTAAATAATCAAACCCCAATAAAGATTAAATAAAAATTAAACAATCATAAAATCTATAAACATTAATTACCAAATAATTAAATACTCAAGGCCAATAATTGAATATATTAAAATAAATATTATTAACTATAAAAACACACACACCAAGGATCAAATAATCAATCTAGACATAATTAAATAAATCAACAATTACTAACATACTCACAACACCAAGAAGACCAAGCTTACTAACTGACATGGCGAGTTACGTTAAGACGTTGATGACTCGCAGTGAACAACTTAGACCTAGAGTATGTGTAAGGAATTCATTTCATCTCCGGACCACATAAATCATTGGGATTAAAGACACACTCAGACCTATGAAGCCAGGAGGAGTCGATGTCTGGTACCTACAAATCCTACAACTACAAAGCAATGATGCAACATATGCATATATCTCATAATAGGCAAGTGGTAGGGAATCGCAATGACACATCCCCCTCGTAATGAGTGATGTGATATCGTCCCTCTCATGAAGACAATCATACAATGATCAAATACGCCTCATAAACAACTCATCATATGTAATCATGAACTGCGGTTAGTGTAATCATAATATCAGCAAATCCATGATGAATATAAATCATCAATAATCCATCAACACATATACCGATCAAATCACATGATCAATAATGATAGTGTCATCATCTATATAAATCAACAAAATAACATATGTCCAAATAATGTCTAGCATCGTAATGAGTACTGAAACACATGAATAATCATCATCCAAATCATCATAAAGAGTCTTATTAAGTCTTGTTGGCATTATGTGAACATGATGACATTGTATGTTGTCATTGATGCCAATATGCTGAAGAAGAGAGAACCGGTATGTTACCAAGAACCGGTATATGTGAGAACCGGTATAATATTGTAAACCGGTATATGTGCCAAGGTGAAGCGGTCTATCTATTCAAGGTGAACCAGCATGTTGATATGGGAACTGGTACATGGAAGCTTTGTATGACTACCGGTTGGTAGTCCCAGGGTTTTCAGTTGATAAGCTTCAAGCCCATGTGACTCAACCAATGACTTTGTGTGACGAGTTAGCATTGTAATGAAGAACAGACTGTGTTACCATGTCAGCCTTGTGTGCATGAAGGATCTTGCATGAAGAAGATTATTCTCTTCTACCTCAGGAATGTGAGAAGTCTGTAAATGGTGATAATGCATAATGGCTTATCAGCCACCATGAAATTGGTGGAAAAAGAATGATGGAAAATGTCTTGAGATTGGTTCAAGACTGTTGCATTTAATGCAATGTGCTCAATGGTCAAGATTAAACCATTTGAATTGCTCAACCTAACAGGTTTAGGGTTTAGGGTTTATGCTACCGACCTATCTGTTTCATATAAGGTTGATGTTGTGTTTCTTTCTGAGGTTGTTGGCAAAAGTTGTGTGTGAGTATCCAAGTGAAGAGATACGTGAGTCTTGCTAGACCAAAAGAGAGAAGTGATAACTACAGAGTGTAAGTGCAGAAGGTGAAGAGGAGCTAAAGTGGATCTGCATTGGCATTGAGTGATGTTACCAGATCATTGTAATACCTGTTGATCTCTAACCACTTCACCAGTTGGGAAATCCCTTAATAGAGTAGCTTTAATTGGCTTACTATAAATCCTCTAACAGGGTGACTCAAAACCATTGAGTTCTTGAAATCCTCTAACAAGGTAACCTTTAACAGGGTTTAACCCTTAACTGGGTATTCTAGCCATCCCTTAACAGGGTGATCCCTAACACGATCAATTCCTAACAGAACCTATTGTATCAGTCTTTAACCGGACAAGGCTCCTAATAGAGCAAACTTCTAAAGAGTTCAAAAATAGCTTGTGGGTATTCATCCCCACCATGGTTTTTTCCAGTTGGGTTTCCATGTGAAAAATCTGTGTGTCATGTGTGGTGTTATTCATGTGATGGTTCAAGTGATTTGTGTCTGAAGGTAAAGCATGTTAATCTAGTTGTTTATATATCTTTGATGATAGATTACCTATTCATGCACTAGGGTGAAATGGAAATGAAGTATTAGGTTGTATGAAAAGATAAGTGTCAATCGGTTTATTCTTGTCTCAGTTATTATGGGTTTTGTCGGTTGTACTCTGTTTAAGACCGGTGTTATTGTTTGTCTGTCAAAGCACAATGTCTATTGATCAACCAGTTTAGGATTGTGTTTTTGTCTGTACTAATTCACCCCCCCTCTCAGTATTGGTTTGGTACTATCCATTCATCATTGAGTTATCAATTGGTATCAGAGCATCCTCCAGGTCCTCTGTGTTATAAGCTTAACTGCTTGAGGAAAAGATCCCAGTCTAATGATGAAGAGGGAAGGTCCAAAGTTCAACAGAGATAATTTTAGTATATCAAAAGACAAAATGAAGATATACATCAAAAGCATGGGTGCTCAACACTAGAGCTATGTTGAGAATGCTTATGTTTCCCCTACCAGTACTCTCACCGATGACCAAAAGAGAGAAATGCAGGAGAATGGGCAAGTCATAGAAGCCCTAATTAGCAGTTTATCTGACATTTAGTTTATTGATGTCCAAGACAAAGTAAATCCCAAAGAAGTATGGGATACTCTTGAAAATATCTATGGTGGTGATGAGCATGTAAAACAAGCTAAGGAAGAAAGCCTTAGAGGGAAGTTTGAAGACATGCAGATGGTTGAAGGTGAGACCATTCAACAGTATGGAATAAGAATCAAAAATATTGTTGGAGATATCAAGAGTGCAGGTGGTAAAATAGAAGATTCCACCATAGTAAGCAAAGTCCTGAGATCCTTATTACCAGTCTATGCAATAAGGGTTGCTGCTATTCAGGAGTTGAGATCAATAGACAAGACTAAGGTATCCCTAGACTCCATCATTGTAAAGTTGATAGCCTATGAGCTAAATAGTTTTGATGGCGGTGTTCAAAAGACTAAATCAACTTTTAAAGCTTTTGCTGCACAATCCAGAAAAGGAAAAGAAACTAGCACTAGTGATGAACTGAGACAAAGGAGAGAAATGAATGATGAGGAGATTTTGATGGCATTTGAAGCTCTTCTTGCCAAGAAACTTCCTAAAGGAACTGGTAAATATAGAGGTAAGCTCCCTTTGAAATGCTTTTCTTGTAACCAGATAGGACATATTGTTGTAAACTGTCCTAATGGTGACAATAAGGACAAACCGGAAAGGTTCAAGAAATTCAAAGGAGGAAACCAGAGAAACTATTTTTTGGTAGTTGATGAAGGTGTCATAGATGAGGAGTCAAAACATGAAGAAAATGAAGATATTCTGTTTGTTGTTGTCGAGGAAGATGTGTCAGAAAAGAAGGCTCTTGTCTCCCTCTTTGATAATTCCAATGAGTGGATTATTGACAGTGGTTGTTCTCACCATATGATTGGTGACCAAAGAAAGTTTCTATCCTTGGAAGAGTATGATGGTGGTGTGGTTCTCTTTGGTAATGATGCACCATGTATGGTCAAAGGCAGACGATCCATCTCTTTGAATGGAAAGAGTAGTGCTGACAATGTTTATTGGGTTGATGGTCTAAGACACAACCTTCTGAGTGTTGCCCAGTTGAATGATAGTGGTCTCACTTTGGAATTCAAGAATGGTGAATTGGTGGCTACTAGCATGCAGACCAAAGGTAACCTATTTTAGCTGAATGCAAATATAAGTACATGTCTTATGGCTAAATTTGATGATAGCTGGATATGGCATAGGAGACTCTGCCATGTAAACTTTGATAACATTGTGAAGGCCAGTAAGATCAAGGCAATTAGAGGGTTGCCGGTACTGAGCAAACTAAAAAATACCTTGTGCAGAGAGTGTCAAATAGGGAAAATGTCTTCCTCAACCTTTAAAGGTAAACCTTTCACTGCTAACAATTTTCTTGATCTTGTGCATACTGATTTGTGTGGTCCTATGAAAACTAGGAGTGTGCAAGGTGATAGGTACTTCATGATTCTCATTGATGGCTGCTCAAGAATGATGTGGGTCACATTCTTGAAAGATAAGTTTGAAGCTTTTGTAAAGTTCAAAGCTTTTAGAGCGTTAGTGGAGAAGGAAAGTGGTAAAATGATCAAGTGCCTAAGAACTGATCAAGGAGGAGAATTCACTTCTGGTGAATTCAACAAGTACTATGAAGAACATGGCATCAAGAGGCAACTGTCTGCCCCCCAGACTCCACAACAAAATGGCCTAGCAGAGAGGAATAACTAGACTTTGGTTGAAGCAGCTAGAACTATGATGATTCAAGGAAAGGTAGCTCATACCTTTCGGAGAGAAGCGGTGAGCATTGCAGTCTACACAATGAACTGGGTACCCATCAAAAAAGGTAAGGATAAAACTCCTTATGAGTATTGGACCAGTAAGACACCTGTGGTTAGCTACTTTAGAGTGTTTGGTAGCAAATGTTACATCAAAAGGAGTGAACACCAGAGAAAATTTGATGTGAAATGTGATGAGGGAATATTCCTAGGGTATTCCACCATGAGAAAATCTCTCAAGTGTTTCAATAATAGGACTTAGATAATTATGGAAAGCATCAATGAAAGAGTTGATGAAACCTCTGAGAAAACTGAAGAAACCGATAGTAAGCAAGTGGTAAATGAACTAGTTGTAACCTTCTGGGAACTGGTTGCCAGTCAACCAAGTATGAGTAACAGTGTTCCTACACTGATAGATGTAGATGTTGATACTGATGGAGATGAGGATGAAGAAGAAAAGCAAGAGGAATCTATCAAGAACATTCCTCGGTATGTCAAGCTAAATCATGATCCTAAGTTGATCATAGGAGATAAGGATGCAGGAATCCTTACGAGAAGTAAGGTCAGAGAAAACTCATGTATGATCTCTGAATTTGAGCCTAAATCATTCAAATAGGCACATAAAGATGAAGATTGGTTCAAGGCAATGGAAGAGAAACTTGACTAGATAGAGAGAAATGGTACATGGTCTTTGGTACCTAGACCGGAGCATAAAAATGTCATTGGTACCAAATGGGTTTTCAGAAATAAACTGAATGAGGATGGCACAATGATTAGAAAAAAAGCTAGATTGGTGTGTAAAGGATATGCTCAAGAAGAAGGAGAAGACTATGGAGAAATGTTTGCTCCTGTAGCCAGATTGGAAGGAGTTCATATGCTTCTTGCATATGCAGCTTTTAAAGGATTCAAAGTATATCAAATGGATGTAAAATCTGCATTCCTAAATGGTGTACTTGAAGAGGAGGTGTATATAGAGAAAAAAGATGGGTTTTCCCTATTTGAAGATAGTGACATGGTGTGTAGGCTACATAAAGCCTTATATGGTCTAAAGCAGGCACCTAGAGCATGGTATGAACACCTGCACTCCCATCTTGTGAAGAGTGGATTTGAGAAAACAAGTGAAGATAGAAATATCTACTTGAAGTCTGAAGGAGATCAGATCCTGATCTGTGAGGTATTTGTTGATGACATTATCTTTGGTGGAGATGACAAGATGAGTCATGAGTTCACAGATGAGATGAAGAAAGAGTTTGAGATGTCACTCATAGGGGAGATTAAGTTCTTCATTGGACTATAGATTCAACAAATGAAAGATGGAATCTTTATCACTCAGTCCAAGTATGTCAAAGAGGTGTTAAAGACCTTTGGCATGGAAGATAGCAAACTGGTTGGTATACCGATGGTGACTAGTTGTAAACTATCTAAGGAGGATGACTCAACATTGGTTGATGAGAAGGAATACTGATCAATGATTGGTAAGTTGCATTATGTAGTGCATAATAGACCAGATATTGTACATCCAATTGGCATTACTACAAGGTTCTAGAAAAGTCCAAAAGAATCCCACTTGGTTGTAGTCAAGTGGATTCTTAGGTATTTGAAGGGAACTATTTATTATAGATTGTGGTATCCATATAGCAAGGATTTCAACCTGAAAGTATTCATAGATGCTGATTGGGTAGGTAATGTGGATGATCGGAAGAGCACAACTGGTGGTGCATTCTTTCTCAATGGTAGAGTGGTCTCATGGACAAGTAAGAAGCAGAGTTGTATCTCTCAGTCTACAGTGGAAGCAGAGTATGTTGCAGCTTTCATGAACTACACTCAGACAATTTGAATGAAGCATGTATTAAATGTCTTCAAAGTTCCTGTATCTGAACCAGTAAGTATATTTTGTGACAATACTAGTGCAATTAACATCTCCAAGAATCCAGTTTTACATACTAGAACCAAGCACTATGAGCTTAAGTATCATTTCTTGAGGAAAAAGGTTCAAAACAAAGAGATTGTACTAGAACATGTTTTGAGTAAGGAGCAGTTAGCAGACATATTCACCAAGCCTCTCCCAAAGGCTACATTTATATACTTAAGAGGTGAATTAGGGGTGTTGCCCCTTTAGGAGGTACACTAAAGGTATATGCTCCACATCAGTCAAGTATTGCATAGTCAAATTTTTCTTCAAGATTGATGTGTTGAAGGATGCTACTCCTCAGGGGGAGAAACATTATGGAACAGGGAAGCTTGTGCCTCCACTTTGGCATTGTTATCAAAGGGGGAGAAGAAGTGAAGCAAAGAAGAGAATATATCTGCAGAAATTGGGGGAGAGGATGTGTTGGGGGAAAAGATGTGAAGCGGAGAGATATCTTTGTATATTGCCATCAATGTCAAAGGGGGAGATTGTTGGCATTATGTGAACCAGTATGAGGACATGATGACATTATATGTTGTCATTGATGTCAATATGTTGAAGAAGAGAGAACCGGTATGTTACCAAGAACCGGTATATGTGAGAACCACTATAACATTGTGAACTGGTATATGTGCCAAAGTGAAGCGGTGTGTCTATTCAAGATGAACCGACATGTTGATATGGGAACTGGTACATGGAAGCTTTGTATGACTACCGGTTGGTAGTCCCAGGGTTTCTGGTTGATAAGCTTCAAGACCATGTGACTCAACCGGTGACTTTGTGTGATGAGTTAGCATTGTAACGAAGAATAGACTGTGTTACCACGTTAGTCTTGTGCGCATGAGGATCTTGCATGAAGAAGATTGTTCTCTTCTACCGCGGGAATGTGCGAAGTCTATAAATGGTGATAACACATGATGGGTTATCAGTAGCCATGAAATCGGTGGAAAATTAATGATGGAGAACATCTTGAGATTGGTTCAAGACTGTTGCATTTAATACAATTTTATCAACGGTCAGGATTAAACTGTTTGAATTGCTCAACCTAACATGTTTAGGGTTTATGCTACCGACCTATCTATTTCCTATAAGGTCGATGTTGTGTTTCTTTCTGAGGTTGTTGGCAAAAGTTGTGTTGAGTATCCAAGTGAAGAGATACATGATTCTTGCCAGACCAAAAGAGAGAAGTGATACCTAAAGAGTGTAAGTGCAGAAGGTGAAGAGGAGCTAAAGCGGATCTGCATTAGCATTGAGTGTTGTTACCAGATCATTGTAATACCTGTTGATCTCTAACCACTTCACCAGTTGGGAAATCCCCTTAACAGGGTAGCTTTAATTGGCTTACTATAAATCCTTTAACAGGGTGACTCAAAACCATTGAGTTCTTGAAATCCTCTAACAAGGTAACCTTTAACAGGGTTTAAACCTTAACTGGGTATTCTAGCCATACCTTAACTGGGTGATCCCTAATAGGATCGGTTCCTAATAGAACCTATTGTATCAGTCTTTAACCAGACAAGGCTCCTAATAGAGTGGACTTCTAAAGAGTTCAAAAACAACTTGTGGGTATTCATCCCCACCATGGTTTTTCCCAGTTAGGTTTCCACATGAAAAAATTGTGTGTCATGTGTGGTGTTATTCATGTGATGGTTTAAGTGATTTGTGTCTGAAGGTAAAGCATGTTAATCTAGTTGTTTATATATCTTTGATGATAGATTACCTATTCATGCACTACGGTGAAATGGAAATGAAGTATTAGGTTGTATGAAAAGATAAGTGTCAACTGGTTTATGCTTGTCTCAGTTATTCTGGGTTTTGTCGGTTGTACTTTGTTTAAGATCGGTGTTACTATTTATCTGTCAAAGCATAGTGTCTGTTGACAAACCAGTTTAGGATTGTGTTTTTGTCTATACTGATTCACCCCCCCTCTCAATACCCATTTGGTACTATCCATTCATCATTGAGTTATCAAGTCTATCTTGCATAAAATAATAGTTAAGTCTAGTCAAATCAAGTCAAGTCAAGGGTGGACACTACATCCTTCCCCCTTTTGCCTAGGCATACTCTTGGAATCCTGAGAACAAATAGGGGTATAGCTCTCTCAATTGCACTACATCCTCCCATATAGCTTAAGAATCATCAATCGGATTCCAATGGACCCTTACCTACTCTATACTCTGACCTCCAAGGAACATCTCTTGATGCTAAAGAATTTGCATGGGCTCCAAAGAAAGCTACCCATCCTTGACCTACAGTGCAATCCAATCCAAAACATTTGATACATCAGGATGATACAATTTCAAAACTAAAACATGAAAGACATCATGGATGCAGTACAAGCTAGGTGGAAAGGCAAGTCAATAAGCCACAGGACCATCATCTCCAAAATCTCAAAAGGTCCAACAAACCAAGGTACCAACTTAGAGCCTTTTCCATAATGGATCAATCTCTTTTGTGGGTGAATTCTCAAAAACACCTTGTCACCAACTGAAAAATTGCCTGTCCACACAATAAGAATCCACATATTTCTTTTGTCTATCATGTGATGCTACCAAATGCTCTTTGTTGTGAGCCACCTATTTCTCCACATCCTCCAACATCTTTGAACCAATACGTATTTGTCCTCCAAGTTGTCCCAACTCAAGGGTGTATGACTTGGTCTACCATATAAAGCCTAATAAGGAGACACACAAATAGAACTATGGTAACCATTGTTGTACACAAACTCCACCAGGTAGAGGTAATCATCCCAATGAGATTGTTGATCCATAACATACATTCTCAACATTTCCTACAAAACTTGATTAACCCGCTCTATCTAGCCATGTGTCTTAGGATGATTGGCTGAACTAAAGTTCAACTGCATCCCTAAACCATGTTGAAGTGCAGTTCAAAAGGCTGAAGTGAACACTAGATCATGACTTGAAATAATCCTTTGAGAAATACCATGCAATCTCACTACTCCCTCCATGAAAATTCAAGCTATTGTTGTTGTTGTATATGATGACTTGATCGGAGAAAAGTGTTCCACCTTGGTCAACCTATCAATGTTGACCATAATAGAATCATCATGACGGGAAGAAATAGCCAAACCAACTATAAAATCCATAGATATAATGTCCCATTTTCATCCTCGAACCAAGTTCGACTGCAATAATCATGCAAGATGGTGATGCTCTACCTTTACTCGATGACACTCTAGGAAACATGACACAAAATCTGCAATATCTCTCCTTATATCAGCCCAATGATATATCTTTCTCAAATCTGTGTGTATTTTCCTAACACCTAGATGTGTCAAGTAAGGTGCATGATGTGCCTTTGACATGATCAAATCTTGAAGACCATCTGATGGTAGAACATAAATGCATCCCATATGCCTAAGAAGACCATCTGACTCAACTAAATAACCTGCATACCTTCCCTCAAGAGTTCTACCTATGGAAATGGTCATGCCTGTGAAGTGTGATACCTACAACTACAACACAAACACTCAATAGATCATTACAAGAATGGTTATAAAATCATATGCAAAATAAAGATAAAACCATAGCAAAATGATCTCTCACCTCCTAAGAGACGCGAGTGTGGATTTGCTCTCAGATCTAGATAAGCAAATTCTAGTGACTTGACTACACCTAGATGGAGGATTTGAAATGATAATGATGCAATTAAGCTAGAAAAGAGAATGATTAAGCTACGTGATTCAACAATTATGCTAGAAAATGATCAAATTAAGCTATATCTAAGATGCAATTTCTTCTAATAACAATGCTCAAATGATATGCTAAGAGATATTATGCCTATAGTAACAATGCCTAAAATGCAAATGAGATGGTATGATTATTGCTCCAAAATGGGGGATATTTATAGGATTTCCAAGGCCAGGGGTGAGGTGGCAGGAATCAATGGTCAAGATTGAGTCTGAAGATATCAATGGTGAAATTGGAGGAGGTTGGAAAAGAGGTTGGAGGAAAGGGAACATTTGCCATCTCTATGGTGACAAGTGTCAAGAAGCTTTTCTCATGAGAGAGAAAGTATTTAAGAAAAGAGGACATGTGGCCCAAGAATGCCATGTGTCTCAAGGGAAGAGTATCCACACAATAGGAGGTTAGGATAAGGAGGTTAGGATGTGCAAGCTAAGATAGGTTTAAATAAACCCAGGGTTAGATGGAATGGGTTAGGGTAGAGGGATGGTTAGGTTAGGTGGTTAGAAGTTAGGAGGCATATGGGTAATTTGAATTTAAAAATTCAAATAATAGGAAAAGACTAATTAACTTTCAACAACTCATAAATTGATTTCTTTTAATTAATTAGTGATTAGAAGAAATGAATTTAAATGGGGAGGGATTAAGTAATTTGAATTAATTAATCAAAGGGGAGTATTGAAATGAACCTATTAAATAAATCCTTAGATTTATTAATAAGTAGATGAGTGGAAGAATTTAATCAAATTGCTAATGAATTCAATTAAATTGGGAAGGAAGATTAATTAAATAATTTCTTATTAGTCCAAGGGGTTGAGCTTAACTGGTTAAAACAATTGGTTCTCACTATGGAGACCCAAGTTCAATTCCCAATAGGGACATCTAAAATGAATTCTAAGCTGTGACTCTTGGCCTTCCATAAAAATGGGGAAGGTCTAGGGTCAATCTAATCAAACATAATAATAATAATTAAAAAATACTGCGGCTTCTGCCTATTACCTACCAAAAAAAGTAAAAAAGAAAAAATTAAATAATTTCTTATTCAATTAATTATCTTCAGACTATTTTTAGGTGTATACAAAAACCTCTACAATAATCTCATGGTACCACACATCTGAAGAAAGGGCACTAAGAATACAGCTCCTCAAATCCATACTAAGTGACACTACTAATATCTCATGCCTCCCATAGCTCAATGCATCTATTACCACTTTCTCCTTACCCTAGATGTATCTCACCTCAAAGTCATACTCATATAAGAACTCCTTCCAGTGCCTCTTCCTAGCATTCAAATTCAGTTGCATGAAGATATACTACAAATTGTGATGATCACTATGCAACTCAAATCAATGCCCAAGAAGAAAATGCCTCCATCTAACTAAAGCATGAACTACTACCGCTAACTATAGATCATGGGTGGAGTAATTCTGCTCATGATCTTTAAGTTTTCATGACTCATATGCAATCACATGATCATCCTGCATCAACTCTTCTCCTAGACCCTCCAAAGAAGCATATGTGCACACCATGAAATCTCCTAGAGGATCTGGCACTACTAGAATAAATGCACTAGTCAAATGCTCCTTAAGGATCTGAAATGTTGTCTTACACTGCTTTGTCCAAACATATTTTTTCCCTTTTCTCTGAAGAGAAGTGATAGGATGGGCTATCCTAGAGAAATCATGAACATATCTACGATAATATCCTACAAGACCCATGAAATTGTGCACCTCACCCACATTAGTGGGTGCTGGCCAATCAACAATCACCTGAATCTTCCAACTGAACCCTCAACTCACTCAACTCCTATATGGTCATCCAATAGGGAGCCTTAGAGATAGGCTCAGATCCTAGCACCAAATCAATCCTGAAATCTATATCTCACTGAGAGGGCATACTTGGAATCTCACTAGGAAAGGCATTTGTAAACTCCTAAAGGATAGGATGTTGCTACAATAAGTCCTCTGAAATAACTCCTTCATCTGCATCCTTCATTTAACTACAAACAACTAACAATCCTTACACGCACACCTCTTCATCTGCATAGTGAAAATCATGCTAAGAGAGATAGGTCTCTAAATACCTACAATCTCCATACTCTTCCCACTATCATCCACACACTACACTCTCTTACCTCTACAATCTATATGAGCTCTATGGGATCCAAGCCAATCCATACCAAGAATCACATCATAATATCCCAAAGACATTATACGAAGATCTATAGAAGTATGAAAATCTCCCAAAGCTAAAGAACAATCAAGCACAAGGGAATCCACTACCACCTTGGACCCAATAGCTAAGTCTACCTGCCACCTATCATCCTTCTTTTTTGTAGAAATACCATATCACTTTACTAAAAAAGGAGAAATAAAATAATTTGATTCTCTTGAATCAAATAACACTGAACAAGAGATACCACCTATCACACTTGACATCTCAACAATAGTGGCCTGATGCTCAGCCTAATAGTTATCAACCACCACAAATACTCGATGTGACCTACCTACATCTCCAACTTTAGACTCAGGATTAGTTGTCTTCTACTACCCTTACATATGAGAAGTACGGTGAGGATAATGAATGAAAATGTGTCCTGGCTGTCCACTTGAAAAGAAAGATCAACTAAAAAATCCTCTACTAACTGGAGTAGCACTCAACTATTGAACATTACCTCTACTAGAAGCTGGCTGAGGAGGAGTAGGTTTACTATCATGATGATGACTATGACTCCTATCAACTAGAAATCTGGCACCTCACACAAATCTTTGACCCTGAGAATGCATCTTCTTAAATCGCTGACCACTGCGGAAAGAAGATGGATGGCTCCTAGCAAAACCTGAAGTCTGTGGTTGAGAACCTCTCACAATAGATCCTATAACTAGTGCACTAACTTTCTATCCACCTATCATACCTCCTAAAGATAAGGTAACGTTCTCCTCTACTAACCTTGATTTCTCTACAACTGCCTCCAAGGTCTTAGGTTTGTGCATCTGAACCTCACCACTAATATGATCACTAAGACCTTTCACAAAGTGTTGAATCTACATAGGCTCATCATCTAGAATCCAAGCATACTACCTAAGCTCAAAGAACATGCACCATACTCATCCAAAGTCATATTCTGTTGTCTCAAATCATGGAACTCATCGGCCTTCCTCTACCTCCAATGCTGTAAAAGAAATAGAGCACAAAAGCGCTTCGGGAAAAACTCTCAAGACATTGTCGCTATGTCCAAATGCATCTTCTGCTCCTCCATGTGCCACAATATCATTGAAAAACCACAAAGTTGCATGATCATACATCTTGCCTTGGTGTTACTGCTACATGAGTGCATAGAAAAACAACTACCCAAGTCCAATAACCAAGTCTCCACCTCCATGCCACTACCTAAGCCATCAAAAGTAGGATGGAAAGTCCTCATCAAATCTCTCATATGAAAATTTGTAACTGCCTCCTAATCCAGCTCAACTCTCCTCCTAGGAGAACATGAACACTCTCCCCTAATGCTCTGAATGACGGGATCCCTCCTACTAGTTCTCCTCATATCTCAGTCTTAGGTGGCCAAGAAGCTCCTGAAGCACATTCACTAGCTACATAATTGCATCATCACTAAGTTGATTCTGTTTCTTCTCCTCATGGTGTGACTCCTCATAAACCTCAATATGAGGATTCCTATGAGTCCCCATGCGACCAGCACGATGACAATATCTACCCCTAGCATGCATCTTTTATGAGCAAGATGCAAAAGAAAACTATAAGCTAACAATCTAGAGCAACTATAACAAGAAAATCAATAGTAGGGATATAACCACTAGGCTATCCCATGCTAAGTTCTAACATGCACAATGGGCTCATATGAAACCAGAGTACCCAGTGTATGAACATGGGCTCTGATACCAAATGTAATGCCCACCAAAATACCCTAGATAAATTAAGCTACTAACACACTAATGAAGATATAAAAATATTTAATATCTATAATCAACTAATGAAACATAATAATATTACTATCCAATTATATTCATTAACATTTAAACATAAGGAACATAAAACACATTCATAGTTCATTAATTACACAAGCAGAAATAACTTAACATCATTATCTTTTCCCTAGGGTACTTTAACATCATTACTTATTAAACTACCATAATGACATCCTACTCACTTACTTATCACAATTAATCTTTAATCTATTTCATCATAATCATTTCCTTTCAATGAGATGTGCAACCTACTAGATTATTTACCCAATATGATATGCATTCTATTCTATCATTCAATTAGCATGATACATATATCCTTTTAAATGCAAGACAAACCCCTTAATCCAACATTCATTTTATACACCAAATCTAAATGTGTTGTATCCCATCATTTCCTATCTACATGCTCTTTATCCATTTCCCATGATAATGCATTACTAATACATAGACATAATCAATATTTACTTATCCATCTAATCATGCTACACATGCATCTAAATTCTAACATGATCATTTCCTTAATCTTGAATCCTAAATGCATCAATGTAGATATCTTATTTCTTTAACATGTGTTCCAATGCAATCACATGAATGACATCTTAACTACATGATATCCATTTATCAACCACAATTCCTACATCTAAATCATTCCATTTATTCAAGATTATTTCACTTATAAATCTACTTCTAGATAATAATCATGGATTCCAAACTTATATAACTATACCATGAATTCATTATATTACAAATGTAAATCCATTACTACAATTAAGTACATGAAAGTCATTTACATTCATTATTAAATAATATCACCATGCATCCCATGGTTCCAATATTAAATTACATAAATCCATCATACCCATTACATGAATCCACTATAAAGTACATCCATAATCCATCATGAAGAATAATCCACATCCACGCATGAAGAATCCAAGAGAACATTCTAATGGTTGAAAAGCACCAACCACCTAACCATGTGGAACCAAAGGAACCACCCCCCTGCTAGGAGATGACACGAGGTCCCAACACACACTCTACATCTAGGATGACACTCAACAACCAAAGAGAAAACACACATACAAGGACTCTCAAGCATGAACCTATCACAAGTAATCACAAGTAATAAACTTCCAGAGGCTTACAATCAGCAAGATATAAATGTAATCCAGCAAGGCATATTTACAAATCAATGAGGGAATGCATATAGGAGTGGTGTGTCATCACATTTCATCCTCAACATAGAATATTATAACACAAGGCACAATCCTGATGGACATGTGGAGCCATCACAACCTATGAGAGATCAAGGGAGATAGACTTGCCATCATAATGGCCTTCCCATGTTAGGAATCCCACAGATACTAAGAGAGGGGGTGAATCAATATCTAACTGGTAACAAGTATTTCTTAACTTAAAATATGCAAAACATATTATAATAGTGTACCAGTATGCAAGAAATAATGTAATAAATAGAATTAAGAACATCCACATGAAAAGAACACCATAACACAAGGATTTAATAAGGAAACCTAGTGTGGGAAAAACCTCGGTGGGATTTGTGACCCACAATATTCATTTACTAGCCAATAAGAAAATATTACTTATAATAGGGGCCTGCACATGCAGGAAGGCCAACTGCCTAGAGCTCACTGCTCAATGGGTAGTCTCATTGACTTACAATGTGGATTATACAAATCCAATATCTTGTACTGCTTTACAATAGCATCTATAATGCCTGATCTAGTACTGGTTGCTACTCTGCTTCTTACATAAACCCTTCAACCTATATTTTGCATAATAGGTCTGCCTTAATATTTCGCATACAACACTTTCTTTTCTTACTTCCTTTCTTTGTGTCGGTGTTGGTGTCCTGAGTACCAGTGTAGAGTGTGATCTATTGATGTCAGTGCAATGCCTTGTTAGTGCCATAGGATTGCAAGGTTGCCATCAATGACAAAACCTTCAATCACCTCCAATGTCTCATTCGAGTGTGCATATGCCAATAATCTCCCCCTTTGGTATTGATGGCAACACTCATGAGAAATTTCAAAAGTGTTTCAAAAATGTGAAGTCCAAAAATGTTACCAAAAATGTGTGTGCTCCCCCTGAGCATATGATTCCGTGATGGTTGAATTTCTCATCCCACTACTCCCCCTTTGGTATCAATGACAAAGGTTGTCAAGATGTCAATAGAGTTTGTAGTTTCAACCTTGTAACTGAGTAGTTACAATTTGAAATAGATCCGCCAAAATTGAGTTTATACTCTCCATAAACTTTTTACTATCTCTTATTGTTGTCTCTGTTCTCTTAACTGTACCGATGAGATGCTGCAAATGCTCTGTCGGTGTTTTTTGTCCCTGTATTAGTGCCTTAGATACTTCCTTCCGTAGTGATGCTAGATAGTCCAATCTTGGACTCAGTTTTAATCTTAGATGTTTTGCCTTATTCACTATTCTCTCTTTTTCTCTTTCTAATTTAAGTAAATCTTCCTCAAAATTCGTTATCTTCTGTTCAAAAACTGATAGTGTATCAGGTGAGTTGACAAAATTATCTACAAATTTATTGATTTCATCTTGTAGCTTGCTCATCTTCTTGTCTATATCTATAGTCAAAAAGTTTGTCTTATAGGTGTCTTTGTACAAAGTCTTGTACTCTTTTAATAAATTACACAATTCCAGTAGAAGTGTGTCAAAATCTCTGTTACACTTTTTTATTTGCTCATCAAAAAAAAATTGCTTTTCAATTTCTACTTTATCCTTCAATGTCTCTTCCTTTATTTTCTCAATGTTTTCTGTGATATATTTACACAAGGTATCAAGTTGTCTTAAAGAATCTTTATTGTCTATATTATAGTTAGGAGCAATTACCTTCAAAATTGGTATGGTATCATCTATTGCCTTATAGGCTTGTGAGCTGCGGTCTGTTATCTTTTTAATTGAATCTAATAGTACCTCAGTCACAATAGTTGATTTGTAGCCTGATGATGAACCTATATTATGTGTACCACTAGTGGAAGTAACCAAGCTTGTATTGACCTCTGGTAGGTCTGTTTGTGTCTGCATTTCCTTAAGCAATGGTTTTTCTACTTCTCAGTTGTCAGTGGCACTGTTTCCTTATGAGCCTATTCCTGTTTCTATTGTTGTTCCTATTCAGGAGCCTTTTTCTCTGTTTGTTGCATTGTCTCAGTATGAGTTTCTACCTTTTGTTCTTTGTCATCTATCGATTTCTCCTATGTGTTATCATTTTTCTCAGCTACCGGAGGCTCACTAGCCATGTCAGTCTTATCAGTTGTATCTTTGTCTACCACAATGTTGATCTTTTGAGTATCAACATCCATAGTATATAAGACTTCAGGATTAGGATTACCATCTTCTACATCCATACTTTCAACTGCTGGTTGATCTTTTGTAGCTATTGTTTTTGCCGGTGGAGTAATCAAAGGAGGTGGGGGTAAGTTGTCTTTAACCTTGATACTAGGTTGTCCACCAACTTTACCTTTACCCTTGTCTCTTTCTTTCTAATATACCTTTATAGGTTTGTGACTCATGTATTCTTCTTGTTTTTATTTTTCCACTAGGAAAATGTCCCATGCATTTTCTATCTCCTCAGTCACCTCATTAACTCTTCCAACCATTAAAGCAATGTGTTGGTGTGTAGTAGAAAATACTGACCGATTGGCTTGAGCAATTAAGTCATCAATTTCTTTGGGTGAATTCACTAGATATACAACAAGTAGCTTTTCAATCTTTATTTTCTTGTCCAGTTCTATTACTGCTTGTCTCCTTGCTTCCAGTCTCTTAAATAGTTCATCTGGAACTTCATTTACTACTTCTATAAAAAAATTCTTATACATATCCATATGCAATATAACACTATTTTCTACTTGTTCTTTTTCATCAACTGTTAGAGTGTCATATAGTTTCTCTATATTCTTCAATTTGCCTTCCTCTGTAATTTCATTCAACAGTATGTCAAAAGGGTCCAAGTATTTGTTTGTCCTCTTCTTCTTTTTGGGTGTCGGTTTCTTCTTCTTTAGTGTAGCCTTTCTTACTGGAGATCTCACTACTTGTTGTGTTTGTCTTGTCCTCCTAGGTGAGGGTGTGGTTGCCAGTGAGGGATCTCTTTTCCTTACAACTCTTTTGAAAGTTGCAAGCATGTCACTCTCCGAAGAAGTACCAACCGGTGATAGGTGAGTTTCAAGTTGTGGAGCTACTAACTCATCCTCTATTATACCGGTTTGCTTTAACACGTCTTCTTTAATAGCCTTTGCCTGTCTGGAACCTTTTCTTACAACTGCCTCAACCTTTTTCACTCTTTTCTTAGATTGTATTTGGCTTTCAATAGTTTCTGCACTACCAAATACTTCTTCCTTAGGTTCTTTAAGGCTTCCAGAAGTGCTTTAGCATATGTTTCAATTATATGATCATCTATTTCATAGCCCATCTCTATTACCCAAACTATCCTAGGGATGACTGCTTCCATCCAGATCTCATCCTTCTTGATTACAAAGCATATTTCATCCTTATATTTGTTAACAATCTTTTGTGATAGTCGGATTCTTTTCTTCATTTTGGCTTTTAGTGCTTGAAAGAAATCATGGATATTGTTTTCCTTGTCTTCTCCCATATTATTTAATAGTTCTATTAATTGTTTGCCTACCGGTATATCATATCCAAGTTCTTTGTAGCCTATACTAGGAACCTGTTTGGTTATATGTAGCATCAGACATACTAGCAGATTTCCAAACCTGAAAGTTCCTTTCTTGTCCTTCTTAATCTTGCCTAAGTTGTCAATTAATTTGTCCTTTAACCACTCACATACATCAATCTTTCCATTATCTATGACCATATCATAAGCACTCTTAATGCATAAACTTGAAACTAAATTAAGTCTATTTGCATGAGTAGCTTTATACCCTAATATCATGCTGATAAATCTCACATTAATGTCTGTTACATCATTTACTCTTAAGGACCTTTTATTAGATGTGGCACTAGTTAACTGAGTAACTAGGTCATTAGATACCATCTTAGTTTTGTCCGGTCTTTTACCAGTGGTCGGTAACCCTATGACAGCTTTCACAGCTTCCTTGGTGATTTTGTGAATTGCATCTAGCTAGAAAATTCACCATGTACCCTGCTTAAGACTATCCTAATCACATCCTTGGAGAATTCAGGAATGCTAAGGATCTTTGTAAATCCTAGGGTTTCAATGATCTTATGTTCATCTTTTACATTTTCGGATTCATCTCATATGATAGTTTTAAACATGGTTTTAATCTCTTCATCTCCTAGTTCCTCAATGTTATAGTGAATGTAAATTCTGGGGTCTTCAGCATAAACAACTCCCTTTAGAATTTGAGAAAAAGCACCTAAGGTATCATCTTTCTTTGCTACCTCAAGAACTAATTGAAATACGGGCCTAGGTCTTCTTATAACTTCGACAATAGTAGGGTTTTCTATATATTCAATTGCAGAGGTGGATGCCATGATAAAATATCTTTTACTGCCTTTAGGATGGATGATTGCTTGAAGTGTTCTTGCCTCTTGCTCAAAATTCCTTAGCTTGGAATCTTCACGCTCTTCATAGGTTTGAAATCTTGGTGAAATGAAATGGAGCCAAGACCTTAAATTTATAGTGTCTTTTTGCCATCTACCACATTAAATGCATGCCGGTTAAGTATTCACTTAACATTGTCTGCCGGTAACAAGTAATTTCCAACTTCTTATCTCTAACCGAGGGAATAATAGCACATGTGTCATTAGATTGCCAAGACCTCAAGGAAAATTTCTTCAATTAGATGAAGAACTTCCTGCCGGTGGAGCACTGCTCTGTCTTGTCAGTGAAGCATCACTTTGTCCTACCGGTGAAGCATTGACTGGTTCTACCGGTGGAGGAGTATTCCCAATATTTAGATCATCTTTTCTAATCCATTGTTTTGAGAATTCTTGCTTAACCTCTATAACTTTTTCTTTACCTTTCAAGCTAGAACTTTTGTTGTCTACCGGTGATCCTTTACTTCTACAAAATTTTGCAATATGCCCAATCTTGTTACATGCATAACAAGCTACATTATTCTTCTGAATAGCTTTCCCATAACCTATGCCATTTTGCATTCTGCATTGATTAGATAAATGTCCAAATCTTCCACAAACATAACATCTCACATTCATTCTATAATTTTTCAGAGTTGTGACCAACTTTGTTGCATTTTGAACATTGACCAGTGGGTGTGTTGATATTCTGATAATTTCTAGATCTACATTCATTTGTTCTATGACCATACTTATTATAGTTAAAGCATTTTCCATTGAATTTATAAGCATTGGGTTGTCTTACCGGTTTGCTGTGATCCTGAGTAATTGCAGTACTAGAGCTTTCACCAACTTCAAAGCCAATTCTAGAAGTGTCACCTTTAGGTTTTTTATTCTTCAGCAAGGTGCCAAGTTCCTCTGAGCTTTTCTTGAATTTTTCTTTATGTTGATTTGCAGTTTCTAGTTCTCTTTCTAAGACCTCTTTCTGTCTCATTAGTTCATTGGAGTCATTCTGAGTGTGCATCAGATCTGTCTTCAACATGTCATTTTCATAGCTAAGTCTTGTGTTTTCATTTGCTGCATCACTAAACCTTCTGGTCAATTCTTCTTCATTCTTCTTCCTATCCTCAATTTCTTTACAAAATCTCATAGTCATATCTTGCATCTCATTCTTTGTTGTCATGTTCTCTTGTTTCAGCTTGCTTATCTGATCATTAAGTGATCCCTTTTCATCATTCTCATTTTGCAACTTTTCACAAAGTTCTCTTCTCTTATTTCTTGCAACACTAAGATTCTCTTGAAGTGCTTGAATGATATCCTGAGCTGCCCTTAAATCATCTTCTAGTCTGATATTTTTCAATTTCTCTACATCATAGTCTAAAAGAGCTCCTTCAAGTTGCTTCATCAGATTTTCCATCTTTACTGGTGTCAAGATCTTCCTCAAGCTATTAGGCTTCTGAAAATAGAGGACCAAGCTCTGATACCAATTGTTAGGAATCCCATAGATACTGAGAGGGGGGGTGAATCAGTATCTAACTAGTAACAAGTATTTCTTAACTTAAAATATGCAGAACATATTATAACAGTGTACCGGTATGCAAGAAATAATGTAATAAATAGAATTAAGAACATCCACATGAAAAGAACACCATAACACAAGGATTTAATGAGGAAACTCGGTGTGGGAAAAACCTTGATGGGATTTGTGACCCACAATATTCACTTACTAGCCAATAAGAAAATATTACTTACAATAGAGGCCTGCACATGCAGGAAGGCCAACTGCCTAGAGCTCACTACTCAATGGGTAGTCTCACTAACTTACAATGTGGATTATACAAATCCAATATCTTTTACTACTTTACAATAGCATCTATAATGCCTAGTCCAGTACTGGTTGCTGCTTTACTTCTTACATAAACCCTTCAACCTATATTTCGCATAATAGGTATGCCTTAATATTTCGCATACATCACTTTCTTTTCTTACTTCCTTTCTTACAAAATGTCTACAATGATCTCTTTTATATATAAGAGTCATTTTACAACATGCCAAGTCGGCTTACAAAGTTTTTACAATAATAAACAAAATATAATATAACAAAATTCTATCGGCCTCTGTGCCGGTATATTTCCTTTCTTTGTGTTGGTGCCGGTGTCTTAAGTGTCGGTGTAGAGTGTAATCTGCTGATGCTGGTGCACTAACTTGTTAGTGTAATGCCTTGCCAATGCCATAGGATTGCAAGGTTGCCATCAATGAAAAAACCTTCAATCACCTACAATGTCTCATTGGAGTGTGCATATGTCAACATCCCATACCTATCCTAAAACATCCTCCTAGGATCAAGTCATGTGGCCCACAACTATTCGCTATCTTGATTAGTGAATTATTTACCCATCCCATTAATTTATTATTTTGTTATCTCTTGTTTACATCATGATAAACTTCCAATGTGCCCTGGCGGTCTATACTTCATGCATCCTTACAAAGAATCTCATGCAAGCCTATCTCTCATGACCCTAGTCATCACAAGGAATCTGACTCCCCCTAACATAGCCCAAACAATATATCACAAGAGGCTCTTATCCAACATGAAATCTGAAAATATACATCCATATGCAGCCAAAAACATCCATACAAATCCTTACAACATAAACACATGGCTACAACAACATCAAGTATAATAAAATGAGCCTCTTGGCCAACCAATACAAATGGCATATTAAAGCCATCAAATATGTCATCAAATATAAAAATATTATCAGAACAACGCCAATCCACTTGCTAGTCCAAAACCACAATATAACCAACTCCCCAACCATGGTTTATCAACATGGAAGAGAGTACCAATATATCCACAATGACATAGAAAAATAAATAAGCATAAAAACCAATGAAATGCATCAAACTAGATCTAGGACAAATCTGGAAAATATCAATAGACCTCAATCAAGCCTCTGGTACAAAAGTCAGATCGGAAAAATATCACAGAATGAGCAAAATAGACCAAATTATAGAAATAATGTAGAAGAGTACATACACCGAATTTGGCAACACTTCTATCAGACTTAACAACACTTATACTAAACAGAATAGTGCATCTATATTGAAACATAGGGCATAGACATATCAGAACAATGCATATATAACAAAACAACACATATGTTTAATCTGCAAGCGCATTTACCATACAAGATAGCGCATATACATATAGAAATAGCGCATACACATAATCAAATGGTGTATACACCTATTTAGCGAATTCACACAAGTTTGATGGAAAACTAAGGAAACTTGTGGATAGAAATAAAAATCAAATTCTAAACAAAAAACTTTGATAACTATATGAATAGAAACACCCAGAGTAAAGGAATATATTGGTATAAATGAAATAAATAATAACCCAACTATAAACAAAGTAATCACCAAACATGGCTTTCAGAAGAACAACGTAGAGGACACTCAGAAAGTTTAATATAGACTTCAATCTCACAAACTAAGAATAAAATGGTTTTATTTATACAATAAAGAGATGAAAACACAACAATGACCTCTACACAACAACCCAAAAAAAGTTGCACCATCTCATACATAGTGTCGTGAATGGCATCACATAGGGAAACAATAAAATAATTCCCACCAGAAACAATATCAACCATATAATATAAATTTTATCCCCAATGCATTTCTTGGAACTAAATAAACTATAGAATATAAAATTTAATTCAAACCCATCTCCCCGAAGACAATGTGCAGACACGGAGCAAACAATTGCAAAAAAACCAAAAATACAAAAAGGGAAAATAAAAGCTCTAAATTGCAAGCCACGTTATGGTATGAAGTTGAGGAAGTGATCCCAATACAATCCAAAAGCCAATCAACCAAGCTTCAACAAAATTCCAGATGCAAAGCCAAATCCAAGAGCCAAGAAAACTTGCAGAGAAAATTTTCCAGAAGAAGCAACCCAAAAACCATCTCGGCAAACAAAATAAAAAGCCATACAATAAACCAAAACCTTACCCTCCACGAGAACCAATCAAAACATTCCATTCTGGAATATGTTTTACCAATCCACCTTATTTTATATTTTTTTACCTCCCATTTCAAATTCAACCAATGAGGGTAAAGGGTAGGTAGAGTAAATATAAAATGTATTTATACCACCAAGTGGGAATGTATTATTATTATTTTATTCTTATGTATTTATACACCCCACTTAAATAAAAGTCAAGCTATATAAATAAAACATAAGCCATAAATAAATAAATCAAATAATCAAATGAGGAAGTTAATAATAAATAACCAAAGGCTCATAAGTAAATTAAAGAATCAAATAAAATATTAAATACCAAATAAATATTAAACCATAGGAAATTAAATAAATAAATACCAATTAAATAATCAAACCCCAATAAAGATTAAATCATAAATATTAAATAAAAATTAAACAATCATAAAATCTATAAACATTAATTACCAAATAATTAAATACTGAAGGCCAGTAATTGAATATATTAAAATAAATATTATTAATTATAAAATCACACACACCAAGGATCAAATAATCAATCTAGACATAACTAAATAAATTAACAATTACTAACATACTCACAACACCGAGAAGACCAGGCTTACTTATAACTGACATGGCGAATTGCGTCAAGACGCTGACGACTCATAGTGAACAACTTAGACCTAGAGTATGTGTAGGGAACTCATATCATCTATGGACCACATAAACCATTGGGATTAAAGACACGCTCAGACATGTGAAGCCAGGTGGAGTCAATGTCTGGTACCTGTAAATCCTGCAACAACAAAGCAACGATGCAAGATATGCATATATCTTATAATAGGCAAGTGGTAGGGAATCACTATGACACATCCTGCTCGAAATGAGTGATGTGACATTGTCCCTCTCATGAAGATAATCATACAATGATCAAACACACCTCATAAACAACTCATCATATGTAATCATGAATTGGGGTTAGTGTAATCATAATATCATCAAATCCATGATCAATATAAATCATTAATAATCCATCAACATAATAATGCATATAAAATCCATCAACACATATACCCATCAAATCACGTGATCAATAATGATAGTGTCATCATCCATATAAATCATCAAAATAATATATGTCCAAATAATGTCTAGCATCGTAATGAGTACTAAAAGACATGAATAATCCTCATCCAAATCATCATAAAGAGTCTAAATAAATCTATCATGCATGAAATAATAGTCAAGTCTAGTCAAATCAAGTCAATTCAAGGGTGGACACTATATGTTACTAATAAATTTTTTGAGTTTTTATGGTTTTTAGGTCACAGGTTCTGGTTCAACACCTACGTCTTCCAATCAACGCATGTGTTTTGCTATTTCAACACCTTTTCTATAGATCAATGCCTACATGGAAAATTTGAAATTTCTAACCGCCATTTTTTCTGCATGACTGTGCTTCAACATTTTCATGTTAATTCAACATTTCCACAATTTTTCCTTAGACACTTAGTTTTGAGCTTAGATTTGACTTTCATGTTTCGTCATAAGCTAAAAAAAACAAAAAACAGCATAAAAGGTCTTGAAAAGAACAAAAACATTTGTTTATTTTATGTTCTAGGTAAAATATTTGTTTATTTTCTATTTATTTTCTGTTCTTAGGTATATTTTATTTTTGTCACTAGTCATGTGATTGGAACATCCACTGTCTACAACCCATAGGTTCCTTCTCTTTGCATGCAAGGTAGTCTACGCAATCAAACTTGATTTTGCCTTATTCTTGTCTTTTTCAACCCAAACCGGTTTGTCTTCCTTCTTCTTGTCTACTACAATTTCATGTTCCGGTTTAACTATTGATTCCTAATCCAGTACTAAATTCTTTGGCTTCGTTATCCTGAGTTTGCAATGTTTTGCAATGTGCCCAATCTTCTGACAATTATAACACTTTATATTGAAATTAAATGATGAATCTTTAAAACTAGTGTATGACACTGGTTGACTTCTCCTACATTCAAAACTCCTATGACCAAATCCATTACACTGATAGCAAACATCATCCATACCCTAGAGTGCAGAAAATGAGTTTCTACTTTTAAAACTAACAAGGGGCTTATTTATCAATCTACAATCAATAATTCTATGTCCAAACATATTACACCGGTAGCAATATTCATGAAATTTGGGTACATACTAGTCTTGTTTCTTTGGACCAGAAAACCTTTGTCCCTCTAGATACATCTTCCTCTCATGTTGTTGATTTTAGTGAATCCTTCACTATCCACCATGGGCTTGCCTTTATGATTTGCATACCAGTGAGGTGTGTGACCCTTCTGGTTCTGAGCATTTTGGTTCATAGGCTGATTTCTTGTAGCCTCAACATAGGTCTTATTACCTGTATCTTTGTTGACTATAAAGATTTGCTTCTCTTTACTTTCACTTGAGGAAGTGAATTGTATCTCCTTACCAGATGTGTCTTGGCTATTTGAACTTTGTCCTTCTTCAAATCTTAAACCACCAGTGTCTTTTGAGTGCTTCTGTTTGCTCAAAATCTTGTCTA
This sequence comes from Cryptomeria japonica, assembly GCF_030272615.1. Lineage (NCBI taxonomy): Eukaryota > Viridiplantae > Streptophyta > Pinopsida > Cupressales > Cupressaceae > Cryptomeria > Cryptomeria japonica. Next base: position 707,016,277 of record NC_081411.1, on the reverse strand, counting down.
AAGCTTCAGTGTCACCCTCATACTTACTCCTCATCTTCAATCCATCTTTTCTCTTTTTTAGATCCTTTCTGAGCATTATAATCTCTTCTTCCATCTTTTGTTTCTCCTTTTCCTTCTTTATCAAGTCGAAGGATGTAACTTCACATATCCTCTTAGCTTCTTCCAACTGGAGTTGTAGATTAGAAATTGTTTTCTTGGATTCCTCCAGAGATTCCTCCAGTTGTTCTTGTTCCTCTGCAGTAGCATTCTTAACCTTTTTGAGTTCTTCTTTGTTTTCCTCAACTCCTCAAGAGTGCTTATGAGCTCACCTTCTAGGTCCACTTTAGCTTCAATATCTTCATCTTCCTCATCTTCAACAATCGGATCATCTAGTGCCATAAAGATATTAACTTCTCTTTCATCCTCATGGAAGTCATCTTCTGATGTACTTTCTTCATTGGTAGCATCATCTTCAAATGTATATAAACTGTTATGCTTTTGACAGCTTCTTCTTTTTTGTCAGTAGACCTTCTTCTCTTTATCTTTACTAAAAGACCTACCAGAGCTCCTTTTCTCATCTCCACCAATTTCACCATAAGGACATTTTGCAGAAAAGCATCCTATTTTACCGTAGTTAAAGCAATTAAGAGGCATTTTTCCTTTTTACTTACCGGATCCTCTTTGAGCTTTCTTACAAAGTTTGCAACTTCAATAACTAAGTCTCCACTAGATTTTCTATGAGCACTTTCTTCCTCACCCTTTTTGGTGGAGTTGAAGGCAACTTCTTTCTTGAAAGTTCCTTCACCAGTTGTCCTCATCTTATAAGTAGTTAGAGAGCCAAATAACTCATCCATTGAAAATATTTTCATATCCTTGGCTTCCTCTATAGAAGAGACCTTAGTGTCATACTTAGATGTGAGTGATCTAAGCACCTTTTTGACAATAACTTCATCAACAATTTCCTCTCCAAGCCCTCTGATGGTATTCATAGTTTCATCAACTCTGTGAAGGTAGTTTGCAATCTTTTCTTCATCTTTCATCTTCAAGCCTTCACATTGATCTCTTAGAGTTTGCAGCTTGGCCTCCTTGACCTTGACATCTCCTTCAAATAATCTTTTTAATTTATCCCAAGTCTCTTTGGCGGATGAGCAGTGCATTACCTTGACAAACTCATTATCTGACAGCCCACTGAGAATAGCATGTTTAGCCTTTGCATTATTGTCATACTCCTTGGCATCTGGGTTTGTGGGAGGAACACTAGGGACAATATATCCATTCTTTACAGACATCTAAACATCAAATCCTAGAGAAGATAGATAGGTTTCCATTCTACTACTCCAAAAATCATAGTTGGTTCCATCAAACATGGGAGCTTTGGAGGAGGAGGACTCATTTCTTGCCATTGTGTTCTTGGACCAAAATCTACCCAAGCTCGAGAAAGATTTAACCAACTAGGAACCTAAGGATTTGATACCAACTGTAGAACACAATATATCACTCAGAGGGGGGTGAATCAGTGATTTCAAACAATTTCTAACTATGTGTGTGCAACTGGTAAAGTAATGAAGACACTAGTAGTCAAACACACACAAAGAATGCATCTCACAACACTGGATGTATGAGGAAAACCCAATGTGGGAAAAACCTTGATTAGAAATGTTGTTGGAGTCTACTGCTCCAATCTAGCCTCACAATAAAACACAGTATTACAAAGATTTAGGGAACCAACCCAAGGAGCACCAACCCAAAGGAGTACCGACCCCTACACCGAGTAGCAACTCAGTGATATCCAATGAAATACAATCTTATTGCAATGAATGCACCTTGTTACAAATGAGTTTTTTAACACTTATTCAACTTCTCTCTGCCAGTTACAACTCTTCTCTATTTTACCAGTTCTTTTACTATCGATTATCAATTTTCTCTCTCTGATCTCTTATTGGTCAATCTTTTCCTTTTCTAACTTGCTCTGGTACTCACCCTACACTCTATCACTCTCAGATGCCTTCGTATCACTTCACCTTAGCTTTTTTATCTACCATTTAAACCTCTATTAAACCTCCTTACTGGTTACACCTTTTCTACTGGTTCTCCTTCAGATACTTAGTTGCAATACTCTTCTTAGTCTGTTCTACAATTTGTTCACTCAGGCACACACCTCTCTATCAATTGGCATCATATTTTTTTATTTTTGATATGCATATGTATTTATCTACTTTTCCGCCAAAACATAGATTCAAACTTTGGCACACTTAGGGTTTTCTCCATAGACCCAATCCGTATCAAGTTATATCAAATCTCATCTCCAAGATCGATAGCCTGCAACAACAACACACCACATGCCAAATCCTTCCTTCAAATGCACATTTTCTATATTTAGCAAACATGACTCATCTTTATATCCATCATAATAAATGCAAACATTAGTTTCCTTCTCCAAGTCAACAAGGGAATCAAATATCATACATCAATCAGCACACATGAGTTGTCCATCTATCTTCATCAAGCCGCAAACTTCTGCAACTCACCCATGATTTTTGCAGCCTTTATTTAATGTCAACTAACTCTTCAACTACCTCGTTAAAGCACACTTCACCGACTACTGTACATTAGACACTTGGTTCCTATGTGGAATCCTTTGTCGGCATCTAGGTGAGCTAAGTCCACTATGTCAGTTTAGAGTCATTCACTGACCACAAACATCCTACCAGTATTTGCCTTATACTACTAATCTTCTACTTGATCATACATACTCACCAATGGACCTGTTTACTGGTTGGCACTACACCTTCCTGCATACCGACTGATATAACCAGTTTATCTCTTTTCTTTCTTATGTTTTCTTACCAGTGAACATCCATACCGGTAGCATCTCCTTCTTGTATCCTGCATACACCTTGCATACCAGTAACCATCCATACCGGTGACATACAATACTTACCAGTTGACATCAATGACAACACAATGCCAACAATCATAGATCCTTGGATCTTTGGGGTAATAGAATCTGGTATGCCTGAGAAGTGAGTGCACTGTAAGGGGGAGCCAGTGCTAGCAAAGTCTCTATATGTCCGCCTGAGTGAGGTATCGCTTATGCAAGAGACCTATCAAGTGGTTTCCACTTTCTAGCCTTAGTTTGTATATTTTAAAAGTGTGTCTTGATTTGTGCAAACTTGTAAAGAACTGTTTGGGCTAATCTAGGCCCCCTATCACTTTTATGCTCAATCTTTGAAGCATTGTGTAGACACCTAAAAATGTCTCATTAATTTTACACTTATTATTCATCTATTTAATTAAGTAATTCTTTAATTATTTGATTAAACTAACTATTTATTCTAATCATCACTCTTCAACACTCCTAATGATTGAATTTCTATCATTTCATCATTTAATCAATTAACCATATCTCAATTATTAATTAAATATCAATTATTTAATTAATTGTGACATTTTCCTTAGTTAAAAAAATCTTTATTATTTAATTAATTCAATCTCCTAAGTTTAAATTATTTTATTTAAATTATTTAAATTAATTAATTAAATTCCTCAAAATCCTCAAATTCTAATTCCAATTAATTCCATGTAATTTCATTTCATTTTCTCCCAAATTTGAATTTCAATTAATTTCATCTAATTCCAAATCATCAAATTCACATTTCACCAAATCTGAATTTTAATTAATCTCATGTCCATTTTAACATTCGAATGACCAAATTCAAATCCAAATTGAAAATCAAAATCAATTTCAAATTCAAATTACTACAACACATGCTAAAATCAGAACTGGTTGATCAAATCAGTTGTCTAATCAGTTAACTTAGTTAACTCATCAATCATCTTTTTTAACTCAAATAAGTTTTTTATGACTAATCCATCAATTTAGTCATCTCCCTAGTCTATTCAATTTACTAATCAACAAAATGAGTTTACTATCCAATCTATTGAGTTCACTCTCCAATCAATCATGTTAACAAATCAATCAAATGAGTTAATGTAGTGTCATAAAATTGTGATCCCTACAATTTTAACCATATTTGGGGTCCTCACCTTGGCGACGACATCTCCTTCCCTAACTAGGACCTACTTTTTCATTCTCACCCCTTCACCCTTCTTTCTTCATTACCTATGTTTGCTCCAGACCCTGTTTAGGCCCCAAAATAGGGCAAGACAGGGGCATGGCACCCTTGTCCCCACCCTTAGGGTGGCCCTATGTCAAGTCTTCCTAGTCTTCCATGCACAATTTATCTTTGAGGTTTACAATTCCTCTTTGTCAGCCTTAGGTGGTTCAAAATTAATCCTTGAGTCATGTATAAAAAGGAATTCAACTCCCTCATTCAAGGACAAATGACGGATGATAATGGGAGGTAGAAGAAGAAGATATGGGATTTCAAGGTCATCATCAAGCATTCAAGCATTCAAGTCTTCTTCATTCATCCATTGGAGCAACATCACAACATTCATTTGCAAGTATGTGTGTGTGTTAGGGTTTTGTCATGTTACATGACATTTCATACAACATTGGTGGTTACATTCAAGAAGCAAAGCAATCATCATCAACAAGTTGCAGATTTACAAGGTATATATTTCCATTGTTTACATTCAAGAATTTGCAATTACTTTCTTTCAAGGTTGATTCCTCAACTGGGGTTTGACTAAGGCAAACCCCTATCCACAACCCCCCTTTCCTCTCTTTTCTATGTGTAGGTTGTAGTTGTGCAGCTGTAATTGCAAGTTTGGGCTTCATCTACAGAGACAGAAGAACCCTTTTCATTTCATAGATTTTGTGGGGGACCATGTACATTCTCGCCACGGTCTTGATGAATTTTCTCCATATTTGTAGGGTGGATCTGTATCAGTCTAATTAGCTCAGATCCAAAGTTACAGCACAATCCCAAACTGGTAGCTCGACATTTCACTCACTTTCCCTCTCTTTTTTGCATAGTCAACAAGTCAACTTTCTCATTTACAAAAGAGGGTAAATCACACTTCAACCCTTGTAATCCACTTGGAATTCACATCCTTGTTTCCCTTGGATTTGGATCTAGTGGATTCAATCCCCTCTTTTGAATGTAAACTTCCTCCCAATTAAAAATCATCCTAGTGGCTTCCTTTCTCTCTCCTAGGTGGGGAGTCACTAGGATCCAATTTTCCACTTTACATTTTTGTGAACCCGACATCTACACATTAATTCTAATTTTTCATTCTTAGACCCCAATAATTGCAATTTGAATTACAAATCTTCATTTTCAAGTTTGATCTATTCGCAAATTTTAGAGGTTAATTGCATAAAAACCCTAATTTTTCATTTTCAGAAACTTAATCTTATGAGGTGTAGAATTTAATTGCTTGTTATAGATCTGATTTCTGTTTCAAAATTGTAATTCAAATCTATCCATTTATTCTAAAATTTCAGTGATTAAATCATAAAACCCTAATTTTTAAGGTTCTTCTATTTTTGACATTTGGCTGTAAGTTTGACCGATCTAGACATCTCCAAATCAGTTGTTTTTTTGGATTCTGCATTAAAATCATAATTTCTATCATTCCTAAAATTTTTGAAAAAAGTTGGTCGAACCATGTGCGCTCCCGCCAGGGTCCTTGACTTTTTTCCCAAAATTTTGGGAGACAGAATTGATTGTATTTTTTCTGCTCAAATCCAAAACACCAACGTACTTTATCAATTTTAACACTCTCTAAGGTCAAACACAAATTCAAAATTCATCAAATTCACATCTTAAAATTAATTTTCATAAAAAGGTCCTAATTTTATATCTACTTTTCCAACAAATTCAGATTTCACTTAAGAGACTTTTAATGGCAATTAATAAATTGGATTTACTTTCTATTTCGCATATGATTGCATTGCTTTTTGCATATATTTACTACAATCATGTGTGAGTTTCTTTCATTTCCCATTGCTTCTCTTTATTCATAGCACTTGGTCATATTATGTTGTTAGGATTTCCAAATTATTTTCTTTTCAATTTGATCTCAAAGCTTTCATGTATCATTTATGTTGCATTATGGTGATGTTGTTAACAAAATGCATTGCCTATGTTTATCATCTTAAAGATTTTGTAGATACTAAACCTAGAGATCTTAACCTTTGTATCTCTCCTAGGGTATCTTGTGTGGATTAAATGTGATCTAATGCTTTACCCAATGATCTTTCTATAAGAGAACAAGCATTGGAAAGTAATATGGACCCATCTTCTCCTCATATACATACTCTTCAGCAAGGGGGTCAATATGAAAACATCGACATTCTTACATCTTTAGATCCTCCTTATTATCCTAAGACATATCTTGAACATCAAAGTCTATGTAGGGAGGATGATGTCATGCACTTTATTCATGGCCTTTCCCCTCGCATAGAAATCACTAAAAATGAGCTTTTAGATGATGAAGATATTCTTCCCCAATCTTCCAAAAAGGATAAGCTCGATAAAGGAAAAGAGATTGTCATTTCACATGATAATCCTCCTTCATCTACAAATCCTTGTATGCCTCCTTACACATCAGATTTCTAAGAAATTCATGATCTTGTTCCTCCATCTAGTCAATTGCAACATTCTTATAATCATGGTTTTCATATAATTACAAAACAAGGTTTTAAAGGACAAGGAATTGGGAAATTTGAGAATGGAATTCATGTCCCTATAAACCCTCCTCCACAAACTACTACAAGAGGCCTAGGAAGTGATACCCCTCTTTCTATGGATGAATTCCTTAGGCTTCAAAACTTTCAAGATTACCTTCAAAAACAACAAATCAAGAGAACTTGCAAGAATGCTTCTTCTTCAAAGCATCCTTTTTGTTCATTTCATCAAACCCATGACCATAATGTTGATGATTACCCTGATTTTCAAAATCTATTCAATATGGCATAGATAGTGGCAAATTAAGAATTGTGGATAATGAAAATTCTTCTCACAAACCCTCTCCTTCATGGAAAGACAATATTTACCATCCTGATAGATTGGCTGCAAGAATCTATTGGAGGTTGAAATATGACAAGAACATTTCCTTTCCTCCTCAAAATAAAAACAAAAATCTTAATCAAGTGAAAGGTATTAAATATTGCATTTGTCATGATTCATATTCATATTCTCTTGGAAAATGTTATGCATTTAAGAAATTTTTTCAAATGCAACATGGTCTTGCACACATTTGTCTCATAGAAGATCTAGTTATATTTCTTAATAAATACATTGTGCCTTAGCACTTCCTTTCCCTTCATGTTTCTCTTCACCCTATGGCATAATTAGCCCATTTAACAGAAGCTCTTTATCATTAGTGGTGGTATTGTTTCACTTTAACATACTTTGGGGCAGCAACATGAAGTCCAAAATTTCTCCTTCTTTCTATGCATTTATCTCTATCTTAGTGCATTATTCATTATTAGATCTCTTTTCTTGCATAGGGTTATTCTTATGTGAGCATATATTTGTTCTTTGGTTTTCCTCTTTGATTAGAGAGGGGCATATTTCATGAGTATTGCACTTCTTCTCTTTCCTTCATTCTCTTGGAAATCTTACCTCTTCTATGGGTTCAATTATTCGCAAGTATGATATGCCCCTTAGTAGGGAATGATCTCTTGAGAAGTATGTATCCCTTCCTTGAAAGGATTTTTTCCACTAGGATGACATATCACTTGAAACTAATCACCATCAAAAAATGTGTAATGTTTCTCCTTGTTTGCCTCACTTGGAGGGCAAAGATTTTCACTCCTTTCCCTTTCTTTCTTTCTCATGTATCATTATTTCCTTAAGGGGTTGTATTTTTCATATGTGATTATCATTTCTTACAATGGTATTCTTTTATGACTAATCCCCCTTGGGGAATATATGATGTTTTTTTTCTCTCTTCTTTTCAAAGATTACCACTTCTTGAGACATGTATTTTACATTTACTAATGTCTTTTCTTGCATGTGTTCATGCAAGACCATTTAAAATTTGTTTATGTTTAATCTCTCTCTCTCATAGATTGTGTAAGCTCTTCTCATTGTCCCTTATCTTGGGGGGCAATGATCCTTCTCTCTCTCTTTCTCTAGGGATCAACTTTGCCCTATTAGGTGGATGGTGTGATTTCTATTACTTGATGTTATTCCTTGTGTGGAATTGATGTTGTTCACTCAAGGATTCTCTCTTATGCAAGAGGTGTAAGTCCTTGACTACAACCTCTTTTACACTTGGTAATGTACATCTATGATAAATCCAACCATCCCTCTGGAGGCTAAATGTGAGTCATCCTTCATCAAGAATCCCTTTTACCTAGAAATAGGGAGGAAGGATTGTATTCTTTTTCTTTCCTTTTCTTGTTCTAAAAGATTTATATTTGTCTAAGACAACTCCTCTTGGGGGTAGATGTCTTTTGAACAAATATCTCTTCTCCTCCATGTATCACCTTTACACTTACAAAAAGATATCTCTTTTCAACTATCTTACCCTTTCTTGAAGAGTATTCCCTCTCTAGCTTGGATTTATGACATTGTTGCATGGAGGATATCTTCTTTGTCATGAAGGTGGGTATCCTTGTTCTTGTTTCCTTAAGATATCAACATCAACCTATGTTGACATCTTAAGATGGGGGCACCCACACTGCTCCTTTGTACTATACTTCTCTCATGCATTGTACAGTGGGACATTCTTGGAACCAAAGGGAAGCCTCTTAGAGAAAGATGTTGTCACTTTTCTTGTACAGTGAGACATTCTTGGAACTAGAGGGAAACCTCTTAGAGAAAGATGTCATCACTTTTGTCTTGTACAGTGGGTCATTCTTAGAACCAGAGCACAGACTCTTAGAGCGAGATGTCTTCACTTCTTATTTTCTTGTATAGTGGGTCATTCTCGAAACAAGAGCACGATCTCTTAGAGTGAGATGACACCACTTTTCTTTTATGCAATGTGATTATTCTCAAAACTAGAGCACAAACTCTTAGAGAGGGATGTCACACCTTTTTTGACACTTGTACTATACATTCTATATAGGTTGTAGTGTACTCAGGCATAGACTCCTATGAGGTGCTTAAAACCTCACTTGCACACAAGCATGAGGTTGAGTGGAACTAATGGTAATCTCACTCTCTCTCTTTACATGGATATGTTGTTCTCAAATTCTGATTGCTTTGTTTTCCCTACTCGAATCTTAGATCTCTATCACTTATGGAGAGAAACAACAAGAAACAGAACAAAAGACAACATATAACAAGGTTTATACAAAAACCTTCTACACTTCAAGCTTTCACCTAGCTTAGGCAGGTTTACCATTTGTGATTACTTTTCATAATTGTGATTGGAGATTTACAAAGAACACAAATACCAACCCCTGCAAACCCTATCACCTTGAACATAAAAGAAAGGCTTGTAATCATTTTTTATTGATCTCCAAGAAGCTTATAGAACCTAGCAAAATTATACTAGTGCCTTATCCATTGGGCTTCAGAGTCACCTAAGACTAAATAAGAATTCTAGATTGGAAATCAACATACATTTCATCATTATGACTTCACTAAACTTACATATGCCTAACATACATAAATTTTTATCTTTATGCTAAACCCAGTTATCAGATTCAAGCAGAATTTACTGATTACTATCAGAGAAATTCTAAGCATATTTAATCTCCCTCCTTGAGAGAGAAACCTAAAACATCTCCATGAATTTTCCTTGCAAATCATTCAATTAAATAACCCTGGATTATCTAACCAAACTAGTAAATCAATTATACATACAAGAAGATGACAGGAATCTAGGATCAGAATGCTTTGATCTGTGTATTGATGTCCATCTTTGAATTCTACATCACTCAGAATAATCTTTCAAAACTAGAAAGAAAAACCCCCAAATATATTTTGCCAGAGATTTTTTACAAAAATCTTGTGATCATTACAAATGAGAAGAAATTGGGAATATGAATAGGAGGGAAAAATTAGGTCTGCAACTGAAATTGCCAAGTGTCTCTTTTCCAACTGAAATCACTTTCTTCTTCTTTCCCATGGAAACTTTTCTCAAAATATCTGATATTTGTTAAAACAAACTTCATATCTGCATTCCTCATCTCAAGAGCTTTCCGACAATATATAATACTTCATATTTTGAGTAAAAATAGAGCCCTGGGCGAATTAATCATTTTGTGTGCACAATCATTTAAATTTTTCAATTTTTCTATATAGTTTCAACTATATATTAAACTGAATTTAACTTTGATTTTTGGCTCTCTTTATGCCCTGACATCCTACCATGTGGCAACCTCTGATTCGTTGATGGGATCCACTGGGTGCCACCTTGAATGACACCTCATCACTCTGCCACATGTCTGCTTGCTTGTCGGCCACATCATCGCCACCTTAGCACCATGTCATCACCATTGGACTACCCCCTGTGCACCAACTATGTGCCATGTCACCGCCAACACGGATGACCTGTGAGCTATCTTTCCAACTAGACCCACCACCTGGCTTTCGCCATTTCGCAATGGCTAACGGGCGTGCAACTTCGGGCTTCGAAATCACGCGAGCCGTTGGATCTTCTGAAGTTGCATGGTCTTTAACTCCTTTTGCTGAGCCTGCATTTTTGCCATTTCGTAGGGCTTAACTCGCGTGCATCTCCCCTTCCCGAAGTCACGCCGACCATCCAACCTGCTCACCAGTTAAGTCGGCCTTCCTCTGCAAAATTTGGCCCACTTGCCTCAAGATTCATGCATGTGTGGGGTCCACATGTTGCCATATGTCACCTTCTCCAGTTGCCTTGGGATCCACACCCATGTGCATGTAGTCCACTTGGGCACCCAATGGGCACCATCTATCAAAAGCCTTGAGGCTTTGACATTATACTTGCGTAGAGATTTAGATATAAATATCAAAAAATACCATTTCCCAGTCAATGTGGGATATATAGTTTTTCCTAGGACTATGATTTTTTGAAACTTTGCCTGAGCTTTAATGGTGTTTTCTGTGGTCTATTCACCATGCTACGGCAGAGAGGGAGGAGATGATAGTTGCACTCCTACCATTTACATTTGCTTGAAGGTTTCTTACCATGCAGGGAATAATGGCTGTGAGCTTGCCAAAGCATTTGCTAAAGGTTTCTTAATGCCCCTCCACCACTCATGCAGAGGGAGAATACTATTTTCAACACCTGCACATGGGAGTCTTTGGCATTACACCTGCCAGCTGTAGTTGCTAAAGGTTTTTTTTTTTTAAAGCCTTTTCAACCATACCACATAGACCATTTCCACCCTCCAGCTGCTAATTTTATTTGCCTTTGGAACTTTTCCAAATCTTTACCAGCTGCCAATGGTGTTTGGTCAAAATTCTAATTCTTTTTCAACAACACTATGCACCACAAACTTCACGCAAGGGGGACTCTGGTTTTAAAACTGTGAATGCATTTGTATTAAGAGTTTTTTTTTTGTTTGCCTCTCCTCCAACGTTTTCCACTTTGTTTGCCAGGCAAGGGAAGATTGGCATTAACCTTGCCAATTACATTTTCTTAGAAGTTTCAATGGTTTCTTTAACATGTTCCACACCACCACCACCACATTGCATTGGCTTGAAAGATTTAATTGAGTTGTTGTAGCTGCTAAGAGTTTATACAGCCTTTCAAATACTACATTTAACACACAGGAAGAAATTAGCTTCAGAACTGCCAAATGTATTTTGTTTTTAACTTTTAATGGTTTGTTGTTAGCATTTGTTGTTTGGCTTCAACACTTCCCTTTGGCCACCATGCTATTCATAGGTGATATGTGTGTGTGTTTTAACTTCTGAAACAAGGACTATATATATTGTGTTTGAAACTTTATCCATTGTCCTCTACCTCAGCCTTTGTATTGCTATAGCTGCCCTTTCCTTTATCAAACTGTCAATGTCTCTTTGACTCTATCTTTGCTTCTCTTATTGTCTCTAATTGGATTATATCCATCATTGATTTTGTGACTGTTCTTGGCTTTCTTTTATGACTGCAATCTTTGACATATTACTATCACAAAAGTGTCACTATCATTGCATGATTATTTCTTTGTAATCAGATTGTTATGAGGTCTCTACCTTCTTACGTGGCTATCTTCCTTTTCTCCTTTCAATACTCCATTTATTGGCATATTCTGAAAATCTTTTAATAAACAAAGTCACTAATAAAATCAATGTACTGGCATGAGCTAGGTTGGGCCCCAAAGTGGGTCCGACTAAAAAAAAATTTGTTTTCATGAAACTGACCTCTGAAATGCTTCACGGACCTCAAACATACCTCTGGAAATGATTGGCACCATTTTCGGATCATAAAATTGAATTTTACAACTTTCAGGCACTTGCACCACATTTTCGCATTTAATCACAAAGACGTATTTTTCAAGTCGGTCAAAACATCTTTTTGGAACTCTCCATCTGACAGGCATGTACTCTGATATACAAGGATGAACTCTACCAAGTGGTTTTTCAAGATGAGTCTCGAGCAAAGAGATAGTAAGTGGCGAAAATGACTAACTAGGTTTGTTGACACTGCGGACCTGATGAAGTCAATGTTCTAGCAACACATGATGCCTTTCTCAAAAATACCAAATGACCTTCGTAGACCCTCAAATTTGAAACATAGGTACCTTGAAGTACATATTAAATCTCTGAATTCTCAATTCAACCAAAAGCCTGACTGGGTGCAAATTGTGCGCTCATGAAAATGGCTACATTAACTGATATAACACTGAAAGTATGGATCACTGAAAACGATGACTCAATGAACCCTTTTGAAAACCGATCAAACGGATTAGCAGAGGCTTGAAATTTGAAACATAGCTCATCATTTATACCAGCATTATCCTAGAACAAACATTCTGGCGTAACACTCAGTGAGGCAAATTTTACACTTGTGCGAAACAGGGACTTGTCAAACCACACAAACTACAAACGGATTGATCTTTGAAAACTAAGAAAATGGATTCATAAAGACCTGAAATTTTGCAAGCTAACTCACATTTATGCATAAAATTGAATCCATTTTGATATTATCCATGACAATCAACAAGGCAAAAGATATAATTTCTCAAAGTAGGCTACTCAATAAAATCTGCATTTGTGCCTAAAATGTACTTTCAGCTCACCCCTCAAAATGGGTACCTCATAAACTTATCCAAACTAAATTTTGAAAGTTGCACATCATTGAATAGGCCAAATGAAAGGTGTAGGACATGAATCCCAAGCCTAACCCCCTGAAAATCAACTGGCTCCACTTTGCCTTCTCTCTAACTAGGCCATTCTAACTGACTCATTTGGAAATGCAAAGCAAAAATTTGAATTGGGCCTCAAAAGTTGACTCAAATTTAATGAGTCCCAATAGTGGCTCTGATTGGGGATGGTTGATCGCAAGATCAACACAAGAACATAGAATCAATGGTTAAGTAGACCACCCAAAAGATGGATCATTCTCTTCTCTTCTCTTCTCAAAAGCAAAGGGCTTCCTTATTCCACCCAAAAAATAGGGCACTTTATTGAAAACTACACAACTAAAAGCAAAGTGATTGTACAAGAGATGCAAACATACTTACAACTGATTATAATTGCTCCACTTTCCTCAACATTTACCTCTATCAAAAATCTGATTTTCATCTCTTGATATCATGATCCAAACAAAGGCACCTTCCAGTAACAACTAAGCATAAACATTATAATCACATCTTACCATCATACTGCTGAAACAACTAGTGTGCATGCCATTTGTCTGATTTTGAACTTTATAACCACACACTAATTCAACAAAAGTAAAATCATGAGATAAACCACTACAAAGGCCTTCCCGCAAGCTGCCATACCTTTTACTGTCCCACTCAACTCTATCATTTTCAAGGGCATCATCATGCTGAACTTCAAAAATAAAACATTTATTCCCAACATTTTAATTCTCATCAGCACATGCCTTATTACCATTTAAACTTATAGAATGAGGTACACTACTAACCAACTGATGCAAACAAGGAACATAAACATTTTGGTTCAGATGTGATACTTCCCTATGCTGATCACACTCTTTACCATCCTTGTTCATCAAGCTCAAAACCTCTGCATTCTCAAAATCCCATTCATGAAAAAGAATGCATACCTCTGGCTGAAGCAAATCCTCAGCTAAGTTTTCTTCATTCAAACTTATATCCACTTGAAAAACTTCCATCTGTGGTCTGGAGTAATCATCACACAACCCATGCCTCCTTTCTTCATCATGAAACATGTCACTGCTACATGGAATGGTATCAACATTATGGACTGGTTCATCATTTACAACATTTGTCTGATCAATTATTTCTTCATACAAAGGGTTAGAAACCAAATGGACAATCCCTTTATGAACATTATGGCACTAAAATGGTTGGTCTGTATCTATATCAACATTGAATAAAACATTAGTAAAATTGCTAAAGATACCATCCATTTGATCATCATAATCATCTTCATCAGATAAAGAAGAAATTGAAACTTGGCTGGAACAATCCTCAATGTTCCATGTTTCACATCCATAAGATTTCATCCTATGATCATCATTCTGAAAATCGAGATAATCATACTTATCTTGCCACAATTGATCTTCTTTACCAATAAAATACTTGTCATCAGCCAAAGAACAAAGATGAATATCATTGCCATTTACTTCATCTGATGAATTTTCAGCATGTTCACTTAAATTTTCTATCATAAAACCATCTGTTAGATCAACATGTTGTTCATCAAGTGTGCAAGCATTCAGTTCACAGTCCTTTTCTGAAAAATCTTCTTCACCATATTGCAGAAGGTCTTCATTAACAACTCGAAGGCTCTCCAACATTTGAACCTTCTTGTCCACAACTTCAAGAGCTTTCCTAAGTTCTGCAATCTTTTGAAATTGTATTACACTTTGTTGTTCCATGTGAGATTCCGTAAAAATTTCTCCATCCATGTGTGCTATATTTTCATTGCAATCATGTGTACCATTGAGATTTTATGAATCAACTTTATGCATAACTTTCAAATTAGAAAGATCATCAACATGATTATAAGAAGTGAAATCTGATGTGAAATCTGAAAATACTTTTACTTCATCCTCAACACAAGTGACATTATCAATATTTAAGTGAGGATCAACTATTGTTTGCACTAAACAATTCTGATTTTCATCATATTGCACATTTTCACTTGCACAAACAACAACACTTG
This sequence comes from Cryptomeria japonica, assembly GCF_030272615.1. NCBI lineage: Eukaryota > Viridiplantae > Streptophyta > Pinopsida > Cupressales > Cupressaceae > Cryptomeria > Cryptomeria japonica. The sequence goes on along the minus strand of NC_081411.1, from coordinate 707,001,122 downwards.
GTAATCCCTCTATATTTGGTATTTCAACATCAAATACATCAGCATCATTGTTTTCATCATCACTAACCTTGGGAGATGCATGATTAACTTGATAATTTGCAATCACATAGTCAGCATAACCGGCATACAAATAAAATGGTACATATCCCTTGTATATATCTACCTCTGTATCAACATTTTCACAACACTTCCCACTGATCATTCCATCATTACTGTGAGAGACAATCGACATTGACAGCAAAGGTTCTTGACTCTCATTTAAATCTGAAACACATGCATCAACAAAACCATTTGGAACTGTAGAGTTTGATGCACCTAGACAAGGAATGATTTGCTCAACTTCACATGGTATTTCACCATTGAAGGTACTTTGGCATGAAACAACAGTAGACACGAATCTCTTCGAGATCCCATACTTCAAGTTATTTTCCATATCCCTAGCTGTGTTAAATTCTTCATACAAAGTCTTGGGTTCTTTGTTTCTTAATAAGAAACCCATCTTCTTGTCAAATGCACTCATATAGATATCCAAACATACTTTATCATCAAACTTATACTTTTTGAAATTTTTGGACAAAGCTTGTGAAAATCTGATATTAAATGTTGGTACCAATTCATCTTCCCTGATTTGTATATAAGTGAATTCTTTTAGCAAATCACAATCACTCATCTTTTCATCAAATTGGTCTATGAAATCTAAAACTAATTCTTTCCATGAGGAAATACAATCTGCTAGCCAAAAAGAGAACTAATCTCTTGCATCCTCTTTCAATGACTGAACAAACAATTTAATACATACATCTTCTTGACAAATTTCAAACTCTCCTATCAAATCTGAAACTCTTTTCACGTGTTGATATGCTAATTATGATTTCTTCCCACTAAATATGGGCAAATACTTTCTGATTTCTATGGGTATGGGATCTAGGTAATTTGGGATATCTTTAAAGTTTAGAGCAGTATAATACTTCATACTAAAACTCTTCCTATTACATGGTTGTGACATTTCACCAGGCATGGCTCTATGTGGAAATAATTGGGGCTGAAAAAAGTTCACTACACATTTCTTCCTACTCCCACAAATGATTATACAATCTTAGATAGAAAACTTCAAGCACATATCCTCATACTAATCTATTCATAACATTGCTTGACACAAATCTTTCCCAAATTTGCATACTATAATAGAAGAACATAGACACTGGATATTACAACAGAATAGATATGCAAAATGGACTTTGAAATTTTTTGTGATTCCTCTTTCCCTCTAGACTAGTGATGTTCACTAAATGGGAAAATGACATTACACATTCAAATTTTTATAACAAATATCTTTTCATTTGAAACCTCTGAAAATACCTAGAGTTTTGCAGCTATAAGACTTGTAGATCTGAAGATTTACTTCCACTTTTAGCACGGTCTTATACATCAGAGTCGCCACCTCTTGCACAGAGGATATTTTGAACAGCAGAACACCATTCAACACAAGTTTAAATCTATGTTTCTCTTTCAATCTCATTGCAATAAACACTCTTCTAGGCTATTTAACACTAGTATGAACCATAGAGTCGCCACCCAATAAGGAATTAGGAAAAAATTTGCACACAGCTGCAAGAACTTCTTACAACTTTCAACAATGAATCTACTGTTACTCCTTCGTAATATATGACATGACATAATGCATCATTCTACAGATCTAGAACAAGGAACATTCTCTAACCCTGTGCATACACAATGCACAGACTGGCTGGATATGAAATTAGGCAATTCTTATTCAGCAATTCCCCAGTAGAGTTGCCATTTTTGTTGTTCTCAAATTCTAATTGCTTTGTTTTCCCTACTCGAATCTTAGATCTCTATCACTTATGGAGAGAAACAACAAGAAACAAAACAAAAGACAACATATAACAAGGTTTATACAAAAACCTTCTACACTTCAAGCTTTCACCTAGCTTAGGCAGGTTTACCATTTGTGATTACTTTTCATAACTGTGATTGGAGATTTACGGAGAACACAAATACCAACCCCTGCAAACCCAGTTATCAGATTCAAGCAGAATTTACTCATTACTATTAGAGAAATTCTAAGTATATTTAATCTCCCTCCTTGAGAGAGAAACCTAAAACATCTCCATGAATTTGCCTTGCAAATCATTCAATTAAATAACCTTGGATTATCTAACCAAACTAGTAAATCAATTATACATACAAGAAGACGACAAGAATCTAGGATCAGAATGCTTTGATCTGTGTATTGATGTCCATCTTTGAATTCTACATCACTCAGAATGATCTTTCAAAACTAGAAAGAAAAAACCCCAAATATATTTTGCCAGATCTTTTTTACAAAGATCTTGTGATCATTACAAATGAGAAGAAATTGGGAATATGAAGAGGAGGGAAAAATTAGGTCTACAACTGAAATCACTTTCTTATTCTTTCCCATGGAAACTTCTCTCAAAAGATCCAATCTTTGTTGAAACAAACATCATAACTACATTCCTCATCTTGAGAGCTTTCCAGCAATATATAATACTTCATATTTTGAGTAAAAATAGAGCCTCGGGTGAATTAATCATTTTGTGTGCACAATCATTTAAATTTTTCAAATTTTCTATATAGTTTCAACTATATATTAAACTGAATTTAACTTTGATTTTTGGCTCTCTTTATGCCCTGATGTCCTTCCACGTGGAAACCTCTGATTCATCGATGGGATCCACTAGGCCCCACCTCGGATGACACCTCATCACTCCAACACATGTCTGCTTTCTTGCCGGCCACATCATTGCCACCTCAGTGCCACATCATCACCATTGGACTACCACTTGTGTGCCAAATGTGTTCCACGTCACCGCCACTTTGGATGACCTGCAAGTTGTCTTTCCACCTGGACCCGCCACCTAGCTTTCGCCATTTCACAATGGCTAACAGGCGTGCAACTTCGGGCTCCGAAATCACGTGAGCTATTGGATCTTCCGAAGTTGCATGGTCTTTAACTCCTTTTGTTGAGCCTGGATTTTTGGCCATTTCGCAGGGCTTAACTCACATGCATTTGCATGGTCTTTAACTCCTTTCATTGAGCCTGGGATTTTTGCCATTTTGCAAGGCTTAACTCACGTGCATCTCCCCTTCATGAAGTCATGCCGACCATCCAACCTGCTCACAAGTTAAGTTGGCCTTCCTCTGCAAAATTTTGCTAGCTTGCCTTGGGATCCATGCCTGCGTGGGGTCCACATGTCATCATCTTTCATCTTCTTTGATCACCTTGGGATCCGCAACCATGCATGTGGGGTCCACTTAGGTGCCCAACGGGCACCGTTTGTCAAAAGCCCCAAGGCTTTGACATTATACTTGGGTAGAGATTTAGATATAAATATCAAAAAATACCATTTCCTAGTCAATGTGGGATATATAGTTTTGCTTGGGACTGTGATTTTTTGAAACTTTGCTTGAGCTTTAATGGCATTTTCTATGGTCTATTCACCATGCTATGACAGAGAGGGAGGAGATGATTGTTTCATACCTACCATTTACATTTGCTTGAAGGTTTCTTACCATGCAGGAATAATGGTTGTGAGCTTGCCAAAGCATTTGCTGAAGATTTCTTAATGCCCCTCCACCACTCATGCAGAGGGAGAATACTATTTTCAACACCTGCACATGGGAGTCTTTGGCATTACACTTGCTAGTTGTAGTTGCTAAAGGTTTTTTTTTTAAAAGCCTTTTCAACCATACCACGTAGGCCATTTCCACCCTCCAGCTGCTAATTTTATTTGCCTTTGGAACTTTTCCAAATCTTTACCAGCCACCAATGGTGTTTGGTCAAAATTCTAATGGTTTTTCAACAGCACTATGTACCACAAACTTCATGCAAGGGGGACTCTGGTTTTAAAACTATGAATGCATTTGTATTAAGAGTTTTTGTTTGTTTGCCTCTCCTCCAGTGTTTTCCACTTTGTTTTCCAGGCAAGGGAAGATTGGCATTAACCTAGCCAATTACATTTTCTTAGAAGTTTCAATGGTCCCTTTAACATGCTCTGCACCACCACCACCACATTGCATTGGCTTGAAAGATTTAATTGAGTTGTTGTAGCTGCTAAGAGTTTATACAACCTTTCAAATACCACATTTAACACAGGAAGAAATTAGCTTCAGAACTGCCAATTGTATTTTGTTTTTAACTTTTAATGGTTTGTTATTAGAATTTGTTGTTTGGCTTCAACACTTCCCTTTGGCCACCATACTATTCATAGGTGATATGTGTGTGTTTTAACTTTTGAAACAAGGACTGTATATATTGTGTTTGAAACTTTATCCACTTTTCTCTACCTCAGCCTTTGTATTGCTATAGCTGCTCTTTCCTTTATCAAACTATCTAAGTCTCTTTGACATATCTTTTCTTCTCTTATTGTCTCTAATTGGATTATATCCATCATTGATTTTGTGACTATTCCTGGCTTTCTTTTATGACTGCAATCTTTGACATATTACTATCACAAAAGTGTCACTATCATTGCATGATTATTGCTTTGTAATCAGATTGTTACGAGGCCTCTACGTTCTTACATGGCTATCTTCCTTTTCTCCTTGCAATACTCCATTTATTGGCATATTCTAAAAATCTTTTAATAAACAAAGTCACCAATAAAATCAATGTACGAGCATGACCCAGGTCGGGCCCCAAAGTGGGTCCGACTAAAAAAAAATTCGTTTTCATGCAACTAACCTCTGAAATGCTTCACGGACCTCAAACATACCTCTAGAAATGATCGGCACCATTTTCAGATCATAAAATTGAATTTTACAACTTTCAGGCACTTACGCCACATTTTTACATTTAATTGCGAAGTCGTATTTTTCAAGCTGGTCAAAACATCTTTCTGGAACTCGCCATCTGACAGGCATGTACTCTGATATACAAGGATGAACTCTGCCAATAGATTTTTCAAGATGAGTCCTGAGAAAAGAGATATTAAGTGGCGAAAATGACCAACTGGCTTTGTCGACACTGCGGACCTGATGAAGTTAATGTTCTAGCAACACATGATGCCTTTCTCAAAAATACCAAACGACCTCCGTAGACCCTCAAATTTGAAACATAGGTACCTTGAAGTACATATTAAATCTTTGAATTCTTAGTTCAACCAAAATCCTGACTAGGTGCAAATGGTGTGCTCATGAAAATGGCTACATTAACTAATATAACACTGAAAGTACGAATCACTGAAAACGACGACTCAATGAACCCTTTTGAAAACCAATCAAACAAATTGGCAAAGGCTTGAAATTTGAAACATAGCTCATCATTTATACCAACATTATCCTAGAACAAACATTCTGGCATAACACTCAATGAGGCAAATTTTACACTTGTGCGAAACAGGGCTCCGACTAGGTGTCAAAACAGGGACTTGTCAAACCACACAAACTACAAATGGATCAATCTTTGAAAACTGAGCAAATGGATTCATAAAGACCTGAAATTTTTCAAGATAACTCACATTTATGCATACAATTGAATCCATTTTGAAATTCTTCATGATGATCAACAGGGTAAAAGATGTAATTGCTCAAATTAGGCTACTCAATAAAATCTGCATTTGTGCCTAAAATGCACTTTCAACTCACCCCTCAAAATGGGTACCTCATAAACTTATCCAAACTCAATTTTGAAAGTTTCACATCATTGAATAGGCCAAATAAAAGGTGTAGGACATGAATCCCAAGCCTAACCCCCTAAAAATCAACTGGCTCCACTTTGCCTTCTCTCTAACTAGGCCATTCAAACTGACTCATTTGGAAATGCAAAGAAAAAATTTGAATTGGGCCTCAAAAGTTGACTCAAATTTAATGAGTCCCAATAGGATCACCTATATAGGCTCTAGGGGCAATATTTTCCATGTCCTTCTCTCCATGGATCACCTAGGTTTAGGGGCGAGACGTCCATGGTTTCTTTCTTCTTCGCCTTTCTTCTCATGGATCACCAAAGTGTGTATTCATGTTCTCTCTCTTTTTCCTCTCATGAGCTCATAATTTTACTATTGAGGGTTCATGGATGATGTCATACTTTCTCTTTTATGTGATCGCTCATGTTTATGTGATGGCATTGGACTTTGTGTCCTATTTAGTTTGTTATCTTGTGTCTTGTGCTTGTCATGTGTCTTTTTGCACTTTGTCTTTGTTTTTTTGTATCTTGTGCCCTTTTTGTTTTGTGTTCTCTTGCATATGTTGGCATGAGTTGAGACCCTAAGATTGGGGGTTTTTTGCTCCTCAATATTAGTAGTGTCTTATAATCCTTGTGGTATTGCTCTATGTCCTTCATCTTCATCTCTCTCTTTCTCTTCTACTTTACCGGCAGTAGTGGCATAAGCCATACTCCCACTAAAGTGGGGGCTAAATGTAGTGTCATAAAATTCTGACCCCTGTAATTCTAACCGTAGACACCTAAAAATGGTCAACGCTTGCGGAAGTCATACTTTAACATTTGCGCGTTGCCTCATTTTAGGTTTTCGCTTCGCATTAACATTTCTCCTATGTCACGCACTTGATCTTTATCATTTGCGAGCATCGAGTCATTCTTCTGTATTCTTCATTCATCTCGCCTTCAAATTTGGTCTTGTCGAAAACAACCTTCAGTCATGATTTTGGTCGATCTTTGTCCTTGTCAATCTTGTCATATTGCGATCGATTCGTCATCGATCTTTGTCCTTTTCAATCATGTCAATTTGGTCAATTTGTCATTGATTTTTGTCAACCAATCTTAATCAAATCATTTATCAACACTAGTCATTTATCAATTCAAAATCATGATCGAATCGATATCAATTATCTTCAATCAGGACCTAATTGTCATCCTCGCATTGCTAATTCACCTTCTAGGGTTTCATGATTTAATCATTTAACCTTGTGCGTCATTTCTTCCTTTAGGATTAACAAATTACTTATTTATCCTAAGTTTTCTCATTACAATTAAATATTCATTTAATTGGCTAATTATTCCTCTTTGTGAGTGAATTAATTAATAAATGAAAAATTATTGATTAATTCACTAATTTCTAATTTTCATCAATTTTCCTAATTTCTTAATTCTTAAATTCAATTTCCTCCTATTTCTCTCCTAAATTTATGGAAATGACATAGGAATTTGTCATAAATCGTCATAAGTTCTTGACATAGCAATTTGTCATAGAATTTGTCTTGACATAGCAATTTGTCATAGAATTTGTCTTGACATAGCAATTTGTCATAAACATGTCATAATTTTGCTATTCTTGATTTGAATTTCCATTCGAATCACTGTCATGCTAATCTTACTGTCATGCTAATCTTGTCTTTTCTCCAATTTATCTATAAATTGGATGATTTTCTTCAATCAAATCCCTAGCCGCTAATCCCTAATCAGACTATCAAATTTATGCTTCTAGTACTCTTGAGCTTTTCATCAAAGTCAATCTTGCTTTCAATTGTATGTGCACTTGTAGGTGAGATCCACAAATCCATTTGAAGAGGAAAGAAGAACAATGGAGCTGCATGGAAGAAGCATCCAAACCGTCGTCTAGTTTGCATGATATTTGCTTTTGAATGCTTTGTTTTTATGTCTCTATTGAGTGTGCTTAGGATTAGATCATTGCAATGTGTGTTTATAATTGAGCTAATAAATGAATAATATGTCCTTTTATATATTGCTTTGATGATTCCTAATTCCGATGCTACACTAACGACATTTGGGGTCCTCACCTTCGCGATGACATCTCCTTCCCTAGCTGGGACCTACTTCTACATTCTCACCCCTTCACCCTTGTTTCTTCATGACCTGTATCTACTCCAAACCCTGTTTGGGCCCCAAATTAGGGTAAGACAGGGGCGTGGCGCCCCTGTCCCCCTAGGATAGGGGCATGACACCCTTGTCCCCACCCTTAGGGTGGCCCTATGTCAAGTCTTGCTGGTCTCCCATGCATAATTTGTCTTCGGGGTTTGCAATTTCTCTTTGTCGGCCTTTGATGGTTGAAAATTAATCCTTGAGGCATGTATAAAAAGGAATTCAATTCCCTCATTCAAGGATAGATGATGGATGATAACGGGATAGAGGCATAAGGAGAAGATACGAGATTTCCAAGTCATCATCAATCATTCAAGTCTTCTTCATTCATCCATTGGAGAAACATTACAACATTCATTTGCAAGCATGTGCATGTTAGGGTTTTGTCATGTTACATGCCATTTCATATAACATTTTTTGTTACATTCAAGAAGCAAAGAAATCATCATCAACAAGTTGCATATCTACAAGGTATACATTTCCATTGTTTACATTCAAGCATTTGCAATTACTTTCTTTCAAGGTTGATTCCTCAACTGGGGTTTGACTAAGGCAAACCCCTATCCACAACCCCCCTTTCCTCTCTTTTTTGTGTGTAGGTTGTTGGTGTGTAGCTGTAACTGCAGTTTTGGGCTTCTTTTGCAGAGACAGAAGAACTCTTTTTGTTTCATGGATTTTGTGGAGGACCATGTACATTTCTACCATGGTCTTGATGAATTTTCTCCAAATTTGTAGAGCATATCTATATGTGTCTAATTAGCTCAGATCCAAAGTTATAGCTTGATCCTAAACTAGTAGCTCCACATTTCACTCATTTTCCCTCTTTTTTCTACATAGTCAACAAGTCAACTTTCTCATTTACAAAAGAGGGTAAATCACACTTCAACCCTTGAAATTCATTTGGAATTTACATCCTTGTTTCCCTTGGATTTGGATCTAGTGGATTCAACCCCCTCTTTTGAATGTAAAGTTCCTCCCAAGTGAAAATCATCCTAGTGGCTTCCTTTCTCTCTCCTAGGTGGGGAGTCACTAGGATCCAATTTTCCACTTTAAAGTTAACAAATCAATCACGAATAGTTCACTGATCAATCAATTTCAATTATCTATCAATCAACACTTGAGTTCTTTTTCTCACCCCCTTTATGTTGAAAATCTATAAATTCAACATCATTTTCTCAATTCAAGCTAGAGTCACAGAATCATAGTCTTCAAAATTGTTGTCCATCTTATGCAAGAAATCAAGTGCAATACCTAAGATCCCCCTACATCATCAACAATGGAGAAGAGCAATGGAATCCTTGCTATTTCAATTGAGGGAGTTTTAAATAGATCGTTCTTTCAATTCAATTGATGTTGCATTATTCTATTGTCCTTTAGGAGTAATATTGATTAGATTAGAGTTGTGATTCTCTTTTTGATATCTGATTATGCAATTTACACTTAATTTACCCCTAAGTACATTTGGTGAACCCGATGTGAAAGCATGCTAACTTTAATTGTTTGTTTAAATTGATTTTGTAGGTCCACACTCAAAACGAGATCTTGATACCGCAATTGTTTATGCAGAAATTCACATTTGCAAATATCACACCACAATTGATAGCATATTATACTGTAATTGATCAGTCCATGCACCACAATCGCAAAAGTAGTTCACAATTGCCTTAGCAATTTGCAAAATTAATTTGTCTTATGTTGTTTTGTCATTATTTGGTCTTGCACACCTAACCTAGAAATTTCATCAAATTCTGGAAATTTCAATTTCTACATATAAAATGTATCTAATCCAATTGTAGGAAAGGTGACTTTCAAAATTTTAGGTGCAAGTAAGGCAAAATAGCATAGGAGACAACAAAGGATGTATCAAAGGCTCTTAAAGGCAGAAAGGGAGCTCCGTGAAATTAAAGAAAAAGAGGAGATTTCTCAATATCACATAAATATCCACAGTTTCTTAGCAAAGTACAAATTTTATGATGACATTGATGTGATGGCTTGAGTGGTGTGGGATAATATCATTGTGGAATAATCCTTTTATCTTCTATCTTTTTCTAATGTTTCTTAAAAATTCAAAAACAAAAAAAAAAAGAAATTATTTTTACTGATGAGCAATTGATCAGTCATCACATTGCAATTGCTTAAACAGTAATCCACAATTGATGATATATCTATTCGCAGTTGATTAGACATCAATTCACATTTTCTCTATTGGTAAGTTGCAATTGTTAGATTAGATTTTTCTCTTGTTGTCCTTGTTCAGTTCTGGTTTTTATCAGAATTTCTTTCTGTCTATAAAAAGACAAAGCTCTATAATTGAAAAATTAGGCTAGATAGCCCACCATGTGCCTACTAACATCATTTTCTATAGGGGTGGCTTAGAAACACTTCAATTTGGTGCTAATAAAATAAACCACAACAAACTTGTTTTCTATTTCACAATTGCGATGAAAGTTAAAATTGAATCCCATACTTTTTTGGAGTAACATCTCCAAATAGATTAGAGAATCATTGCAATAAAAGGTTAAAAAGAACCCTTGTTTTTTGTGTCTTTGCAGGGATAGGTATTATTCTCTCCCCTTCAATGGGTGATCAAAAAGCCAATTCTCTTCTTTCATGCTTTCATTTATTTTTCGCTATTAAATCCTTTAGAAGGTGTCATGCACAAACTTTTGGGCACGAACGTGATAAACTTTTTTTTAAAAAAACATAACTTATTAACATTAAATGTTGCTAATACAAGACGCACTATCCAGTTTTGTCTTAACTATGTTTGAGTTAACTTAAACCACTAACTCAAGTAAACAAAAATAATTTAAAATTAAATGCGGAATACTAAAAAGATTATTTATTACCTCATCCTTATTTAATCAACAAATTAATTTAACAAAAAATCTCTAAATTAATTCACAAAGATAATGCTACTCCCCAATAACCATTAATTACTTTAAGGAACTAATTAAATTAGTCCTAGCACTTAGATTCATTAATGTCTATATTTATATTTTAACATTTAATCAAAATATGTCTAGACTGAATCGACTAGAGGGGTAATTAAATGCATAACGAATATTTTCCTATAAAGTTTAATCTCCTCATTTACCTATATTTGGGTGGACTAAAAATATCCCCTTATAGTCAAAATAACTTGTAATAATTTTTATAAGTTCCTAGGTAATTAATCTCCAAATTAATTACAAATTTAAAAAGAAAATAAACGTCATAATAAATTATTTCCATATATTTATTACAAACATATTTGTAATATAAACATCTAAATGATTACATTACAATTTACCCTATCCACCCATATTATTTTAACTCTCTCTCTCTCTCTCTCTCTCTCTCTCTCTCTCTATAAATATATATATTTTTCCATTATTAAAAATGTCCATGAAAACCCTAATCTTCTTTCTTATTATAAAACCCCCTTTTATTTTATTTTAACCACATTGCTTGCCCTAACCCCAATTTTTTTGGGCTAGGGCTTTTTTTTTTTTTTTTTTCAAAATTTGCAAGGCCGAATGAAATGCATGGAGGGCTTTTTAGGAGAGGTGGCTTTGCAGGAGGTGAAGGTTCTCCTCGACCGCCACTGTGTATACACACAGCAGCGGCGGTGGCCCGGCGCCGCTCACTGTGTGTCCACATAGTGGTGGCCGCAGGTGCCGCCCACTACGTGCCCACACAGTAGCGGTACCGCGGGCACCGCCCATTGTGTGTATAATTTTTTTTTATATTTATTTATTTTTCTTTTGTTGAGTTTTTAAATTAAATTAATATATATATATATATATATATATATATATATATATATATATATATATATATATATATATATATATATATATATATATATATATATATATATATATATATATATATATGTTTATATATTTTAGATGCTCTGGATTTCTAGGGTTAAATTTTTTTCATGCAAATGTATGATGTATATTTTTATTTTTCTTAAATCTTTTAACAGATCCATTAAAAAAATTCCAGATTTAAAACAATGTACTCCTCTTTTTTTTTATATAATGTTTACCTAGAATTGAGATCACTAATTAAATTAGGTTTAATTTCTGCAATAAATGATTAACAAAATCTAATAAAAATTAAACAACAATCTAGAGAAATATGATATTATTTAATTCAAATAATTTGTTTAACCCTAGATTTTATTTTTTGCAAATAAACAAATGACAGAATTAAATATATTTATCCAGCAACTATATAAATAGGTTATTATTTAAAATAGATAGACATTTAACTTTAGATTTTAATTTGTTGCAAATAAGTAATAGATAGAGTAAATCACTATATTTGCACTTCCATAAATAGATCTAAATGTTTTATTTTTAGTCTACTACATGCATGCTAATCTATTTCATTTCTTTTCTAATATATTTTTTTTTTTAAAGCATAAAGGGATAAAATGAATTTCTTGCTTTTCAAAATATCATAAACAAAACAAATGTTATTTTCAGAACTATAGAAACTAAATCCAGAATACTCATTTCTTTTCTCCAAAATAGCATAATAAAATATTACATTTCTTTAAAATGTATTTAGAAGACACTATTGTCAACTTTACAAATGGATCTCTCCTTTCTAATAAATGAGGCCTTTAAAAATAATAGATACATTTCTTTACGAAAATAGATACAACATAGTTTCCTTTTACATTGCTACAACTTAAAATGTAAATATTCCATTTTCCAAATCTTTTTTCTGCAACCACATAACTCCAGCAAACTTCCACTTGTCCTATTTTTTTATTCCAACAACTTGCAAATAAATCATAGGCTATGACCATGGAGTGCTCACCTCCCAGCCTAGGCTAACTAGTAGCCACCCCCCAAGCTTGGAGAACCAAGCCCTAGACAGGTAACACACATGCAAACACAACAACCCGGGGAAAATAATCACAACAACATATTCCCAACCAAGGTTACACTTCACCATGCAATGTGATGATTTTACATGGGTGGTAGTGGACCAAATACCTTGAAGAGACTGCAAGTCTGATAAAACACAAAGCCACCTCATGGAAAACAAGATATATCATAAATATAATAATCCCCGCATCCTTATGCCCCCCAAGGCATTCATGTCTTATTTCCCTCCTTATGGCCCCCAAATGCATAAACAAGCCATGCAACAAGGGTCACATAAATATCCCTTGAGATCACTCTCATAACGAGAGCCTCTCACTTGAGGGCTATCATAATTCTACCACCCACAAGAACATCCTCTCTCCCAAGAGTAGGAGGTCTTGGTTACTCCCAAAACATAGAATGCATACAAGAAAACAAAGACATAACTCGTAATAATTTTCACAAATAAAAATGCAAGAGAACAACTTTTTCCACACAAACAACCTTTCCAAAATAACATGCAACATGAAAGAAAACAATACAAAGGAAAGCTTAACCAACCTTCAACTGCCCAAAGGTATGCTAGATCTAGTTGAGGATGAGCAGCCCAATTCCACAATCCTTGTTTCTCTACCCTTAGCCAAATTCCTATACCAAATCTTTTTTTTCTTTTCAAAATTGCATTGTCTCCAAAAATGGAGAGTGGGTGATTACCCACAAAATCTCACATTCTTTCCTAAGAAGACCTCAGTGAGAGTTCTCACAGGTTTCTTAAATTGAAAAAGGAAAAGTCAGAAAAATATCAAAAGGGATCTATCATCAAAAGGGAAAGTTAACTAACCTAGATGATCCCTTCTAAATTCAATTTTCGCACATCTTAGAAAACTCACTTTTTAGGGTGACTAAACAGTCACATGGGAGTTGTCACATGCCTAAAATTACTCCTAACCCTTAGGTATACCTTATGGGCTTTAGGAAACACCTTTAAACTACCCCTAGGAGTCCATTTAACCCCTTTTAAACCCATCTAAAGTTAACTTTCAGGTCAAACCTAAGTTGACCACCCCAAAAATTTTCTACCCAAGGAAAATATAGAACCACATTAAATTATTTAAAAAATCTATGGTTAAAACAACTCCCTCCAAGAGATAATTCAAAAATCAAGACATAAATCAACACGTGTCAAGTGACACAATAAAATTACTTTTACAAAATTACACATGAAATTTTGTCTCTTGTTGGATTTACACAATTTAATAAATTCAATTTAACACACATGCCACATTCACTTTCACAAATAAAATATGATACAAACAAGGTGTTGTCTCTCCAAATAGACAACCCCTAGTTCTACGAACGTACATAGGTCTAGGTTTTGTTCTCCATAATATTTTCATGGTCACATGTATAATTTTCCTGCACATCTCAATGACACATTAGTACTTCCAAATAACCTCATATAACATTTAAACACATGAATACGAATACATGTCAAACACTTTGCATACAATTGATATTAACAAAATCAATATATCTTGTATCAAAATAAATCCACATAAACAATTATCATAATCCTCATAATTTTGATCCACACATAAACATGCATCCTATTCTATCATCATAGTAAAGTCCTACAAATCCAATAATGACATATTTCATCGCAAATTTATCCTATTCTAGATTCATATAGAGTTCTATATCATAAAGCATATAAATGAAGCATCAACATACATCAATGTTATCCAAATCATGAAATCATATAAGTTCCAAATCCATAATGTATAGAAATAAAGAAACCATAATAGTCTCAACATGAAAAATACTAAAATGCTAGGATGAGTCGGGGTAGACCCTCACACTCTCCCTCTCTAGGCATGAACTTCCTCCTGGAGTTCATCAAAAAGATGAGTGTACTATGATCGCATACGTGTTGTGTCCTCCCATGAAGCCGTAACCTCATCATAGCAATCCCATTGGACCTTAACCTAGTCCAGCTCTCGACCTCAAAGGGCTAGTGTCCAGTGTACCAAAATGAGAATGGGCTCCAAAGCTAGTTGCTCGTCCAACTCCACCTGCAAAGCATCCCAATCTAAAATATGAGACTCATCATAGATATACTTTATCAAAATTGATACATGAAACACATCGTGGATGCGTGACAGGCTAGGTGGCAATGCGAAACGGTAGGCAACTGGTCCTATCCTCTCAAGGATCTCAAATGGTCCTACAAAATGAGGTGCGAGCTTAGAACCCTTTCCATAATGGATTGGACTCTTATGCAGTCACACTCTCAAGAAGACTTTGTCTCCAACCAAGTAGCTATGGTCTATCCTCTTCACATCTGCATATTTTTTCTGTCTATCCTATGCTTCTCTAAGATGTTGCCTAATCAAATCCACCTGCTGCTCCATATCCTGAACTATCTCAAGACCAATAGCAACTCTATCCTCTATGCGGTCCCAACTCAATGGTGTCCTACAAGGCCTGTCATATAATGCTTGATAGGGTGGCATCCCCAAAGAAGAGTGATGCCCATTGTTATAGGCAAACTCCACTAAGGGAAGGTACTCTTCCCATCTGGTCTGATGATCCATGATGTACATGCAAAGCATATCCTCTAACACCTGGTTAACCCTCTCTATCTAACCATCCATTTCTGGATGATAGGTTGTACTGAAGTTGAGCGTAGTGCCCATAGCTACCTGTAATGCCTTCCAAAAGGAAGAAGTGAAGAGGGAATCCCTGTTAGAAATAATCTTGTGTGGAATTTCATGAAGTCTGACAATGTCTCACAAGAACACCTGTGCTACTGCTGGTGCTATGAAGGTAGTCCGAACTGGTGAAAAGTGACCCACTTTGGTAAACTTGTCAATTGTCACCAAGATGGCATCATGGCGATGAGATGACATAGGAAGACCAATGATGAAATCCATGGATATAGTATCCCACTTCCACTTTGGTATAGCATGAGACTAGAGAAACCCAGCTAGATGGTGGTGCTCTGCCTTAACTCTTTGACACTCGAGGCATCGGGCCACTAACTCAGCAATGAGTTGCCACATTCCTGGCCAATGATATAATTGTCTCAAGTCAGCATGCATCTTCTTAACTCTGGGATGTGCTACATAAGGAGCTCTATGAGCCTCCATGACAATGAACTCTCACAAACCTCTGGAAGAAGGTACATAGATGCGCCCTCTATGGCATAATAGTCCATCGGACTCAAGGAATAATCCACATATTTCCCTTCTAGAGTTTCCTGAGATCGTATTACCTGGCAAACCTCTAAATACCATCCATCCTCTGGCAACTGCTGCAATATCTGATCTCTCAAATCCATGCCCATAGATATGGTTTATACCTCGTAAAGTCTCCTACTCAAAGCATTTGCAACTACATTTTCTTTCCCTTTGATGTAGTGAACGCCAAAATCATACTCACACAAGAAATCCATCCATCTCCTCTGATGTGCATTAAGGTTCGGCTGAGTGAATATGTATCGAAGACTCTGATGGTCTAAATGAAGCTTAAAATGATGACCCAAAAGGAAGTGTCTCCACCTCACAAGTGAATGCACTACTGCTACAAGCTCAAGGCCATGAGTAGGGTAGTTAAGCTCATGAGTCTTAAGTTTCCTAGACTCAAAAGCTATAGCCCTACCATCCTGCATAAGGACTGCTTCTAATCCCTCTAGGGAAGCATCTATGCAAACCATGAAGTCAGCTGAGGGATCTGGTACTACAAGGATAGGTGCACTAGTAAGTGCCTTTTTGAGTTCCTAAAAGGCCCTTTCGCACTTCTCTATCCACTCAAATTTCTTCCCTTTATGCTGAAGATAAGTAATAGGATGTGCGACTCTAGAGAATCCCTCAACAAAGCATTGGTAATAACCTACTAAGCCCATGAAGCTCTTGACCTCTGTCACACTGGTTGGCACTGGCCAATCCATAATAGCTCTGATCTTGGATGGGTCTACTGAGATCCCATCACCGGAAATAACATGCCCAAGGTACTTGACTTCTGATCAAAAGAAAGCACACTTTGACAAACTGCCAAACAACTGATTGTCCCACAAACACTACAAAACCTATCTCAGGTGCTTCTCATGCTCCTTCTCATTCTGAGAATATATCAATATATCATCGAGGAACACAATCACAAAGCGGTCAATAAATGTCCGGAACACCCCATTCATGAGGCTCATGAAAATAACTGAAGCATTCGTAAGACCGAATGGGACCATGGTGAACTCATAGTGGCCATATCTAGTGCGAAATGTGGTCTTGTGGATATTGCTTTCCACTATCCTCAACTGATGGTATCCTGACTTCAAATCAATTTTGGAAAATACTTTAGCACCCTGAAGTTGGTCGAATAAATCATCGATCCTGGGTAAGGGATATTAGTTCTTGATGGTTACTTTGTTCATCTAATGATAATCCATGCATAATCGAAGAGATCCATCCTTTTTCTTCATGAAGTTGACTGGTGCACCCCAAGGGGATATGTTAGGATGAATGTGACCCTTCTCTAGGAGTTCCTTAGGCTACATCTTGAGCTCATTAAGCTCATTTGTGGTCATCCTATAAGGTGCTCTTGAAACTCGCTCAACTCCTGGTACAAGGTCTATATGAAAGTCAATCTCTCTACAAGGCGGCAACCTCGGTAGCTTTGAAGGAAACATGTCTGAATATCCCTTAAGGATAGGATGGTCATCAATCAATGTTTCCTTTTTTTCCTCTTCCCTCTATCACTGATAGTGATGGAAAATAACTAACATCCCTTTTGCATGCTCCGCTTAAGCTGCATTGCAGAAATCATTCGAAGAGACACGGGTCTCTGAATCCCTATGATTACTATGGGCAAGCCTTGATCATCCTCACACTCTATCATTTTCAAACAGCAATCCATCTTGGCTCTGTGGGCATAAAGCCAATACATGCCAAGTACAATGCCATATGATCCAAGTGGTGTAACTCTAAGGTCTACTAGGGTGGTGGTATTGCCAATCTGAAGCTGACATGCCCTAACCTCTAATTCCACTGACACTCTAGCCCCTGAAGCTAACTCCACTTCCCAACTGACACCCTGTCTAGTTGCCACTAGCCCGCAATGCTCCACAACCAATGGAGATATGAAGGAGTCAGTAGCTCCTTAATCAAATAATATAGATACATTGTTACCTCTGATCATACTTGTAGCCTCAATGACTATGGCTTGGTGCTCTGCCTAGCGGTTGTCAACTACTGCAAAGACTCTATGGGACCTGCCCATATCTCCAACTGTAGGCTCTGATGCTGCCATCCTCTGATTCCCTACCATCTGACCCTGAGGACAATCCCTCACCATGTGCCCCATGGCTGCACATGTGAAACAAGCACTGCATGCCTGAAACTGGATGCCCTAAGGCCTAGAAAAAGACCATCCCCCTATCCTACTAGAACCACTATACCCACCCCTGAAGAACTGTTGAGTCCTTGTTGGAGGTGTGTAAAGAACCTGAGATCGCTGATCTCACCTCTAACCCTAAGACTGCCACTGCTTGGGCTTTGCGCCCCACTAACTCTATAGAGGCCTCTGCCTCTGGTTCTGTTGTGACTGTTGTAGAGGAGGGGGTTTGGAGAACCCCTGTGTGTTTCTATTATTTCCCTTCCAATGGGGTTTCTAAAACCCCTATGTCTGGGGTATAGGGTTTCGATTCTGGAATCGATCCCTGGTATCCTATGGCCTGACCTGAATCTCCTCTACTATCAAGGCCTTCTCCATGGCAACCCAAAGGCTCCCTAGAGCGGACATCTTCACTGGTCCTGCTATGCCGACATTTAACCCTCTGATGAAATGGTTGACGAGAAGCTTCTCATCTTTCAGGTAGTCCACATAGGGAAAGAGCTCGAAGAATTTTCTCTTGTACTGGGTCACTAAGAGACCCTTCTGTTAGAGGTCATGAAATTCATCTATCCTATGTTGTCTGTAATGTTGTGACAAGTACCTCTCCCTAAACCTCTCTATAAAAATCTCCCATGTGAGAGTATCAACAACTAAACCACACGTGTATTCCTCCTGTCTCCACTAGGTGGAGGTCGTCCCTCTCAATAGGTGGACTACTACACGTGTCTGTAGATTGCTCTCGTAAGAGCGCAATGCAAAGAACCTATCAAGGCTCAATAGCCAAGCCTCGGCTTCTACCCTGTCAGTAGATCCCCCAAAAGATGGTGGCTGGAGGTGCATAACCTCCCTGATAAGATCTTCTGGATCCCGACGTGATCTCTCATAATATACTGGCTCTGCCACTGAAGGTGGTCCTGGTAGGTGCACCGACTCAGGCTCATTCCCACCCTGACTCTCTATGGGAATAGGAGGTGGACTCCTGCTCCATTCCCTATCTGCCGATCTATGACTCCCTGAGTTCTGATTTTCAACATGATGATCCTCTGCTAGAAACCTATCCTAGACTATACCAATCAGGTTCTAGAGTGCTTCTAAGATGTTTCGGTTTGGGTCAACTGGTTGTTCGGGAGGAGCTTCTAGGTTCACTTCTGGAACCAATTCCTCCCTATCTACCTCTTCGCGTGCTATGCATATACGCCTAGGACCCCTTCCACGCTTGCGAGCTTGTCACGTAGTCGAAGGCATCCTTTAGAGAAAAATAAAAATAAAATAAATTAAATACCTAATTTATTTGGAAAAATATTTAATTAATTAATTTTAAATATCCTTGAAAATTAATACAATAAAATCAATTAAATATTTAAAGCAAAACGTAATGGAGAAAGGTTCCTAGTGTTGGAAACCTTGCTCTGATACCAAAATGTCATGCCCAAACTTTTGGGCACAAACGGGATAATTTTTTTAAAAAAAAACACAACTTATTAACATTAAATGTTGCTAATACGAGACACACTATCCAGTTTTGTCTTAACTATGTTTGAGTTAACTTAAACCACTAGCTCAAGTAAACGAAAATAATTTAAAATTAAATGCAGAATACTAAAAAGATTATTTATTACCTCATTCTTCTTTAATCAACAAATTAATTTAACCAAAAATCTCTAAATTAATTCACAAAGATAATGTTGCTCCCCAATAACCATTAATTACTTTTAGGAACTAATTAAATTAGTCCTAGCACTTAGATTCATTAATGTCTATATTTATATTTTAACATTTAATTAAAATGTGTCTAGACTAAATCAACTAGAGGGGTAACTAAATACATAACGAATATTTTCCTATAAAGTTTAATCTCCTCATTTACCTATATTTGGGTGGACTAAAAATAACCCCTTATATTCAAAATAACTTATAATAATTTTTATAAGTTCCTAGGTAATTAATCTCCAAATTAATTACAAATTTAAAAAGAAAATAAACGTCATAATAAATTATTTCCATATGTTTATTACAAACATATCTTTAATATAAACATCTAAATGATTAAATTACAATTTACCCTATCCACCCATATTATTCTCTCTCTCTCTCTCTCTCTCTCTCTCTCTCTCTCTCTCTCTCTCTCTCTCTCTCTCTCTCTCCACCCATATTATTCTCTCTCTCTCTCTCTCTCTCTCTCTCTCTCTCTCTCTCTCTCTCTCTCTCTCTCTCTCTCTATATATATATATATACATATAGATATTTTCCCATTATTAAAAATGTCCATGAAAACCCTAATCTTATTTATTATTATAAAACCCCCTTTTATTTTACTTTAACCACATTGCTTGCCCTAACCCCAAATTTTTTTGGGCTAGGGTTTTATTTTTATTTTTTTTCAAAATTTGCAAGGCCGAACGAAATGCATGGTGGGGTTTTTAGGAGAGGCGGCTTTGGAGGAGGCGGCGACGAGTTCTCCCCGGCCACCACTATGTGTACACACAGCGGCAATGATGGCTGGGCGCCACTCACTGTGTGTCCACACAGTGGTAGCCGCATGCACCGCCCATTGTGTGTCCACATAGTGGCGATGCGGGCGCCACCCATTGTGTGTCCACACAGTGGCGGTGCCACAGGCGCCGCCCACTGTGTGCCCACACAATGGTGGTGCCTTAGCACCGTCCACTGTGTGTATACACAATGGGGTTCGCCCCCCCCCCCCCAAAACCACTATTTTTTTTATGTATAATTTTTTTTATATATATATATATATTTTTTTTTGAGTTTTTTAATTTAATTTATATATATATATATATATATATTAAATATACTTTTATATATTTTAGATGCTCTGGATTTCTAGGGTTAAATTTTTTTCATGCAAATGTATGATGTATATTTTATTTTATTTTAGTCTTTTAACACATCCATTAAAAAAATTTCCAGATTTAAAACAATGTACTCTCTTTTTTTTATATATTGTTTAGCTAGAATTGAGATCACTAATTAAATTAGGTTTAATTTTTGCAATAAATGATTGACAAAATCTAATAAAAATTAAACAAAAATCTAGATAAATATGATACTATTTAATTCAAATAATCTATTTAACCCTAGATTTTATTTTCTGCAAATAAACAAATGACAGAATTAAATATATTTATCCAGCAACTATATAAATAGGTTATTATTTAAAATAGATAGACATTTAACTTTAGATTTTAATTTGTTGCAAATAAGTAATAGATAGAGTAAATCACTATATTTGCACTTCCATAAATAGATCTAAATGTTTTATTTTTAGTCTACTACATGCATGCTAATCTATTTCATTTCTTTTCTAATATATATATTTTTTTTAAAGCATAAAGAGATAAAATTAATTTCTTGCTTTTCAAAATATCATAAACAAAACAAATGTTATTTTCAAAACTATAGAAACTAAATCCAGAATACTCATTTCTTTTCTGCAAAATAACATAATAAAATATTACATTTCTTTAAAACGTATTTAAAAGACATTATTGTCAACTTTACAAATGGATCTCTCATTTCTAATAAATGAGGCCTTTAAAAATAATAGATACATTTCTTTTCGAAATAGATACAACATAGTTTCCTTTTCCATTGCTGCAACTTAAAATGTAAATATTCCATTTTCCAAATCTTTTTCTGCAACCACATAACTCCAGCAAATTTCCACTTGTCCTATTCTTTTATTCCAACAACCTGCAAATAAATCATAGGCCATGACCATGGAGTGCTCACCTCCCAGCCTAGGCTAACTAGTAGCCACCCCCCGAGCTTGGAGAACCAAGCCCTAGACAGGTAACACACATGCACACACAACAACCCAGGGAAAACAATCACAACAACATATTCCCAACCAAGGCTACACTTCACCACGCAATGTGATAATTTTACACAAGTGGTAGTGGACCAAATACCCTGAGGAGACTGCAAGTCTAGTAAAACTAAAAGCCACCTCATGGAAAACAAGATATATCATAAGTATAATAATCCCCACATCCTTATGCCCCCCAAGGCATTCATGCCTTATTTCCCTCCTTATGGCCCCCAAATGCATAAACAAGCCATCCAACAAGGGTCACATAAATATCCCTTGAGATCACTCTCATAACGAGAGCCTCTCACTCAAGGGTTGTCATACTTCTACCACCCACAAAAACATCCTCTCTCCCAAGAGTAGGAGGTCTTGGTTACTCCCAAAACATAGAATGCATACAAGAAAACAAAGACATAACACGTAATAATTTTCACAAACTAAAATGCAAGAGAACAACTTTTTCCACACAAACAACCTTTCCAAAATAACATGCAACATGAAAGAAAACAATACAAAGGAAAGCTTAACCAACATTCAACTATACAAAGTTATGCTAGATCTAGTTGAGGATGAGCAGCCCAGTTCCACAATCCTTGTTTCTCTACCCTTAGCCAAATTCCTATACCAAATCTTTTTTTTTTCTTTTCAAAATTGCATTGTCTCCAAAAATGGAGAGTGGGTGATTACCCACAAAATCTCACATTCTTGCCTAAGAAGACCTCGGTGAGAGTTCTCACAGGTTTCTTAAATTGAAAAAGGAAAAGTCAGAAAAATATCAAAAGGGATCTCTCATCAAAAGGGAAAGTTAACTAACCTAGATGATGCCTTCTAAATTCAATTTTAGCACATCTTAGAAAACTCACTTTTTAGGGTGACTAAACAGTTACATGGGAGTTGTCACATGCCTAAAACTACTCCTAACCCTTAGGTATACCTTATGGGCTTTAGGAATCACCTTTAAGCTACCCCTAGGAGTCCATTTAACCCCTTTTAAACCCATCTAAAGTTAACTTTCGGGTCAAACCTAAGTTGACCACCCCAAAGATTTTCTACCCAAGGAAAATATAGAACCACATTAAATTATTTGAAAAAGCTATGGTTAAAACAACTCCCTCCAAGAGATAATTCAAAAATCAAGACATAAATCAACACATGTATCAAGTGACACAATAAAATTACTTTTACAAAATTACACATGAAATTTTGTCTCTTGTTGGATTTACACAATTTAATAAATTCAATTTAACACACATGCCACATTCACTTTCACAAATAAAATACGATACAAATGGGGTGTTGTCTCTCCAAATAGACAACCTCTGGTTTTACAAACGTACATAGGTCTAGGTTTGGTTCTCCATAATATTTCCATGGTCACATGTATAATTTTCCTGCGCATCTCAATTACACATTAATACTTCCAAATAACCTCATATAACATTTAAACACATGAATAAGAATACACGTCAAACACTCTGCATACAATTGATATTAAACAAAATCAATATATCTTGTATCAAAATAAATCCACATAAACAATTATCATAATCCTCATAATTTTGATCCATACATAAACATGCATATTATTCTATCATCATAATAAAGTCCTCCAAATCCAATAATGACATATATCATCTCAAATTTATCCTATTCTAGATTCATATAGATTTCTATATCATAAAGCATATAAATTAAGCATCAAAATACATCAATGTTATCCAAATCATGAAATCATATAAGTTCCAAATCCATAATGTATAGAAATAAAGCAACCATAATAGTCTCAACATGAAAAATACAGAAATGCTAGGATGGGTCACGGTAGGACCTCACAGAATGCCTGCCCTCCTGAGTTTCCCTTATGGTGCCTGTTGTTCACAAAAAGTGATAACCCAAGAACACCTACAAATCTATCTATGAGATAGTCAATCTCAATCAATGAAACACTTCAGGGCTTGGACAACATAAGATAGGATCCTAATGATCCTCCTGCACTTCAGGTTCTGCTAAACCTAGGGGGGGACACCCTTTTTGATGCATGAAATTAACTCATTTACTTACCATGATCATACGGTAGCACTGGACCACATGCATACCGCTCCTGAATCACTCGTGCATACTCCCCTGATTCGCTAGGTAGTCCCTGCTGCCGTCCAAACTGCCTCATCACCTGTCCCGGCACCTGTCTCTCTACATGATAAGACATCCTCCCAATGAGGAATCGGATCATGAAGACATAAGGTAGCGCCTCCGCATCATCCTCCCATGGCTCACACTCCAAGTATGGCTGCCAGATCACTGCATCTAGGTCATCCAATGCCCGCCGCCACCACTCTAACTTCCCCAAGTGGGGCTGACTCATCATGCCACTATACATAAACATGTATGGCTAGTCCATGGCTCAGAATCTGAGACTCACCGGTCACGTCACTGGTAGGTGCTCCCATGCCCACACATGTAACAGCATCATGCCCACTGCTAGAGAACCCCGCCCTCTGTACACTACCTCGTGTAGCTCCCGATACATGTGCGCTAGCACGCACGGCCCCCAGGCAAATCGGGTCCCCTCAGTCATCATCATCTCTATAACCTGTCCCCATCCCACCGCCAATCCATGTGACCGCCTGTCTGGACACAGAAGTCCTCCCACGATTCCTGACAACACTGTAGGAAGGGGCTCATATAGTGTTGCTATATCCTCCCATGCGATCGAGCCATCATCAATGTATACATCATCATCAAAACTCTTCTGACAAAACACTGTCCCCTAGGATCTATCATATGTCACCAGCTCCCCCCGAATCGAAATCCGAAGGATATGCCACACATCCTCCAATGTCACCGTCATCTCTCCCTGGGCTAGATGAAATGTGCACGTCTCACTGTGCCATCGCTCTGCCAAGGCTGTAATCAGGTCGTGATTCATCTAAATCACGGGCATGTGCATCACCTCGTAGACACCAGTCGCTGCTATACAATCAATCTCTATCTGCGTCAATCGATCCCGCAACCCCTGTGTCGCAAGATGGCACTCGCGTAACTGCAACACGCGCAGATCCTCCTGCACATAGACATTCATCAATCACTATCAGTTGTTTTATTTTTAAACTTTCTTAAGTTTAAACCTAGACTATCATTAGATACTTTGATCAAGTATCTTTGGGTCTCAACAGGTAAGCAATCATGGCCGCCTAGACTTCAACAGACATTTATCCTAACAAATGACCTAAGTCTCATCAGGCTGCTATGGTTCAAAACAACTCCCACTTCACCTCGCCATCCATCAATCATTACGCATCCGGAGATTTATTTTGTCCAAAACTGGGGCATCTCATTATCCTAAGGCAAAAGCGTTATTTTATCTACAAAAGCGCTAGTTTTCCACAATAGCGCTACAACCCTAGCAACAGCACTCAAAAAGCTCTACAATAGCGCTACAAAAACAAAAGCGCTCAACCCGCTATCCAATAGCGCTATTACCCATCAATAGCGCTCAATTAACCCTACCATAGCGCTACTTTGTCAAGTGCGCTAAAAGTTGCCTACATTAGCGTTAATTCATACAAACGCGCTCAAACTAGACCACAATAACGCTATTGCGGCACAATAGCGCTAATTTATGGAGCAAAAGTGCCAAAACCAGAGTTCCAACGCTCTTGCTCCGACTTGACTTGGACTCAGCTAAAAACCTATCAAAAATGCCTGAAAAGTAAGTTTTCGAATTTGTGTACCGCTGGTCCGTAGTCGTCTGGTCGCTAGAATCGTCGGACTCGCTCGAATCTGTGCTCGGTGATCGGAATTGGCATAGTAGCTCCTCCTTGCTCCTCCAAATGTCACTGTCAGAGCTCTCGTTTTCAACTGGTCGCGGTCACAAATGATCTTATTTTCACCCCTTTCACCCCATTTATACCCCCTGTTGTCACCGTAACTTCGCCCCGCTCATCGCTGTGGTCCCCGTGAACTTCCCGAGCCCCCCATTTCTCCATGTTTCCCCCGTTTTCTTCTATTTTTCACCAGTATACCTAACTTCTTCTCTTCTATCACCTTGCCAATTTTCATTCTTTTTCGAGAGATCGCCTAATTTTTCGAAATTTTTCGGCCTATCTCTCGAGGGGGCATACCACCCATTAAATTTACATTTTATGGGGCATTTCTTCACACTAATTTTTCTTTCTTTGAAACGATGCGATAAACTGCACCGTCTCAAAGAGGGGCAAATGTAGTCACATAAATCTGTCCATTTTAATTAAATGAATATTTCGTATTTATTTGATTAAAAATCCATTAGCCATCAGTTAATTAAATTAATATTTAATTAATTCATCTCCAAAAATTCTTCTATTAATTAAATAAATTATTCAATTTATTTTAATTAATTCATTAAAATCAAATTCCAATTAATTAAATAAATAAAATCAATTTATTTAATTAAAATCCCTTTTTCCTCTTTTAAATAAATTAAATAAAACATTTATTTAAATCATTATCTCCACCCCACTTGCATTTTCCTACAAATGCAACTTGCACACATTTATTGAAATAAATGAATTTTTATTTTAATAAAATCTTATTTTCCCTCACCCACCAAATCCACTTGCAAAAATCTAATCCCCTTCTAGATTCTTCTAACCCCTTCCTAATTAGCCTAATCCATCCCCTAATTATTGTCACATTCCTAAGCAAAATGGAGTCACTTCTCAAAGACTCCAAAGTCTTTGAAAAACATTTAATGCTTTGTGTGTTCAACAAATTAACCCCCAAAGTATTCCAAGACCACTAATGGCTCTTACATGACCATTTATGGTTATTTCAAACTTGTCTCCCCAAACATTTATTGTTTTGACCATATTCATCCATTTCACATTTGCACAAGAGTTTATCCATTGGATAAAAGCTTTATTCTTTGAATAAAGAGTTTATTCATTCAACCAACCTTGACTCTAAAATCCCAAGGTCATATCAGGCATTTAATGCTTATTCCCTCCCCTCTCAACCTATCTCACATTGACACTTGTCATCCTGGGATTGGGTTGAAAGCCCTCACATGGATTTGAATTCATTCAATCCTGACCCTTGTTGAGATTGCTCAATCTCAACCATCCATTGCTCCATTTTTCCTATAAATAGAGCCCATTCCTTCATAATCCAGATCCTGAAAACTTGCATGCATCTAAGCTATAGACATTTTAGAGAGCATTTTAGCATAGCATAACTAAATCTTGTCTTTTTGGTTAAAATACATCATTTTAGCATTAGCATTAGCTTTTCATTTCATATTTGGAGCTATACTACAAATCTCAATCCTCCATAAGCATCCATAGTGCAAAAAGCTGCTGAGAGCTACACTATTTTGGAACTTGGAGAGGAGAGGAACAAGGGAGAAGAAGCTAAGGCCATGCTAAGAGGCAGTTGGAGATGTCTCATGATCTTTGTTTTACTTATTAGATATATTAGCATGTTTCTTTGTGTCTCTTTTGGAATGCCTTCATATGTTTAGTTTTTGATTGACTAACACTAATGTTTTGTGTGTTTTGTGTTCTTTGATCTTAAACTAACCTTGTGCCATTTAGGAGGGCATCATTTGGTGAACTCGACGTGAATCGAACACACAACCCTCTGATACTTTTTTGAAAATTAATATTTTTTCTTGTTGAAACTGCCACATAAGTCGCGCTTCGGCGCTAATGAACACGTTTTAGCGCTATTGAAACATTCTCTTTTAGCGCTATTTTCCCTCAAATAGCACTATTGAAAAATATTCAGCGCTATTGACAACTTTCTGGCGCTTTTGTCATAATTATAGCGCTATTGAACCTATTCTGGCGCTTTTGTTCTCCCGGATTTTCTTATTGATTAAGCGCTACTGTGTAAATTAGCGCTTCTGTGATCGCAGACTAGCGCTATTGTATGAATTAGTGCTTCTGTCTAAAAAACAGAATAGCGCTATTGCGACAGAATGTTGTCCAATTCACTTTGTAACCAAAATCAGAATTTAGGCTTGTGTAAGCCCACACTAAACATTTGACCATTGACTGTGTGCAGGTTCTAATTTTTTTTGTGCAGGGGAAGGAGTTAGTTTAGATGCCTCAAAAGTTTCTTTTTTTACTTTCTTACAAAAGTTGGTTAAAGAGAATCCATTTTTCCTTCTTGCACAAGTTAAAATAAACCTCACATTTTATTTTGGAGTGCATAAAATGAACCTCAAACTTGTTTTTGGTGCTTAAAAGAAAATTCATCTTTCTTTATTGCAAGGTAAAAAGAACAACAACTTCAAACATTTATTTTCTTGCAAGTTAGGAAACACACTTTATTTGGTGCTTAAAACCAAACAATTTCATTTTCTTGCATCAAATCTAAAAATCACAAGCCACACTTCAAATTTTGGTGCAGTTAAAAACTTACAAACCACTTGTTTTGATTTTTGCAAACAAATTTTCCTTCAAGCAAAACGTGTTTTTCATTAAGTTGACCGGGATTTCCAAATTCTAGATTACAAAACACATTGCCCATGAAGTTAAAAAGAACACCATGACTGTTGGAGCAACATCTCCAAATAGTTAAATCATCTTTGCAAATGCTGGATTAAAAAGAACAAGTGTTTTACGTATCTGGCACGCTTGTGCAAAAAGTCAGTCGAGTGGACCTACTTCTAACACACACTATCCTCTCCCTTGGCTCTCGTGGTCCTAGGTGCAAGAGAAAAGTGTTAGTAACACTCAAAATTTTATCTTTTTAAGAGAGGCCTGCCAAGGGATCGATACTCTTGGGAATGACCTCGAGCGGTAAATCCTTCGAGCCGCTATAGAAATCAGGTGAGAGCGAAAGCTGTAGCCTTGGGTATAGCTGTTCCTACAGTGTAACTGGCCGAAAGGACAAATGGGCCCCACCACCAGTTACAAGGCTCTTAAGTGAGTCACTGCAGAATGAACTTATGTCCAAAGCCATCGAACATGACTAAACACCTTTAAGTAGTAGCCCACCCATTCTATTGATTGAGGATATTTGAGATATAATTTAGTGCAAGAGCATAGAAGGTTTTGCTCCCAAGATACTCACCATACATATTTCCTTGAGTAGAAACATAGCTTTTTGAAAAGTCACTTGTGGCTTGATAAAAGTGGTGACTCCCCCATCATAGGGATCATCTATTTGTTATGCTCGCGCAAGACTTAGTATATCACATCCTTACCTGCCACGGCGGGATTCATAAGGTATGTAGTACCAAAGTTGAAGAAATATCAAGATGTGGGCTAAATTTATCACAACTGGCCATTTGACCATAGGGATAAAAAATGTTTGAAGTGTGTTCGTTTTACAGACCTAGTGCAAATTGAGTCGACTTCAGGCTTTGGAATTACACCTTAAAATACATCTAAAGGAAGGGTCAAAAACAAGTCCAAGAAATGGGTTGATCTAGACCCATACTCATTTGTGCCTTTGAGACAACATTTTTGTGTTTGTGTGCTTGCTTTGTTTTCTTGTCAAAGAAAAATCAGAAAATCACTTCCCAAAACAAAGTATTCATCCAACCAAACATTTTTCAAAAAAAATAATAACCAAAAATACCAAAAACAAAGTGCAAACAACAAAGAGTCACATTTTATGACCATTCTTCACATCTTGCGAAAGAAGAAGTGTCATCAGAATATCAACTTGAAAAGGAGACCATTAAGCTCAAAGGCTTTGATCAAAAGGAGGAAATTCTTCTATCTTAATAGACAAATTTTTGTCTCACATAGAGTCTTTCTACATCGCATGCGTCTATACCTTCAAGGTAAAACAAAGGAGTTTGATTCAGAATCATTGAACCGCAGAGCTTTTATGCAATATAGAGCTCTGAGTTATCACAAAAATCAAGGAGGAAAGATTAATCCCAACTTCTTCCCAAATGTCTGTATCACCTACAACACAGCTCGAGAAGTGCCACCAACACCTGAACGGGAAGAGGTAGAGTTTGTTCCATTTGTAACACAAAGTTTTTATTGAAAGTTGAAAAACATTTTCATCCATCATCTCACTCATACATCATCACTCCATCATCCATCCATCCCAACTCTCAAAACATTAAGAGGTTCTTGTCCCAAGATTCCTCTTTAGATATTGCTTGAAATCAAAACACATCACATCACTTTTTAGATTGTTTCTACATCTAGGATAAGCTCATCCTAAGAGACACATCTACGCAAGTTAAAACTAGTTCATGAGTGAATCCTCTCATTGCTAGGTAGTCAAAATCTGTAACACATCTCAGATTTCTCTACACCTTATCACATCAAAAAATCATCAAAACAAACAAGCAATTCAAAGAAGGAATTTCGGTTACATCTACCTTAAAGTGCTAGAGATCTACATACCATACAATCCACTAATCATCATCTTCAATCAACTTCAACACAAACTTGCAAACAAAATGGCTCAAACTCGATCGCGATCAAGGCAACGAGAAATAGAAATTGAGGAAGAAGAGGACAACCTCAATGAATTTCAAGAAGCACTTGGAAGAACTGTAACTGATGAAAACCCAAGTACTCCCACTCCTTCAACAATTGAAAGGGCTCAGCATAACCCTCACTTCAATAGATTATTTGATGAAATACTAAGGAGCAATGCGGATGCTCACTTCTTAAAACTCGCTCAAGAAGGAGCCAAACTCCCCTCGGACTTTGATCTTGCCCAATTAAGGCAAGCATCAGAAAGACAAAGTCACCATGAGGAGGAAAGAGGTAGAAATCACATCAGATATAACATTCCTCGAGGTAATCCACCACCTCCTCCTCCAAATGAAATGGAGATGTTGCGGAAACAAGTCGAGAATCTCGCCCAACAACTTCATAGTGGTGTTAAGACCAATCAATTCTCACTTAACGACATCTGTCCCTATCTGTTTGATAGGAATCTTTACATGCCACCCTTTCCACGAGGATTCGAAACACCAAAATTTGAAAAATATAGAGGAAAGGGGGATCCCCGTGATCATGTCCGAGAATTTCATTCTACTTGTCTTGAAGTAGCTTATGAGGACACATACCTAATGCGCCTTTTTCCCCAAAGCTTGGGAGGAACAACTACATCATGGTTTTCCCGACTACCAGGTGGCATTAGAACATTTGAGGAACTCATCCAGAAGTTCCTATCTCATTACTCTTATAATATTGAACATGACATCACCATGGCTGATCTATGCAATATCCAAACAAAAACCAGGTGAACTATTCTCAGTATTCCTGCAAAGATGGTGCCAAATGTCTAGCAGACGTTCTCTTCAGTTACCTGAATGAGAACTAGTGGAAATATTCATTTCCAACTTAAACGAAGAAATGGAATTTCACCTGGATGTCAAAGACACGGACTCTTTTAACGATATGATCACCAAGGGTATAAAATGTGAACGGGCACTCATCAAAAAAGGACTCATCAAAATCTTTAATGAACCAAAAGATGGTCCTCGCTCACGCTTCAATAGTGATAAACCAAACTTCTGGAACAAGAATAAAAATATCGTCAACGATGGGGTTGTGGATGCTCGAACTATCCAAAATGCACAACCTGTGGTTCGATTTGCAGGACAAAATCCTCCACCTCAAAACAACACAAATGTTCCTTCCAATCAAGGTCGCATCACATCTCATGATGAACCAAGACCTCATCCACAAAAACAAAAACGCACATACACTCCCTTAGGGGAACCCATTGAAACAGTGATGCGACAACTCATTTCTCAAAATTTGATCACTCTACCTAAGCTATCGAACTATGAGCCTCAAGTCAAACCAGCATGGTGGAGAGATACTGAACACTATGAGTTCCATCAAGGACGAGGACACAAGACAAGTAATTGTCACCGATTGAAAGATCTCATCCAAGATCTTATTGATTGAGGAGAAATTGAGATTGAAGGACATGATCCAAAAACGACCAATAATGATCACCTAATGTTCAAGAATCCACTTCCATCACAAGATCAAAGGGGTCCTTCCACTTCCAGGCGAGGCACCGATACCACTGACTATATGCAGGCTACGTATAACTACACTGTAAATCACCTGTATGATGCCAATGAACAAGTTGCAACTATAACCTTCAAAAATCCCAACTCCAATTGCAATGTTGTTATGCATCGCGACAAAGTTACCATAAAGGCAACTCCACAAGGCACCACCTCCATCCCAAAGCAATACAATCTTGTGGAAAAATTAGACAAAACCCCTGCGCTCATATCCATTTTAGAGCTATTACGTCTATCGCCCTCCCATAAAACAATCTTAGATCAAGCACTCCAAGAGGCGTCAATCCCTGCAAACCTTAATACGGACCAGTTTCAAGCCATGGTTGGAAATCTAAAGTCATCACCTTGTCTCACTTTTTCTGAAAGTGACAACTCTTCCTTCCAACAACCTCATAATGCTTCCCTACACATTGAAGGCTTTATCAACCAACATAGGATCAAGCGAGTCTTGATAGATAATGGAGCAAGCCTAAACATTTGTACACTGCAATTGGTCACAGCATTGGGATATGCAATAGAATCAGTAGATCCTTGCAAGAAGATCACCATCAAAGCCTATGATGATGCAGATCATTCATCCAAAGGAGCTGTGGTACTACCAACCTAGGTTGGCCCTGTGGTAAAGCACATAATTTGTCAGGTTCTAGACCTTCCTCTGCCATATAATCTATTATTAGGGAGACCTTGGATACATGCCATGCAAGCCGTTCCATCTACCTACCATCAATGTATCAAGTTCCTGCATAACGGTGCAGAGATCACAATCCTGGGCGATGCAAATCCCTTTGCATTTTGCCATAATATCAGCCATCAACCAGAGATTACTGTTCCTAATAATAGGGAAGCCATTTCCTCCACATCATATGTAAATCCCGCCTCTCTTACCAGTTCAAACACTCCTATACCCAAGCAAGAAAAGCTTAAAATGAAAGTCGCAGAGGAAGGTCCTGGAGAATACAACTTGAGTCAGCTCTTTTGTGTGGGACAAATGCCCACTTCTCCTAGAACACATGGTAAACCACAGCAGTTACTCCAGCAACCACTAATCACGCCTGCATGTGCCTTGACGCCTTTCATCCTTGGAAAGAGTCAAGAGGAAGAGAGACAAGATGAGGACCTAGCGGACTGGATCTATAAAGATCCCATCACCACTGACAAACCGCAAGTTACACTTCCTACAGAACAGTATGGTAAAGGCCTCCTCATTATGCAAAGAATGGGATATGATGGTTAGAGTGCTTTGGGATACTGCAAACAAGGACGACATGAACCTCTACTACCAGAATTCAAGCCCAAAGGTAATACAGGCCTAGGCTTTGAAAAAGAGGCCCTTCCTAAACTCAGATTCAAAGGCAAACCCAGCAAACCATTTTGCCCACCTACTGCAAAGAGGACACCTTTTATAATCAAAGCACCATCAAGCCATATCCCCACTGCCCCATCAAGGCTCATGACTCCACCGCAACCATCACCAGTGCCAAAAATCCCACCAATCGAACCAGTAATCCCATCCACAGCAATCATCACATCAATAAAACCATTCATAGCCACAACTATATTGGAACCCGCAACAGCATCTATGGCACCAGCCATTCCAACAGAAGCCACTAAATCAACACTGCCGATACTTCCAGTGACAAATCCTTTAATCCCCATCACGGTTCCTGCAGCACAGATCACCACAAAGGTACATAAACCAATCACGCCTGCAGTATTCAACTCCAACGACATCCCAGTATGGTATAGCAATCAGATGCTGGAAAGTGATTTAGAGACCGACTCACATGAGTGGAAATTTGATTCTGTACAGGTTAACACTTCAGATGAGGAAGACACATCACCACCTCCGCCACGCAAAGACATCCCTGTTTACGGAGAAGCACAGATAAAGACCACTTGGGTACCTGAGCTGGAAACATCTTCCATAGACCCTACGTCTCATCCTACGCCTGATTCTGACAGGGAGAGTACCATCAATGACCTTCACCACACTGTCTTAACCCTCACTGATACATCTCCCGCACTTAACTTAATCGATGAAGTAATGCCCATTATCCACCCTGAACTCATTGAATGGAACCAACCAAATCCCCCATGTCTTGACCTCTTCCAAAATGATGAGGCTATCATTGACTTTTTGGAATTAAGGGATAATCTACCAAGCGGGGATCACAAAGCTGGATTCGCCATTGAACTTAATAGCGCAGCATACTTTGGGACGGATACCAAACCGTTCAGCTGCAAAAATATAACATTAAAACATGGATCTTCCAGTGAAAACCACACTGTGGCATTGTTTGATCCAACAACAGTAAAAAGAAAGAGCGTATCCAACGATGAAAACCTCTCTGAGGTGCCTGAGGATGAAGGGTTTGACATTCTCCCTGCTAGTACACAACAGGAACGATCAACGATTCTTATCGAGGAAACCAAAGAATACAATGTGGGGACTCCTGAAAACCCTCATATCATAAATCTGGCATCTCTTCTCACTCCAGAGGAACAGCCTCAATTTATCGAGTTCTTCCAGCAGCGCCAGATCAACTTTGCATGGTCATATGCAAACATGCCTGGGCTTGATCCAGAGTTAGTCATGCATCATCTCACAGTAGCAAAAGGAGCCAAACCTGTCAAGCAGAAGCTTCATAAGATGCATCCTCAGATTGCCGTACTAGTCAAAATAGAACTTAAGAAACTCCTGGATGTTGGTTTCATTAGACCAATTGATTATGCAGAATGGATCTCTAACATTGTGCCAGTTGGCAAACCAAAAGGGGGCATCCGCATTTGTACAGACTTCAGAGATCTGAATAAGGCATGTCCTAAGGATGACTTCCCTCTACCAAATATCGACATCATAGTAGATTTGACAGCAGGACATGCCATGCTTTCACTCATGGATGGCTTTTCAGGGTACAATCAAATAAAGATCGCACCAGAGGACCAACATAAGACAGCCTTCACATGTCCATGGGGCACATACTGCTGGAATGTAATGCCTTTTGGTCTAAAGAATGCAGGAGCGACCTATCAATGAGCAATGACCACCATCTTCCATGACATGATGCATACTATGATGGAAGATTATGTGGATGATTTACTAGCAAAATCACTCACCAGAGAAGGACATCTACCCATCTTAGATAAAATCTTTGATAGACTGGAACAATATCATGTTCGACTCAACCCAAAGAAATGTGTCTTTGGAGTGACCTCCGGGAAGCTTTTAGGATACATTGTCTCAAGCAAAGGTATTGAGGTTGACCCAACAAAGGTAAAGGCAATCATGGACATGCCACCTCCAAGGAATATCAGTCAGCTAAGGACACTACAAGGACGGCTTCAATCCATCCGAAGATTCATTGCACAATTGGCTGATAAGTGTCACCCATTCACACACCTGCTACACAAAAATATCCGCTTTCAGTGGGATGACAAATGCCAACAAGCATTTCAGGCACTTAAAAACTATCTCATGAATCCACCATTGTTGATGCCACCAGATCCAAGTAGACCGTTGTTACTTTATATCTCAGCAACAAGTACCGCACTAGGTGTGCTACTGGTACAACATAATGCAGACGGTAAAGAGTGTGCTGTATACTACATCTCTTGCACACTGGTTGGCTATGAACTCAGTTACACACCTATTGAGCGAGCTTGTCTAGCAGTAATCTTAGCAACCACTAAATTGCGACACTATCTGTTGACACACAAGGTACAACTCATTGCAAAGATTGATCCACTCAAGTATTTACTTAGCAAAGTAGCATTGACAGGCCGCTTGGCCAAATGGGTAATGATTCTAAGTGAATTTGACATTGAGTATGTAGACCGTAAAGCTATCAAAGGTCAAGTTATTGCAGATCAGTTGGCCGATGCACCACTCATAGGCGATCATCCTCTCATTTCCAATTTTCCAGATGAAGAGATATTCATGATCATAGAAGCACAGCCATGGAAACTATATTTTGATGGTTCATACACTAGGCATGGCTCAGGGGCAGGCATTCTGTTTATCACACCTCAAGGTGATAGCATCCCGAAATCTTACAGGCTCACATTTCCATGCACAAACAACATAGCACAGTATGAGGCCTTGATCACAGGACTCAGGCTCACCATACAATGGAAATTAAAAGACCTACAAGTATATGGCGATTCCCAACTGGTCATTCGACAAGCAACAGATGAGTATCAGACCAAAGATGATAAACTCATGCCATATAAGCAAATGGTGGACAATCTAAAGACATCATTTATTACTATCACCTTTGAGAAAATACCAAGAGATCAGAATCGAGTTGCTGATGCTATGGCTACCATCGCATCTCTCTTAGATCTTCCACATAATTCAACATGCTACGAGTTCTTGGTAGAACAGCTTTGGATCCCCGCTTATGATATCCCCGAATCTGAAATGATATGTCACCTTGTTGGTTCCGAATCCCCATGGTACGGTGATTTCTACACCTATCTCCGCGATCACACCCTTCCTCCCAACCAATCAAATAACCAACGTAAAACCTTCATTCGCCAAACTGATCAATATACCATTATTGCCGAAACCCTATACCGACGCAGTCTTGATGGTACTCTCCTTCGATGTCTGGAACAAGATGAGATAACAAAGGCTTTGGAAGCAGTACATAAAGGAATTTGCGGGACTCACTCAAGTGGTCCATCACTAGCCAAGAAACTCATGCGAGCTGGATATTATTGGCCATCTATGGAAAAGGATTCCTACTACTTTGTTAGGAAGTGCAAGAAATGTCAAGTTCATGGTGACCTGATACATGCACTAGCACAGGAACTACAACCAATCACAACACCATGGCCTTTTTGTCAATGGGGCCTTGACCTTGTGGGTAAGATTCACCCATCTTCATCCAACGGCCATAAATTCATTATAACCGCCACCGAATATTTCACCAAGTGGATCGAAGCTGTTCCACTTACCCAAGTCACCGGCAAGTAGATCGCCTCATTCATCCTCAACTACATCATCTGCCGGTATGGTGTGCCCATGTCCATTGTCATAGATAACGGTCTTCCTTTCAAAAATCAGGATGTCCGTGAGCTTTCTGAGAAATTTCATATCCAACACCACTTTTCCACTCCCTATTACCCACAAGGCAATGGTCAAGCCGAAGCATCTAATAAAAACATACTGAGGATCCTAAAAAGGACAGTCAATGATGCTGGTCGTGATTGGCATGTTCAATTAAATCTAGCACTATGGGCATATCGAACTAGCATTCGAACCCCTACAGGTGCAACTCCTTATTCATTGGTCTATGGTGCTGAAGCTATCTTGCCTATTGAGGTCGAGATACCATCATTACGGGTTTCCTTGCACAATATCCTTGATGACGAAGCATACAGAGTATCCCATCTGTAGGACTTGGAGTTACTAGATGAGAAGCGACAAGCTGCATACAATCATCTCAAAGCCTATCAGCAGTGCATGAGCAGAAGCTACAATCACCGAGTTAGATCTCGTACATTTGAGGTAGGTGATCTTGTTCTTCGAGAGAATCCTCGTAACCAACCAAACAAAGAACATCAAGGCAAGTTTGAATCAAACTGGCTCGGCCCATATGTTTTCACTGCTGTATTCGGGTCCGGGGCATATCAGTTGGCTACTTTAGAAGGAGAACCGCTTGCAGATCCAATCAATAGCATGCACCTCAAAAGGTTTTATACCTAAGGTGTACCAAGCATCAGGCTCCCCTGCATATCAGAAAAATACCAAAAACATTCAGAAAATGTCCTGAAGAAAATACAAAAACATTAAAAAATTCAAGAAAAAAAATCATACATCCAAACGGTGAACAACCACTCTGGTGGCACCTTGGGTAAGTACGATGGTGAAAACCTGGCAAACAGGCACCACTCATAAAGGCAATAGCTCCAGTATCTTTTAGGCTCGTTGCGATCACATTCATGCACACACACATCCATCCATCCCAACCATGGCTTGTTATTTGATCTGCAATTAAGAAAGTACTCCATGTGTCTAGCATCCCACCTTTTTCATAGTCAGGTCTACAAACTGGGGGCAATACCCTTATCCTAGTGATGGAAGTGGATTCTACATTGTCTTATGTGTCATTACGCTCTTCATTCAGGCAATCCTTAGAAAATCCAAAAACATTCAAAAATGACTCTCAAAATACCAAAAACATTCAAAATTGTTTCACAAAATCCAAAAAACATCGGAAAACCCATCGAAAATCACACAAAAACATGGCAACACCTTGTACATAGTCATCCGATCAGATACAAAATAAACATTGACAAAACTACTCACACACTGGCCATTTACCAATCGAACCACACAATCAACATCAACAATCAAAACTATCTTCAACAAGGATGCATCCTTCCTTATCAAAACAAAGACAAGATGACATTTTCTTTGACAAGAAAATTATGTTAAGCTATCAAATACTTGGTTGATTTGTGAGTACAATCATTTGTTTATCTGTATCAGCATCTTTTTAGCATTGTTTTGTATCATTTGCGCATCATTTCCGATGAAGTTCTGGGGCATGTACTCATGGTGTCTATGTGGGAAGTTCCCCAAGCTACGTGATCATAGGCAAAAATGCAGTCATAGATCACTACGGCTTGCTGACTACAGCGTATACCTCGACCATATGGACATGAACCATTACCAAGGGTCCTTATTCTTTATTCTTTATGTATATATACTGTTTGTTTACAGGTACAATGCTCATCCTTTGATTCCTCTTCCTCCAAATTGGATAAAGGTTTTATTTTCTTAGTACGGTATGTACTTGTCTCAGGATCTGATCAGCCTAAGATCAAGGAGGACAATCCAAGTCATGCACGAAAGGAGATAATCCTTGTCTGTTCCACAAGCAATACTCCGGTCGACTTGACCCTTATATCAAGTCGTTTGTATTAACTTGCTATATTAAAATCCATGAAAGAAATACTCAGGTCATCTTGAATCATTGTGTCAAGATGCTTGTATTCTCTTCCAACATTTTAAAGCTCAATGATGAAAATAGAGCACTATGGATCATCATTTCACCTCATCTATTTATATCTTGCATTCCGTTGCATATCACCCATTCATTCATTCATATGTAGGCTTTTACATGCAAAAATGACTAATAAAAGCTGGTCTTGGATACAAATCACGACCGAGTACTCTGATACCTCATCAATGCATCACACAAAGTCTTAAAAACCTTGCATTCCTCATGGTCATATCATCATTGCATTTAGGTACATCTTGCATTACGTCCATTCATGTCATTTTTAAACTTAAACATTGCATATAGTTCATTGTTGACATTAGTTTTCATTAAAATCATTTGCATCATTGCATCAATCATAAAAAATTAGATTCATTCATGGGATCAACTTGTCTTTGGTTGTTTTAAAATCATTTACTAAGCATTTCATCCAGTGTAAATTATCCATTATCATTTTATTAAGCTTTTCATCATTTATCAGTTGCATACATTCCTTTATCGATGCATTCATTCATTACTAAGTATATTCTTATGCTCATTGTAAGATTCATTCACATTGCATTTATTATCATTACATTAAGGTGCAGTTATTATACCCATTAGTTATCGTATCATCCCATTATCATTTGTACTTACAAACATATTTAAACGCATTGTAGAATCATAAAACAAATTTGTTTACACAACATTTTTTCATACCATCTAATCTATCCATTTTTCCGTATACAAACATTTAAAAACACATTATCATATAAACATTTGTACTTTACATTTGTTTATCCGTATGCATTCATTTAAACACATTCTCATATAAACATGTGTATTTTACATTTTGCTTATCCATATACAAACATTTAAAAACACATCATCATATAAACATTTGTACTTTACATTTTGTTTATCCATATTAAATTCATCTAAAACACATCTAGATGCATATCCATACATAAAATCATTCATCTAACCATTGCATTAACATCGTCACATAAATCATCTCATCATTACATTGCAATAGGAAACATCAAAAATCCTGTTCATGCATCAAGCATAAGCATATATTATCATCATGACATTCCATACATAAAGCATTACATCAAAAATCAAAAACAAATCATACACATATAAACCTGCATTCATATGTCAGTATCTCACATCATAACTCATCATAAAAACATGCATAAAAGAAACATCTCATTAAATGCATACATGTACACATATACATCTAAGCAATAAATCATCATCATGCATAAACATCCATACATAATCAAATGCATCTCATCACAAATATGGGATCTCCTCATATATATCATCTCATATATCAGAGTACAATGAAGTCTACAAAAATTGGCTACCAAGAGCCATCCAAGATACAGTCCAAAAATAGACAATGATACAATACATATATGCAAAAACAATGCTCTCTCAAATGCTGCTCTGGCTAGATGTTGTACCACCACCACCCCTACCTGCTCCACCGCTGGTCCCTGCCCCACCTGATCCATCTCTCCGTGGAGGCCTCATCGAACCCCCACTCCCTCCTGCATCTCCTGATCTATCCCGCCTCAAAGGACCCATCACTCCCCCACTGCTCTGCATCCTCTGTGATCGCTCGGATCTCGTCTGCCACATCTGGGTATAACTGAGAGCTCGCTGACTGAGTGGCACCACCTGCTCATATAAACCTCGCCAATCCTCTATCTCAGCCTGTGCTCGCCCAAACTGCCTCATAATCTCCCCTGTAGGACCCTGTGCTCCTACTCCCGCTCGAACTCTCTCCTGCAGCTCCGCCAAACTCTCCACCACCGTATCTCTCTCCCGCAGCACCACTGTCAGCTCTGACTCACGTGCAAATAGCTGCACATCCCTAGCTGCTATCTCCTCCTCTAATCTCTCCACCCGGGTCTGCAAATAACCTATCATATGATCCCGCAGATCCCCAGTAGCTCCCTCCCCCATGTCCATGGCTGCTGCACCTGTATCACCCCCTGCACCACCCTCCCCTGCACCACCCTCCCCTACACATATATCCATCGGGATCTCTCTCTCCATCCCCCTCCCACTCAGCTGCACTCCTCCCTGCATCAAAGGTCCCTGTGATATCTGAAGAGGAAGTCCACCTCTCCCTCTCCGCTGCCTCGACATCCCCAAACCTCCACCTCCTCCCCCACCTCCTCCTCCT
Source organism: Cryptomeria japonica (assembly GCF_030272615.1). NCBI lineage: Eukaryota > Viridiplantae > Streptophyta > Pinopsida > Cupressales > Cupressaceae > Cryptomeria > Cryptomeria japonica. The sequence goes on along the minus strand of NC_081411.1, from coordinate 706,960,020 downwards.
CCTCCTCCTCCACCTCCACCTCCTCCTCCATCTCCTCCTCCTCGGCCTCCTACTCTCTGTCCTCGTCCTCGTCCTCTCTCCTCCTCAAAAGATGGGATCGGCTCTATCGGGTCTGATATCCGTAGGATCGGGTGTGTCGCTCGATACTGTGTATACTCATCTATCACCCCTACATCAATGACCCTCGGTCATAGGTCCCATGGCCTCACCTGTAGTATCCGAAACTCTGCCAGTGCCCGATCATACGGTAGCACTGGACCCCATGCATACCGCTCCCGAATCACTCGTGCATACTCCCCTGATCCGCTAGGCAGTCCCTACTGACGTCCAAACTGCCTCATCACCTGTCCCGGCACCTGTCTCTCTACATGATAAGAGGTCCTCCCAATGAGGAATCGGGTCATGAAGACATAAGATAGTGCCTCCGCATCATCCTCCCATGGCTCACACTCCAAGTATGGCTGCCAGATCACTGCATCCAGGTCATCCAATGCCCGCCGCCACCACTCTAACTTCCCCAAGTGGGGCTGACTCATCATGCCACTATACATAAACATGTATGGCTAGTCCATAGCTCAGAATCTGAGACTCACTGGTCGCGTCACTGGTAGGTGCTCCCATGCCCACACATGTAACAACGTCATGCCCACTGCTAGAGAACCCCGCCCTCTGTACACTACCTCGTGTAGCTCCTGATACATGTGCGCTAGCATGCACGGCCCCCAGGCAAATCGGGTCCCCTCAATCATCATCATCTCTATAACCTGTCCCCATCCCACCGCCAATCCATGTGACCGCCTGTCTGGACACAGAAGTCCTCCCACGATCCTTGACAACACTGCAGGAAGGGGCTCATATAGTGCCGCTATATCCTTCCATGCGATCGAGCCATCATCAATGTATACATCATCATAAAAAATCTTCTGACAAGACACTGTCCCCCAGGATCTATCATATGTCACCAGCTCCCCCGAATCGAAATCCGAAGGATACGCCACACGTCCTCCAATGTCACCGTCATCTCTCCCTGGGCTAGATGAAACGTGCACGTCTCACTATGCCATCGCTCTGCCAAGGCTGTAATCAGGCCGTGATTCGTCCAAATCACGGGCATGTGCATCACCTCGTAGAGACCAGTCGCTGCTATACAATCAATCTCTATCTGCATCAATCGATCCCGCAACCCTTGTGTCGCAGGATGGCACTCGCGTAACTGCAACACGCCCAAATCCTCCTGCACATAGACATTCATCAATCACTATCAGTTGTTTTATTTTCAAACTTTCTTAAGTTTAAACCTAGACTATCATCAGATACTTTGATCAAGTATCTTTGGGTCTCAATAGGTAAGCAATCATGGCCGCCTAGACTTCAACAGACATTTATCCTAACAAATGACCTAAGTCTCATCAGGCTGCTATGGTTCAAAACAACTCGCACTTCACCTCGCCATCCATCAATCATTACGCATCTGGAGATTTATTTTGTCCAAAACTGGGGCATCTCATTATCCTAAGGCAAAAGCGTTATTTTATCTACAAAAGCGCTAGTTTTCCACAATAGCGCTACAACCCTAGCAACAGCGCTCAAAAAGCTCTACAATAGCGCTACAAAAACAAAAGCGCTCAACCCGCTATCTAATAGCGCTATTACCCATCAATAACGCTCAATTAACCCTACCATAGCGCTACTTTGTCAAGTGCACTAAAACTTGCCTACATTAGCGCTAATTCATACAAACGCGCTCAAACTAGACCACAATAGCGCTATTGTGGCACAATAGCACTAATTTATGGAGCAAAAGTGCCAAAACCAGAGTTCCAGCGCTCTTGCTCCAACTTGACTTGGACTCAGCTAAAAACCTATCAAAAATGCCTGAAAAGTAAGTTTTTGAATTTGCGTACCACTGGTCCATAGTCGTCTGGTCGCTGGAATCGTCGGACTCGCTCGAATCTGTGCTCGGTGATCGGAATCGGCATAGTAGCTCCTCCTTGCTCCTCCAAATGTCACTATCAGAGCTCTCATTTTCAACTGGTCGCGGTCACAAATGATCCTATTTTCACCCCTTTCACCCCATTTATACCCCCTGCTGTCACCGTAACTTCGCCCCGCTCATCGCTGTGGTCCCCATGAACTTCCCGAGCCCCCCATTTCTCCATGTTTCCCCCATTTTCTTCTATTTGTCACCAGTATACCTAACTTCTTCTCTTCTATCACCTTGCCAATTTTCATTCTTTTTCGAGAGATAGCCTGATTTTTCAAAAAATTTCGGCCTATCTCTCGAGGGGGCATACCACCCATTAAATTTACATTTTATGGGGCATTTCTTCACACTAATTTTTCTTTCTTTGAAACGACGCGATAAACTGCACCGTCTCAAAGAGGGGCAAATGTAGTCACATAAATCTGTCCATTTTAATTAAATGAATATTTCGTATTTATTTGATTAAAAATCCATTAGCCATCAGTTAATTAAATTAATATTTAATTAATTCATCTCCAAAAATTCTTCTATTAATTAAATAAATTATTCAATTTATTTTAATTAATTCGTTAAAATCAAATTCCAATTAATTAAATAAATAAAATCAATTTATTTAATTAAAATCCCTTTTTCCTCTTTTAAATAAATTAAATAAAACATTTATTTAAATCATTATCTCCACCCCACTTGCATTTTCCTACAAATGCAACTTGCACACATTTATTGAAATAAATGAATTTTTATTTTAATAAAATCTTATTTTCCCTCACCCACCAAATCCACTTGCAAAAATCTAATCCCCTTCTAGATTCTTCTAACCCCTTCCTAATTAGCCTAATCCATCCCCTAATTATTGTCACATTCCTAAGCAAAATGGAGTCACTTCTCAAAGACTCCAAAGTCTTTGAAAAACATTTAATGCTTTGTGTGTTCAACAAATTAACCCCCAAAGTATTCCAAGACCACTAATGGCTCTTACATGACCATTTATGGTTATTTCAAACTTGTCTCCCCAAACATTTATTGTTTTGACCATATTCATCCATTTCACATTTGCACAAGAGTTTATCCATTGGATAAAAGCTTTATTCTTTGAATAAAGAGTTTATTCATTCAACCAACCTTGACTCTAAAATCTCAAGGTCATATCAGGCATTTAATGCTTATTCCCTCCCCTCTCAACCTATCTCACATTGACACTTGTCATCCTGGGATTGGGTTGAAAGCCCTCACATGGATTTGAATTCATTCAATCCTGACCCTTGTTGAGATTGCTCAATATCAACCATCCATTGCTCCATTTTTCCTATAAATAGAGCCCATTCCTTCATAATCCAGATCCTGAAAACTTGCATGCATCTAAGCTATAGACATTTTAGAGAGCATTTTAGCATAGCATAACTAAATCTTGTCTTTTTGGTTAAAATACATCATTTTAGCATTAGCATTAGCTTTTCATTTCATATTTGGAGCTACACTACAAATCTCAATCCTCCATAAGCATCCATAGTGCAAAAAGCTGCTGAGAGCTACACTATTTTGGAACTTGGAGAGGAGAGGAACAAGGGAGAAGAAGCTAAGGCCATGCTAAGAGGCAGTTGGAGATGTCTCATGATCTTTGTTTTACTTATTAGATATATTAGCATGTCTCTTTGTGTCTCTTTTGGAATGCCTTCATATGTATAGTTTTTGACTGACTAACACTAATGTTTTGTGTGTTTTGTGTTATTTGATCTTAAACTAACCTTGTGCCATTTAGGAGGGCATCAGTATGCACTATATAATAAACATGATTTTAATTTTAATTTTTTGCCTCTTTTTTGGCCTGATGCCTTGCCACGTGGTGGGACCTGATTGGTAGATGGGGTTGACTGAACACCACCTAGGATGACACCTCATCATCGCCATGTCATCCACTTGCTTGTCTGTCCACCTGTACACCACGTCTGCACCATGTCATTGCCACCTCACCAGGGCCCACCTGCTGGATGACCAACTAGACCTGCCACATCATCACCACTTGTCTTTCACGATTTTGCAGATGGTATGTTTCATGCATCTTCGCCTCACAAAACCACACGCGTCGTCGATCTGCTTGGAACTTGCTCGACCTTTAACCTTCTCATTTTCGGAGATGCTTTTCGCTATTTCACGGACCTTAACCGGCGAGCAACTTTCCTTCACAAAATCGTGCGAGCTGTCCGATCATCTCAAACCTGCAGGGTCTTTACCTCTTTTCGTTGTTTCACAGGGTTTAACTAGCGACCACCTTCAGCCTATGAATCAACGCGCTTCGTTGGATCATCTTAGACCTACTCACTGGTTAAGCCAACCTTTCTCTGCAAAATTTACCCAATCTGCCTCAAGAAGAGTGCCTGCATGGGGTCCACTTGGTCGTTGCTCAGTCACCTCCTCCATCGCCTCAGGATTCGCACCCGTGCATGGGCCCACCTTGGGTGCCCAACGGCACCGTCCGTCAAAAGCCCAGATGGCTTTGACATATTAGATGGGTGTGTTCTTTGTTATAAATACCACAAAAAGCTCTCGTCCAGCCAATGTGGGACTAAAGACTTTTCCTGGGACTGCACTTTGAAGCTTTCCTCCTGGGTTTTAATGGCAATTTTTGCATTTGATTAAAATGTTGATGCCCAAACACCACACAGGGGAGGGAAAATGCTGGCAAGGTCATGAACATTAACTTTACACCTACCAAATGCATTTGCTACATGTTTAATATAGCCTCCAAACAGCCACGCAGAGGGGCTTCTATTGCTATGTTTCCTTAAAAAAAACAACTTTCTGCCTGCTATAAACTCCAACACCTAACCTGCACCAGAGAAGATCACAGCCAAGGGAGGAGAAGATAGCATGGAGTTTGAAGACCACCAAATAAGCTGCACACCTACCACTTGGTTTCAATGTTGTCTGTCACCATCTATGCATAGCAAAGAGGATAAAAAGACACATGAGGGAGGAGGTTAACTAGTTTTCAATCACCTGCTAGAGCTTCACATGGGGGAGGAGAAGAGGATACCAACTGAAGCAATTTGTTTGAGTTGTTTTACTTGCTTCTCCCTTACCTCCATGTTAGGCAGAGGAAAGGCTTGGGGTTTTCAACACTGCCAATGTGCATTTGCTTGAAGGTTTCTATGCCTCCCTTCATAGACACCACGTGAGTGATTCACCCTTTGCTAATTGTCTTCTACTATTACTAACTTCATCGCTTCACATGCATTTGATGAGGAATTTCAATGGCCTCTTCACAAACCATAACGCCACTCACAGGGAGGAAACAATTTCAAACCTTGGCATTTGCTATAGTTTTTTCTTTAATGTTTAATTTGCTGCTATTGCTACCAGAAGGAGACCACATGAGGGAGGAGTACCATGCTTACAATTGCCATTAGAATACTTAAATTTGTTGTAGCAATGTCTGACAGCTTTTAGCACAATTAATAACCATTGTTCTCACAAGAAAATTCATTGGAAACCTATGCTGCTCTTTCCAGAACTTGTCGTCACAAACAACTTTTAATAGTCATAAGACTTCTTTAGAGATTCAGCGTTCTTACTTAATAATATATTGGTCAATTCAACATTCCATCTAAATTATCTGAGGTTTGAAATTAGAGTGCAAGAAACACACTTATGAATCCATAAACAACAAGTACACTAAAATCATATCTCACCATCCCATTGACGTATTGCAATCGAGCCAGGTCGGGCCCCAAAGTGGGTCTGACTAAAAAAAAATTGTTTTCATACAACTGATCTCTGAAATGCTTCACAGACCTCAAACATACCTCTGGAAATGATCGGCATCATTTTCGGATCATAAAACTGAATTTCGCAACCTTCAGGTGATTACGCCACATCTTCGCATTTAATCGCGAAGACATATTTTTCAAACCGGTCAAATCACCTTTTTGGATTTCACTGTCTAATAGGCATGTACTCTGATATACAAGCATGAAATCTACCAAATGGTTTCTGAAGACGTGTCCCGAGCGAAGAGATATTAATTGGCGAAAATGGCCAACTGGCTTTGTCGGCATTGTGGACCTGATGAAGTCAATGTTCTGGCAACACATGATGCCCTTCTCAAAAATATCAAACGACCTTCGTAGGCCCTCAAATTTGAAACATAGGTACCTTGAAGTACATATTAAATCTTTGAATTCTCAATTTGACCAAAAGCCTGACTGGATGCAAATGGCGCGCTCATAAAAACAACTACTTTAACTGATATAGCACTGAAAGTACGGATCACTGAAAATAATGGCTCAATGAACCCTTTTGAAAACTGATCAAACGGATTGACAGAGGCTTAAAATTTGAAACATAGCTCATCATTTATGCCAGCATTAACCTGGAAGAAACATTCTGACATGACACTTACTGAGGCAACTTTTACACTTGTACAAAACAGGGACTTGCCAAAACACACAAACTGCAAATTGATTTGACTTGGTAAACTGAGCAAATGGATTCGTTAAGAATTGAAATTTTGTAGGCTGACTCAAATTTATGCACACAATTGAATACATTTTGAATTTATTCATGACAATCAATAGGGAAAAATATACAAACACCCAAAGTAGGCTACTCAATAAAATCTGCATTTGTGCCTAAAATGCACTTTCAGCTCACCCTCGAAATGGGTACCTGGTAAACTTATCCAAACTAAATTTTGAATGTTTCACATCACTGAATAGGCCAAATGAAAGGTGAAGGACATGTCTTTTGAGCCTTACCCTCCGAAAATCAACCGGCTCCATTTTACCCCTTCTAACTAGGCCATTCAAACTAACTCATTTAAGTACTTTTCTGACATGCAGAGCAAAATTTTGAAATGGGCCTCTAAACTTTGACTGAATTTTAATGAGTCCCAATAATGCCATTAAGGTTGGTGAGAGGGGAATGACCTAAGTGGCAACGGCTAAAGCTAATTAGTCCATGCCACTATAAATAAATGCATATGTTATGAAAATCATATGCAACGAGTGTTACATGTTGTCACAACGGTGTTATGCCTCCCTCAGTGTCTATACAGTACATTAAAATTTGTAGAGTGTAACCTCTACAAACTAGGAGACCTCCCTCAACGAAGTGTAAAACACTATTGATTGTGACCACTCGAACGAAACCCTTTCTAAACACCATAGAAATTAGGAGCCCAGTTGAGTTAGTAACCAGACACTTGTTTTATCACAGTGCAAGGGTGGGGAAGAATCTACCCCCAAGACACTCACCATATATCTCCCAAGATAATGAACCAATTGAGGAGCAATCTTCTTTAGTCTAATTTCTGGAAAAAGGCAAAAAAACTTGTGCACCTTAGGGTGTGACAGGGTTGTTTGAGCCGATTGAGTATCAAGATTTGGGTCATGGTAATACTTGTGACCTTTTGACCTTAGGAGAGTCTATTTGATGTGATATCGAATTTCCCCAACATATCAAGAACAAAATGAGATCTTGAGAAAGATCCCAACATTCATGGAAATTTTAAAAAATTCCTTAAAGAATTGTTCTTTTTATGGTTTTAATCTTTTGATGTGACAATTGTGTCCTTTGCTACACTTTGATAAATTCAAACATTATAGGAAACAAATCACAACCTCAACAAAGTCAAATTTTCAGTGTTCAACAAAATCAAACAAAACCTCAACAAAGCTAAGTGTTAACATTAACACCAATGTCAAATCCAAACCTTTGCACAAATTCAAAGATGATATACATGTAACGTTCAAGTGATCTTAGGTCCTAGGCATTCAATTCATACAGAAATACCATTAGAATTATCACACAAGGTCCTGGCACAAGTCATTTCATCAAGTTGTCATTCACTAACTTAAAATTTAGTGTTGCATTAGAGTATAGCAAGCATACCTAAGTCCATGGGTATTAGAGGAGACGAAGAATTTCCATTCGAACAACCCAATATTGGGCCAAACAATGACCAATTAGCAATAATTGATGGTTTGGATAACCTTGCTTGGGAAGTAAGAGTCAATCATGCCCAATAAGACATAGTTGAGGTCGTCATAGATGATGAAATCCAGAAGTCTATTCATCTTGATGAGAAACTAAGGAAAAAGATACAAACAGAAACTCGGAAAGAAGCCATTAGACAATTGGTAGAAAAGACCATAGAAACATTTATGAAACCTTGTTAAAAAAGAAAAGTGTCAATCATTTCTAGGGTCTGCATAGTCTACATAGTAGTCTTCAACGTATGGGTCTAAAAGGAAATGATAAATTCCCATTTGAGCAAGCCAATCTTGGGCCAAACAATGTTCAATTAGAAATAATTGATGGTTTGAATATCCTTGCTGAGGAATTAATAGTTGATCAAGACCAATATGACATAGTCCAAGTTGTCATAGATGATGAAGATCGGAAGTCAGTGCAAATAGACATCAACCTTGAAAATTGAATCAAAGAAGAGGCAAAATTAGAAGCTTTTCGGCAATATGCTGAAAATCTTGTGTTCAAATTTTGGAATCCTCGATAGCAAGTCATCATTCATAGATTGCATTGTCTCCACTTTAGTCTTTAGGAAGTCATAGAAGCATACTTAGCTGTATTTAATCGATTCTTGCATACACATCTTAGAGAGTTAAGATCACTTTAGAATAATATTCATGCCATTAATGCATGCTCAAAAGGAAAAACACCAGATGGATCCTAACAATGACCCCTTGGTTAACCCCACATGGAATATGGATCTATGCACACAACAAAAAAATACAGGGTCGCACACCCGCAACACTGTCAACAAACACAAATAGGATGTCTTCCATTGATGAAATACAACATAATTTGACAAAAGAAGAATTGGAAGCATCCCAACAAGATCTTGAGACACTTATGATTCTCAATGCTCTCATCAATAATGATAGAGACAGATATCTCTCTCTTAGTCCAAAATGGGGCCAAGTTACCTCCAAGGGTAGACATTTCAGTGATATTGCCACAAGGTGTGACATTGAATTAAAATATACCTTAAATGCCTATTTCAACAGACTCAAGCAACAGTTGCTACATCAACACAAGGTATATCTCAAAGTGCCCATATGTCTACAACCTCAGCATAGTCAACAGTGGCATCGGCAAGTACCAATCTTACATCTCTGACAATGCCTAGCATGACGATGCAAGCTACATTGGCTCACAACGCTACTTTGGCAAATATAACTCAACCCTCAGTTTCAGTTGGTTCCACCTACAATAGCTAGAATTTGAATCAAGAGACAACTAGCTCAGCTCAACCTAATGTCAGTCCACAATTTGCATACTTTACACCACCTAGTGGAACTTATGGTGCACAGTTAACCGGTTAGTCTACATTTCAATAAGCTCAAAGGTACTCCAATACTATCCCTTTTGTGGTAAACACTCATCAAGTCAATACACCATTGACCCAAACAAAGATCCTGACCCAATAAATGGAGAACCTTCAAAAGCAAATGGCCAGTATAAAAGCAGTTAATGATAAAAAAAGCTACACAATGGAGGACCTATGTTTGTATCCTTTTGACAAAAAGTTATACATGCCACCATTTCCCCCACATTTTGAAACTCCAAAGTTTGACAAGTATAGAAGGAAAGGTGATCCTCGAGATCATGTCAAAGCATTCTTCATGGCATGTATTGAAGTAGTTCATGATGATACATAATTAATGAGGCTATTTTTCAATAGTCTTGGAGGGACAACGCTGTAATGGTTTTCACACCTTCCACCCAAAATTACTTCATGGGGAGAATTGGCTAAGTTATTTATATCCAACTTTTCCTTCAACATAGATAATCCAATTACCTTAATTGATTTATGTGCAATAAAGAAAAAAGAAGGTGAAACTTTCACCACATTCTTGCAAAGATGGAGAGGCCTATACTGTAGATGTCTTAGTCACATCCCTGGAGCTAAGAAAGTAGACATTTTCAATGAAAATTTTGTGCCTCCAATTAAGTATCCATTACAAATGCAATGCTTGAACAATTTTAAAGACATAACAGAAAAAGGCATCAAATGTGAGAGAGGCCTATTAGAGTAAGGGATACTGAAACACCACAAGGATAGTGGACCGACCACCACTATAAACAATGAAAGGCGAAAATTTTGGTCTAGGAACAAAAATGTCACAAATGATGGAGTTGTTAATTGTGAGGCCCTACCCCAACTTAGTCTAGCATTTCAGTGATTTTCATGTTGAGACTATTATGGATGCTTTGTTTTATGCATTATGGATTTAGAACTTATATGATTTCATGATTTGGATAACATTGATATATATGGATGCTTTATTTATATGCTTTATGATATAAAACTCTATATGATTCTAGAATAGGATAAATTTGAGATGATATATGTCATTATTGGATTTTTAGGACTTTACTATGATGATAGAAATAGGATGCATGTTTTATGTGTGGATCAAAATTATGAGAATTATGATAATTGCTTATGTGGAGTTGTTTGGATGTAAGATGTATTGATTTGTTTAAATGTATATTGTATGCAGAGTGTTTGATGTGTATTCTTATTCATGTGTTTTATATTATATGAGGTTATTTGGAATTACTAATGTGTAATTGAGATGCGCAAGAAAATTATCCATGTGACCATGGAAATATTATGGAGAACCAAACCTAGACCTATGTACGTTCGTAAAACTAGGGTTTATCTATTTGAAGAGACAACACCCCATTTGTATAGTATTTTATTTGTGAAAGTGGATGTTGCATGTGTGTTAGATTGAATTTATGTATTTGTATAAATCCAACAAGAGACAAAATTTCATGTATAATTTTGTAAAAGTATTTTTATTGTGTCACTTGACACGTGTTGATTTATGTTTTGATTTTTGAATTGTCTCTTGGTGGGAGTTGTTTAAACATAGCTTTTTCAAATAAATTAATGTGGTTCTATATTTATCTAGGATAGAGAATCTTTGGGGTGGTCAACTTAGGTTTGACCCGAAAATTAACTTCAGAGGGGTTTAAAAGGGGTTAAATGGACACCTAGGGGTAGTTTTAAAGTGTTTCCTAAAGCCCATAAGGTATACCTAAGGGTTAAGAGTAATTTTAGGCATGTGACAACTCCCATGTGACTGTTTAGTCACCCTAAAAAGAGAGTTTTCTAAGATGTGCGAAAATTAAATTTAGAAGGCATCATCTAAGTTGTTAACTTTCCTTTTGGATGAGAGATCCCTTTTGATCTTTTCTTTTACTTTTCCTTTTTCAATTTTAGAAACCTGTGAGAACTCTCACTGAGGTCTTCTTAGGCAAGAATGAGAGATTTTGCGGGTAATCACCCACTCTCCATTTTTGGAGACAATGCAATTTTGAAAAGATAGAATTACTTTTAGGAAATTGGCTAAGTGTAGAGAAGCAAGGAATTTGTGGAATTGGGCTACTCATCCTCAACTAGACTAGCATACCTTTGGGCAGTTGAAGGTTGGTTAAATTTCTCTTTGTATTATTTTTTATATTGCATGTTATGTTGAAAAGATTTGTTTGTGTGAAAAGGCTAGTTTCTTGTATTTTCCCCTATGAAAATTTATTTTGTGTACTACATTTTACTCTTGTGTACATTTTGTGTTTTGGGAGTAACCAAGGCCTCCTACTCTTGGGAGAGGATGGTCTTGTGGGTGGTAGAAGTTTGATAGCCCTTGAGTGAGAGGCTCTCGTTATGAAAGTGATGTCAAGGGATATTTATGTGACCCTTGCTACATGGCTTGTGTATGCATTTGGGGGTCATAAGGAGGGAAATAAGGCATGAATGCCTTGGGGGGCATAAGGATATGAGGTTATTGTACTTATGAGTTATTTTTGTTTCCATGAGGTGGCTTTGTGTTTTACCAAACTTGCAGTCTCCTCAAGGTATTTGGTCCATTACCACCTGTGTATAGACATCACATTGTGTGGTGCAATGTAGCCTTGGTTGGGAATATGGTTGTGCTTGTTTTTCCTTGTTTTTTGTGTTTGCATGTGTGTAACCTGTATAGGGCTTGGTTCTCCAAGCTCAGGGGTGAGCACTCCATGGTTATAGCCTATGATTTATTTGCAGGTTGTTGGAAGAAAGAAATAGGACAAGTAGAAGTGGCTGGAGTTATTTGATGCAGAAAAATATTTGTAAATGTATTTATTATTCTTTGAAAGTCCTCATTTATTAGAAATGAGAGACCTACTTGTAAAGTGACGATAGTGTCTTTTAAATGTACTTTAAAGAAATGAAATATTTTATTATACTATACTGCAGAAATAAAATGAATATTTCTGGATTAGTTCCTAAAGTTCTGAAAAATAATATCTGATGTGTATATGATAATTTGAAAAGCAAGAAGTTTACTTTATTCTTTATGCATTTAAAATGAAATAAAATAGGAAAGGAATGAAATAGCTTTGCATGCATATAGTAGGCTGGAAATAAAATCTAAAATTTAGATCTGTATATGGAAGTGCATATTTAGTTTTATTTAAATCTATCATTTATTTAATTGCAGAAAATAAAATCTAAAAAAAAAATATTATAGTCATCTCTAAGGATTCATTGTAATATTTTCTAGATTTAAATAGTTGTTGTTTGAACTTATTTACTTCTATCAAAAATTAATTACTTGCAGAAAATAAATCTAAGGATTAAATGAACTATCTTATTTTAGTTTTAGCTGCAAGGTATTTAAAATAAAAGGAAATATATGTACATGGATTTTTTAAAACTAATGACTTTAACTTAACTGTTAAAATGGTATTAAAATTAAAAAAAATATCAGCTTAGATTTTCATATAAAAAAAGGATACATGCCCTAGATTTAATACACAGTTAAAATATATTTATATATATTTATTTATATATATATATATATACACATTTGTATATGTTTAAACGAATCCATTTTTTTTTGTTTTTCTAAAAATATACTTATTTATATAATATATATATATATATATATATATATAATATATATATATATATATAATATATTATATTTTTAATAAACAAAAATAAAAATTAATCTAAGTAATTAAAAATATATTTAAAAAGAAAAAAAATAATTTTAAAAAAAAAGAGAAGAAGGGTTTTGGGCCAAACCATTGTGTTAAACACAGTGGTCGGCACGGCCGGGGAGGGGACGCCACTATGGGCAACCACAGTGGTCGGCACCGCCACTGTGGTTTCCCATAGTGAGCGGCACCCCCGGAAACACCCGCCGCCACCTTCACACAATACCCTTCCCCAAACCTCTTGCCGAGTTCGCCATGGCCGCCGCCCAAAAACATCTTGGCCTTGCACAATCCAAAGAAAAGAAAATAAAACCCTAGCCCTAGGGTAGTATGAATTAAAAAAAAAAGAAGAGATTTTTAAACTTTTAGGGCTTTTTAATATTATATATATAATTGAAAATAGGGTTTTATGATTGATTTACAATAATGAGAAAACATATTTATTTAGATATATGAGAATGTGTGTGTGTGTGTGTGTGTGTGTGTGTGTGTGTGTGTGTGTGTGTGTGTGTGTGTGTGTGTGTGTGTGTGTTTATAAATATATAGAGAGTTTAAAAATATGAATGGATAATTGTAGGTTAAGTATTTTATTAAATGGATTATAAATTATATATGTTTTTAATAAACATATGGGGTTATGTTTAAATTTTAAAATTGCTTTTGAAGATTAATCTTTTAAAAACCTTTTATTAAATTGGGTAAGATTATTTTGGCTATTGGGAAATATTTACACTTTATAGGAAAATATTTATAATGAATTTATTTGACCCTTTAGCCGATTTAGTTAAAACACATTTTATTTATTGTTAGTCATTTATAAACTATATGCTAGGACTAAATTAATTAGTTTCTAAAATCAATTATTGGCTATTGGAGATTAATTTTACCTGCGACAATTAGTTGACTAAATTAATTTATTGATGAGATAATAAATAATCATTTTAGTATTCTGCACTTAAGTTAAATATTATTTTCGCTTACTGGAGTTAGTGGTTAAAATTAACTCACACATAGCTAAGACAAACTTGCTAGTGCTTTTCATGTTAGCAAAATTAATGTTTTAAGTTGTGATTTAAAAAAAAAAAAATTATCCCGTTTGTGCCCAAAAGTTTGGGCATGACATTGATGCACGTGTTGTAAACAGAGCTCAACCAATAGTATCTCTACAAGGACTAGTTGATTTTGCCAATAAGAACCAGTCTCAGACAAACAACACCAATTCACTACAGTCAAACAATTCAAGGCCACCAAGGATAGGCGCACCCAAAAGAAACTTTACACCCCTCAGTGAACCTATTGAATTAGCACTAAAAAAGTTGATGCAAAGAAATTACATAACTTTACCTGGGGGCTAGACCATATGAACTAGGTCCATTCAAGCCTGCTTGGTGGAATGACAATGATTTATGTGAGTATCACTGCAATAAGGCTCACAAGACAACAAGTTGCTACAAATTGAAGAACCTCATCCAAGATCTCATTGATCAAGGTGACATTACTGTGGATACCAATAAGGCACCAAACACTGATCATACCATTTTTAAGGATCCTTTTGCCAAACATGACAAAGAAAAGGCTTCTAGTTCTAACGTACAAAAATAATACTGCCAATTATACCAATTTCACATTTGACTATACCATAAACACACTAAATGCAAGAGATGAAATGGTAGCTACAATCACAGTGAATCCTAAAAGAAAATATTGTGTTGTTATCACTAGAACATCAAAGGTCACATTACAAGGGGTTCCTTCAAACCCCCCTTCAATAACTAGCAACTACAATATGTTGGATCAATTGAAGTGAACTCCAACCCAAATTTCATTATTTGAGTTATTGTGCATCTTGCCAGCTCATAAGGCAATCCTGGACAAATCCTTACAAGATTAGGTTGTTGCTAGAGATATTAATGAGAACACATTCCAATCCATGGTTGGAAACTTGGTAGCTTCAAAGGTCACATTCACTGAATAGGATGTACCTATAGATTGACCCATGCATAATGATCCCTTGCACTTAGAATATTTGGTTCACCGAAAGAAGGTTCAAAGAGTACTTATAGATGGTGGAGTTGGCCTTAATATATGCACACTACATTTGATCAAAGCTTTAGGATATTCTAAACATTATATTGATTCTACCAAGAGAATCAATATCAAAGCCTATGATGATGAGGAACGCCCCTCTAAGGGTGTGGTGAATTTACTAGTACAAGTGGGACCATCTACAATAGACATCACCTTTCAAGTCCTAGATAGAGAATTGTGGTACAATATGTTGTTAGGTCACCCATGGATACATACCATGTAAGAAGTACCATCACATTTTCATCAACGTGTGATGTTCCCATACAATGGCATAGAGATCACTATCCATGGTGACCCAAGCCTTTTTCAATACTATAATTTTTAAAGGGCAAGCACAAACAATCAAGTACCAAACAATCAGGAGGTCTCGCGTCACTTACAAATGAAATCATTATCAAATAGAGAAACACAGAAAAATACACCAACCACATCTTCTTTGAATATTAAGGAAGTTGGTTATGGAGAATATTCCATTTCAAGTACCTCAACAATCATCTTTTTCTCTCAGATCTTTTGGGAAGCCTCAAAACATAGCAATGAAGCAAGATAAAGGAAAAGAGATAGTTAAGTACTCAGATTCATGATCTTTCATCAGATGGGGAGACTTACAGAAGAATCTCTAAATGAAGACATCAATCGCTGGATATATAGAGAAGAAGATGACATGACAGTACCCAAGTTACCTCTACATCAATATGCCAACAGTTTCAAGATGTTACAAAAACATGGGTATGATGGCACCATGGGATTGGGACTACAAAAGAAAGGAATATTAGAACCTTTTTTGCCACATGAAAACCCAAAGAATCAAGGATTGAGATATAAACATGTGCCACAAATAAGAGAAGCCATGCAATGTACATTAGATATATTGAACAAGCCTAGGTTACCCTCATAATACATACCTAAGAATTATTCATCAACAAGAATGTATTCCTCTTCATCTTAGAAAAGAAAGAGAGCACCAACATCTCCTATTATGGAATCAGATGGTGAAGACATGAGGCAAATTCTACAAGAAACTAGCACAAAGTCATCTAGCAGTACAATACCTGAAACATCTGCACAAGCAAACATGGTATCAAATATAGGCTTAGCACCAACAAATGAGCCAAATCCTTGGTTGTTGTCAATACTTTTGCCAAGGGAAACAACTTCAGTTCCTCCATTTGAGTCAGATGAAGAAAGACTGTAAAGACTGATACCAGTCTTAAGAAGGGTATCCACAATACAAAGAAGATCCACTAATCTGCAAGAAACTCAGTTACAAGAATAAGAGCAAATGAGTGACATAGAATCAGAAAGTGAAACATACATAGAAAGTGTCATAGATTCTCATGACTATGAATTCCCATCTGATAATGAAGACAACCCACCACCAATTTTTGATGAGGACACATCAGGTCATAACCAAGTATGCATGGTATCAGGATCTTCTATGATAGCAAGGAACAAAGACCTACACCTTATACATCTATATTTGATTGAATGGGGGCAAAAAGGAAAGCCACAATTCGATTGGTTTCAAAATGATGAAGTCATAGTTGAATTCTTGGGTGCAAGGGACAGACTCCCTTATAATGATCACAAAGTTGGCTTTGCAGTAGATTTAGACAGAACTGCATATTTCAAAGAAGCAAGCTCCTCTCCTAATCAAGGCAATGATAATAAAGCAGAACACATAATGGATGCTCTACCTATTAATAAAGAATAGTCAACATTATTGGTAGAAGAAACTGAGGAAATCAACATCGTCGATGCTAAGAAAGTCCGTAACATTCACCTAGCAAAATCCCTAAATCCAATAGAAAAAGATAAATTTATCAAATTCTTTAAGCAAAGACCAATCATTTTTTCATGGTCTTATGAAGATATGCCTGGGTTAGATCCTGAATTGGTCTTACATCATTTTCCATTGCTTCTAGGAATAAAACCATATAAGCAGAAGCCCAAGAAGATGCACCCTCACATAGTCTTGTTAGTCAAAATTGAGCTACAAAAATTGTTAGATGTGGGCTTCATTAGGCCCATAGGCTATGCTAAATGGATTTCAAATCTAGTCTTGGTATCCAATCATACTGGAGGTAACAGGATCTGCACCGACTTTAGAGATCTCAAAAAAGCTTTCCCAAAAGATGACTTTCCACTCCCTAACATAGACATCGTAGTGGAATTGACAGTTGGAAATGAAATGCTATCACTCATGGATGGTTTTTCTTGTTATAATCAAATCAAAATTGTACCAGAAGAGCAACCTAAAACAACATTCACTTGTCCATGGGGAACATATTGTTGGAATGTGATTCCATTTAGCCTTAAAAATGCAAGTGCCACTTATCAAAGGGCAATGACCACCTTATTCCATGACATTAGACACACAATAATGGAGGACTATTTAGATGACTTTCTAGCAAATTCCAACACAAGGGATAGTCATCTAGACATATTGGCTAAGATCGTTGATAGACTTGAGCAATACAATGTAAGACTCAATCCAAAAAAATGTGTCTTCAAAGTAACATCTAGCAAACTCTTGGGCTTCATTGTATCCAATCGCGGTATTGAGATAGATCCAGAGAACGTGAAAGATATTTTAGACATTCCATCACCTATGCTCAAGAAACTCAGAAGTCTTCAAGGCAAATTACGGTCCATAAGGCATTTCATTGCCCAATTGGCAGAAATGCCAACCATTTCAACATATTTTAAAGAAAGACATCACATTCAAATGGACACAACAATGCCAAGAGGCATTTGAGACACTAAAAGAATATATTTTTTCCACACCAATCTTAGTTCCACCCATGCATGGGAAATGATTACTCCTGTATATAGCTACAACAAACTCCTCCTTAGGTGCTCTACTAGCATAGCATGATGAACAAGGAAAAGAGAGAGTTGTCTACTACATCAGTAGAACACTCATTGGATATGAACTCAACTACACACCAATAGAAATAGAATGTCTTGCAATAGTTTTTGCATCACAAAAACTGAGACATTATATGTTGAGTCATAAAGTACAGCTCATTGCACAATTTTATCCACTCAAGTACCTGATCAATAGAGCAGCACTAACCAGAATACTTTAAAAGTTGGTTATGATACTTAGTGAATTTGACATTGAATATATCAATAGAAAAGCCATAAAAGGAAAAATCATAGAAGATCAACTTGCAGAAGCACCCCTATAAGATAATCATCCAATGGTGATAGATTTTTTGTATGAATCGGTATTTGTACTATTAGTTTAAACAAATTAAAAATTATTCTTTGATGGTCCACATACAAATCATGGAGCAGGAGCAGGAATTCTATTCATAACTCCTCAAGGAGATTTAATTCCCAAATCATTCAAGATTAGTTTCCCTTGCACCAATAACATTTCTGAATATGAAGCCCTAATGGTAGCACTATGCATTGTACTACAATGGAAGATCAAGGACCTATAGGTCTTTGGAGACACAACTTATTATTAATCAAGTCAATAATTATTACAATAAAGATGATAAGATAACACCGTACAAACAATTGGTGGAAGAATACAAACAACACTTCACCAATCTAACATTTGAATAGATACCGAGGGTGCAAAACAAGGCAATAGATGCAATGGCAACAATAGGATCTCTCTTGGATATGCCAAACGATGGAACTCACTTTGAATTTCAAGTAGAACAACTCATTGTACCATCTTATGAAATACCGTCCACGCAATATGTATGTATGATAATAGGCCCTGAGTCCCCATCGTAAAAAGATATATGCATACCTTCATAATCAATATATACCTTCTAATCTTTCATGAAATCAAAGGAAGGCACTCATCTAACAATCATAAAAACATTCAATTATTGCTAACACTTTTTATAGAAAAAGTGTAGATAGCACCTTACTCAAATGCCTTAATGTTGGGGAGGCACAAATCGCCTTAAAAGAAGTTCATGATGGCATATGTGGTGCACATTCTTATGGACCTTCTCTAGCAAAAACATTGTTTTGAACAGGTTATTTTTGGCCTAGAATGGAAAAGGATGCTTACAAGTATGTCCAAAGATGTAAGTAATGCCAAATACATGGGAACCTGATTCATGCACCTACTCAAGATCTTCAGCCAATAACATTACCATGGCCATTTTCATAGTGGGGATTAGATCTTATAGGGAAAATAAGCCCTACCTCCTCGAACAGATATAAGTTTATCCTCACAGCTATAGAATATTTCACAAAATGGGTTGAAACAATCCCGTTGACTTTCACAACAGGAAAGCAAATAGCTAAATTCATTTTAAATTATATTATTTCCAGAAATGGAGTGCCCATGTGTATTGTAACTGATAATGGATTACCCTTCAAAAATCAAGAAGTGGGTGAACTTTGTGAACAATTTAACATCCAACAATGTTTTGCGACACCCTACTATCCCCAAAGAAATGACCAAGTTGAGGCAACAAACAAAACTATTTTGAAAATTTTAAAGAAATTTGTCACGACAGTGGACGAGATTGGCATCTCCAACTGAATCTGGCTATCTAAGATTATCGAAATAGTGTTCGCACAGAAAATGGTACCATAATGTTCTCTTTGGTTTATGGTTCAGAAGATATTTTGCCTATTGAGGTAGAACTGCCATCACTAAGGGTCTCTTTGAAAAACATTATCTCAGAAGAAGACTATAGAGTAGCACGTTTGCAAGAATT
Organism: Cryptomeria japonica; assembly: GCF_030272615.1. NCBI lineage: Eukaryota > Viridiplantae > Streptophyta > Pinopsida > Cupressales > Cupressaceae > Cryptomeria > Cryptomeria japonica. The sequence goes on along the minus strand of NC_081411.1, from coordinate 706,940,238 downwards.
ATAATTCCTACATGAAAAATGACAAAGCACTCTGAATCATTTACAAGGATATCAAAATAGAATGAGAAGAAGCTACAACAAAAGAGTCAACCCATGTTGCTTCTAAATAGGAGACATCATTCTTAAATAAAATCAAAGGAACCTCAGTGAATGCAAAAAACAAGAAAAAATTGAGCCTAACTGGTTAGGTCCTTTTGTCATAATGAAAATAATTGGAAATGGTGCTTACCATTTTAAAACAATGGAGGGAGATTAACTCCCTAATCCCAACATCATACACCTCAAAATATATTACATGTAAGGGTGGGTTCATTTCAATTTCAATACTATATTTGCATATTTCTTTACCGCATTGCATTGCATATCACCATTGCACAACATGTAGTTGCATATCATTATTCCTTTCTCATATAGTTGCATCAATAAGTCAAGGAGATTTTCTAATTCATTCACCTATTTGCACTGAAGGGAACAAAGGTAGTCTCATTTCCTAAATACATGTTCATGATGTCTTTAAGAGGTCTTTAGTCATTCATCTTCAATGTTACCTTGTTCTTAAGCTTTATCCTTGGTTGGGTAGAGGTTTCACTATCAAGCCTTATTACCCAAAATCTATCAATTTCTATATCTCACACTTTAATCAAAAGCTCTAAGTCATTACAGATGCCTAGTTGGTCATGTGACTAGTGAAAAATCCAATATTCTTCTTCAGTGCTGCTATAATTAGCATACCTAAGTAGGATTCATTACTTAGAAGTCAAGGCAAAAAAAAATGATATATTACTGAAATATCATGCATGCAAGTGCAACAAAAAAAAGCTTGACTATGGGAACATCTGAATAACTCTATCAGGGCTATGGACGCCTGATGGCAATGGAGCAATATTTGAGAGATTAGGGTGCATAACCTCATTGAAGCCCTAAAAGCTTGCTGGCAACAAGGCTCTATCCAAGATGCTTTTGAAGTCAGAATAACTCACATAGCTAGTGATATAGGATTCCAAGGGTCTTTGATTACTATAAGAGTTAGAATGAATCCAAATGCACACACATGGGCAAAAGAAGATCAAATTTTCAAGAATTAATAGCGAATTTTTCCATGCCTCCATTCATAAACCTTGGTTACATAGTGTCTTAGGTTGAATGGTCTATGTCTTTTAAGAATGGATTGAACTCCTATCTCTGAAACGTTTCACACCTTTAATCCAATTGGTGCATTTCATAATGAAAGAAACACACAATTATCCTTGTTCAAATAGGAACTACATCTCCATCTTGCATATTACATTAATACCTCATGTTAAAATTCATTGTCTCCACATACATGTTGCATATCATCATATAGGGTTGCATACCTAGGGGCATAAGTGAAAAAATCCCTAAACATTAGATAAAGTCCTGAAAAAAATCAAATCCAAATCATTTAAATATCAAAATCACAACAAAAACATTCAAATATCAATCCTAAAAAAAAAACACAAAAACATTGAGAAAATACCAAAAAAATTAAAAAACTTGAAATAAATTGTCTCACAAGAATCCAACACCCTAGCAGATATCTAGCAAACACTTCACATGAATTTAAACAAAGGATACAACTATCTTGTCAAAACATCTACAATCAAGTTGGTCAACTACCTAATCTATCGAATCACTATCAAACTATCAACGCGATCAACATCTTGTCTTAAACAGAATCAGTACACTCAAAACCAAATAGGTCGGTCTTAAACGAGGTCCAAAACTTCTGAAACCAAACATCATCAAAATCACATAAAACATATCAAAGCAAAGACACAGTCAGTCCAACTGCTGAGTTTTGTCTATTTTGGTTGACTCTTTTTATCAAATTAGCGAAGATCATTTCTTTTAGCTACTCAAGGATGTCCAAAAAGTGACTAGAGGAGTCATGATGGGCATAATCCTTTTCTTTTCTTGTTGTTTGTGGTTTGAACCAATGAAGTTCTCGAGCAATTGCTCTAGTGGGTGTCTATGATAGGAGCATTCAACTTGTGAATACCACACATACCTTGACCCCTAGTGTAATTCCCAGAATGGAGGGTTCATTCCTTGTTTGCTACATGTTTGTTTCATTGTAATGAGATATCTATACATCTTGGTTCCTCATACCCTGGTGTAATAAGCTCCATTGTTAAATAATAAGGATCAATGATGATAATGTATTGCACTACGAATAAAGCAATGAAGACTCATCAAAATTTTATCAAATCATTTCTATCATATCTATTTATGGAATAAACAAAGGTTGATTCAATTGATTTATTATTTCATATCTATTCTACGTCTAACAACTAACAATTCATCCAAATTAACGATTTTCAGCACCTATTTTGACACAACAAAACAATAAACATCATCACATTACATTTTCATATATATCACTTCAAAATTTTAGTCCATTGCATTATAATAAGAATTTCATCAACCATTATACATCGCAAAATAAAGATACATCACATCACTGCATGATATCACAATCACATTGCAATCATCATCACAATAGCATAAAAAAATAGAGAAACATTAGACCATGAAGTTCATCATCAAATAGCTCATCAAGAATGCATATCATATATCTAATATAAATGTGTCAAAATGCACCATATCTATGATACAACATCAATATCAAATTTATCAACCTATGTTGCCTCTATCAGTAGGTGCATCTTTCCTAACTCCAGTATGTCCCGACGGTGCCCTAGGTGGACCCATCACTCCTCCACTACTAGTCTTTCAAGAGGACCGACTCAATCTTCTCCCCATGAAATCACTAAAACTAGGCTTCCTCTGACCCTCAGGAATGACTCTCTCATAAGCCTACCTATAGTAAATAGCCTCATGTGCAGTAGCAAAATATCTATCTACCAAGCTCTGTGCCTCTATCATCGGCCTAAATAATTGATCGTATGCATCCATGGTGATCTAAGCTCTCCTAACTACCTCATCCCTCTCCCTCTGTAGTTGATATCTCTCAGCAGCTATCTGATCCCTCTCTATAGTAAACTCCTCCATTTCCTACCGATACAAATCTCTATCCTCCATCCACCACTATCGTAAAGTAGTGACCACGTCCTCTAAATGCCTGACCTGATCTCTCAATCACTCCTCATCTCCTCTCTTTGCACCTCCTGACTCCTTAGCCTAAGGCATCTCAACATCATTTCCACTATCCCCATCCTCATCCCCATCGTTGCTCATCGCCCTCATCAGAACTACTTATAGATGTAGTCTCTCCACTAATATCCACATCCTCCTCTCCACTATCTACATGCTCTACAACTAGTACTATCAGATCTATACCACCTCCACCTCTACCTCCCCCATCTCTCCCCCACCTCTCCCTCTCCCCTGGGACCCTTTCCATGTCTAATATGCTAAGCACAAATCAAAACTATCAAATCTGTCAATGGTATAGGCATGTGTTGTATCCACCATACACTATACTATTTTGTGGACCCCGAATCCACTACACCAACCTGCCATCCCCACTGAACAGAAGCAAGAGAATAAAACTCAACAATAGAAACATGAGGTTGCACGCAAACACCCCAATCACCAACCTCTCGAGTAGTGCAAGAAAAATAAGTTGTCGCATCTAGAATACCATGTATCTCCCTGAACTGTCAGGGTACACAGCCAAGAAGATGCATATCAATAACCCTATGACCACCCACATCTCGACCAATGAGATATCCCTTTTCTCGACAAAAAAGGAAGATGTTGGGCATCATCAGCCCAACTAGGGCAAGTAAGATAAGGTCTCCATGATAAATATTGTAAGATATAAATCTGATGACATGAATACAAGATATTACCCAGTGCCCTAGTCTCACACCAATAGTATACCATTAAGCATATGGCTGATCTAGCTCTAAATCAATATGTAATACAGGATAAAAGATATCTATGTGCTCCCAAGCCCATGTCTAGAGCAAAGTAATGCCACATGTAACTGATTTCTATTGCAAGTAAACAATCCCATGCATCTGATGATACAAAGTGGCAAGAAGACAGGGACCCTAAGGAAACAACCATATATCAATAATCATATCATGCATGACTCATCCCCATGCAACAAGGAAACCATGGGTATGTCTACCAAGGATCAATAATCCAGCAACAATGAAAGCAAGAACAATGGTTAGATCATCATAATCAAAATCATCCCAATGACTCTCATAACAACCATGAATATGTAGGTCCTACTCCTCACACTCAAACAATGTACACAAAGCAGATACACTATCACGATGATCAAAAGTAACTTGTGTACCAAATATCAGAATGTGTAAGATATGCCACACATCCTCAAGTGTGATGGATGCCTCACCTATCGGTAGATGAAAAGAACATGTCTTTGAATGCCACTGCTCAATAAAAGTAGTAACCATGGCCTTGTTGGCCGTAACCTCAAGCAAATACACTATGTGATACAATCCAACCTATCATAACAAAGCAGTATCCTCTGGGTCCAACTCAAGATGTCGATCAAGACCATCTAGCATCATCTGTCTAGCAAGCAATACTGAATAATGTGCCTGCATTTGGAAAACATAAAAATCAATCAGCTACATCATCAAATTACCAGGACACTTAAGAAAAATTGTCTTTTATTATCAAATGCAACATACTTATGTCAACTGTGAAATGATTTTATCAAATGCAAAGCAAAAATTTTCAAATGCGAAACAAAATTAGCTATTGCGAAGTGATTTGAGCAAATGTGAATCAAGAATAGCAAGTGCAACATAAAATATCAATTGTAGTACATTAACATGAATTGCGAGATACTAATATCAATTGCATCAAAATCGACAGTCAATTGTGAAATTAATGAAAGATGACATACCATAAAATGATTAATATTTTGGAAAAATAGATACAAACGAGAAAAAAGATCATTACAACTCACCATGCCACCAGTGTCGGGAGGTCTCTAATAAGACCACACTCACTTGGATAAATGCAGCCTCGCTCTATGACCTACCATTTCGCTCCAACGATGCTGAAAGCACTAATATCTTTAAGGATTTCTTACAAAGCAAAATAGTGCAAATGAGCTCAACTCAATACCAATTTTCAATTTATTAGCTCAAAATTAGGGTTTTTCTCACCATAAGGCCTGTGGACCCCTCCAACTTCAATGCAGTTGTAGACATAGAAAATGAGATCAAAACCATACTAAACTTCATATTATCACTATCCAGCACATTTCTGAAAAAATGGTCTTCATTCCACAATTTTCCGACCACTTTTTCTGAGGGGGCATATTTATACCCTAAGTGTCACCAGGACATACTAGGGCAGTTTTCTTTTCATTTTCTTTGAAACAACATCATTCCAACATTGTGTCAAAGAGGGGCAAATGTAGACACCTAAAAACGTCTCATTAATTCTACAATAATTATTCATCTATTTAATTAAGCAATTCTTTAATTATTTGATTAAACTAACTATTTCTTCTAATCATCACTCTTCAACACTCCTTATTATCAAATTTCTATCATCTCATCATTTAATCAATTAACCATATCTCAATTATTTAATTAATTGCGACATTTTCCTTAGTTAAATAATCTTTATTATTTAATTAATTCAATCTCCTAAGTTTAAATAGTTTCATTTAAATTAATTGAATTAATTAATTAAATTCCTCCAAATCCCCAAATTCTAATTCCAATTAATTCCATCTAATTTCATTTCATTTTCCCCCAAATTCAAATTTCAATTAATTTCATCTAATTTCAAATCATCAAATTCACATTTCACCAAATCTAAATTTCAGTTAATTTCATGTGCATTTCAGCATTCGAATGACCAAATTCAAATCCAAATTGAAAATAAAAATCAATTTCAATTTCAAATTCCTACAACACATGCTAAAATCACAACTGACTAACCAAATTAGTTGTCTAATCAGTTAACTCAGTTAACTCATCAATCATCTTTTTTAACTCAAAATCAACATTTTATGACTAATCCATCAATTCAATCATCTCCCTAGTCTATTCAGTTTATTGATCAATCAAATGAATTTACTATCCAATCTATTGAGTTCACTCTTCAATCAATCATGTTAATAGATCAATCAAATGAGTTATCAAATCAATCATGACTAGTTCACTGATCAATCAACTTCAGTTATCTATCAATTAATACTTGAGTTCTATTTCTCACCCCCTTTGTGTTGAAAATCTATAAAATCAACATCATTTTCTCAATTCAAGCTAGAATCACAGAATCATAGTCATCAAAATTGTTGTCCATCTTATGCAGGAAATCAAGTGCAATACCTAAGAGCCACCTACATCATCAACAATGGAGAAGAGAAATGGAAGCCTTGCTATTTCAATTGAGGGAGTTTTAAATAGATCATTCTTTCAATTCAATTGATGTTGCATTATTCTATTTTAATTTAGGAGTAATATTGATTAGATTAGAGTTGTGATTCTCTCTTTGATATCTGATTGTGCAATTTACACTTAATTTACCCCTCAGTACACATTGCACTTGGCCAATGTGTATAATTTGTTTGATGTACTCTTGCCAAGAGTAGTTTACTATCACCAACCTCCAAACATTTTTCCCAAACACTTGACAACCATCCAAATTTGCATAAATGCCAAATCATTTTTCCAATCCACTACTTACCTTCATGCCCACCTCAATCAAGCATCCCAAGAGGTCAATCCATCAGCAAGTCAAGAAGAAGAAGCCTATTTTGAAGAAAACCCTCAAGTGTAGAAAGTTCCTATATATCAATCACAAACTCTTGTTGAAACAATGAACCTTTTTGCATTGCTTATGTGATTACCATCCTGGTCACAACAATGAGTTTGATGAAGAATCTCTAAGGGAGTGTGCTTTCCAATAGAGGTCAGGCCTTTCACAATCCATTAATAGGAGTGGTTGTATCAACTTGTCCTACCTACGTGAGAATCCCATCACCTATTGAATCATCCTAGGGAAACCTTTCCCTTTCACCACACTTTATTTTCTATAATCAATTTCCTTTGCTCACACATTCATCATCTAATCATCTTCTAAGGACTTATCATAATCAAATCCAATCAATTCCTATCCCCAATCAAACAATCATTTTCAATCCCAATAAATCAATCAATCAAATAAAACTCATCCAAAGGTTCACATATTTATGAAGTTTAATTTAGACCTTATCTTAAATCAATCATAATTTGGCTTTTGTTCTTGGGAAAGAATCTACCCCAAGTGCTCTTTCTTAATCATTTGGGTTGATTAACACCCTAATCCTTTGGCCTTTTTTTTATTGGGAACACAAGTTCGTCCCATGTAAGAAAGGGCCTAATAAATTGATCCTAACACTAAGGTCTTAATTGCACTTAATCTAGTTGTCACCTCGTTTATGGTTCACATCAACTGCACATCTTTCAAGGTGTCATCCTTGTCCTAATCAATGAACCCCATCCAAATCAATTTCAATCTAAATAAAATAAACATTAAAATTTTCTAAATCAAATCAGCATCCCTTCTCACCTAAATCTCACATCAACTTTCACCTCCAAGGTCACCCATGTATGGTCTTAACTCGTGCTCAAAAGGCAAAAATGACAGCCGAAGATTTTGGAATGCCTGATACTAGTATCCTCTAAAATCAAGATCTGTCACATCAAGAGGAACAACTTGTTGACCCAACCTCTCTCCACATCTCCAAACATTCATGAACAACCCTTATAACCAAGACATGATGGAGAAGTTCACCAAACATGATTCCAATAGACTTTTATCTAAACTCATCACCCAAGGGGCACGCTTGCCCCTCGACTTTGATAGGTCGATCCTTGATAGGCCTCCACAAGGTGACCTCACAAAAAGTTCCATTCTTGATCCTTTTCTTTATCCTCAACCCACGACATTTGCACCCATAATATTTGTGCCTACAACTTCCATTCCCACGATCACACTTCCTCAACTTTCCATTCCTCCTCATATTTCCAACCCACCAAATTCATCTATCCCTCTTCACAACATGGCTAATTACATCAACATAATCTTACATTTTGTTACTACGATTCGAGGATCACAAGCTCCTCACATCTCTCAACCTCTCCATTATTCATATCAATACATTGGTAGTGGCAACATCCCCTCCTCATCTTATCAAATCTCAATGATTCACTATATTCCCAATGTCCAAAATCAGCAACCCGATATCATAAAGGAGATTCAAGATATGAAGGACCTCATCAAATATCTCAATGAAGGGACAAATAAAAGACCTTATTCTTTCCAAGAAATAGGTCCATCTCCTTATGACCCATCCATCTTCATTGCCCCTTATCCACCTAGTTTTGAGATGCCCAAATTCAAAAAATACAAAGGCAAAGGCGATACTAGACATAATGTTCGAGAGTTCTATTTCTTATGCCAAGAAGTTTCCTATAGTGACATCTATCTTAGGAGAATTTTCCCAAAAAGTCTTACAGAGGACGCCCTCGCTTGGTTCTCCACTCTATCACAAGGCTCTATCACATCATTCCCTGACTTGGTCAAAAAGTTTGTGGACCATTACGCCTATAACATTGAGAATAATGCTTCCATGATGAACCTATGTAACACAAAATAGAGGCTTAGAGAAACCTTCACCAATTTCCTTAAAAGATGGCAGTATCTCATCAAGAGGTTCCCTTGGAAAATACCAGAGCCAAACCAAGTTGAATTATTTCAATGCAACTTGATACCGGAATTATCCAAACTACTAACTTGTCAATGCTTAACCTCCTTTAAGGAAATTTCCAAGAAGGGTATAGCTTTAGAGTGTGTGCTCTTAGAGTTTGGAACTATAAAACCTTATCAAAAGTCAAATCAAATTTCTCCTCCTATAATGACAAGCCCAAATTATAGTCTAAGAATAAAAATGTTGTCAATGATAGGGTCACTGATGCTAATCATGTCCAAACCATCACCATGCCATCCAAGCCCGCCACCACCAATAATTTATTCAACAATCGATCTAATCCACATAGAAAATTTGACACTCAATCACAACCTCACAAAACCACTTCTCTCCAAGGTCGCCCTCCCCAACCCAATAATCAATGAGTACACCCCGCTAGGTGAGCCCATTGAGGTTATTTTCTACAAGCTTGTCAAGGTTGGCTTCGTCATCTTCCCGATAACACACTCTTTTGATCTTAATCAACCTAAGCCCCGATGTTATAATAAGAATGAATACTATGAGTACCATCGCATCAATGGTCATGTTACATGGAAGTGCATGAAGCTTAAGAACAATATCCAAGACCTTATTGATAAGGGTGATATTGAGGTTGATGTCACAAAACCTAGTAACTCCAATGATAAGATCAAAATGTACCAGGACCCATTCCCCAAACATGGTAAGGACAATCCCTCATCATCTAACAATGTCAATTATAACTATACTAATCACATCTCTAGCTTTGACTCCTTGGTAGGTCACATTGAACATGCTGATACCCATGTGAATACCATCACAATTAGAGGAGTTGACCCTCCTCCTAGACCCAAGGTTACCATACAAGGTTATCCTCCCCCACAATCATCCTCTCAAGCCAAGATAGTCACTCAAGGAGTTGCACCTTTAAATGATTGCAATGTGACCACCCACCAAGGGAGAGTAACTATCCAAGGAGATCCTCCTCCTCCACAACCTCCTATGTCATCTACCCACTGATATGATCCCCTTGATCACCTTGGGAAAAATCTCACATAGATCTCCATCCTTGGGCTCCTCAAGACCTTTCCTGTACATAAGGAAATCCTAGAGAAATCCCTCCTCGAGTCTCGCATCCCTGATAACATCAACGCGGCCTAGTTTCAATCCCTTATTGGTAATCTTGTTTCCCATCACCACCTTGTTTTCACTTCCAAGAACACCCTTCCTAATGGACTCAATCATACCAAACCCCTTCATATTGAAGCCTTTGTACAAAAGCATAAATTCAAGTGAGTCCTTATAGACCATGGATCTGGTTTAAACCTATGTACATACAAGCTAATCAAACAAATGGGAATATATGAGGACCTAGTTGACCCATCCAGAAAGATCATTATAAAAGCATATGATGATGCAGATAGAGTTTTCAAAGGCACCATCACATTGCCTCTCTATAACCTGGTTGACCCATCTAGAAACCGATGTTACCTCTTGGTTGTATCGGGAGGAAAATGAAGAACTAGCAAACATCCCAAAACAAATGTATCCAAAAGAATCTTACATGCTAGATAAGATGGGCTATAAAGGACATGGTCTTGGACCAGAAGAGAAAGGTATAAAAGCACACATCTCTTCAATCTCATATAAGTACAAGAGAGGCTTGGGTTTCTCTCCAAAGCCTAAGATCACTATCACTGGTGTCCAACCAGACCCTCCTACTAAAGTCAAAGATTTTGATGAGGAGGAGTTCCATGAAATGCCTTTTGAATACGTCAATGACATATCTCATGATGCCCATATAAACACCATCACCCCATCATCCCTTATAATTCATATGAGCTTAAACTTGTCCACACTGAACTCATTGATGAGAACCCACAAGGACCACATGTTTTGGATATTTGTATTGATGATGATGCTCTTATAGCATTTCTTAACATACAAGACCTTGACAACCATACATCTGTCAATGGAATTCAGCTTCATCGAGAAGCTTACTTTGGTAGTCTAGTCATCTCCCTTAGTCATAAAAATGAAAACAAAAAGAAAAATTAGAACTCCCCTGGTGAAAACCTTTTTGAGGAACCTTCAGACATGGAAAAAGTAAAAATAAAGGAGGCATCTTCAAGTGAAAACCTGCAATAGGAACTTGAGGATGAGGGAATTGATGTCCCTACCATGGTTTTCCCATAATGGGAGAAGTCCTCCCTACTCATTAAATAAACTAACACAATCAACATGGGCATAGAAGAAACACCAAATAATGTACTCATTTCCAAGTTAATCACTGATTAGGAGAAGCAAAATTTAATAATATTTTTAAAAGAAGCACAAATTAACTTTTCCTAGTCATATGCTGACATGCTAGGCCTTGATCCTGACTTAGTAGTACACAATCTTGTAGTTCATCTGGATGCCAAACCTTTTAAGCAAAAATTATGCAAGAGGCACTCTAAAATTTCCCCTCTTAGTTAAAGCAGAGTTGCAGAAGATGTTGGATGTCAGCTTTATTAGACCCATTGATTATCTTGAATGGGTCTCCAACATTGTACCTATTGGCAAGCTATCAGGGGCATTAGAATCTACACATAATTTTAAGACTTCAACAAGGCATGCCCCAAGGATGACTTTCCTTTGACTAATATAGATATGATCATGGACCTGACAGTGGGCATGAGATTCTCTCTCACATGGATGGATTTTCTGGCTACAACCAAATCAGGAGACCAACACAAAACTACATTCACAACACCATGGGGTACATTTTGTTACCAAGTCATGCCCTTTGGACTGAAGAACATAGGAGCAACCTACCAAAGAGTGATGACCATACTCTTTCATGACCTGCTACATAAAATAATGGAAGATTATGTTGATGACCTCCTAAGGAAATCTAAGACAATAGATGAGCATATCCTAAACCTAAGGCAAATCTTTGAAAGACTTAAAAAGTACAAGCTACACTTAAACCCCAAGAAATGTGTCTTCGGTGTCACATCTAGAAAACTCCTTAGCTTCATAGTTTCCCATAGAGGCATAGAGGTGGATCCTGCCAAGGTACAAGCTATTATGGAAATAACTCCTCCAAAGACTCTTAGGCAGTTGTGTATCTCCAAGGCAAGCTTCAGTCTATCAGAAAGTTCATTGCACAACTTGCTGACAAGTGTCACCCATTTGCGCACCTCCTCAGAAAGAATACAAAATTCAAATGGGACTATTTGTGTCAAAAGGCTTTTGAAAAATTAAAAGAATACCTTTCCTCACCACTAGTTCTCATGCCTCCCATTTTCGGACAGCCACTTCTCTAGTATATATCAGCAACCACAATGGCACAAGGGGCATTATTAGCACAAATAGATGATAAAGGTAAAGAGCATTCCTATATACTACATCAGCCACACTCTAGTGGGATATGAGCTCAATTATACCCTTGTTGAAAGAGCATGCCTTGCACTTGTCTTTAGCACATAGAAGCTCTGCTACTGCATGCTCAACAATAAGACAAAACTGATTGCAAAGATTGACCCTTTGAAGTACCTATTATCAAAAGTTGCTCTCACAGAAAGAACAGAGAAATAGGTCATGTTATTAAATGAATTTGACATCGAGTATGTAGATACAAAAGTAATCAAGGACACGTAATTGTAGATCAACTAGCTAACACTCCACTACAAGGGGGTCATCCTCTCATCACAAAATTCATCAATGATTCCATAATGACTGTCACCCCATCATCCAAATGGCAGTTATACTTTGATGGCTCTTGCACACAGAATGGATTGGGGCCAGGAATCCTATAGGTCACACCTCAAAGAGATGGCATACCTAATTCATACAAAATAGCCTTTTCATGCACCAATAATATGGAGGCATACGAAGCACTAATCACTAGAATTTTCTTGGCTATTCAATGGAAGATGCTAGAATTATAGGTTTATAACGAATACCAAAAAAAAGATGACAAGCTTCTTCCTTACCATAATATGGTTGAGGATATTAAGTAGCACTTCACAGTCATTCAATTTGAGCAGATCCCACATACAAACAATAAATCTACGGATGTTATGGCTCCAATTGGATCCCTCCTAAAAATGTTGACTAATAATCAAAAGTGTGAGTTTTTGGTAGAGCAACTCCTTATTCTGGCATATGACATCCCTGAATATGAAATGGTGTGTGTCATCATTGGTTCCAACTTCCCTTGGTATCAAGAAACCTTTTCTTACTTTCAAAACAACATCATCCCACCCCACCTCACCGAAACCCAACAACAAACCTTCATCTGCCACTGCGCCTGTTACACTATCCTTGGTGACACCATTTTTCAAAGGCATTTTGATGGATCCCTCCTAAGGTGTTTAGATAAAGAGGAGGCTGAATGGGCACTATGCAAAGTGCATGAAGGTATTTGTAGAGCACACTCAAGTGGCCTCACATTGGATAAAAAGCTCTTGCACATAGGATACTACTAGCCTACAATGGAAGAAGATGCATACCATTATGTGAAGAAATGTATCCCCTGTCAGAAACATGTTGACAAAATCCATGCACCTTCTCAAGATCTACAGTCATTCATTACACCTTGGCACTTCTCTTAGTGACAAAACCATAGGATGGGGGGAAGCCAGCTTGGATTCATGCACCTTCTCAAGATCTTCATCCAATGGCCATAAATTCATAATAACTGCCATTGAATACTTCACCAAATGGTGGAGGCCATACCCCTCACCTTCACCATTGGAAAAAAAATTTATAAGTTCATCCTGAATTACCTCATCTACCAATATGGAATCCCTAAATAAATTATCACAGGTAATGGCAAACCATTCAAGAATCAAGATGTCAAATAACTTTGTCATAAGTTTCGCATTCAACGTGGCTTTTCCACTCTATACTACCTGTAAGGTAGCTGTCAAGTTGAGGCTTCGAATAAAACTCTCATCAAAATCCTCAAAAATATAGTCAATAAAGGTGGTCATGATTGGCACTTGCAACTCCATCCCACCCTTTGGGCCTATCATACATGCATCTACACACCCACAGGTGCCACCCCATGCTCCCTAGTCTTTGATTCTAAAGTTTTCCTACCCCTTGAGATCGAGATCCCATCACTAAGGGTTTTTCTATAGAACATCCTCCCTGATAAGGAATATAGAGTCACCAAGTTACAAGAGCTTGAACTACTAGACAAAAGATGCCTCAAGGCCTTAAATCACCTCTGAGTATATTATAACTGCCTACGGCTAAGCTACAAAAAGAAGGTCCAAACTCGGGACTTTGACATCGATGATCTTGTGCTTATGGAAAATCATAGAAATCTATAGGACCATAAAAATAAAGGTAAATTTGAGCCTAATTGTCTTGGACCCTATGTGATCACTACAAAATATGGATCGGGTGCCTATCAGTTGGCCACTCTTAAAGTTGAACCCTTGGATGAGCCTATGAACATCATGCACTTGAATAGGTTTTATGCCTAGTCCTTAGAGATCACCAGTTTTCAAAAATCAAATAATCAAAAATATCAAAAAATCAAGAAAAATACAAAAAAAATGGAAAAATGGAAAAATTAAATAAAAATCAATTCATCCATCAGTGAAAACCACTATGTGGCACTATGGGAAATTACCTTGGTGAAAACCTAGTCTCAGGCATCAAGGTAAACAAAAACTAGATCTATCATTTGCTCAGACAAGCTGGCTTCCCCCCATCCTACGGTTTTGCCACTTTTATAGTGTTCATGACCAAATTCTACTTCACGGCATATCCTTCCTCCGCCCACCCACCCAACGTTCATATTCCATAAATTGAATAATCTAACATGCAATTCATAATCACTCACATGTGGAGATGATCAATTTAAGTATGCAAAATTAATTGACATAACTCAAACAATTAAATTTGTTGTTTCAAATGCTCTGATGTGACATGAGTCATCTTGTGGTCCTCCACTATCCTCTCCTTTCCTCCCACCGGCCCACCCAATTCTCATATTCCATAATAAAAATCAAATATTATGACATCATTCCTGCACCCTAGCAATGAGGAGGATTGTAAAAACCTATTTATAAGGCCATCTATGTAGGATGAATCCCATGTTGATTTACCATCATTCCCTCTACTTCGCTCGCAGTCAGTTGTCTCCATCATTCTAGAGAAAAGACAATCCTATGACCCTCCATTCCATTCCTCTCACTCTCTTGCAACCATTTTACCCATCCATTTCCTTAATCCATGCCATTGCATAAACCTTCCTAGCCCACTCCTTGAACATCTAATCTCTTAATGAATCTGGATAAAGGTGACACCCCCCCTTCACCACCTCGCCAAAAAATATCAAGGTTATTTGTATCTTCATGAGATGATGAGTCTTTGTCCCAGACATGATTAAGGATCACCCCATCACACTGAGATTTCATCCCACTATCTTGAGCTTTTCACCCATCATATTGAGCTTCCATCCCAATACATTGAGCTTCCATCCCAATATATTGAGCTTAATCTTGAATCCTGAGCTTGAACTTCTTCTCGACTTATACATCTTCAAGGCACTCATCCACATGAACTTAACTGAATCTTTGTAGTTAGTACAATATCCACATGCATATGTCCACACCTCCTTCTCTATTCCCTATTCAGATCAATCGCTCACCTTTGCCCATTGGGATGCATCCTTCCTGTATTTGGCAGCTTATCCATAATCCTAAGTCCTACTCTTAGCAAGAGATTTAAGTTAGCCTTGTGCATTTTGTTTGCATGATTTGGCATTTTTATTTGATTTGCATCATTTTTTCCTATGACTACTCCTACCTATAGATGCCAGGATCATTTTATATCCTATTATATTTTGGATATGTGTATATTGGGGTATGTTTTTATGGCATGGCATTTTTGATGGTTTTTCTTTCACAAACCTACAAGCCTATATCTACATCTATATGGTGTTTACATGGTTGTGTGTAAGGGATACCTATTGTATGAGAGTCATCCCAATTCCTATAATCAATGGTGTAGACTACCCTTAGCAATATCAAAACTAGGTTTTCTCTCCATATTTCGCACAACAATAAATCCCTCCATCTCAATCCCATCATTTGAATTTCATCCTATCAATTTACATTCTTGGATACCTCAATTTATTCACTTTCCTATTTTCTTCTACCTAGTCCTATATCATTGTACTATGGTTGGCACATTCTAAAAAAATCATCATTTCACAACCATTTAGTTTCATATAGTTGCATAATCATTAAGTTCATTGTTCATTTAGTTGCATAATCATTAAATGAAATGTTCATTTAGTTGCATAAAATTGTTCATTAATTGCATTTGAGACATGCAAGCGGGTACATACAATCTTCACTATCTATCGAAATGTATATAGCATGCACACTCACAACTGCACATTTTATGTTCATAATAAATACTAATGTAAGTTTAATTAAATCCAATTCAAACATTAGTATCTCATCTAGTGTTGTATTCATTAATCACACCATTCAATATAAAACATTTGAAAATAATCTCATTACATTACATCTCCATGTCATTTTAGGTACATTAAATACAATTTTCATTCAAACATTAATATCTCATGCGAATGATAAGTCATCAAGAAGTCCATGCATTGCTAATCACGTTAATTAGTCACATTTTGGTTTTTTATATTTATTAGTGGCTAAATAAGGGTTTCCATTACATCACCCGACACATTAAGTTATCATCCATTTAGGTGCATTTCATTAATCACATCACATTTTTGTCACATCACAATATATAACATGCATATAGGCCATTCATTTTCATTACATATCATAAGCATCGCCATCACATAAAAAATCCAAAAAAATGAATAACATATAGACATATATCATCCACATGCATCCTTCATCCACAAACCTAGCAACATCATATATAGTATATGCATACATACATAACCATCCATCCTGCATCACAAAGGAGTTAGATCATACGCATCATCATAATCATAATATCATCATCCATAACATTAAAAAACAATAATTAGAGTCCATAAAAGTGCATAATAAAGTCCATACATAGATACGCCGCCAAAATCATATCTCATCTATATATCTCAAAATAATGAATGTGTGTCAATCATGGTAAAATAATATGTCCTCCCCAAAGGTTCAAAAATGGTATGTCACATATAAGCACTATCTTATGCTCTCCTAATCCACTCCCCCTTCTTCACCGAAAGGCCCACCTGGTGTTCATGGTTCCCTCATCCCCATAGAACCACCTAACTAGCGGCTCTATGTCTTATGGGATCACATGCTCTTGGTGTATGATGTAGCCCTTTGATCCATCAGCACTACCCCATGGTACAAGCCCCTGTAATAGGTTGCCTCATATCCCAAACTCTCTACCCTCTACTATTGGCTGGTCAAATCAACATAAACTTGTGCAAACCCTGCTGGCTCCAATAGTTGATGGGAAATATCCCTCTCTGACCCCAACCCGGTCACGTCCGCCACTTCCCTACCTAGTCAGGAGCAGAGTGTATCCATCTCCTCATCCACCCTCTCTAGCTCTACTCTCATGCAAAGGATGGTCTCCTGACTCCTCACCTCCTCTAGGAGTTGATTTGTCTCATCTCTCTCTCATCAAAGATCCCCCACCTCTGTCAGTGTTGTCTTGAGACTCTCCCTTAGATCATCTACCTCCTTCCTATACCAATCCACCTCAGACTGCAGACTCATTGCCCTCACTCTCTCAACTGCTAGCTCCTCCAAACTCCTATTCCTCCCCCAAGAAGCATCCCTTCCCTTTAGCTTCACCTCCAATCTCCTCTCCCTCTCCCTACCTCCATCCCTCTCCCGCACAACCCTGTCATACTCTGCTTGGGAGACCCACCCTACCTATGTTGGTGCCTATCCCTATACCTATATGTTTGGGATTTCCATCGGCTCCACCTGATGCCCCTCTCTAACCTCCTATGCTCCCACCCCACTGATATGTCTTGTTGGTGGCTCAACCTATAAGGGTACCCCTACCTAAGGCACCTATTGTCCTCCTTTCTCTCTCCTCCTCTATCTCCCTCCTCCTCCTTGCCTCGGTCCTCCTCCTATTGAAACCTTGTCTACAGGCCCATCCTCATCTCCCCCTACCACCTCATCAACTGATGATCCTAGCTATCTCATCCAGCTCCAAAACCCCTAGTATTCTCAATCATATCATCCTATGCACCTCCCACCAGTGAGTGTACATTGAGGTGTATACTAGATCCTCCCCTGCCTAGTACTGCTCATCCCAAACAATAGTCTCCCCGGTCTCCTAGCTAATCCTAACCTCTAGTGGTCTAACTGCCTATCCCAATTCCCTCACCTCTCATGTGATCTATGGGTATAACCGCTCATAACCAACAAGATCTTGCACATGCCCAAAATACTGCATAACCCTGTGTGGCATGTAGTGCTCAATAACATATACCGATCAACCAAATATCCAACACTTCATCTAAGCCCATGCTAGCTACCAATCCTCTCATCATCACTCACTATCCATGAATGGGCACCAACAAAAGAACATCATGTCATCGAATGTGTGCCTCTAGAACCACATAGCCCTTACTTGGTGATAGTGTAATAGTCCTTTGTACCCATCAACATACAGGAACCACCACCTCCTCTCCTATCAAACTACTAGTCGTGTCACTGCAATATGCTCCCATGCCCAGATGTGAAGTAGTGTGACTCTTATACCTAGGTTCTGGTAATCTTGGTACAGACAAAGGTGTATATCATGGTATAGTTGTCCAATCATCATTGTACCCTAGCAGTACACCACACATTCCTCTAGCATGTAGTAAATAAACCAAGCCTATCCAATACAAAATCCATGGCTGCCAAGGTATGGCATCTTGTGCCCAATGATCAAACCACATATGAACAATACAAGGCATGAGATGTGTCAAATCTGCATCGTTGTCATGTCTAATTAAATAAATATTTTATTTATTTAATTATCTAAGCCCAATTCTTCTATTAATTAAATAAATCTTTATTTATTTAATTAATTCATTTATCCTCTTCTAGCCTTATTTCTCATTTAAATAAATACATTTATTTATTTAAATTATCCTTTTCCTAAATTAAATAAATATTTTTATTTATTTAATTATCCCATTTCCTCTATTAATTAAATAAATCTTTATTTATTTAATTAATTCATTAGCTTTTTCTACACATGACACATGCCATTCATCTCTTAATTCCTACACTACCTACCCCTTTCATTATTTTATTATTTCTTTTACCTACCCTCTAATCCTAGCCGACCTCCTTTTTACACCTCTCAATCTTATCCCTCCATTTCTTATTGTGTCTTCTATTTAAGGAGATGCTTTCTTCATTATCAAACCCTAATCACTCATCCTAATCAACAATTTGGAGGACTTGACTACACTACGATTCTACTTGCAACCACATTCCGTTCTTTGTTGAGCTCTTGTGCATATAAAATCTGAGAGCAAATATATCAAGCAAGATCAATGGAGATAGGAAGAATGGAGATCAAAACCCTATTGGACATGTGATGGTATAGTCTTTGTGATTTCATTTAATTTGCATTGTCTTAGGTAATCTTCATATGTTATGGTGGATCTTTGTTGTTGTTAGGCTAGGGTTTGGTGGTTGAATTCATTTAGCCTTTCAATATTGTTATTATTGTTATCCATTTTCACCATAAACATTTTGGCACGCCCTGTGGGACATGGATTTTTCTTAGATCTGTGTTCCCCGTGGGACATGGATTTTTCTTAGATTTGTGTTTTTTGTAGATTTTTCTAACCCTATATTGCTATTTTGTAAAACAATTTGGAGAATAACCTTGTGCAGCTAGGGTTTTCGACACAAAATCAAGATCTTGGAGAGATTCGATCATATCTCACAAACTGCTAGGAAATTTTGCACCAAATTTTTTTTTCAGGTTGAAGAAAGTATCAGGAGCTCTCAATCCAAAATTCAGAATTTTTCGAGCACATTTTCATTTTCTATGAATTTTTTATGATTTTTCATAAAAAATTAATTTTGAGAGAAAATGAGAGAATTTTTTGGATTTTCTTACATTTTTGGAAATATCTCATAATTATACATAGGATCTATTCTTTGTGATTTTAATTTTGATGCAAAATATTTCCCTAAAAATTAGATCTTTAAAAATTAGGGTTTTTCTTTATTTTGATCAGATCTCACAAACGGCTTTGAATTTTAATATCAAACTTTTTGTGCAGGTCAGGAAAAGTATCATATAGATTCAGTAAAAATTTCATATTTTTTGGATCGATTTTGCATTTTATATGAATTTTTTATGATTTTTCATAAAAAATTAATTTTGAGAGAAAATTAGCAAATTTTTCAGATTTTCTTACATTTTTGGAAATCTCTCAGAATTATACACAGTATATATTATTTTTTATTTTAAATTTGATGCAAAATTATTCTTCAAAAATCAGATCTTTGAAAATTAGGGTTTTGCATTATTTTACTCATATCTCACAAACTGCTTGGATTTGTTGCATAAATTTTTTGTGCAGGTTTGGAAGACCATGAAGACTCTCCAGTAAAAATTTCAAATTTTTTGGATTGATTTTTCATTTTATATGAATTTTTTATGATTTTTCATAAAAAATTAATTTTTGGAGCAAATTAGCAAATGTTTTGGATTTTCTTACATTTCTGGAAATCTCTTGAAATTTTACAGATGTTCTTTTTTTATGATGAATCATATCTTTGAATTGGTCAACAAAACGCATTATTGAAGGCCCCTATTTCACAAAGTCTTTTGGATCTAAAATTTACCTAACTTGTGTGCTTGCAGGAAGGGGTGATTATTTCAAACAATCCAAACTACTAATAAATCTTTGTTGCAGGTCCTTGGCAAGGGTTTTTGGATTTTTATTGTGTACCTTGTTTTCATAGACTAGCAAACACTTCAATTGGTGCACTAAAATTGAATCATTGTCTTTTGTGTCTTGAGCAATAGGCTCTTTTTGTTTAATCTTTAGAGGGTCTGTCTTCTCGTGTGGTCATTAGGACTACTAGTGAGAAGAGAATGACCCAAGTGGTAGCAAGGAAAACCCACCTCTTTCGAACCACTATAAACAAATGTATTCATGGTGAAAACTATGGATAACGTGTGCTGATTAGTTCATACCGACACTATGTCTCCCCATAAACCCGTTTGATCAAATTTATTTGATCATTTGTAGGGCATAACCCCTACCGACTGGGAGCCTTCTGTATTTGCAGAGCTAAAAGTGCCACATGTATGGCCACATGAGCGGATGCCCTTACTAGCACCATTTTGTTTTAGAGGCCCAAATCCTTCTAGTTGTTGGGGCAAGAGGTCGGACCTCTGGTAGCGGCCCACACACATACGGTTCTTAGTAGAGATACAAAGTTCGCCATGGGGAGTTTTCATGGGGACTAATGCTTGGTTGACCCGAGAAGTGAGTGCCGAGGGTGGAGCGAGTGAGGTCAAGCATCTAAGTATCCGCTCTGAATAGCGTAGCCTCGAGGGTAAAACCCCATGTGGGATCAACAACTATTGTCTTGGCCAGCCATAAGAATTATGCTTGACTTATTTTAAACAGTCAAACATTCAAGACCAAACAACAAAACATTGTATCTTTTGTGTCTTCAAGTGTATGCAAAACAACTTTACATCGAACAACACACTTTTCTTGGAGTCATTTTGAGTCTAAACACTTGCAAACATTGAGTCCTCATCAACATTGTGTCCTCTTGTCACGAAAAATAGTCAAACATTCAGATTTGGTCACAACTTCACAAATTGGAAAAATTTTACAGTCCAGCAAACAAGAGAAATCAGTTTCGGAATACTTGATCTTCCTAGGTTGTTTCTTCAAGTTTCATCTAGCATTCAACCTGTCTTTGGGTCTCACATAGTCCATCATTGCTTTACATCTCTCATTACATTCACAATTGTCTAAACTTGAGTCAAAAGGTCACTTGCTTGTCCTCATCATACTTTGTCAACACACTACATACAACTACACTTTGTTAAGTGGTCCCTCATCAAGGTTTCTTACCTTTGGGTCTCATTTGGTCTTACTTAGGGTCAAGGTCAGCTTACCTCATCAAGAGAAACTATCCTCTCTTTGGAAGTCACACCTACTCTACTACATACATACTTGGTCTTACATTTTGGACATTGCAAGTACACCTCATATTCATTTACACTCCATACAACTCTTGGTCTTCCATACTCTTTCCATTTTCATCTAGTCTCTCACATCTTGGTCAATACCTAGTTCATGGTTGAAACCCGTCTTCAAAAATCTAGGAGAAAAGCTAAAGAAGTTCAAGAGTCCACAAACATGAGTTCTTATGAGTATGACAATGATTTATTTTTCAATCCTGAGCACACTACACTTCCTGACATGGATGTTTATAGAAACATTCCAAATGTGGAAAACGCAGACACTACAAACAACAGTGCTACACACAATGACAATGTGGACAACTTTTCAATACATTCAGCAGATGTGGAAGAATGCATTATGAATCCCCATTTCAATAGATTGGTTGAAGAGATAATGAGGAGGGATAGACAATACTTCTTACACATGATTGCACAAAGTGGAGCCAAGATACCACATGATTTTGACATGTCTCAACTTATGGAAAACTGACCCTTGCAACAAACTCACTCCAACATGGATCAAAGGAGACCTAATAGTGGAGGAAACAGAGGACCACATATGGTACCTGAATCACCATCAGCTTTGTTTCAAAAACCAGAAGTCCCACATACACATGCTCAAACATATGATACTTACCTTCGTAGACCATTATGGAAGTCTTATGCAGATAGATATGCTCAAGCTATGGATCAACCAAAACAATTGGACATTCAAAGGCATGCTCAAAATTTGGACACAAGGAAACCCCGTGTCAAATTTGGGGGCAACACATTAGAACATGACATGCCTGTAGAATATGGTATACATGCGCAAAATAGATATGGGGTTCCTCAACATGAAGCTATACCAAGTGCTCCATATATGCCGCATCAATATAGACCTCCTCCATATGAACATGTGTATGATCAATATCATCCATACATGCAATATGCTCCTCCTACAATTGGTGCTTCAAACATGGGGTATGCTTCAAGAAGTCGATCTCCACCTAAGAGCAATTTGGAGCAACAAATCAGAGATTTACAAAAGAAAATGGAGGACATAAATACACCAAAACCAACATACACAATGAGAGACATATGTCCTTATCCATTTGACAAGAGCATTCCAATGCCTCCATTTCCTGCACACTTTGTGACGCCTAAATTTGATAAGTATAGAGGAAAAGGAGACCCCAAGGCACACATAAGACAATTTTTCACAGCTTGCATTGAGGTAGCGGCAGAAGAAACATATTTGATGAGATTATTCCCACAAAGCTTAGGCGATCAAGCTATGGAATGGTTCTCTCAACTACCACCTGGTATTAAGTCATGGGGTGACTTAGCAGAGGCATTTATTCAACATTTCT
Organism: Cryptomeria japonica; assembly: GCF_030272615.1. Classification (NCBI taxonomy): domain Eukaryota; kingdom Viridiplantae; phylum Streptophyta; class Pinopsida; order Cupressales; family Cupressaceae; genus Cryptomeria; species Cryptomeria japonica. Next base: position 706,917,000 of record NC_081411.1, on the reverse strand, counting down.
CCTACAATATAGAGACAGACATATCAATCACTACTTTGTGCAATACCAAGCAAAGAGAGGGAGAGTCTTTTGCATCATTTTTACAAAGATGGAGAAATCTAGCCAGCAGATGCTCTTGTGAAATTCCATAGAAACAAATGGTAGAGATGTTCACACAAAATGTTAATAAGGACATTGGCTATGATCTAAGGAAAGCTTGTTTGTCCACCTTCAAGGATGTCATTGAAAAAGGCTTAGCAATAGAAAAGGTTCTAATTGAACAAGGAGTCATTAAGATATTCAAGGAGAACAAAGATGACTTTAAAGGAAAAGACAAGCCAAGATTTTGGAATAAAAACAAGAACACAGTCAATGATGGTGTTGTTGATGCCAATACAGTATGACCCAAATTCATTTTTTCTAGATCAAGTTCTACAAACAATCAAGTGAATACTCAAACAACTTCTAGATCATGAAGAAAGTATACCCCATTGGGAGAACCACTTGAATCAGTCTTCAAAAAGCTTGTGGAAAACAAAGTGATCACAGTTCCAGATTTTCCTCCATATGAACCAAAGGTCAAACCAAATTGGTGGAATGATGATGAGTATTGTGAATTTCATAAAAGCAAGGGTCATAAGACAGGAAATTGCCATCGACTGAAGAACATTGTGCAAGATCTCATTGATAGAGGTGATATTGAGATTGAGGGACACTCATCTAATCAAGAACATGAGATGTTTAAGGAACCATTCCCAAAGCATGACAACGGAAAAGCCAAAGTCACAGATGATCAGGCCAACTATACTAGAGCACCTTATAACTATGATTCAACTATCAATCACATCTCAATGGACAATCATATCTCTACTATTACCATCAAAAACAAAAATCCTGAGAATCCTCCTCAGAGACCCAAGATTGTTCTAAGAGGTGTTGGATCTTCTTCCAAACCTACCTCTGAATGTCATGTTACAACTCATCGAGGTAAAATTACATTGCGAGGTGCCTCTAATAAAAATACTGCTTCTTCATCAACCAAACCTGAGTATGACCTTGTAGAACAGTTAGGGAAGACACCTGCGCTCATCTCCATACTTGAGCTCTTACGTATATCCCCCGCTCATAAAGCTATTCTTGACAAAATCTTGAGAGACACTACCATTCCTACTGATCTGAACATGGACCAGTTTCAAGCCATGGTGGGATACCTTTCCATTCCACATTCCCTCACATTCACAGAAGCCGATGACGCCTCCATAAGTTAGTCACATAATGCACCACTACATGTTGAAGCCTTCATACACAAACATAGAATCAAACAAGTCTTGATAGATGGAGGAGCAGGTCTAAACATTTGTACATTGAGCATAATTAAACAATTGGGATATTCCGACAAAGCTGTGAATTCTACAAACAAAATTACTATAAAAGCATATGATGATGAAGAGTGTTCATCCAAAGGCACAGTCACCTTACCTCTCAAAGTTGGACCAGTTACAAAGGATGTGGTTTGTCAAGTCCTAGACCTGGATCTCACATACAACATATTGCTAGGACGTCCATGGATTCATGAAATGAGTGCAGTCCCATCTACATATCATCGATGTATCAAGTTTCCTCACAATGGAGTTGAAGTGACTGTCAAAGAAGATCCAAATCCATTCATATATTGCAACAATCTGCAACCTTGATCAGAAATAATAATCCCAGTCAATAGAGAATCTATTCCTTCATCAGCATATGTGGATCCAGAATCCTTGAAACCTTCTACATCAAAGCAAGCAGAGCTCAAAGAAAAATTCAAGATTAAAGATCTGGGATGTGGTGAGTATATCTTTCATGTTGATCAACTCCCACTATCTCCTAAGACATGCAGTCAACATGAAGAATCTACAAACAATTTGCAAGGAATTGGATGTGAACCACCTAGTGTTGTGGCTACTAAGTCTGAATGCAAATCTCCTCTAGTGGTGCTAGCATCTCTTGATATAAATAGTCCTCAGAGTGGTTCCTATGAAGAATCTATTGAGCATATCGCTAGCCCTCTTGATAACTCACATAGCTTTACCATATCATCCACTCATTCCATTTCCACTCCACTTCCAGACTTGGATCAACAAGAATTACAAAAGCCCTTACTCATTAGGGATCAAAAATCAAGCTTTGAAAAGAAAAATCTTAAAGTCAATAATAAAGAAAAGTCCTTTAGTCCAAATCAAAATCAAAAGCTATTGGACTCTACAAAAATCAAAGTCAAGGATAAAAATCCTATGAAAAAAAAAGAACAAGAGTTGATCTCCCCTAATATCAAAATAACTGGGGGCAAAAGTTCTACAATTTTAAGTAAAAAAGCATACTTGTTGATCCTAAGTCTCCATCATGCTATCCTACTTTCACTTCTTTTCACAATCATAAGCCTTCATCAATCATCCACTTGTTTCACACATCCTTTCCCTTCTGGCGATACATCATGGACCTTTAATGGAGCTTCCTCAAGGGACTTTGTTATCAGGGATGCCCAAACTTCTTTAGGTGACACGCATACGGGCCTACGTAGTCCACACACTAGTAATTCTATCTCAATTCCTTCATCAAGGAAGACAGTCACTCAAGCTACACATCATTCAATCAAGGAACAATGCAGTTACAATCACAAGGTTAAGCCTCATACATTTGAGGTAGGTGATTTGGTTCTCAAGGAAAATCCTAAAAATCAGCAACACAGAGAGAAGAAGGGCAAGTTCAAACCAAATTGGCTTGGTCCTTACATCATTACAGCAGTGTATGGATCTGGTGCATATCAGCTCTCAACTATAGAAGGTGAACCTTTGGAGGATCCTATCAACAGCATGCACCTTTGCAGGTTCTACACATAGCTCTTTGGAATATCCTAATTCAAAAATATAAAAAAAAAAAAAAATACAAAAATACAAAAAAAATTATAAAACATAAAAAAATCGTTACTTGGTGAAAACCTGGCAAACAGGCGCCTTGTGACACAAAAAAAAATTGAAAAATCAAAAAAAGTAAAGAGAAATAATTTCATCCAATGGTGAAAACCACTTTGGTGGTGCCCTGGGCAAGTACCATGGTGAAAACTGGGTCACCAGCGCCATGCGTAGAGACATTGCTCCTCCCTCCTTCAGGATTCTTTTTCATCATTTCACTTTGCACACACTCACAACCTATTCATTCATATTAAACTTACCCATTCCCATCATGGCTTGTTATTGATCTACCCAAGATTGGTTAGCCATTCATAATAAATCTTCCTTTTTCACCTCCTTTTCCATCCATAATAAATCAAATCCTATCTGTGGCTAAGGCAAATCCTACGTCTAGTAATGGGTGTGGAACTAAGAACATCACATGTTTCGAGGAGTACAGTTTCTTCCAGCTTCCTTCAGTCTATTCGCGCACAATCCACAATAAAGCAACATTTGCATCACAGATCCGCAATAAAGTTTCGTCTTCTCTGCAATAAAGTATTAGTTTCATGGATTCAGTCAGTTTCAGATGAGCCAGCAGCAACAATGGGCTTCAACAAATCAAATCTTTCAATAGACTCAGACAACATATGGTTCAGTGCTATCTATCCTTTTTGTGAAAGTAAACATTGTAACCACAATCAAAATTTGACTTATACAAGTGACAAGAGACACTAAACTTGAGGAATACAATGGATGTTGGTGTCGAGTCATGGTTTTCTTTTGATTTTATCTTTTGGTGACATGTCTTTTAGCTTTTTCAGGATGTCTCTGACTAGAGATTCTATCTCCAGGATGTCTTTGACTAGAAAGGCGAGGATGGGGTATCGTCACCTATTTTTGTTTGCTGTCTATGGATTGTCTCTTAGTAATGCTATGACTTGTCCAAGGATATGAGGACACTGTGAGTCTAGTGTGAACTGGGGCATTCTTTGTTTGTGACTATCTTATCTCCATGCAAACAAGTACAATGACTTTCTGGGTCAAACATATGCCTCGATTGTCATAACCTACTTGCCATAATAAAGCTCAACGATGATAACGCACAAGAAGCTCTTTCATGTTCATATCTTCTATCTTTCATCCCCCTTTCTTGATTGACTTCCATCATCCTTCTTGAGTCCGCGTAGCGTGCTATCACATGACTGAGTATAATGACACACCAAAAACATTTGCATTTCATGTAGTTGCACCTACATTACCACATATAAGCATTTCATACACACATATAGATATCACAACTGCATCACATCCTGCACACAACACCTGTTAGCACAATTTACATTTGCATTATCATATTCATCTGCATTACATACATTCACATTTGCATCATGCATACACATATAAAACATAAAAGAACAAAAATATTGCATTGCATATATATAGTTGCCGCAAAAAAATGAATCATCTCATATATATAATCAAAAAGTGTCATGATACAATGATGTCAAAAAAATCATATAGCTACAATCACCTGCAGCTGTCTACATCATTATACAAAATGGTACAAAACTGATACAAAGGAACCCACTGATAACTCCTGCCAACACTGTTGGTAGTGCTAATCCTATCCATGTCATGGTATCCCATGCCACGTGTCGCACCCTCATCTCCAGTCTTGGATCCTAGAACACTCGTTTAAGGGCATCCCTGTCTCCGTCTCAATCATACGGAATCAGCTCCCCATCAATCAGTATCTACATAATCCTATATACATCCTCTAGGGTGACTGTCATCTTACCCATCGACAAATGAAATGTACATGTCTTGGAGTGCCATCTCTCCGCCAGTGCAGTCAACAGTCCCATGTTCACTCGAAACTTAGGCACATACAGAATATGTCACAGACCCATAACCTCAATCGCAGCTCGGTCCTCGACTGTCAACTCAAGTCGCAACCTTTGAGTCAATGGGAATCTCTCCCATGACTCCAACATCGGCAAATACTCTTGCAGTCAAACAAATCAGTTGTGTTAGTCATAGTGACACTCACTGTTCATCACAAAGTGTTGCTATTTATCCTAGTGGTACTCACTGTTCATCACAAAGTACTACGTGTGTGACACTCCTTGTTCATCACAAAGTGTTACTCACATTTGCACTCCCTGTTCATCACAAAGTGCTGCTCATATTTTAGTACTCCCTGTTCATCACAAAGTACTCTATCTTGGTACTCACTGTTCATCACAAAGTGCCTTGATCTATCCTAGTCTTCCTAGAGGACCTGCTTGAGTGTATCCTCTCAATAGCTTATCCAATCGACAACGTATGTTCATCACAGAACTGTCAATTTGACCTAGAAGACAAAAATTCACATTTTTGGACACAAACGCGCATTTATTACATTACCTAGTATGCATTAATGACAATAATAAATGCATCAAAGTACAAGGAGGTTTTGTGGCACTTACCGGCTCTCCTGCCTCTGCTGGCTTCTGAAATCGGCAAACATGGTTGAATCTGTGCACGAAAGCCATCGCTGCTGCTTGCTACTGATCTTTTCTCGCTCTGCACTTTGATCTCGTGAAGGTGTAGATGACAATGAGGATGTCTTTTGCCTGTGGTCTATCCTATAGCCTATCTTAGCCTTAGTCTTCATTTTCCCGAGTCAGTCTTCTTCATCCCGTGACTTTGTCACTTTATTCGGTCAGTCCATTCTAGCCTTTCTTTCTTATCGAGAGATTGTTTGCAATCTTTTCAGACATTTTCATCCAATCTCTCGAGGGGGCATATCATTCCCATACTGGGGCAACTCTGTATCAGTTCATATTATCTTCTTTGAAACAATGCGACAAGCCGCATTGTCTCAAAGAGGGGCAAAATGTAGACACCCAAAATTGTCATGTCTAATTAAATAAATATTTTATTTATTTAACTATCTAAGCCTAATTCTTCTATTAATTAAATAAATCTTTATTTATTTAATTAATTAATTTATCCTCTTCTAGCCTTATTTCTCATTTAAATAAATACATTTATTTATTTAAATTATCTTTTTCCTAAATTAAATAAATATTTTTATTTATTTAATTATCCCATTTCCTCTATTAATTAAATAAATCTTTATTTATTTAATTAATTCATTAGCTTTTTCTACACATGACACATGCCATTCATCTCTTAATTCCTACACTACCTACCCCTTTCATTATTTTATTATTTCTTTTACCTACCCTCTAATCCTAGCTGACCTCCTTTTTACACCTCTCAATCTTATCCCTCCATTTCTTATTGTGTCTTCTATTTAAGGAGATGCTTTCTTCATTATCAAACCCTAATCACTCATCCTAATTGACAATTTGGAGGACTTGACTACACTACGATTCTACTTGCAACCACATTCCGTTCTTTGTTGAGCTCTTGTACACATAAAATCTGAGAGCAAATATATCAAGCAAGATCAATGGAGATAGGAAGAATGGAGATCAAAACCCTATTGGACATGTGATGGTATAATCTTTGTGATTTCATTTGAATTGCATTGTCTTAGGTAATCTTCATATGTTATGGTGGATCTTTGTTGTTGTTAGGCTAGGGTTTGGTGGTTGAATTCATTTAGCCTTTCAATATTGTTATTATTGTTATCCATTTTCACCATATACACAAGGCATGAGATGTGTCGAATCTGCATCACTCAGCCCAGGTGCATCTGCGTCCCCTCCATAGGGAGTGTTTCATACTCACACACCTACCTCAAATAATACTCCTCTCCATCCAACCTGTACTCAGGAATCACGCCTCAGATGGGGATCTTTAAGATCCTCCAGATGTCTAGCAGTGTGATGGTGGCCTCTCTAGTAGGTAGCTGGAAAGTGCATGTCCTGCTATCCTACTGCTCCAAAAGTGTCATCATCATAGCAATATAAGCTATAATATTGGGCCATCTCCCAATGAATCCTAGAATCTCTCTCTCATCTTCTTTGAATCATCTATATAGCCTCATGGTTAGAGGCCAGGTCTCTCGTGATGTGAGTGGTCCCTCATCCTCCTGCATCTCCAACCAATTCACTTTATTAATCTCCATATTCTATCCTATTCCATGTATTATATCCTACCTTATCCTATCTTACCCTTGTCTAACCTATGTATATCCTAGGGGCATGTATACGCCCCCTTGCACCCATTTTATCCCCTTCCCATCCCTCATTTTAACCCCCTTAGCCTCCACGGTGTAGATGTTGATCCCCTCTGGCAGAGACATCAAAACTATAGTTCTTGCATGGTGCTAGAGGTGGAGGCATTAATCCTTAGTCTCAACCCCCTTCTGACCCCCTTTCACCCCAATCAACATATGCATTTGCGCTAAACCGCTAGCATTGGCATTGAGCCCCAACCCTTAGAACTTTCAATGCCTAAGAAGGCATTACTCACCTACAAAGACATTGAATCCTTGTGCAGATGTTGATATGATGATCAACATCTCTACCCCACTACCTTTTTGGCCTATTTATTACCCCTAATAAAAACCCTAACCTACTAAATCACAAATTGGGATCAGGGTACCTACCGATAGGCCATAGTTCTCTAGTCTCTAGTATCGGGGAATCCTCTCTATGCAGTGCTCATGAAGTGGGATGTGCTTCATCTTTCTCCTAGGACTCTATGCTCTTCAAGTCTTCCAAAGGTGTGTGTGATAATGACTGTCTGCCCCCCAGACTCCACAACAGAATGGCCTAGCAGACAGGAATAACCAGACTATGGTTGAAGCAGCTAGAACTGTGTTGATTCAAGGAAAGGTAGCTCACACCTTTTGGAGAGAAGTGGTGAGCACTGCAGTCTACACAATGAACCGGGTACTCATCAAAAAAGGTAAGTATAAAACTCCTTATGAGTATTGGACCAGTAAGACACCTATGGTTAGCTACTTTAAAGTGTTTGGTAGCAAATATTACATCAAGAGGAGCAAACACCAGAGCAAATTTGATGCAAAATATGATGAGGGAATATTCCTAGGGTATTCCACCAAAAGAAAAGCTCTCAAGTGTTTCAATAATAGGAATCAGAGAATTATGGAAAGCATTAATGTAAGAGTTGATGAAACCTCTAAGAAAACTGAAGAAACTGGCAGTAAGCAAGCGGTAAATGAACCAATTGTAACATTCTAGGAACCAGTTGCCAATCAACCAAGTACCAGTAACAGTGTTCCTACACCGGTAGATGTAGATGTTGATACTGATGGAGATGAGGATGAAGAAGAAAATCAAGAGGAATCTATCAAGAACATTCCTCGGTATGTCAAGCTAAATCATGATCCTAAGCAAATCATAGGAGATAAGGATGCAGGAATCCTTACAAGAAGAAAGGTCAAAGAAAACTCATGTATGATCTCTAAATTTGAACCTAAATCATTCAAAGAGGCACATAAAGATGAAGACTAGTTCAAGGCAATGGAAGAGGAACTTGACCAGATAGAGAGAAATGGTACATGGTCTTTGGTACCCAGACCAGAGCATAAAAATATCATTGGTAGCAAATGGGTTTTTAGAAATAAGCTAAATGAGGATGGCACAGTGATTAGAAACAAAGCCAGACTGGTGTGTAAAGGATATGCTCAAGAAGAAAGAGAAGACTATGGAGAAACCTTTGCTCCTATAGCCATATTGGAAGGAGTTTGTATGCTTCTTGCATATGCAGCTTTTAAAGGATTCAAAGTATATCAAATGGATGTAAAATCTACATTCTTAAATGGTGTACTTGAAGAGGAGGTGTATATAGAGAAACTAGATGGGTTTGACCTATCTAAAGACAGTGACATGGTGTGTAGGCTACATAAAGCCTTATATGGTCTAAAGTAGGCACCTAGAGCATGGTATGAACACCTGCACTCCCATCTTGTGAAGATTGGATTTGAGAGAACAAGAGAAGATAGCAATATCTACTTGAAGTCTGAAGGAGATCAGATCCTGAGTTGTGAGGTATTTGTTGATGATATTATCTTTTGTGGAGATGACAAGATGAGTCATGAGTTTGTAGATGAGATGAAGACAAAGTTTGAGATGTCACTCATAGGGGAGATTAAGTTCTTCATTGGACTACAAATTCAGTAGATGAAAGATGGAATCTTTATCACTCAGTCCAAGTATGTCAAAGAGGTGTTAAACACCTTTGACATGGAAGATAGCAAACTGGTTGGTACACCGATGGTGACCGGTTGTAAAATATCCAAGGAGGATAACTCAGCATTGGTTGATGAGAAGGAATATTGATCAATGATTGGTAAGTTGCATTATATAGTGCATAGTAGATTAGATATTGCAAATACAGTTGGCATTACTGCAAGGTTCCAGAAAAGTCCAAGAGAATCTTGCTTGGTTACAGTCAAGCAAATTCTTAGGTATCTGAAGGGAACTATTGATTATGGATTGTGGTATCCATATAGCAAGGATTTCAACCTGAAAGTATTCACAGATGCTGATTGGGAAGGTAATGTGAATGATCAGAAGAGCACAACCGGTGGTGCATTCTTTCTTGGTGGTATACTAGTTTCATGGATGAGTAAGAAGCAGAGTTGTATCTCTTAGTCTACAGCGAAGCAGAGTATGTTGTAGCATTCATGAACTGCACTTAGACAATTTGGATGAAGCATGTATTAAATGGCTTCAAAGTTCCTTTATCTGAACCGGTAAGTATAATTTGTGACAATACTAGTGCAATTAACATCTTCAAGAATCCGGTTTTACATTCTAGAACCAAGCACTTTGAACATGTTTCCAGTAAGGAGCAATTAGTAGACATATTCACCAAGCCTCTCCCAAAGGCTACATTTATATACTTAAGAGGTGAATTAGGGATGCTGCCCCTTTAGGAGGTACACTAAAGGTATATGCTCCACATCAGTCAAGTATTGCATAGTCAAATTTTTCTTCAGGATTGATGTGTTGAAGGATGCTACTCCTCAGGGGGAGCAGCATAATGGAATAGGGAATCTTGTGCCTCCACTTTGGCATTGTTGTCAAAGGGGGAGAAGAAGTGAAGCAAAGCAAAAAAGATATCTGCAAAAATTGGGGGAGAAGATGTGTTGGGGGAAAAGATGTGAAGTGGAGAGATGTCTTTGTATATTGCCATCAATGCCAAAGGGGGAGATTGTTGGCATTATGTGAACCAATATGAGGACATGATGACATTGAATGTTGTCATTGATGTCAATATGCTGAAGAAGAGAGAACCGGTATAGCATTGTGAACCAGTATATGTGCCAAAGTGAAGCGGTCTGTTTGTTCAAGGTGAACCCACATGTTGATATGGGAACCAGTACATGGAAGCTTTGTATGACTACCGGTTGGTAGTCCTAGGGTTTTCGGTTGATAAGATTCAAGCCCGTGTGACTCAACCAGTGACTTTGTGTGATGAGTTAGCATTGTAACAAAGAACAAACTGTGTTACCACATCAGCCTTGTGCACATGAAGGATCTTGCATGAAGAAGATTGTTCTCTTCTACCTCAGGAATGTGTGAAGTCTATAAACGGTGATAATGCATGATGGGTTATCAGCCGCCATGAAATCGGTGGAAAATGAACGATGGAGAATGTCTTGAGATTGGTTCAAGACTATTGCATTTAATGCAATTTTCTCAATGTTTAGGATTAAAGCATTTGAATTTCTCAACCTAACAGGTTTAGGGTTTAGGGTTTATGCTACCAACCTATCTATTTCCTATAAGGTCGATGTTGTGTTTCTTTCTGAGGTTGTTGGCAAAAGTTGTGTGTGAGTATCCAAGTGAAGAGATACATGATTCTTGCCAGACCAAAAGAGAGAAGTGATACTTGTAAAGTGTAAGTGCAGAAGGTGAAGAGGAGCCAAAGTGGATCTGCATTGGCATTGAGTGTTGTTACTAGATCATTGTAATACCTGTTGATGTCTAACCACTTTAGCAGTTGGGAAATCCCTTAACAGAGTAGCTTTAACCGGCTTACTATAAATCCTTTAACAGGGTGACTCAAAACCATTGAGCTCTTGAAATCCTCTAACAAGGTAACCTTTAATAGGGTTTAACCCTTAACCGAGTATTCTATCCATCCCTTAACCAGGTGATCCCTAATAGGATCGGTTCCTAACAGAACCTATTGTATTAGTCTTTAACCAGACAAGGCTCCTAACAGAGCGGACTTCTAAAGAGTTCAAAAATAGCTTGTGGGTATTCATCCCCATTGTGGTTTTTCCCAGTTGGGTTTCCATGTGAAAAATCTGTGTGTCATGTGTGGTGTTATTCATGTGATGGTTTAAGTGATTTGTGTCTGAAGGTAAATCATGGTAATCTAGCTGTTTATATATCTTTGATGATAGATTACATGTTCATGCACTAGGGTGAAATGGAAATGAAGTATTAGGTTGTATGAAAAGATAAGTGTCAACCGGTTTATGCTTGTCTCAGTTATTCTTGGTTTTGCCAGTTGTACTCTATTTAAGACCAGTGTTACTATTTGTCTATCAAAGCACAGTGTCTGCTGACAAACCGGTTTAGGATTGTGTTTTTGTCTGTACTGATTCACCCCCCCTCTCAGTACATGTTTGGTACTATCCATTCATCATTGAGTTATCAGTTTTATGTGTTTTTGGTTGGCCCATGTATGTGGATCCAAACCTTAGAGAGTATGACAACTTTTTTTGTAGGATTAAAAATGCAACTTTTGTGAAATGCAATTTTTGCATGCAAAAGTGCAACTTTTTGTAAATCGGTTGGGGGAAGCCTTTCAACTACTCCAACCTACTCCAAATTTTGTGGGCAAAAATTGGAGAGTTTTATAAGCCTTGTGGGAATGATTCCCAAGGTTTTTGTTGTTGGAGTTGGAGTTTGAGAATCAATTACACATAAAATACTACAATTTTTCCCAGAAATTATATGTTTGTAGGAGTTGTACATGCCAATATGGATTGATTGGAACCCCACCATTCATGGAGTAGATAAGGAGATAAAATATATTTCTTTTTGTGCTGGTCTGAGGTCTTAATTATTCTGGAGTAGGGAGAACCCTCCATTCTACTGACTGTAACTTGGAAATTGAGGGTTTGGAGAGGGTTTTTAACAAAAATGGCCTTATCTTGTACTCTAGTCCATTTGAAAACTCTTCCTTGGGAAGGATGAAAGATAAGCCTTCGTAATTTAGTTTTTTCTTTGTTTTTTACAGGGGAAACTTGGTTGTGTGGAGAAAAGAACATATTTAGGTAGGCATCTCTATGTGACTACCTGGGACAAGTTGTCATAGTAGTGGATTCTAGGTGTGCAGCCCTAGAATTAGAGGTTTATAACTACCCCCCACATTTCCATAGAGTTTATTTTTCATTTGGTGTATCGGTAAAGGTAGTTTCTGTGGAAAATAGGGCTAATTACCCCTATTAGGTCTCTTAGCCTCTAAAGGGAACATACCTTATATTTGCAGATCTGATCAAACCATTTGGGGATCAGTATAACTTTCAAAAGGGTGTCTGAAATGCTAAAAAAATTTAATGGGTGTGTGGAACATTTTTGAGTCAAGGTCCATTCTATTGACAAAGAGGGCTACAACCCGAGGGGGTAGGTTTATAAAGAAAGTATAAGGGATTGATGTCCAAGACTAAGACCAGTGTTTGGAAGGGGTTATAGATGTTATGTGTTGACCAAATTCCAAAGCCCTAAGAGTAGGGGTCACCTATAAGGTACTTTTGAGGAACTGATGCTTTTTACTCATCTTGAGTAGGCTCAAGATTAGTGAATGTGTGTGTGTTTTCATCTAAGGTATGGAGTCCTTCCTTGCAGGACCCATGTGAGTAATTGAGGGGTCACTAGCCAATCCTGGTTTGGATTAGCTATTAGGATTTTGGGTGGGCCTCTACATAAAGAGGTATCAAAGTGAAGGAGTGTCCTTTGGAAGAGAGGGAGAAGATAATATGTCAAAAGAAGAAGGGTCCCATGAGTCACCTTCAAGAATGACCAATGCAGAATTGAATGTCCTACTAAAGAAGCGGATGGCAGAGAGAAGAGAAATCAGGGCTAAGAAATAGACCCTAAGGAATGAGATGGATTGATTGAAGGACAAAGTAGAGAGGGGAGAGAGAGACTCTTGAGAAGAAGAGATGAAGAGGAGATCCCTATGCAGGAAGGGCTAGAGGTACCTGTAGACCAGAGACCCCCTGATGAGTGTCCGCAAGTCCATGGAGAGAAGGACATTCGATGTGAAGATGGATTTGCTAGTATTTGTAGGCAAGATGGAGCTTGACACAGTGATAGAGTGGATAGACTCCTTGGATAATTTTTTTGAAAGTGAAGACATACCGAACCACCAAAGGGTGAAAATGGCCCAATCCAAAATGAAAGGGGTTGCACTAACTTGGTGGACTTTCATCCAAGATGAGAGGGTGAAAGAGGGAAAGATAAGAATAGCTACATGGAAGAAGATGATTTCTTAGGTGAAAGAAGCATATGTCCCAATGGATTACAATATCTAATTGCATAGGAGGGGGAGAAATTTGAAACAAAAGGAGATGGGCGTGAGTTCCTATACTGAGCAATTCATGAAGTTGTGTGTGAGGAATAACGTGAAAGAGAGTGAAGATGAGAAGGTGGCTAGATATCTCAATGGGTTGAGATTTACAATCCAAGAAGACTTGAATATCCACACCCCAGAGACAGTGCAAAAGTGCTTTCAATTGGCACTCAAGGTGGAGGAGAAGTTGAAGAGAAGGTAGGATCAGAATGGAAGAGCTAAAGGGAGACAACAAAGAGGAGGAAGAGGCTCTTTCAGAGGTAGAGGAAATGGTTTTGGATACCAGGGAGACTCTAACCAAGAAGGCAATAGAGGAGATAGCAGTTACAACTAAAGAGGGGGCTACAATCCAAGAGGGAGCTTTAGGGGTAGAAGACCGCCCTCTAGAGGGAGATCCCAAGGCAGAGGACCTCATAGGTGCTACAACTATATTCAAGAAGGGCACATGGCCAATAGATGTCTAGAGAAGGCTTCTATCTCTATGGGAGAAAGGAGAAGCAATTTGGTGCAGGAATCTGAGTGTCAAAGTGTGGCAAGTGCAAACACTTATCAAAGTGTCAATGCTCCTGATAGCTATGGCTATCTTGAAAGAGGAGAGGCTCTGATGATGAGGAGAGTAGTAACCACCATGAAGGTACCTAACAAGAAGCCTATACCTGAAAAGGAGCCTACACAAAGGAAATCTCTTTTCAAAACCACTTGCAAGGCAGGAGGAAAGGTATACAAGGTTTTGATAGACTCTGGATCCACTGAAAAATTTTGTATCACTTGAAATGGTAGAAAAGCTTAAACTTAGGAAGTTGCCCCATCCTTACCCCTATAAGTTTTTTCGGCTCACCCAAGGTCAGTAAGTAGTGGTAGAAGAGCAGGATTGGGTGGAGTTTTATATTGGATCTTCCAAGGATAGATTGCTATTTGACATAGCCAAGATGGATGCATGACATCTCTTGTTTGGGAGACCATGGCAGTATGACTTGAAAGCTCATCATGATGGGTTAAGGAACACCTACTCAATCACCAAGGATGGTAAAGTGATAGTACTCTTGCCTCTAATAGAGGAATGTTAGGATTCCCAAAGATAATGAGAGGTGGGGGGGGTGAATCAGTATCTAACCAGTATATTAATTTTCTTAACTTATAGCATGAAAAGCATACTAAAACTGTGTACCATTAAACTAGAAATAATGCAGCAAATAAGAATAACAAACACAACATGAAAAGCACACCATAACACAATATTTTAATGAGGAAACTCAATGTGGGAAAAACCTCGGTGGGATTTGTGACCCACGATATTCGCTTACTGGTCAATAAGTGAATATTACTACTCACAATAGGGGCCTGCACATGCAAGAAGGCCAAGTGCCTAGAGCTCACTGCTCAATTACAAAGGAAGTCACACTGACTTACAAAAATGGAATATACTAATCCAATGTCTTGTACTACTTCAGATCAACATCTGCTATGCCAGATTCAGTACCGATTTAGCTATGCTACATACATAAACCCTTATCCAATAATTCGCATATTAGGTATGCTACCTTTTATTCATATTTCACATTATATCCTTACCTAAATGATCTACAATGATCTCATACATATATGAGTCATATTACAATCCACCATGTCGGCTTTACAAAAGATTTTACAATTAATTATAAAATACATTAATACAAAATTGTTGTTAGCCAAGGAGCTGGTATTCTTCCTTTTCGGTGCCGGTGTTTTGTATGTCAGTGTAGAGTCTATTGGTGTCGGTCTCTGCCATCACATGATTGTAAGGTTTCCATCAATGAAAATACCTTCAATCACCTACAATTTCTCATTGGAGTGTGCATTTTCCGACAATCTCCCCCTTTGGCATTGATAGCAACACTCATGAGAAAAATTCAAGAATGTATCCAAAAATTAAAGTCCAAAAATCTTGCCATAAACTGTACCAAAAATTGTACCAGATGTGTGCTCCCCCTGAGCAGATGATCTCTACTTTTGGATTTTTCTCATCTCTACTACTCCCCCTTTGACATCAATGATAAAGGTTGTCATTCACTGTCAGTGGAGTCCTACCTAGATTCTTGAAGCCGGTGGGTTACAATCTGAAAAATATCTGTCAAAACCAAATTTAAACTGCCAGGGAATCTTTTTCTTTCCTGTAATGCCTCTTGAGTTCTCTGAACTGTACCAGTGAGTATGTGCATTTTCTCTTCCAATGTCTTATGTCTGGGAACTAGAGCCTCAGAAATTTATTTTCTCAAAGAAATGAGGTAATCTAGTTTAGGACCAAGTTTACATTTTATGTTCTTTGCCTTATCCTTTATTATCACTTTGTCCTTCTCTAACTTCTCAATTTTCTCTTCTAGATCTGTAATTTTCTTCTCTATCTCCAAAAATGAATCCGATGTACCTATCAAATTGTCAGCAATATTGTTAATCTTATCTTGTGCTTTGCTGATTTCCTTGTCTAGATCTTCTATTAGAACATTTGTTTTACAAGTGTCTCTATACAGTTTCTTGAAGTTAAAAATTGTCTCTCCAAGTTCCGGTAATAATTTTTTCATTTTCTTCTTATTCTTCTTCACAATTTCCTCAAAGAATTTCTCTTTTTCCTTAATCATTCCTTCCTTGAATGTGTCCTCATTTATTTGATCAACAGTCAAAATGTTGTCGATGATGAACTTAGACAATGTGTCTAGTTGACCTAAAGAATCTTTATTATCAACAATGCACTTTGGTGCTATCAATTTAAGAATGGGAATGGTGTCATCAATAGCCTTATAGTCTTGTGCATTACATTTGGTGATCTTCTTTATTGAATCCAATAAGACATTTGTTATATTTGTAGGTTGGAATTATGCTATAGAAGTACCAGATGTCTGTCCAGTTATTTTCACAATAGCCATGCTACCGGTTGTAGTACTCACCTTACTTGATTCGACCTCTAGTAGGTCAGTCTGTGTTTGCATTTCTATAAGTAAAGGTTTGGGCTTTTGAGTTTTAGCTGGTGGCACTGTTTCTTTCTGAACTTGTATCTCAACTTGTACCTGTTCCAGTTTCTCCATCTATGTCTCAAAAGGTTTTTCTGAGCTCTCAACAGTCAGTTTCTTAGGTGTAGCCTCTGTATGTACTTTTGGTTTCTTTGTTTGTACCTCTGCACTATCCATTACCGGTTCTCCTGACTATTTATTAGTTTTATCTACTAGTTTCTCTAATGGTTTACTAGTGGTATCCTCTGTCGATTGCTCTATCTGAGTAGGTTTTTCTATGTTTATATTTATAGTTTCATTTACCTCAACCTTAGCATCTGCAGTCGGTGACTCAATAGTCACATCTGTCTTCTTGTCCTCAGTGGTTTCTTTGTCAACCACAACATTTACTTCTTCAGTATCTATATTTATAGTATACAAAATTTCAGACTCAAGATTTGTATCCTCTAGTGGAGTCTCCATACTCTCTGTGGCCAGTTGACTGTCAACAGTATGTTTCAGTGGAGTATCAGAAAGAGGTGGGGGTACATTATCAGTTATTTTAAGGCTTGGAGGATCACCTACCTTACCTTTCCCCTTATCCCTATCCTTTTTATATACTCTAATAGTCTTGGGTCTTTTTAGTTCTTCCTGTTCCTCTTTTTCTACAAATAATATGTCCCATCTATCTGTTGTTTCTTCAGAAACTTCTTTTACTCTGCCAGCCATCAGTGCTACATACCAGTGAGCGGTTGAAAATACAGTCCAGTTAGCTTCACTAATTAATTGATCAACCTCTTTCAGTGAGTTAACTAGATGAACTGCAAGTAGTTTCTCAATCTTAATTATCTTGTCCAACTCAACGATGGCTACCCTTCTGGCTTCTAATATTCTATACAACTAATTGGGTATCTCATCAACAATTTCCATCAAAAATTTCTTATAAATATCCAAGTGTAAAATTACACAATTTTCAATGCTTTCTTTGTCATCAGCAGAAAGTGTATTGTATAGTTTGCTAATGTTCTTCAACTTACCATCCTCTATAATTTCACTAAGAAGCTTATCTAGTGGAGCAATGTCTTGTTTCACCTTCTTCTTATTAGGAGTCAGCTTCTTTGCTAGAGGCCTTACTGCCTGTTGTTTTTATCTAGTTCTCTTAGGTGCGGGTGAGGGTACCGGTGAGGGTTTTCTTTTCCTTTCTACCCTTTTAAATACTGTCAGTATATCACTCTCAGAGGAAGTTCCAACCGGTGAAAGATGAGTTTCCAATTGAAGTCCTTCCAACTCACTTTCCTTTATACCAGTTTGCTTCAAAACATCTTCCTTAAATGCCTTTGCCTGTTGGGTTCCTTTACTTACTATTTCCTCAACTTTCTTAACCCTTTTCCTTGACTGAATTCCACTTTCAATTGTTTCATCATTTCCAAAAACTTTCTCAGTGGGTTCCTTTGGTGCTTTAAGGAGGGCTTTTGCATAACTTTCAATAATATTGCCATCTGTTTCATAGCCCATTTCAGCTACCCAGATAGTTCTAGGGACAACTACTTCCATCCACATTTCATCCTTTTTAATTACAAAATAAATTTCCTTTTGATATTTGTCTACAATAGCTTGTGACAGTCTCACTCTTTTTTTCATTCGAGCTTTTAGTGCTTGAAAATGCTCATTTAAATTTTTCTCCCTATTTTCTCCCATGTTGTTCGATAGATCCAATAGTTGCTTTCCTACCAGTATGTCAAAACCAAAATTTCTTCTACCAATACTAGGTACTTGTTTAGTTATGTACAACATTAGACAAACAAGCAAATTTCCAAATCTGAAGGTTCCTTTCTTATCTCCCTTAATCTTCTTTAGATTGTCTATCAATTCATCTTTGAGCCATTCGCATACATCTATTCTAGCATTATCATTGACCATATCATATGCACTTTTGATACATAGGCTAGAAATTGAGTTCAACCTATTTGCATGTGTGGCTTTGTAACCTAAGATCATACTAATAAATCTGACATTGATGTCCTTTACATCATTTACCCTTAGAGATCTTTTGTCAAAAGTTGCACCGATTAGATCTATCACTGTGTCATTTGAGACCCTCTTTATTCTGCCAAGTCTGCTACTAGTGGAAGGTAACCCTGTTACTGCTTTAACGGCTTCCTTTGTGATTTTATGAATCAAATCCAATCAGAAGAATTCATCATGAACTTTGCTTAGAACAATTCTTATGATATCCTCAAGAAAATCAGGAATGCTAAGAATATCCACAAAGCCTAGGGTTTCTACTACCTTGTGTTTCGGCTTGACATTTCTAGATTTATCACAAATCACAATCCTATACGTTTTTGATCTCATCATCACCTAATTCCTCTATATGACAATGTATGTATATCCTAGGGTCTTCAACATATACTACTCCCTTAGGAATTTGAGAAAATGTACCTAAGCTATCATCTTTCTTTGCAATTTTGGGAACCAGTTTGAATACGGGTCTAGGGCGTTTAATAACCTCAATCATAGTAGGGTTTGCAATAAATTCAGGAGTGGAGGAGGATTCCATAGTTATAAATACCTCAATCTACCTTAGGGATCAGTGCTTTGATGAACTGCTTCACTTCTTCACTAAGAATGCCTTCGCTCAGGAATTTTCGTGCTCTCAAAGATTTGAATGCTCGATGAATGAAAAAGGAGCCAAAACACTTGCTTTATAATGTTATTTTCTCCAACTACCATATTTAATGCTCATCGGTTAAGTCACAACTTAACTTATCTGCCGGTATAGAAGTAATTTCAACTTCTCACCATCAAATGAGGGAATAATAGCATGTTTTTCATTTTGTTGCTAAACCCTCAAGGATTTTCCTTCAGTTACATGAAGAGTCTCCTACCGATGGAGTGTTACTCTATTCTGGTGGTGGAGGAGTATTCCCATCAACATTCTATTCTGACTTTTTGATCCATTGCTTTGAGAATTCTTGCTTTACCTCTTCAACCTTTTCTTTACCTTTTAAACTAGGACCTTTGTTATTTGTTGGTGATGCCTTCTATAAAATTTTGCAATATATCCAATCTTATTACAAGCATAACAAGTCACATTGTTTTTTCTGAATAGCTTTCCCACATCCTATGCTGGTATGTGTTCTGCATTGATTAGATAGGTGTCCAAATCTTCTACAAACATAACATCTTGCATTCATTCTGCAATTTTCTAAATTATGACCAACTTTGTTGCATTTAGAACATTGACCGGTGGGTGTATTAGTGTCTTGATAATTTCTAGATCTACACTGATTTTCTCTATGACCATACTTGTTACAATTAAAGCATTTCCCATTAAATTTGTAAGCATTAGGTTGTATTACCGGTTTACTATGATCATGATTATTTGCAGTACCGGAGCTTTCCCCAACTTCAAATCCAAGGCCATTTGTATCAGCATTAGGTTTCTGATTCTTCAGCATGTCATCAATTTCCTCTGAACTTTTCTTGAATTTCTTCTTGTGTTAATTTGTAGTAGCCAATTCATTTTCCAAGAAGTCTTTTTTTCTCATGAGTTCGGTTTTAACATGTTCTAAGTGAATTAGATCTGTCTTTAGCATATCTTTCTCATGACTGAGTCTTGTGTTTTCATTTCCAGCATCATTCAGTCTTCTAACCAAGTCTTCTTCATTTTCTTTCTATCTTCAATTTCTTTACAAAATCTCATAGTCATATCTTGCATCTCATTCTTTGTTGTACTGATTTCTTGTCTTAGCTTGTTTACCAAATCATTAAGAGTTTCCTTTTCATCTTCATCATTCTGCATCTTTTCAAAAAGTTGTCTCCTCTTGTTCCTTGCAATAGTAAAATTCTATTGAAGTTCTTGAATGATATCCCGAGCAGCCTTCAGATCATCCTCAAGTTTTATATTCTTCACTTTTTCAGCATCATAGTCTAAAAGAGTTCTTTCCAATTGCTTTCTCAAGTTTTCCATCTCTACCGGTGTCAAGATCTTCTTCAAGTTGTTAGGATTTTGAAAATAGAGGACCAAGCTCTAATACCAATTGTTAGGATTCCCAAAGATACTAAGAGGGGAGGTGAATTAGTATCTAACTGGTATATTAATTTTCTTAACTTATAACATGAAGAGCATACTAAAACTATGTACCGGTAAACCAGAAATAATGCAACAAATAAGAATAACAACCACAACATGAAAAGCACACCATAACACAATATTTTAACAAGGTAACCCAGTGTTGGAAAAACCTCAGTGGGATTTGTGACCCACAATATTCGCTTACTGGCTAATAAGTGAATATTACTACTTACAATAGGGGCTTGCACATGCAGGAAGACCAAGTGCCTAGAGCTCACTGCTCAATTAAAAAGGAATTCACACTGACTTACAAAAATGGATTATACTAATCCAATGTCTTGTACTACTTAATATCAGCATCTGCTATGCCAAATTCAGTACCGGTTTAAGCCAAATTCAGTACCGGTTTAAGCTCTGCTACATACATAAACCCTTATCCTACAATTTGCATATTAGGTCTGCTATCTTTTATTCATATTTCACATTATATCCTTACCTAAATGATCTACAATGATCTCATACATATATGAGTCATATTACAATCCGCCATGTTAGCTTTACAAAACATTTTACAATTAATTACAAAATATATTAATACAAAATTGATGTCAGCCAAGGAGCTGGTATTCTTCCTTTTCGATGCCGGTGTTCTGTATGCTGGTGTCAGTGCCTGGTGGTATCACATGATTGTAAGGTTTCCATCAATGACAATACCTTGAATCACCTACAATTTCTCATTGGAGTGTGCATTTTCCAACAAGGAAGAGATGGAATCAAAAGGGAAGGATACAAGAGTGTTGATAATAGAAGATAAAAAGTTCATGAAGGAGATTGCAGAGAAAGATATAGTTTGTTATACTCTCATGCCTAGTCCCAAAGTGACAAAGACAGAGCAATATGTAGAAGAGAAAGGAGGACCAAAACCCATAGACCTAGTAGTCAGATAGTTGTTGGATAAACATCAAGGCATCATCTTAGATGGAATGCCAAGGTCCCTTCCACTGGTAAGGGACATCAGTCATAGATCTGATCCCTGAATATACATTTCCAAATAAAGTAGCCTACAAGCTCACCCCAAACTAGAATGCAGAAATGGAAAGACAAATTGAAGAATTGCTTGAATCAGGACTGATTGGCTAGAGTCTAAGCCTATGTGTAGTACTAGTAGTCCTTGCACCCAAGAAAGAAGGCACTTGGAGGCTTTGTACAGACTAAAGAGCCATTAACAAGATAACCATAAGGTATAGGTTCCCAATCCCTAGAATAGAGGATTTGCTTGATTGCTTATGGAATGCTAAGTATTTTACAAAAATGGATCTAAAAAGTGGATACCATCATATTGGAATAAGGCTAGGGGATGAATGCAAGATAGGTTTTAAAACTAATGAAGGTTTGTATGAATGAAAAGTCATGTCATTTGGGTTTTCCAATGCCCCTAGTACCTTTATGAGGTTAATGAATGAAGTCTTGGTGGAATTCATAGGAAAATTTGTCATGGTATACTTAGATAATATCGTGATCTTCAGTCACACAAGGGAAGAGCACTTCAACCATATAGATATGGTTCTCAAGAGGTTACATGAAGAGAAACTACTGATCAATCTAGATAAGTGTTTGTCCATGCAAGAGGAGATCATCTACTTGGGTTTGGTAATCTCATAAGGTGAGTTGAAAATGGACCAAGAGAAGGTAAGTGCTATATTGTCTTGGCCTACACCTAGAACTATGAATGATGTCCAGAGCTTCCATGGTTTAGCAACTTTTTATAGGAAGTTTGTAAGAGAATTTAATCATGTTTGTGCACCCATGCTTGACACCATAAAGGGAGGACAAAAGTCTAGGTTCAGTTGGATCAAAGAGGCAGATGATTCATTTGAGACTTTGAAGAAGAAGGTTGCAGAACAACCAGTCCTTGCCTTACCAGACCTCAACAATATACTTCAGGTGGAATGTGATGCCAGCCACATGCCTATTGTAGTAGTGCCTAGTCAGGAAGGGAGGCCTATTTCTTTTTTAGTGAAAAGCTAAATAATGCTAAGAAAAGATACTCATCTTATGACTTGGAGATGTATACTCTAGTATAGTCCTTGAAGAAGTGGAGGCACTATTTATTGCCTAAGGAGTTCATAGTCTTTACTGATAATCAGGCACTCAGTTTCATAAATAGTCAAGAGAAGCTAAACCACCAGCACATGAAGTGGGTAGAGACCCTACAAGCCTTCACATTCACCCTCAAACATAAGAAGGGAGTTAAGAAAAAATTTATAGATGCTTTGAGCAGGAGGGTCTTGATTGTAAACCAAATCAAGATGGAGAGTGTTGGTATTGATTCCCTGAAGAGTATGTATAATGTTGATGAAGACTTTGGAGAGATCTACAAGGTATGTGAAACTTTTGGTGACCGGTATCATATTGAGTTTTTTGAGTTTATGATACAAGATGGATTTTTGTTCAAGGGAGTGTAGTTGTGTATTCCTAAATGTTCCATGAGATTGAATATTATTAAGGAGATGCATTGTGGAGCCATGGCAGGTCATTTTGGCCTTGAAAAGACCCTAGATCTTGTGAAGAGACGTTATTTTTTGCCTAAATTGCAAGCAGATGTGAGAAATTTTGTGGAGACATGTGTCATATGTCAAAAAGCCAACGGGAAGTCTACAAATGTAGGTTTGTATCAGCCTTTACCCATTCCTTCTAGACCATGGGAGAGCATAAGTATGGACTTTGTGTTAGGTCTGCCTAGAACAAGGAGAGGATTTGACAGTGTTTTTGTAGTGGTGGACAGGTTTAGTAAAATGGCTCATTTCTTGCCATGTAAGACTTCTTGTGATACATCATATGTTGCAAACCTATTCTTCAAAGAGATAGTCAGGATACATGGGTTGCCCCTAAACATTATTTCAGATAGAGATGTGAAGTTCATAGGTCACTTTTGGAGAACTCTTTGGAAGAAGTTGGGGATTAACCTAGCTTTCTCATTAGCCTACCATCCTCAAATGGATGGGCAAACTGAATTTGTCAATAGGTCATTGGAAAACCTATTAAGGTGTTTGACAAGGCAACATGGAGAGAAGTGGGATAACATTTTGTCACAAGCATAATTCTCATACAATGACAACAAAAATAGGAGTACCGTTAATTCTCCTTTCCAGATTGTTTATGGCATCCACCCCAGGGGAGTGTTGGAGTTAAGAGATTTACCCAAAGAAGAAGCCATTAGTGTAGATGGTGAAGCCTTTGTATCAACCATTAAAGAGGTGCATGACCAAGTTAAGTCTCATCTCCAACAATCTGTAGTGAAGTATAAGGCTTATTCTCATAAGAAGAAGAGAGATGTATAATTTAGTGTTGGGGATTTGGTATGGGTACATTTGAAGAAGGAGAGACTCCCAAAAGGCAAATACACCAAAATCATGCAGAGGAAGATTGGACCATGTCAGATATTGAAGAAGTGTGGACAAAATGCCTATGAGATCCCACTTCCCCCTGATCTTGGATTATCACCCACTTTTAATGTGTGTGATCTTACACTTTTCTAAGGTACTGACAATGAAGAAGAAGAACCAATGAAGGTTGCAACACACCATAACATTCCAAGGCAAGAATCACCTAAATTGAGAAAAAGTGTTAGACACTAGAGTCACAAAGAAGACAAGGAACAAGGAGTACATTGAGTACTTGGTGGCTTGGTAGGATAAACTAGATTCTAAGGTAGTTTGGATGACAATTGAGCAAATATCCAATCATGGTGCAGATTTACAAACTCTGATCTCAAGTGGGCTTGAGATCTCTTCTCCCGGGGAATATGGTGTAGGGGAACCTCATCAACAAGCTATTCATGACCCTAAGGATGAAGACTAGGACAATTAGGGTGTCTTAGTGTGTCTTGTGTTTCATGTATACAATAAACCCCACCATGTAAGCCCATGTCACCAATTAGGCAATTTGAGAAGCCAATTGGGACAATGTGCAAAAAAGGGGTAATAGATGGTCTAGATTTGTGTTTGATAGGTTTTAGACATGTTTTATGTGTGTTTTTTTGGACCATGTATGTGGATCCCAACCTTAGAGAGCATGACAACTTTTTGTGCAAGATTGAAAATGCAACTTTTTGTGAAATGCAATTTTTGAGTGCAAAAGTGCAACTTTTTGTAAATTAGTTGGGGGAAGTCTTTCAATGGCTCCATCCTATTCTAAATTTGGTGGGTAACCTTTGGAGAGTTTTATAAGCCTTTTGGGCATGATTCCAAAGGTTTTTGTTGTTGGAGTTGGAGTTTGAGAATCAATTACACACAAAATACTATAATTTTTCCCAAAAATTATGTGTTTGCAGGAGTTTTACGTGCTTGTAAGGATTGATTGGAACCCGACCATTAATGGAGTAGATAAGGAGATGAAATATATTTCTTGTGGTGGTGATCTGAGGTCTTAATTATTTTGGAGTAGGGAGAACCCTCCATTCTACTGACTGTAACCTGGAAATTGAGGGCTTGGAGAGGGTTTTGAACAAAAATGGCCTTATCTTGAATTCTAGACCATTAGAAGACTCTTACTTGGGAAGGATGCAAGATAAGAATTTGTACTTTAGTTTTTTCTTTGTTTGTTGCAGGGGAAACATGGTCGTGTGGAGAAAAGAATAGATTTAGCTAGGCATCTCTATGTCACTACCTAGGACAAGTTTTAGGACAGTCATCATAAGTTATCATAGCGGTGGATTCTAGGTGTGCGACCCTGGAATTAGAGGTTTCTAACTACCCCCCACGTTCACATAGAGTTGATTTTCTATTTGGTGTACTGGTAAAGGTAGTTTCTTTGTAAAATAGGGCTAATTACCCCTATTAGGTTTCTTAGCCTCTGAAGAGAACAAACCTTATATTTGCAAATCTGATCAAACCATTTTGGGGATCACTATAACATTCAAAAGGGTGTTTGAAATGCTAAATTGTATGGAACATTTTTTAGTTAAGATCCATTCTATCACCAAATAGGGCTACAAGCTGAGGGGGTTAGTTTACAAAGAAAGTATAAGGGATTGATGTCCAAGACCAAGACCAATGTTTGGAAGGGGTTATAGATGTTATGTGTTGACCAAATTCCAAATCCCTAAGAGTAGGGGTCACCGGTAAGGTACTTTTGAGGATTTGAGGCTTTTTAATCATCTTGAGTAGGCTCAAGACAAGTGAATGTGTGTGTGTGTTTTCATCCAAGGTGTGGAGTCCTTCCTTACAAGACCCTTGTGAGTAGTTGAGGGGTCACTAGTCAATCCTAGTTTGGATTAGCTATTAGGAGTTTGGGTAGGCCTCTACATCACTCTCCTTCAATCTCCACCCTTGATCCATCTTCAATCTTGATCGTACATTCCTCTCCCTTCAAATCTATATATTGGGGTCTCCTCCCCTTCATTTCTCATCTCCAATTTGTGAAATCTCATGTTGGTGTGTGTGTGAAATTCAGAATCTGTATCTGAAACACAAACACTCAATAAATAATTGCATGCATGGTTAGTTGATCAAAATCAATAAATGTAAAAACCATAATAAATCGACCTATTTCCTCCTAAAAGATGCAAGTATAGATTTTCTCTCAGATTTATCTAAGCAATACTAGTGACTAGAATACACCAAGATAGAGGATTTAATCTATATGAATGCAAGATTAAGCTATATTAAATCTAGATGCAAGCAATAATTATCATTATATGATTCTATCAAGCTAACATGATTAAGCTAATATGCAATAAGCTAAGATGCAATATTCTCAATGACTCTAGAGAAAAACTAGCATAACAATAATAAAATATCTAGAATCTAGGATTGAGAGATGACAGCCTGAATTTAGAGAAAATCCAGAGAGACCAATAGTCGAGATTGATTGATGAACGGTCGAGATTCTCCAAGAAGAAGCACAATCTAGGTGAATTGAGATGATTGGGTGGTTATCTAAGTTTTAAAGGAGATAAGATTGAGTTGATATTGAGATAAATTTAATAAAGCTTCATTTAATGCATTTGGATTATAAGTTTGACTTTGCATTGGAGATAAAATCAATTAAAAAGAATTGATTTAATGCATGATTTCTTTATTTTCTCAAGATTTGTTTGATTTGAAAAAAATCAGAAAAAGTTGTTTTAATGCAACTAAATTGCTTCAATTTTGAGATTTAATTGACTTAATTTCTTTTCTAAGATTTCTCAAGTCATCTCAAACTAGATTTTCAAAATATCTGAAGTTGATTTTGATGTAGAGGTATGGTTCAAACAACTTGAAAATGTTCCAAGTTACTCACTTGCTCAACCAAGCAACAAACCCTCCTTTTTAAGGATTCACTCCAACCAAGCCTCACACCTTTAAGAGAATAAATTCAACATCCCATCTCACCTATTTCCATCCCCATAACCCCACAATGGGACAGTGTGCAAAGTTATCAATATTTGGTTTCAAACCCCACAGGGAAAAATGCTCAAAATGGCTCAAATTGCTCACAACCCCTCCAAATGGTTTGATGGGCCTACCAAGGATCAACCTAGGTTAAATAGGTTCCTAAAAACTCAAATGATTCCCAACAACCCTCTGATTTGGTTGTTCAAGTCCCAAAAGTCACAAAGTGCAAATTGGCTCCTTAGACCTATTAGCCTTCAAAACTCACTTTTTGGCTTCCCACCCAAAAACTTGAAAGGATAGGCCAATATTTTTTTATTTTATTGAACACCAACCTAGGGCAGCACTTTCTACCAAAGAAAAATTTCTAGAACCTCTTGCAAGTACCATTACTAATGAGCCCTCATCTATGGCTAGAAGGGTTAATTTAAGCGTTTAACAAAGGAACTACCCTCAAAACCTGAAATTTATCAAGGGAAGAAATTGTAACACTATGGGGTACCCAAATAATCACCAAATACAAATTTATATCTTCTGGTTTGCATTAAAACTAAAGTTATGGGGACTGTTCATGAATTCTATTCAATTCCCATAACCAGTCACATAGAGATGCCTAGCGAAATTTAATAAAATATCACCCAAAATACATCCTTTCAATCTAAAACCTTTTGGGTATTAAACTAAACTCCCAAATACTCCATTTCACCAATTTTTAGAATTTTCCCATGGTGGATTTGGAAGAAATGGGAAATTGAAGTTGAAGCCCTAGGAAAGGGCACTTTTATGGGCTGTTTGGATCTATTACAACTTTTCTCCCTCAATACTCCACCTCCAGACATCTAGTTGGATTCAATAAAAATTTTATTTCACCCCTCTAACTCCCCATGAAATAATTTTCAGTTTGGAGGTCGTGAAATTCCGTACCTACCAAAAGAACAACAAATTTTCTAGAAAATACAATTTTTTTATTGATTTCAAATATCAAGTTTTACAAATTTCGACCACAACAACCCTCAAACAAGTTTGTTGAGGAATTTTATAGTTTTCCCAAGATGTTGAAACTTATTTTAGATGGTTATGAACATTGGGAAACCAATTACAACAACTTTTTAAAAAGTTACTTTACAAATTGACAACTTTGTCAATTTTTGACAATTTTGGCATTTTGCCATTCAAACTAATTTTATCATCAACCTAGGGACCTAAACACATTGAAATGGATATAAATAGACCAAAAAAACATTTACTCCCTAAATCTACTCATCCTAAGTCCCTTTGGCCATAGTTGACCATAGGGTTTATAATGCACCCTAGGCCACTAGACCTTACAAAATGGACAATTAGGACCTTATTACAAAAAAAACATAAACAAAGGATTATTTGATCCTTCCCAACACCTTGATATCAAAAAAATTAATTTTTCAATCATTAAATTATGAAATTGAGGCTTGTACCCCTGCACCATACAATTGGGGTGGGCTGATCTCATTTCCATATTAGATAAGTTGGTCCAATGAAGTGTCATGCTTTAGAATTTCTGCCTCATCCATCCATACTACCTCTTCAACAGGCTGTCCTACCCATTTCATAAGGTATTTTTTGTATTCTTTATTTCTGGTCTTCTTAATGACCCTTTCATCAATGATCTTTTCAGGCTTCTTTGGTGCATGAGGAGGTATATCAGCAATGTCCTCTTGAATCTCCTCCACATGGAAGTTTGTACCTGTAGCAACATGCCCTTTATAGGGTGTTAGATCACATACATTAAAGATAGGAGAAATACCAAGGTTAGAGGTAAGAGACATCTCATAGGCATTCAACCCATGTTTCTTCAAAACCTTGCAAGGACCCACTTTCTTCATGAGTAACTTTGTATGCTTCCCCTTTGGTAATCTTTCTTTCCTTAGTTACACCCACACCATATTACAAATCTAAAAGTGTACATCCCTCCTCTTCTTATCAGCAAGTTCCTTGTACTTTTGTGAACTCTTTTGGAGGGCTAGCCTTACTTGGTCATGCACCTCTTTCATGCTATCAGCAAATTGTTCACCATGAGCACTTGTTTGCCCATCATGTGGAAGGTCTCTCAACTCCAAGATGCCTCTCGGATTCTGCCCATACACAATCTGAAATGGACTCCTTCCTATACTCCTATTCACAGAATCATTGAATGCAAATTCAGCTTGTGGAAGTACAACATCCCACTTCTCTCCATATTATTTTGTCAAGCATCTCAATAGGTTTCCCAAGGACCTATTCACAACTTCAGTTTGCCCATCTGTTTGTGGATGATAGGCTGAACTAAAGTTCAAGTTTGTTCCCAACCTCTTCCATAAGGTTCTCCAAAAATGGCTAATGAATTTCACATCCCTACCAGACACAATTGTTAGAGGAAGTCCATGTATCCTTACAATCTCTTTGAAAAACAAATTTGCTACATAGGTTGCATCACTTGTACTCTTACATGGCAAGAAATGTGCCATCTTATTGAACCTATCTACAACAACAAAGATGCTATCAAAGCCTTTTTGAGTCCTAGGCAATCCCATTACAAAATCCATACTACAACTTTCCCAAGGCCTTGTAGGTATGGGTAATGGTTGATGCAAACCTGCATTGGTGGAAGTACCTTTGGCCTTTTGACAAATGGTGCATGTTTTAACAAATTTTATCACATCACTTTGCATCTTGGGCCAAAAATAATGTCTTCTTACCTACTCAAGGGTTTTATCCAACCCAAAATGTCCACTCATGCTTCCACAATGTTTTTCTTTCATAATATTCTCCCTCATTGAACACCTAGGATTGCATAGTTGATGTCCTTTGAACAATAAACCATCTTGGATCAATTAATTAGCATATTCAATGTGGTATGCTTCAGAAAAATCATAAGAAACTTTATAAATTTCATGAAAGTCTTCGTCGCCTTCATACATACCTTTTAAGGAGTAAATGCCCACACTTTGCAACTTCACCTCTTGCACTGTCAAGGATCTTCTACTCAAGGCATCTGCCGCCTTATTTGCAACTCCCTTTTTGTGTTTGATTGTAAAGGTATATGCTTGGATAGATTTTACCCATTTCATATGTGTGTGACTCAACTTCTCCTGGCTATTCAAGAAGCTAAGTGCCTGATTGTCAATAAAAACAACAAATTCTTTTGGAAGGAGATAATGCCTCCACTTTTTCAAGGATTGAACTAAGGCATAAATTTCCAAATCATATGAGGAATACTTCCTCTTTGCCTCATTGATTTTCTCACTAAAAAATGCAATGGGCCTACCCTCTTGACTCAAAACAGCCCCTATAGCAACATTAGATGCATCACACTCAATTGTAAAAACCTTTTGGAAATATAGAAAAGCAAGTACAGTTTGCTTTGCTACCTTTTGTTTGAGACTTTGAAAAGCCTCCTCAGCCTCCTTGGTCCATACAAACTTGCACTTCTGCCCCCCTTTGATTGTTTCTAGGATAGGTGCACAAACTTGGCTAAAACCTCTAATAAACTTCCTGTAAAAGGAAGCCAAGCCATGGAAGCTTCTAACTTCAGTCATTGACCTTGGAGAAGGCCAATTCAATATGCTCTCCACCTTCTTAGGATCCATCTTCATGCTTCCACTTGAAACTATGAAACCAAGATACACCAATTCTTCCTGCATAAAAAGACACTTGTCCACATTGATTAGGAGCTTTTCTTCCTACAATCTCTTAAGGGCCAAATTCAAATGCTGCATATGTTCATCTCTATTCTTACTAAAAATAAGAATATCATCCAAGTAAACAATAAGAAATTTACCAAGGGAAGGTTTTAGAACTTCATTCATGAGTCTCATGAATGTACTAGGTACATTAGAAAAGCCAAATGGCATCACTCTCCACTCATAAAGGCCTTCATTAGTCTTAAAGGTTGTCTTCCATTCATCTCTAGCCCTTATTTTGATTTGATGGTACCCACTCTTCAAATCCACCTTTTAGTACCACCTTGCACCCCTTAGATGATCCAACAAGTCCAAAATCCTAGGCATAGGGAACCTATACCTGATAGTGATCCTTTTAATGGCTCTTGAGTCTATACATAACCTCCATGTACCTTCTTCCTTAGGTGCTAGCATGGCTGGAACAACACATGGACTCATAGTTTTATAAATCAAACCCTTATCTAAGAGTTCCTAGATTTGTCTTGCCATTTCCTTATTCTATTGGGGTGTTAACTTATAGGCAGCCTTATTGGGAAGTGTAGCCCTTGGAATCAGATCTATGTTATGGCTAATCTCTCTAATAGGAGATAAGGAATCAGGTAACTCCTTGGTTACAATGTCTTTGTAGGTCTTAGGCAAATCGGCCACCTCCTTTGGTCCTACCCTCCTAGATTCTTCCTCCTTTTTGTGTACCTTCTTTTCTTCCTATTTTGGCAACACAACCAAAGCATAACAAGGAGTATCCTCCTCTTTCAAGCATTCTAAAAACTCTTTCTTACCTACAAACATGATTTTAGAGTCTTTTGCTTCTTCACCATTATCAAGTAGGTGTAGTAAAGTTACCTTCTCACCTTTATACCAAATGGTGTATGTGTTCTTCTCATCATCATGCCTTGACTTCATGTCATATTGCCATGGCCTTCCAAGCAGCAAATGGCATGCATCCATGGGTACAATGTCACAAAGTACCTTGTCCTTATACTTGCCAATAGAAAACTCCACCCATGCCTCTTCTTCAATGATGATTTGTTGCCCCTTTGTGAGCCATGATACCTTGTAGGGTCTTCGATGTTTAATCCTCTTCAATTTCAGTTTCTCTACTACCTCAATGGATAACAAATTATTAGTAGAACCTGAATCAATCACCACACTACATAATTTGTCACCACTCTTACAAGTAGTTCTAAAAAGTGCCTTCCTTTGGGGTGGCTCTGGTGGACTAGGTACTTTGATCAATGTCCTTCTCATCATCATGATCTCTCCTTGTTTAGGCTACACAAAGGATCCATGAGAATGAACATTATGTGTGTCCTCATCTCTCACCAAATTTTCTCTCCTTTCACCTTGTTTGTTTGTCTTCTCTAGACATTTGGATGCAACATGCCCCATTTGATGACACCTATAGCATTTTATGCCTTCTAGGCCTCTTCCTCCACCTCTTCCTCTAAATTTTACTCTCTTTCCTCTGAAAGATCCTCTAGAACTGCCTTCCCCTTGTTCATTCTCTTGACTTGATTCACCAAGGTCTTTGGAACCTTATCCTCTTCCTTGAGACATATTTATGCCCCTATTTCCAAAGTCTTTTTGTCCTCTCCCTCTACCACTCTGATCACTCTTCCTCTTGAGTTTCTCCTCAACCTTCAAAGCAAGTTGAAAGAATTTTTGGACTGTGGGAGGGCTGCTTAGACTGAGTTCATCTTAAATGGTAACTCTCAACCCTTGCAAGTATCTTACAAGCTTCACACATTCAGGCTCCACTACATTGGACTTCATCACCAATTTATAGAACTCTTGAGTATAATTTGAGACACTCATCTCATTTTGTGTCAAACTCATTCTCCTCTTATGAAGTTGGACTTCATAATCATCAAGAACATATGCATCCCTAATCAATGCAACCATCTTCTTTCAAGTGGTCACTAAATTCTTCTTCACCTTCACCCTATCATCTTGAGTGAAATTCCACCACGTAAGGGTTGGTCCCTTCAACTTAGACTTAGAAATCTTAACTCTCTAACTTCCAGATATGTCTTCACATTCAAAGAAGCTTGTGAAGGCATCAATCCAATCCACAATAGCATCTGGATTCAAGTTTCCATCATAGGAAGGTAGGTCCATGGTACAAGGGCACAAGCCTCAATTTCATAATTTATTGATTGAAAACTTAATGTTTTTGATAGAAAGGTGTTGGGAAGGATCAAATAATCTTTTGTTTATGTTTTGTTTTGTAATAAGGTCCTAATTGTCCATTTTGTAAGGCCTAGAGGCCTAGGGTGCATTATAAACCCTATGGTCAACTATGGTCAAAGGGACTTAGGATGAGTAGATTTAGCGAGTAAAGGTTTTTTTGGTCCATTTATATCCATTTCAATGTGTTTAGGTCCCTAGGTTGATGATAAAATTAGTTTGAATGACAAAATGCAAAAATTGTCAAAAATTGACAAAGTTGTCAATTTGTAAAGCAACTTTTCAAAAAGTTGTTGTAATTAGTTTCCCAATGTTTATAACCATCTAAAATCAGTTTTACCATGTTGGGAAAACTATAAAATTCCTCAAAAAACTCATTTGGGGGTTGGTGTGGTCGAAATTTGTGAAACTTGACATTTGAAATCAATAAAAAAACTGTATTTTCCAAAATATTTGCTGTTCTTTTGGTTGGTACGGAATTTCTCGACCTCCAAACTGAAAAATTATTTCACGAGAAGTTAGAGGGGTGAAATACCTTTCTTTTGAGTCCAACCAAAGGTTCTGAAGTGGATTTTTGAGTGAGTTATTGTGTAACAGTCTAAAATAGCCTATGAAAAGGGCATAAACCAAGGGTTTCATCTTTTCTTTCCCCTTTCTTCCAATCTAACCATCAAAAAAGTCCAAAACTTAGTTGGATGGAATATCTGGGAGTGTACTATGATATTCAAGAGGTTTCATACTAGGAGAATGCTGCTGGAGATTATTTTCTTCAAGTTTGAAGCCAAGCATCCCCATGTGACTGGCATATGGTGGTGAAGAAGACTTTGACATTTCCCCATAATTTTTTATCAGATGCAAACCAAGACTTGTAACTTTGAATTTGGTGTTTTTTTGAGTTCCCCAAGGTGTTCCAATTTCTTCCCTTGAGAAATTTCCAATTTTAAGGGTATTTCCTTTGCTAAAGTGCTCATTTAGCCCCATTTAGCCTAGTTGAGGGTTTACTAGAAATGGTATTTGTAGAAGGTTCCAGATCAAACCCTTTTGTAAAAAGTTCTATCCTAGGTTGTTAATGGTGAATATAAAATAAAATTGCTTGTTCCTTTGTATTTTTTGGGAGAGAAACCAAAAAGTCACTTTTGAGGGCTAGTTGGCTAGAATAGCCATTTTGCACTTTGACCCCTTTGAGACTTGATCAACCCAATTTGAGGGTTGTTGGATCCTAATAAACTTGATTTGAGTCTTTGTGGACTTGTAGAACCATTTTGGAGAGGTGTGAGCCATTTGAGCAACTTTTGAGCACTTTGTCTGTGGGGTTGACAAACCAAAGTTGATAACCTTTGTAAAATGTCTCGGTGGGGAATTATGGGGATGAAAACAATTGAAATGATACATTGATTTGTTTCTTTTTAGGGTGTGAGGTCTAGTTGGGAAAATCCCAATTGAAAGGGATTGGGTTGCCAATTGAGAAAGTGAGCAACTTGGAGAATTTTCAAGTTGTTGGAACCATACCTCTACACCAATTGGTATCAAAGCAAGTGTGATCCTTAGGAGAATGATTGTTTCATTTTAGCCATGTTAGGGGAAGAAGAAGAGGGTGAGTTTTCCTCAAGTATGACTAATGCAAAGATAGTGAAGTTTTTGAAGGATCAAAACTTGGTTCACAAGATTGATTCCTTGCAGAAGGAGGTTGATAGACTTAATGGGGAACTTCGTAAGAAAAGTGGTGGAAACTCTGATGTTGTTGAAGAGGGGAGTGATGAGGAACCCCTTGAGCAGGAAGAAGAAGAAGAAGTTCCTAATGATCAGAAACTACTTCTGAAGACCCTGAAGGCCATGGAGAGAAGGACCATGGATGTTAGGTTGGAACTACCTTCCTATGATGGAAACTTGAATCCAGATGTTGTTGTGGATTAGATTGATGCCCTCACAAGCTTCTTTGAATGTGAAGACATACCTGAAAGTCAGAGAGTTAATATTGCTAAGTCTAAGTTGAAGGGACCAGCCCTTACATGGTAGAATTTCACTCAAGATGATAGGGTGAAGGAGAAGAAGAATCCAGTGACCACTTGGAAGAAGATGGTTGCATTGATTAGGGATGCATATGTTCCTAATGATTATGAAGTCCAACTTCATAAGAGGAGAATGAGTTTGAGAAAAAAGGAGATCAGTGTCTCAGATTATACTCAAGAGTTCCATAAATTGGTGATGAAGTCCAAGGTAGTGGAGCCTGAATGTGTGAAGCTTGCAAGATATTTGCAAGGGTTGAGAATTAGCATTCAAGATTAACTCAGTCTAAGCAACCCTCCCATGGTCCAAAAATGCTTTCAACTTTCTTTGAAGGTTGAGGAGAAACTCAAGAGGAAGAGAGAGAGGGCAAAAAGACTTTGGAAATAGGGGAAGAAATATGCCTCAAGGAAGAGGACAAGGTTCCAAAGACCTTGGTGAATCAAGTGAAGGAAATGAACAAGGGGAAGGCAGCTCTAGAGGATCTTTTAGAGGAAGGAGAGGAAACTTTAGAGGAAGAGGTAGTGGAAGAGGCCTAGAAGGTATAAAATGTTATAGGTGTCATCAAATGGGGCATGTTGCATCCAAATGTCTAGAGAAGGCAAACAAACAAGGTGAAAGGAGAGAAAATTTGGTGAGAGAGGAGGACACACATAGTGTTCACTCTCATGGATCCTTTGTGCAGCCTGAACAAGGAGAGATCATGATAATGAGAAGGACATTGATCAAAGCACCTAGTCCACCAGAGCCACCCCAAAGGAAGGCACTTTTTAGAACTACTTGTAGAAATGGTGACAAAGTATGTAGTGTGGTGATTGATTCAGGTTCTACTGATAATTTATTGTCCATTGAGGCAGTAGAGAAACTGAAATTGAAGAGGATTAAGCATCCGAGACCCTACAAGGTATCATGGCTTACAAAGGGGCAGCAAACCATCATTGAAGAACAAGCATGGGTGGAGTTTTCTATTGGCAAGTACAAGGACAAGGTACTTTGTGACATTGTACCCATGGATGCATGCCATTTGCTACTTGGAAGGCCATGGCAATATGACATGAAGTCAAGGCATGATGGTGAGAAGAACACATACACCATCTGATATAAAGGTGAGAAGGTAACTTTTCTACCCCTACCTGATAATGGTGAAGAAGAAAAAGACTCTAAGTTTTTGTTTGTAGGAGAGAAAGAGTTTTTAGAATGCTTGAAAGAGGAGGATACTCCTTGTTATGCTCTGGTTGTGTTGCCAAAATAGGAAGAAAAGAAGGTATACAAAAAGAAGGAAGAATCTAGGAGGGTAGGACCAAAGGAGGTGGCCGATTTGCTTGAGACCTACAAAGACATTGTAACCAAGAAGTTACCTGATTCCTTACCTCTTATTAGAGAGATTAGCCATAACATTGATCTGATTCGAGGGGCTACACTTCCCAATTAAGCTGCCTATAAGTTAACACCCCAAAAAAATGAGGAAATGGCAAGACAAATCAAGGAACTCTTAGATAAGGGTTTGATTTCTAGAAGTATGAGTCCATGTGTTGTTCCAGCCATGCTAGCACCTAAGAAAGAAGGTACATGGAGGTTATGTATAGACTCAAGAGCCTTTAACAGGATCACTATCAGGTATAGGTTCCCTATGCCTAGGGTTGAGGACTT
The DNA here is from genome assembly GCF_030272615.1 of Cryptomeria japonica. Lineage (NCBI taxonomy): Eukaryota > Viridiplantae > Streptophyta > Pinopsida > Cupressales > Cupressaceae > Cryptomeria > Cryptomeria japonica. The sequence goes on along the minus strand of NC_081411.1, from coordinate 706,880,613 downwards.
GTTGGATCATCTAGGGGGTGCAAGGTGGTAATCAAAGGTGGATTTGAAGAGTGGGTACCATCAAATCAGAATAAGGGTTGGAGATGAATGGAAGATAGCCCTTAAGACCAATGAAGGCCTTTATGAGTGGAGAGTGATGCCATTTGGCTTGTCCAATGCACTTAGTACATTCATGAGACTCATGAATGAAGTTCTAAAACCTTTCCTTTGTAAATTTGTTAATTTTTACTTGGATGATATTCTTATTTTCAGTAAGAATAGAGATGAACATATGCAGCATTTAAATTTAGTCCTTAAGAGATTGTAGGAAGAAAAGCTCCTAAACAATGTGGACAAGTGTCTTTTTATGAAGGAAGAATTGGTGTATCTTGGTTTCATAGTTTCAGGTGGGAGCATCAAGATGGATCCTGAGAAGGTGGAGAGAATCTTGAATTGGCCTTCTCCAAGGTCAATGACTGAAGTTAGAAGCTTCCATGGCTTGGCTACCTTTTACAGGAAGTTTATAAGAGGTTTTAGCCAAGTTTGTGCACCTATCCTAGGTACAATCAAGGGAGGACAAAAGTGCAAGTTTGTGTGGACCAAGGAGGTGGAAGAGGCTTTTTAAAGTCTCAAACAAAAGGTAGCAAAGCAGCCTATACTTGCTTTTCCAAATTTTCAAAAGGTTTTTACTATTGAATGTGATGCATCTAATGTTGCAATAGGGGTTGTTTTGAGTCAAGAGGGTAGGCCCATTGCATTCTTTAGTGAGAAACTTAATGAGGCAAAGAGAAATTATTCCTCATATGATTTGGAAATGTATGCACTTGTACAAGCTTTGAAAAAGTGGAGGCATTACCTCCTTCCAAAAGAGTTTTTTGTTTTTACAGACAATCAGGCACTTAGCTTCTTGAATAGCCAGGAGAAGTTGAGTCACAAGCATATGAAATGGGTAGAATCTATCCAAGCATATACCTTTACAATCAAACACAAAAAGGGAGTTGCAAACAAGGTGGCAGATGTCTTGAGTAGAAGATCCTTGACAGTGCAAGAAGTGAAGTTGCAAAGTGTGGGGATTAACTCCTTGAAAGGTATGTATGAAGGTGATGAAGACTTTCATGAAATTTATAAGGTTTGTTATGATTTTTCTGAAGCATACCATGTTGAATATGCTGACTACTTGATCCAAAATGGTTTATTGTTCAAAGGACATCAACTATGCATTCCTAGGTGTTCAATGAGGAAGAATATTGTGAAAGAAAACATTGTGGAAGCATGAGTGGATATTTTGAGTTCGATAAAACCCTTGAACAGGTAAGAAGACATTATTTTTGGCCCAAGATGCAAAGTGATGTGAGGAAATTTATTGAAACATGCACTATTTGTCAAAAGGCCAAATGTACTTCCACCAATACAGGTTTGTATCAACCATTACCCATACCTACAAGGCCTTGGGAAAGTTGTAGTATGGAATTTGTAATAGGATTGCCTAGGACTCAAAAAGGCTTTGATAGCATCTTTGTTGTTGTAGATAGGTTCAACAAGATGGCACATTTCTTGCCATGTAAGAGTACAAGTGATGCAACCTATGTAGCAAATTTGTTTTTCAAAGAGATTGTAAGGATACATGGACTTCCTCTAACAATTGTGTCTGATAGGGATGTGAAATTCATTGGCCATTTTTGGAGAACCTTATGGAAGAGGTTGGGAACAAACTTGAACTTTAGTTCAGCCTACCATCCACAAACAGATGGGCAAACTGAAGTTGTGAATAGGTCCTTGGGAAACCTATTGAGATGCTTGACAAAGCAATATGGAGAGAAGTGGGATGTTGTACTTCCACAAGCTGAATTTGCATTCAATGATTCTATGAATAGGAGTACAAGAAGGAGTCCATTTCAGATTATGTATGGGTAGATTCCAAGAGGCATCTTGGAGTTGAGAGACCTTCCACATGATGGGCAAACAAGTGCTCATGGTGAACAATTTGTTGATAGCATGAAGGAAGTGCATGATCAAGTAAGGCTAGCCCTCCAAAAGAGTTCACAATGGTATAAAGAATTTGCTGATAAGAAGAGGAGGGATGTACAATTTCAGATTGGTGATATGATGTGGGTGTACTTGAGGAAAGAAAGATTACCAAATGGGAAGCATACAAAGTTACTCATGAAAAAAGTGGATCCTTGCAAGTTTTTGAAGAAACATGGGTTGAATGCCTATGAGATATCTCTTCCCTCTAACCTTGGTATTTCTCCTATCTTTAATGTATGTAATCTAACACCCTATAAAGGGCATGTTGTTGTAGGTACAGACTTTCATGTTGAGGAGATTCAAGAGGACATTGCTGATATACCTCCTCATGCACCAAAAAAGCCTAAAAAGATTATTGATGAAAGGGTCATTAAGAAGACCAGAAATAAAGAATAAAAAATTTACCTTGTGAAATGGGTAGGACAACCTATTGAAGAGGCAGTATGGATGGATGAGGCAGAAATTCTGAAGCATGACACTTCATTGGACCAACTTATCTCATGTGGAAATGAGATCAGCCCACCCCGGGAGTATGGTGCAGGGGCACAAGCCTCAATTTCATAATTTATTGATTGAAAACTTAATTTTTTTGATATAAAGGTGTTGGGAAGGATCAAAGAATCCTTTTTTTATGTTTTGTTTTGTAATAAGGTCCTAATTGTCCATTTTGTAAGGCCTAGTGGCCTAGGGTGCATTATAAACCCTATGGTCAACTATGGTCAAAGGGACTTAGGATGAGTAGATTTAGGGAGTAAATATTTTTTTGGTCTATTTATATCCATTTCAATGTGTTTAGGTCCCTAGGTTGATGATAAAATTAGTTTGAATGGCAAAATGCAAAAATTGTCAAAAATTGTCAAAAATTGACAAAGTTGTTGTAATTAGTTTCCCAATGTTCATAACCATCTAAAATTAGTTTCAACATGTTGGGAAAAATATAAAATTCCTCAACAAACTCATTTGGGGGTTGGTGTGGTCAAAATTTGTGAAACTTGACATTTGAAATCATTAAAAAAACTGTATTTTCCAGAAAATTTGCTGTTCTTTTGGTTGGTACAAAATTTCTCAACCTCCAAACTGAAAAATTATTTCATGGTGAATTAAAGGGGTGAAATAAATTTATTTTGAGTCGAAACAAAGTTTTTGAAGTGTATTTTTCAGTGAGTTATTATGTAACAGTCCAAAACAGCCTGTGAAAAGGGCATAAACCAAGGGTTTCATCTTTTCTTTCCCTTTTCTTCCAATCTAATCATGGAAAAAGTCTAAAGCTTGGTTGGATGGAAGATCTAGGAGTGTAATATGATATTAAAGAGGTTTCATACCAGGAGAATGCAGTTGGAGATTATTTTCTTCAAGTTTGAAGCCAGGCATCCCCATGTGACTGGCATACGATGGTGAAGAAGACTTTGACATTTCCCCATAATTTTTTATCAGATGCAAAACAATACTTGTAACTTTTGATTTGGTGATTTTTGAGTTCTCCAAGGTTTTCCAATTGCTTCCTTAAGAAATTTCCAATTTTAAGGGTAGTTCCTTTTTTAAAGTGCTCATTTAGCCCCATTTAGCCTAGTTGAGGGTTTACTAGAAATGGTATTTGTAGAAGGTTCCAGATCAAACCCTTTTGGAAAAAGTGTTTTCCTAGGTTTTTAATGGTGAATATAAAATAAAATTGCTTTATCCTTTGTTTTTTTTGGGAGAGAAACCAAAAAGTCACTTTTGAGGGCTAGTTGGCTAGAATAGCCATTTTGCACTTTGACCCCTTTGAGACTTGATCAACCCAATCTGAGGTTTTTTTACCATCATTGGAGGTTTTTGGATCCTAATAAACTTGATTTGAGTCTTTGTGGACTTGTAGAACCATTTTGGAGGGGTGTGAGCCATTTGAGCAACTTTTGAGCACTTTGCCTGTGGGGTTAACAAACCAAAGTTGATAACCTTTGTAAAATGTCTCAGTGGGGAATTATGGGGATGAAAAAAATTGAAATGAGACATTGATTTGTTACTTGTTAAGGTGTGAGGTCTGGTTGGGAAAATCCTAATTGAAAGGGATTGGGTTGCCAGTTGAGCAAGTGAGCAACCCTGAGCATTTTCAAGTTGTTGGAACCATACCACTACATCAGTCCAACCTAACATCCATGGTCCTTCTCTCCATGGCCTTCAGGGTCTTCACAAGTAGTCTCTAACCAGCATGCACTTCTTCTTCTACATCCTACTCAAGGGGTTCCTCATCACTCCCCTCTTCAACAACATCAAAGTTTCCACCACTTTTCTTACGAAGTTCCCCATTAAGCCTATCAACCTCCTTCTGCAAGGAATCAATCTTGTGAACCAAGTTTTGATCCTTCAAAACCTTCACTATCTATGCCTTAGCCATCCTTAAGGACAACTCACCCTCTTCTTCTTCCCTTGACATGGCTAACCTGAAACAATCCTTCTCCTAAGTATCACACTTTCTCTAATACCAATTGTGTGGGAGAAAAAGTGACACTAAGCAAACATGCCCTAATCTCACTTTCAACCACACACTTGTGGAATATGAAAGAGCCTAGAGGTATCACATAATTGGCTACTTCTTTTTGTGGAAGAGAGAGCCACGGGCTACCTATTAGGATTTCTATTCCTTTGTTGTAATTGAAAGATGAAATGATGCAAGTTCAATCCCTAACCCCAAAGTGCAAGTATGAACTAATAACAAGATTACAGAATTGAACTTAAATGATGGAAAGTTGTAAATACAAGGATAAGACAAGAATGCAAATGTGTACCCGGAGTTAAAATCTGACTGAAAATGTTCAGGACGGGGGCGCAGGCGCCACTGTCCTGATTTTGCCCCTGAAACTGCTCCGGAAACTGCTGTCAGAAGGACCAGGGTACCCAGCGCCCCTGTCCCAGGGACCAGGGCACCCAGTGCCCCTGTCCTGGCAAGACCAGGGTGCCCCACGCCCCTGTCCTGGTCTTTTTCTCTGAGATTTGGTGTGAAGGTCTGTCTCAGTCTGCTTCTCCTGGATCTGCAACCTGCGGCGTCGTCCGAGTCCTAAAACCTGCACTTATATCTGAAAAGGTATTTGGGCGGCTATATAGGGTTTTGCCTTAGTCAAACCCCCGCTTCAGTGATTTCCACCTCCACGAATAGCCAAGTTGTTTTGTAAAATGTATTGTCTGTACAGACCTAGTGTGTGTGCAAGGTCCTTAAATGCAAGAAAGCAAACTAGAGCAACCTAGAAAGTAAACCCTAATTGCTTGTAAATGATAATGTAAATGCTCTAAATCAAGATGTAAAGTGATCTAAAGCATGAATAAAGGATATATTGAAGCTTATGCAAAGACATGAAAACAACATGAAATCATACCCAACCCTCAAGGGAGGAGTACAAGCCAATCTTCAGTCGGTAATCTCCTATTGTTCTTCAATGTCTCCCAAGCCCTAAATGAATGAAATTGATGAATTCTTGATGGATGGATGTTGAATGTTATTGAAGTCTTCAAAGATCTGCTCTTTCGCTGCCTAGAAGGTCCTCGAAAGCCAAAATTCCCATCCTTTCAAATGAAGAAAGAGAGCTCTTTATATATGAAACCCTAGGTCTTAATTTCGACTTTTGGCCGACCTAGAGATTGAATATCCCGCCAATTTCTTGGGGTTAAGCTTTATTTTATGATTGGATCGTGCTCCTAAAATTTCGGGAAAAATGTCCGGGACCATGTGCACTCCGGGCGCCATGGTCCCGACAACTTTTCACCAAATTTTCAGGGCCATCAGATATGATGATTTTAGAGAGAATCCCGAAGTTATAGGTGATTTCGAGATGTTTTGACCCCTGAAATCAAGCCCCCAAGTTCAAAATAGGACCTAATTAGGGTTTTTGATTAAATAATGTATAGGAGGAATAAAATGAAAAGGGCAGACTTTAATGAAAGGGCCCAACTTTATGATGTGGGAGATGATAAAATAGAACCTTAGACCTAATTAATTTGATTAATTAAGTGCTAAAGGGGAAATGCAATGCAAAATTCAAAATGCGCCAAGGTAGGTGCTAAACTAGGTGTGAAATTGTACCACCCTAGCAAGTGCGTACAATTTACGACGCTACACCAATTGATGTAGAGGTATGGTTCAAACAACTTGAAAATGTTCCAAGTTACTCACTTGCTCAACCAAGCAACAACCCTTTTTTTTAAGGATTCACTCCAACCAAGCCTCACATCTTTAAGAGAATAAATTCAACATCCCATCTCACCTATTTCCATCCCCATAACCCCACAATGGGACAGTGTGCAAAGTTATCAATATTTGGTTTCAAACCCCACAGGCAAAAATGCTCAAAATGGCTCAAATTGCTTACAACCCCTCTAAATGGTTTGATAGGCCTACTAAGGCTCAACCTAGGTTCAATAGGTTTCTACAAACTCAAATGATTCCCAACAACCCTCTGACTTGGTTGTTCAAGTCCCAAAATTCACAAAGTGCAAATTGGCTCCATAGACGTATTAGCCTTCAAAACTCACTTTTTGGCTTCCCACCCAAAAACTCCAAAGGATAGGCCAATATTGTTTGATTTTATTGAACACAAACCTAGGGAATCAATTTCTACCAAAGGAAAAGTTCTGGAACCTCTTGCAAGTACCATTACTAATGAACCCTCATCTATGGCTAGAAGGGCTAATTTAAGCGTTTAACAAAGGAACTACCCTCAAAACCTGCAATTTATCAAGAGAATAAATTTGAACACCTTGGGGTACCCAAATAATCACCAAATACAAATTTATATCTTCTTGTTTGCATTAAAACTAAAGTTATGGGGAATGTTCATGAATTCTATTCAATTCCCACAACCAATCACATAGAGATGCCTGGCCAAATTTAATAAAATCTCACCCAGACTTCATCCTTTCAATCTAAAACCTTTTGGATATTAAAATAAACTCCTAAATCCTCCATTTCACCAAATTTTAGAATTTTCCCATGGTGGGTTTGGAAGAAATGGGAAATTGAAGTTGAAGCCCTAGGAAAGGGCACTTTTCCGGGATGTTTGGATCTGTTACAACTTTTCTCCCTCAATACTCCACCTCCAGACCTCTGGTTGGATTCAAAAGAAAAGGTATTTCAACCCTCTAACTCCCCATGAAATAATTTTTCAGTTTGGAGGTCGTTAAATTCCGTGGCAACCAAAAAAACAACAAATTTTCTGGAAAATACAGTTTTTTAATTGATTTCAAATATCAAGTTTTACAAATTTCGACCACAACAACCCTTACACAAGTTTGTTGAGGAATTTTATAGTTTTCCCAACATTTTAAAACTCATTTTAGATGGTTATCAACATTGGGCAACCAATTACAACAACTTTTTTAAAAGTTGCTTTACAAATTGACAACTTTGTCAATTTTTAACAATTTTTGACAATTTTGGCATTTTGCCATTCAAACTAATTTTATCATCAACCTAGGGACATAAACACATTGAAATGGATATAAATAGACCAAAAAAACCTTGAATCCCTAAATCTACTCATCCTAAGTCCCTTTGGCCATAGTTCACCATAGGGTTTATAATACACCCTAGGCCACTAGGCCTTACAAAATGGACAATTAGAACCTTATTACAAAACAAAACATAAACAAAGGATTCTTTGATCCTTCCCAACACCTTGCTATCAAAAATATTAAGTTTTCAATCAATAAATTATGAAATTGAGGCTTGTGCCCCTACACCAGATTTATTTTCTCAAATTAATTCCTTTTTTGATGATATAATAGCAAATTGATTTATTAATTAAATATGCTAGCATATTTAATTAAATAAATAGGATAATTGATTAAAGAGATTTGATGATTTATTTGATTGAAGTGGTTAATTTGCAATGTGACATTGATGATTTAGGAATTAATTAATTAATTAGGTGCTCAAGATTGATTTAATTCCCTTTTGTTAGGACCTTGGTGATGTAGTAGATGTTAGAACCCGGAAGGCAATTGAGAGGGAAGGGGGGTGAATCTGTTGGTATTTTGATGATTTTTGTACTTAGTTGTGATTGTCATTGATGGACATGCACTTAATTGCTAAATGAGTTATTCTCAATCGGTAGTATGTGATGTATTGCTCAAACTGGTATTATATGCCACTGTATGCATAGTCTTTGTTTGTAGAATACTATCAGTGTTTGCAGAAGGATCTTACTAGTCAAAGAATAACCAAGTACCTCAAGAGGTACGAGGACCCCAAGCAGCAGCCAATCTTTTTAAGATCGAAATAGTATGTTCCAGTTTACCAGTCTTTGTTTGTAAACCGGTAAATGGTATACTTTGTTTTGTTAATCAGCAAACTTGTAAAGCGTGATGAGTTATTATCCACTATTGTAAAGTGTGATGAGTTATCATCCACCAACACCGATGTTGTTATTCTCTATCATGTTACAATTGTGACTAGATGCATTGTACCTAGGAATTGTAATCTAATCTCATTGGATCGACATGAAATCAGATTACTATATGAGGACATCATGTCTAGGGTTTTGGGTGTGTAAGGTTAGGTCTTTGCAAAAAGTATCTTGTGATAGAGATTGAGCATATGAAGGATAGAAGACTAAAGTAATGCTATAATGCATTAACAGAGAGAAATCAAGGATCTAACTAAGCATTTTGTGCTACTTTGCAGATCACTTACTTGTTGATTACTAATCTCTTCGACAAATCAAAAACCCTTAACCAAGTAGGCTCAGTTAAGCCTGTTCTAAATCCTCTAACAAGGTGGTTCACAGTTGTGGATCTGAAATCCTTTAACAAGGTAGTCTTTAACAGGACTTATCTCCTAAAAGAGATCAAGATTCCTAATAGGATCTATTCTGGTGAAGAACATTGTAAGGCCTTAACCGGTCTGGTTGCTATTCTGTAGATAGTAGACTTGTGAGTTTTACTCACTGTGGTTTTTCCTATTTGGTTTTCCACGTCAAAATATCTTGTGTTATGGTGATTGTGTTATTGTGGCCGAATGATTTATTTGCTATTTGGCTTATTTGTGTAATAATCAATTTTCTGTTTAAAGGGCTATACCAGTCTGTAGTAAATTTGCTTAAGTGTTTGGTAAGGTTATTGGGTATACTAATTCACCCCCCTCCCCTCTTAGTATTCATCAATTGGTATCAGAGCCAACCTTTCTTTAAGTCTAACCATTTGAAAGGATATATGGGGGAATATAGCATGAGGGAACTCACTCACCGTCTGGCTGAATCTGAGAGATCCTATGATGAACTTAAGGTCAAGTATAAAGCCTCTTTAGCTAAAAGAAGAGAACTTATTGAGAAAATGTTGGAAATTATTGAAAATAGCTCTTTTGATGAAGCAGACATGGACGCCCTAGTTGAAGAAGTGGAGAAACTAAAATAGTCCAAAACTAACCTAAGGAGGGAGTTATAAGCACTGACCATTAGGATGAGTCAAGAACTTGAAAATCGAAGAAAAGATGAGGGTCTAGTGAAGGAAAAGGAGCATGAGATCTTTAAGTTGAATCAAGAAATTGGTACCATTACCGCTTATATGCAAGAGGGTAAGGAAGAGAAAGAAGAAATGCAAGCAGAACTCAATGTAGCCATTTCTTAGAATGAAACCCTAATGAAGACCAATGAAGCTCTTTCCAAAGAACTTGCTAAGATGAAGCAGATACTTGCAAATTTCAACCGAAGCTATGCAAAATTGGACTAACAACTAGAATCAATGAAGCCATCAAGGGATACCACTGGACTTGGTTTCTCTACATATGAGGAAGGTGGATCCTGTGGAACCAAGATTGATGCACCAAAGGAGCAACATGTACCTGAGAATAGCAGCAAAAGAAAAGGTAAGTCAAAGTTAAAACCTGTATGCTTTAACTATCATAAGGAAGGACATACTGCCAATGTATGTAGGACCAAGACTTATAATAATTTCTCTTACATGCAAAACAGTGTGTATGACCACAAGACTAGAAATAGTACATTTAATGGTCATTGTTATGCATGCAACAAGTTTGGGCATAGATCTTTTAAGTGCAAATTGGTTATGAACAACCCTGGAGGCTATGCACCGAGATCAAAAGGAATTGTCCAAGAACCTCTTATGAACCAAAACTCAAACTGGTATAGAACCTATGACCACTGGTCAAATGGTTGGAGTACAACCTATGTGATCTATCGTGGTAGCAGTCACACTGCTGCAACATGTAGGAGAAAGAATGGAAATGTGAACACCAAACCATGGAGAGTACCTGGTATGGTATGCTATCATTATCACAAACTAGGACATCTTGCCAGATCATGCAGACTAAGACAAAATCCATACAAAGACAGACCAGTTGATTTAAAAAATAAAGGAAAGGTCGATGTTGAAATCACTTGGGCAGATATGAATAAAATTTGGAAAAAGAAATCTGAAGAGAAGCCACAAGATGTACCAGTTTCCACACCCACTGTGGAGACCCCTAAATCAGAAAATTGATCTTTGAAAAGCTTAAGGGCGAACATATTGGTAACAATGTTTTGGACCCCTAGAGTATATCGGTAAAGTGCTTTTATCAGTATTGGTTACCTCTCGACCAACAGAAGAAATGAAGTGGTAAAAGGTAAAATTAGGGTTTGTGCCCTATCGATGATGCATTTATTATGGTAGGTAGGAGCATGTATAAAGGTGACACTTGTAGTCATTTTTACTTACCTATTTTTGAAGAAGCATTTTTCTAACTTGAGCAGCACAACAAAAGTGATCAATCTTGAATTTGAAGAAATCTAGAAAGAAATCTTGTGCAAGACCTAGTAGTCATTTCAAGCTATCCACAGTGGAGGTCAGGGTGATAAAGCAAGATTTTGGTGAAGTATGCATGCATGGTGATCGGGTATAAAGTATTCTATGCTAGCAAGATGAATTATGTTCCTACAACTGTGGTGCATGACGCTTATCAAATGATCAAGGAAGATGCAGAGTATAACTTGTGTACCTGTATGCAAAAACAACTCATGGAAAATTTGGAATCCATCAAAGAGGACAAGGCACTAAGGTTCAAGTTCGGTCAACTACTTGTCAGGTTATTTTTCTACTTTCAAGGGTATTTTTCGGGAGTTGGTGATGTTCAATGATCAAGTGACCTACCGGTTACAAGGCAAATCAATGAGAGTCTACAATCAGTGGGATATAGTTATCTGGAGACTCTAAATAGGTGTTTTTATGAGTTCAGATTGAAGATGAACCAGAGAACAAGGTTATCAGGTGACCTGGTTAAGAAGTATGAAGATGATATTTGTTTCACAATCCAAGTGGATCATTGCATAATGCAAGTGGTTGAGCCAAGAAAAGAGGAAGTTGAGCCTATGGGCTATGAAGTGGTGAATGACATACTCATTGGGTATGCCTCTACCCTACTTGCTTCACTGCTTGATCCAAAGAAGAAGAGGATCGATACCTACTCTGAGAGGGTTAATCCTACTAAAGTATAGAAGCAGAATAAGAAGAAAGTTGTGCCATCAGCATCGGCATTGGTTACATCTGCTTCCAGTCCAAAAGTGACCAAGAGCTCACTAGCCAAGAAGAAACTAGAGGCTATTTTGCCAAAGGTATTTGAGAGCAAGAAGAAAACCAAGAACGGAGCACAGGATTTACAAGACACTAAATCAGAAGATGAAATGAAGAAGATGAGGCAATTAGGTAAGAAGTCCAAGATAATTAGTAATGTACTTGTAACCTCTACATCGATAAATATAGACATTGCTTCTTACAAGCCTATGACACATTGTCAAAGGACTATAAAGAATATTAGAAGGAAAGTTCTTGATGATCTAAAAGATTATTTTGATGATTTTAACGATACTAAAAAACAAGAGGTAGAGCAAGAACTCATTAAGTATTTATGTGATAATGATTAGTCTCCAACCATATTAAACTTATAGTTTCTAATTATTTGTATGATTCTTTGGACAATAAATGGTGCATTGCCATTGAAAAGGAGCAAGCAATTAGGGAGCAAATTTTTGCTCAATATTTTCCAGATGCTTCCAATTTTGAATTATTTGAGATTCTTGAATGGTACAAAGGCACCTTTTTCATGAGAAAAAGAAGACTTTCGTAACTTGGAGGTAAAATCTCCGAATTAAAAAAGGACACTCATCTGCGGGCTCAAGAAGTTGACCAGATGAAAAAGGTATCTGAAGAAAATCTACATGCTAAGCAAGTGATTGACCTATCAATGTCAAAATTGGATGAATCTTTGAATCAGGGAGAAAGAGAAATTGAGCAAAATGATCCTATCAATGTGGATGCATTAGATGTTGAAGGCACTAAACCAAAGGATATTGCACTAGATATTCAAAAATCACCTAGTGAGAAAGAGGAGAAGGATAAAGTGGAGAAGGAGGAAGCTAAGAAGGAGAAAGTGGAGAAGGAGAAAGAGGAAAAAGAGAAGGCTGGCAAGGAGGCCAAGGAGAAAGAAGAGCAGGAGAAGAAGAGACAAGAGGAGATCAAAGAGAAGGAAGGAGTACAGACTCCCGAGATTCCCAAGGCAACCGAAGATCAAGTTCAAGCTAAACAGGTTGATCCCACCGGTCACAGTGAATTGACTCTTGCCTGTCTTACTAAATCTGTAGATGAAAATGAGCTACTTAGAAGTATTCAACTTGATAAAGAAAGATTGGAGGAACTAATAAATAAGAAAGAAAAATATGTTATTCAATTGTTGTTGATACTCTTTCAAACTTAGTCCCTAATACTGATCTTCCCGGTACTAATTCCTCACTGGCTCAATTGAAGCTTCTATGCACAATAGTGGGTGATCAAGTGTAATCATTGGAAGATGTTGTCCAGAATACTATAGAGAAAAATCATGAAAAGGCACTAAAAGTTGCATTGGTGAATCAAATCGATGAAGATAGAGCTAAGTTGATCCATTAGAGAGATGATATCAGTCTGGCAATGGCTGAAGGACATAAACTTTTGAGCAAAATCTTCCAACCCAATCTATTTTGTGATGATGCTATGAAGAAGAAAGGTCAACTCCAATTTGAATTAAAGCAGTATATGGAGACCTTCAAAGTGCCATATGATTCCTTCATAGTGTATGGGTAGACTATACAGACTCATGGGCAATAGATTGCTAGGATTGATTCAGAGATCTACAAGTGGACTCAAAATTTGCAGGAGCTTCAATTGCTTTTGTTACCTAAGTTGTAGATACTTCAGAAGTGTTTTCTGAACATGGAAGCCATTATTATCACTTAGGAATTGAGCACTATGGATGGCATGGAGGAGTTAGCATTCCAGATGAAGACTCGGAGTGAAATTGATGCCTCACTCCTAGATACTTGATCTACAGACATGCAGGAATTTCTGAAAGACTTTAAATTCATTTTTGATAATTTTTACTCATTACTGCCATAAACATATATTTTGTTTTCATGTTATGCAATATGATTTTGGTAAATCTCTGCAACATGTTTGCATTACTTTGTCATTTTTTCCAAAGGGGGAGTGGTATTGAATGAAAATTTTATGCAAATGGAAGTAGTACATGCTTGTAATTTTGGAAAAGGGAGTAGCGTATATGCTTAGGGGGAGTAATTTTATTATGGCATCATTTTTATTTTGTAAGCACTTAGATGTCAAATTTTCTTGTGTTGCCATCAATGCCAAAGGGAGAGATTGTTGTCATTTTGATGATGTTTGTACTTAGTTGTGATTGTCATTGATGGACACACACTTATTTGTTGAATGAGTTATTCTCAACCGGTAGTATGTGATGTATTTCTCAAACCGGTATTATATGCCAATGTATGCATAGAAGACTATCAGTGTTTGCAGAAGGAGCTTTCTGGTCAAAGCATGACCGAGGACCTCAAGCAGTATGAGGACCTCAAGCAGTAAAAGGACCCCAAGCCATAGCCAATATTTTTAAGATTGGAACACTATGTTCTAGTTTACCAGTCTTTGTTTGTAAACCGATAATTAGTATAATTTGTTTTGTTAACCGACAAACTTGTAAAGTGTGATGAATTATCATCCACCGTTGTAAAATGTGAAGAGTTATCATCCACCGAGACTGATGCAGTGATTCTATGTCATGTTAAAATTATGACTAGACGAATTGTACCTAGGAAATTGTAATCTAATCTCATTGGATAGACATGAAATCAGATTCCTATATGAGGACATCATGTCTAGGGTTTTGGCTGTGTAAGATTAGGTCTTTGCAAAAAGTATCTTGCAACAGCGATTGAACATGTGAAGGACAAAAGACTAAAGTAATGTTGCAATGCATTAACATAGAGCAATCAAGGATCTAACTAAGCATTTTGTGCTACTTTGTAGATCACTTACTTGTTGATTACTAATCTCTTTGACAAGTCAGAAACCCTTCACTGGGTAGGCTCAGTTAAGTCTGTTATAATCCTCTAACAAGGTGGTTCACAGTTGTGGATCTAAAATTCTTTAACAGGGTAGTCTTTAATGGGAATTATCTCCTAACAGAGATCAAGATTCCTAACAAGATTTGTTCTAGTGAAGAACATTGTAAGGCCTTAACCAGTCCGGTTGCGATTCTGCAGATAGTAGACTTGTGAGTTTTACTCACCTTAGTTTTTCTCATTTGGGTTTCCACGTCAAAATATCTTGTGTTATGGTGATTGTGTTATTGTTGGTGAATGCTTTATTTTCTATTTGGCTTGTTTGTGTATTAACCAATTTGTTGTTTAAAGGGCTACATTGGTCTGTAGTAAAATTTCTTAAGTGTTTGGTAAGGTTATTGGGTATGCTTGACCCCCCCCTCTTAGTATTCATCAGAATCAGTTGTCAATTAAATTTAACCCAAATATAGCTTACTCAAACTTGATACTTAATACTGGTAAACCAAACTTAATGTTGGTTAACAGATTAATAGTTAATATCACTACCGGTGAAACTTAATGCATGAAATAGAAAGAGAAACAACACATAACACAAAAATTTTGACATGGAAACCCTGTAAGAGGAAAAACCATGGTAGGAAACCTTACCCACAATCACATCATACTACTGCAGATAGTATGTGTATACAAATGGGGTTTGCACATGTAGAAAGGCCAACCGTCTAGAGCACACTACTCAAATGGGAGTCACAATGACTACAATATGATGGTGAAATCCTAGAATAATGTATTGCTCAAAATAGCATCTCCAATGCTGGATTCAATATCGGTTAAGCTCTAACAAACACCTTCAAACATTCCTTGAACCTTCTCTTAGTGTCTACTCATATGATCTTCAATATTCACACATACCATGTTACATTACCATACCATAACCTTACATATCATATCCTATCCTATCTCATATCAAATGAGATCTTACATATATATAAAACCTAAAAACAAATGTGTAGGTCGGCTCACTAAGAATATTACAATTAAATCAATTACAAACAAGTCTAGATGTGATGCATCATGTCAGCTCAATACATTTACAACAATATACAATCAATAAATCATCTCTATAATGTGTCGCATTGATCTAGAATAGATAATGCATACTAGTCCATAACCTTGACCAATCTGTTGGTAATAGCAAATATGTCAACCTGATTAGACCATTAACCAAAATACCAAAACCAAGTATCCAAACCATGTCTTTGACATAATTAAGTGATCTCTAGATGATAACAATTCATCCTCAGTTCCAGTGAACAATATAACTCGTCGGTGGACAATATACCAGTGACTATGCATAAGTCACTAACCTTGCCAGTAAACACAATGTGTTGATTCAACATAACCAAAGATCTCTGAAAGGATAAGTGTTGACATCAATGACAAAACTAATGCAACACATCCATAATACCAACAATCTCCCCCTTTTGCATTGATGGCAACACTAGATGGATAAACATCTAAGTGCCAAAACAAAATGCCAAAAACCAAAAACCAACAATCTCCAAAATAGATCAATACCAAAAATGAAAATCAAAATGTAGAGAGTATATATCTCTCTCAATGAATAATGTCTCCAACGAATAATCTCTCCCCCTAGGATAATGTTTTTCCATAGATATCTCTCCCCCCTTGACATCAAATGCCAAAGCAAATAAATACCAGAACATATAACCAACTAATATGACCAATTAATATAACAAACTACTCCCCCTGTGAAGTAGCTCTCCTCCATCAAAGCTGGAAAAAGGTTTCTCTATTAATTTCTATCAGTTTGATGTCAATCTTCAATTGTCTAAGTCTCTACAGGTGAGGGTATTACCCCAAGCTTCTCTCTGGGATATTCAAAAGTTTCCTTAGGCAAAGGCTTCGTAAAGATATCTGCAATCTGCTCTTTAGTATTCACATAAACCAATCTCACTTCTTTTGCTTCAACATTCTCTTCCAGAAAGTTATATTTGATAGAAACATGTTTAGTCTTAGAATGAAATATTGGATTCTTTGATATATCAATTGATCCTAAGTTATCACAATAAATGATTATAGGTTCTTTGCATTTCACCTTTATGTCCTTCAATATTTTCTGAATCCATAATACCTGAGTATAGTTAGTTGTTGTTGCAACATATTCTGATTCTGCTATTGATAATGATGTACAATTGTGTTTCTTGCTTAACCATAAAATCAATCTTCTACAAAGACAGAATGCTCCACCAGTGATGCTCTTTTTGTCATCTACATCTCCTCCCTGATTTTCATCAGTGTATGCACATAAATCAAAATTTTCATCTTTAGGGTACCATAAACCAAGATTTGTTGTGCCTTGTAGATACCAGAAAATCCTTTTTACTGTTGATTCATGATTTTCTTTAGGATTACTTTGAAATATTGAAAAAATACATATTGCATTCATTATATTAGGTCTTTTTTATGTCAAATATAGTAAAACTCCAATCATATATTTGTATCTTGTCAGATTAACAGGAGTTGAATCATCCTTCAAAGTCAATTTATCAGTTGTAGTCATAGGAGTACTTACCGGTTTAGATTTTTCCATACCAAATTTCTTCAAGTATTTTGTTTGACATGTGAATATACCTCTATCAGTCTGTGAAATCTACAATCCTAAAAAGAATTTTATCTCCCCAATCATAGATATTTCAAATTCTTCCTGCATCTTGTTAGCAAAGTCTTTACACAATCCATCTTCTCCTCCAAAAATGATATCATCAACAAAAACTTCAATAACCAAGATGTCATCATTAGTCACTTTGAAATATAAGTTGCTATCAGCATTACCTTTAGTGTGACCAAGATTCAAAAGATATTTGTCCAATCTAGCATACCAAGCTCTAGGAGCTTGCTTCAATCTATACAAAGCTTTCCTTAATCTGCAAACCATATCTTTATCATTTGTCAATGAAAATACATCAAGTTGTTCAATGTAAACTTCCTCTTCAAGATCACCATTCAGAAATGCACATTTTACATCCATCTGAGATACTTTATAGTTCTTATGAGCTGAAAATGCAAGAAATAATCTGACTGCCTCAATTCTAGCTACTGGTGCAAATGTTTTATTGTAACCAATTCCCTCTTTTTGTGAATATCTTTTACACACTAATATTTATTTGTTCCTTATTACCTCTCCATATTCATTAAGTTTATTCCTATATACCCATTTAGTTCCAATTACATTTTTGTCTTTAGGTCAGGGAACAAATGTCCATGTATTGTTCTTTTCAATTTGTTCTAATTCTTCTTCTATTGCTTTTATCCAATGTTCATCTTGACAAGCTTCAATAACATATTCTAGTTCAATTTAAGGAATTAAGCATACCTCTTCATTTGCTAGTCTTCCTCTTGTCATAACACCTTGATACTTATTCTCAGTTATCTGATTTTCTGAATGACTCAGTCTTACATACCTGGGTTTATTCATATGTTGTTGTTCTTTAGTCACTGTGGAATTCTCTGATGATGCTGGTGTGATTGGATCCACATTTTGTATCGGTGCACTTTGTATTGGTTCATTTATGATCATCTCAATTGCCGGTTCAGAATCTACAAACCTTGAATTTCCTCTAAAGTGTTCATCTATCTTCATATTAGCACTCTCAAAGATCTTCTATAATCTTTTATTAAAACATCTATATGCCTTTCTCTTAGATGAATAACCAAGAAATATTCCTTCATCACTTCTTCGATCAAATTTACCAGCATACTCATCTCTCCTAATATAACATTTGCTTCCAAATATTCTGAAGTACTTAAGAGTAGCAATATTACCAAACCATAGTTCATGAGGGGTCTTACCAATTTCACCTTTGATGTAAACTCTGTTGAAAGTGTAAACTATTGTATTTACTGCTTCTCTCCAACACACATGAGGTAGATTTGCTTCCAATATCATTCTTGTAGCTGCTTCCAAAATAGTTATGTTCTTCCTTTCCACAATTCCATTATGTTGAGGTGTCTGAGGTGCTGATAGTTATCTTTTGATTCCATTCACTTCACAGAATGTATTAAATTCCTTTGATGTAAATTATCCTCCTTGATTTGACCTCAAACATTTGATTTTCTTACCAGTTTCATTTTCTACCATCGCCTTGAATAATTTGAATTTTCCAAAAGCTTTTGATTTCTCTCTAAGAACAGTAACCCAACACACTCTAGAATAATCATCAATAATTAGCATAAAATATCTATCTCCTTGTAGACTTCTTGTTCTTTCTGGACCACACAAGTCAGTATGAATTAAATCAAGAACATTATTAGATTTCTCATAAAGACTCTTAAAAGTTGTTCTAACTTGCTTTCCCATTTGACATTCCTTACATACCAGATTATGAGGTTTCAAAATCTTAGGTAAATCCCTTACTACCTTAGTTGAACTGATCTTTACAATGCAATCAAAATTCACATGATAAAGTCTCTTATTACATAACCAACTTTCATCAATATGTGCAATCAAGCATGTCTTGTCATTTTTGTTCAAATGAAAGATATTACCTTTAGTCTGATTAGTGATTGCAATCTCCAATCCAGTTTTGTTTCTGATTTTGCATTTACTATTCTTGAACTATAATTAAAATCCCTTTTTAACTAATTGACCAACACTCAAAAGATTATGCTTCAAACCTTCAACATAGTAAATAGTGTCAGTATTGTGCTTACCATCCAAGGATATAGTGCCTTTTCCTTTGATTAAACAAGCTTTATCATCACCAAACCTTACTAGACCTCCATTAAAATCCTGAAAAGACAAGAATTTACTCTTATCACCAGTCATATGATGTGCACATCTAGAATCTATGATCCATTCATGTATTGTTTTATATTTTAGCTACCAGGGCTTGCTCTAGTGGTGGAACAGTAGGTGTCGATTGATATTCCTTTATTGCAACAAAAGCCCATCCATTATCTATCGGTTCTTCATCAGAATCATATGTGACCCCTTCATTATCATAGTAACAAGATTTGTCTCTATTCTTCTTAAATATGTATCTCTGATATTCAGGGTTGGGCTTGTATGTTCTTTTAGCTTCCTCTCTCAATCTTGCATGTCTATCAGGACATCTAGATGTCATATGACCAACTTTATTGCAATTAAAACATTTAAACATTGTTTTACCTTCATACTTTGTTCCAACTAGACCTTTAGGCATTTTCCTTGCAAATAGTGCTTCAAGTTCTTCCAGTTCTTCATTTTTCCTTTTGATATCTTCAAGTTTTTTTGCATAAAGTGCTCTCCAATCAGATTTGTCAAATGATGATGATGATGATGATGATGCTACATATGATTATGCTCTGAAGGCTAAATCTATCTTAATAGTAGAAACAAGACCAAATTCCTCAAGCTCAAATGCTGAAAGTTTTCCAACCAAGGTATCTCTAGATACTAATGTATTAGGCATTGTTCTCAATTCAATAATAGCAATTACTTTAATTTTGTATTCCGATGGAAAAGATCTTAAAACTTTAGAAACAATTTCATCTTCACTTAAGGATTCTCCACAATATTGTATTCCTAAAACAATTTCATTAACTCTTTCCATAAAAGCATAAATTCTTTCATCTTCTTCCATTTTCAAATTTTCATACTTGAGTCAGAAACATTCCAGTTTTGCAATTTCAACAGTGGTATCTCCTTCATTAAATGTCTCCAATTTATCCCAAATAGATTTAGTAGTAGATCATTCTGATAATCTCATGATTTGCTGAAATAATAATTTGCTCAAAAGTGCTTCTCTTGCTTTGTAATCATTCTCCTTGTCCTTGCCCAATGTAGGTGGATTAGGTTGATTTTGTGTAGGGCCAACATAGACATTCTGTGTAACTTCCCATGGGTCTCTTCCAATGCAATTCAGATGTGTCTCCATTCCGATCTTCCATATACCATAGTTAGTTCCATCAAGTTTCGGAATGTCCTTCCTGAAAATGTTAGTTGCCATAAGATCTCCACAAGTTGTTAGGCTTCTGCAAAAAGAGGACTTGGCTCTAATACCAATTGTTAGGACCAAGAAGGCAACTAAGAGGGGGGTGAATCAGTTGTCAATTAAATTCAACCCAAATATAACTCACTCAAATTTGATACTTAATACCAGTAAACCAAACTTAATGTCGATTAATAGATATTGGTGAAACTTAATGCAAGAAACAACATATAACACAAAGATTTTGATGTGGAAACCTTGTAAGGGGAAAAAACATGGTGGGAAACCTTACCCACAATTAGATGATACTGTATGTAGGAAAAGTGGGGCAATGAAACTTAAAATGTGAAAAATGAAGCTCAAAGAGGCTTGTCCACACACCCACAGGACTTCTTGGTGCAAGTTATGGAGTCATGAAGAATGACTCAACTTCCCAAGGATGGTTCCATGGTTCTCTATCTCACAAAGTCCCTCAAGCCAGTGCCTTTTCTCTTAGATCACTGAGCAAAGTGGCTTAGGGATGACAAATGCAAGAACAAGGGATGCTTATGACTGATTTAGTTATGAAAATGCATCCTATCTATGCATGATTCTACAAATGCAATAAACTAGATTATAAGATGATAAGATTAGTAGCAATACTATCCTAACATGATATACTAGTTAATGAGTTAAGCTAATGATAAAGGAAATAGTCTAAAATGCTTATTAGATTAATTCCTATTGCAAGGAGAGACTAGATGTATTGATAAAATTGAGCATAAATGAGATACTAAAAGCTTGCATGGGTCCATAAAATGGAGGAGTGAGAGCTCTATTTATAGTAAAAATAGGGCAATGGATGGTCAGGATTGAAAGAGTTAATCAAGGGTCAAGTTTGAAAGTTGTCAATCCATGTTTTCAATTTTCACCAATGAAATGGTGGTAATTGTCAACATAAGGCTGGTTGAGAGGAGAGGTAAGAAGCATTAAATGCTTGAGAAGACCTCATGGTTACCCTAGGAGGTAAGGGTTAAGGTTAGGTTAGGGTTATCCATTGGATAAAGCTTTTACCCAAGGGGTAAACTCTTGTGCAAAGGTTAAAGGAATAACCATGGTCAAAGCAATAAATGCTTGATGAGACCCTTGGGTTAGATGGAGGTTAAGTTAGTCAAAAAGTCTCTAACCATGACACTAAGGGTTAGTTAACCATTAATGGTTTGAAGACTTTGGGGACAAATTTGTAAGAGTCCTTCCAAATTTGGGGGTATTCAACAAGTTAGCTTGTTTAATGGATAAAGGCTTTAATGCCTTTTGAAGACTTTACTCCAAATTTGAGAAGTGACCTTCTCAATTTTAGGGAAAAGGGATAATGGATGGGTTTTGGGATAATTGATTAGGATTAGATGGATTCTAGAAGAAATTAGGAATAGGGTTTAGGATGCAAGTGGGAGATGTAGGAAAATGCAAGTGGGTGAGGGAAAATAGAATTAATTAAAATAAATTACTTTATTTCAATTTGGTTGCAATTTGGGAAATTGAATAAATTAGATTTATTCAATTTGGGGTAGATTATTAATTAAATATAAATTTAATCAAAAGGTAAGAAGAAGGGATTTAACTAAATAAAATGATTTATTCAATTAAATGATACAAAGGACTTAAGTGAATTTAACTAAATAAATTGAATAATTTACTTAATTAAATAGAAGAATGTGGGTGATTTAGTTAAATTAGATTTAACTAAAATAGAGGAATGAACATAAAATATTCATTTAGGAATATGGTCATTTTTATATGTCTACATTTTGCCCCTCTTTGAAGTGACATGTGTGCACATGTTGATTCAAAGAAAATGATGTGTTGTCATGATTTGGTTATGATCAGTTTTTATGTCAAGATGTTTATGTCGTGCCCCAGATTTGATAAACGATGTTGATAATGCCCCCTCAGGAGATGAATCAAAATATTGAAAATTTGATGTGTTTTGATTGCATTGTAAATTTTTGTCTATGTTGAATGTGAGAAGTTGATTCATCTTCCGATAATGATGTTTGTGAGGGTTTGATATGAGATCACGAGCAATTTTTACATTCCTCCATGGAACCCTAATTTTGATTTACCCTATAAAATGGAAAAAGTGATTTCTTTTTGTCTCATTTGTGCTTCTTGACTTTGGAGAAAGCGACACTTGGAGAAAAGTCAACATGTCAATTTTGTATTCTTCTCATTGATTTGAGCATGTGTGGAGGTATCGAAGGCTTGTTGTGTATGGACCACCGATAAGTCAACCTTTTTTACCCCTTTTTGATTTTTTATTTTGTTGTTTTTAGTCATTTTTTCAATTTGTCATGCGGATTTTACGTTTTAGCACATCGGGGACAAAACGTAACACATACAATAGGTTTTGTAGCACGTAGGGTTGAATAAAATAGGGTAGCATCCAAAAAGTGTAGGGTAGCACATCGGTAGGTTAGGATAGTGCATAGGATTAGGTTAGTGCACTAGGATCATAGGGTAGTGCAGAGGATAAAATGGGTAGCACATAGGGTATCCAGGAGGTTGCATGGGTAGGGCTAGATAGCACGTAAGTATGACCTAGTGCATAGGGATAGACATGTAGCATAGCAGCAGGATAGAATAGCGCATAAAGTAATGTTGCGCTTAGGATAAGTTCAATGGTGCTTTGGAAGAAAAGGGTAGTGCATAGGTTTTTGCTAGCAAATAGGATAGATTGGGTAGCGCATGGTAAGTAGTTTAGTGCGTAGACAAGATTTTTTAGTGCATAGGGAAAAATTTTGGGATAGTGTGATTTGTGAATGAAGAAAATTGGTAGGTTGGTGCCAGTTCTATCAGGATAGGTGCAAATTGTCGGTCTGCTTGGCTACTGTCATTGTTTTGATGAGTTGTCCAATATGAGTTTTGATATAACTTGATTTGATTTGCGATTTTTAAAGTTGATATAGATTTGATACAAATTTGATATGATGTGATTTTTTGATATGAATGTGGAGCTTGAGTTGTTTTACAAGCTACATTGATTGTGGAACTTGAGTTGTTTTACAAGTTGATATGGATATGAAACTTGAGTTGTGTTACAAGTTGATATGATTGTGAAACTTGAGTTGAGTTACAAGTTGATATGATTTAATGGATTGATATGATGTGGAACTTGATTTGATTTTCAAAGTTTCAAGTTTTTGATATGAATTTGATTTTGATATCTATGTTTTGATGAGAAAATTGATATTGGACTTGCTTTGCTTTTTGACAGGAGCGTCTTGGAGTAGTTTAGTCACGTGAGGGATTTCCAAGACCATGGTCCTTCATACCATGATTGACACAGGCAGATAGAGACATTATTGAGAGGTGTGGCCTGACCTCATTGATAGATATGTCTTGGTTTATCATGAATCAGGGTTTATTGATAGCATTGGCAGAGAGGTGGCATAGTGATACGAACACCTTCCATTTGGCCATAGGCAAGATTATAGTGACACCTGAGGATTGTTACCGGATTCTACGGATTTCTGTTGTAGGTTCATTGCTACCATATGAGCAGACTGAGGAGGGTGGGACTGAGGCACTTCATTGGATCTTGTAGGATGATACTGTTTGTGGATATGAGATCCCCTAGCAGGAGTTCTTGGATTTGGATTACACTCCTTTACCATCAGTTTTGGCAGGTTTTGTAGGTGGGTTCTTATGTCCCGACCGTAGGTCAAAGGGACTAGAAATGGGGTGGGGATTGGTTCTAGAGGATATGGTGATGCAGGGTCACCAATTTGCATGGGGGTTGGCTATGTTGGCCCACTTATACAGGGATCTACATTAGGTGGTATACTTAGGTTATGGCAAATTATCAGTTAGAGTGACACTGCTACAAGTATGGGTGTGGGAGTATATTCCCATAGCTAGGCCATTGGCAGACAGAGATAGGCCTATTGGGTGTGCGTATGCATATGGATACAGAGGGATAGTTGTCTAGCGTAAGTTGGGCAAACTAGAGCACTGGAGGACAGTGTTGGATGATATTGATATGGTCGTCTAGTGACCATATACAGGTTGCAAAGTATGGGTAGAGGATGGGATGGAGATGCCCTATGTTTACATGACCAAATATTTGATAGGGCAAATTCCCTTTGTTATTGAGAGGTTTCTGCATAGTCGGGTGCTGCGGCAGTATGGTCGACAATAAGGGATTCCATAGGGAGCATGTTTTTATGCTCGACGAAGATAGGACATTCTGGATTGGGGTCCGATGATTGATAGTACAGTGGCAGTAGAGGAGTTCTTTCATGTAGCCGGCCAGATTTGGGATTATGCCCCTGAGATAGTGGATGCAGGGATGACTGACGAGTTTGCAGCACTCTTTGTAGTGTGTGCAGTGGTGAGGATATCGGATCCAACTAAGATGATTCCAAATTTTGATGATGATGAGGAGGTAGATGAGGGGGGTGGTGATGGAGGAGGAGGTGATGGCGGAGATGATGCAGGAGGTGGCCGAGGTCAGTGAGGAGATAGAGGGAGATTGGATCAGGGGAGGAGAGGAGATGGTGGTGATAGGGGGATACAGGTGGAGAGAGCTATGCAGTGAGCTGTGATGGATAGAGGGAGAGGAGGTTTGGCTATCAAAGTTGGGGGTGAGGAGAGGGTTGGGGAGGTGATAGCAGTAGTGGAAGGGTATGAGGACATGTGATGACCAGCCCAGAGGAGGAGGTTAGATGTTTTACCTCCACCTGCACCGAGGATGGGTAGAGGGATAGGGGGTACCCCTTCACAGGTACCCTTGTGGATGCAGATTCTGATGCATGCAGAGGATGCATAGATTAGATCGCTGCAGTTGTCAGTGCAGCATTTGTAGACACAGCTATTAGCACATCAGCATCATATTATTTAGCTGACTACAGAGCGTGATACTGAGATAGAGCAGCGGGGTCAAGTAGAGGAGCTCACGGTGAGTTTGCAGAGAGCGGTAGCAGGTGGTCCAATGAGAGACACCTTGAGAGAGCGAGCTTTGAGAGCCAAGGAGGTGAAGTATTACCGGTGCCATTAAGAGGATGTGGTGTCGAGGGAGCACTGCATGCAGAGTTTCACTGCTTCGAGATCCAGTCAATCTTGAGATACTAGGTCGAGGACAGAGAGCGGAGGCATGACAGGACCTCCTAGACAAGATCCACCTGGAGATCCAAGTGTTGGGACATCTGCAGCGAGACCGTCTCCCTCAAGAGATAGTCATACTTGAGAGATGTTGTCTCTACTATATTTTGATCATTTTGTTGTATTGGCACAGACATGACATATTTTGTACATTGATCAATTTTTGAGATATATGTGACACCATTTTCTTTGATCCTTATGTGATGTGTTATGGATTATGCTTTCTACATGCTTTTGATTATTCTATGATGATGCAATGCTTGTATGTGATATGACATGTGATGAATATGATGTGATAATGCAAGATGTTATGAGATGTATCTTGAAAATGAGATGTATGATATGATATGTTGTGAGATGCATCTTTAAAATGAGATGTATGATAATGATATGTTGTGATATGTATCTTGAAAATGAGATGTATGATAATGATATGCAACTAATTGTAAAATGATATGCAACTAATTGATTTTGAGCATCCTCATTCTGCATTTTTCATCCCTATATAGCCACATGTTTTTTGCTTTCTTTGTATGTATCATCATTGAGAATTGATTTGTTTTGGGATATGTTGAAAATTTATACAAGCATAATGGTATAATTGAACCATAATGACCTGAGAAAAATTTACATGATTTCTGATTTTGCAAGATAGCACAAGCATCAAGGTATAATTGAACCAAGATGACCTAAGTGCGGATTGCATAGAAACAGAAAAGATTAAACCATTTGAATGTGTAAAGTGGAATCATGTATTCAGTGATGTGTCTCGAGACAAGTATTTACACAATACAGATGATCGCCCCACAGACAGAAAACTAAGAAAATATTGGAGTCCCCACGACGTTCTCTAGCTTTGAAGCATTGTGGAGAAAATGTAGAGGATCCAATAATTCAAAAAGTTCAAGTGAAAAAATAGTCAAAACTTTATGCAAGATGCAACATTTGATACTTCAAAAATCATCCATCGTATTTTGTGAATCCTGTTAAGCGATCAATGTTTTGCTTTGCGATCGTGTGAGTGTTGTTTTGTTGGATATGATGTTTTGAGTTTGTGACTAGTTTTGATGGTTTGAAAGTGCTACAATTTTTTATTACTACCCCTAGTCAAGTGTACTTCTTAATTTGGATATGTACAGTGATTACCAAACCATGGTGAGATATGGTGAAAGGATATGCGGATAAACTAGGATAGTGACTACGCTAAGTATGTCCTGGATGGATATTGTGATAAAAATGTCAGGCGATGGCACTGTGGATATAATGGTATGGATATAGATAGAGGAGTTGTCCTCTCACAATAACACCTATTGCCAAGTTTTCACCAGCTGCTTTTATTGTACCTTTTTATTTTCTTTTTCTTGATTTTTTGAGTTTTTTTTACTTTTACATGCATTTAGACTACTCAAGTGTAGTATTTCTTCAAATGGATGTTGTTAGTTGGTTTGTTGAGCACATCTCCTTCTGAAGTTGTTAGCTAATAGGTGCCTGATCCATAAGCTGATATAATGACATAGGGACCTAACCAGTTAGGTTCAAATTTCCCTTTCTTTTCCCGATATGGTTGATTTCTAGGATTTTCTTTGAGTTCTAGGTCTCCAATTTTAAAAATTTGAAGAATGACCTTGTGGTTGTAGCTCCTGTACATGCGTTGTTGATATGCTTTGAGATGAGTGTAGGCACATTGGCGTCGTTCATCTAGAAGTTCAAGCTCTTGTAGTCGGTTAACTTGATACTCTTCATCCGGGATTAAGCCTTTCAAAGATACTCTGAGAGATGGAATTTCTACCTCCAAGGGTAAAATTGCCTTTGATCCATATACCAATGAATATGGTGTATCTTGTAGGTGTATGGATGCTAGTTATATATGCCCAAAGTGCTGGATTGAGTTGTATATGCCAATCTTTGCCTACATCATTCACTATTTTCTTTAGGATTTTCAATATTGTTTTGTTGGATGCTTTTGCCTGACCATTCCCCTGTGGGTAGTAAGGTGTAGAAAAACAATGTTGGATTTTGAATTTTTCACATAGTTCTCATACATCTTGGTTTTTAAAAGGTCATCCATTATCTGTGATAATGGAACCTGGAATGCCATATTTGCATATCAGATAATTAAGGATAAAAGAGGCAATTTGTTTCCCAGGCACGGTTGTCATTGGGGCTGCTTCTATCCATTTTGGTAAAGTATTCTGTTGCAGTTATAATGAACTTGTGTCCATTTGAAGATGAAGGATGAATTTTGCCGACCAAGTCTAGTCCCCACTGACAAAAGGGCTAGGATGTCATGAATGGCTGCAGTTCTTGTGTTGGTGCATGTATAAAATTGCCATGGGTTTGGCATTTAGGACACTTCTTTGCAAAGTGATAAGAGTCTTTTTCCATTCTTGGCCAGTAATATCCCATTCTTAGAAGCTTTTTAGCAAGAGTAGTACCACTTGAATGTGTGCCACAGATACCTTCGTGAAGCTCATGTAAAGTAGAGTTAGATTTATTATGATTAAGGCAATGAAGAAGAGTACCATCTAGACCTCAACGGTACAAAGTATCAGCAGTAAGAGTATAACGGGAGGCTTGTCGGGTAAAGTTACATTTTTGGTTTCGGGACAGGTCAATGGGTAGGATATTGTTTTTAAGATAGTCGTATATTGGTCCATATAATGAAGAGCCGGAACCAGTCAAGGCATAGATAACATGGGATTCAGAATGATCATAGGTTGGGGAGAATAGTTGCTCTACCAGAAACTCATAATGACTTTGTTGCTCTATAATTTGTAGTAGTGAAGCGATAGTAGCCATGGCATCGGTTGCTTTGTTGTCCAACCTTAGTATTTGCTCGAAGGTGATGTGTACAAAATATTGTTTGAAATCATCCACCATTCGCTTGTATGGTAGCAGCTTATCATCCTTTGTCTGATAGTCATTATTGATTTGATTGATGACTAGTTGTGAATCTTCGTAGACTTTTATTTTTATGATTCTCCATTCTATAGTGAGTTTGATGCCTATAGCTAATGCCTCATATTCAGCAACATTATTTGTGCATGGAAACATAAGCCTATATGATCTTGGTATTGTGTGTCCTTCAGGAGTGATGAACAGAATGCTCGCACCTAAGACATGTTGCGTGTAGGATCCATTAAAATATAAGGTCCATTGTTTGGTGGAGATAGCAAGAACATCTCTGTCTGAAAATTCGATCTCCATAGTTTGTTTTCTAGGTAGTGGTGCTTCTGCAAGTTGATCTGCATTTGCTTGTCCTTTGATAGCTCTTCGCTCTGTGTAGTGTATATCAAATTCACTGAGGATCATGACCCACTTAGCCAATCTACCTATAAGAGTTGCTTTACTGAGTAAATATTTGAGAGGATCATTTTTTACAACTAGCTTAATTGTGTGAGCTAGCATGTAGTGTCAGAATTTTTGAGAGGCAAATACCACTGTTAGACAAGCCTTCTCAATGAATGTATAATTGAGTTCATATCCGTTCAATGTCCTATTGATATAATAGATAGCTCACTTCTTGCCTTGTGGATCCTCTTGTGCTAACAATTCCACCAGTGATATGTCTGTTGTTGAAATGTAGAGAATGAGTGGCTTCCTTGCTATCAGTGGTACTAGAACTAGTGGGTTCATTAGATATTTCTTGATTTGATAGAAGGATTCTGCACATTTGGCTTCCCATCTGAATGGTACATTTTTATGTAGCAAATGATTGAATGGGAGACTTTTATCTGCTAATTGAGAGATGAATCGCCTAATTGATTGAAGTCATCCTTGTAGAGATCTAAGCTGGCTGATGTTCTTTGGTGGTTTCATCTCCATAATGGCTTGTACCTTTGTTGGATCCACTTCAATACCTTTAGCTGAAACTATGTAGCCTAGTAACTTGTCTGACGTAACCCTGAAGACACACTTCTTAGGGTTGAGCTTGACTTGGAATTTTTCCAATCTATCAAAATTCTTTTCTAAGATGCTTAGACATTCTGCTTTGGTGAAGGATTTAGCTAGTAAATCATCCACATAGTCTTCTATGAAGGTATGCATCATGTTATGAAAGATTATTGTCATTGCTCATTGATAAGTTTCTCCTGCATTCTTTAAGCCAAAAGGCATGACATTCCAATAGTACGTTCCCCAAGGATAGGTAAACGTTGTTCTATCTTGATCCTCTGGGGCTATCTTTATTTGATTATAGCCTGAAAAATCATCCATTAGTGATAGCATTGCATGGTCTGTTGTGAGGTCTACAATTAGTTGATACTAGGCAAAGGAAAGTCGTCCTTTGGATAGGCTTTGTTGACATCTCTAAAATTAGTGCATATTCTAATACTGCCATCTGGTTTTGATACTGGTATGATGTTGGAAATCCATTCAGCATAGTCGATGGGTCAGATGAAATCCGATGTCTAACAGTTTCTTCAATTCAGCTTTGACCATGAGTGCTACATGTGGATTCATCTTTCTCAGTTTTTGCTTGACTGGTTTAGCTCCTTGAGCAATGGATAAATGATGCATGATTAATTGTGGATCACTCCCAGGCATATCTGCATATGACCAAGCAAAATGGGTTTGCTTTTCTTTAAAGAATTTAATAAATTTTGATCTTTCTTCCTCTGTCAGAGATTCTACAAGGTGTATATTTTTGGTTGCTTCTATAGTACCAATGTTGATTGATTGAATGGGCTCAATCAATATGGGTGATCTCTCATGATAATGCTCAAGAAGAGTGTCAAGTCTCCCATCTTTAGGTGCCTTAAAAAGGTTTTCACCCTTAGATGCATCCTTTATTTTTACTTTTGTGTGATCTATTGCTGCCATTGACTGGTTTTCAGTAGTAGACCTTTTATTTTGCTCATTTTTGTGGCTGAGAGACTTGGCACTCCCCTAGTTCTAGACATCGTTACTTTGTTCACTAGTAGAGTCTGTTTCTAGGTTAACAGTACATAAGTAATGGATAATGGATTCGTCAGTTGGGAAAATTGGTATATCTTGAGTCTCAGGTTTGTCCCAGTCTATGAGGTCTGGAAAGACAAGTGGTAAGAATCATTAGGTGAATCAAGTTTGACTGTTGTAAGTGTCAGGATGGAAGTTTCATCGTGGTTGGCCTGAGTGTTAAAGAAGTTAAGGATCTTGTTAAGGTCTTCGATGGTACCATCTTCCATATAGACTTGTGCATAATGTTGCTTCCTATTTTCCTTGGCATCATAGATATTTTGTGGACCAAATTCAAGTGGTCTAGATTCTATGTCGCATTCTTCTTGAGATATGGGTGTACAATTGTCTGTTGCACAATTATCTTTAGTACTGTTAGAATAGTTTCCCCATTCATATTCATTGGAATAAGTCTCAGAGGTATCATCCCAGATTCTATCAGTGATGTGAACTGGTATGTTGTATGGTGAGAACAGGTCTTTGACGATTTATACAAGTTTGATAGTTTTCTTTGATTCTGGGTCAGATCCTGCTTCCACTTTTTGCATTTGTTCATATATTGTATTTTCTCGAGGAGGAATGATACAATCAAGAGGTGATTCCTCTTTGCTAGATATTAGTTCTTGAATATGATGTTCTTCTATAGATTTTGCCTTCTTTGGAATGATGGGATTCTCTTGATGGTGCTTTTGTTCTTGATGTTCACTTTCTTTACATATTGTCTCGATTGACTCAAATAGTGCCTCCTACCAGGAATCTTCCTTGTACTTCTTCTTTGCTTTCCACTGAGGTTTTTGATGTTTGTGTGGTGCTTTCTTTGGTAGTAGAGTGAGTTCAAAACCCAATCTCTTTTTGTCTTTACTGAATTGTGAAGGAGGATCTAATGGTTCTGTGACGCCTTCCTGACATTTACCAATAGGGCCTTTGCCATTGTATCCCATTTGTTGCATGATTAAGTAGAATTTTCCATATAGGTGTCTTGGTATAGCTACTTTGATAGTAGCCACTTTGTCTTCTTCCTCATCTTTGTATAGACAACTAAGGATATCCTTTTCCTCTAATTCATGTGCTAGAGTGTCAAGTTGGATAAATGTGCCATCAAAATTGGTGATGGGCTGAGTTGCTTGATGTGTTGATGTTGTAGGTAATTCATGAGATCTAGGTGATGTTGGTAAGTTGGCCAAACACATGGGTTCCAAAGAGTATTCCCCCATGCCTTGTTCTTTGATTTTCATTTTTTGCTTGAAATCTCTAGGTAATGATTTAGACTTTTCTTGTTGAAGATCTTGTGTTGAGGAATTTTGTTTCTCTCTATTATGTGGAACCAAGCTATCTTGGGCTGCCCCCATAGCATTACAATGCTGAAATGGATTATGATCAGCTAATATAGAAACCTCTTGCCCATTGTAGGGGAGTTTAACACACTAGTGATAAGTGGAGGGTACTGCTTGCATTTCATGTATCCAGGGTCGACCTAATAAGATATTGTATGTGAGGTCTATGTCTAAGACCTGGCACATAGTATCCTTTTGTATTGGTCCCACTTGAATTGGCAACACCACTGTTCCTTTAGAGGATCTTTCCTCATCATCATATGCCTTTATAGTGATCTTTTTGCGTGGATCAATAGACTCCTTAGAGAAGCCTAATGCATGGATAATTTTTAAGGTACAAATATTAAGTCCAACTCCTCCATCTATTAATACTCATTTAACTCAGTGTTTATAGACCATGACTTCAATATGGAGTGGAGTATTATGTGGATGGCTTAATGAGATATTATCATGCTCAGAAAAAGTGAGGTTGTGAGGTTTTGTCATATGAGCCACCATGGTTTGGAATTTGTCAGCATCCAGATCTTGAGGTACATTTGTTTCGAGTAATGTTTGTTCCAATATGTCTTTGTGTTTTGGCAAAAGTTTCAGCAACTCAAGTATAGATTTTTGAGCAGGATTTTTGCGTAGTTGACTAACTAGATCATATTGAATCTTGGGGATAGTATTTGTTGTTGACATATGTCCCTTCAAGACATAGTTTTGAGCTCTGGTTGTTAACTTGACAGATTCATGTTCACGTCTGTCTTTGATTGTGATAACATTGACTTGATTGTCCTTAGCTAATATGTGATTGATGGTGTTATTGTATATGTGATTGATATGAGCTCCACGTGTATCGTTTGAGGTTGAAGCTCCATCCTTGTTGTAGTTTGGAAGAGGATTCTTGAAAGCTCCATGGTCACCATTTGTCTTGAGACCATCGACCGTTAAATCACCTCTATCGATCATGTCCTAAACAATGTTTTTCAGCCTCATGCAATCATTTGTTTGATGACCTTTGTTGCGATTAAAATCACAAAAGTGTGAGTCATTCCACCAGGATGGTTTGATTTGTGGTTCAAAGTTGTTGATTACTGGTAAAGAGATAATTTGGTTTGCCAGGAGTTCTCTGAATGGTGACTCCAGTGATTGTCCTAGTGGTGTATAAATACATTTTGGAAAGTTGTTTGCATTACCCCGTGAGTTTGGATTAGGTCTCCTATTGGTGTTATTGTTTTGGGTATTGTTGGTGTTGTTTGTGTTGAGTTGATCTTGATTGGTATTTGGTGCATAAGTGTTAGTGCCTAGGTTAGCACCTTTGGGATTCTTTGTAACTTGAGGATTACCTAATAACGCGAGCATGGGTTGCTTTGATTTTGTATCATTTGATTCATTTCCTCCTTCATTTCCATTGTTTTTGTTTCTAGTCCAGAATCTGGATTTGTCCAAGTTGTTGTTGTTGTAATTGGATGAACTTGTTCCTTCTTTGAAAAATTTCAACGCTCCTTTCTTGACACGTGCCTCCTCTATTTGGATGCCATTCTCAACCAATTTAGCAAAAGATGGTATGCATTGGAGTTTGAGTCTATAACTCATCTCACTATTCAAGTTGTTGATGAAAATTTCCATCTTTTCCTTTTCAAGTACATCACGAGGATATCTCGAAACCATACACTGCCAACGTTGAAGGAAGACCATGAATGTTTCATTGTTTTTGTATTTGGTGTTACAAATGTCTAACATGGTGATAGCATGTTGAATGTTATAGGAATATTGAGTTATGAATTTTTTGACTAGCTCATCAAATGATCTGACAGGAGGTGTGATTTTGGATAACCATTCCATTGTTTGCCCTCCCAGGCTTCTTGGGAATAACCTCATCAAATAGGTATCATCATGAGAAAATTCAAGACTCATTGTACAAAATTCTCGAACTTGATCATGGGATCGCATTTCCCATCATATTTGTCAAATTTGGGAATGTCTGAGTTTGGAGGAAAAGGTACCATGTTCAATTTTTTTGTCAAACAGATAAGGACAAATTTCAGTTAATGAATACCGTACTATTGTCCCTTGTTGCATGTCTTGCATTTGTCTTTGTAACATTTGTATTTGTTGAGTAAGAGCAATCAAAGGTGCATTATTTTGCCAAGGGAAGAATTCTTCCCTTGCATTAATTCTAGGCTGAAATGGTGTATGGAACGATATGTTTTGCTTGGGGATGTTTTACTCAGGTATATTTTGTTCTAGTAGATTTTGTTCAGGAATATCTTGCTTAGGGTCACATGCCTCTTCCTCTCGTTGTCATTCTTGATATTCATAATTTTGAGATCTTTTTCTAAAAATGTTTGTGTCAAAGTCTTCAGGAAGTTTAACTCCTTTCCTTTTGTCATTTTCCATGATTCTTTCCACAAGTTTTTGAAAAAGTTCTTCGGAAATTTTGGTGTCCTCTAGATTTGGACGCTCGAAAGGATTTGATAATCTCTGATTCATGCTAGATTCTGGTTGCATTTCACTTTGTTTGTTTCATTGAGAGCAAGTAACAACAGGCATCTAGTAGAAGCTTTCTGTGACAAAAGGAATGAACTCTTCTTCAATGTTTTGTTCAGGGGTTGGTGGTTCAAATTGGGCTATGTTGTAAGTGATGCACTTGTCGGGAAAGAATGCTGGATTGATCTTTCCTCCACAATTTATTTGTTGGTTGAATGTTGACTTTTGATAGAATGATCTACTCCTTAATGGTTCCTTGTCAAATTCATTTGTTTTGTTCTGAAGATATAATCATATATGATGAAGGAATGTTCGATGAGATTTGAAGAGTTGATGATTGATGTATAAAAATTTATTTCTTTTGGCAAGTTTCGAAGAACTCAGTTGTTGTTTCTTCAACTTAGTGTTATGATAAATATTCTTTCTTCTCAGAATATGAAGATTAGTCATGCACAAGAGATTAATGGTTTCCTTTGATTTGTTTTGGATCCAGTTTAGCTTCTTTTGAAAACTCAAGTTTTACTTTATCAAAGTGAAGGTTTAGATGCCCCCTCATGACAAAGTGTGTCAAATGATATGGAATACAAGCTTTCCCGATATGGAAACTCAATTTGACAACTTGGAGTTTTAAACAAGTGTGTTTTGGGATAAAAATCCGTTTGATTTTAAAGGACCTGTTTGCCACTTGGGATGTTGTTTCCTAATTTTGATAGGAGAGATATGTTTATCTTGCGACTAGTTTCCGATTTCAGACAACTTTGCTTGATGGAAATTTTCTTTTAGAAATAGCTTTGATACTCTGTTTTTGGTTTTCTGATTGATGAAGTTCAGGGTGATGAAGGGAAGCTTCTAAAATTGTTCTCAAAATTTTCAAAATTGACCTCTTTTTTGTCCCCTGTTTTTCTGGTTTTGACTACGCGCTAAAACAGAGATGTAATATGCTATAAAAACTTCTTTATGCCCTAGGGAAAAGACTCTACATGCTACGCTGCCCCATGATACGTGCTAACTGGTTAATTTTGTTTAATTTTGGTTCATCTTTGGTTTAAAAGGCCATGCACTAATATGGGTCGCCTATGCGCTAACAGTTAAACCCTACGTGCTAAAGTTTGACTTCCACGTGCTAAGCTGATGCTTCATCACGCTAAACTATTTTCAAAATGTGTTGTCACTGTTTATTTTTAGATTTTGGTGAAGTGCTACTGTTAAGACTTGATGCGCTAAAATATGGTTCCTACGTGCTAAACTGCTCTGAAATACATTTACTTGGTTGCTTTTCAGGAATTTTGGAATTTTTGCCTTAAGTTTCTAGTGTTGATAGATGATTTTCTGAAGTAACAAATGAAAGTACGGCACCAAAGAGACAACCATTTTGCTTAATCTAAACAATAAGTGTATGTTCTATGAGGATGTGTTCAAATCCCCATTGTTTCAATAAGTTTAGATACAACATGCATTTCGATCACTCTTTATTCAAGGGTCATAAGCAATATCATAGCCCACTAGCCTCGATACTCCGTCAGCTCAAACGGTCATGTCACCCCCTAGGGGGTGCCTATTTTTTTGCCTTTTGCTAGAAATTAACCCAAAGTGAATTGCTTCACAATTGAGTAGTTATCTTGGGAGATATATGGTGAGCAATCTTGGGGGCGGATTCTTCCCACCCTTGCACTATGATATTGCAAATGTCTGGTTACTGACTTGGCTCAAAGTTTCTATGCTAAGGTTCGTAATCAAGCTTCTTGTTCGGCTGTTAGTGATAAACTCCCTCAGAAGGCTTCCTAACCTTTAGAACAAAGGCTTTACGTATCTCAAGGATACTGGGGGAGGGCTAATCATTGTGCGCAAATGTTGAAAAGGACTTTCATCACTTTCCACTTTTGATTATAGTGGGTTGGAACACTTGGCTTTAAAGTTGTTTCCCACTTAGGTCATTCCCTTCACACCGGCCAAAAATGGCTTTAAGAGTTTTTCAACCCTTCGGGAAGGTAGGCTTGCTAAAGGATTTATTGCTTAAATTAAAGAAAGCTTTAAGAGTGGTTTGGCTTTTTGATCACCCAATTAAGGGGAGAGCATATACCTTCCACTTTTGAGACAAAGCACACAAGTTCCTTTTAACCCTTCAAAGCAATGATTTGTTAATCCTATATGGAGATGTTGCTCCACGAAAACATGGTGTTCTTTTTAACTTTTCAAGGCAATGATTTTTTAATTTGAAAAGAAGAACTTGGTCAACAAAATGAACATGATGTTTCGTCAACAAAGAAAATTGATTGAAAGGGGAATATCTTCCCTCTTTAATTGCAAAACAAAAGACTTTTGGGACAGTGTGATTCTTTTCCTTGCTAAAACCTAAAATGGATCCTTTTATACACCAAAGGATGGTGAAGTTATTTTTAATCCATTTGTTTGCAAAACTTGAAAAAAAAAATGATTTGCTCCTTTTAAAACCCAATTTAAAAATTTTCTCTCCTAGAAAAGCAAGAAAGAAAATTTGTTTTGTGGTTCTTTTTAAAGCCCAAATAAAAGTGAGTTCAGTTTTAAGAAGAATCAAAAGAAGTTTATATCTTAACTAATGTAACTAAGTTAGTAAAAACTTTAAACTATTTAATGATCCTAAATTTAAGCTCCCATCTGCAAGAAATTTGTTAGAACCCTGCAAAATAACAAGTAAAATTGTTAGAAAATCTGTGGACTTCAACAAGTCTAATATTTAGATTCGGTTACAACTTTTGGTTTTGCCTCTATTTGTGATGTGCTACAGAACAAACTACACGTGCTACTGTATAGTCAGGATGCTCTATTGAATAGACCCGATGCGCTAAGCTGTTATTCTCCCAGGCCGAGACCTTCAGGAAAAAGTTAGTGAGGATGATGCGCTAAAGTATGATCTTCACGCACTAGGAAATGAGTCCCATGCAACAAATAGTGAGTCAGATGCGCTAAAAGGTTCACCAGATGCACTAAGGGATGTTCCCTACACGCTGATTCCCATTTCCCGTGTACCTGCACAAGTGTTTATTTTTAAAAACTGATTTGCTTAATGGGGTAGAGCCCCACGATGTGTGCTAGAAATGTATGCAGGAAAAGTGAGGCTATGAAACTTAAATGTGAAAAATGAAGCTCAAAGAGGCTTGTCCACACACCCACAGGACTTCTTGGTGCAAGTTATGGAGTCATGAAAAATGACTCAACTTCCCAAGGATGGTTCCATGGTTCTCTATCTCATAAGGGCCCTCAAGCCAATGCCTTTGCTCTCAGATTACTGAGCAAAGTGGCTTAGGGATGACAAATGCAAGAATGAGGGATGCTTATGACTAATTTAGTTATGAAAAAGCATCCTATCTATGCATGATTCTACAAATGCAATAAACTAGATTATAAGATGACAAGATTAGTAGCAATACTATCCTAACATGATATACTAGTTTATGAGTTAAGCTAATGATAAAGGAAATGGTCTAAAATGCTTATTAGATTAATTCCTATTGTAAAGAGAGACTAGATGTATTGATAAAATTGAGCATAAATGAGATACTAAAAGCTTGCATGGATCCATAAAATGGAGGAATGAGAGCTCTATTTATAGTAAAAATTGGGCAATGGATGGTCAGGATTGAAAGAGTTAATCAAGGGTCAAGTTTGAAAGTTGTCAATCAATGTTTTCAATTTTCACCAATGAAATGGTGACAATTGTCAACATAAGGCTGGTTGAGAGGAGAGGTATGAAGCATTAAATGCTTGAGAAGACCTCATGGTTACCCTAGGAGGTAAGGGTTAAGGTTAGGTTAGGGTTATCCATTGGATAAAGCTTTTACCCAAGGGGTAAACTCTTGTGCAAAGGTTAAAAGAATAACCATGGTCAAAGCAATAAATGCTTGATGAGACCCTTGGGTTAGATGGAGGTTAAGTGATGTAGAGGTTGATGAATACTAAGAAGGGGGGCTGAATTAGTATGCCAAAAATCTCTGCACTTAAACACTTTACAAGACTGACAATAAACTGGTAAAATAGTTTAGCAAACAAACTGGTTAGCACACATGCAAACCAAATAGAAAATAATGCATTCACCCACAAAAGTAAAAACACCATAACACATGAGATTTTGACATGGAAACCCAAATGGGAAAAACCACGGTGAGATGGAACTCACAAGTAACTATCTGCAGAATAGGAACCAGACTAGTTAAGGTCTTACAATGTTCTTTACCAGAATAGATCCTGTTAGGAATCTCAATCTCCGTTAGGAGATAATCCCAATTAAAGACTACCTTGCTAGAGGATTTTAGATCCATAGATGTGAACCACCTTGTTAGAAGATTTACAAAAGGATTTTGGGCCTACCCAGTTAAGGGCTACAAACTTGTCAAAGATGTGAGTAATCAACAAGTGTTTGATCTAGCTAGTAGCACAGACTGCTTGGTTAGATCCTTGGTAGCTCATTCCTAATGCACTCCAACATTACTTCAGTCTTCTACATATTCATATTCTCTCCAACTCCTCAATCACCTTACACACTAGCAACAACATAAACTTTCGCTATTTCCACATCAACAACCTAAAACCCTAGACATGATGTCCTTATAAAGGAATCTGATTTCATGTCGGTCCAATAGGATTACATAACAATTTCCTAGGTTCAATGAACCTGGACATACTTGGTACCACGACACAAAAAGGCATCCTTTAGGTGTCGGCACCGTCAAATAATTGGTGGATGGTAACTCATCACAGAGTATTACCGGTTCATACAAATGCAGGTTGCTAGTTTGACAAAAATGAAGACAGGTAAAAATGTGTTATGCCTCTTTAGTCCCTCGTACCGCTTGGTATCCACGAACCGCTTGGGGTCAACATGCCGCTTCAGACCGGGAAACACATTCTGCAAAACACCAAAAGTCTAAAGACTATAATACAACATACCGGTTGGAACAAATATCGGTTGTGCTCAAACTCATAGATATAAAGGAGATCTCAATGCAAGTGTGTGTCCATCAATGACAATCACAACATAAACATCAAAAATGCCAACAATCTCCCCCCTTGGCATTGATGGAAACACTTAGGAAAATAAAATTTTGACATCTAAGTGTTTTACAACAAAATCATGCCATTAGAAAAATTGCTCCCCCTAAACATATACACCATCCCTTTTGGCAATACAATGTATAACAATTTTGCATAAAGAGCATAAACATTGAGATATTCAGAGAACATATCAAAATTTTGATAACCAGATACTTTTCTCAAATAGAATTCTTCTCCCCCTTTGCCAACAATGACAAAGTAAGCTGAACAAACTTGTTTTCAAAATAATAAAAGTTTATGACAATAAGGAATAATACTTATCAAAAATAGATTTAAAATCCTACAAGAATTGTTTCATCAATAAAGACCGGAACTCAAGTAGGGAGGTGGCTACTTCCTTTTCTATCTGCATCTAGGAGACTTGTTCTTCCATGGCATCAATTGTGTCCATCTCTTGTGTAACTGTTAAGGCATCTAGGTTTAGATAGCACTTTTGAAGAATTTGCAATTGTGGGAGTAGAACCAGTTGTAGCTCCCGCAAATCTCTAGACTGGTGTTGATCTCTTGCTCCATTTTTGCTGACTGGATGTGAAATCCATGAACGATTTTCCCATAAGTTGTAAAGGAATCATAAGGTGGCTTGAATGTGCTCATGTAGGACTACAAATCCATTTGAAGCTTTTGCTTTTGAGCTAGCACATCATCATAGAATAGATGGGGTTGACAGATCTTGTTGAGTAGCAGATTCCCCTCATCCAGAGCATCCCTTATACCCTTATATCCTTTTGTTCTTTCTTTAGTTCAAATCGGAGCTCATTCAACTTCTTCACCAGAGCTATATTAAGAGCTTTTTGATGCTCCTTTTTGGCATTTGCCTCTGCTGCCTCTTCTGGGCTCTGCACCTGATCATCCACTACTGTGCATAGGAGCTTAAGTTTAGCTAGTGATGAATAAGTGTTGGCAAGATTTGTACCTGGTATCAAACTGATAAGAGTGTCCACAATCGCTTCAATTACATCCTTCTCCTTCTTCCTTTGAATAATTTCAAGGCACTCTTGAGCAGCCTTGATGCTTTGCATTAGCTCTGTTTCACTTGCAGACTGGAGATCGATAGGACTGGTGAGATCAGCCGATTTGGCTTGACTCTCGATTGCCTTCAGAGTTTCCATCTAGGTGCTCTTCTCCTGCCTTGTCCTCTT
This sequence comes from Cryptomeria japonica, assembly GCF_030272615.1. Classification (NCBI taxonomy): domain Eukaryota; kingdom Viridiplantae; phylum Streptophyta; class Pinopsida; order Cupressales; family Cupressaceae; genus Cryptomeria; species Cryptomeria japonica. The sequence continues at coordinate 706,840,153 of NC_081411.1, read as the reverse complement.
CTACTTTCTTCTTCTTTGCTTCTCTCCTCTTCTCTTCTTCCTTGTCCTCCTCAGCCTTTTTCTTTTCTGCTTCCTTCTTCTTTTCCTATTCCTTATCTTCCTCTTCCTTCTTCTTCCTCTCTGCTTCCTTCTTTTTCTCCTGTTCCTTATCTTCCTCTTCCTTCTTCTTCTTTTCATCTTCTTGCTTCTTTTTCTCTTCTTCTCCTCTTCATCTTTCTTCTTCTTCTTCTCTTCATCCTTTTTCTTCTTCTCTTCTTCTTCCTTTTTCTGCTTCTCTTCTTCATCCTTTTTCTTCTTCTCCTCTTCATCTTTCTTCTTCTTCTCCTTTTCATCCTTTTTCTTCTTCTCTTCTTCTTCCTTTTACTGCTTCTCTTTTTCATCCTTTTTCCTCTGCTCGGCCTCTTCCTTTGCCACTTCCTGTCTGTCCACGGCTTGCTTATCAACCTGTTTAGCCTATTGCTCCTGTCCTGTTGCCTCAGATGACGTTTCCTGAGGAACATTCTCTATGTTTAGAGAATCGACATCAATGGTGTCAATTGGTTCAACAACCAGATTTCCTTCATCATCAAATACTTCATCTAGTTTGGATATAACCAGTTCTTTTTCAGCTTGCTAGTTGGCTAGACGTGTTTTGTGAGACTGGACAGTAGTTGTCATATAGTGATGAATGTCTTTTTTGACATCATCAACTCTACCTTCTAACAGCCAGATTCTTCTTCTTCTAGTGAAGAAGAGTCCTTTATTTTGATCAATAACATCAAATAATTCAGAATTTGACAGGTCGGGAAAGTATTGTGCAAACACTTTCTCCCTAATTTCCTGTTCCTTTTCTATGGCAATGCGCCATCTATTATCTAATGACATGTATAAAGAATCCAGTGTTTGAGATTTAATCTCTGAGGGCAACCGGTCATTAACACATAAATACTAAATTATTTCCTTTTCAATTGCTTCCTTTTCATCATCATTAAAGTCATAAAAACACTCAATTAAGTCATGTAGTGTAAAAGATGTCCAATTTACATTCAATATGCAAGTTATATTCTATTATCTAATTCTATGATTACCTTAATGTATATATCTGAATATCTTCTTACTTGTGGTAGGTGAGAGGAGCATTTTATATTTTCTATGTCTTATCTCATGAATGCCACTTGCTATAAGTATATGACAAACAAGGCACGGTCAAGCAATGCCTTGATCGTTCATGACCAATCAAGACATTACTTGATCGTGTCTTATTGTTAATACTAATAAACTACATGTTACGTAGATGTTAATCGGTGTGGAGTATAACCAATGATTATCGGTATTTACCAAGTGCTGCCACCCGATAGTATATCGGTGGCTGTCAATGCTAATAGTTGATAGTTATCGGTGTGTTAGCCTTGACAACTGATAACTATCGGTGTAGACTAACACACCAATAACTATCGGTGACTAACATAATACTAACCGATAACTATGCATTCGATACATATACTATATGCACCCCGATATAATATGCAACATGGTCTAATGCAATCTGATAATAATATATTAATCAGAGTCATCATTCATCTAGATATAAGATTCATTTAAATAGATGAATATGAGGAAGATGCAAAGTATGGTTTAATCAATAGTTTGATCATATACAAATATATAATGACTATCAAGGATGATTCAATTGCTTGATGGTTTTATCATAGTTATCAATATGATAAATGATTGAATGAGAGACTTCATTTATCTCTCATTCAATCATTTATCTTACCGAAGCTATTATGCATTAACACTCCCTCTTAGCTAGGTAAGATGAATGTAGACAATATATTCAAGCATCATAATCTAATTGATAGTTATTCTTTTAGTCATTCATGGGAATCACACCACTTAAACATTTGGTATGATGTATCTGTAGACACCCAAAAATGGTCAACGCTTGCGAAGTCATACTTTAACATTTGCGCATTGCCTCATTTTAGGTTTTTGCGTCGCATTAACATTTCTCCTATGTCACGCACTTGGTCTTTATCATTTGCAAACATTGAGTCATTCTTCTACATTCTTCAATCATCTCGTCTTCGAATTTGGTCTTGTCGACAACATTATCCAGTCATGATTTTGATCAATTTTACTCTGTCGCATCAATGTGCGTATTCATTTGTCATCATTTTGGACATCGTTAATCCTAATTAGGGTTTAGTCCTCTTATCAATCTTGTCGATTTATCATCAATCCTTTAATCTTGTCGTTTTACAATCGATTTGTCATCGACCGTTGTCATGTTCGATCTTGTCATCTTGCAATCCATTTTGTTGTCGATTCTTGTCCTCTTGTCGATTTTGTCATTTTGCGACCGATTTGTCATCATTTCACTATCAATCATTATCTGTCTCAATTGTGTCAATTTGGATCAAATCATGTCGATTGGCGCATTCAATCAAATCATTTTGTCGCACTGGTCATTTATCAATCCAAAATCAAATCATGACATTAATTATCCTCAATCAAGACCTAATTGTCATTTTCGCATTTCTAATTCATCTTCTAGGGTTTTATGATTTATTCATTTAACCTAATTTGCCATTTCTTCCTCTAGGATTAAATAATTTACTTATTTATCCTAAGTCTTCTCATTACAATTAAATCTTTATTTAATTGGCTAATTATTCTTCTTTGTGAATTGATTAATAAATGAAAAATTATTAATTAATTCACTAAATCCTAAATTTCTAATTCCTAATTTTCATCAATTTCAATTTCCTAATTTTTCTAATTTCTTTTCCCTCCTATTTCATCTCCTAATTCTATGGGAATGACATTTCAATTTGTCATGAAATTGTCATAATTGATAATCAATCAATTTTGACATAGAATGTGTCATAATTTGTCATCAATTATCAATCAATCAAATTGTGCATGGAAAGTGCATAATTTGTCATAATTTGTCATATTGATTTGCAATTTCCATTTGAATTGCATCATGCTAATCTTGTCATTTATCCAATTTCTCTATAAATTGGATAATTTTCTTCAATCAATCCCCTTGAATCCCTTCAATTACTTCTTGAAATCCGAATTGCTGTCAAACTATCAAATTTTAGTTCTAGTACTCTTGAGCTTTTTGCTTTCAATTGTGAGAGCACTTGTAGGTGAGATCCACAAAACTATTGAAGAGGAAAGAACAACAATGGAGCCGCATGGAAGGAGTATTCAATCTTGAGTCTGGTTTGCATAATGTTTTCTTTTGAATGCTTCATTTTCATACCTCTATTGAATGTGTATTGTGATTAGGTTCATTGCAATGAGTATTCTTTTGATTATGTTATCATGTTTAACGTTTTGATTGATATATCTTGTTTTGATGAATCCTAATTTCTACTCCACATTAATTGGTGAACCCGACGTGAATACTAACCTTCTAACCATCTTACTGTGTTTTGGAGTGCTTCTAAGCTGATTTGCAGGTCAAAAACTCAAAAACAGAGCTGTGCAGTGCATTCTGGACACATCCTGCGCCTGTGTGAAGCATTCTGCGCCTGTGTTGAAGCATCTTGCGCTTGTGTTGAAGAGTTCTGCACTTGTGTTTGACAACTTGCGCCTGTGTCATAACTTCTGCGCCTGTGTAAAGTCCAGATCAGAGGGTAAAAAAATGCAGTTTCTTTGAAATTTTTGATGTTTTTGCATTCTGTTTTCTGTGTTTTGGATTTTGGTACTGATTATTTGTGCAGGATCTTGGCTTATGCATGACAAAGACTAAAAATCAAATTACTAACGTGTGTTATGCAGATTCGATGGTCAAAGACTACAAATCAAACTTCTGACATGTGTTTTGCAGGTTGCCTAGGAGAAACAACCAAATTGTGTGTTTGAGATTTTTAATTAGGCACTTAGTGATTTTTAAATAGGTGGAAATGAACCCTTGTTTGCTTTGTTTTTTAAGTATGACATTGGAGTAGGAGAGTATGCTCTCATCCTTCATAGGGTGATCAGAAATCCAGATCTTCGATACCATGCTTGTCTTGTTGATTGTTTGTCTCCATTAAAGGGCCTGCCTTCCCGACCACTTTGCTTTAGCAAGCAAGTGATAATCGTGAGAAGGGAACGACCCAAAGTGAGTACGGCTAGAATTCCTGGGCATTCTAACTCACTATAAACAAATACCTGATGAGCGAAAGCTTTGAAGGAAGTGTTACGTGGGAATTGTAGTTACTTGGGAAGTGATGCCCCTTGAAACTCTTTCTCATATCAACATCTAAGTAGGGCCTCTTGGTCTAAATCGCGCTTGCACGACTACATTTGTTTGGTATCTTGATGGGCTTAATGTCTCAATCATGCTTGCATGACATCAAGGAGTAACGCTTAACAGAAATCCTTACTACATACCTTGTTTTTAGAGGCCAAAAACCCTTCTAGTTGCTTGAGAAGGACAAATTCGGATACTTGGAAGAGATACTAAGTTCGCCATGGGGAGATTCCATGGGGACTGATGCTTGGCTGCCTTGAGAAGTGAGTGCCGTGGAGGGGAGCCCGTGGGGTCAAGCATCTATGTATTCTCCTTGAATCTCATAATGAGTCTACCTCTCAAGTACCTAATGTCTTTGCCTACCATAAGGAATGTGGAAATGAGCATGATTGTCTTGAGTCTAAGTTGCAATATCTTGTATTCTTTGATTGTCAAAAGTTGAATCCCATTTCAAAAGCAAAACACATTGATCAAAACAAGATTAAACACAAGAGACATTCATCCAACAAACATTCAACAAGATTCAAAGATCATCTTCCTAAAACATGGTTGTCAAACATTTGTCAAAATCTTGTCTCAACATTCATGTCACTTACATTTAGGTTCATCCTAGGTTTGCATTTTGTAAGATCATTGCCAAGGTTAGGTTTCACCTAAGTCATACTCCTTTGCATATCAATAAGGGTCATCCACTTGCATATGTCCTCTTGCATTAAAGTCATACCATTGTCATACATTCATATTTCCATACCCCAAGTCTCTTCATTAAGCCTAAGTCATTGTCATATCATATTAAGATCAGTTGCGTATGTCCTCTTGCATAAGAGCAATATCATTTCATAATTAAACCTTAGGTTTCATCTTAGGTGGACATTGTCATACATTTGCATTTGCATATCCAAAGTCTCTTCATTAAGCCTAAGTCTTTATCATATCATATTAAGATCATTTGCATATTAATTGTCCTTTTGCATATAGCATCAAACCTAGGTCTTGTCATACTTGAGCAATTCAAATCTTTGGTAAACCCTAAGTCATTGTTAAGAAGTCTAGACCTCATCAAGTCTTTTGTCCTTTTTGTCATCAATATCATTTCGTCAAACCTAGCTTAGTATCCAAGCATATAGGTGAGACATTGTCAATTTGTCCTTTTGTCACTTGGTCCTTTTGTCCTTTGAGGCCTAGGCATCATTTCAATTTCCTAAGGGTCCATCTCTTAGATTTGCATTTCAAAAGTTTGTCAAAATCTTCAAAAACAACCAAAAACATAGATTGCATTTTCATATATTTAGTTTGCATTTAGTTGCATATCATACATTATCCTTGAAAATTTCCAAAAAAAAAAAATTGCATTTGCATAAGTGACATGCCTGTTGAGATAAGATCAAGATCTAAGAAGATGAGTGAATCAATGTATCAATCCATGGATAACATAGTAAATTCGCAGTTTCAAACTAGTCAAACAGTGCAAGTTGAAGGTTCATTAAACACATCTCTACCACCATATGGAATGGTTCAACTTGGACCACCTCTATTATATGAACCAGTGTTTGTACCTATGAAACCAGGACATGGGAGTGTTCCACCAACTCCAAGAGGAAATGCACCTTTCGATTGGAATCAGTCCAGCTTGCAACAGGAAATACAAACATTGTATGAAGAACCAACTCTATCTCAAGGATTTGGTTCAGATCAAGGCATTCACCAAGAAACAAATCCAAATGTCCAACCAGACTCTTCATCCGATTTCGATGTCTCTGATGATGTTGTTATGTACCTTAAGGATCTAAAGTTGACAAAAAAGATGGATAAATTCTTGAATAAGCTCTTTAAGAGGTTCCCACAAAAATATCTTGACATGATGAGTAATGTGACCTCCTCAAGTAAGCAAATTAATGTGCAAAAACAACAAGGCGGTGAGTTGTTAGGTTTCTCTCTACATCCAAATGATGAAAATGTGCAACAAGAACTCCAACCCACCTTGATGAGTAAACGTGCTTCAAAGGCATTGACAGTGACTATTCCTCAAAAGTCCACACTCAAAATAATAAACAATCCATTGTTTAATGCAACACCTTTAACACCAGATCAAATGAAGGCCACACAAATGTTGATGACAGGTGTCCCTCAACAAGAAGTGATTCCTCGAATACCAAAAAGTGGATCCAAATCTAAGATGCAAGAAAGCTTTACGATTGGAATGTCTGATCTTACAAATGTTCAAATTGCCTTTCCTTCATGCCAAAGCATTAATCCCTTGCCAAAATCCCCCATGCATATCCAAAGTCCAACCCCATGTCAAAAGGATAATTTAGAACATGAAGAAACGTGTCTTAGAATAGATCAAGATCAAGATCCTGAAACCTTATCATCCCATCCAATTTTTGACCAGGACTCCATGTTCCTAGACACTCACAATGATTCCCCTATTCTTGTCCATCCTATCCAAAGTCCTATTGGCACTCCATTCCCCAGGAAAGATCAAGATATCCCAGTCCATTCGATCCCAAAGGATCCCATTCCATTTAATGAGCAAAATGTCCTTTCAAATCCCATTGACATTCCACTTCCTCAGAAAGATCAAGATATCCCTTCCATCCTTTCCAATGATCCCATTGAAAGTCAAGAGCAAAGCACCTTTAAAGAAGATTCCAATGATCTTCCTCCTTGTCAAGATCAAATTATTCCTTCAGATCCTCCACAAGATCCACTTGTTCCTCCATCTCCATGTCCTAATCCTCCATGTCCACCCCAAGATCCCATTTCTTTTGAGGATCCCATTATTTCTCCCATTCCATCTCTTGAAGAGCCTGTCATTGAGCCATGTCCACTACACACTCCTAGTCCCCCTCATGATCCTGATACCCCTCATGATTCTAATGTGTCAGTGCAAGATGTTCATGAACCCCCTACATGCATAATGGGTTCTTCCACTTTGGTGCAATCCGATCCACTTCAAGATCTCCTTATTTCTCTCATATCACATCCACCTCATAATGAACTCGCGTCTTCTTCCCAAAGAAAAGAGTATCCTACAAGTCAAGATATTCATAAAGGCAAAGGAGTAGACCTTCACAAGCAAGAACCCCTTCATATCAAAGAATATACTAATGGTCATGGCTACAGAGCTCACACTCAAGGCGTTGGTATCCCTTCAAAGTCAAAATTCAAATGTCCACCTTCCCCATCATCGCTTCCTTCCATTCTAGGTCCCTATATCCCTCCATCTCCTATGCAACATCAACAAAGGCACACATCTTGGAGAACCTTCCATCCATCCCACATGCCTCCATATCATTCCCATCCACACCAACATTCATTCCCTCTTCCAAGCAATTTGGATGCCAAGTATAAGCATCATAAGTCTAGAAATCCACATGTATTCAAGGATCAACATGTCCAATCTAATCGACATGTCAAAACAAAGAGCAATATGATCTATAAAGAAAAATAAATATCCAAAAGGCCACAAAGGCCCACTGAGCAAAATAAAGAAAAGTCAAAATATATATGGGTTCCTAAATCCCTTGTGCAAGCAATGCACTCCAAGGAACCACAAAAGCATAAAAAATCAAAAACCATGTGGATCCCTAAGAAGCTCCTTGAAGCACAAAAGCCTAAAGAAACATCCAACTTGGCATCCAAAATTGCTATTCCTCCATCCAACCCTCTCAAATTTATTTCTCCATCACCTCCTTCATCAATTTTGGGCCCTTATGTCCCAAAATCCCAAGCTATTCCTCCATCCAAATCTCAATATCCAAAATACATTTGTCCTCCATCAGTCCATCACCCCTCAAGGTGTGTGCCAATGTCGATCTTGCCTTCATTTCCATCCACTAAAGCCCAATTCTTCCAACACCCTATCCATTATCCAATACATATTTTCCATCCTTCCATCCCTTTGGTCCAATCCTTTGCATAAATCCTGGCCTTATTTCATCTCATTTTCCATGTCCTTATCCTACCAACATCTTTGAGCATACTTTCAAAGGTCATGGTCCATTTTTTTCTCAAGGCTACTATCCAAACAAAAAGACACTTGAGTCCTTCCTCCATCCCTATCATGTATGTGTCCGTCTTCTATTGAAAAAGCTCAAAAATACAAAAAAATGAAAAAAAGAAAGACAAAAGAAAAAAAAAAAAGTAAAGAAAAATAATTCGTCCACTGGTGAAAACCTGGCAAACAGGCGCTTTGGGCAAGTACCATGATGAAAACCTGGCAAATAGGCGTCATGCGTAATTTATGAACTTCTTGCACACCACACTTGGGGGCAAGTTTCCTCCTATCATATCCTTTTGTCCTTAATTGTTCCATTATCCTATCAAACCCATGTCATACTCCTTCATATCCTTTTGTCCTTCATTGTTCCATTATCCTATCGAACCCCTGTCATTACCCTTCATATCCTGTTGTCCCTCATGTCCAGTTTCCCTTTCCACTTTTGATCTTGACAAGGCTGACGATCTTCATGAGCATCATGCATCTTGTTTGCAGCTTTCAGTCTATCATAGCTTTTAGTCATTTATCCATTTGCTTATTACAACCTTTCATCCATATTCCCTAGCTTATTGCAACTTTCTACCACTATCACGTATACTATCCCGACCTTCAGTCCATGTCCCTTATCCATTCTTGGTCTTGCTTATCCTATCCATATCTTATCACTATCCGTACACTCTTTCTGTCCCTTGATCTTGATCTGACAAAAGGACACAAAATTTAAACATGGTTTCAAAAACCTCTTGACATGTCCCTCATGCCATTTCACTGCTTTACATTGTCATATCCAGTCTCTTGTCCCATCACGCAATAGCCCTTGAAAATTGCATCCATCTTGTCTCCATGATAAAAGGCCTTTGTCTCCCCTCTATCCCCCAACATTTCAGAAAGCCTGTTTATCCATTTGTCATATTCCTTACCTTGCTAGACACTGGGGGCAAAATTTGAAAAAAATTCATAAAAATCTCAAAATGTCCTGAAAAAAGTCATAAAAAGTGAAAAATGTCATGAAAAAATTCATAAAAATCGAAAAATGTCCTGAAAAAATCCATAAAAATTGAATAATGTCCTTAAAAAAATTCATAAAAATCGAAAAATGTCCTAAAAAAAAGTCATAAAAATCGAAAAATGTCCTGAAAAAAAGTCTTAAAAATCGAAAAATGTCCTGAAAAAAATTCTTAAAAATTGAATAATGTCCTGAAATAATCCCTAAAAATCAAATAAAGTCCTGAAAAAATGAAAACACAAAAAAAAAAAAAAAATTGTAAAACTCCAAAAACCAAAACATGCATTTTTGCAATAGGTATTCCCTTTATGCATCGACAGATCACTGAGCATTCCTCCAATGACATTCGCAATCATACGCTATGCTTTAATGAAATCATGCTTTAACAGATGAACTTTTTCAATCCAAACCAAACATTCAACCTGATCACAATTGTCATCTCAATCGAATATCAGCATCGATATCATTTGTCCTTGTCACATTATCATGGGTCTTATACAGGGTGTGGTATACTCAAAACCAGACTGTGTCCTGTCTTAGACGGGGTACCGTATTTCCTGAAACCAGACAGCATGATCGTCCTATCAGCACGTTCAACTTTTGACAATGAAGATCAAGATGTTTGTTTGATTGGCTTGAATTTGTGAGTCTTCTCTTTTTATTGATTTATCTTTGGCTTCGATCATGTCCCTATGTTGCTCGATGATGTCACTGAGTGATTTAGAGTAACCGGGATGGCTCATGATCCTTTTCTTTTTTGATTATGATTGTCGTTTGTCTGTGATGTGTCTGTCTTTTGCAAATCAGGTTGCATTTCAGCTCTGGCCTTCAATGCCATGATGCTACGCATCCATTTTGCTAAATAAAAATAAAGGTTCTCACCTACAAAGTGCATTACTGAAAGCAAATTTTCATCATCTCTAATTGTCCTCTGTCTTATTTCTTCTTACTAACACTTCTTCCGTCCGGTCGGATAGTCAGTTCGGTCTAGTGCTCTGATATCCAAAACCATATTGTGTCCTGCATACATTTGGTCAATGCATTTGCATTCCATTACATATTACATCACGCATTTTATACATTTCATATTATAAATACATCCAAAGTACATACAATGCATTCATACATGATCATAAACCAGTACATAAGTCATCCATACATAGCAAAATCACTACATCAGTCATAACATATTGCATCCATCATATCGATGCCTATCATATCACATATCATCATAATGTCGGAGTACAAAATCGGACTGTTTGTCCTAAGTATGGCCCGCAGGCTGATTACATAATGGCAAACTACATGATGTCCACTGTCTGTCATATGGAGCACGTGCCTCTGTCACTGGGTGCTCCCTCTGTCCTCCTCATCCCTGCCATGTCTCGCAGATGATGTCCCTCCTGGTCCTGGCTGTGGTGGTCTCATCGATCCACTCACTCCTATGCTGCTCAATGTCCTCCGAGAGCGTGACCTGCTCTCTGTCCTCGATCGTGCCCGATATGAAGGTGCTCTCCGCTCCGGTGGAACTGCACCCTCATATAGTGTCCTCCAGTACAGTCTCTCCTCGCCGGTCTCTACTAGCATCTGTGCCATCTCCCATGCACTGGCATCCCTAATCGATCCAATGAACTCAGTGACTCTCTGTCCCTCTCGCTGTGCCTGAGCTATGGTTGTATCCCAAGCCTCTGTGAGTCTGGCTATCTCCGCTCTGAACTGCTCATGTTGTCTCTCCAATATTGCAATATAATCCTGCTGGCTCGCTATGGTAGCCCTGTACATGTCTATCTCCTCTGTCCTAGCTGTCTCTGGCTCTATGGGAATATCCTGCAAAGTCTCCTGATCCGCTGAGTCTGGCTCCTCATCATCCTCACCACACATCGCTGCTCATACTCGGCCGCCATAGTCTCCCACCGAATCTCCCTCTCGACAATGTCTAGATCCTCTGCGTCACACTCCAACAGTCTGCATAACGCGTCTCTCCCTGTCACTGGGTCGTACTCTATCATCTCCCCATGTATAGGAATGCGGAGGATGCGCCATACATCCTCTAGAGTCACTGTCGCCTCGCCAGTCGCCAAATGGAATGAGGAAGTCTCCGAATGCCATCGCTCTGCCAATGCGGTAAGCAATCCTGTGTTTTCCCTAATCTCAGGCATATATGTGATGTAATACAATCCCAGTCCAGCTAATGTGTCTCTCTCTGTGCTCCTGAGTCTATGTCGTAGCATGAAACAGTCCGGTCGATTCTCCCGTGCGATCAATGGATATTGTCGACTCTGCATCACAATCGGGGCATCATTTTGTCAGTTTTAGGGTTTGTTCCTACGGGTTGCATGTCTTCATTTTCATGATCAAATCAGGGTGTTTTTCATCCACATTACCCTATCCTATCCTTCCCACCCCCTGTCAGGTCATTTGCATGTAATTTCAAGTCAAAACTAAGGATTTTATGCCAACTTGCGCCTGTGTTTGAGAAGCTACGCCTGTGTTAGATGAATTGCGCTTGTGTCTTCCTACACAAGCGCAGAACTCCTTACACAAGCGCAGGTTTAGCCTACACAAGCGCAAGAGACCATTTTGGTATCTCCTGTGGGCCCCGCAATGTCCCGTAAGCCATCAAAATTCATGAAATTCAAAACATGGGTTTTCGAGATACATACCGCTGCTCCTGCATCCTCCGGTCGTCTGAATGTGCGTACATGTTCTCCAAGGTGATCCGCCGTTGGAATGTTCGCCATCTGTCTGCAAGTGTCCTTGTCCAGAGCAACAAATCCTCCTCTTTCGCTACTGCAAATGAGTCATTTTCACCCTCTTGGTCCCATTTATAGCTCTTTGTCATTGCATAGATGGACGTGCGTCCTCTCCATCTTATGTTGGTCGCGGTCTTGTGCTCCCTAAATTGCTTGTCTATCATGCATCCGATCTCCGATTGTCAGTCCGTTTGATCCTATCATTTTCTATCATTTTTATCGATCAATTGGCCTCTTTTCTGCATGTTTCCGGCCAATTCCTTAAGGGGGCATGCATATGTCATTATCGTTGTCTGGGGCATTTTTTGTTATTGTTCTTTGAAACAACGCTCAGAATCGCATTGTCTCAAAGAGGGGCAAAATGTAGACACCCAAAAATGGTCAACGCTTGCGAAGTCATACTTTAACATTTGCGCATTGCCTCATTTTAGGTTTTTGCGTCGCATTAACATTTCTCCTATGTCACGCACTTGGTCTTTATCATTTGCAAACATTGAGTCATTCTTCTACATTCTTCAATCATCTCGTCTTCGAATTTGGTCTTGTCGACAACATTATCCAGTCATGATTTTGATCAATTTTACTCTGTCGCATCAATGTGCGTATTCATTTGTCATCATTTTGGACATCGTTAATCCTAATTAGGGTTTAGTCCTCTTATCAATCTTGTCGATTTATCATCAATCCTTTAATCTTGTCGTTTTACAATCGATTTGTCATCGACCGTTATCATGTTCGATCTTGTCATCTTGCAATCCATTTTGTTGTCGATTCTTGTCCTCTTGTCGATTTTGTCATTTTGCGACCGATTTGTCATCATTTCACTATCAATCATTATCTGTCTCAATTGTGTCAATTTGGATCAAATCATGTCGATTGGCGCATTCAATCAAATCATTTTGTCGCACTGGTCATTTATCAATCCAAAATCAAATCATGACATTAATTATCCTCAATCAAGACCTAATTGTCATTTTCGCATTTCTAATTCATCTTCTAGGGTTTTATGATTTATTCATTTAACCTAATTTGCCATTTCTTCCTCTAGGATTAAATAATTTACTTATTTATCCTAAGTCTTCTCATTACAATTAAATCTTTATTTAATTGGCTAATTATTCTTCTTTGTGAATTGATTAATAAATGAAAAATTATTAATTAATTCACTAAATCCTAAATTTCTAATTCCTAATTTTCATCAATTTCAATTTCCTAATTTTTCTAATTTCTTTTCCCTCCTATTTCATCTCCTAATTCTATGGGAATGACATTTCAATTTGTCATGAAATTGTCATAATTGATAATCAATCAATTTTGACATAGAATGTGTCATAATTTGTCATCAATTATCAATCAATCAAATTGTGCATGGAAAGTGCATAATTTGTCATAATTTGTCATATTGATTTGCAATTTCCATTTGAATTGCATCATGCTAATCTTGTCATTTATCCAATTTCTCTATAAATTGGATAATTTTCTTCAATCAATCCCCTTGAATCCCTTCAATTACTTCTTGAAATCCGAATTGCTGTCAAACTATCAAATTTTAGTTCTAGTACTCTTGAGCTTTTTGCTTTCAATTGTGAGAGCACTTGTAGGTGAGATCCACAAAACTATTGAAGAGGAAAGAACAACAATGGAGCCGCATGGAAGGAGTATTCAATCTTGAGTCTGGTTTGCATAATGTTTTCTTTTGAATGCTTCATTTTCATACCTCTATTGAATGTGTATTGTGATTAGGTTCATTGCAATGAGTATTCTTTTGATTATGTTATCATGTTTAACGTTTTGATTGATATATATTGTTTTGATGAATCCTAATTTCTACTCCACAGTATCACCTATACACGTGATACTAGAGTTCATTATGTCAATCTTGCATTTGACAGGATATCACCCAAGCATGTGATATCAGTATTGCCTAAACACAATACTTAAGGATAATCATATGAGAAAGATTTAAATTCTCATCTTATCCAAGTTGTGGTATGTGCATTAACACTTCATATGAATGTTTTACCACAACACAATCATGGCTTCATTCATGATCCACCAGAGATCCACCATGATAACTAGTTTGGGCATTATAAGATTGTTTGGACAATGCCAACAAAGATATTTAATCAAGGCCCAATCAGTTATACCCATACCGATTTAAATAATATTACTTTGCTTAATAATCATGCATATAAGGATTGAATGAATAATGTATAAAGCATGGTGGTAGTAAATAATCAGTTTACCAAATATGTAAGGCTGATAGGCTATTTACATATTTGGTTTCAGTTAGTCGGCCTGTAGGATTACTATCGACACTATATATATTATCAACACTCCCTTTTAGCTAGGGAAGATAAAGTTACCATATCTATCATCTCGTTTCTTATGATAGGCAGGATTCCTTATGAGGTTGCATAATCTTACTCTACATAGGATTATACCATTCAAATATAAAGTATCACCTAAACACATGATAGAAGGGGTTAGTCATATTGTAATGACATGATATCACCTAAGCACGTGATATCAGTATTGCCTACACACGCAATACTTAAGGATAATCATATGAAAATAATTAAATTTTCAACATATCCAAGTTGTGACAAGTGCACTAGCATTCTATTTCAAATGTAATATCACAACACAATCATTGCACATCCATGACATACCAGAGATCCAACATGATAACTGGTTTGGACATTATAAGATCGTCACCTTATAATTTCCCCATACAAGTGTTCACTATCTTGAGAGATCATCACCTCTTAGATATGAACCCAGGGGATAAAATCCAAAAATGTCCTGTCATGACAAAGAAGTTTACACATTAAACATGAAAATATGGATTACAAAGCAAATTACCTTTATATCATACCTAAACCTTTTTTGAAGTGATCAACCTTCACTCTGAAAGAGGTTTGGCTAGAATATCTACAATTTGATCTCCAAGGGAAAACCCTCCTACTCGAGGGAGAAACACCCAGCATAAAAATTTCTTCTTTATATATCAAATATGTCTAGAAATAATGCAAGATACAGGCCCAATATGTGTTGCTTCACTCCTTGAAGCAACATTCACAAGAACAAATCTAATTGGCCTTCTTCACAGGATCGATCTGCTATAACTAATATATAAACTGCTCTTCACATAAATTGAATGGATCAGAGAATGAGTTTGCATCTTCTATATATATGAGGGAGGCACCCTTTCACAAGGGGTCGGTCCTCAATGACACCATCTATCTCTTTACAAGGGTGGCCACCACAACATCAACACTCCCTCTTAACTAGGGAGGAAACCTTGTTAATAATATAGTTACGAAATACATCCACCATGGCTACTCCTAGAGGGTGGAACACGATTCATCACGGTACCCAACATGTTGACACTCATCATGGCTATTCCTAGAGGGTGGAACATTGGCCTTCTCCTCAAACTTCTCCCTCACAGAGAAGAGTGTATTAACAAAGGCTTGCTCCTCAAACTTCTCTCTCACAAAGAAGAATGCATTAAGCAAGGACTTGCTCCTCAAACTTCTCTCTCATAGAGAAGGATAAATTAAGCATATCTTCATGATGGTGTGGCTCCCTCTAAGCCTGATATCAACCTTCTGACCTCTTTGTCTAATGTTGCTTCTGATAAAATGTTAGACTCCCTCTGAATCTGATATCAACCATCTAACCTCCTCTTCGAATAACCAGATCACAAGGACAAACTGTATGGGTTCTTCTTCTTCGATGAATACTTACCGCCATCAACTCAGTCCTATGACTGCAAGCATCGAGTTCTTTCTCCCTTGAATGAAATCTCTTATGCTTCTTGGTTTGTCCTTTCTTTATCTTGAAAGATCACCTAAAAAACATGACTTATAGAACTTTGGTATGTACTTAGTAAATTCACCACTAGTAGCATAAACAAGAGCCCCTATGGTCAACATTGCTTCCTCATGGACTGTTGCACTTCTATAGGCAAATACTTGTTTATAGATGGAAATGAGAAATCTCAAAATCTCCACTAAAGTCCCATCCATATTCTTCCTGAATTCTTCATCACAAATAGTACATCAAAACTCTATAGCCTAAAGAGAAACAAGCTCTTCATCTCTTTTAACTGCTTTTGTTGTGATTCCAAAGAAGTCCTGCATGTAAGAGGTAAGTTTCTCATAGTACGTTGAAGAAATTGAAACAAGATATTCAAATGTAGCTTGTCCTATACGAATACCTACTGATAATGTTGATTCACAAATAACATGCATAATGTAATTGCATGAATTAATAACTACATATGAAATTCATGATCATTAATCAAACATGGATTACTTATCTCTTTGTTTATTAGTCTTCCTCGCAATCCAGTAATTGTTCATTCTTGATTCTTTGCACTTGAAGATTTAGATCTCATTTGATGGTTGCTCTTTGATACACATACATTTAGTTGTTGTGTTCATCTGACATAACCAGGATCTTGTGAGATGCTGAGCCCATATGCCATGCACAAGATACTCAACAGTATCAATGTGGCATCGATCTTCCTCAATAAGCTTCCCAACCATACATTCAAATGAAGACCCTTCTCTGCAAATCTGTACATGCTATAAGAGAGCATCGAATTGGTTTTGTCTATAGTAAGACTATTGCTTCTTATGTCGCTCTCTGACTGCCAAATATATGAGCATTGTTTCCAATGTTGTGGCTCTAGCACCAAACAACATTAAAGATAAACCTTAATGCCCAATTCAATAGATGGAACTACTAATCACAAAGACTTGCTAAGTGATTCGATACACAGACAATCCATCAAATTTATGTCCGATTGAGATTTTTCCGCCTCCCTTGTGCCTTTTTTTTTTTTCCAACCGACTAGTAGCATGGCCACCGGTTACAATGATTAGAAGCTTGTTTAGAAGATCATAATTTTTGATCTGGTTGTTGCTCTTCCACATTGCTTTTCTTTTCAAATAATGCATTCACCCATAGAAGCACAAACACCATAACACATGAGATTTTGACATGGAAACCCAAATGGGAAAAACCACAGTGAGATGGAACTCACAAGTAACTATCTGCAGAATAGGAACCAGACCAGTTAAGGTCAGACCGGTTAAGGTATTACAATGTTCTTTACCAAAACAGATCCTATTAGGAATCTCAATCTCTATTAGGACATAAGTCCGATTAAAGACTACCTTGCTAGAGGATTTTAGATCCACAGATGTGAACCACCTTGTTAGAGGATTTACAAAAGGCTTTTGGGCCTACCCGGTTAAGGGCTATAGACTTGTCAAAGATGTGAGTAATCAACAAGTGTTTGATCTAGCTAGTAGCACAGACTGCTTGGTTAGATCCTTGGTAGCTCGTTCCTAATGCACTCCAGCATTACTTCAGTCTTCTACACATTCATATTCTCTCCAACTCCTCAATCACCTTACACACTAGCAACAACATAAACTTTCGCTATTTCCACATCAACAACCTAAAACCCTAGACATGATGTCCTTATAAAGGAATCTGATTTCATGTCGGTCCAATAGGATTACATAACAATTTCCTAGGTTCAATGAACCTGGACATACTTGGTACCATGACAGAAAAAGGCATTGTTTAGGTGTCGACACCGTCAAACAATCAGTGGATGGTAACTCATCACAGAGTATTACCGGTTCATACAAAATGTTGGTTGTTGGTTGTCGATTTGACAAAAATGAAGACTGGTAAAAATGTGTTATGCCACTTTAGTCCCTCGTACCGCTTGGTATCCACGAACTTCTTGGGCTCAACATGTCGCTTCAAATCGAGAAACACATTCTGCAAAACACCAATAGTCTAAAGACTATAATACAACATACCGGTTGGAACAAATACTGGTTGTGATCAAACTCATACATATAAAGGAGATCTCAATGCAAGTGTGTGTCCATCAATGACAATCACAACATAAACATAAAAAATGCCAACAATGGTATGGTTCCAACAACTTGAAAATGCTCCAAGTTGCTCACTTGCTCAACTGGCAACTCAATCCCTTTCAAAAGAGATTTTCCCAACTAGACCTAAAACCTTAACAAGAAAAAAATCAATGTCTCATTTCAATTTTTTTCATCCCCATAACCCCCCATTGAGACATTTTACAAAGGCTATCAACTTTGGTTTGTCAACCCCACAGGCAAAGTGCTCAAAAGTTGCTCAAATGGCTCACACCCCTCCAAAATGGTTCTACAAGTCCACAAGGACTCAAACAAAGTTTATTAGGATCCAACAACCTCAAATGATGGTAAAAAACCCTCGGATTGGGTTGATCAAGTCTCAAAGGGGTCAAAGTGCAAAATGGCTATTCTAGCCAACTAGCCCTCAAAAGTGACTTTTTGGTTACTCTCCCAAAAATTCTAAAGGAGAAAGAAATTTTATTTTATATTCACCATTAAAAACCTAGGAAAGAACTTTTCCCAAAATGGTTTGATCTGGAACCTCCTACAAATACCATTTCTAGTACACCCTCAACTAGGCTAAATGGGGCTAAATGAGCACTTTAACAAAGGAACTACCCTTCCAATTGGAAATTTATCAAGGGAAGAAATTGAAAAACCTTGGGGAGCTCAAAAAATCACCAAATCAAAAGTTACAAGTCTTGTTTTTCATCTAATCAAAAATTATGGGGAAATGTCAAAGTCTTCTTCACCACTGTATGCCAGTCACATGGGGATGCCTGGCTTCAAACTTGAAGAAAATATTCTCCAACCACATTCTCCTAGTCTAAAACCTCTTGAATATCATATTAAACTCCTAGATCTTCTATCAAACCAAGTTTTAGACTTTTTCCATGATTAGATTGGAAGAAAAGGGAAAGAAAAGGTGAAACCCTTGGTTTATGCCCTTTCAAAGGCTGTTTTGGACTATTACACTACAACTCACTCAAAACTCCACCTCAAAAGCTCTAGTTAGACTCAAAAGAAATTTATTTCACCCTTATAACTCCCCATAAAATAATTTTTCAGTTTTCAAGTTGTGAAATTCTGTACCGACCGAAAGAACAGCAAATTTACAGGAAAATGTAGATTTTTTTATTGCTTCAAAATGTCAAATTACAAATGCCCACACACAAAAACCTCAAAAGAGTTTTTTGAGGAATCATATATGCATCTCAAAATTTTCCAACCAAAATAAAGTGGTTATGAATTTTGGGAACTAATTTTAACAACTTTTCAAAAAGTTGTTCATCAAGTTGGCACATTTTGTCAATTTTTGACAATTTTGCAATTTGCCAACAAATTAACTTCAAACATAGACCTAGGAGCCTAAACATATTATCTTGGACCTAAATAGACCAAAATAAACATAACTCACTAAATCTACACATCCCAAGTCCCTTCGCTCATAGTTGACCATAGGGTTTATAATGCACCCTAGGCCACTAGGTCTTACAAAATGGACTATTAGGACTTTATTTTCAAAACAAAACATGGACATAGGATTCTTAGATCCTTTACAACACCTTGAAACCAAAACATGAAATAATGAAAGAGGAAATGATTAATTCTTAGGCTTGTTCCCACGCACCATACTCCTGGAGTAGGTTGATCTCATTTCCACATGAGATAAGTTGGTCCAATGAAGTACCATGCTTCAAAATTTCTGCCTCATCCATCCATACTGCCTCTTCTATAGGGTGTCCTACCCATTTCACAAGATATTGTTTGTATTCTTTATTTCTGGTCTTCTTGATGACCCTTTCATCAATGATCTTTTCAGGCTTCTTTGGTGGATGAGGAGGTATATCAGCAATGTCCTCCTGAATCTCCTCCACATGAAAGTCTGTACCTGTAGCAACATGCCCTTTATAGGGTGTTAGATCACATACATTAAAGATAGGAGAAATACCAAGGTTAGAGGGAAGAGATATCTCATAGGCATTCAACCCATGTTTCTTTAAAACCTTGCAAGGACCCACTTTCTTCATGAGTAACTTTGTATGCTTGCCCTTTGGTAATATTTCTTTCCTCAGGTACATCCATACCATATCACCAATCTGAAATTGTACATCCCTCCTCTTCTTATCAGCAAGTTCTTTGTACCTTTGTGAACTCTTTAGGAGGGCTAGCCTTACTTGATCATGAACTTCCTTCACGCTATCAGCAAATTGTTCACCATGAGCACTTGTTTTCCCATCATGCGGAAGGTCTCTCAGCTCCAAGATGCCTCTTGGATTCTACCCATACACAATCTGAAATGGACTCCTTCCTATACTCCTATTCATAGAATCATTGAATGCAAATTCAGCTTGTGGAAGTACAACATCCCACTTCTCTCCATATTGCTTTGTCAAGCATCTCAATAGATTTCCCAAGGACCTATTCACAACTTCAGTTTGCCCATCAGTTTGTGGATGGTAGGCTAAACTAAAGGTCAAGTTTGTTCCCAACCTCTTCCATAAGATTCTCCAAAAATGGCCAATGAATTTCACATCCCTATCAGACACAATTGTTAGAGGAATCCCATGTATCCTTACAATCTCTTTGAAAAACAAATTTGCTACATAGGTTGCATCACTTGTGCTCATACATGGCAAGAAATGTGCCATCTTGCTGAACCTATCTACAATAACAAAGATGTTATCAAAGCCTTTTTGAGTCCTAGGCAATTCCATTACAAAATCCATACTACAACTTACCCGAGGCCTTGTAGGTATGGGTAATGGTTGATAGAAACCTGCATTAGTTGAAGTGCCTTTGGCTTTCTTACAAA
The DNA here is from genome assembly GCF_030272615.1 of Cryptomeria japonica. NCBI lineage: Eukaryota > Viridiplantae > Streptophyta > Pinopsida > Cupressales > Cupressaceae > Cryptomeria > Cryptomeria japonica. The sequence goes on along the minus strand of NC_081411.1, from coordinate 706,819,418 downwards.
TAGTGCATGTTTCAAAAAATTTCCTCACATCACTTTGCATCTTGGGCCAAAAATAATGTCTCCTTACTTGCTCAAGGGTTTTATCCAACCCAAAATGTTCACTCATGCTTCCACAATTCTTTTCTTTCACAATATTCTCCCTCATTGAACACCTAGCAATGCATAGTTGATGTCCTTTGAACAATAAACCATCTTGGATCAAGTAATTATCATATTCAACATGGTATACTTCAGAAAAAATTAGAACAAACTTTATAAATTTCATGAGTCTTCATCACCTTCATACATACCTTTCAAGGAGTCAATCCCCACACTTTGCAACTTCACCTCTTACACTGTCAAGGATCTTCTACTCAAGGCATCTGCCACCTTGTTTTCTTGGATAGATTCTACCTATTTCATATGCTTGTGACTCAACTTCTCCTGGCGATTCAAGAAGCTAGGTCCTTGATTGTTAGTAAAAACAACAAATTCTTTTGGAAGGATATAATGCCTCCACTTTTTCAAGGATTGAACTAAGGCATACATTTCCAAATCATATGAGGAATACTTCCTCTTTGCCTCATTGATTTTCTCACTAAAAAATGCAATGGGCCTACCCTCTTGGCTCAAAACAGCACCTATAGCAACATTAGATGCATCACACTCAATTGTAAAAACCTTTTGGAAATCTGGAAAAGCAAGTATTGGTTTCTTTGCTACCTTTTGTTTGAGACTTTGAAAAGCCTCCTCAACCTCCTTGGTCCACACAAACTTGCACTTCTACCCCCCTTAGATTGTTTCTAGGATAGGTGCACAAACTTGGCTAAAACCTCTTATAAACTTCCTATAAAAAGAAGTCAAGCCATGGAAGCTTCTAACTTCAGTCATTGACCTTGGAGAAGGCCAATTCAAGATGCTCTCCACTATCTCAGGATCCATCTTGATGCTTCCACCTAAAACTATGAAACCAAGATACACCAATTCTTCCTGCATAAAAAGACACTTGTCCACATTGATTAGGAGCTTTTCTTCCTGCAATCTCTTAAGGACAAAATTCAAACGTTGCATATGTTCATCTCTATTCTTACTGAAAATAAGAATATCATCCAAGTAAACAATAACAAATTTACCAAGGAAAGGTTTTAGAACTTCATTCATGAGTCTCATGAATGTACTAGGTGCATTGGACAAGCCAAATGGAATCACTCTCCACCCATAAAGGCCTTCATTAGTCTTAAAGGTTGTCTTCCATTCATCTCCAACCCTTATTCTGATTTGATGGTACCCACTCTTCAAATCCACCTTTGAATACCACCTTGCACCCCCTAGATGATTCAACAAGTCCTCAATCCTAGGCATAGCGAACCTATACCTGATAGTGATCCTATTAATGGCCCTTGAGTATATAGATAACCTCCATGTACCTTCTTTCTTAGGTGCTAGCATGGCTGGAATAGCACATGGACTCATACTTTTAGAAATCATACCCTTATCTAAGAGTTCCCGGATTTGTCTTGCCATTTCTTCATTATGTTGGGGTGTTAACTTATAGGCAGCCTTATTTGGGAGTGTAGCCTCTAGGATTAGATCAATATTATGGCTAATCTCTCTGATTGGAGGTAGGGTATTAGGCAATTCTTTGGTTACAATGTCCTTATAGGTCTCAAGCAAATCTGGCACCTCTTTTGGTCCTACCCTCCTAGGTTCTCCCTTTTTCTTGTGCACCTTTCTCTCTTCCTATTTTGGCAATACCACCAAAGCATAACAAGGAGTATCCTCCTTCTTCAAACATTCTAAAAACTCTTTCTCTCCTACAAACAAAAACTTAGAGTCTTTTGGTTCCTCACCATTATCAGGTAGGGGTAGTAATGTTACCTTCTCACCTTTGTACCGGATGGTGTATGTGTTCTTCTCACCATCATGTTTTGACTTCATGCCATATTGCCATGGTCTTCCAAGTAGAAAATGGCATGCATCCATAGGTACGATGTCACAAAGTACCTTGTCTGTGTACTTGCCAATAGAAAAATCCACCCATTCTTGCTCTTCAATGATGGTTTGTTGCCCCTTTGTAAGCCATGATACCTTGCAGGGTCTTGGATGTTTAATCCTCTTCAATTTCAGTTTCTCTACTACCTCAATGGACAACAAATTATCAGTAGAACCTAAACCAATCACCACACTACATACTTTGTCACCACTTCTACAAGTAGTTCTAAAAAGTGTCTTCCTTTGGGGTGGCTCTGGTGGACTAGGTGCTTTGATCAATGTCCTTCTCATCATCATGATCTCTCCTTGTTCAGGCTACACAAAGGATCCATGAGAGTGAACACTGTGTGTTTCCTCATCTCTCACCAAATTTGCTCTCCTTTCACCTTGTTTGTTTGTCTTCTCTGGACATTTGGATGCAACATGCTCCATTTGATGACACCTATAGCATTTTATGCCTTCTAGGCCTCTTCCACCACCTCTTCCTCTAAGTTTTCCTCTCTTTCCTCTGAAAGATCCTCTAGAATTGTCTTCCCCTTTTTCACTTCCTTGACTTTATTCACCAAGGTCTTTGGAACCTTGTCCTTTTCCTTGCGACATATTTCTGCCCCTGTTTCCATAGTCTTTTTGCCCTCTCCCACTTCCACCTTGATCACTCTTCCACTTGAGTTATTCTTCAACCTTCAAAGCAAGTTGAAAGCATTTTTGGACTGTGGGAGGGCTGCTTAGACTAAGCTCATCTTGAATAGTAACTCTCAACCCTTGCAAGTATCTTGCAAGCTTCACACATTCAAGCTCCACTACATTGGACTTCATCACCAATTTATGGAACTCTTGAGTATAATCTGAGACACTCATCTCCTTTTGTCTCAAACTCATTCTCCTCTTATGAAGTTGGACTTCATAATCATCAGGAACATATGCATCCCTGATCAATGCAACCATCTTCTTCCAAGTGGTCACTGGATTCTTCTTCTCCTTCACCCTATCATCTTGAGTGAAATTCCACCATGTAAGGGTTGATCCCTTCAACTTGGACTTAGCAATCTTAACTCTCTAACTTTTAGGTGTGTCTTCACATTCAAATAAACTTGTGAGAACATCAATCCAATCCACAGCAACATCTGAATTCAAGTTTCCATCATAGGAAGGTAGGTCCAACCTAACATCCATGGTCCTTCTCTCCATGGCCTTCAGGGTCCTCACAAGTAGTCTCTAATCAGCAAGCACTTCTTCTTCCTCATCCTACTCAAGGGGTTCCTCATCACTTCCCTCTTCAACAACATCAGAGTTTCCACCACTTTTCTTATGAAGTTCCCAACCTCCTTCTGCAAGGAATCAATCTTGTGAACCAAGTTTTGATCCTTCAAAAACTTCACTATCTATGCATTAGTCATCCTTGAGGACAACTCACCCTCTTCTTCTTCCCCTGACATGGTTAAACTGAAACAATCCTTCTCCTAAGGATCACACTCGCTCTGATACCAATTGATGTAGAGATATGGTTCCAACAACTTGAAAATGCCTCAAGTTGCTCACTTGCTCAACTGGAAACTCAAACCATTTCAAAAGAGATTTTCCCAACTAGACCTCACACCTTAACAAGATACAAATCAATGTCTCATTTCAATTGTTTTCATCTGCATAAACCCCCAGTGAGATATTTTACAAATGCTATCAACTTTGGTTTGTCAACCCCACAAGCAAAGTGCTCAAATGGCTCACACCACTCCAAAATGGTTCTACAAGTCCACAAGGACTCAAATAAATTTTATTAGGATCCAACAACCTCCAATGATGGTAAACAACCCTCAGATTGGGTTGATCAAGTCTCAAAGGGGTCAAAGTGCAAAATGGCTATTCTAGCCAGCTAGCCCTCAAAAGTGACTTTTTGGTTTCTCTCCAAAAACTTACAAAGGACCAAGAAATTTTATTTTATATTCACCACTAAAAACCTAAGACAACACTTTTCCCAAAAGGGTTTGATCTGGAACCTCCTACAAATACCATTTCTAGTACACCCTCAACTAGGCTAAATGGGGCTAAATGGGCACTTTAACAAAGGAACTACCCTTCCAATTGGAAATTTCTCAAGGGAAGAAATTTTAACACCTTGGGGAACTCAAAAAATCACCAAATCCAAAGTTACAAGTCTTGGTTTGCATCTGATCAAAAATTATGGGGAAATGTCAAAATCTTCTTCACCATCGTATGCCAATCACATGGGGATGCCAAGCTTCAAACTTGAAGAAAATATTCTCCAAGCACATTCTCCTAGTCTAAAACCTCTTTAATATCATATTACACTCCTATATCTTCCATCCAACCAAGTTTTAGACTTTTTCCATGATTAGATTGGAAGAAAAGGGAAAGAAAAGGTGAAACCTTTGGTTTATGCCCTTCCACAGGCTGTTTTGGACTGTTACACTATAACTTGCTCAAAACTCCACCTCAGAAGCTCTGGTCAGACTCAAAATAAATTTATTTCATCCCTCTAATTCCCCATGAAATAATTTTTCAGTTTGGAGGTCGTGAAATTCCATACCAACCGAAAGAAAAGAAAATTTACTGGAAAATACAGATTTTTTTATTGCTTCAAAATGTCAAATTACAAATGCCCACACACAACAACCTCAAAAGAGTTTTTTGAGGAATTATATATCCATATCAACATGTTCCAACTTAAACAAAGTGGTTGTGAATTTTGGAAACTAATTTTAACAACTTTTCAAAAAGTTGTTCACCAAGTTGGCACATTTTGTCAATTTTTGACAATTTTGCAATTTGCCAACAAATGAACTTCAAACATAGACCTAGGAGCCTAAACATATTATCTTGGACCTAAATAGACCAAAATACACATAAATCACTAAATGTACACATCCCAAGTCCCTTTAACCATAGTTGACCATGGGGTTTATAATGCACCCTAGGCCACTAGGTCTTACAAAATGGACTATTAGGACTTTATTTTCAAAACAAAACATGAACATAGGATTCTCAGATCCTTTACAACACCCTGAAACCAAAACATGAAATAATGAAAGAGGAAATGATGAATTCTTAGGCTTGTGCCCCTACACCATTAAGTTAGTCAAAAAGTCTCTACCCATGCCACTAAGGGTTAGTTAACCATTAATGGTTTGAAGACTTTGGGGACAAATTTGTAAGAGTCCTTCCAAATTTGGGGGTATTCAACAAGTTAGCTTGTTGAATGGATAAAGGCTTTAATGCCTTTTGAAGACTTTACTCCAAATTTGAGAAGTTACCTTCTCAATTTTATTGAAAAGGGATAATGGATGGGTTTGGGGTTAATTGATTAGGATTAGATGGATTCTAGAAGAAATTAGGAATAGGGTTTAGGATGCAAGTGGGAGATGTAGGAAAATGCAAGTGGGTGAGGGAAAATAGAATTAAATAAAACAAATTACTTTATTTCAATTTGGTTGCAATTTGGGAAATTGAATAAATTAGATTTATTCAATTTGGGGTAGATTATTAATTAAATATAAATTTAATTAAAAGGTAAGAAGAAGGGATTTAACTAAATAAAATGATTTATTCAATTAAATGATGCAAAGGACTTAAGTGAATTTAACTAAATAAATTTAATAATTTACTTAATTAAATAGAAGAATGTGGGTGATTTAGTTAAATTAGATTTAACTAAAATAGAGGAATGAACATAAAATATTCATTTAGGAATATGGTCATTTTTATATGTCTACAAATACTACTGCAGATAGTATGTGTATACAAATGGGTACTGCACTTTCATAAGGCCAACCTCCTAGACCACACTACTCAAATGGGAGTCGCAACAACTACAGTAGGATGGTTAAATCCTAGAATAATTTACTGCTCAAAATAGCATCTCCAATGCTAGATTCAGTACCGGTTAAGCTCTGACAAACACCTTGAAACCTTCCTTGAACCTTCTCTTATGGTATTCTCATATGATCTCCAATATTCACACGTACCATGTTACATTACCATACCATAACCTTACATATCATATCCTATCCTATCTCATATCAAATAAGATCTTACATATATACAAAAGCTAAGACCAAATATGTAGGTCGGCTCACTAAGAATATTATAATTAAATCAATTACAAATAAGTCTAGATGTGATGCATCATGTCGGCTCAATACATTTACAATAATATCCAATCAATAAATCATCTCCATAATGTGTCATGCTGATCTGGAATAGATAATGCATATCGGTCCATAACCTTGACCAATCTGTCGATAATAGCAAATATGTCAACCCAATTAGACCATTAACTAAAATACCAAAACCAAGTATCCAAACCATGTCTTTGACATAATTAAGTGATCTTCAGATGATAACAAGTCATCATCAATGTCGGTGAACAATATAACCTGTCGATGGACAATATACCAGTGACTGTGCATAAGTCACTAACCTTGCCGGTGAACATAATGTGTCGGTTCAACATAACCAAAGATCTCTAGAAGGATAAGTGTTGACATCAATGACAAAACTAATGCAACACATCCATAATACCAACATCAATATTAGGGGCCCATGGTTTAGATGACCATTTTTAGTGCATTGCATATGCCCCTCTTTGAATTGATGTGCGAGCACCACATTGCTTCAAAGAAAAGTTGATGTCAAAGAGATATTGGATCTGAACTTGATGGATCATGAACAAATGAAGAGCAAGATATTTATCTTGATTTAAAGCGATACCGATCCTGAACTTGATTGAACTAGGACCGATGAAGAGCAAAGATACTGATCTTGAACTTGATGGATCAAGAAGTAGGTACTAATCTAGAACTTCATTGAACTAGAATCGGTTGAGGAAAGAGATAATATCGATTCTGAAGTTGATTGAACAAGAACCAATTAGCGAAATAGAATGTCCAGGTTGATTTGATGGGATGAAACTGAACATCTATTTGGATTGAGCATGTGATCACTATCAAAAAGACTCTTTAAACCTTTTATTAGGTTTAAACAAATAACCAGCTTGATGAGGTGCGATGAAATTGATTACCATTAAGAGATTGATTCAGATGAAGACAATATCAGCTTGATTTGGTGCGATGAAACTAATATGCCCCTAGAGATTGGTTTGATTTGAAGAACCTCAACTTGATATGATGTGATGAAGTTGAGATGCCCCTAGCAATGAGGTCTTGTTTGATGAGATTTGATTAATGTTCGATTAATCTTTGATTGAAAAGATTTATTGCTCGGCTTTTGATGAAGATTTGAAAAAAAATTCTTGACTTTTGATGATGTAATCACTGATAATGATGGTGTAATAAGTATGCCCCCTCAGGAGAAAAATCAAAAGATGGTGAAATACCACAGTGATTTTAGGCAATTTGATTGATAAAAATATTTAATGATGATAATTTGAGCATGAAGAATCACTTAAGAATTGATTTGAGATAAATTTAAGGAATTATGAGATGATTGGAAAAAGATTTGAGCGCAGAGTGATGCAAAGATTGACCTGAAGATGAATGTGTCAATTGGTCAATGTTGCTATAATTTGACTAGAAAAGTGATGTCAGATTTTGATTTCGATCCCGAAAATGGACTCCGGATGGTCAATTTAGCTAGGGGTACAAATTTCGTGTCAATCAGAGCAAGTTTGAAAATTAGGGTTTCACCTATATAAGGGGTTGAAGGGCTCATTTTCAATTCATTTTCACCTCTCAAATTCAAAAGTTAAAAAAAAACTTCTTTGAAAGAAATATGGCAATTCAAGTGCAAAATCACCAATTCGAGTGCCAAAGACACCACAACCGACCCAAAAACTATGCTCTAGCAGTAATTCATCGATCTGAAGCCTCGTTTGATTCAAATTTTGTTGATTTTGATTGATTTTTTCATACTTTCCATAGTTTTAGTTCATCCTAGGTCATTTAGTCGCATGGTAGAGTAGGGTTTTTCATACCAGAAGCTGGTGAAAATTCTTTACTCATATGGGCGAATTAGATTTGTCATCTAGTTGTTACTCTTGAATCGTACAAGTACATTCATGAAATCCCCTTTAGTCATTTGATATCGTACAGTTTCTCATACAAGCCTATTTACTTGTATGAACAGCAGAGTATTATCGTATGAGTTGTTGTCTTTATGTGGTTACTTGTATGAAAAATAGTGAGCATTTTGTAGGGTCCAAACATCAAATTTTGATTTTAATTGTCATTGATTTAGATTCTTTAGCACTTTAGACACATTATTAGGTGAAATTTGATTGTGTACTAATGATATTTCATTCAATTTGCAGGTTCAGTTTCCAGATATCTAGTTCTGATGCACATATCCTCCCACGATAAGATTAGTTTGACAATTGACAAACGCACAGAGGGGTCATATTGGTTTGTGTGGATTTGGATGGTTACTGGAGATGTTTGATATCTGTGTGAGTCACAGATTACTCACAACTTTGATTGAGAGGTTTCACAGTGAGCATAGCACTTTTCACTTGCCAACTAGGGAGATGACCATAACTCCCGGGGACGTATACATGATTTTTTAAGATTCCATTCACTAGAGATGGGGTAGATTATGATGCCACTCCACGGCAAGGGATTGAGGCTCTAAGGCGAGTATTTTGAGATGATACTATCTTGGATCGTTCCATCACCTAGGATGATATGATGAGAAGATATGGACCACAGTTACCTCTCACTTGTATGTTGGTTGGGATTATAGGTTATTTTGTGATGCTGGATAGGGGTTAGCAGGGATTCCTCTATGGATGGGGTAGGATGCTAGAGAGACTAGTTGCTCACCCCGTGTACTATGAGATGCACAAGATTGCCTATAGAGGGTTGAAGAGCATGGCAGCTAGGGTTTTGGTATTACAGATATGGGCATGGGAGCATATCCAAGTGTGCAGGCCTACTGTAGATGATACCCAATAGGATAGGAAGCCATTTGTTTATAGATACATAGGTTACATGACATAGCCCCACTTGGGGAAGACTATCTACTGGAGATGTTAATTAGATGTTTTGATAGCCATCGTTTGGAGGCCGTATAGGGGTTTAGAGCCATGGGATGATTGGAGGAGGTAGCAAAGGGACATGTTCATGACCCGACCACTAATTGGGAGATCTTAAGGGATCATAGAGCAATTTGTTGTTAGTCAGGTCCTAAGGCAATATGGGAGACAGCAGTGCATCTCTCGGGAGTTCACAGCATATGCTTGATTTGCAGATGAGGAGAGATAGGGATGGGGTCCTATATTATCATATTCCCTTATGACGTAGGAGTTGGCAAGGATACACACATAGAGCTAGGATTATTTAGAGGATGTTGCAAATGCGGGGGTCACTCCCCAGTTTAGAGATTATTTTCATAGACATCCATTCTTGAGATTCACAAATCCGACAGAGCGAGCACCTCGGATAGATGAGGGTAATGATTCCCCAATGTGTGTACAAAGAGATGCAGCACCCAGAAGAGTAGGAGGAGATTCAGGTGCTAGTTAAAGCAAAGCACCCATCACAAGATAGCAGCGGAGGCAACGAGAGGGAGGATCACTTGGAGCTGTGCGAGGTGATCCAGGTGGTGATACTAGAGCAGAGGCTAGGGGTGATGTGGAGATGGGTAAGGGAGTGAGCCCTAGTGATGAGGAGGTAGTTCGATAGGTTAGGAAGTGGATGGATGAGCCAGCCAGCGAGGGTGAGGAGGATATACCTAAAGGGCAGACACCATAGGATGGCATTCGTGCATTGAGAGGGAGACTTAGGGGTTTGGAGACATGGCTGGCAGTATTACAGGAACAAGCACAGGCACAAATAGCGGAGAGAGATCAATGGATTATGAAGCGTGATCAACAGCTACAGAGAATGAGAGCAGAGCTTGACAGCCTCCAGCATGAGGTGACGCATCAGACGAGTAGGGTGGCTTACTATGTCAGAGCTTATAGTGCAATGGTGCCAACGAATAGGCAAGTGATGCCCTATTCACAATATATGGCAAGATTTGAGGGAGCTAGAGCACTAAGGTGGGATGATGCGCTAGCACAGCAGCCCCCACCTCCTCCTCTAGGCAATGAGGGGGAAGTAGAGAGTTAGTTTTGATGACTCTCGAGATTGTGTATCCCATTTTGGACTTGATATACTTCTTGCTCCAATGATATTATATATGACATTTTGAGACCATTTGTACCCCATTGACATAGAAAATTTTGATGATATATATATGAGACACATGATTCAACTTCATTATATTGTGTCGATTGATATAGGATGACTCATGAGATGGTTTTGATATGTGTTATTCTATATGATGTCTTATATGTATGCATTTCCTTTATGGTATGGATGTATGTAATGCTGATGATCATGAATGTTTTTCATTTTCTTATGCAAATGAATGAATGAATGGATAAATATGATGATTTTGATGCAAATGTGAATGCCATGTTTTTTTTTTCAATGTGATAATATGGATGCAAATGAATATGCAATGGATTATTGGATCTATATGATATGCTCATGTATACAGCTAACATCTAATGTAAGAATTATGGTGTCAATACATAGGTACTCGATCATGTCAAAGATAATGATATGCAGGTGACCACTTGGCAAAGAAATGATGATTGTGTCAAATTCAAGCTTCATTCAAAGGAAAGAAAAAGTAAAGTTATCATGTTGAAATTTCTTGAAATGCACAAAGCATAGTATGAATGCAACCTAAGACTTTAGTCACTGGATTTTTTTTTTCTATTTAGCATCACTGAGCATTTTAAAATATCAGCGATGGACAAAAGCATCAAGGAATAAAGAGCCAGGATGACCTGAATGTCATGTCCTTTTGATTTAGCAAGTGAACATAAGCACCAAGGCATAAAGAGCCAGGATGACCTGAATGTTGTTTGCATGCAAACACACCAGAAAAAGAAGAGTTCCTTTTTTCTACTATGCAATACTGATTACCTTGTCCACAATGACCCTTTCATCATTCATATCTTAGGACAGATTAAGCATGAATTCAAATTGCATAATAAAGAAAGTTACTCAAAACAGACAAGGAAATAGTTCCAACCTCCCTATACCGTACAAATAAACAGAGTCGAGGTATGTGTGGAAATTTCACCCTGATGTGAAGGCACTTATCACAAACACTCAGTTTATGAGATGTTTTCATATCATTGGAATCATTCCTACAAGCAAAAAACAAAGAAAAGTATTATGCCCCCAGTCCTTGCTCCTCTTAGTCAAGATAGACTTCCTTGAGTTACTTAGAGAGAATAATAAGCGAAAACCAATTTAAAAGACAACATACAAAGAAAATTTAAATCATAGCTCAAATAGTTTTAACAATTGTTTTCATTGTACTTGTTTTGTGTGTTTGATGAGATGTCAGTGGCAAAACCCTGCAATGGTTAGGAGATAGGTAACTGACTCAGATTGGATGACCTGGTACTACCGACATAAAGATGACTTGGTTAAAGTGCTTAGGATATTTAGATTGATCAGTCGATTACCCTAAAACTATGACATTTATCAGTTTCAAGCCATGAGGGTTCCAAGAAGAACCAAGGTGTCACAAAAGTGACCAAAGGATGTGAACAAGCTAAAGAAAAGATGTAGGAAAACAGGAAATAAAGCACGAAATACCAAATTTGCGTTGATATATGGAGCACTTCAATACAAGAGCCGCTTGTTTACAAGGTTTTCACCTTCTTGGGGAAGATTCTTTTCTTTTTACTACCAAGGTGGCTATTTTCTAGGTTTTCACCAAGGCATTTAATTTTTTTCATATTTTTTATTTTATTTATTTTGTGTCATTTTTCATTTTATTTTATTTTTTTTAGGACTTTTTAGTTGTATAGGTTGTTGGAGTATAGAATGCTAAGTGTAGAATTTATTCAAGTGGATGGTGTTAATCGGTTCACGGAGCTTTTCTCCTTCTAATGTTGAGAGTTGGTAAGCGCTAGATCCAAAGACTGTGGTAACAATGTAGGGACCCAGCCAGTTGGGTTCAGACTTCCCTTTTTGCTTCCAATGTTGTTGATTTTTAGGATTCTCTCTCATAACAAGGTCACCAACCTGAAATTCTCTGTGTCTAACTTTCTTTTTATATCCTCTAGACATTCTCTTCTGGTAATCTCTCAGAAAGATCGAACGCCACTTGTCGATGTTCATCTAGCAACTCGAGCTCTTGCAATCTAGATATTCTGTTATCTTCATCAGTGATAAGACCTTGCAAAGAAACTCTCAAAGAAGTAATTTCAACCTCAATAGGAAAGGCTTCTTTGGCCCCATACACCAAAGAAAAAGGTGTATCCCTAGTAGGTGTTTTGATGCTCGTTCTATAAGCCCATAGTGCTGGATTGAGCTACAGATGCCAATCCTTTCCAGATTTTTTGACCGTTCTATGCAAGATGGTAGCAGAGTTTTGTTAGACACTTCAACCTGTCCATTACCTTGAGGGTAGTATATGGAAGACCAATTGTAGAGCCCCTCCCCAATCAAGCTTTGGTTAATTTAGTTGACCATGGTTGACCTTATTAATAAATGCTATAATTCAATAGGATGGGCTATGTTAGATGGATAGATTAGTGGGAAAAATAATTGAACCAGGTTATGGAATCATTTTACCTTGCGGTGTACATTTTGATGTGTTATGGATTTAGATCCTATATGATCCACTAATTTGATAACCTTGATATGAGGTATGTTAGCTATCTTAGAATTTGCAATACTTCATTATGATATTAGAAAACATGGATGCATGTCATATTAATGATTGAGTTTCATGAGGATTATGATTATGCCTTTTGATTAAATTACTTTATGTGGATTTTATTGGATAAATGATAAATTGATTGTTATGATTGAAATTGTATGCAAAGTGTCTGAATTGTATTATTTTCATATGTTGATATTAAATGTGATTATTTGGGGTTACTAATGTGCAAAGTGAGATGTGCAAGAAAACTAATCCATGTGACCATGGAAACTATTCGGAGAACCAAATCTAAACCTATATGTGTTTGTGAATCCAACGGTTGTCTATTTGGAGAGACAACACCTCATGTGTAAATGTGTTTTAATTGTAAATGTTTATGCTTGGAGGTGTGTTTAATTTTAAAATTGTTTAATTTATTAATTCTAAAAAAAGGGACATTGCCATGTGAATTTAAGTGATGTGTAATTTTGTGGTGTCACTTGACCATGTGTTGTAATTTTGTGGTGTCACTTGACCATGTATTTTTTCAAATATCCTAGTATGGTCCCAAGAAAGTCTTGGATAGGGAGCCATTAGGAAGGTCAACTCAGGGTTGACCCGTAGCTAAACTTTGGGTGAGTTTCTAGAGGGTTAAACTAACCCCTAAAGTCAAGTTAGGGGCATTTTTAATCGTCCATATGATGTACCTATGGATGAAGGCCAATTTTAGCCATGTGTCCGCTCCCTAGAGATTGTTTAGTCACCCCAAAAGTTGAGTTTTTCAAGATGGCCGAATTTCAACTTTTGAGGATCTTACTTAGGTTAGACAACCTTCCTCATGAGTGAATTTGCTCTTCCCCATTCTCTTTTACCTTTTCGAGGTGCCTTGGCTAAAGAGCTTGTAAGGTGTTGGGAAGACCAACCTATGAACATCCCTCACCCTTCCCAAAAGGATTGGAAACAGTGAGGAGTGTCTTCTTAGGGAATGGTTTGGGAGGGAGAAGTTTGATCACCCACTCTCCATTTTTGGAGACATCGATTTTGAAAAGTTTGGTTTTTTGGATATGAAAGTTTTGGCTAAGTCTTAAGAAGGAAAAGATAGTGGATTTGGGCAGCTCTCCTACAACTTTTATTCATCCCATTTGCAGTTTTAAAGTTGGTTGAATACTTCCTCATGTATGTTGTTTTGTAAATTTGAAAGGATTGTTTGTTGTTTTCTTAGTAAGCTTAGGAAGATGTTGAGTTCTTCTTTGTGTTTTCTTTTATTTGCATGTATTCATGTTATTTTTTTGGGTGTTTCAAGGCCATACTCACCCTTGGGAGGGTAGAATGACCTTGGGATGAAGGGTTGTTTGACAGCCTTAGAGTGTAGAGGTTCTCTTTGGAAGAGAGTGATACATAAGGGATTATGGGACCCTTGCTACATAGTGTTTTGTTTATGCAATGGAGGTCATAAGGGGAGTTTGATGGCTAGGATGCCTTGGGGGACATAAGGATTTGTTGGGACAAGTTTGGAACTTGTGGTTATTCTACTTAGTAGTCTTGCAATGGCAATATGTTATCCTACTTTCAGATTTATCCTCTAGGTATTTGGTCTACCTTCACCCATCAAGTTATAGTCACTAAGTGACTTTGTTCATCCTTGGGTTGGGAGTGTGTTGTGTTTTCCTCTTTCTTATGTGTTTTTGCTTAAGTGTAACCTATTTAGCCTTGGTTCTCCTAGCTTGAAGGTGGCTTCTTGTAAGCCTAGGTTGGGACGTGAGCCTCCATGGTCACAACCTACAAGATTTTATTGCAGGTTTTCTTGGGATAAGATTGGAAGGAAAGCTTTGGAATTATCCTACTTTTTATTGTATTTAATTGCAAAAAAAAAATGTAATTGGTAAGCCCTCATTTGGTATTAATGAGAGGCATGATTTAGTTATCTTCCTATTTTAGTAAAAGAAACTATGATGTAATAAATATAACTATTGAGATAGTTTTTACCATATAATAAAGATGTATTTATTTTGAAGTATATATTCTTGCAAGGAGAAGAATATATTTTTGGATTATTTCTTTAAGTGGTATAGTTATTTTAAAAAAAAGATTTAGAATGATATTATATTTTGTTTCTAATCATTATTGAAAAGGAAATGCAAAGTTAAATGTTAATAGAGTAGTCACTTTTAAATAGAAATGAAATATTTGCTTAAGTTTATAGTTCAGATACAAAGGAAAAATAAATAGATATCTTAGAGTTATCATTAATAATGCATTTCATCTTGCTATTATTGATAAAAAAATAAAAAATAAAAAATAAAATTAAAATTAAAAAAAATTAGATAAAGATAGTTGCAACTGTAAATAAATTCTATTACTGTTGTATTTTTCCTAATCTGAAAATGCATGTAGAAGTGGAAAGTATTTTTGTAAATCTAGATATTGTATATTTTAAATCAAAAGGAAACTATATGTTATAAAAGAAAATGAAATTTACTTCTATTCTGTTATTTGAAATTAGCCTACTCTAAGCTATGGAAATGTAGATTTAATCATAGAAATATATAAATATATACACATTATATAAAGTTTATGCCTAAAGTTGTAAATTTACATCTAAATTGTTGTATTCTCTAAAGAAAAATAAGTATACCTATATGTTGCTTTTATATTAAAATATGCATATTTAATAAAACATTAATATGTTGGAAATAAAAGATATACATTTTTATTCTGGTTATTTAATATCGGGATGGGGGAGTTGAGGGCTCTACCCCACCCCGCCTCCTCTAGGGTAGTCCCAATGCAGTGCGGCCGCCACTGCGGGTTATCCGCAGTGGACGGCTCGGCCACCGCTGTGGGTTAACTGCAATGGACGGCTCGGCCACCACTGTGGTTAAACCATAGTGGATGGCTACGGCCACCACTGTGGTTAACCATAGTGGACGGCCATGGCCTCCACTATGCGGCTCGACCCTCTCAAACCCTCCCCCCCCCCCTCATTGTTAAACATTTCACCTCCCCTTCCTTTGCTCGATCACCATGGCTGCACTTGCACACACACACACAATCAACAACAAAAAATAAATACCATGTTAGAACAAAGAAATCCCTAACTCAATTTCCGGTTAGGGTTAGCTTTGATAAGAAAATTAAAAAAGGGAGTTTAGTTATAGAAATTATTCAACCCTAGTTAGGGATTGCAATATAATAATTATATAAATGAAAAGAGGGGGAAACCCTTTTTAAATTTGAAATGGGTAACCCCATTTGCAACTTAGTTATTTGTTTAGCATAATTGTTTCTGCAATTATTATTGGGTTAATATTTCTAAATATAATATATATTTAGGTCAATATTGGCCGAATATTAAATAGTTGATAGATAATATCTAAAAGGGGATTAAAATTCGACTTAATTGTTAAATGAATTTTTATTTGATTTGGTTAACTTTATTAGTTAAATTTAAATGTGTTATTCGTGTTTGCTCAATTAATCATTTTAATATGAGTCAATGTTATTTTATTTAGTCCTTGAGTATTTAAATACTATTGAGATAATTAATATCTCTTAGTTCATTATTGGATAATTTAAATTAGGGGAAATTAATTAAATTAGTTAAATTAATTAATTAAGTTGTGACGATGGGATTTACTTTGAGAATAATGCGGAGTTAATTGTTAGTTAATTATTATATTGTTTTTAGTTAATTTTATTAGTCGAATCTAATAACATTATTTACACTTGTCCAATTAATTATTTTATCATTTTAAATTTAATAAATTAAGAGATAACATTATTTTAATTATTCCTAGCGCAATGAAATACCAGTTGAGATAATTAATATCTCTTGATTAAAATTAAAGGATATTTGGTTAAATTAATTTATTGATTAATAAAGTGGTAAAGACACTTTCTTTTGGAGAATTATTTTCACGTAATAATGTTAACGCTTGTGTGGTTAAGTTAATTAAATTAACTCTAGGAACCCATTCATTTAATGCATGAGTTAACCTTTAGTTAAGATAAAACTTATTTATCCCCCCTTTAACGTAAAATATTTAGTATTTTATGTTGTTTTTAAAAAAAATTGTTGTTCCAGTTTTGCCCAAAAGTTTGGGCATGACACCAATGTTGTTTGATTTTGAACTTATCACAGAGCTCATCTATATCCTTATTTTTGAAGTACCCCCCATTGTCGGTTACAATTGAGGAGGGGATTCCATACCTGCAGATTATGTAGTTAAGAATGAACATAACCACTTTTTTGTCGGTTGCTTTGATTAGGGGAACCGCTTCAACCCACTTGGTGAATTATTCGGTGGCAGTTATGATAAACTTATGTCTATTGGACAATGAATGATAGATTTGGCCAATGAGGTCAAACACCCATTGTTGAAAAGGCCAATGTGTGATAAAAGGTATGAGCTCCCTTGTTGGAGCATGTATGAGATTTCCATGTAGTTGGCATTTTTGACAAGTTTTAGCAAATTTTATAGCATATTTTTCCATATCTGGCCAATAGTAGTCAACCCTTAGCAATTTCCAAGCTAGAGTTAGACCGTTTGAGTGAGATCCACAAATACCTTCATGGACTTCAGATAACGCACATTCAGACTCTTCAAGTTCTAGACACCTAAGCAAAGTACCATCTAAACCTCGCCTATATATATCGTTAGCGATGATGACATATCATGAAGAATTACGGATCAAATGTCTTTTCTCATTGTAAGTAACGTTATCAAGGATGATTTGGTCACGTAAGTAGGAGTAGATATAGTTATAGCGAGATGGGTCATGCCTAATGATAAAAGAAACCATCTGAGAATCAAGGGAATCATTGTTGGCATTTTTGATGATTATGTTGTGATTGTCATTGATGGACACGTACTTGTTATGAGATCACTTTTTGTATGTATGAGTTAAAGCTCAACCGATATTTGTTCCAACCAATATGATGTATTATAGCCTTTAGACTATCGGTGTTTTGCAGAAAGTGTTTACCGATCTGAAGCGGTATGAAGACCCCAAGCAGTTTGAGGATCTCAAGCAGTACGAAGGAACAAAGTGGCACAACTCATATTTCCCAGTCTTCATTTTTTGTCAAACCGGCAACTGGTATTTTGCTTTAACCGGTATTCTGTATGAACCGGTAATACTCTGTGATGAGTTACCAACTAGCATTTTGTGATGAGTTACCATCTACCGATTGTTTGGCGGTGCTTTTTGTGTCATGTTACCAAATATGTCTAGATGCATTGAACCTAGGAAATTGTATTGTAATCCTATTGGACCGACATGAAATCGGATTCCTTCATAAGGACATCATGTCTAGGGTTTTAGGTTGTTGCTAGGGTTTAAGGTGGTTGATGAATTTTTGTAAGTGAGATTATAGAAGAGAAGTTCATTTCTGTGAGAAAAAGGTAGAGTATGAATGTGTTGAAGACTGAAGTAATGCTGGAATGCATTAGGAATGAGCTATCAAGGATCTAATCAAGCAATCTGTGCTATTTGCTAGATCACTCACTTGTTGATTACTCACATCTTTGACAAGTCTGAAGCCCTTAATCAGGTAGGCCCAAAAAGCCTTTTGTAAATCCTCTAACAAGGTGGTTCACATCTATGGATCTAAAATCCTCTAGCAAGGTAGTCTTTAATTGGACTTATCTCCTAACAGAGATTGAGATTCCTAACAGGATCTGTTCTAGTAAAGAACATTGTATGACCTTAACCAGTCTGGTTCCTATTCTCCAGATAGTTACTTGTGAGTTTCATCTCATCGTGGTTTTTCCCATTTGGGTTTCCACGTCAAAATATCTTGTGTTATGGTGTTTGTGCTTCTATGGGTGAATGCATTATTTGCTATTTGGTTTGCATGTGTGCTAACCAGTTTGTTTGCTAAACAGTGTTACCGGTTTACTATTAGAATAGTAAAGTGTTTAAGTACAGTAGTTTTTGGCATACTAATTCACCCCCCCCCCTCTTAGTATTCATCAATCATAAGCAGGACAACGAAGCTCTTCCACCGGGAACTCATAGCAGAACTATGTTTTGTGTAGTTCTGGTATAGATGCCAATGTAGCCATAGCATCTAATGCTCTATTTGTTGATCTAGGAATCTATTGAAATGAAACAAAGACAAAGTATTTCTTAAAGTCATGAACCATTCTTTTATAGGGCATCAATTTTTTATCTCGGTTTTGATACATATCGTTGATCTAGTTGATTATCAGTTGAGAGTCACTGGAGATGTATAGCTCAACAACTTTCCATTCAATAGCCAGTTTGATTCCATTCACCAAGGCTTCATATTCTGCAATATTGTTGGTACAAGAAAAGAGGATCTTGTACACCTTTGGAATTGAGTATCTCTGAGGAGTTATAAAAAGGATCCCAGCACCATAACCTTCTTGAGTAAAAGATCTATCAAAGAACATTTTCTAGGATCGCTGAGTAAGATGCAATATGGATTCATCTGGAAATTCTATGTTCAGAGGTTGATTATCCTCAAGCGGAGCACCGGCAAGTTGATCTATAATGACTTGTCCTTTTATAGCTTTGTGTTCTACATACTCAATGTCAAATTATATGTATCATAACCCATTTAGCCAATCACATCGTCAATGTTACTTTGCTTAGAAGATATTTCAGAAAATCAATCTTAGCAACCAGTTTGATGGAATGTGCTAGCATGTAATGTCTCATTTTATGTGAAGTGAAAACCACTGCCAAACAAGCTTTCTCAATGATAGTGTAGTTCATCTCATAGGATACCAATGTCCTATTGATATAGTATATAGCTTGTTCCTTGTTTTTCTCATCTTGTTGAGCCAAAAGTGCCCCTAGTAATGTTTCAGTAGTTTATACATAGCAAATCAAAGGTTTCCCTTGAATCAATGGCATCAAAATAGGTGAATTGGAAAATATTCCTTCATCTATTTTAGGTGTTGTTCACATTCTTCATCCAAGTTGTATGTAACTCCTTTTTGTAATGCTTTCGTGAATGGTTGAGCCTTATCTACTAGTTGAGAAGTGAAGTGTCTTATTGATTGGAGTCGCCCTTTTAGAGTTATCATTTGATTTACATTCTTTAGAGGTGGCATTTCTATTATAGCTTTAACTTTTTCCGGATAAACTTCAATCCCTTTTGCTGAAACAATGTATCTTAGCAGTTTGTCAGATGTAACTCCAAATGCACATTTCTTAGGATTTAGTCTAAGTTTAAACTTTTCCATTTTGTCTAAGATTAGACCCAATTCTGAGAGATGTGTCGATCTTTACATAGATTTGACCAGGGTATCATCGACATAGTCTTCCATGTTTGTGTGCATCATGTCATGAAAGATTGTAGTTATAGCTCTTTGATAGGTAGCACTTGCATTCTTTAAGGCAAAGGGCATGACATTCCAGTAGAAAGTTCCCCAGGCACATATGAACGTTGTTTTCTCTTGATCTTCAGGTGCAATTTTGATTTGGTTGTAGTTGGAAAATCCATCCATTAGAGAATGTATTTCATAACCAATAGTCATGTCCACTATCATGTCAATGTTAGGTAGTGGAAAATCATCTTTTGGACATGCCTTGTTTAATTCTCTGAAGTCTGTCCAGACGTGGATTGATTTATCAAGTTTTGAAATAGATACAACGTTGGATATCCACTCAGCATAATCAATTGCTCAGATGAATCCTTCTTTGAGTAATTTCTCTAGCTCAGCTTTAATAAGCAATGCAACACTAGGATGCATTTTTCAGAGTTTTTGTTTGGCGGGTTTGACTCCAAGAGCAATAGAAAGATGGTGCATCATAAGGTCAAGATTCGGACCTAGCATATCATAATATGTCCATGTGAAGTTTATCTTTTCCTCTATGAAGAAATCGGTACTCTTTCAGTTATTCTATTGATAGGGATTGAGCCACATGTATTATATGTTGAGTTTCCTCTATTTCAATGTTCACTAGTTGTGTAGGTTCAATCAGTACTGATGATCTCTCTTGAAAGTGACTAGGAAAAATATCAAGCATCTCACCTTTAGGTGCCTCAGGGAGGTTTTCACCGTCAAATACGTCTTTTATTTTTACTTTTTTTGGTTCTGATACCTCCACAGTGTGGTTTTCACCATCAGAACACTTGTTTTTTTTTCTTTTGATGTTTGAGACTAGGACACTTGACATCCACTTCTATCATGTTCATACTATGTTTCTTGATGGAAGATTTAATGGGTTCAACTACATTAAGGTAACATGCTAAGGCATAGTCATTGGAAAAAGAAGGGATATCTATGGGTTGGTCTTGTAGAGTACACTCAATAAGCTCAGGGTGTACAAGGGATAAAGATTCAATGGGTTCAAGGGAATTCACAGTATTGTCATCACAACCTTGGACCGTCAAGTTGATTTCTAGAAGACTACCTTGCATTAGCGTCTTGAGACCGGGAAGTCATAACATGATTATCAAAGCCTACATTAGTGTTTAGAGAATCTAACCCAGTAGACCTACCACTAGACCATTCTCCTACTTCAAATTGGACTACGTATTATTGTTCAATAGCAATAGCTTCTTCAGACACAGTTTCAACATTCATGACAAAGTAGTCATAGTTTGGTGTTGAATAGGTAATATCATCGATGGAGCTTATTTCAGGTTGATCAAAGTTAGAAGATGAGGCATCTAACTCCTCTTCAAGAGACTCAGTAAAAGCATGTATGATATCAATATGAACATATTTTATGTTGCAAGCTCCTTCTTGTTCTGATTCAATGATAACTTGTAGTTGACATACCTATTCACATAGCCTTGATGACTCTGCCAATTTTTATCTTCTTTCTAATTCAACTTCTTCTAGACTAATGATCGGTCCTACTTGACTAGCCTCCAGTTCTTCAATTGTCTTCCCATATCTGATTTGTTTTGGTTCATTAGATGGAGATACACTAGGTGAGTGATTTTCCTGTGCTTTCTCTTTTCTTAGTTGTTACTCATAAGCTTCTTGTCTTTTTAGTCTAACTTCCTCTAGTTCTCGATGTAGCTTCATGTGTGCTATTTCTTGTGCTTCATCTATAGTATCATTGGATTCTTCAGGATTTTCTTCAGTAAATGTATCTAATAGAGGTTTTGGACCCCATTCATACTCATTTGAGTCTATTTCTAAATCTCCTTCCGCCATCATTCCCCTATATGTGACAGGAATGTTTAATGTTGCAAACATTTCTTTGATTACACCTATTTTCTCATTTCTTCTAGAATTTCTACTTCTGGTATTTTCCCTGTTGGTACCTTTGAAACTTAGTTATAATATTATTCTTCTCTTTTGATCACTAGCTCTTCTTGTTCTTTCTCATATTCTTCCTGAGTTTGTTGTTTGTTTACTTCCTCTAGTGTTTGATGTGGCCGATAAGATTGTCATTTTTGACTTGATGGTTTATCTAGATGGTATCCAAGTTTGGTTTTGTCCTTTGTAGACTTGGTTTGCAGTTTGATAAGTTCAGTAATTCCTTCTTTATGTTTTCCCAGAGAACTTGTACCTGAATACCCCATGCATTAGATTATTTGATAGCCTTTACCATATTGTTCGAGGGAAATTTCACAACGTTGCACTTCTCTATCTTCATTTTCCACTTTATAAAGCCATTCAAGAGTAGTTGTCTCTTCTATTTCATTTGCAATGGAAGCAGAGGATTGCACAAAAGTACCATCATAGATGGCATTTGTAGGTGAAGTTTGTGGTTTCATAGCTTAAGATGGTTTTCCAAACTGTCTAGGTGATGGGGGAAGAGACATCAGTGAAAGTATAGGTTCTATCTTGTATCTGCCCATATCGGTTGTTGATGTGTTTTTTGTACATGACCAAACACATAATAAAATACCTAAAGGTACCTTATCCTCTCTTGAACAAAGTTTCCCGACTACTGAAGATCTCGCCAAAGGATCAATCGGAGTAACTCCAAGGTTCTAATATGTAAGTTCTCTACGTGTGGATAAGCTTGTCGTGGTATGATGTGATTTTGCTGGAATCACAAGGGGACTTACACTCGACAATCTAAACGTCTGATTTGCTTTGGATATTACTGGAAGGTGGAATTTCACCGCCCCTTGATTTTTTTTTTAAAAAGAAAAAAGGATAAGGGTTGGAACGGGATCTATTTCTAACACTAAGAACGTAAGAGCAATGAATGACCTTTGATGAAATTCTAACTAAGTCTTGCTGACATCCTAGGATCATCTCCACAAGATTAGTGCGATCTTCTGAGGAAAGCTTTATGATGTTTATGCCACCGCTACAAGCATGGACACCGTCAAGTTGATGCATATCAATGAAGAAGCAATAATTGAAGTTAAGCTTAAGCTAAATGATTCTAGTTGACTACGCAAGGCAAGTCTGCAATCAACAAAATGCTAGTAGTATGGATATACAAATTTATTCCATTCATCTAATAACATGAAATCAAATTTGAGAAGTATAGAGACCATGTAAATTGTTGAGTCGACACAAAAAATTCACCATTTCTTCAATGAAATTTACAAGTCTTTTGCAAAAATGTCTTGGCAACAATCTTTGCCTTCTCTTTGTACTCTACTCTAACTATTTCCTATTCTTTAACTACTAACTATTAGCTAACTATTATCTATTAACCCTTACAAATGAGGAGCCAGGGCTTTATATAGGGAGCCCTTTACAAATAGACGGCTCTGATTGACTTAGAACCAATGGCTAGGATTACCAGATAAAAACCCTAATTAGGGTTTGTTACAACAAACCTCCTCTAGCCAATGAGAAATCTACATTCCAAGAGTGAGGACCGATAGGAAGTAGGGGTAGGTGCCTTGAAGTTTGTGTCATCCCGGATAAGTTAGGTACATTGAATCTGGATGCGCTGAGGTGGACCAATCCGACTGGAGGAATGATGACTAGGATGCCACCTTGTCTAATGCTTGTGACTTGGTTGATCCTCCTATGTCCTTGATTCAAAGAATGATGTACCTCTTTGACTTCCATGTACTTGATGAGGCCTCCTCACAGTCAATTTTTCTTTCTCCTCTAGTGGCTCATATTGCTTTGAAGAGCTTGTAAGGTCCTCCTTCTCTGTCATTAAGTGGTTCCTTTGTGTGGTAGAATGAGATCTTGAGGCTAGCTTGCAACTCTTTGAACACTTGAAGTCTTCCAACCCTTCAAAAGCATCTTGAGTCCACCTTTATGATTTTGGAATGTCCTTGATGAAGATGGACTGGAATAGGTTGTCCTTGTCCCAGCCTGGTCTCCTCCCATCTGCAAAAAAAACTAAAAGATGATCAAGTACACATGATATATTTATTCAACATATCATTTTCTACCTTAAAACATCAACAAGAAGACATCAAAATGAAGCTTGTTCAAAATCCTTCCCCGGGACAGGCCCTATTAGATTTTCGCTCTGGACCCTTTGGAAGGGTCAGGAGCGAATTTTGTATTCCTGGCCTAAATTCTTCTCACTTTGTGAACATACTTGCTCAAATACATGTCCAAGGATGCCCTCAATCTCAACCAACACCAAGCTTGATACAAAACTGGAGCAAAAAGGAGTTTTTTAGGATTTCGTTATGGATCCTTTGGAAGAGTCAAGAGCGAAATTTGCATTTTAGGACAAATTCCATCATGTCTCTACTCCAAAATACCTTCCAAGGCAAGAATATGCTATCCTTCTCTTCACCAAAGGCTAGGAATCCACAACTTGATCTTCATCATGAGCAAACTAGGTGAAATTGATAATTTCGCTCTGGACCCTTAGGAAGGGTTGGGAGCGAAATTCTTGATTTTGACTTGATCCTTCATTTTCTTCATTCCAATTTACTTCAAAAGACAAGAATACCTCAATCCTCCTTCAAGCATGCCATAGTAATCAATGTTTTGGCTTCACACAAGGAAAAAATAGGTACTTTGAGGAATTTTGCTCTAGACCATTTGGAAGGGTCAGGAGCGAAATTCATTCCTTGCTTGTATTCTCTTACTTAGCTCCATTCTTCTCACTTTGTTTTCCCTTGGCTCCCTCATTTGGATCCATTTCTCAACCTGACAACACTTGTTTGATCCTCAAAAGGTATGAAAGGGAAAATTCGCTCAAAATCATGGCCATGGACGGGACCTATCTATGATTTTGCTCTGGACCCTTTGGAAGGGTCGGGAGAAAAATTCTTGATTTAGCCTAAAATCTTCATTTCCGGTGACCAAAATCCATCCAAGGGAAATCCTAGGGGCACCTCCCAACTTTTCTCATCTTGGTCTAGGCTTGTCTTGGCACAAGTTTTGGAAGATAGAATAGGTTTTAGGATTTTTTCGCTCTGGACCCTTTGGAAGGGTCAGGAGCGAGATCCTTGTCCTTGAGCTTATTCCTTCATTCTTCCATTTAAATTCACCTCAAAGGCCAAGAAAATTTTATTCCATTTCTATATAGGCCATAAAAACCAAAAGCTTGACTTAATTTTCAAGGGAAATAGGTGATCTTAGGAATTTCACTCTAAACCCTTTGGAAGGGTCAGGAGCGAAATTCTAGTTTTTTGCTCAATTCCTTCACATTTATTGATCACTAGCAACTCAAAGTAATTCCTAAGGATAAATCCAATCCTATCTCACCCTGACTCACACTTGACTCGGCACAAAATTGGGAAAAAAGAATGGTTTTGTGGAATTTCGCTCTGGACCCTTTGGAAGGGTCAAGAGAAAAATTCACACTCTAGGCTTGATATTTCATCTTTTCAACTCCAATATTATTTGCAAGGAAAATATACACCACTCCACTTGCATCCACACCATAGGAATCAAGGTCTTGACCTCATCTAAGGACAAAATGGGTGCTTTCAAGAATTTTGCTCTGGACCCTTTGGAAGGGTCAGGAGCGAAATTCAACTTTTAGGCTAAATTTCTTCATCTCCTCCACCTTTAGTCACTCCCTAAGGCAAAAAACATGTCAAAAACTTCCCAACATTCCTTAGAAACTAAGAACTTGGTCTGAACAAGGAAGAAGTTGAGGTCTATGGGGATTTTCGTTGTGGACCCTTTGGAAGGTTCGGGAGCGAAATCCATGTTCTTGGTTGGTTTCCCACTTCCTCCATCCAATTCTCCTTCAAACTTGATCAAATTCAAGCTCCTTTCTTCTCATTTAAGTGAATCTACCATAAAATTAGCTCAAGACAAGGTCATTTTCATCATTTTAGGCAAGATAGGGGGTCAAACTAAGAATTTCGCTCTGGACCCTTTGGAAGGGTTAGGAGCAAAATTTGCATTTTAGGTTGGTTTCCACCACTTCATCACCTCAAATCTCCTCTCAAAGAAAAATATGCATCAAATCCTTCCCATCATGCCTTAGAATTCAACAAACTTGGTCATATCAAAGAGCAAAGTGGAGGAAAAGTGGATTTCGCTCTGGACCCTTTTGAAGGGTCAGGAGCAAAATCCATGTCTTAGATCAAAATATTCATTTCTCAATGCTTTCAATCACTTCCTGAGGCAAGAACATATCAATCTACCCCCACCATGTCCAAGGAACAAGGATGTTGGCCCAAACAAGGGATAAAATAGTGTCTAGGGAGAATTTCGCTCTGGACCCTTTGGAAGGGTCAGGAGTGAAATTCTAGTTTTGGGTTGATTTTATACTTCTTTTCTCCTTCTCATGCCTTGGACATACTTTGTTAGGCTTCTTCCCATCATGATCATGTGAATTTTCTCATCAAGTTGACATCTTGCTCAAGCTTTTGTGAAAAATAGGGTCTTACAAGAATTTTGCTCTGGACCCTTTGGAAGGGTCAGGAGCGAAATTCACATTTAGACTCAAATCTTGACTTCATTTCACAAATTTCTTCATCCAAACAAGTGTTTCGCCCTCAATAATGCCTGGAAATGAGTTAGTTCCAAGTTTGGGTCAAAGTAGAATGTCCTATAGAGGAATTCGCTCTGGACCCTTTGGAAGGGTCAGGAGCGAAATTGAAATTCACTTTGGACCCTTTCGAAGGGTCAGGAGCGAAATTTGACATTTTGGTCTCTCCGTCAGGATTCATATATGGAATATAAAATTTAAGTATAAGAATGAAGAAAGACTTATACTTTAAGTTATATTCCATATATACTGTCAGGATGTTTGAGAGTGGTTTCAGACCTCCAAGAGTTATAATGCAAAATCTAGTTTTTGGAGGATTCTTCAATTTTCCAGATAGTCAAATTTCGAGATCAGGATGACATTCCAGACTTAGCCAAATTGCATGACATTTGAAGATCAAGATGACATTATAGACTTCATCACTCACCAACTTGACCTAACTCAGACCTTCAAAGATGATATTTAGTCACCAAGCTTCGTTAACCTCTTGAAACTCAAACAAGACACAATTAGCAACAAGAGAAAAACTTTGTCCTAAGGAAGACTTTCAAAGAAACTCTAACCTAGAGCACCTGTTGACTCCCCCTGGCTCAAGTAGACCCTGTCATCCTAGTGATCCCCCTGCCAACACTCAAAATGCAAAGGCTAATAGACAAAACCCTAAAAACCTAGAAAGCAAACCCTAGAAAGCAAAAAAGTAGGGGTCCCAATTTGTAATGGGGTGATGTTTGAATACGTCACAACACCAGCATCTGTGATTTTCAATTTCTTTTCTAAGTCCTTCATCATAGATTTTGAACGCTCAGTTATAGAGGTTTCTCTATTGTGAGGAACAAGAGTATCAGCACATTGTTTTAATGTGTTTCAAGTGTAGCTGGTATCACCAAGAACACTGGCCTCAACTCCATTATAGGGAAACATCAAGCACTGATGGTATGTAGATGGCACTACTTGCATATCATGAATCCATGGTCTGCCCAGAAAAATGTTGTAAGATAGAGAAAGGTCAAGCACCTGATAAATAACATCTCTTTCCATAGGTCCTCCCTTGATTGGTAATAGCACCAGGCCCTTAGAGGGTCTATCTTCTTCATCATAAGTTTTTATTGGTATCTTCTTTCTTGGATCTATAACATTCTTAGAAAATCTCAATTGTATGAGTAGATTGTAAGTAAAAATGTTTATCCCAACGCCTTCATCTATCAAAACACATTTGATTTATTGTTTATGGATCATGACTTCAATGTGTAATGGTTGATTATGTGGATGGTTCAAGGAATTATTGTCTTCTTCAGAGAAGGATGGGTAGTGAGGTGACCTTATGTGACCCACCATAAATTGAAACTGATCCAGATCTAAGTCTCTAGGGATGTTGGTAGTGAGCAAAGCTTTGTCTAGGATCCCTATGAGTAGGAGAGATCTTAAGTAATTCAAGAATAGAGATTTGAGCAATAGTTTATTTTATCTGTTCAACAATGTTGTAGCCAGAAAAAGATGGTGAACCAGTTGTTTAGATGGAGAAGGCTTAGCAGTGATTGTAGCTGGTTGTTTGTTTGAAGATGTTAGCAATTTTGATGATGTTGATGGACTTGATGATGACATTTGATCAGACGATGAGGAACCAACTCCTTTGAGAGTAACTTTTCCTTGAGCACGGGTCACAACGTTTGCAGCTATCGGTTTGTTTTTCTCTTCTTTGACTATGATTACATTGCAATTCTCTGATTGAAAATGTTCAAGCATGTTGATGACGTTATCGTTGTTGGTAAAGGTGTAATTTATCTTAACACCTCCCTTGGATTTAAAGGAATCTCCTTGCTCATAAGTAGGAAAGGGACCTTTGAAATTTTTACTCTTAGAGTTGGTTGCATAATTCCCAACAACATTTTTTTCATTATCGATAAGGTCTTGAATCTCATGTTTGAGTTTCAAGCAGTTATTAGTTGTGTGACCCTTGTTTTGGTGATATTCACAATAATCATTTTCCCTCCACCATTTGGGTTTGACTTCAAGATCATATGGTTTGGAGTTGTCAGGCAATGTGATCAGACTGTTTGCCAAGAGAGTCTTAAGAGTTGTTCCATAGGATTCTCCCAAAGGAGTGAAATCATGTTTAGGCTTTGAAATCCAAGGCTTATCTTTAAACCACTCTTTCTATTTATTAGGAGGGTTTTCCACGGCACTTTCAGCAGCTTTGAGGGCTTGTGTGCCACTAGTCAGATTAAATACCGTTGGTTTTGGTTTTGGTTTAACAGTATCAACTACTCCATCATTCAAGACATTTATATTATTATCTTTGCCATATTTCCAGTATATGCTTTTCTCTTTACAACTAGAGTCATGTTGTGTTTCCTTATAAAGTGATATTTCTCCTTTCTTCACGAGGACATCTTCTATTTTGAGAGCACTATCCACCATCTTATCAAATGAAGGAGGTCCTTGCATTTTAATATTATATTGTAACTCAGGAATCAAATTGTTAACAAAGATGTCCATTAACATTGAACTTATTAACTCAGGAATCTTTTGATATGTTTGGAATGGTTTTTAGTTCTTTGTTTTGGTTTTATGGTTGAAACTAACTTATTAACATTGAACTTTGTTGTTGCCTTGTCCCCATTTCCATGAAATCAGAATGTATGTAGATATTCTAGTGTTTCTAATGTATGCATAATTAATAATGAAATAGGAATACTATATAAATAACACATTGCTACTTCTATTATGTAGCCTATGCATAATAGAATAAATATAACGATTCTTTTAAAACTTTCACCCAATCTATTGTTCCATTATGGAGGGGTGATAAGACATAAAAGGAATGAAGGTACTATAAGGGTCCCTTTGAGTTAGGTAACCCTAGGTGGGGTTGGAGACCGAATAGAAAGTGGAATTTTGTGCTCTTGGGCTTGATGGATAGGCTCAAGGTGCCTTAAATGATCTCCCATGGTGCTTCATAATGTGTATAGATTATTGAGGATAGCTTTAAGGGAGTCCCACATGCACATTATGTCTATTATTATGATGAATAGAATTATATTTTAACATTGTTGAATTATATGTATTTATCTTTCGATAACTAACCTAGTTGCAGGCTCTAAATCAAAATATTAAGTTGACAATTTACATCCCCAAGCATAATACAAACCCCATTTGGGAATTCTAAGGAAAATTGAGTAAAGTCCCAATAGGAAACATTACAAATTGCCTCCCTTGCATTGAAAATATAAAGGAGGGGAGCATTCTATTTGTATAGATCATCGCATATCAATTCATTCAATCAGTCCTCAAATAGAACATTGAATAAATTACCAACTATGGCATCATAAATTGTACACCCCTAATTAGGGTTGTCCAATTCCATGCTTAGGTTAGCACCCACCTTAGTGTTTCCCATTTCATTTTTCATTTATAAGGCTCCTTTAGGTATTTAATTATTAATTTAATTAAATCTTAAGTCCTCTGTCAACAATTCACATATCATAATGTTAGGCCCTTAACCCTAAGCGTGCCCCTTTTATTTTATTTTAAGTAATCCTAATAATGTCCTAATTTCAATTTTCAATGCACATTTTTGCGTATCTAAGCACCTTGGATTGACCTACCATGTTGAAATTGACTTTGTAATCACGATATCTTGTATCCCTAGAAAATTAGAAAAAAATCGGTTGGGCCAAAATGTTAGCATTCTGGTCTTGTACTTTTTTACCTGAATTTTGGGAGCTTAATTTGGTGGTATTATACTATTCAAATCGCACTTTGTGTCAATTTTTATTAATTCTAAGTCATCCTAAAGGTGATTTTAATTATGAAATCCCTATATAAGGCATCCCTCTCAATTCATTTTCATAATCTAATCATATGCTAACAATATTATCAATTCAAGAGCAAATTCCTTCTTCCTTAAGATCAAATCCGATTCAAGGAACAAAAGACTACATCAAGGAATCTTCAGTTATGATCATGATGGATTTTATGTGATTTATCATTTTATTGCATCAACACATGAAGGACTTATCCTAAGAACATTGCATCACCTATTAAAAGTATAATCATTTACATTCAAGTATTTCAGCCTTGCCCTCAAAAGGCAAGCTTTTACATTCAGTTCAAGTTCATTTTCTATTTCAATTAGGTTTAATTCCAAACCTGGGGTTTGACCTAAGGCAAACCCCTATCCACAACCCCCTTTATTTCCTTCTTGTGTGCAATTACAAGTACCCAATGGTGTCGGGAAGATCAAATTAGCATCAAGACCTAGAGGCGGAGCATCCAAGTAAATTTAAGTGAAAAGTGCCTAGACCAGGACACCCAAGGCCCTAGTCCTCAACTAGCCTCAAATTTGGTAGGGAGCTCTTAGGTAGTCTCAATTTTTTTGCAATTCAACCTAGTCTCTGGGACCAGGACACCCAACACTCTGGTCCAACCAATTTAAACTCAAATTCTGGACACAGGTGCACAACAAAATTCCATTCTTAGATCTATACGTGTTGTTTTAGTTCTATTAAGTTATGAGTCTGATATCTTACTAATTTAGTCACTTGTATTCATCTTCTTTGCATAGTTTCACATCCTCCTATATTTTGCACATTCTCTTTCATAGAAACAAAGGAATAGAAACCCTAAAAGTATTCATTGACTCTCTTTCACAAGAGTTAGTCAAATAGAATCACTCCTTTAGGTGCTTTTGTATTCCAATGTATGAATGAAAGTGGAGTTAGGTCCTAATACTACTTGATACCATTTTCATACATCACATTTTGGTGAACCCGACATCTTTCATACTTAATTATGATTTATTGTCTCGTGTCTAATTGTTTATGCATTTTAAAATTCAAATTTGCACTCATAGATTGAATCTTCAATTGAATTACATACATTTAGAGGTTAAATTCGCAAAAACCCTAATTTGTAATTCTAAAATAAACTTGTGGGTTGCATAATTTTTCAAGTGTTTTTTCAAATTTAGATGTATTTATTTCATAGTTTTATTTAAAAGAAAAATACAAATAAATCTTATTTTATGCATTCTGTGTGTTTGCCTGCTTTAGCTCATTTCATTGCAATAGTTAGCATTTCTTTCAAAATGTCAAATTACTCTTTGCAAGAGTATCATGCCTTTGACATTCCATTTTCTTATAATGACTATCCTTTTGAATAAGTATATAGTAGAGAAGAACTTGAGGAAGCTCTTGATGGTTTCCTTTATCCTAATCTCTCACCTTATAAACAATCCTTTTATCAAAGGTTAATCAACATAATGCATAATCCATTTAGCAGTGATGACCTTGAGATTATGGATGAAACTCTTGATGACTTCATCCTTACCTCTAAATCATCTTCTAAATCTCCAAAAACTCACAAGGATATTATCAAGCATGACAATCTTCTTTATGAACCTTTACCTTCTATTTATCCTATTTATGAAGAAGTTTTTGTGATAAAAGAAGCTAATGTGGATGACCATCCTCTTTATCAAGCTTTACCTTCTAGACAAGAGGCCCTAATGAACCATGATAATTCCTCTCCTAAATATTCTCTTGATCATGAGGATAATTTGGTGCAAGAAGAGATTATTAACACTTATTTTACAACTCTTCCTCTTAAAGATGAAGTTTTAACAATTGATGATGATCTTCCTCCCAGAAATAGCCTCTCCCATTAGAATATCTTAGAGCAAGAGGATGATACCATAAACACCTTCCCTAATATCACTTTACCTTCCATGCATGGTACCTCTCCTAGAGAATAAATGTTGATGGACATTGATTTACCCTCTCCCAAATTTGGTCCTACCAATTAGGGCACATTGGTACAAGAAGAGGTTATGAGCACTTCTTTCAAAGATCTCCCTCCTAAGGATTAACCTTTGAAGAATGTTCTTTATCCTAAAATGTACCTCCCCCATGAGAATCATTTGGTGCAAGCAGATGATATTGTAGCTACCTTTCCTAGTGATACCATATCTTCTTTTCATTTTAATGAATTTCTCACTAGAGATGAAACATTAATGGGTTATGTTTGTCCTTCTCCTAAAGCTTTTCTTACCCATAAAGATAATTTGGCACAAGAGGATGAAATCATAAGCAGTTTCCTTAATGCTCTCCCTTCTAAAGATGTATCCTTGGAGAAAAAAGATCTTAATCAAGTCAATACCATTCATATTTCTAGTTATGAGAAGCCTAAATCCAAGGTACCTCCCAATATCCTAAAAGTTGCAAAATACATATGTGAGAGGTGATATGGAAAGACAACTAGAACAAAAATATGGTTTTAAAATGCATCAAACATTTAATTCTTATGTCAAAAAAAAAGATCCCAATATTCTTCTCACTTCTCTTTCTTCCCCCTCTCACCCCAAGAATCACATTGATAAGGATCTTGTTGAGAAACTTCATGATATCTTAGCAAAGATCTCCCTTTGGGACTTAATTAAAACTTTCCCTTCATACCATAGGTTGATCCAAGAAGCCTTTCATAAAGTGATTCCTCATACTTCTTCTAAACCAAATGATATTGCATCCTCACAAGATGAATTGCCTTCTACAGAGGTTTAAAATAGAGATGATCCCCTTATGATTACTCCTCACATTTATGAACAAAATATAAGAGGTACCTTAGTTGATAATGGATCAGCACTTAACATTTGTTGTGTTGACTTATTAGATAAGCTAAATTGGGATCCTTCTTTCATTCAACCCGACCCTCTTTGTGTTTGTGACTTTGATAATGTTCCTAGAGAGTCACTTGGTATAGTCATATTACCTATCAAAGTAGGACCCGTGACTTTACCTACTCCTATTCATGTCATGCCCAACCATCTTAATTATAACCTTCTTCTAGGTAGACTGTGGATTCATGCAATTAAATTAGTCTCTTCTACTCTTCATCACACAATCAAATTCATATATAACAATGAACTTCACACAATAAAGGTTGATCCTAACCCTTATGATTTTGTTCATGATGAAGTAGGATGCATTTCTCCCTTTAATAATATGATTCCTTCAACAACACAATATCCTATCAATGATGCTTCCTTAGCAAAGAATTGGGTACCTTAGATTTTACATCCTACTTAAATGGGTATAAGATCCCTCAATCGACACATTAAGCCTTCAAGGATCCTTGTGTGTCATTTATCCAAACTTATTCTAAATAAATTCCCACCTCTCCTTCCAATACATATATTTATGATGATTGCGGCTCTTTAGACTTTAACACTAAGAATTAACCCTCTCCTCTAGACATTTCAACACATATATTTGATTTTATGCATGGAAACAATGGACATGGTTTCGGATGTATACAACAAAGTTTTGATGGTCGTGAGAAATATAAATCACACTTTTCCAAAGAGGGTCTAGGTTTCCAAAGTCCTCCTTTTTCGGTGTCCCCTCCTCCGTTGTCTAATACATCTATGTCTTCTTACAACTTGTCATCAAAACAAGAGAGTATTTTGTGTGAGCTTCTTAAAGCCAACTTGATTACTCTCCCTTTAAAAAATCAAAGAAATAATTGTAAGAAAATTCAACACAATCCTTCTTTTTGTAAGTATCATCAAATCCATGGTCATTCCACTAATGAATGTCATGATTTAGGGGATAAGATTCGACAACTTATTGTTACTAGTATCATTCAAATACTAGATGACAATGAGTTGGACTCTCAACTTATTCCTTCTACATAACATTAGTGGATGTTATGTTGCTCCTCGTTATGTGACATTGGTAGCTTACCTATTGGGGGCTCATTGTCATTCATGGTGGTACAATTTCAAGTACAGTCATACTTTGGTAGCAACATAATAGCCTATTCTATATCTTTTCTTGTCTTATGTTTGGGGGCAATAATGATTTCCAAATATCTCTCCTTCTTAAGATTGAACTTTCCCTTTGTGAAGTAGTGTCTTTACTAAGGATCTCTTATTGATTGTGGAGGTGTTATCCCTACTAGGGATCCCCTCCCTCTTATTGGAGAAAGTATCCCTAATGAGGATCTTATCATTGCCTTATAAGTACATATCCTTAATTGGACCTCTTGCAGTTATAGGTACTCAGTGGAGTCGAGAATAGAAAAACAGCATCAAGAATCAGAGACAAAGCATCCAACCAAATTTCAATGGAAAGTGATTGGACCAAGGCACCCAGCATCCTAGTCCTCCTCAGTCAACCTCAAATTTTGCGGGGAGCTCTTAGGAAGTCTCAGATTTCATCCCCCCAGTTTGCAGCTCAACCCAGTCTCTCGGACCAAGGTGTCCAACACTTTGGTACTACTCATTTAAGCTCAGATTTTGGTCACAGGTGCACAACAAAATTCCATTTTCATATTTGTACTTGTTGTCTCAGTTCCTGTTAAGTTATTAGTATGTTGTCTTACTATTTTAGTCACTTGTATTCATCTTCTTTGTATAATTTCACATCCTCCTATATTTTGCACATTCCCTTTCATAGCAGCAAAGGAATAGAAACCCTAAAAGTATTCTTTGACTCTTTTTCAAAATAGTTAGTCAAAGAGAATCACCCCTTTAGGTGCTTTCGTATTCGAATGTATGAATGAAAGTGGAGTTAGGTCCTAATACTACCTCGATCCATTTTCATACATCACACCAACCACAATAATAAAACACTCAAGCAATTCATTATATGTAGATCAATCAGACATTCAATCATCAACAATTCCTATTCAAGCCATCAATCAAGTAATTCATGCAAGCTTCGAGTCATCTAAGCAATTCATTGAAATATCAATTCCTTCAAGCCTCAGATAAGGAATCTATCAATCCACCAGAAATTCATCATCATGCATCATTCCATCAACAAATACCAATCAATTGATAAGTCAATCAATCAATCATCAAATATTGAATATCAATCAATTATTAATTCATCATACATTCATCAGTCCAATTATCAAACAAACAACCAAGAATTGAATTTCACTCATTGTTGAAAGAATATAATCAATTGTTTGCAGCATTCACATATATAAACATCGATTTATCAACCGCTAGGCATAAATCCATTACTTTATATCAACTCTTTCTTAGCACACAAAGATGAATGTTTTGTTCATAGATTTAGGACATGTAGATTCTTGGTTTCAAGTTCCAAACTATTTTCAACTCATAAGGTTTGAAAAATATCTTGAGGATAAAGGTGGAATAAATCATTGATGTTACAATTTTATTCTCCCTCTCTTACATTTCCTTGAAAGGAAGATTATATAGAATAAAATGAGGTTTGAGGTGCATCCTAACCACAATGTGATGTAGGAGCATCCACCCATCACCTATGGTTAATGATTTCAAATAAAATTAAAATGGTTTTTTTTTTTTTTACTTCAACACCATTTGGAGCACCAAATCTTTATAATTTGGCAGATTTTAATGACTAAGTCAGATATCATTTATCTATTGTTGGATGTAATCCACATGGAGAGTCGTGTAATGGATGTATAGAAAATAAAGAAAATTGTCGACCTCAGACAGAGGTCTTGACCCTAAAATAGATGGGTGTGGGCTACATATTGACAGAGGGGAATGAAGTAACACAAAAAAGAGGGAGAGGTGGAAGTTGAAGAGAGATTTTTCAAGCTTATAAAATAGATAAAGGAAAAATTGATGTTGGGGGGAACGCTGGGAGAAAAGTGTGCATCTGAAATGAACACATAACATGTCTGAGTTGTATTTGCAGTGTGTGAGAGACTGGGTAATTTTGTATTGAAAATTTTGGATTTTTTTGTGGATTGAGAAGTCGTTGTGAGGCTACTATTGTATTTTTAAGTTGTAGATTTAATGAATAATATTATTGTTGCAGAAAAAAGTCTTTGTTATTGTTTTGTTGTTTTGTGTTTCAATTTGAAGTGTATAGGCAGGAGTGTTCTGTTACTACATCAGTGGTATCAGAGATAGAAGATTCTGAGTGTGTAGGCAGATTCCTCGGAAGGAGGCAACTTGCACCAAGATCAAGCTTGTGGGTATTGGGAAAAAATCTATTCAAGAGGAGCCCCACATAGTTGGAGTAGAGTTGGAGTTAGAAATGAAGGAATAAATCCTCTAGATGTTGTTCGTATTGATGATTTTAGAGCCCTGAGTAGGCAAGTTGAGGCCATTCAGGAAGAGATCATAAGAAGGTTTGCTTGCAGGAGGACACTCGAGAGTGATGATGATGAGAGTGAATCAATTTCGAAAGAAGAAGCAATTGCTGAAGATGAAGCTGAAAGAGCAGCCATAAATGATCCTCTTGTTAGAGCAATACAAAGATCGAGAAAAGATTGAAGGTTGAAGTTCCTTTCTTCGATAAGAACTTGGAGATCCAGAAGAATTAATCAATTGGATATATGATATGGAAGAGTACTTGGAGTTTGAAGAAATAGAAGATCCAAACAAAGTGAGGTTTGCTAAAACGAAACTAAAAGGACATGCTAAAATCTAGTGGAAATAAGTCCAGATTGGAAGAGAGAGAAGAGGAAAAAGTAAAATTTGCAAGTGGGATAAGATGTTTGAAAATATGAAGAGATGATTTATTAAAAAGAATGCAAACCCTGACACGAGGAAGTAAAACACTAAGAGAATACACATAAGAATTCCACAAGATCATGATCAAAAAAAGCCATTTTGAAGCTGACAAGGAGAAGATAACCCGTTACATCAATGGGTTCAAGCCAAGAATTTAGGAAGAGTTGGCGTTGATAAAGATCTACACCGTGGAGGACGCATATCAATTTTCATTGAAGGTGGAAGAAAGATTAAACAAAAGGTTTGAAAACAAGCAACGAGGAAAGGGTAAATTGCATGAAGAGAAGAATGAAGTTAATAATAAGAAAAATTAGAATGAAGAAGACTAGCAATAGCAAAAATCAAGGGTATGATGGTTCATATGGTTCTAGAGATCAAAATTCAAGAGGTAGAGGGAGACCAGGTAGAGGTTTTGGAAGAGGATCTTTCAAAGGAACCAGTTATAAGTGTGGTGAAGAAGGCCACAAGGCCTATGAATGCCCTCATGAAGAGGAAAGACCAAAAAGAAGATCAAAAAATCAGAATAGAGTAGCAAACATCAATGAAGAAGAATCACATTCATCACAATTAGATGAAACCGAAGGAGGTGAAGTCCTAATGCAAAGAAAAGAATTGTTGAATACAAGTAACGAACCATCACAAAGAAAGAAGTTGTTCAAGACAAGATGCAAGTGTGAAGGAAAGGCTTGAAATGTCATCATTGATATTGGTAGCATGGACAACCTTGTGTCATAAGAAATGGTAGAAATTTGAAGCTTGAGAAGAAGAAACACCTGAATCCATATAGGATAGCATGGGTACAAGATGATAAGAAAATTTTGGTAAGCAAACAAAATGTAGCAAGATTTAAGATAGGAGGTTGTTTTGATGAAATATTATGTGATATTATTGCTATGGATGCATGGCATATGTTGTTTGGAGACCTTGGCAATATGATAGGAAAGCAATGCATGATGGTTATACCAATACTTACAAATAGACTAAGGATAGAGTAAGACATTAAGTTAAAACCTTTGAAAGATGATTTGGTTCAAGTTTGTGGGAATGCAAGGGTTTGCTTAGTAAATGTTGTAGATGGTATGAAGAAAAGACATGTTCGTTTTGCTATCCAAGAAGTTGAGAAGGATGATTTGCTGATGCATATTGAAGATTTCAAAAGGGACGAAGGTTGCAGCAGAAGGTAAAGTAAAGTAAAATCATATTTTTTATGTGTTTGATGTGAATGAGAGTAAAGAGATAAGGAAACAACTGCAGCAGTTAATAGCCTTGATAAAATCAAATTTGAGATGCATGAAGAGGAGGCAAATGAAGGGTTTCTAATAAATCTTTGCTTGAAAAAAGTACTAATAAATTCCCCTTGATCAGTGATCGTGATTCCTTGTTAGGAAATGAGAAGATTGGGTCTTTTGACTGTTGTACTAACATTGTTTTGAATGAAGGAAATCAGATTACAGAAATGATACGTTTTCCAAAAGGCATTGAAACAGTGAAAATTCATGGAGGCAAGGTGGAAGGAGGGGGGAAAGTTAAAATAGCAAACAAGGTAATAGAAGACCTTTATTTCATTGAAAGAGAAGGTAAAAATTTATTTGTTTTATATACTTTTGATGGAATGTATTGGTGGGAAGTCAAAACTGAAAATTTAGATTTCATGAATGATAGAAGAAGACTGAGGATATCACGAAGTTGTAGAAAAACAAGAAAATGACAGTGGACAAAGTAGAGAAGTGGATGCAAGACAAGGATATGGTCTACAAATGTTTCTAAGTTTGACTCAAGAAACATTTTCTTTCTACCATGAGTGTTTGATGCAGGAGCATCCACCTATCACCTACGGTTAATGATTTCAAATAAAACTATAACATTTTTTTTTTTAACTCTTAACACCAGTTGGACCACCAAATCTTTATTATCTGACAGATTTTAATGACAAAGTTATATAGCATTTATCTATTGTCAGATGTAATACATGGAGCCTGGTGTGATGGATGCGTAGAAAATAAAGAAAAATATTGACCCGAGATAGAGGTTTTGACCCAAAAATAGATGGGTGTGGACTACACATTGATGGAGCGGAATGAAGTAACGCAGAAAAGAGGGAGAAGTGGAAGTTGAAGGGAGATTTTCAAGCTTATAAAATGGAGAAGGGAAGAAGGGAAAAATTGATGTGGAGGGGGATGCTGGGGAGAAAAGTGTGCATGTGAAATGAAGACATAGCATGTCTGATTTTTTTTGGTGTGTGAGAGAGACTGGGTGATTTTGTATTAAAAAAAATTAGAATATTTTGTGGATTTAGAAGTCGTTGTGAGGATACTATTGTAAACTTTAAGTTGCAGATTTAATGAATAATATTATTGTTGCATAAATTCTTTGTTTGTGTTTTGTTTTTTTGTGTTTGAATTTGAAGTTTATAGGCAGGAGTGTTTTGCTACTACATAACAGTGAAAGGATAGATATTCACAATTCCTCGAACATTCGTGGGAGTCAAGTGACAAATTTGAAGATAATAGCATGAGTTATAGTTATCTCAAAGCGCTTAATGTTAGATAATAATAACCTACCTTGAACGAAATGACAACAACATATCTTGGTAGCACAACGGAAGATGAATCTCCATAAAGGACAAGTTACCATGACAACAAGAGGTTTATTTTAGAAAGATATACATTATAATGAAACAATGAAAAAAAAAAGATACAACAAAGAATATTACTAGAATGAGTAATGATTTTATAACTACCCCATGCATTCTAAGTTGCTCAAAGGAAAGGAGGGAAGAATATGGTAATGCCTGGAAACTTTGGATTAGTGATCATTTCAGAGAACAATAAATTTAAGGTCATAAAAATGTGTCATGCCCCTAACCCTCATCATTAAATATATGGAAAGCATTAAACCTCGTTCTAGCATAGAATAACCCTAACTACCCCCATCATATTATGTTATTCTATGCTAGAAGGGTAGTTAGGGAAATCATTAAACATAAAAATGTGTCATCCTCCTAACCATCATCATTTTAGAGAACAATGTTGGATTATATGTTTATTCATCTTTTGATAACTTACCTGGTTGCAGGCTCTAAATCAAGATATTATTAAGTTGACAATTTACATTTCCCAAACATAATGCATACATCATTTAGGAACTCTAGGGCAAATTGAATTAAGTCCTAATAGGGGACATTACACTTCTCTGCTAACTACATTGATTCCCTTCATGCTACATTAAATTGAAATGTCCTCTCAATTTATTGATTTATTTGACCATACGATGCCTAATAGGAGATGGTCTTATACGGGGATGTGACATAGGAGCACATCACATGAGCCAATGTGGTTCTATGATCCAAAAATCAGGACAAACTTGCTAAACCAATGGAATTAAGGAGAAACAGTTCAGTCAAGAAAGTGTCTTAAGTGATATGAATCCAAAGAATCGTCATTAAAACATCACATTCTAATGAATGCAAGGCCATAAACATGTTAAGGGAGAATCTAAGGTGATCTAGGGCATCTCAAAGTTTGAAACAAGTTGCAAACTTCAACTATTAAGTAGACAACCAGTTTTAACGTTTTCCCCAATTGTCACAAGCAATGAAAGCATAATCTAACCACAACGAAAAACACAAATATCATGAGAAAAACACAAATGCCCCTCTGGTGGAAGTGACAATTTCATCACTATGCACACAAAGGGTGGAATTTGATGGTTTTATCGAGTTCACTTTTTAGAATTTCATCTTCTATTTAGGTGTGCCATGGAAGGGTAGAGGACTGTATATGTTGTTTATCCATCAAACAAGAAGGGTTGGCTCTCAAGAAATACTTCCATTTCTCCACCTGTTTCATGGTTTCAAAGGTGTAGGGCAAAGGTTAGGTTTGCAGAGATACATAATGGATAAAATCATAAAAAGATGATGTTTGTTGACTTTTTCATGACTCCAAAAGACCTATATATGGCATTGCAACATCTACTTATTGACAGAAATAGTGGAATGAGTAGCTTTTTGCTCCCTATTGCTAGTGTTATTAGTTTTACCCTTTTAAGGATTTCTCCAAGACAACCACTTTGTTGTAATTTTATATGTGCATGTTCTGTGCAAGTTTTTATGTAATATCCCCTGTTGTTGATAAACTGAATAAGCAAGGAATATTGTCAAACAATTGACGGACAACCTGTTGTTCTAGTTTTTTGTCTATATAATCAGCGTGTTATGCAGTCTGGACAGCTAGTATTACTTGCGTGTTATGCATCCCTTGAAGAATTTTGTCAAACACCTGACATATGACTGAAATAAAACTTCAAATTGCCAATGGAAACAACAAAGAACCCATACAATTTATCACATACAGCTAATTATCATTTCGACA
Organism: Cryptomeria japonica; assembly: GCF_030272615.1. NCBI lineage: Eukaryota > Viridiplantae > Streptophyta > Pinopsida > Cupressales > Cupressaceae > Cryptomeria > Cryptomeria japonica. The sequence continues at coordinate 706,778,045 of NC_081411.1, read as the reverse complement.
AACATAAGACAGGCATCTAGTCTGAAACTTAACCTTCACTGATTTGACTGATGTAGGAAAGCATACAAGAAACTAACATGAAGTAATATACCTCAAATGCATCTTAGTATGGAATGGACATTACAACAAACACTTGTCATGTGTGTTTCAGAATAAGAAATTGAATATTGAATAATGTTGTCATAACATTCTGAATACAATTTCAATCCTTTAGAGAAGCAAAACAACTTATTTCTTCATGGATGATTGACAAATGAAAACCCTATTAATGGCTGCCACAAAGTCTGAACACTAGTACTCAAAAAACTATTATTATTGCTATCAAATATTGGTTAAAAACTAATTTAGAATCGCCTTGCCTTAGGATGGAAGAAGCAAGCAAGATCCTTGTTTGCTGAGCCAAATTCAACATCAAACATGAAGTGTCTTTAGAAATGCCCCTGTTGTTCAAGGAGATCAGATTAGGATAAATGATCAGCTGTTAGTCCACAATTTCCTTCCCAAAAAGTTTGCCATTCCTCTACTAATACAACGCTACCCTCATTGATGAAATTTGATGCCAATTGAATGAAATATGAGTAGAATCTAAGGGAAGATGTTGTCAGGTACGATCTAGTTTCAGACCGACTAGATTCTAATCCCCTCGTCAAATACACTCCAATAGTCACAGAGAATCGCCTTGCCCTTCCAATATGATTGTTGGCCTTAATAGGAAAATTCAATAACTCTATGATGAAATTTGAATCAAATCGAGAGTTTATAGGAGGGAGACGATTTTGTCTCAGATTTGTAATAAGCATCTACCTCTTAATTTCCTCTTTCCAAAAATAATCCTCAATGAGTCGCTTTCCTTCACCCAAGTTGTTGTTGTCTTCTTGAGTATGATTTGTGGTCTGAATGATGTGGTGTGACCAGATTGTGGCTTGGGAGCAGAAAATGCAATTTGTTCTTCAAATCTGAAACTTTGATCAGCATGTTCCCAAACAATGTTTCCAAATGATCTTCAATAGAAATCAGTTTCTTCTTCTATAGAAATCAATGGGTTTAAGGCTCCTCAAGGATAATTATGAAAATGCCATGAACACTCGTCCACCATTTAAGTTACAACAAACTCATTATGCACAATTAGGAAGACTGAAGTGTCTCCCTCTCATAATAGTAAATTTGTCTTCGAAAGAAGACTTCACAAATTAGGCGCTAATGTAGATCCCGTCACGAATCCACCCCCAAGATGAAGAACTAGGGTTTCGTCCAACCCTTCTATCAATCTGCTGAAAGTTTGCATCCTCAAAGATTCAACTAATGCAAAGCATCAATCAGTTCATCAGATCCAAATCCATTCTCCAATGATCTTACAATGAGGCTCATCCTCTATTTATCTTTTTTCTCCATACGTCTCATAAACTTCTAGAGGATTCTAGAAATAATATTATTTCATTTTAGTGGCTTTATAATTAATTATTTTATTTTAAGTCGCTAATTAATTAATTAATTAATTATAAAATCGCCCTTTTAATTTTTTTTAATTTATTTCATGATTTTATAAGAAATTAATTAATTAATTTCTCCTTATTTCTCCACTTAGCCAAAAGGCTAAAACTTCATAAGAGGCTAGAAAAATGGGGACATTACAGTCTGCCCCTCCTGAAATTGCTTGTCCCCAAGCAATCTCCACCGCTTAACAAAAACATTCTGAAGAATCATGCCACCTGGATCCCAAATGAAAAACTATGCAATACCCCTGTCAACATGAAAGACCTCATGTAACACCAATTGAATCTACTGAATCAATTCAATCACCGCATCACGTGCCACAGGATTATAAGCGTCAACCCTAGCAATACCCGGATCCCAAACCAATCCATCAATCCTACCATATGTGATGAAGATGAAACGACTCCTCAAATCACCATGAATCTCCCATCCTGGAAGGCTGACTAACAAGGAAATGTGGAAATGAATTCCCACATGCCAATGAAACAACACAAATGGCCACCCAACATTGCTATGATAACTTAGATCAGCAACATGAATGATGTCATAGATGTCAACATACCAATGTAAACCCAAGAGATCCATCTCATACTCATTCCCCATTGAATAGATATGTCCCCACACACTTTTCGTGCCACTGAATAGCTGATGTAGAACATGCCAAATCTGAAAATGCATTGGGAAACAAAACATGGCAGCCACTAACCCATGCAGAATCAAGGAAAATTGTGTCACTAATCAACAAGTAGATAGCTACCATATCATAAGAAATAGGTGCCCACATCAAATTTGTAATGTAGGTGTCTTTCTTAACACCCCAAAGTAATTCATGTGTAGTTGATCTCATAAGGCCACTATGCTCTGCTCATGGTCTATATGATTGCAGCGCTCCTTGACCCCTTGTAAGTGTTGCCCCTTGTTTGGGCAGCTAGCAACTTAGCTTGCCTAGCCTCCCTTAACCACACATCACACATACTTTGAGTCCTCTTTACCTCTTCTATGTTATGATGCACAAAATCAAACCTTTTACTAGATGCATCATCAACCAATAACTCGTGTTCATCTTCCCAAATCTGAGTGCCAACATTTGTAGTCTTTTCTTCATTTGTCATTTCATGAGTTAAAGCTGCAAACTCATGAGAATGAGGGAGTAAACAGTTGTTGCCCAAGAACAATTCAGTGATGGTATCATGCCATAGCAAAATATGACCTTCATCATGTGTAGTCAAAACACTAGTGGTTGCTCCACTAGGTAAAGGATCAATTTTCACACCCACCCAAGTCTGATTGTAATCACCAAAATAATTCTTACCATTATCCATATCAATCTTATCCTCAAACAAGTTGTTAACAACATCCTTGTGGGTTAATTTTATTACCTCATGCTTTTCTTTATTTGCTGTCATGAAATCAGACTGCAGTTGGACATCTCCAACTTCTACCGTGTGTTTATCAATCCATACCTGGTTGTCCTCAATGGAGTGTTCATGTGCTGATAACAGATTACTGATTGGATTCAAAATATCAGAATTATGTTCCCTTTCATCCCTCCTTATCATCCTCATCACATGTTGCCCATGTTGTTATGTCATCACTTTCAAATGATTTATTCATAAGTGAAGATTCATGCTTCTCATTAGAGACATCCTAGAATTCTAACATGTTTCTTCATTGAATTAGACCATCACTTGCACAATCTCTATCTATCTGAATCTTAAGAGCACCAACGAAGAATTTCGAGTGGTTCTCACTTGAAACAGTTTGTTCTTCATTCTCTTTCTTGCTTGTTCCCTTTTCTTTGACCATCCTTTTATCTATACATTTTTGATTGAACTACCAAGGACCTTTACAAGTGAAGCATAGACCTTGTCTTCACATTTCATTCTTGCTTACACTATGCTCTTGTCAGAATGTTTTCCCATGATCACTTGTGCGCTGAGAAATTACTTTTTTCTTTGATTTCCCAAACATTCTTAGAAATCCTTGTTTTGTTTCCGGATCATTCAACAAATCTTGCAAGTTCCTCGTCAAATCAATAATGGATTTGTCAATAGCCATATTTCCCTCTATACTTCCCCAACAGGATAGCAGGAAACCGCTTAGATACCATTGTAATATCCCCTGATGTTGATAAATTGAATAAGCAAGGAATATTGTCAAACAATTGACGGACAACCTCTTGTTCTAGTTTTATGTTTGTATAATTTGTGTTATGCAGCCTAGACAGCTATTACTTGAGTGTTATGCAACCCTTGAAGAATTTCGTCAAACACTTGACATATGACTGAAACAAAACTTCAAATTGCTAATGGAAACAACATAGGTTCCATACAATTTATCACATATAGTTGATTGTCATTTCGACAAACATATGGCAGGCATCTAGTCTGAAACTTAACCTTCACTGATTTGACTCATGTAGGAAAGCATACAAGAAACTAACGTGAAGTAATATACCTCAAATGCATCTTAGCATAGAATGGACATTACAACAAACACTTGTCATGCGTGTTTCAAAATAAGCAATTGAATATTAAATAATATTGTCATAACATTCTGAATACACTTTCAATCTTTTAGAGAAGCAAAACAACTTATTTCTTCATGGATGATTGACAAATGAAAACCCTATTAATGGCTGCCATAAAGTCTGAACACTAGTACTCAAAAAACCATTATTATTGCTATCGAATATTGGTTAAAAACCTGATTTAGAATCGCCTTGCCTTAGGATGGAAGAAGCAAGCAAGATCCTTGTTTGTTGAGCCAAATTCAACATCAAACATGAAGTGTCTTTAGAAATGCCCCTGTTGTTCATGGTGATCAGATTAGGATAAATGATCAGCTGTTAGTCCACAATTTCCTTACCAAAAAGTTCGACATTCCTCTACTAATACAGCACTGCCCTCATTGATGAAATTTGATGCCAATTGAATGAAATATGACCAGAATCGAAGGGAAGATGTTGTCAGGTACGATCTGGTTTTAGACTGACTAGATTATAATCCCCTCCTCAAATACACTCCAAATAGTCACAGAGAGTCGTCTTGCCCTTCCAATATGATTGCTGACCTTAATAGGAAAATTCAATAACTCTATGATGAAATTTGAATCAAATCGAGGATTTATAGGAGGGAGACGATTTTGTCTCAGATTTGTAATAAGCATCTACCTCCTAATTTCTTCTTTCCAAAAATAATCCTCAATGAGTCGCTTTCCTTCACCCAAGTTGTTGTTGCCTTCTTCAGTACGATTTGTGGCCTGAATGATGTGGTGTGACCAGATCGTGGCTTAGGAGCAGAAAATGCAATTTGTTCTTCAAATCTGAAATTCTGATCAGCATGCTCTCAAACAATGCTTCCAAATGATCTTCAATAGAAATCGGTTTCTTCTTCTATAGAAATCAATGGGTTTAGGGCTCCTCAAGGTTAATTCTGAAAGATGCCATGAACTCCCATCCACCATGAAAGTTATAGCAAACTCATTATGCACAATTAGGAAGACTGAAGTGTCTCCCTCTCATAATAGTAAATTTGTCTTCGAAAGAAGACTTCACAAATTAAGCGTTGATGTAGATCCTGTCACGAATCCACCCCCAAGATGAAGAACTAGGGTTTCGTCCAGCCCTTCTATCAATCTGCTGAAGGTTTGTGTCCTCGGAGATTCAACTAATACAAAGCATCAATCAATTCATCAGATCCAAATCCATTCTCTAATGATCTTACAACGAGGCTCATCCTCTATTTATCTTTTTTCTCCATACGTCTCATAAACTTCTAGAGGATTCTAGAAATAATATTATTTCATTTTAGTGACTTTATAATTAATTATTTTATTTTAAGTCGCTAATTAATTAAATATATAATCACCCTTTTAATTTTTTTTTAATTTATTTCATGAATTTATAAGAAATTAATTAATAATTTCTCCTTATTTCTCCACTTAGCCAAAATGCTAAAACTTCATAAGAGGCTAGAAAAATGGGGATGTTAGTGTTTTCATATTTTGTTGCATGTTAGCTTTATTAATGAACACTTAATATTGTGTTGGATGTGTTAGAAAGTTGACGCTAAGAAAATCTTTTTTAGTGGTGATCACAAAAGAGAACAACTCGAATGTTTTACAAATCAATCAAGAGTTTTGTAAATGGGCCAAAAATTGTTGCATGCATAAGGTCAGAATTACTATAAACTCAGAACTGTTGGGCAAGGCCTAACATTCCACCTCAGCATTAGTAATGGCAAAAATATCACTTCCACTAACAAGGGGGCCCTTACATTGCATGCATGAGCAATTTTAAATCTGTCCTTCTGTTTCTTCTTCAAGTGTATATTCGTATTGTATATGCTAGATGTTGTGCAAATGTTGACATGAGAAGTACATCAAAAGAGTTTCAATGACTGTCTGCAGCTTACTGAGCCCATCAGTCTTAATGGCAACCTTCAACTCAGTAAGCCCATCAGCTATATTAAGGCATCTACTGATCCATGTTTGTAATTTAGAGTTAACTCTGTCCGATATGCCTATCCAATGTTCCCAATCCTGCAATTTATGAAGCTTGCTATGAATTTTGAAGCCCATGTTTTTAGTTTGAAGTTTATAGAGTATCACGTTTCAAGTTTTTAGTTTGAAGTTTATAGAGTATCACCATGAAACAAAATCCTCAACTGCTGAGATATACCATAAGGTTCACACTCTTTGAAATTAGAAAGTAGTATTCTTCTACATGATAACAACCACAAGCCGGCAATGGTCCACATGGTCTGACCACACCACTGCAGGCCGTGTTAGTAATAATCATGGAATCTAGGGCAATTTACATGGGATTTTGATGAATGATGTCAGCTTTTGCAAAAAAAAATTGATAAGTTTTTCTATAATTGAGTTTCTTTAAAGAGGTTTAACCAAGGAACAAGTCATTGATGAAAGATGAATGATAAATTGTGAGCAGAGTTAAACCATAACATCCAACCACGTGAAAATATAATCTCTGCAATCGTTATGTTCACAAGAAGCTTTAATCCCTGCTAATGCTATCATTAATTTAATCATTCTGCCACTCCTTCCATGGACAAAATAAGAAGCAAAGGAACAATGGGTCTCCTTTTTTTAAGACTTTGGTTGAATAGAAATGGGGGTTAGTCATAAATAATAGAGGAAAAGGAAAACATTATTAAAGATTCCCTTACCCAACCAACCCCAGCTTTTGATAGAACTCAAACTACAGTGTCATTAATTTGGACATGATGTACATTTCACGGTCAAAAACTTTGTAGAGCTCAATGATAGTTTACCACAACTGCAAACATTTTTATTTTCTGACGATAGCAGCCAAAATTAGTAAAATATATCACCACCAAAGGTGGTTTGCACCCTGCTTATAAACTCAACTCTAAATCAAAACATGGCATTCAAATAAATAACATTCAAAAAACACAAGCGAAACTGTCAATCATAGATACTCTCATGGGCATCAAATGGCTATGGTGCTGAGTACACCATAAAACCTAAATGAGGATATTGAAACCCTTGCCACACTTCTGTGGGCATCAAACAGCCTGGCGCTAAATAAAATATGAACTCAGAAAGAGGATTGCCATGACTGAATGCTTATAAAGCTCGATCACTATAAAATGAAAACTATTTTATTGATTATAGATTTTGTCAAAACTTGCTAGAATCAATCAATCAATTGTAATGATCTCAACATTTTTCTCAAGAACAAGGAATTTAACCATAGCAATATTTTAATATACATAATATTTTAACATTTGTAATATTTTACATTCTGTTTTCATTAATACACACACAAATAACTGACCAAACCCTATTTGATTAGTCTAATATATTGTGTTTATGGCTCTGTAATATTTAGACTGCAACAGTAGATATGAAATACAATGTGAACATAATTTTTTATCTACCTTGCCATTTTCTCTTAATGGTGTAGCAGACAATCATAGATATAGACACATAAATCAATGTAGAAAGTCTTTCATTGGATCATCATGATGAATTCTTTTCATTCGATATGCCTCCATATCCTCCGCTGTGATCTGCAAGAAGCAAACACGAACATAAATAAATTTCTAACAGAGGCATGTGACAGTGTATTTAATCTACCAGGATAACTTGGAAAACAAGAAAGCAAAAACTGTTCCTACCTCATCATTCCATTTAACATTGTATTTACGTTTTCTTTCATCCTTTTCCTCCTTTTTCCTCTCATCCTCCTGGTAAGATCAAACATAGCAAATCAATGTTTGTAAGACTGAATACTTGACAGTTCCATGGCATTTGTCAAAATTATAATGCAATTTGAGAAGGTACTGGTTTGACTTATAAGAATGATCCATTTCACCTTTTCAGAACTCAATATAATTTTTAGCAAAAACATGCTCTGATTGGGTCAATATCAATTACAAATACCACTAATTGATTTATGCTTTCTCTTGGTATGATTATGTAATCAATTTGCAACACTTGATTTGTAATGTCACCTTGTTGACTTTGAAAAGAGGTAACTGCTCTTTTGTTAATTATTTTTGTACAAAAAGTATATATATTTATTTTATTTTGCCGTTAACAGTAAAGCTTCTTTTGAATTTACCAAAAAAATTCTGATAAAACCTTTGCCCTTCGAATCATATTCCTAAATGGATCCAGTTGTGCAAGCATCAAAATAAATTCCCCAAATGTTATTGATAAACATAACATTTATGGGTGAGAACAATCATGTAACTTGATTGTTATTTTGTATATAGACTTATGTAAGATTGCATGTTACAATGTTTATTTAAAAGAAATTTTGCAAACAAGATCTTCAGTCGGTACCTTTTTGAGAGCCTCTGTAAGACGTTTCTTATCAATAACAAGATCCTCAGGTACATCAGAACCCCAGGTTGCAAGGTTCTTTTCTTCAAGTTGTGGAGGCTTTTCTGCAATGGGAAAAGGAATGAATAAAAGGCTATGGCAAGAATCAAAGAAAAAGCAGCATCTTAACTAATATTTTGATAAAAAAAGTATTATGAGCAAAGCAAAGGGCAAAAACCTTCTACAGATTCCATCCGAATCAAGTTAGCTTTCATTAGATCAGTTGCTGCTTCAGCAGCTTCAATCCCCGCCAACCCTGTACAGTAGCTATTCCTTATTGTTTGTTTACAACATTTGTAACCCCATTGATGATCTTTCCACCAGGAACCCCAAACAGAAGTGTGGTTGTTAATGAACAGATCTTCCTCATACTTGCTCTTTGGTACAGCTTTTTCCTGAAAACAGACATTTGAATCAACAGTTCATGTCTAGCCTACAGGAGGAAAGAAAAAACTAGCCATTCAATTGAAATATTTTACCAGTACAGAATTTTCAATTAGCCTTTTCAAACCAATTCATCTCATCACAGAACAAAGGGAGGATGTTCAAATATGGCTTACCTGGCCTTTAATTACACGGCCTGCTCTGTCATATTCAATTTGATTCTCAGTTTGACCCATGAGAAGCTCAACTGGAGGTTTTTCTTCAGATGCTGCATTTCCATACTTGAGCATGATATCCTCCTTTGTTTGGGACTTCAATTTTTCTTTCTTTATTTTGAATTCCTGGTGCAACAGTTCTGCTTGGGATGGAGCTGCCTGTAAGTGAATATCCTGTCCTTTCTCAAAGGCTTCCCATGCATGTATATTTAGTTGCTTAAAATCCTGAGCTTGGCCAGTAGTCCTATATTGATTATCTCCCTGTAAAATTTTATGAAGTGCAAATCAACCCAGAGCATCATAATAAGAAGATAATTGACCCTTAAGAACATCAATATTGTAAGAAAAATTCAAATATACATTGATAAAAGGCAGTATACCCCATAGAACTTCTCATTTGGATCACTGTCAGGCAGAGGATCCTCTCTCATGGACCGAGTCTTTGGATCATAATGAGCTGAATTTACATCCAAATTCAAAAGGTACTTGGCCGTGTCTTCTCGAATTCGTAAGTTTCTGGTGTACATTTATGCACGTAAGAGTGAATCAGAATCCAAATGAAAGATGGTGCAACATGTACAATCAACTAAAAAGTTAAAAACCTGATTACAAAAAGGATCAAAATAGAAACTAACCTAACTGTACCTGTGCTACCACCTCCTGTGGTACGCACACGCTTTTCTACCTTGGCAAAATCCATTTGCTTGCTCTCATCAACCTTAGCTTCATCGACCTTTAAAGCATCCTCATCATCTTCCTCATCACTGTCCTCACCTTCTTTTTCAGGATTATTATTCTTCTGCTCTAGTTTTATCAATTGCTGTTCTTTCTGAAACTTCCTCCTTGCCTCATCCCTGGCATCATACCTATCTATGACACGGGCATATGTGGCTGGATCGTAACCATTCCACCGATCACGTTTTCCATCATAATCCAGTTCAAAGGATTCAACTTTCTCATCAGGTGCTATTCGCTTGTTTGTCCATTTTGCTCCAACTTTACGAGGCCTTTCCATACAGGACTTGGAATCATGTGTCATTGCCCCACAGCTGGTACACAAAGTCATTTTTGGAAATTTATAAAATAATAAAACACAACATTTGATAATCCAAAAAACTCTAGTGTCCATTTTGTCTTATCATTTTGTCAAGTAAACCCACTGGAAAAGAACAATACTAGTTGCCATTTCAGTACAGAAGAGAACATCTAAGAATATATGTTTTTATGCATGTGTAAGAGCATAGTGTGATATATACATACTTTAAGCATGCACCTTTTCTGTATCTATCAGCCTGGTAGACCTTCGCACCTCTGTCATACCAGTCCTTTGAATAGTTTGGATCTGACTTCCATTTCCTTTGATGTTTCAGACTCTGATGAACAAATTAGTGGCAATTACATTAGAAACATTGGAATAATAGCGTGATTTTAACATAAAAATAATGCAATCAAAACTAAGAGAGTTTAAAAAATAATTACCGGCCTCTCTGCATTTAGATACCATGGAGCTGATGACATATATTGAGGGATGTGAGGATTGATCTCCTTTCCATCTTCATCAAGTTCTGCTGGTGCGAGTCCAGCCTTCCGAGCCTCTTCTAACTCCAACTGCTTTCTGTGATCTTCTCTCGATTTGAACGACCCTGTAGTTTAAAAAACCATTAGCACTATTGCATACAACATTCTCCTTGCAGAAGGTATATGAAGGTATTTCCTCTCTCACATCTTAAGAGGTGAACTGCAGTAATGATATATCTGAAAATTGTATGAATATCGTTAGCTTGTGGAGCCACCAAAATAAATATATTCAAAATTCCTAACCATTAGGAAAGTTTCCTCTCAGTTGGTGAGAAAGGTAACTCTCATGCCTCATTCCTCCCATCAAAACCCAGATCAAGAATGCTTGAAACTCAAAGCCATAATCAGAACATAACACTTAAAATATTCAATTCTGAGTATGCTCCGGCCTAAACATGGATTTCTAAAATTCTCTTTTTCTTTAGCTGGGAAAACAGGAAAATACTACCTGACTTACTAGAGTAAGGCAGAACACAAATCAAATAACTAACATATATTCTGCGCAAGCTTTTGTCCATTCATGGCTTTCTAAAATTTCCTTGTTTCTTTAGCTGTAAAAACAGGAAAATGTTACTCCACTATAATTGATGAATGCAGCACACAAAACACAGAATTTGCCTATGGTTGAGCAACCTTTTGATATGAAAAGGCGAATTGTTACCACAACTTAACATGGCAATGTTGTACATTGTGAAATGCAAAACTTTCTTTCAGATGAAGGGACAGATTAGGTGGTAGTCTTCTTTCAAAATCTACCTGGGACTCACACCTGGCATCACCAGTTTTTTTGCTCTGTGCAAACCAGACTGCATAAATGGAGTGAGCAGACAACAGGAATTAAAAGCAGGTCATCATTATGGCAATTGATCTGCCTACTAGACACTTTCCCAGAATTTATCTTACAGCGTAGCATAACATTCTAAGGCAAAATTTGCAGGTCTCATTAGCTAGCCACCTATAAAATGTCAGATGCACCGATCAATTTCATGGCCCTTACTATTGTAATTGATGGCAAAAATATGCTTCATTCATCATGGGGTCTTGTTGTGACCTTTTTCACACATCACCCCATTGAGAATGGGGACCCTCTCCTTTCCTGCTTTCTAGGGTTTTTGTTAGTGTCCCGTGGCCTTCCACTTCAATTTTGCTCAGTTCTGTCAAGTTTTGAACGGTTTGAGTCTCAAGGATTGAAAGTTAGTTTTTGCAAACCAAGTGATAACAGATTCTAGACACCATCAAAGTGCCTAAAAAGGCCAAAGGATGAAGAATGCAATTGATTTGAACGAATTCGGACAACTTTCTATTTTTGAAAAGTTTGCTTTTTTGCTTTTTCCTATTTTTTAGGCAGTTTCGTTTTGGCATTTTTAGCTCAATCCCCGGGATGGCTTTTTTTAGAAATTTTTCCCTATTTTTTTAGGGATGTCTTCTTTTTGCTTTTTTGGAGTGGGGACCTAGGGTTTGCACTCGTACCACTGACCTCCATCGATCGTAGTCGAAATTTTCAAGTTTTGACCCAAAAAGCTAAGTTCCTACATTTTAGGGGTCATGGCACTTTGGATGGGTTACCTGAGTATGGATTTCAAATATCATGTTAATATGGCTAAAATTGAAGAAGTTATCAAATTTTGAAGTTTTCCAAGTATTTCTCTAAGTCTGGCTAATCATGTTTGGTGTTAAATGTTATGTCAGGAACTCCAAAGTTCACCATGTAGGAGAGATGGAAAAAGTCTGCCCAAGGTGCAAGTGCAATGGTACCTCAAGCTTCACAAAGTCCGCCCTACTCTTGATAGCATTGGAGCATGAGTGATAAAGTCCGCCCTCCCAAGTGCACATGAGTGAAAAAATCAGCCCAAGATGAAGTATAAGTGTCATGAACTCCAAAAAGTCCGCCCAAGCAATGTGGCATGAAGCTAATGAAGTCCACTCTCCAAGGTTTCTAAACCTTCTCAAAGTCCGCCCTAGGGGTGAGTCCAAAGCAAAAGCATAATCATGTTCCTCTTGAAGTCCGCCCTAAGGTGAGATAAGAAGCAAGTAAATGGTGCATAAGTCTAACCAAGTCTGCCTTGAGGGAGATTTGAAGACCAAGTGCATAAGCCAAGGAAAGTCCACCTAGGACTAGTTTGCATGAAGTCCACCTTCCTGCTTGGGAAGAGAACAAGTAAAGTCTGCCCTACAACTTATGGAAGTAACACTCAAGGAAAGTCCGCTTAGAGGTGTGTGAGCATGGTCAAGGTAACAAGCAAGTCCACCCTCATGGTGTGTGCTAAGGGTATCAAGTATTTCCAAGTCCGCCCTCACCTTGGTGCACAAGCTAAGTGAAGTCCGCTCAAATGAAGAAGAATGGAAAGAACCAAGGAAATCCGCTTTGAGGAGAGAAAAATTTGATTAAGTTTAAGGTGCACACATCAAACAAAATCCGCCTTAGGAAGAAAGAGGTTCCTAAGTGCTATAAAGTCCGCCTTATGCTCCTAAGTGTGAAGAACTTCGCCCACGGTGATTAATGGGGAATCACAAACTCAACAAAGTCCACCCTGCTCATAATTGAGGTCAAAACAAGTCAAAGATTGCTGACTAAGTTTTAAAATGGAACATTCTTCAAGTGATGTCAACAGATCTTCATGGTAATCAATGTTTAATGGTATTGATTCGAACAACGAATTGTTCTACACTCATTGCTTATGCATTAACATGAATGGTGATCAATGTTTAATGGTATCGATTCGAACAACGAATCATTCTACACTCATTGCTTATGCATCAACATGAATGGTGATCAATGTTTAATGGTATTGATTCGAACATCTCTAAAACGTCCTCAGAAGATTGCACTGAGCTTGTGTCAAATTGTTCAAGTTGATGGTTAGACCTTGCCTAGTAGGATTCCACATAGTCATTCACTCATCTTCTTACATTCTAGGCTTTAGGAGTAGCATAGACTTCTCAAACCCCATCTCTTTTACCTTTTTTTATCTTCCAACTAAGTAGATAGGACCTAAGTTCCAGCAAATCAAGCATTCAGGCACTCAAATGTAAGTCCCTTTGTGATTCCAACATAATTACATCAACCAACAGAGCTTATCCACACGTAGTGACCCTACATTCATGAACCTTGGAGTCTTCTCAAGTGATCCTTAAGCTAATCTTCAGCATTTGAGAGATTTTGTTCAAGAGAGGATAAGATACTCTTAGGTATTTTATTTTGTGTTCGCATGTGCTTAAAAAACACATCAACAAAATTGGTGCTAGGAGGGCCTGATCACGATGAATGCCTGAACAGTTGATATCCAGATTCTATTAGTTTATGTTTGAGGGAGTAATTTAAAGGACTTTTCACCCTCCTCCCATGCTCAACAAAATTAGGAAGGCATGACAGTGAATGTGAACTCTTAAATAGGTGAATCCAAGGAAGATCGGTGGGGAGTCATCCTCCACGCTTGACAGAATTGGAGCACAAGGAAGGCATGATTGTGGATACATGAGTGAAGCAGTTGATGTTGGAAGTCTCCCTTTGGTAGACTTGCGAAGAAAGGAAGCAGTTCGCGCAACTGGAACCAGTTGAGCTTTCAAAGCTAAATTTGAGATTTGCAAGATCTCTATTCCAAAAAATAAAATAAAAAAGTCAAAAACTAGAAAATCAAAAAAAAAAATCAGAAAATCAAAAAAATCAAAAGGAAAGATTTCTCGATGGAGCAACAACAGTTTCATTATGAACAAGAAGTTGATATTCCTCAACTTTAGTGGAGTTGAATATATAGCTTTACCCACGCCGCTTGTCCGAGTTTGCAAGGCCAGGGCAGTGTCGAATCCACGAGACGAATGAACATGATGAGATACATTGCCCAACATACCTATCAAGGATGGAATCGGCGGCGCAAGGAAAGATCTTCATTTGGGATGTCTCCAAACCAAAAGTAGAAGAAAGCAATTTCAGTGTCCTAGGAAGAAAGGATCCCCTCTCAAGTTTCTTATGGATGATCGAAAATCAGCTTATCTTGAGTGGTGAAATGCATTTAGAAAACATATTGCTACCATTGTGGAGTAGGATTCACAATGCACCCCACTCTAAATTTACTTGCTCATTGTGTGAAATGGCTATCAACCAAGTTAGATACCAATTTGGAATGCCAGTCTTATCCGAAGAAGAGTGTATTACGAATAGATCTTGGGGTACACACCTCGCAGCCGAATTTAGAAGAACATATGAACATGACATTGCTACATCACCAAATAGTGAAGAGAGGCAGTTGCACGATGATGCCACAAGTTCACTTGATGATCAACATAGTGTAGCAAATAGCTCACCATACCTTGCACCTGAAGAAGAATATCATGAAATGAAAGTTGAAGAAACAATTGAGAATGTTCAAGTAGTGGCAAGCAATGATCACAATATTGAGCAAATAATCAAACAAGAAGAGAAATTCCTTAAAGAATTTTCATTCATGCTACAAAAGGAGATCCTTGAGAATGAAATGCAAGAAGTTTCAAATAGCACCCTTGAAGAAGACAATCATATAGAAATGTTGAATGAAGAATTGCAAATCATCGTGGGCTCGAGTATGAAGAACAATTCGAGGGGACACTCAGAGACGTTATCACCATCATACTATTTGAGGGGGCGCTGAAAGATCTCATGGAAAAAATACAAATGGAATCACTGTCAAATTTTTTCAAGACAAACAAGTTATGGTGAGTGATTTAATTCATCTTAAACTCCGGCCTCCCGAGACAACGCTCGAGGATGACATGCCACCAGAGATTGTATTTGATCAACTAGAGGAAATTTTTGAAGCTCAATCTATTAAGGAGTCCCTAATTTTCGAAGATATGCTTACAAAGTTTCATGAGGATGCGTGGTTTATGCATAGAGATGAGCAAGAAGTCATTATGAAAGCAAAGAATGTTGAGCTATTCGAAGGACTGCTAAGCTTGTTTCAAGAAGAAATCACAAGTGAGGATCAACATATTGTCAATGCTCGTGGAATGATACATCATCAATGACAACCTCCTGAAGCGGTTGATGATCTCTCTTCTTATGATGCGAAGCTAGAAAACACACAAGAATTTCCATCCGAGCTTGACACATGCCAAGTTGCCTCTTTCCTTAAGCCTAGCTTTGAAAGTTATTATGATTTTGATTACAGGGGTTTTGGGGAAACAACTTGCATGTGGATAGATCATGGTCCTAATGAATTGCCTCAATTGCTTATCTTGCGTGAGGAATTGCCTGAATATGAGAGATACATGGTGAGAGCTTGCTTTTCCATATTCAAGGATGAATTTGCTCAACTGCAAACTATCACTTTTACCATGCTCGTGTTGCACATATGGAGAAATCATGTAAAACCATGTACATATTTTGCTTCTTTGAGTCGTGTCAAGTCTAGGAGTCTCATATATAGCTTTAGAGTAGGTTTTCCTTTCGTGTGTTTTAGTTAGAGGTCTTTTTGAGCCTTATTCTTAATTTGCCTTGAGTCATTTGACTCATGATCTTGAGTGGCTCAAGTGGTTTAGTTGTTTGCTTTCTTTAGTTCGTTTGCTTTTGGTTTGCCTTGGTTTGGTTTGCTTTAGTGTGCTTTTGCTTAGTTTGCTTTGGGTTTGTTTTGCTTTCGAGTCAATCATTTTGCTTAGTTTAGGTGTCCTAGGTGGGAACCTGTTGACGCGTCTAAAATCGCAGAACTTACGACTTCATCCAGCCAATGCAAAATAGAAATACTAAGAATCCTATCCTCTCTTGAGATAAGGAAATCCCTAATGCTGTGTGAATTTGATCAATGGGGATGACCTCAATGTTTTGGTTGCCAGGTCTTGACTGCGAGATAGCTTAGCAGTTTGATGTGTTTTGCTGGAAACACAAAGGGGACTTAAGGTTAGACGGAATCGGTTTCGAACAGGTTCTCTAAAGTTCATCAGTCCTATATCATTTGATTTTGCCTCTAATTGATACTATTTCAGCTTGACTGTATGGTTTCTTTTTGATAAAAAAGGAAAAAAGGAAGGGAAAAGAGATAGAAAATATCTAATTAATCTATATCTAAGATAGCATATTCAAGAAGATAGACGAGAACCTTAAAAAAACCAGATTTAACATTATCAGCTAATAAAGCACAATGTTGTAAAATCTAGTGCAATCTTCGAAGGGAGTTGGATTTTCATGCTACTAAACATAAATACAGAATTTGGCATCCATTCATTTGATGTTTAACAACCGAACTAAGCACATAAATGGGTTCAGACTAACCATGCAGGGGGAATGGCAATCAGCCAATCCTTAATGGTATGAACACCAAGGTTTCTATCAAATATTACCCCAAAAATACTATGTGAAAGCAAAATACATAACAAGAATGTTAAATGATGAAGGAGACCATGCACTCACAAAGAAATAAGACAGCTTTAATTTCCATTAATTCTGCATGAATTTCGCTAGAGTTTCAGCAACAATCTTAGACTTTTCTTTACAAAGAGGAACTAATTCCTTTATATAGACTTCCAAAAACGGATGAATGGCCAAGATTTAAACTTAAATAAGCAGACCAGATTCATCCTACATCAAAACTGCCCATACCCATAAATGGGAGGCAAAATATCAACAAAAGGAGAAACAATAACTACCCAAAAAGGTAATTAATAACTACCAAAAAGCTGCTCCAAAAAGTGCACATGCACGGAGCTCAAAATTTACAACTGTTTTGGCAGTTAGAAATGAACTTTATGCCTAAAAAGTGCCTTTTAAGATTTTAAAGGAAACTTGCACTTTATGAAAACACTTTCTCCTTTTCTGCTGTAGACCCTTTTTCCAAAAATTCATCCTCGCCGTGCAAATACTCCTTCCAGAGGTCCCGACCTGCTGCACGCTCTGCTCGAACATATTCTTGAAATTTGACGCATAGCTGGAATAGTACCATGCTTGGAGGCATAGGAGGATGGTGTATTTTATATTGCATACCCTCCAAGTGGCGATCTACATGCTTTAGCCCATCCTTCCAATCGGACCAATGAGCCTCAAAACTTAGGATGTCCGACTGCAATCCACTGGCAAACTCTAGGTCCTCCGTGGAGTACGCGACCTTATCAATTCTCAATCTATCCTCCCAATCTGGTTGTACTTGGTCCTCGGACAAACTATTCTTCCAGCCCAGAACCATTGATCGGAGGATCTTTCCACCAAGATCCCTCATGTTTTTCAAAATTTCCTCGCATTCCTCCTGTTCTTTATTAATGGTGTCTTTTGTTTCATTCTTCATGTTGGCAGTCCAGTACCACTCTTTAAAAACGCTGATATCATAAGGATCCAGGATAGCAGTCAATGTGGGAACCTGCGTGTGGGTCCAAAAAAGAGCCCTCATGAGGGGAAGAATTGAACCAACCACCTCATGAACCTTGAAACATTCCCTCTTTACCTCGAACAATTTGACAAAAATGGTCTCCGGGTGGTGGGCCATTTCCTTTACATCTTCAATGATGTGTTCTCCCTTTTCCTTGATGTCTCGAATCCATTCCTTGATAGCTTTGGCGGTATCACGCACTCCTTCAAACTCTATTGTAGTCCTTTGTGCCAATGCCAATGGGGGGACGTGAGATTCGGGGGCATGTTGCAATGGCTTCAGCAGGTGATCAATGTACACCTCGGCCTGCTCAGCACAAACTCGGTACATATCCCTCTCAGTAGTCATTTCGTCGAGTTGCCTGAGCATATTTTGCACGGAGTCCTTGAACTCTTCCCTTTCTTACTCTTTGGTGGCTCACCCTATCGGGATGGTTGTAATGCTATAATCGGCCAATGCAATTTGATTTGTTGGCTTATCGACACATGGGGTAGCGATATGGATGGTGTGGTTTCTCTGCTCATCCTTGGTGATCCAGGAGTAGATCTTGGGCCTTTTCTTGCCTTTGGATTTTGTTTCCTCTATGCGAGAGAAGATATCCTCCAAGTTGATAGGTCGCTTGATGGCTGCCTTCCGATGTGCACGAGCAACTAACCAATCTTGAGGGATGGTTTGCTTGGATGTTATGGCCAAATTCCCACTTTGCTCCTTAAAGGTTTCAGCTGGCCCACTACCTATCTGCAATTGATCTGTCATAGAAGGAAAAGATGCAGTATCCAGCCCTTTACTTATAGCCGAGTTCTCCCCCACCTCACTGAACAACTATTGAGTATCCCCTTGTGATGGTTGCTCTTTAGTTCTGTCGGGCTCGTGGGTCTCATCCACCTTGCGTTCTCCTTCAACGGTGGTGTCATCTTTGTCGGCGCTATTCAATTGTAATTCATGTCGACTCCCCTAGGTGAGTTCATGCATATCAGCCTCCTGATTAGGCAGAATTTCTCCTTCCTCAACTTGATTTCCAGGTTCACTAGAACCAATGATCCTGACCTCTGCATCTAGCTCATCTTGTGTCGGAGGATTATTAGCCTCGAATGCATCAACATCGCTTTGGGAGGGCGAAGCAGGTATATAGTCAAGCTCAACTACGTCATCCTCCAAACTATGGTCCTTGGATGACGAACTGACCTCAGGCCTTCTAATAGGGGCCTTTTCCCTTCTAGTTCCTTTTGATGCTCGAGTCCCTCTATTAGCTCTGGCTTTCTTCCTCTTCTTTCTGGGTTTCTCAACCTCTTCCTTCGAAGCACTTGAGGTTCCCTCATCTTCCGAAGACTGGGAATCGAGACTGCCCATCATATGGTATGTAAATTGGATTCCTTCATGGGTTAGTCTCTCAATCTGTTGGGATAACTAGTGATCGGTATACCTTCCTAGAGCTGCCATAACTGCCTCAAAATCAGTAATCGGATCCTGAGACCAATCAATTCCTCGCAAGAGGTACTTTACTGCCTCAAACTCTTGGACCTGCAAGCAATTGCCCGAATCTGTCACCTGATCTGGGACGCAACGGTATTCATAAAGCCGCACCTGCTGCACACTTAGCCTTGAATATTTATGCCATCAAACCTCATAGTCATCAGAACAATTTCTCCAATAGACCTCAATCAATGCCTTTGCTCTGTAGTGCCTGCCATAGGCTCTTTTTGCCAAATTGTCATGATCAAAACATTTCCTGGGGAAATGTTCCTGTAGGTCATAAGATGCTAATTCAGCAAGTGACTCGTCAGCTTGTATTGAATTCTTGAAATGGACATCGAGAGCACCCAAAACCATAGGGCAGGTGAATCCGGACTGCTTCTTATCTCTGAGTAAACTGCCCGCTGGATGTGCCTGCCTTGCAACTTTCAAAAGGACTATTTTATCTATGGGATAGCGCGGAAGTCAGAACAGAGCTCCCTCAAAGACGGCTATTCTAATATAGATGAACCTACGGAATTGGATAAACCAGGCGCCGTACTTTTGTACCAAAATGGTAGCCTGCTCTGAGAGCCTTATGTGCAATCCCCCCTGCATCAACCTGACTAGGCGCATTGTAAAGGCGTCATTGACACGCTCATATTGACCAACTGTATAAGTAGCGTTGTTCTTTTCCCTTTGAGCTATGTCATAATAATGTAGTTGAGGGTAGCAGTTGTACACCTTTACCTGAGTGGGCCCGTTCCCGATTTCACCCTTCTTGATTAATCCTGTCAACAGCTGGTGTCGGGCGAACATATAGACTAGGTAGGAGGTCATGGTGAAGTACTTCTTTTCTTCAAGTTCGACCAGCTTTTAAAACTAGGTATGGATATTATCACTGATGATCTGGGCCCAGTCGAACTTGGATTTTCCGGCAAAGACCTGTTTCGTAAAGTAGAACATCCGGCACTCTTCAAAAAAGTTTGACTGAGGGAGTCCCATAACCCGACTGAGTAAGGTGACCATATCACCATGCTCGTTATGAAAGTCACTTCTGGGGGTCTTTTTACTAATGGGATGTCAAATGCATCCCTAATGGCCTCAGGTGTGAAATCAACTAGCACCATATTTTCTAGAACCACTAGCCTAGTCTCTGGCTGATAATGTTGGGCAGCCTCAACTACTAGCTCATAATTCTGCACGAATGGAAGGAAACCTGCCACCTGAGCGATACCACTTTCCATCATCCGCCTGGGCTTGCCATAAGCGTTAGGAGAATATACCCGGTCTCTGAAGTCCTGAATGTCTATGTGGCCCAAATCAATATCACCTATGTTTTCCCATATGCTCTGGACTTTTGACTCCCTCAGTCCTCTCTGGTACTGATACTTCATCTTCTCGCCTTTACGGGGAATGTCAGATTTAGAGGCCCGAGATGTTCCGGTTGCACCAGGCGTCTTTGAGGATTCTACCACAGATCTAGGCATTTATCTTACAGAACCGGATGCAGATTACGAGACGAGATGAAGGAAACAAACAAGTTAGTCAAAATAGAGGATGATGTTAGGACATAAGGATCAATGGGAAAACTGAAAATTTGAAGAAAGTACGATGCTTCAACAAAAAAGCCTGATTAATTTGGAAGTGAAATGCTATTAAGTTCTTTGTTTAAAATTTGCTACTTGGCTGCGGTTCAGGGCTCAGGTGTTCAATGATTGCCAATTTTGCACTCGAAGTCTTAAGTTCAGTTTTTAAAATGTTCAAAATTTTCCCTAAGTCTACATTTGTCTTGCAAGGCTAATTTTTTGGCAGGTTCGCCTCTACGCCATGTTTAATGTTTCAAATAGACGACCAATTTTGCATATATAATGATTTGAAGGAAAAAATTGAATCATACCTGGCGAATTGCCTAATTGATGAGCGAACTTCGGCGAC
This sequence comes from Cryptomeria japonica, assembly GCF_030272615.1. NCBI lineage: Eukaryota > Viridiplantae > Streptophyta > Pinopsida > Cupressales > Cupressaceae > Cryptomeria > Cryptomeria japonica. The sequence goes on along the minus strand of NC_081411.1, from coordinate 706,756,783 downwards.
TTGGGTGGTTTTGCAAAATGTTGCCCTTTTGCCTTTTTCCTCTTGCGTGATATTGGACTATACTTGCTGATATTCGGACTAAAGGCACTCTTTGCAAGCTTGTTAAAAAAACGCCTAATTGAAAAACCGCGACACTCCCAATTTCGGGGCAAAACAAGCTTGCAAACTCTCAACCTTTAACGCCTTCCTCCTAATCTGTGATTTCGGACAGGGAAGACTGAAAAGGTATTGCCAAGTTTAAAACTTATAGCACCCTTAACCAAAATATCACGACTTTCATGATCTTCGGCATTTTCGGTCTACAAGGCAGTTTTGCAAACCCTACGAAAAAGACGCCTGCCTTCTTTATTTGCGATTTCGGACTTCGGCTGAGAGAGGCGTTATAAAAAGTTTTCCAACTTAACACCTTCCTCTCGATTTGGCATTCCAAGTCGTCTCGCCGATTTTCGGGCCAGAAGACGTTTTGAAAAGTTTTAAATATTAACGCCCGATTGGATTTGGCAAAAATCGGGATAAATAGCAATTTTGCAAGGTTTTCTTAGTTTTGACGTTTTAACTTGGTTTGGCGAACTTCGGCTGAAATGTGTGTTTTGAAAAGGTTTACAATTTTAACATTTTGCCTTTGGCCCCCGAAATTCGGCCCAAAAGGGTCTTTTGCAAGCTTTTTTAATTTTTCACTTTACCTTTTACCTCCGAAAATCGGCCTAAAAGGGTCTTTTGCAAGCTTTTATAAATTTTCACTTTACCTTTTACCTCCGAAAAATCGGCCTTAAAGGGTCTTTTGCAAGCTTTTATAATTTGTCACTTTACCTTTTATCTCCGAAAAACGGCCTAAAAGGGTCTTTTGCAAGCTTTTTTATAATTTTTCACTTTACCTTTTACCTCCGAAAATCGGCCTAAAAGGGTCTTTTGTAGCTTTTATAATTTTTCAATTTACCTTTTATCTCCGAAAAATCGACCTAAAAGGGTCTTTTGCAAGCTTTTATAATTTTTCATTTACCCTTATAGCGAATTTTGGGACAAATATCGATTTTGAAAAGTTTTATAACTTTAACATTTTCCCTTTGGTTCCCGAAAATCAGCCTAAAGGACACTTTTGAAAAGTTTCACACTTTAGCGTTTCACCTTGGTTTGGCGAACGTCGGCCAACTTGGGTGTTTTGAAAACTCTCAAAACTTAGGCGTTTTCCTCCATTTGGCAAAATTCGGCCCAAAAGGCCATTTTGCAAGTTTCTGGAATTGACATTCTTGCCTACCTAGCAGACTCTCAAGCTTTAAAACTAGGTTTCCCTTGGATTGACTTTGGGTATTCAAAATGTGAAACTCTCCGCGTAGAACTCCCAGGCCATTGGACTTAAGATCCAAACACGCCCTTTCTTTTAATGACCACAAAGCTTATTGCTTCACCACTTCCTGGATCCCAACAAAAGGGATGACGGACAAAAATCAAAATTCAAAACTCCACAAGATGAAGGCTGAAAACCAAAGAGGGGGACCCTGTTGGCGACAAGGAGTGTGTGCAACACACAACAAAACCTTCATTTGTGAGAAAGACGTTGGTGTTGTTTACTCACACACCAGCAACAATTTGGATCTTATGTTTGGTTCATTTCTTAGATATCTATTCATGAAGTGCTTTTGAATCCAAAGTTATTCCTCTTCGACTTTATCATTTGGTTAGGACTTGTACTTGACTTCGAAGGGAATCACTCTCTGTTTCTTGATACCGACATCTCTTGATTACTATATCTTTACACACTAATAAACTCCGAGTCATTATGGTTTTCGAGCGAAGCCATGATTACTGAAAAATCCAAAGTCTAGCTTCAGCGCCACTATAATCGTCAAACCCAAGTAAGCTTCATTGCTTATGAGCCAAAGGAATTGACGGAATAAAAGAAAAGAAAGCAATATCAAAAGAGAAAAGATGAGATAAAAAGAAAAGTCAAGAGAAAAGAAAATGAAATATCAAAATCATTGGCTATGGGAACATGCAAGTAACTCCATTGGGGCTATGGAAGCCCGGTTGGCAATGTAGTAATATTCGTGAGATTACAGCGATAACCTCGTCGGGGCTATAGACATCCGACTAGCAGCGAGGCTCTATCCAAGATGCTTATGAAGTTTAGACAAACTATGTAGCTAATCACGATGGAACTTAGAAGTGAAAATGTTCATGTTGAGGGGAATGAATACACTTGCACACACATGGGTAATCAAAGACGAGTTACCTTGATCCAGTTCGGGATTCTTCTTCTACTTTGAGTACACTTTCTAGTCTCTTGATAAGTTCGGTTGAATATTCTGGAGGTTCTGAGTATGGATTAAGTCTTTATATTTGAGATGTTCAAGAACATTTATTCGAGGTGGCACTAGATGTTGTGAGGTATTCACACATCACCCCATTGCAAATGGGGACCCCCACTTTTTTCCTACTTTCTAGGTCGTGTTAGGGTCTTTAGCTCCTAGCCTTTGCATTAGAGGGATCTAGGTCATCAAGAAGTCAAGAGTCCGATGGATAGTCTTACATGAGTGTGAAGTAAGTAAGTTTACAAAGTCTAGATATCAGGAGTTCAACCATGAGCAAGGAAGGATTGCTAATTTGACGGTCATTTCAAAGTGCTCCTCTTAAAGGAACGAACTCCACTTCATGAACACTCCTTGTGTAGTGAACTTCATGCTTGAGAGATTTGGAGCGAACTTCTTCATGGTGAAAGTGGAACAATGAAGGAAATTTGAGAGCACTTACTTCATGTTCGAACGTTCAACGGCAAACTTCACGAGTTGGAAGATTCGAGCGAATTTCATGAATGAGCACACATGAATGAATTTCAACTTCATGAGTTGAGCTCTTGGAGCGAACTTGAACTTCATGAGTTGCACTTTTGGAGCAAGCTTCATGACTTCACCTTTTGGAGCGAACGTCATCAATGAGCACACATGAACGAGCCTACATGAGAAAAATTGAAATAGAAATGAAGAATGATTGATGGCATTTAGCCTTGAATGGATTCAACTTGAAATGAACTTCATGAGTTGATGATCAAGAGCGACTTCATGAGTTGACAAATTGGATCGAACTTCATAAGTTGGCAAATTGGAGCAAATTTCATGTTAAAAACATTTGGAGCGAACTTCACAAGTCAAGAAAATAGAGCGAAGTTCATACAAGTATACTTCATGAGTTGACAAATTGGAGCGAACTTCATGAGTTGGCAAATTGGAGCGAATTTCATGTTGAAAACATTTGGAGCGAACTTCACAAGTCAAGAAAATAGAGCGAAGTACATACAAGTATACTTCATGAGTTGATGGTTAGGAGTGAACTTCACAAGTCAAGAAAATAGAGCGAAGTTCATACAAGTATACTTCATGAGTTGATGATTAGGAGCGAACTTCATGAGTTAGGAATTTGGAGCGAATTTCACTTAAACAAACTTCATGAGCACACTCCTTAAGGCAACTTTCATATTTAAGCTCACATGAACGACTTTCAGCATCACAACTTGACCTACAAAAGTGAACTTCATAACTTGGCAATTTGGGGAGAACTTCAGGAGTTGAAGAAATGGAGCAAATTTCTACAAAGGTGAACTTCTTGAGTCAGAGATTTGGAGCGAACTTCATGACTTGGAAGATTGGAGCGAATTTCATGAGTTGAGAAAGACGAGAACTTAATAAGCAAGATGATTAAAACAAGTTTCACATGCACACCATCTAGAGCAATCTTCATCTTCAAACCTACATAAGCAAATCTCAAATTCATGAATTAACATGCATGAGAGAATTTCATATTGAACTTCACAAACTCAACAACATGAGAAAACTTCATGAATTCAAGGAGGGGAGCGAACTTCACCCTCTAGCATACAGAAGTCTACTTCATGAAAGGACAGAGAGGAGCGAACTTCATGAAATGAGCTTCAAGAGCGAATTTCAAGTGTAAAAGTTATGGAGTGAATTCTACTTCATGTGTTCCTAATTGAGGGTGAATTTGCAAGATTGACTACAAGACCACTCCATTGGAAGAGATTTGATGATTGGAAAGAGTCATTTTGAGTTGAAAAGATGAAAGGTGAGAATTCAAAGATCACTTCATGAGAAGCAAGGTCAAGGTGAACTTGATGAACATCAAGGGTGGAGTAAACTTCAAGAGCTCCTCTGCACGAGCAAAAAACAACTTCAAGTGTCCTTTCATGAAGGCGAATTCTCTTTATATGCTCTTATTAAACTTATATATCAAGTGTATTTGATACTTGCAAGAGATGGAGAAAGAAAACATGAAGATCAATGTGGAGAAAGAATGGAACAAGTCGCTCGAGGATCAAATTTCAACATCAAGATTAAGATGCAAGGAATATATCCTAAAGGGAACTTCATAGACAAATACAAGAAGGTAATCACACAAGAAGCATTCACTTATACAAAGACATGATCTACAACATCAACGACATGAAGGGAGTCACAAGAGAAGGAATTCCAAAGGAGAAAGACAATGGTGACATCGGAAGATCATCAACACTTCAAAACTAAGATTTATACCTTGCACTTCCATGATCAAGGCATTCGAGAAGACAATTTCAGAAGAGTTAATCAAAATTAGAAGATCATCGTCATCATTGTTGAAGTTGGATAATGTCGAGTATCAAGAAATATTCCTTCATGATGATCTACCAAGCCTACAAGTGCAGGATAAAGGTGGAATCCTAGTCATCGTCCCAGTCACCACTCGCCAATCAAAGAAGTTCCACCTCAGCATGTCTTGATTCAATGTACTTGATTCACCAGTGATGGCACAAACTTTGAGACACCTACCCTTGTTATCTATTGGTCATGCCAAAGTGTTGTAATTATTTCATTGGCCAAATTGAGTTTGTTGTAACAAACCCTAATTAGGGTTTTCATTGTAAAATATTGGCCATTGATCTCAAATTGATCTGAACCATTGAATTGTATTGAGAGCACTATAAAAGGCTCAAGTCTCTCATTTGTAAAGGTTAATAGCTAATGATTAGTGAATAAGAATAGAATAGAGGATAGAATAGAAATAGATTAGGAGAAGGAAGAATTGTTGATATGACTTGTAAATGAGAAACTCTTTTCATTGAAGTTATGGTGAAATTTGTTATTTCAATAAGCCTCATGGTTCTACTTCTCATTTTGTTTTCATGTTGATTAAATTGGATGGAGGAACTTATTGAATGTAATTATGTGGAATCCATTTGGTCCATACCACTAGCCTCTTGTTGCTTGTAAGTGCGCCTTGTGTGGTCAACTGGAATGATATGAGCTTAACTTTGAATCGTTCTACACTCATTGCTTATGCATTAACTTGAATGGTGATCAATGTTTGATGGTATTGATTCAAACATCTTTGAAAAGTCCTCAGAAGATTGCACTAAGCTTGTGTCAAATTGTTCAAGTTGATGGTGAGACCTTGCCCAGTAGGATTCCACAGTCATTCACTCATCTTCTTACATTGTAGGCTTTAGGAGTAGCGTAGACTTTTCAAACCCCATCTCTTTTGCCTTTTTTTATCTTCCAAATGAGTAGATAGGACCTAAGTTCCAAAAAATCAAGCATTCAGGCATTCAAATGTAAGTCCCTTTGTGATTCTAGCATAATCACATCAACAAACAGAGCATATCCACACGTAGTGACCCTACATTCATGAACCTTGGAGTCTTCTCAAGTGATCCTTAAGCTAATCTTCAGCATTTGAGAGATTTTGTTCAACAGAGGATAAGATACTCTTGGGTATTTTATTATGTGTTCGCATGTGCTTAAAAAACACTTCAACACTAACTACCTTCGAATTTCCCCTAGGGAGTGTGGATGAAGTTGCGGATGACTTAAGTGAGGATTCTTGATGACTATCGATTTTCCACCAAAGCTTTTCATGACGATTTTTTGTGGATTTTAGTGCGGATAGTGATTCAAGACTTGGTGCCAATTTCCACCAAGTGCAAATTGAAGATTTTTAAGTCCGTATTGCTATCCAGACTGGGGTCGATTTTCCCCCAGAGGTGTTTTTTGGCCAAAGTGATGATTTTTTGTCAGGATTTTGACTTCAAACTTGGGATGATTTTCCATTGAAGGCAATTTTGTGCAATTTATGATGAAAATTTGTTGGGATTTTTATCTAGATAGGGGTCAAATTTCCCCAATGTGCATTTTTGAAAAATTTGAAGTATTTTTATTTGGATTTTTAATCCAAATAGAAATCGATTTTCCCCATGGGTCAAATTTTGGATGAAATTTTAAAATCTTTTTAATAAAGTGACCCAAATTTAATTGTTTTTAATGATGTTGACAATTATTTAAAAAATAAAAACAATTAATAAATGATTTGCAATGAGCATTTAATGATTTCATCTTCTAGAAGCAAATTGATTTTCCTAGGCAAGTATGAGTACAAATATTTTATCCCACATTGGTTGTGTGGTGAAAATTCAACGTGAAAGCAAAATTTAAAAGGGGAGTGGCCAGCAATATAATATTATTATATTTGCCAAGTGTGTTTCATACTTAGGCGATTTTTTCCTCCAGCTGGCGAAGTGTCAAGTTGACACATTGGGCTGAAGATTGGTTTTATTGTTCATTTTTCTTCCATTCCCAGCCACGGCGATTTTTCTTAGCTGCCATTGGGTGTGTCTGAAGCATCATTTTTCAGACTTTAGCGATTTTGGGAGGGTGGCGCCAATATAGGAGTTGGGCGATTTTTGTTTTGGGAGGATTTTACCTCCATTTTGGCTATTGAGTCTCCTTAGGTGGTGGCGCCATTGTTGGGAACTTGCTGATAATTGTTCTCAAACCTGATTTACATCATTTTTCAGACTTATGTGACCTCTATTGTTGGCTGGTAATTAATTTTCAGATTTCATTCTTCATTGCCCAGCTAATTCCAATTGGACGATTTGCATTTAGAGGAGTTTTGTGGAGTTTTGTGTGTATTTTCAGACCATTTACATGCTGTTACAGGTCTGAAACTCCATTGATAAGGAGCTGACCTCAGAAAAATACCATTTCCAGCCACTTGTCAACATAGGCGATTTCACTTTGGAAGCATTTTTGCTTCATTTCGGAGCCATTTTCTGAGTTTATCTTCATTTGGGTGCTGGTAGGTCTGAAAACTCCATTTTCAGACTTGTCTTCAGAGTTAACTTTCATTTCCAGCTCTACATACATTCTCAGATTTACCCATATGTTTGCCTTAAGAAATTGATTTTCATCATATATTTTGCCTTTTGAGTGATTGCAACATGATTTTAAGGAGTAATTTACACAGTTGCAGGTTGTCTTCAGACTTTTGGCAGCCATTGTTGACTTTGAGAGGGTGTCCTCGGACATTTTTTGTGTGAAAACACTCCTTTTCACACCTTTCCGTAGTCATTTCTTGATCCAGTATACTCCTTTGCGCTCTATTTTGGGTAAATTTCCTAAGTGTAAGGAGGTGTCTTCATACTTTCTTAAGTCTGAAAATGAATAATTTTATGAGTTTTCATGAGGGTCTTGTACCCTAATTTTATGTATTTACATTCTATTTTCAGAATTCGTTTTAAATATGGGCAAAATTCTTGATTTCTATTCCCAAATTTGTCTACATTTTAAGAAATCAGAACTTTCCTAATTCTGAAAATAGCTTATTAGGATTGATTTTCTGAAGTTCTAACTTCTAGCTTCGTATAGGTACGATGTCGAAGCCTGGAATCAAGGAAAGGAGAGAACAGAGGATAGTTAAGACGCGATTCTATCCAGAATCCAAGATGTCATCCAGATGGAAGGAGATTACAGACATAAACATGCATTTCCTGAACATGGTCCAGACGTGGCAACGGATGTTTGGAATTGGAAGCCAGATTCCTTCCCCAGCTTATGTGAACATTATGAAGAGTGGTATTTATCAGGCCGCTGGATTTTTGTAATCCATACAGTGTAGTGAGCTTATCCTTGAGTGTGCACGATGTTATGATCCTTGCTCCCGAATGAACAAAACTCCTAAGGGTGCCATCATTGCCTACCTTGCTGAGGATGCGATTGCTGACGAGTTTGGAATTCCACGTGGAGTAGACATGAAAGATATAACCAAGGATGAATATGAAGATAGATATAAAAAGAAGATGGATGTGTGCAAGACTGTAGTGAACAAGGAGTGGATGATCAAGCCTAGGACTCATCATTTCAAGGCTACCAAGACACTCATGTGCACAGACTTCAAAGATGAATATAGTGATTTAGTATTCCTGAATCCTGATTAACCGAGTGATGGGGATGCCGCAAGGTGCAATATATGATGGATGGATGTTCTATTTCATCTTGGATTGTCTGAAAGGAACACTGATTAATTGGTCCAAAATCAAAAGTGACAATCTGGATTTTAGGCTGAGGAATATGGAGAGGTCCAAGTCATTCGCCATGACTTCCTATTTGGTGTACCTGCTTGCACGATTTGTTACTTACAAAGGATTGATATGCAGAGGTGAAGTCAAAAATGGGCAAGGACAATTCAAGAGTTATGAGTGTTATCCACAACTGAACATGTATCGAATTGAAGATTATAAGAGAGTGAATGATGCATTCACTATGTACATAACGCATATGTTGCAAGGCGGGATGCACAGGAAGTTGTCCAAGGAGGCAACAGAGCTGATAGAGAAATATGTATCGTGGTACATACAATTTCTCACTTTCACATACCTAAGGATTCATGGATTTCAATCTAAACCTTACAGGCTTCCTAGGTATCCTTCTGACAGAATGATCTTGTTGGAGGTGGTGAGACAGCTTCTAGAATATGATTCCATCCAAAAGGATAAACATAGAACGAGCATGTCAGTACCTATTTCCATAGGGAAGACATTGGAGGTTTGCCAATCCGCCGCAGCAGTTGAAGAACTTGCATTCTATCGATTTGCAACATACAAGAAAAGAGAAAGGTTTGATCCAGATAAGAAAGTTGGAAGGATTAGGGGAGATAAGTTCATCCACAAGGTAGACATAGAAGATTATTGGACCAACCTGATGGACGAGCAGGCAATGAAAAGAAGAATGTGGTCCAAAATGTCAGTGGATTTCATGAGGAAGTGTGGACTTTTCCTCATTCCTGATCAAGTATTAGATGACAAGGATCATACGCATCCACAATATGAGAATGAAATGAAGAGGGCGATTCTATTGCCTAACTGGTCAGAACAAGAAGTGATAGATTTGAATGTGTTGATGAGAGAAGTCTTGAATTTCTCCCGAGGATGGGTAGACCATTAGATGAACAAGTTAGTTGACATGGGCATTACCTTCACTTATGAAAAGATGAAACCGAAGGAATCCTCTTCCGAAGATGATCAGAGGACTATTAGTGATATCAAGATTCATGCGGATGAGGAGAGTCACGCTCCCAAGCAAAGGAAGAACATACCAGGAGAAGTCAAGGTTGGAGGGAAGAAGGTTGAGGAGGTTGAGAAGAAAAAACAAAAGACTATCATTCCTTCACCTTCCCTCAATGTCTCGTCAATCAAGGAAGTTGAAGTGCCAAAACAGAACAAAGACACTGAGCAATGTTCCAACACAATGATATTATTAGAGAATATTCAAGATTTACATGCCACAACTACATCTGCTCCACCTAATAAGGATGATGATCAGTCGGGATCTCCCATTGTCCTTTTGGAGGTTAGTTTGGGAAAGAATGTATATGATTTGACCAGGGATAATCCTGATGATGATGATGATGATGATGATGATGATGATGATGTTATGTCGACATTGAGAGAGCTTGACCAAGAGATATGTCTTGATGATGGTATGGAGATAGCCACTATTCCTGATTGGCTGATGAGGAGTATGGAGAAAAGTAAGAAAATGATAGAGGTACAACCTATTAATGACATTGCTGACTACTTAGCTAGGAGCAACAAGGAGAAAGAACATGTTGATGTGTATTTTATACACGACCAAACACAGAATAAAATACCTAAAGGTACCTTATCCTCTCTTGAATAAAGCTCCCGAATGCTGAAGATATCACGGAAGGATCAATCGGAGAAACTTTAAGGTTCTGTTATGTAGGATCTCTACTCGTGGATAAGCTCTTCGTGGTATAATGTGATTTTGCTGGAATCACAAGGCGACTTACTACTCTACTACCTAGAATGTGAGAAGATGGATGAATAACTAGGTGGAGTCCTACTGGGTTGGGTCTCACCATCAGGCTTGAACAATCCTACACCAACTCAGTGCGATCTTCTAAGGGATGCTTCCAATACGTTCAAATCGTACACCATCAGACAATAATCACCATTCAAGATAATGCATGAACAATAGACGTGTAACGACTTAAGATTAAGCTCATTTTATGCTAGTTGACCACGCAGGAAGCACTTACAATCAGTAAGAGGCTAGTGGTATGGACTAGACGGATTCCACACAGGTGCATTCAACAATTTTCTTCATTCAATCTAATCATTTACTATCTACAATGAAGGTTCAACAAGAGACCATGCGTATTGTAAAGAAACAACACATTTCACCATATCTTCAATGTGAAAAGGGTTCATTTACAATCAAGGCAACAATTTCTTGCCTCCTCTTCCTACTTTACTCTAATTTCTATTCTATTCACTATCGATCATTAGCTATTCTAACCTCTATGAACTAACTCTTAACCTTTACAAAATGAAGAGCTTGAGCCTTTTATAATGCTCTCAATACAATTCAATGGCTCAGATCAATTTGAGATCAATGGCTGAGATTTTACAATGAAAACCCTAATTAGGGTTTGTTACAACAAACTCAATTCTGGCCAGTGAAATAATTGCATTATTTGGACACATGTCTTCTCTGGAATATTCGACCAATGGATAACCGGGGTAGGTACATCAAAGTTAGTGTCATCTTTGATGAGTCGGATATATTGAATCTGGACATGCTGAGGCGGACCAATCCGACTGGAGGAGTGATGACTGGGATGCCACCTTGTCTGACACTTGTAACTTGGTTGATGTTGAATTTGATGATGCTGAGAAGCTAACTTTGATTAACTCTTCTGAAGCTATCTGCTTCTTCAACGGACCCTTGCACTAACCTTATTTGATTTTCCTCTGTCTTTGACGTGATGGATGGGTGGTGTGCCTTTCCTTGAAATGCTGGCAACGCCTTTCATTGCCATCTTGCGGTTCCTTAGTGTGGCAAAGTGAAGGTTCTAGAGGTAGTTGGCAATTCCTTGAACACCATGAGTCTTCCCTTTTGCCTGTGGAACATCCTTGACGATGATGGACTGGAGGAGGTCGTCCCTGATGATGCTGGATTGGAGGAGGTCGTCCTTGCCTTGGCCTAGTCTTCTCCATCTGCAAAATAAACCAGAAGATGATTAAGGTCATATAAAAAATTCCTTTCAACATAGCATTTTCCACCTTAAATCATCAACAAGAAGATATTAAAAAGAAGCTTGCTCAAGATTCTCCCTAGGGACAGGCCCTATAAGAATTTTGCCCTGGACCCTTTGGAAGGGTCAGGAGCGAAATTTACATTTTAGGACAAAATCTATCATGCCTCTACTCCAAAATGCCTTCCAAGGCAAGCATACACTAGTCTTCTCTCCACCAAAGTCTGGGAATCCATCTCCTGATCTTCATCATGAGCAATTTAGGTGAAATTGGGAGTTTCACTTTGGACCCTTTGGAAGGTCAGGAGCGAAATTCAAGTTTTAGGCTTGATCTTACACTTCCTTTACCTCAATTCACCCTACAAGGCAAGAATACCTCACTCCACCTTCAACCATGCCATAGGTATCAAAGTTTTAGCTTCACGCAAGGGGAAAATGGTTGATTTGGAGAATTTCGCCCTGGACCCTTTGGAAGGGTCAGGAGCGAATTTCTCTCTTTGCTTATTTTCCTTCACCAAGGTCCATCTTTTTCACTTTCTATACTTGGAATCTCATCCTTGGATCCCTCTCCCCTGCTTGCAACATTTTGTTTGACCTCAAAATGACTAGAAAAGAGAATTTCGCTAGAAATCATGGCCAAGGACGGGACCTATAATGAATTTCGCCCTAGACCCTTTGGAAGGGTCAGGAGCGAATTTCTTCCTCTAGCCAAAAATCATCATTTTTGAAGGCAACAAACCATTCGAGGGCAATCCTAGGGGCATCCTCAACTTGGTCTAGGCCTGGCTTGGCACAAATTTTTTGGAGGATAAGATGGGTTTTAGGATTTTCGCTCTCGACCCTTTGGAAGGGTCAGGAGTGAAAATCTTGTTTTAGGCTTATTCCTCCATCTTTCAACCTCAACCAACTTCAAAAGGGCAAGAACACCAATCCTGACACTCATCCAAGCTATAAAAACCCAAGTTTGACTTGACTTTGCAAGGAAAATAAGTGATTTTAGGAATTTCGCTCTGGACCCTCTGGAAGGGTCAGGAGCGAAAATCTTGTTTTAGGCTTATTCCTCCATCTTTCAACCTCAACCAACTTGAAAAGGGCAAGAACACCAATCCTGACACTCATCCAAGCTATAAAAACCCAAGTTTGACTTGACTTTGCAAGGAAAATAAGTGATTTTAGGAATTTCGCTCTGGACCCTTTCGAAGGGTCAAGAGTGAGAATCTTGTTTTAGGCTTGATTGTTCATTTTTCCAACTTCAATCTTCTCTGGGAGGCAAACATAGATCATTTTCCACCTAAAGAACAAGGTTTGAAGCCCAAACAAGGTAGAAAATGAGGTTTATAATGAATTTCACTCTGGACCCTTTGGAAGGGTCAGGAGCGAAATTCAAGTTTTAGGCTAAAATCATGAATTTTCCAAAGCATCCAACTCCCTCTCAAGGCAAGAACATACCAATTTATCCTTCATCATGCCAACGCCTAGCCAAAACAAGGAAGAAAACAAGAGCTATAAGGATTTTCACTCTGGACCCTTTGGAAGGGTCAGGAGCGAAAAGCATGTTTTGAGCTTGATTCTTGATTCTTCCAACTTCAATCCTCTTTGGGAGGCAAACATAGACTATTTTTCTTGCATCTCCATCTTGGTCCTGAGTTTGGCAAAGGGGAAAAAGAGTGTTTTCAAGAATTTCGCTCTGGACCCTTTGGAAGGGTCAGGAGTGAAATTCATCTCTTAGTCTAGAATCCTTCATCTCATCCACCTTTACTCACCTCCTAACGCTAGAACATTCACAAACACCTCCACACATGCCTTAGAAACTAGGAAATTGGCCTAGACAAGGAAGAAATCAAGGATTTTCGCTCTAGACCCTTTGGAAGGGTCAGGAGCAAAAATCTCACTCTTGGCTAGTTTCTCACTTAGGTTCACTTCATTCTCCTCCAAACTTGATCAAATCAACTTCCTCCTTTCACAATCAAGATAATCCATCATCCAACTTGGTCTAGGCAAGGTCCAACTAGGTTTTCAAGGCCAAAGGAAGGCAAAATGGAGGATTTTGCTCTAGACCCTTTGTAAGGGTCAAGAGCAAAATTCTCCTCCCAGGCTAGCTTTCATCATCTCAAAGTCCAAAAAAACTCTTCTCCAAGGCAAACATGTATTAAACTTTCTCAAACCATGCCTTAGAAGTCCCAATCTTGGTCAAGCTAAGGAGCAAAATAGAGGGAATATGAATTTCGCTTTGGACCCTTTGGAAGGGTCAGGAGCGAAATTCCTCTTTGAGCTCAAGTCCTGGCTTCATTTTCACCTTTCTTCATTTACACAAGTGTTTTTACCTTCATTCAAGCCTAGGAAAGGGTTAGCTAAACTGTGGAGAAATTCGCTCTGGACCCTTTGGAAGGGTCAGGAGCAAAATTCCTCTTTTAGGCTTAATTCACCTCCTTTTCCACTTGACTCTGCCTTAGTCTTGATCTTTGATTCATTCCTTCCATGTCTTAGCCAAATTTGCTCCATTCAGACCTTCAAAAGACAAAATTCCCTCATCAAGATTCAATGACCTCCTGACACCATAAGCAACAAGAGCAAACACTAAGCTTAAGGGAGACTTTCGAAGAAACCCTAATTCGGGAGCATCGGGAACTCACCCTGACTTAAGCAAAGCTTGCTATCCAGTGATCCCCTTGACAGCACTCATCATGCAAAGGCTAATAGACACAACCCTAAAAGACCTAGAAAACAAACCCTAGAAAGCAAAAAGGTAGGGGTCCCCATTTGCAATGGGGCGATGTGTGAATACGTCACAACAGAACCTAAGAAAGCTGAGATTTTGTCACACATAGCTAGAGATGAGACAGGAATGCGGATTGCGCAGGTGGTTGTTCCTATTGGAGGTGTGACGATGGACATTGCTACTCCCATGGATTTCCAGATTACTTCAATTGCCCTTGGTCGTACTACAAAAGAGCAGGAATTTCAGGAGGTTGGTGATACCCTTAAGGCAATCAGTGCGAGATTGGATAGAGAAATAGAGAAAAGAGAGAAGTACGAAGAAGAGAATATCAGACTTAGAGAGTATATTGTAGGGATTAGGCGTGAGAATCCCACCCTTATTTCCCCTATTGCAATTGATTGTGGACTACATACACATTATGAGGCAGCGAGAGATACACTCTCGGAGATGGAGAAATGGATTGAAAATACAAAGAGACAAGCGGATGATTTCCTTACTCAATTTGTCCAGGCTTATGACAGGACAACAAGGCTTATATTCAGAATACAGTATTTGGAGGGAGTTTGGAAAAAATTGCGACCTATTCAGGAAAAGACTATTCCACACCTCAAAGCTTTGAAGAAGATTCCTAAGTCCACATTGATCAGGGAGAATGTTGTGCACAATGGAGATAGATACAATTTCCATGGCTGGTATTGTTCCTTAGCCATGAAGAAATCAACTTATGAGAGCACATTAATAAGTTGTGCAGAGATGGAAGGATCAATTCATGATATTCAATCAAAGATCCTTGCCTCAATTGAGGAACTATAGGGAGTTGATGTCAGTAAAGCCAGTGGTTTACACTTAGCAGAATTGAGAGACAAAATGAAATTCATGTATTTCAATTAGTTGGACTCTTTGAAGAAGAGTCAAATGGATAATTTGGTCTCTTTGTTGATTCATGTTCATAATTCGCAGAAGCTCATGCCAGATTGGGAAAACACCTTGGATGCTTGCTCCGATGCGTTAGACGTGATTGATTTACAGCAGTATACCTTACCCAGCATTTCCATGGAGTTAGATTTTGTATTAGCTAGATTGTTGGATTATGATGTGAGAGAAAGAGATGCAAGACGAAATCTTCTAGAAGATTCCCTATTTGATGACTAGGTGTCTTTCTATTGGGCCATATGTTGGTGGCTCCATTTTTTATGTAAACCCTAATTAGGGCAACTCTAGGGTTTTGTTGGCATGATCTTGGCCCTTGATTTTGATTTAATCTTGGCCATCCATTTTGTATGAGACTCTATATATACCTCATTGCCTCTCATTTGTAAGGGAGAGATTTTGTAGAATTGTTGGCATATGTTGCAGCTTTTGAACATAAATCATTGTTCAACTTGATGGTGATTTTGTTTTTCAAGTGTTGTTTTGCATTCAAGGTTCTCAATTCCTCCAAGTTAGATTAGAATTTGCTTTCATGTTTGTTAGATTGAATGAAAGAATTGTTGAATGTATTTGTGTGGAATCTGTTAATCCATACCACTAGCCTCTTGCTGATTATAAGTGTGCCTTGCCTGACCAACTAGAAATTTATGCAAACTTAACTTCAATTATTATACGTCTATTGATATGCATCAACTTGGATGGTCTCAATGTTTGATGGTAGTAATTTGAAAATCTATGAAATACACCTTAGATGATTGCACTAAGCTCGTGTCAAAATCTGTTCGACTTGACGGTGAGACCTTGCCTAGTTTGATTCCACTAAATTTGTTCATCATTTCCTACATTCCAAGGCTTAGAATAGAATTCCTGAACCCTATTCCCTTTTGCCATTTTTTAGAAAGTCTTGTTAGAATTAAGTCCAGAACTACATTGCCAAATCCTAAGTTATCAACACACCCATTCCATATTCATGATAAACAAAGTTGATTCAAACAATTGTGTAAGTCCCCAAGTGAAAACAGCAATTCACATCGACCATTGAGTTACCCACTCGTCAAGACCTAACTGTAGAAAACTTGGAATCATTTTAGTTGATCTTATCCTTAGCATCTGAGGTGATTTTGTTCAAGAGAGGGTAAAGTACTTTGGTGTTTTATTATGATGCTTGCACATGCATAAAACACACATCAACACCCCCCTCATTTGAATGGAAGGGAGACTTATATGAAATTGTTGCAATAAGTTTTTGAGATAATAACAGTGAAACATTGTTCTCTGATGGTGTCCACTTAAGTTATTTTTTAAAACTTGCATGGTTTCACCTTCCTCGCTTAGAGTAGAATTTTATTTTCTCAGTTGTTAGATAAAGTGCTTTGATTTCAATGGAGAATGTAATGGTGTTTGATGAATTTCCATGGTTCATACTTTTTGCATCTTGCTGATTGTAAGTTGCAGTGTAAAGTTAGCCTGAACCCCCAAATTTATGCTAAGTTCGATTGTGAATAGTCGTTTGGATTGCGCCATGTTGGGTATTCAAATTCATTTTCTCAATGTGAAAATCTTTCAACATCCTCAAAAGATTGCACCGGTTCTTGCAGAGTTGTAGTTAAACTTGGCGAAGCAAAGCTTGGTTTATTTAGAATTTGTCCACTAAAGCATTATCTATTGACATCACTGCCTTTAGGAGTAGATTTAGATCTTTCTAAACCCTTTCCCCTTTATTTTCAGTTAATTCGAGTTAGTTCGTTCGAAGCAGAAGCATCACAGAATTGCTACATCCGATGATGGAGTTCCAGCCACAACAAAGAAGCGAAAGAATGATCCAAACGTAAGGCCCCTTGGATTGCCAGCAATCACATAAGCCAATTGAGTCACTCCTGTAGCATAAAGGAACCTTGGAGTCGATTGTTTGAACTTCCTGCAATCTTAGCATGCAATTGCACTTTGATCAAGAGAGAGTAAGGTGACCATTGGTAACTTTATTTTGTGTTCGCCGTAGTCATAAAAAACACATCAACGGGATCTGAGCATGCAATCGCACTTTGATCAAGAGAGAGTAAGGTGATCGTTGGTAACTTTTGTCTGTGTTCGACGTAGTCATAAAAAACACGTCAATGGGTTCTAGCTCCCTAGATTTTGATCCTATGGACCTGTTGTGACGTATTCACACATCGCCCCATTGCAAATGAGGACCCCTACCTTTTTGCTTTCTGGGGTTTGCTTTCTAGGTTTTTAGGGTTTTGTCTGTTAGCCTTTGCATTTTGAGTGTCACCAGGGGGATCACTAAGATGGCAGGCTCTGCTTGAGCTAGGGTGAGTCCATGGGGCCCCAGAATTAGGGTTTCTTTGAGAGTCTTCCTTAGGGCCTGGTTTTGCTCTTGTTGCTAATTGTGTCTTGCTTGGTGAGTGAGTATCATCCTTGAAGGTCTGAGCTAGGTCAAGTTGGTGAGTGATGAAGTCTGGAATGTCATCCTGATCTTCAAATGCCCTGAAATTTGGCTAAGTCTGGAATGTCTTCCTGATCCTGAAATTTGACTAAGTCTGGAAAACTGAAGAATCCTCCAAAAACTAGATTTTGCATTGTAACTCTTGGAGGTCCGAAACCAATCTCAAACATCCTGACAGTATATATGGAATATAACTTAAAGTATAAGAAAGAAGAAAGATATAAGGAAATGTCACTTATACTTAAATGTTATATTCCACACATGAATCCTGACAGAGAGACCAAAATGTCAAATTTCACTCCTGACCCTTCCAAAGGGTCCAAAGCGGAATTCTCCATAAGACATTCTAGTTTGACCCAAACTTAGAACTAACTCATTCCCAGGCATTATTGAGGGCAAAACACTTGTTTGGATGAAGAAATGTGAGAAATGAGATGAAGATTTTACCCAAAGTATGAATTTCGCTCCTGACCCTTCCAAAGGGTTCAGAGCGAAATTCATCATAAACCTCATTTGCTCCCTTGATTGGGCTTCAAACCTTGTTCCTTGGGTGGAGAATGATGTATTTTTTGCCTTACAAAGAAGATTGGAGTTGAAAAGATGAGATGTCAAGTCTAGAGTATGAATTTCGCTCCTGACCCTTCCAAAGGGTCCAGAGCAAAATTCCCCAAAACCACTCTTTTCCCTCAATTTTATGCCAAGTCTAGGGTGGTTCAAGGTGAATTAGGATTGGGAGTGTCCTTAGGTGTGACTTTGACTGGCCAGTGATTATCAAATTTGAAGGAATTGAGCCAAATCATGAATTTCGCTCCTAACCCTTCCAGAGGGTCTAGAGCGAAATTCCTAAAAACACCTATTTTCCTTGCAAATCAAGTTAAGTTTTTGGTTTTTATGACATGGATGGAAGTGAGAAGGTGTGTCCTTGCCTTTTGAAGTTGATTGAGGTTGAAAGAATGAGGAAATAAGCTCAAAACTTGAATTTCGTTCCTGACCCTTCCAAAGGGTCCAGAGCGAAAATCCTAAAAACCATCTTATCCTCCAAATTTTGTGCCAAGCCAGGCCTAGACCAAGGTGAGAGAAGCCCTTAGGTATGCCTTTGAATAGATTGTTGCCTCCAAAAATGAAGATTCTAAGCTAGTACAAGGATTTTGCTCCTGACCCTTCCAAAGGGTCCAGAGCGAAATTCTCCAAATCAACCATTTTCTCCTTGAGTGAAACGAAAACTTTGATACCTATGGCATGGTTGAAGGTGGAGTGAGGTATTCTTGCCTTGTAGGGTGAATTGAGGTAAAGGAAGTGTAAGATCAAGCCTAAAACTTGAATTTCGCTCCTGACCCTTCCAAAGGGTCTAGAGCGAAATTCTCAAAATGTCATTTTTCCTTCAAGTTTGTGCTAGGCCAGGACGGTGATCAAGGCGAATTGGACTTAAAGATTGCCACAAGCATGTTTTAGAAGGGGTTGTGAGTGAAAGAGGTGAGTGTTTTGTCAATGATCAAGAAATTTCGCTCCTGACCCTTCCAGAGGGTCCAGGGCGAAATCCTCAATTTCACCTGACTTGCTCATGATAAAGGTCAAAGCATGGATCCCTAGGCTTTGGAGGAAGGAAAACTATCATATGTTTGCCTTGGGAAGAATTTTGGAGTAAACAAGTGATAGAATTATCCTAGAATGCAAAATTCGCTCCTGACCCTTCCAAAGGGTCCAGGGCGAAATCTTTTGAAACTCCTATTTTTCACCTTGTTTGGGCCAGGCGAAGAGCTAGTTGTGAGATAATGTTGAAAAGAGGTCTAAATTGGGCAAAATAGCAAATTTCACTCCTAACCCTTCCAAAGGGTCCAGGGCGAAATTCTTATAGGGCCTGTCCCTAGGAAGGATTTTGAGTGAACTTTATTTTGAAGTCTTCTTGTTGATGATTTAAGGTGGAAAATGCTTTGTTGAAATGAACATGTCATATGTACTTAATCACCTTTTGGTTTATTTTGCAGATGGAGAAAACCAGGCATCATCAAGGACGACCTCTTCCAGTCCATCATCATCAAGGGCGACCAATTCCAGTCCATCATCGTCAAGGACGTTCCACAGGCAAAAGGGAAGACTCAAGGTGTTCAAGGAATTGCCAGCTACCTTCAAAACCTTCACTTTGCCACACTAAGGAACCACAAGATGACCATGAAAGGCGTTGCCAGCATTTCAAGGAAAGGTACACCACCCATCCATCACGTCAAAGATAGAGGAGAATCAAATAAGGTCAGTGCAAGGGTCCGTTGAAGAAGCAGATAGTCTTAGAAGAGTTAATCAAAGTTAGCTTCTCAGCATCATCAAATTCAACATCAACCAAGTTACAAGTGTCAGACAAGGTGGCATCCTAGTCATCATTCCTCCAGTTGGATTGGTCCACCTCAGCATGACCAAATTCAATGTACCTAATTTATCTGAGGCGGCACAAACTTTGATGTACCTACCCCTACTTCTTATTGGTCCTCGCCCTTGGAATGTAATTTTCTAATCGGCTAAGGAAGTTTGTTGTAACAAACCCTAATTAGGGTTTCTATCTTGTAATCCTAGCAATTGATTCTAATCAATCAAAGCCGTTTGTTTGTAAAGGGTTCTCTATATAAAGCCCTGGCTCCTCATTTGAAAAGGTTAATAGTTAACAGGGAATAGCTAGCTAATAGTTAATAGTGGGTTAATAGAGAATAGATAGTAGTGAATAGTCAAAGAGTAGGAAATAGTTAGAGTAGAATAGAAAAAGAAGGCAAAGATTGTTGCCAAGATGTTTGTAAAGGACTTGTAAACTTCATTGAAGAAATGGTGAATTTTATGGGTCGATTCAACAATTTGCATGGTCTCTATACTTCTCAAATTTGATTTCATGTTATTAGATGAGTGGAAGAAATGTGTATGATTGATGGTGAAATATGTATATCCATACTACTAGCAATTTGTTGATTGCAGACTTGCCTTGTGTAGTCAACTGGAATCATTCAGCTTAAGCTTAACTTCAATTGTCGCTTCTTCATTGATATGCATCAACCTGATGGTGTCCATGCTTGTAGCGATGATCTGAACATCATAAAGCTTTCCTCAAAAGATCGCACTAACCTTGTGGAGATGGTCCTGGGACGTCAAAGCAAGACTTAGTTAGAATTTCATCAAAGGTCATTCATTGCTCTTACATCCTTAGTATTAGAAATAGATCCCGTTTCAACCTTTCTCCTTTTTCCTTTTTTTTCAAAATCAACGGCCAGTAAAATCTCACGTTCCAACAATATCCAAAGCAAATCAGACGTTCAGGCAATCAAACGTAAGTCCCCTTGTGATTCCAGCAAAATCACATCATACCACGAGAAGCTTATCCACACGTAGAAAACCTACATACAAGAACCTTGGAGTTGCCTCGATTGATCCTTCGGCGAGATCTTCAGCAATCGGGAAACTTTGTTCAAGAGAGGATAAGGTACCTTTAGGTATTTTATTCTGTGTTTGGTCGTGTACAAAAGACACATCAACAAGACCCTACTTGTGTTCTCTCCACACCTATCCCTATTCCTATCTCTGTCAATCCTTCTCTTTGTGCTTCTAGCCAATTCCCTAACCTCCTTCCCCACGAGCTCACTCATCCAAGCCTAGCCTGGTCCACGATTGGAATAGTAAACTTTTTGCCAACCTATCCAATGCCACCTTAAGCTCGCTAGCTTTCAATTTTTTGAAGAGAGGTCTTGGTTTTGCTTTATCACTGCGAGTCATACCCCATGTTGACTTCCTCATGGAAATTGAAAACATTGTTCATCCACTTCCTAAGGAAGAGGTCAGGCGGGACTGTGCAATGGCATTAAGACATGCTAAACCCCCTAGAAGCAACATTCCTAAGATTGAGGATCTTGCCTTTAATGAGCTCATGAACAATAATGACTTGATCATTACGAAGCCTGACAAAGGCAATGCCACTATGATTATGAATAAGCAAGACTAGATTACTAAAATGTTGAATCTTGTCTCCAACACTAATAGTTACAAAGTCTTGTCTCACAACCCTTGTGCCAAATTTTTAAAGAGAGTTAAGGCAGCAATTTCTAGTTCCTACTTTGATGTGGCCACTAAGAAGCATCTTTTACCCAACAAGGAGGTAACCCCCTGTATCTATAAGGCCCCCAAAATTCATAAACCCAACATTCCTCTTAGACCCATATCGGAAACCATAAACTCCCCAACTTACAATTTGGTCTCTTTCCTTTCCAAACTCATTGCCCCACTAGCGGGTAATTCTCACTTGTTCATCAAGGACTCTTCCCATTTTGTCCAATTTGTCAAAGACAAAAAATTGGATAGCAATGACCTCTTGGTGAGTTTTGATGTCATTTCCCTCTTCACTAAGGTTCCTTTCCCTAATTCCATTGTATAGTTAGACGCAAATCAAGTGAGGAGATTGCCACCTCAGTATAGCTATGCCATAGATCTATTGCAATATGCCCACGACCGAAGGTTGTCCGACATCACCTACCTAATTCAGTTAAGGAACAGATTTTGTATAGTTAGCTTCTGGATGTTCATGTTCTATCTTAAGTGGCCCAAAAGATTGAGTAATATTATCTTGATAGTTTTCCGGAGTATATGGTAATCACTTTTTGGTCCGAATCAAGGAATAACATATAGCTAATCACATTTGAGGATATTCGGTAGCGTGTGGAACAAATAGATCTCTTGCAGTTATTGGAGCCGACAATATACATGTTTTGTGCAATCCGCCTTAATGGAATTGAATGTTTTTTGGTCCGGTGGTGATATACACATTACATCTCCTTCTAGCCAACTTCATAATAAATGTGTTTGATCTTGATGATATAAAGAGGTCAGACTTGTTTGGTAATTGCATGATCTAGTGTGTGTGGATATGAGAAAGACGAACAATGTGAAGGTGGTATAGATCAGAAGCTGATCACAGGTCCGGAGTCTTAGCAGATATGAGTGCTTTAATTGGGAACTGTTATCAGCATTGAATAGATGTTATTTTTGTGCAGTTCAAATTATATTTTATATTGTATCAGGACAGTTATTTGTATCTTGCCCTGAAGAAGTGATCTTTAGCAATGCAAGTCATCTTTTGTATCTTGCCTAAGGTAGTGCACCTTAGTCTGCAAGTCTGAAGTAGTAAGCTCTCTGGCAAGTGGCAAAATTTATTGTAAACAGTGAAGATACATATTGTGAGTTTAATTCTCATCATGGTTCTTCCCAGTTCAGGTTTTCAACATAGAAATCTGGTGTTCCTGTGTGAATGTGTTTACTGTTTTGTTATTTGTCCTACTGCATTGTTGAAGTAAGTGAATAATGTGTTTTGGCATCTTGAATTAGTAATATTTTTGTTTATGTTGATTCACCCCCCATCTCAATATTTGGTAAGCATTCAGCAAGATCTACCTTTTTCTCTTTTTAGGCCATCATCTATGAGCAAGTTGACGAAGTGGCTATGGGCTCCCCTCTTTCTCCCATTATTGCAAACTTATACATGGAGAACTTTGAAGAGAATGCCCTACACTCCTTCCAACTCAAACCAAGGTGGTGGAAATGATATGTGGATGACATCAATGTTTGTTGGCCCCATGGTCTAGATAGGTTAGAAGAATTTCATGCTCACCTTAACAACATTGCTTCGTGTATATCCTTTACCAAGGAGGTCAAATTTAATAACCAACTTCCTTTCCTTGACATTTTACTCATTAAGAAATCAAATGGCTACATTGGTTGTCGCATGTTCCTAAAAAGCACCCACACTGATCTTTACCTCCACTCGTCTCATCACCACCCAAGTCAAAAAATTGGGGTCCTTAAAACTCTTGCTATGAGAGCCTATCGGATTTGTGATGAAGAAAACTTAGGTCATGAGCTTGAACACCTTCGTAATGTTTTTAGACTGAATGGCTACTCGAGAAAGCAAATTTCAAGGGCCCTCAACCAAACCAAGCTTCATTTCTTTTCCAAAGCCAAGCCTCCCCAGCCTTTGCCCCCTCCCATTGTCACCTTGCCCTATATTGATGGCATTTCCCAGAAAATCTCCAAAATCATTCTCAAGAGAGGCTTGTAGTGTACTTTCAAACCCCTCTCCACTTTGAAGCTCCAGATCCCCTCCCTCAAAGACTCTTCTAACATCTTTTTGGGCTCTGGGGTCTACAAGATTGTTTGCTCTTGTGGCACTCCCTACATAGGTGAGACAGGTAGATTCCTTAGCACTAGACAGAGAGCATAGTGCTAACATTAGGCATGACCGGGGCCTTAAATCTGCCCTTGCCGACCACCCTTCCTCAACCAAACACCACATTTGCTTAGAGAACGCACAAATCTTATCTAAAGAGGATAACTTTTTCAAGCATAAGCTTAAGGAAGCCATTGAAATAAGCAACTACCCATCCAACCTCAACCGAGATGAAGAGTGGAGTCCTTCTTGGCAACCCTTGTTATCCTTCCTTAGAAATTGACCTCCGCACCCCTAAACCCCATTTTTCCTTTCTTTTATGTTCGCTCTCCTCTCTTTAGCTTGGCCCCTTGGTTTTCCCCCTTCCCTTCATCTTCTTTCCTCTCTAGCTCTATGGTCTCCTTGTGCCTGTTGTGACCATTTCACACATCGCCCCATCGCAAATGGGGACCCCCTCTTTTTTTTTGCTTGTTTTTCGTTCGTTTTCGCTTTCCTTTTTAGGATTTTGTTAGTCAGTTAGTTGTCTGGATTTAGGGTCGAGCCTTAGGGTTTTTATTTTTGTCTTTTCAGGCCAAAATCCAGTCGTTTTTGAGAGCTTTTGAGTTTCCTTTTCTAGGATGCAAATTTTGAATGCAATGAATTCGCCAGAATGGTCTAATGTTCAATTGGAATGTTGATGCAGAGCTTAAATTTGTCTAAGTGTTGAGAGTGAAGTGTGAATTTTTGTCCGATTGAATATTTTGACTAAATTTTGACCTTTATGATTTTTGATCCTAGGCATTTGAAATGATTTGTTTTTGCCTTGTGAAGTGTTAAAATGTGAAAAATCATGTTATTTTGGCCTGTAGGAGCAAAATCGCTCCTGTCCCTCAGTGAAGGACGGGAGCTCATTTTCAAATATCTCACTATTCCTGCAGAGTCAAGACGAATTTCAAATTGGAAGTGATGGAGAACGGCGAGATCTTTCCATTGAATATAAATTGAAGATTTTCATGAGCACCGAAACGCCTCCAGGAGGAAAATCGTTCCTGTCCCTCAGTGAAGGACCGAAGCTACAAATCAAATTTTGCCTTGTCCTTGCGAGATTTCGTTGACTTAATGATTTGAAGAGGTCCAAAGGAAGATGCTTTACCAAATGAATATAATTTGAAGTGCTAACACAAAGGAGAATGGTCCAGAATGCAAAGTTCGCTCCTATCCCTCTCCAAGGGACCAGGGCGAAGTACCTTATAGCTCCCGTCCCTCTCCCAGGGACCAGAGCGATGTCCTTCATTGAGCAAAATCCAGGCAAAAATCAAGACAAGTTTACATCCAAAGGCAAGGAAGAGCGTGAGATGAACTCATTGAATACAAATTGAAGATTTTTAAACGTCCACAAGGGTCCCAAAATGCCCAGTTCGCTCCTGTCCCTCAGGAAGGGACCAGAGCGATTTTTGTTATAATTAATTTTCTTGCCAGGTTGCAGATGATATCAAGGCATGGATGAATGGAGTAGAGCATGACGAATCCGTTGAATATAAATTTGGAACCTGACAAAATGAAATGAAGGCCACAAGAGATGGATCGCTCCTGTCCCTCTCCAAGGGACCAGGGCAATACAATGGTTATATTGCCTTTTACTTAAGTTTGAAATCGATCTAAGTTAAGACGAAGGGTGGCAAGAACATCTTAAGGCATCTTCATCGAGCACAAGCACATAATGATGAACTTCGCTCCTGTCCCTCTCCAAGGGACCAGGGCGATGTTGGATATGTTGGCCACTTCATGCAAGATTTACGTAAGGTCAAAGTTTTGCGAGATTGTAGAAGGTCCATGGCATGATTAGAGGGTGATACAAAAGGATTTTGAACGTAAAATGATCACCAAGATGTACATAGGGACCATATCGCTCCTGTCCCTCTCCAAGGGACCAGGGTGATTTGCCTTGGACTCTTCGTTTTGTTTCGAGTTCATGCCAAGTCAAATACTCCACAAGATCATACAAGGTTCGAGACATCGTTTGAAGATCACATGCAAGAGTCTTGAACGTCCAAACATCGTCAAACATGCTAAAAGCTCACATCGCTCCTGTCCTTTGGACGAGGACCAAGGCGATCCCATCAAAAGCACTCATAATCCTTCACAGTCAAGGCAAGGCGAGGATGAACAAGGTAAAGGACGGCGTTTGGAAGACATCACAACGAATATTGAAGTTTAAAGTTGCTAAGATTATGGAGAAAGACATGGATCGCTCATGTCCCTCTCCAAGGGACAAGGGCGATGATCCCTCTAAATGTCCAAACACCACATGCAAACAAATGGAACGAGCATAGAAGGAACGAACAAAGATGTTATTCGCTCTACAATGAAGGATCGAAGATCAAAAATGTGAGGTCTACGTGAAAACATGGAGATCGCTCCTGTCCTTTGGACAAGGACCAGGGCGATGAACACCCAAAGGCACTTATGCGCACATGCAAGGCAATCAAATTCGAAGGACCCATCAAAATGATCGATATTGAACGTGGAAAGGAAGGAGATGAGCGTTGAAAAACATGACAAAATCATGGATCGCTCCTGTCCCTCTCCAAGGGACCAGGGCGATGAGGTACGTCCCTTTCATTTTCATAATTTTCGCGCCAAATAAACATTTCAAATGCTAAGTTCGATAAAATCGAAAATCCTATTTAAATTAGCATTTAATATGGCGTTGATCATTTATTAATTATTTTGCCTTTATTAAAAAATCAAAATTTATAAATTAAAAACGAAAGGCATTTAATTAATCATTAATTAATTAATAAAAAATCGAATTGGAGCGCTCATATATGGAGGTCGGCCTTGCTATTTAATTAAAAAATCATTTTAAAAAATTGTTTTATCTCCAAGTCGGCCTAAGGGCATGGAGAGGTGCAAGCGCTATATATGGAGGGTGAAAACTATTGTTTTCACATCATTATTTTTATCTCTCTACATGCGAATTAAGGAGAAAGAAGATAGTGCGAAGTGTGCTTGAAGGGGTGCGAATTCCATTCAAACCAAAGGTGGCGCTAACACATCAAAGGTGGTGTGATACTTCATTTGAGCGAATTTGAAGACCACACCAGAGGCGATATTTGAAGATCATTTATACATCAATTTTGCCTAGGCGATCTTTTGTCTTTTTGCATTCTAGAGTTAGCTCTCTCTTGAGGTATGGCGATTTGATTTTATTGTTTTTATTCATTCATCGTCATATTTTAAATTTTGAAGTTTTGAATTTTGATTCTCTTAGCTCAATCGTTGTTTTTTAGGAAATGATAACTCTAGAGACTTATCATGACGTTTCCTAAAAAAATTCTCTCTCTAATCTATGTTATTTATTGCAAAATCTAGTTCTTATAATGAAATGGTGTGTAGGTATGGCGACTCCGAAGACGGGAGCATCCACCAGCCGTTCAGCTCTCATGAAAGAAGATCAGAAGACCGAAGAAGTGGAGACCAAGATCGTGTCAAAGTGGAGCAACATTGGAGATACAAACTTGGGGAACTTTAGCACGAAGAAGTTTCGAGAGGTCCCTTACATTGGCAAGCCATCACCTGTCGCCCGGAGAATAATAGAGAGTGGCATCATCAAGGCGGCCGGTTTTCCTCCAGCTATTCAGTGCCACGAGTTGATGATCGAGTGTGCCCGTCACTATAATCCACAGTCCAGGACAATTGTGTCCAATGAGGGAAGCACTTTGGCGTACCTTTCAGAGGAGGCTATAAGTGAAGCTTTCCATCTTCCAGAGCACAGGGACATGATATATAAGAGCATTGAAGGAGCCAGATCAGTGTACGATGATGATCCAGATGCTTGCCTAAGCATAATCAACAAGAATTGGCTACTCAAGAGTCGTCCCCGTCTAAGCAAGGTACCGAACACACCGCACCGGATTGATTTCCAGGAGGAATACAGAGATTTGATTACCATGCTCAACCGAGTTACAGGAGCACCTCATGCCTTCTATTTTGAGAAGTGGATGTTTTACTTCATCCAGGTGATTGTTCAGGGTAAAGGTACGATACATTGGGCTAGGATAATTAGCCATTGCTTAGACGTACAGTTGAGGAGACTCAGGGCTACTAAGTCCTTCCACATGAGTTCATACGTCATCTATGCTTTGATCAGGAGTGTTGAGTACGCAGGACTACCTCACAGAGGAATGATTGGAAGAGGACCAGGTGAGGTCAGAGCTTGTGAATCCTATGCCTACTTGCATCATCCGCCAAGGAAAAACTACAAGTTAGTTAATGATACTTTCACGATGAACATCACAAGGACATTGCAAGGAGGGATTCACAATAGATTATCTCAGGATGCCCAGGAATTCATCAAGAGGTACGGTGCTTGGTTCATTCAGTTTCCCAAGTTCACTTACATTAGAGTGCATGGATGTCCTTTACCTCCATACATGTTGCCGAGGTATCCGACAGACAGAATTGTGTTACTTGAGGTAACAAGGCAGTTGGTAGCATATGTGAAGGCATTCAGACACAGACATCAGAATGGAGTCCAAGTACCTATTATTTTGGGTAATTCAGTTGAGGTATGTCCTAATGTCTTAGCCATGGATGACGCAGAGAAGGAGTTAGCCTTGTATTCTTTTTCATCTTTTGCTTGGAGAAATAGTTTTGATCCACATGGACATTTAGAGGAGACGGTCGGTAGAAGATTTAAACATGAGCACCAAATTGAAGATTTTATGATGAACCTCCTAGATGATCTTGAAGTGAAACGAAAGATACATTCTAGATTGCCTTTGGATTTCATCAGGAAATGCAGGATTTACAGAGTGGCCGACCAAGCTCAGGACAATGGCAGGCACATCCAGTCTTCCTATGATAGAGGAAGCAAAACAATAAGTTTGAATTGGAATGAGCCTGAGGTCGTGGATTTAGATGCTTTGATGGCACCAGTCTTGTCTTGTACTCGCAGATGGGTAGACGTTCAGCATCAAAAGTTGAGAGAACAAGGCATAGCTATGTCTTTTACTTTGGAAGAGAAACCAGCCGAAGGTGGAGCAAGTGTGAGTGAAGGCAATCCTAATCCTAGGAATTCAGGTGAAGGTAACCTTCGATGTGCCAGTGAGGGCAATCTCCATCCGAGAGGTTCGAAGAGAAAGGAAAGATCAGAAAAGAAAGAGCCTTCCAAGAGAAAGCAAGGGGCCAACAAAGATCAAGCACCAGGTACTTCTTCTAGATCAGAGAATAGAACAATTCAAGTGGAAGAGTCCATGGAGTCTATGGTACAGAATGACAGGCAGGAGGAAGGACAGGCACAGCATGTTTCATCAGATGGATCTCTCCAAGACTATGATTTAGATGAAGATAATGAAATGACATCTCCTCCCAGAGAAGAAGAAATAGTACATAAAGAAATTCAAGTTCAAGAGACAAGATCGAATATTCCAGATTGGTTGAAGGAAAGATTAACCAAGGTGATCGTAGTAGAGGACGAGGACAGTGCAATTGATTTAGAGAGCCTTGTTGGACGTTCACATGTGATAACAGAAAAGAAGAAGGCTACAAAGATGTCCAAGATGATTCGAGATGAGACTGGATCCAGAAAACTGCAGATAGCTACACTGGCAGCAGACAAATATGAGGGTGAGATCCTAGCAGAGGATTATGATATACAGACTATTGAGTTAGGACCATCCACAGCAGAGCAGACAATGGATGATGCTACCGACATATTTGAAGCATTGAAGGACAAGCTTAGAGAAGAAGTGGAAAAGAATAGAAAGCTTGAGAGAGAGAGAGGTGCATGGAGGACATATTTCAGTCACATCAATGAACCTTTGGGACGTCAGGATCCAGTTAGATCACCAGTGCAAGCATTGCCACTTCAATCGATCAATGAAGCAGAAAGGTTCAGGAACCTGGTCCAGCGTACGTGTAGTTGGATGGATAGATCTCATACAGTGGCCATAGAGTTTGTTACAAGGATGACGAAGATTATTCATCAGGCTATCCAAGTTCTTGAGATAATCCACAGATTGATGGTAACAGTAGCCGCATTTGCCCATACCAAGGACGTTATCATCCCTGTCTTGAAAGTAATAAGACATACATCCAGAAGAATTTTAGCGCAGGAGAGGATCTTGGAAGGTGATTCTCACAGTTTATTTCAGTGGTCAACCTTACTCCATATAAAGAGTGTTCTCTTCAAGGACATCAGTGTTAGATGTGGTCAAGTTGAGGAGGTGATCAATCCGATTCAGGACAGAGTATTTGAGGTACTTCGTACCATTCTTGGCAGAAGGATCGAGGTCGAGACAAATGTAGATATGCAAGAATTTGAGGATAAAATCAAAATCATCTTTTGCAAGGACACAGATGTTACAGATGAACAGTATGATCAGATGTATGCCACCATGCTCCTGATTGATAGAACGAAGGAACTTGAACCTACTTGGGACGCAGCTCTTCTAGATGCATTCGATCAGGTCATCCACTTAGAAGAGAGTATCAAGAATCTTCCCGAGATTCCAATCACAGAAATCGAAGGAATCGTGACAAAATTCATTGCATATGCTAAAAAAGAGAATTGGAAAGGGAATAAGATTCTAGATGAAAGGTTGTTACAGATGACATGACATCTTATTTCTCATTGGTTGATACCTCCTAGGTTTTTGTGCCGAATTTAATATTTGGCTATGTATTTAATATTGTTCAGTAAAAAGGAGGTCATTTGTAACAAACCCTAATTAGGGTTTAGGTGTCATGATCTTGTCCGTTGATTTACTTTCAATCTGGACCTTTCATTGTAACTGGGGATGCTATTTATACCCCCATTTTTCATTTCAATGGGTAATAGATAATAGAGTAATAGTCAGATAATAGTCAATAGTTGTTGTAAGAGAGATTAGAGTTAGAAGCAATTTTATTTTGTAGCAAGATTGAGTCTTGAAGAGAGAAATTCAAGCAATTGTTGTACATGATGACTTGGAAATCAATAAAATATTGAAGTTATGGTGTTTTGTTGCAAATTTCTTGAGTTATCTTCATGGTTGTTTGATATACTTGAATCGTGCTCAATCGAAGTAGATTGTTAATTTGAAGGACTAAGTGTGAGATTTGATATTTGGTAGGATTCGTAATCCAAACCACTAGCTTCTTGCTGATTGTAGGAAAGCCTTGCGTGGTCGACTGGAGAAAACTTTGAGTCCTTTAATCTTCAACCATTATTGTGTCTTGGATATGTACCTTCGTAGTAGTGTCCTTGATCTTTGATGCATTGAATACCATTATATTACCTTAGAAGATCGCACTAATTTCAATTGAGTTGTTATCTTATGGCAAAATTGAAGTTGGTTGAATCTTACCAAGTCTCGTCCATACTAAGTCATTCATAGGGTTAGGCTAGATTAGACCTCTTTTTAAACCCTATCCTTTTGTTTTTTTTTGAAAGTTCCTTTTTAGTTTAGTAAAATCTTCGAGCTATAGAATGCGTAAGACCCCTTGGAGGAAACAGCAAATCACATCATACCACTAAAAAAGCTTGTCCACACGTAGAGACCCTACTAAAAGAACCTTGGAGTCTACCTAACTGATCCTTTTTGCAGATCTTCAGCAGTTAGAGACTATTTTCTCAAGAGAGGATAAGATGCCTATTGGTATTTTATTCTGTGTATGATGGTGTACAAAATACACATCAACAGTGCCTCATCTCTCTTCGTTTTGTCGTTCTAGCTCCCTTGGCTATGCTTCTCTTCCCCTCTCCCTAGAGTTGGTTGTCTCATTTCTTTGCTTAGTTATGCTTGGTTTTTTTCTCCTTTTCGCTTGGTCCTTTTCATGTCTCTTTTGCTCTTTTTCTTTTCTTTTTCATAGTTTATAGGCTCTTTAGTTTTCTTCTTTACCTTTTTTCTCTTTGTAAGTGTATTTTAATTGTTTCATTTTATATTATTTGTTTTAACTTTTTCTTCCATTTTTTCCTCTGTTTCCATTTTTATTATTTTTCTTGTCTCTAGGTTCTTTTTATTTGTCTTTTCATTATTTTCTTGTCTTTTTAGACTAGTGGGCTTTTATTTCAATTTTTCTTTGTCTTAGCTTGTTTATTATTGTTGTTTTTGTTTTTCTGGGTTCTGCTCTTGTTTGTTTGTTTTTGTTTTCTACTTTTTGAGCTTTTTTATTGTAGTCGTTTTTGTTTATTTATTTTGTTTCTGTTTTTTCTATTTTATTGTTTGTTTCTTTTATTGGTATTGTGATCTTTTCTTCTTTTCACATTTTTATTTTGCTATTGTCTTTATTTTTTGTTTCCTTGGGTTGGTTTCATCTCTATTAAGAGCTTTATTTTGTCTTTTGATATTGTTTTCTTTAATTATAGTTTTGTTATTTTGTTAGCTTTGTTCAGTTTATTATTTTAATTTCTTTATTTTTAATACGAGCATAGGTTTACTTTTAGTTCTTTGGCATTATTTTATTTCTTTTTCTTTTTATATTTTGTCCCTTTCTTTTTTAACATTTAGCATAGGCTTTGTTAGTTTCTAGCTCCCTTTTTCTTCTCTTCCTATTTTTGGGTTTTCACTACTCTCTAGTCTTTATTTTCTTCTTTCTCTTGCTACTTTCTTCTATTTTTATTTGGTCCTTTGGATCCTACCTCGGTGTGTATCATCTTCCCTCTCTCCCTCCTAATCCAACCTCTTTTTATACCTACAAATATCTGCAGCTCTCTATTTTTCTACTTCATGAGATTTCTATCATCTTGATGATGGATCACAAAGTGTGATCCGAAACATTGATGCAAACAAACACACAATCTAATCCAGAAGCAATAACAAGAACTATTATGGATTGTGGAAAACAAATATCTTTAAATGAATAATACAATCAGTTCTCTTAGGCCTACACAAACCCATGGAAGAGATGCTAATTCAGACCATTCCAAAAATAACAACAGAACTCCATTTAGATCACCACCTAGAGTAACACAGCCCATATTATTGCCTAAGAAGAACCAAACATGGCGGTAAATAACTTTGACGAATGTAAAGACGCATATTTAGGACTTGATCCAAACCTTAGAAGACAAATTCCATTTAAAGAATATTATAATGCAAGATCAAGAAATATCTCAAGTGGAAAAAATAGACAAACCAACAAACATTTGCAGCAAAGATTAAGTAAGATGACTCTCCCCACTTTTGATGGTTTAGGGAGGGTCACTGTACAAGCATGAGTTCAAAATCTAGATACATATCTTTCTCTTAGCCCCATGACATAAAATGAAGCCCACTAAATTTGCCATTCTTCACTTAGAAAGAACAGGAAATAAATGGTGGCATCATGGGCTAGTCACACAAGGGCATCATCTAATTGTAACATACACTGGCTTCACACAAAGACTCATAGAATGGTTTGATAGAAAACAGCCAGAGATACATTTTAAGGAGTTAACAAAACTAAGGCAACAAGGTACGGTAGAAGAATATGTAGCAGAAATTTCAAAAAATCTCAGTTTTAGTGCTAGATATTACCAAAAAAAGATTTTAGTTTTTATTTATCGAAAGACTTCCAGAATCATTTAAGGGATTGGTCTGAGCTTTTGAATCATCCTCTCTACAAGATGCTATTTGAAGGGCTTTAAATTTGGAAGACACCACACATAAAAACAATACCTATCCCAACGATATAGTTGTATTAGCAAACCCTTTACAAGGATAATTTGCAACCAAAGGCATTACCTCCTCAATCCAACAAGGGAAGAATCCAAGAACAAGCTTCAAAGGAAGAAATGTGTTTTAATTGTGGAGAACCATGTGGGCTGGATCATACATGTTCTAGGAAGGGACAAGTACACCACATAGAAGCAATGATGGATGAAGAATTGGAGGAGGAAGAACTTGAACCTGAAAGGAAGACGAGGAACAAGAAGTAAAGTTCACAAGGGGAACATTGGTAACACTTTTCAGAGGCACCCAAGTATCACCTTTTTAGAATTCAGAGTGTTTTACAAGGTCATAAGGTGACTGTCTTCATTGATAGTGGTGATAGGCATAACTTTATTGATGAGAACCTAGTGATGAGGATGAAATTAAAGGCTGAAAAATTCGAGGTTTGAAGGTAGTTATGGTTGACAGATTCACTACCTCTTGTACACGAAGAATTTAGCTAGTAGACATCACTTTTGGGAGACAGCAAATAAGTTAAGATTTCTACGTGGTAAGCATGGGCAACACAGATGTGGTTTAGGGCATTCAATGGTTATGATCTTCAGATATATACTATCAAGAATTTTAAAATATAGAGCTATGTTTCCAACATAATAGCAAGGAAGTAGTTTTGCAAGGTCTATCAGATGGATCTCAAGGGTTGTGACTTCCAAAAGGATGGAGAGCATCTAGACATGGGCAGCATAGTGTATGATCATCAATAGCTTTTCTCCCAAAGAAGGGAAGACCACTGATATTGATATCTAATCTATTCTAGACAAGCATAGTGGGATTTTTAGCAGTATTTCACCAGGATTACCTCCTAAGAAGGTTTGAGCACATCATCGAACAAGAAGAGGGAGCAAAAACAGTCATTACCACACCTTACTACCACCCAAAGAGATATAAGAAAGATATTGAGAAAACAATTAAAGAACTGTTTAATATGGGGCATATCAACCTAGCTCTGGCCCTTTTGCTTCTTCCGTAGTATTGGTAAAAAAGAAAGATGGTACTATGGGGATGTGTGTGGATTATAGAGCACTTAATAAAAAACTATCAAGAACCACTATCCCATTCCTAGGGTTGTGAATTAATAGATGAACTCCATGGTGTAATATATTTCTCTAAGATCAATTTGCGTTCCAAATACCACCAAATAAGAATGAGGATAGAGGATGTTCACAAAACTGCTTTTAGGTGTCATTTTGGATATTTTGAATTTCTAGTCTTACCCTTTGGACTAACTAATGCTCCGGCTACATTCCAATCTTGCATGAACCAAGTATTCAGTAAACGATTGAGGAAATTTCTTTTGGTATTCTTTGACGATATATTGATTTATAGTAAAACTTGGGAAGGTCATTTAAAGCATATTAATGAGGTATTGGAAAAATACTTGAGCAACAATCACTATTTGCTAAAGCATCTAAATGTTAATTTGGAATTACTGAAATCTTGTATTTAGGGCATAAGATCAATGACCAAGGAGTTAGTGTAGACGACGAGAAAATCAAAGCAATAGTTGATTGGCCTCAACCTAAGACTTAAACACATTTAAGGGGATTTGTAGATCTTTGCAGTTATTAAGAAGGTTTGTCAAAGGATTTTCAAGGCTAGCTGCCCCATTAACAAATTTAAATAAGGAAGGTTCTTTTTCATAGAGCGTGAAGGCATAAAGAGCTTTTGACAAGCTCAAAAAAATAATGAGTTCTTGTCTAGTATTAATGTATTAGCCATTCCAGAGTTCTCTATTCCATTTAAATGACATTGATTGGGGTCACAGAGCACACATACAAGAGCGGCAGAATCAAGACAATCTGCCATTGTAAAGTTACAAACAATGATTATACTAGCATATATATCTTCTACAAGACAGATTTTTCCTGTGTTAAGATCAAAGTATTCTATCCGTATGCCTCTTAACATTTCAGAGTACTAATATTTCCGATACATTCTTGAATAATATTTTGAGAGAGCTCTATTAGATAAGCATAATTTCAATCTGCAGTGACAATTTATGTTTTACGCATCTACGTTTGGTTGAGCACATAAGTTATATAGCAAAATGCCAATTTTATTGGCCATATCCACCGGTTAACAGAATGTGCAAAAGTCTACAAATGTTTAAGTGTCGAGGAAAAATATAAGCGAATATAAACTGGTTGAAACAAACTGATTCGAGAAGCGTGCCCTCATCAAAAATTGGGCAACACGATTGCGAATTCGAGAACCTAACCTACTTGCAAATTCCAACAACCTAGACAGATTCGCTATTTCGCCAGAAAAAAATAATAACATACAAGTCATAACGAATAAATTAACAAAGCAAATATTACAATACTTAAAAAATTTAAATTTAACTGAAAACAAAAACTGATTTGAATAAATTATTAACACATCAAAAAGGAGGAAAGAGAGAAAAGGAAGAAACAATTGCAAGCTTGAAACCCTAATTTCAATTTCCTAGCTATACATCACTCGTAAAAAAAATTTAAAAAATAAAATAAAACTTTAATTAAGAATTCCAAAAGCTAAACGAATAGATCAGATATGAGTAGTACAAATAATCTACTTCGCAAATCAAACCCTGCAGTAGACATAAAACCCAGAAAACAAAATTCGAAAGAAAAGCGAATTGAAAAAGAGTAAAATACCCGAGGCTGTCGCCATGGCCACTGGTGCCCTTGTAACCCAAGGAGGCGTCGGTTCAATTTGATGCAGAGACGAGAGAGTGAAGAGGGGCACTTCAGGAAAGTCGGGAGGATTTTCCAATAACCTTGTATGTCTCCTAACTGCAACCTGAATTTGATGACCGTTTAACCGTTTTCAGAAATTTGAAGAACTGTCGCACATGAAAGGAGAGATTTTGAACAGACGTCGATTTCTATAGTATCATTATTATTATTTTTATGGGTCACTATTTATTAACTAGCAATTAAATAATTACACATATTCATAGAAAATGGAAAACGGCTATCCAGCCACTACAATGTATCAAGACATTATCATCTTTTGTATACTATAAATACATAATAATATATGTTTGATACATTCTAGAGATTGGATAGCCATTCTCCAAAAAATGAGTAGGAGGACATAAGGTCACTCCTCATAGTCACTCGAGCAAAATCGAGAAAGCAAAATAACAATCACATGAGCAAAGCCCAAAAAGAAAAATAACAATCAAATGAGCAAAGCCCAAAAAGAAAAATAACACACACGAGCAAAAAGCTAATAACCAGAAACAACTATTATTTTATATAAAAATATGTTTAATATTTCAAGGTCGATTTATGATAAAAAACTATTATAAAAATTTTGTTTCACAGCAAATTTAGGTCCTACACCAACCCCTATAATGACCTTGCATACTTTATCAGAATTATATGGAGATAGATGGTTCGTAATTATTTTAAAAATAAGATTTACTAGAAGCTCCTTATATAAAAGTGATAAACTTTCATTTCATTTATTTTACTTTATTTTAGATTTTTTATATTTCAAAAAA
The DNA here is from genome assembly GCF_030272615.1 of Cryptomeria japonica. Lineage (NCBI taxonomy): Eukaryota > Viridiplantae > Streptophyta > Pinopsida > Cupressales > Cupressaceae > Cryptomeria > Cryptomeria japonica. The sequence goes on along the minus strand of NC_081411.1, from coordinate 706,719,955 downwards.
ATGTTTTTTAAATTATAATGATTGTCATACATATAACGATCAATGTAAATTTAGGAAACATATAGTTCTTCACAAACGTGTAAAAGTAATCTAAACATATTCACAAATTCAACACAAACAATTTGCCTTGGAGAAAACCTAATAAAGGGTGAAAAACTTAAGCTCTAGAGAGCAAAAACCATATATTCCACTATCAAATGGATTAATATAGATCTTTTGCAATGCTCATAAGGTATTGATGAAAATGCAACATGCAAAGAACTTTTATCACACCTACAAGACACTCTCACTTAGTGTAAACTTGCATTCACACAACTATCACATAAAAATGGAATTCTATTATCGAATAATGAGAGCCAACATTTTCCCCAATAGAAAAAGCCACTTATGATCTTCCTATTCAATTATTATTAGTGCTTAGCAATTGTCATCCTTGAACTACATAGGCAAAAATTTACAAAGAAACTCTTACCGTTTAACTCAAACCAATGTTAATTATTATGCTTAAATCAAATAGCATATGTCATCTATAGATAAGGGCCACCAAAAATCACATTACCTGCCTTCAATGGCACAACATTAACTAACACTTCATCCTTGTACTCTAAATGTGGATTAAATACCAACTTGTATTGCTTCATTACCTTCATATCCACTTCCTGTTGCAATCAACCAAAGCAATATGATTGTTTGTGATTTAAATATTTAATGTCATCCCATCAACTTGATTGGAAGAAACAAGATTAGATTGAGCACACAAGTGAAATAAATCATTGAACTTCTTACTTTTCACTTTTATCCTTGCATGAAAAAGTTAGGTGAGCTCCCTAAGAGTTATTCCAACCTTTAAAAAAACCTTCTTGAGTGCACCAAAAGATAGGTGAACATCTTCATCTCAGGAGTCTCCATTGATGTTTATACCCCTTTCCATGTAAATGACACTTCTATATTTATCCTTCTCAATGGAAGTTACCAAATTAGGGTGTATATTTCAACACCTCTCATCCATATGACCACCTTAATTGCAATGAGAGAAATGGAACTTGCCCTTGCATCTACATTTGATTTAATAATTCAAGTAGTATGTTCTTCCATATCCCTCTGGAATATCCTTATTCTTGGTACCAACAATTTTTTGCTCGTCACCTTATTTAGACTCTATTAAAAGAGTTCTACTTTTTGTTTAGCTCAATGTAGATCTCATCAGCACATGCCATCTCCATGTTTTGGGTATTGGCCATGAGAAAATGTCTCTCCAAGTGACCAAATATCCTCCAAAGTATTTCGTGAAAATTTATTTATCAATGATATTTTTGCCCATTTGAATTCCCCTCTTTCTAAACTCGCTTGTGTATGTTTACACACTTTGTCATTGTTGTAGTCTCAAGTAATTTCATTGTGTAATTTGGTCCTCTTCGTGGTATATGGGATGAAATTTCTCATATCTAGTGGCCTCTTGAATTCTTAAATCACTTTAAATTTGGTGGTAGTTTCTACATTTCCAATGAGTGTTCATAGAGAGTAAGATAGTATCTATAAATATTTAAAATTGCAGAAAAAAAATTTTGGTGTAATAATAACAAATGAAGACTAATGTATATGTCTCTTTTGGATGTCCTTTTGTCCAACTTCTTAGCACTAATATCATTATCATAGTGCTCATATAAATGACTAAGAAACATTTCTTTCAATTGAACAAACTGAAAGAGTTTCAAACAACTAGAAAATTTTTAACTTGCTAAAACGTTATAAAATGTAGCTATAAATTTTAACTTGTGAATTTTCCCATGAAATATTTAACCTTGCAAAAAGAGTTTCAAACAACCTAGAAAGGTATAACCCTGCAAAATATTATCTTGGTGTAAGAATAACTAATGAAGACTAACATATACCTCCATTTGAATACCCATCAGTCTAACTTCTTAGTGCTAATCTCACCATCATAGTGCTCCCAAAAATAGCTAGAAGAGTTTTCTTCCACTTACCCATCAGTCTAACTTCTTAGTGCTAATCTCACCATCATAGTGCTCCCAAAAATCTCTTCCATTTAAACAAATTGAAAAAGTTTCAAATAGCTAAAAAGATGTATTTTGGATTCTTTCCAACCCAAACTGGAAGAGTTTCAAACACCCGAAAGCAATGTCTTTAGAATAGTAATTGAATTCTTCTTAATACATGTTGTGGGTTATGATCAATCCATGTTTAGGATGGGACCATTTGAATGTAATAATTTATTGATTTTTTCTTGTATTTTTCTACACCTCATTTTTTGAGGTTGTTGGTACGCTCGGGATGTTGAAATCAAGACAACTATCTACGTTAGCTTCAAGTTGTTTAATGCTTTAAATGATGTGTATGGATGTTTAGAGTTGGAATGCATTCTACCCATATAGTTTGTGTGCATCCTATTGTTGATTTTAGCACATTTCAAAGTTGGTGTTGAATGGGCATCTAGTATTTTGTAAAACTTTCACCATATTTGACTATTGGTTGTTGGTAAAATAAATTTAGAGCATCTTTGGTTTGGGACAAAATTAATTTAAGGTGTTAAAAAAGGGTCAACTTTTGTATCATTGCGATGTTGGATAAAATATTTTTCCAATCTTTGTGTTGGTGTTTGTGAACCATAAAATAGGTGGTGATGTTTATGATATTGTTCTAAAGGCTAACTTATTTTTTATGGCCTCAACTTAGATCCATTTCCTTGGTCTCCCTCTAGATTATTCGGATGAGGGAATTAATACAGGAATTTATTATTCATTTGGATAGCCCCTTTCTTTGGAGAGCATCGCCAAGAACATGAGACTAGTTTTTGTGAGGCGTTATGTGAATTTCTCTATTAATATTATGCTCTCCACATCAATCCCCTTGGAATATTAGTTGGGATTTTGGAACCAATGTAGGTAGTATGAAAATAACTCCATCTTCTACCACAATTTTTTAAAATGTAGACATTTTTTATTTCCTATCTATATACACATAAAAATGGCTATGAGTGATTAAATAAATATTTTATATTTATTTAATAATTATTTTTCTATTAAATAGTTAATTTGAAAAGAATAATTTATTTAATTTCATGTCCTTCTATTAATTAATTTAATTGAAATATTAATTAATTAATTCATTATTCCTTTTCCTCTAATCAATTAATTAAATATCTAATATTTAATTATTCCTCTAATAAATCAATTAAATATCTAATATTTAATGGTTATTCCTCTATCCTATAGTCTCAATTATTAAATGATTTCTTAAAATTATTTAATTCATTTCCAACTCAATCTTCCACCTCCGCTTCATCTTTTCTTTGCCAACTCATCAATCATGTGGCTAAATTAATTCAAAAAAATCAAAATAAATAAAACATTTATTAGCCACTTATCTCCAACCTCCAAAATAAATGAAATATTGTGTACGTACACATATTTCTTAACCTTCTTCTATATTCTCTCCAACATCCCTATATCTTAGGAAGGACTTGAGTCCACTTGTCCTCTCATGCCTAAATCTTCTCCAACCATCCCTAGATTCCCTCAGTCGGCAACCTAGTTAAGGTGAGATGAGTGACACTTGTCTTCTCCTTCCCCCTTTCTCTCAACCTTCACCTTTCTCTCAACCTTCACCTTTGCTCACAACCATCCAAATCTGCAGATCTGATCATGACCGTTGATCTAGGCCACATCATCTTATCCTCTCAAAGTCTATAAAATCAGGAGATTGAGTTGAGAAAGAGTTAGTCTTCAAGTGAGTTTTCAAGTTAATCATTTGTGAAAACTTATGCATCCATGAGTTTTAATCTTGAATCAATTAGCATAATCATTTAGTGTTTTTCAAATAGTGTAATCATTTAGCATTGCATATCATAGTATCAGTTAACTATCAGTTATCAATCCATTCTTCATATGTCATCTTGGGAGCTATTAGTGCTTGTCTGAGAGTGCATCATCTGCAACTAGGAACAGTGGAGTTAGGACACAATGAGACTTAAATCATGAAGGTAAAAATAATGTTTTTATTTTAAGTATTCGTTTCATGTAGTTTCATTGGTTGAATTTGGATTTCCTATAGAATTTCCTTTGTATTTTCTGAAACTAACATGTTGCAGGTAGTATTTTGGTGATGAAATTCAAGCCAATAAATTTTGGCGCCCACCGTGGGGCTGGAGTCTTGCATATATCTTTCTAATATCCTGTCTAGTTCTCGCCAAAACAAATTCAACGCATTTGTAATCTAGATTCATGCCTATGTGAGTTCTGACATCGCTTTTATTTAATAGGTTAGTACTTGTGTCCTTCAAGTTAGCGCATTTGTCATTTAGGTTAGCGCTTTTGTCTGCAAATCAACACATTTAATCCTTAGAGTAGCGCTTTTGTCCTTCAAGTTAACGCATGTGTCATTTTGGTTAGTGCTTTTGTCAGTGATTTATCGCTTCTTAGTCTGCAGAGCAGCATTTTTGTATCACAGGTTAGCACTTTTGCCCTTTAGGTTAGCGCTTTTGAGGTGAAAAAAAGCGCATTTGCTAGGATAACGCTTTTATTTGCAACTGACAAAATTTTCTTGCAGGTCCAAATGTCCAAGAACTGAAATTTTCAAACTACTGACATGTCAATGTGCAAGATTGTTTTTAAGTAAATTTCATTCATTTCCTCACCTAGTTAATTAAGAGTTCTATTTTGGAAAGTAACACATCATATCTTGCTCATTTAGCTTAAACTAAGGGGATAAATTGACAGCATGCAGCTTGCGTTTTGAGTGCCTTCTTTAAAGTAATTGTACATAGATTTTAGAAGGTTAAAATAAACCTGTGTTTTCCGTGCTTGATAAGTAGTAGGTACTCTCACCCTCATACGGTGATCAGAAATCCAGACCTACTTTCTTTAATGTGTAACCTTTAGAGGGCCTTCCTTCTCGAGTTGCCTTGAGGGGGCCAGAGAGAGGGGAATGACCCAAAGTGGAAATGGACTAATACCAAATCCTTCCAATCCATTCTAAATAAATTGTGTTTGTGACGAAAGTCACAAGCAACATGTGTTTAAGTTCATACTGACACTATGTTTCCTCATAAACCCTATGGAGTGTAACCTCTATAGGTTGGGAACCTTCTGTATTTACAAAGCTGAAGGTGTCGCATGTATGGCCACATGACCGGAAGCCTCTACTAAAAACCACTTGTACTAGTTGCCAAAATCCTTCTAATTATTGGCGCAGGAGGTTGGACCTCTGAAGTAACTCGCATACATACGGTTCTTAGTAGAGATATAAAGTTTGTCACGGGGAGTTTTCATGGTAACTAGTACTTGGTTGCCCCCAGATAAGTGAGTGTCAAGAGTGGAGCCAGTGGGGTCAAGCATCTAAATATCCGCTTTGAATAGCATAGCCTCGGGGGAAACCCCATGTGAGATTCAACAATTATTGTTTGTCTGCCATTAGATTTGTATGTGCTTATGCATTTTGTTTTTCAAACATTGTGTCTTCTATGTCTATAACATGCTCAGGATGGTAAAAATTTGAAGAAATTCATCATCTAAAAATGAGCAAAAAATCCAACAACTTGCTGAAAATTTTGAAAAGAATCCTTGAAATATAGTCATAATAGTGCTTTCAAGCAACAAAATAGCGCTTTTATCCCATAAGTTAACACTTTTTACCACAAAAGTTAGCACAAAGGCTTTTCCACATCTAAAACAAAGCATATCAAACCAAAATTTCAAAGTCAGTATCAAAATACTTCTTGAGTAGATTTATCTTTAAACTATCACACATTTTCAAACTAGTTCAATAACTGGGCTACCAATCCAACAGGCTATTTCCAAAAGGTTTCCATAAGCATAAAACACTCAACAAGCTATTGATTCAAACATCTTAAGTGCAAAAATCAAAATCGTTGTCAATTTCTCATCAGGATATATCAAATCCTCTATCACGAAACTTGATCAATCCACCTTGTGTTCATTATCTTGGATATATCTTTCCTATTTTGAACCTAGGTTATATCAAATTCAGAATTGCACCCACATTGGAATCAAGCAAACTTGTAAACTATCATATTCTTATATGACTTTTAAGTATCGCCTTAAGAAAAGAAAACCCATTTATAAAGCTACTCAGAAAAGAATAAGATTCTTGTATATCAATAGCAAGATCTTATTAAAACATAAGACAATCTTACACCGTTTTTGTCACTATTTACATGGCTGCATGATAGAATTTGATGGAGAAATTTTGCAAGGACATTCTTTTCAACAAAGAGACTCTTTATCACAACAAACAAACAATAGTGGTAAAATCAAGAAAGCATGCCTTCCTAAACCAATAATTACCTATTGAGTTGTCTTTAGAAAACTTCAAAATTTTGAAACAATCACATGCCAGTTTGGACTAGAGCTCAATACGAACAAATTTGAAAACAACAAAAACAAATGGAAGAAGAAGATAATTCAACGTTGCACACTTTTGGGTATACGGTTGTTGATGAAGAAGTGGTTAATAACACCATTAAAGACCTTGAGCAAGATTTCAAATTTGATAGACTAATGGAAAAAATATTAGCAAAGCAAAAAAAAAAATACATTTGATGTTGGCAAAATCAGGAGCTAAATTATCACAAGACTTTAACATAGAAGGCTTGAAACATGATGCGGAGATAAGTAATACCCAAAACACATATGATCCAAATAATGAAAATATAAACAAAGAGAGTCATGAAGAGACAAGAAAAGAATATGATGACACAAGAAGAGAGTGTAGTGATAGAAGAACTTACGAAGAGACAAGGAGAAACCGTATGGATAATTCGTTGTTAAATCTCACTCAGCAAATGCAAACTCTACAACAACAGATACAAGATATGCAAAATGGAATAAGCTCCAAGAAGTATTCATTGGAAGATATCTACCCGTATCCTTTTGATAAAAGTTTGAATATGATACCATTTCTAGAGCATTGCGAGATCCCTAAATATGACAAATACGATGGAAAATATGATCCTCAAGATCACATTAGGGAGTTTTGTACTATGAGTATGGAATTTGCACATGACGAAACTTACCTGATGCGTCTTTTCCCTAGGAGTTTAATGGACAATCAATGGAATGGTTTTCAGGATTACCATCTGGAATCAAATATTTTGAAGAACTCATGAATAGATTTATTTCACAATACTCCTACAATGTAAGGAATGAGATAACAATGCTGGATTTATGCAATGTTAAACAAAAGAATGGTGAACATTTTATGATCTTCTTGCATCGATAGAAATGAATGTTTAATAGGTATCCAATAGATGTACCTGATCAAGAAAAGATGGACATATTCATTGATAATCTTATCAGTGAAACGAGTTATTGACTAAAAATGCAATGTCCTCCCTCTTTCGCTAGGATGATTGAGAATGGTCTAAAAATAGAAGATGTGATGGTAAAGAAAGGAGAACTAAAACTTTACAATAATTCTTACAACAACAACAACAACAATGACAAACCCAAGTTCTAGTCAAAGAATAGGAATGCCATCAATGGAGGAAATGACGACAATAATGCCATAAAACAACACCCAATCTTTAATCTATCGAGTCAGATCCCAAACAATAACAATCAAAAAGCAATAAATCCAAGTCTTTCTTCTCCAATCCTCACAGGAAATTCACAAACATTGGAGAACCCTTGGAATCAGCTTTGAAAACTCTTCTTGTGAATAAACTGATTATTTTACCAAACGCAAGGAGTTATGAACCACAAGTCAAACCAAATTGGTGGAACAATAATCATTTTTGTAATTACCATCGGAATAAAAGACACCAAACTAATTATTGTCAGAGATTAAAACACCTTATTCAAGATTTAATCGATAATGAAACTATCACAGTGGATAGCCATAAGACAAACGAATTACACCTAGCCTTCAAAACTCCACTTCCAAACTATGAAAAAGGTGAACAATCCAAATTAAAAGATGACAAAGGAAAAGCCAAAGTGAACTACACTTATACATATGATGATGTGGTAAATATCATCATCATTAAAGATAACACACCTTTAGAGCCAATCAATGTCATTACAAGAAGCAAAGTGAAGGTCACATTTCCAGGTATAACAAATGAATCAACCCCCACTTCACGACAATATAACTTAGTGGAGCAATTACAAAGAATACGTGCTCAAATATCAATTTTGGAACTTCTCAAAGTTTCACCTATGCATAAGGAAATTTTGGAAAAAGCTCTAACGGAAAGAACAGTTTCAAAAGACTTGGATGTAGATTAGTTCCAAAACATGGTGGGACACCTTATAGCCCCTCATTGCTTGTCATTTTTTGAAAATGATGATGCATCCTTGCAACATCCTCACAATGCTCCCTTACATGTTGAAGTCACCATTAATAAAACTCATGTCAAACACGTACTCATAGATGATGGAGCTGGCTTAAACATTTGTGCATTAAGTTTAATAAAGGCTTTGAGATATTCAAAAAATGTAGTAGATCCAAAGAAGAAAATAACCATTAAAGCTTATGATGAAGAGGAGTGTTCTTCTAAAGGAACTATGGTGTTACCAATCAAAATAGGACATGTGGAAAGGAATACATTATGTCAGGTTCTAGATTTGAATCTCTCTTATAACATTCTTTTGGGAAGGCCATGGATTCACAAAATGCAAGCAATTCCTTCTACATATCACCAATGTGTAAATTTTCCTCATGAGGGATAAGAGGTCACTATAATTGCAGACTCAAGCCAATATTGCAATAATCTGAAGCCAACACAAGATACAAGAGTTCCACATAACAGAGAATTAGTATATCCTACCAAAGAAATTCAAGAAAAGTTATGGGAAACCTTCGAAAAAAAGCTCAAATTAAATGATGAAGGAATGGGAAAATATTCTTTGCATAATTTTCCACTTTCACCTAAATCATATGGAAAACCTACAAATATCCAACCACAGATCTTAGAAAAAACAAAAGAAATGTTTAATGGAGCATTTGTTAGAGCTGGAACACTTGCAAAAGAAACTGAAGACAAGGACATTCTTGGTTAGTTGTACAAAGATAGAAATGAAACTATAGCAATAGCTACAGAAGTCAATATTCCCATAAAATAATATGGCAATGGTTATAAGATCATGCAAAAAATGGGATATGAAGGAAAATGACCAATTGGTAAGTGACATCAAGGTATTTCAGAACCTATTTGTCCTCACTTGCAATCTGAAAAAGATAAATTAAGACTTGGATATTCAAAACCAAATCAAAAGCACCATAATTATCAACAACCAAAGTGGAGAAAGAAATCAGTCTTTAAAGAAGAACAATGGCAAGAAAAGCTATATCAAGCAGTGGAAATAGTAGCCAATAAGAAGAAACAAGAAGAACATGAGAAATAGGAAGAAGAGCTTGCAATCAAAAGAGAAGAATAATCTTGTAAAAAAAGTTCAAGGAATATGAGAAAATGTAAAATCTAAACAAGATATTCTAGAAACAGTAAAAGCAAAGATGACATAAATTAGAGAACTATTTGCACCATGCAACATTCTTGTATGGTATAGTGGTGTAATCCTAGACAATGGTTCAAAGACATATTCAAATGAATATTAATGGGGTCCAAATGTCCCATCTAGTATATCAAGTGAAGAAAAGAATGAAGAGCAAGCAGCTATCACAAATGAAGACTTGTCTTTTACAAAACAAAAGATAGAGTTAGAAAGAAGATAAGAAGAACTCAGAATCCAAAGAAAAGAGACATATACAAGACAATGAAAGAAAGAGAATGAAAAAGGCCAAGAAGTAATGCCACAAGAAGCACAAACAGATATGGATCAAGCATAAGGAAATATCAGATTTCTATCAAATAAGGAGTAAGATGTACCAAGGTATGACAAAACCATAGAAGAAATAAGAGATAGTCAAGAAGGATTGGCTACTAGTCTAGAAGAAGATGAGTTCGAGAGAAGATAAAAGCTAGCAAAAGAATCCTCTATATCATGTACACAAGTCTGTCAACTTCAAAATACAAGTGAATCTATTGAAATTAATCAAGAAGGAACTTGCAGTACTAAAGACGTGTGTGTTGATATAATCCATTCGTTTAAGGGACAAACATCAGATGAAGAGCCACTTGAGTGTGACCTACAAAATACCAATACTGATTTTGTTAGAACTGATTGGAGAACACTTGGGAGAGACTATCCCCTAGATCATTCTATCTATGACATTACCTACTCTACGCCAAATTATGACTATTATGTCATGAACCTTGAAGCACCTAACAATGACGATGACTATGACTTACCCCTTCTTCACCCAGAACTAATTGATTGGGATAACCTAGAAAACCCTGAATTGGATGTCTTTTCCAATGACCATGACTTAGCTGTGTATCTTAATACCATCAAACCCATAACACCTAAGATATCTTCCATCATGGAATCAAGTAACGTTTCTTGCAATTAGGAGAATGCCAAACTTTCGAGTTGCAAAATTGAAATAAAACAATGAAAGAGACCTAGTGCTAAAAACCATTTCATGGCAACACTAGATCAATCAAGAGGAAAAATAAAGGACGTATCTGATGGTGAAAACCTCTTTGAGGCACCAGAAGATGGAAAGTTTGACATCCTCCCTGCATATTTTTAGGAGAGATGTTATTCTAATAGAACCAACCAAAGCAATAAAAATTGGCACACAAAATGATCCCAAGATACCTCATTTTGCTACCTCATTATTAGATAAAGAGAGGAAATAATACATAGAATTCTTCAAACAAAGACAGATAAATTTTGCTTGGTCCTATGCAGACATGCCAGGACTTAATCCAGATCTTATCATGCATCATCTCAATGTGGATCTAAAAGCAAAACTAGTCAAACAAAAGCTAAGGAAGATGCATCCACACATCGGTCTTCTTGTAAAAACTGAGCTAAAGAAACTATTAGATGTGGGTTTTATAAGACCCGTTGCCTATCCAGAATGGGTTTCAAGCATTGTGCCAGTGTCAAAGCTAGATAAAAGCATAAAAGTCTACATCGATTTCAAAGATTTGAACAAGGCATGACCCAAAGATGATTTCCCATTACCCAACATTGATATAATTGTGGACTTATCAGCAAGACATGAGATGTTTTCATTAATGGATTGATTCTCAAGATACAATCAAATCAGAATTGCCCCTAAAGATCGAAAAAAGACAACATTTACCTATGCATGGGGTACTTACTACTGGAATGTTATGCCATTTGGGCCTAAGAATGTAGGAGAAACCTATCAAAGAGCTATGACAACAATCTTCCATGATATGATGAATACATTTATGGAAGACTATGTAGATGATACTCTTAGAAAATCTCATACAAGACAAGAACATTTGAACATCTTGGGCAAGATATTTGATAGGCTTGAAAGATACCAGTTAAGATTAAACCCAAAGAAATGTGCATTTGGAGTAACCTTTGGAAAAATTCTTGGGTAGATTATATCAGCTCGTGGAATTGAAGTAAATCCAGAAAAAGTCAAAGCTATCATGGAAATGGAGTCGCCTAGGAACATAAGTCAATTACATTTTTTACAAAGAAGATTGCAATCAATCAAAAGATTTGTCTCTCAATTAGCAGATAGATTTCATCCATTCACTCATCTTTTACATAAGAACATTCCATTCAAATGGGATCAGAAATGTGAAGAGGCTTTTATGCAAATTAAAGAATATCTCATGAATCCTCCAGTACTTGTATCACCAATCAAAAGGAAACCATTGTTACTCTATATCTTAGTGACAAATGTATCATTAGGCACTCTCCTAGCAAAACGTGACGAAGAAGGAAAAGAAAGGGAAGTGTATTATATTAGTAGAACACTTGTCGGCTATGAATTGAATTATACATCAATAGAGAAGACATACCTAGTAGTTGTATTTGCAACTCATAAGTTGCAACATTATATGTTGACTCATTTTTTGAAACTGATAACAAAGATAGATCCACTAAAGTATTTATTTAACAAGACAACTTTGACATGCAGACTAGCCAAGTGGGTTATGGTACTAAGTGAGTTTCATTTAGAATATGTTGATCGCAAAGCTATCAAAGGACATGTCATTGCTGATCAATTAGCTGAAGTACCCTTACAAGATGACATACCGTTGCACATTGAATTTCTTGATGCAGACATTCTGACAATAAGTACAAAATTTTGGGAGTTATACTTTGATGGTTCTTATACACAATATGGATCGGGTGCAGAAATTTTGTTCATCACACCTCAAGGATAGTTGCAGTTGTTGGTATTATGTATGTGTTGCATTAGTTTTGTCATTGATGTCAGCACTTATCTTTCTGGAGATATATATTGTTGATTTGGCACTATGGTTATATTGGTTTACTATTGAACAGACACATTGTGTTCACCGGTAAGGTTAGTGACTTATGCACAGTCACTGGTATATGCTCATCGATAGGTTATATGGTTCACCGACATTGATGATGATTTGTTATCATTTGGAGATCACTTGATTATGTCAAAGACATGGTTTGGATACTTGGTTTTGGTATTTTGGTTATTGGTCTAATCAGGTTGACATATTTGTTGTTACCGACAGATTGGTCTAGGTTATGGACCGATATACGTTATCTATTCCAGATCAACACGACACGTTATGGAGATGATTTATTGATTGGATATTGTTGTAATTGTATTGAGTCAACATGTTGTATCACATCAAGACTTATTTGTAATTGATTTAATTGTAATATTCTTAGTGAGCCGACCTACAAATTTGGTCTTAGGTTTTGTATATATGTAAGATCCCATTTGTGAGATGAAGTGTGAAAGTGTGGAATTGTGGTATGATCATGGTATGTGCGAATATTGAAGATCATATGAGCAGATAATAGAGCAAATCAAGCAGACATCATTTGAAGGTTCAAGGAAGGTTTTAAGGTGTTTATCAAAGCTTAACCAGTACTGAATCCAGCATTGGAGATGCTATTTTGAGCAGTACATTTTTCTAGGATTTAACCATCCTACTATAGTCATTGTGACTCCCATTTGAGCAGTGTACTCTAGGTGGTTGGTCTTTCTGCATGTGCAGACCCCATTTGTATACACATACTATCTGCAGTTGTATCATCTGATTGTGGGTAAGGTTTCACACCATGGTTTTTCCCCTTACAGGGTTTCCACAACAAAAATATGTGTTATGTGTTGTGGATGTTGTTTCTCTTTCCATTTCATGCATTAAGTTTCACCGGTATTGATATTAACTGCTAATCTGTTAATCGACATTAAGTTTGGATTATCAGTATTAAGTATTAAGTTGGATTAAGTTATAATTGGGTTGAAATTCATTGACAACTGGTTCGCCCCCCCCCCCCCCCCCCTCAGTTGTCCTTTCGGTTCCTAACATCAGTTTCCATGCACAAACAATACTGTAGAATATGAAGCATTTGTTGGCATTATGTGAACTGGTATGAGGACATAATGACATTGTATGTTGTCGTTGATGTCAATATGTTGAAGAGGTGTGAACCGACACATGTGAGAACCGATATAACACTGAACCGACATTTGTGCCAAAGTGAAGTAGTGTGCTTGTTCATGATGAACCGACATATAGTTATGGGAACCGACATATGGAAGTATTGTATGACTACCGGTTGGTAGTCTCAACTTTAGGGTTTCCGGTTGATGTGCTTCAAGCCTGTGTGGCTTAACTGATGATATTGTGTGATGAGTTAGCATTGTAAAGAACAACAGATCATGTTGTCACGCAAGCCTGTGTGCGTGAAGGATCTTACATAAGGGAGATTGTTCCTATCTACCTTGAGAATGTGCAAAGTCTGTAAAACGGTGATAACATCTGATGGGTTATCAGCCGCCATAAAATCAGTGGAAATGGATGATGGAGAATGTCTTGAGTTTGGATCAAGATCTGCTGCATTTAATGCAGTGTGCTCAACGCTCAAGATTGAATCATTTGAATTCCTTAACCTAATAGGTTTAGGGTTTATGCTACTGACCTATCTGTTTTCCTATAAGGTCGATGTTGTGTCTCTTTCTGAGGTCGTTGGCAAAATTTGTGTGTGTGTGTATCCAAGAGAAGGGATACATGATTCTTGCTAGACCAAAAGGAGAGAAGTGATACCTGCAGAGTGTAAGTACAGAAGGTGAAGAGGAGCTTAAGTGGATTTGCATTGGCATTGAGTGCTATTACCAAATCATTATAATACCTGTTGATCTCTAACCACCTCAACAGCTGGAAAATCCCTTAACAAGGTAGCCTTAACCGGCTTGCTGAAAATCCTTTAACAGGGTAATTCAAAGCTACTGAGTTCAGAATCCTTTAGCTATTGAGTTTTTGAAATCCTCTAACAAGGTAACCTTTAATAGGGTTTAACCCTTAACCGAGTATTGTAGCCATCCCTTAACCGGGTGATCCCTAACAGGATCGGTTCCTAGCAGAACCTATTGTAATGTCTCTAACTGGACAAGGCTTCTCACAAAGCGGACTTCTAAAGAGTTCAAAAATAGCTTGTGGGTATTCATCCCCACCGTGGTTTTTCCCAGTTGGGTTTCCACGTGAAAAATATGTGTGTCATGTGTGATGCTTTTATCTTGTGATGCTTTGTTATTGTCTGTCAAACATATGATGGTTTTGTGTTTTATGCTTGTCAATAAAACATGTTGAACTAGCTGTTATTGTGGTCTGATGATAGATTACTTGTTTATGCATAAGGGTGAAATGGTAGTGTAGTCTTGAGTTGAGTGAAAAGCTAAGTGAGTAACCAGTTAATGCTTGAATCAGACATTCTTAGCTTTACTGATTGCACTCTATTTCAAACTGGTATCATTGTCTGCCAGTCATTTGAAGAGTTTGCTATCAAACTGGTTTATGACTGTATTTTTGCCTGTACTAATTCACCTCGCCCTCTCAGTACCAATTTGGTACTATTCATTCATCATTGAGTTATCAATTGGTATTAGAGCATCCTCCAGGTCCTCTATGTTATAAGCTTAACTGCTTGAGGTAAAGATCCCAATCAAATGATGAAGAGGGAAGGTCCAAAGTTTAACAGGGAAAATTTCAGTGTATGGAAAGACAGGATGAAGATATACATTAGAAGCATGGGTGCTCAACACTGGAGCTATGTTGAGAATGTCTATATTGCCCCTACCGGTACTCTCACCGATGACCAAAAGAGAGAGATACATGAAAATGGGCAAGTCATGGAAGCCCTAATTAGTAGTTTATCTGACATTGAGTTTATTGATGTTTAGGACAAGGTAAATCCCAAAGAGGTATGGGATACTCTTGAAAATATCTATGGCGGTGATGAGCATGTAAAACAGGCTAAGGAAGAAAGCCTGAGAGGGAAGTTTGAAGATATGCGGATTGTTGAAGGTGAGACCATTCAACAGTATGGAATAAGAATCAAAACCGTTGTTGGAGATATCAAGAGTGCAGGTGGTAAAATAGAAGAATCCACTGTGGTAAGCAAAGTCCTGAGATCCCTATTGTCGGTATATGCAATAAGGGTTGCTGCTATTCAGGAGCTAAGATCAATAGACAAGACTAAGGTATCCTTGGACTCCATCATAGCAAAGTTGACAGCCTATGAGCTAAATAGTTTTGATGGCAGTGTTCAAAAGACCGAATCAGCTTTTAAAGCTTCTACTATACCATCCAGAAAAGGAAAAGAAGCTAGCACTAGTGGTGAACCAAGACAGAGTAGAGAAATGGATGATGAGGAAATTTTGATGGCATTTGAAGCTCTCCTTGCCAGGAAACTTCCTAAAGGAACCGACAAATACAAAGGTAAGCTACCTTTGAAATGCTTTTCTTGCAACCAGATAGGACATATTGCTATAAACTATCCTAATGGTGACAACAAGGACAAACCAGAAAGGTTTAAGAAATTCAAAGGAGGAAACCAGAGAAACTGTTTTGTGGCAGTTGATGAAGGTGTCACAGATGAAGAATCAGAGGATGAAGAAAATGAAGATATTGTGTTTGTTGCTATCAAGGAAGATGTGTCAGAGAAGAAGGCTCTTGTCTCTTAGTTTGATAATTCCAATGAGTGGATCATCGACAGTGGCTGTTCTCACCATATGACTGGTGACCGGAGCAAGTTTCTATCCTTGGAGGAGTATGATGGTGGTGTGGTTCTCTTTGGAAATGATGCACCATGCATGGTCAAAGGTAGAGGGTCCATCTCTCTGAATGGAAAGAGTAGTGCTGACAATGTGTATTGGGTTGATGGTCTTAGACACAACCTTCTGAGTGTTGCCCAACTGAATGACAGTGGCCTCACTCTAGAATTCAAGAATGGAGTTTGCAGAATCAAAGGAAAGAATGGTGAATTGGTGGTCACCGACATGCAGACCAAAGTTAACCTATTTCATCTGAATGCAAATATAAGTACATGTCTTATGGCTAAATTTGATGATAGCTAGATATGGCATAGGAGACTATGCCATGTAAACTTTGATAACATTGTAAAGGCCAGTAAGATCAAGGCAGTTAGAGGGTTGTCGGTGCTAAGCAAACCGGATAATACCTTGTGCAGAGAGTGTCAATTGGGGAAAATGTCTTCCTCAACCTTTAAAGGTAAATCTTTCACTACTGACAACTTGCTTGATCTTGTGCATATTGATTTGTGTGGTCCTATGAAAACTAGGAGTGTGCAGGGTGATAGGTACTTCATGATTCTCACTGATGACTGCTCAAGAATGATGTGGGTCACATTCTTGAAAGACAAGTCTGAAGCCTTTGTAAAGTTTAAAGCTTTTAGAGCATTAGTGGAGAAGGAAAGCAGTAAAAGGATCAAGTTCCTGAGAACTGATCAAGGAGGGGAATTCACTTCCGGTGAATTCAACAAGTATTGTGAAGAACATGGCATCAAGAGGCAATTGTCTACCCCCTGGACAACACAACAAAATGGCCTAGCAGAGAGGAATAACCGAACTGTGGTTGAAGCTGTTAGAACCATGTTGATTCAAGGAAAGGTAGCTCACACCTTTTGGAGAGAAGCGATGAGCACTGTAGTCTATACAATGAACCGGGTACTCATCAAGAAAGGTAAGGATAAAACTCCTTATGAGTATTGGACCGGTAAGACACCTGTGGTTAGCTACTTTAGAGTGTTTGGTAGCAAATGTTACATCAAGAGGAGTGAACACTAGAGCAAATTTGATGTGAAATATGATGAGGGAATATTCCTTGGATATTCCACCAAGAGAAAAGCTCTCAAGTGTTTCAACAATAGGACTTAGAGAATTATGGAAAGCATCAATGTAAGAGTTGATGAAACCTCTGAGAAAACTAAGGAAATCGGTAGCGAGCAAGCGGTAAATGAACCGGTTGCAACCTTCTAGGAATCGGTTGTCAGTCAACCGAGTACTAGTAACAGTGTTCCTACACCGACAGATGTAGATGTTGATACTGATGGAGATGAGGATAAAGAAGAAAAGCAAGAGGAGTCTATCAAGACCATTCCTCGGTATGTCAAGCTGAATCATGATCCTAAGCAGATCGTAGGAGATAAGGATGCAAGAATCCTTACAAGAAGAAAACTCAGAGAAAACTCATGTATGATCTCTGAATTCGAGCCTAAAACATTCAAAGAGGCACATAAGGATGAAGATTGGATCAAGGCAATGGAAGAGGAACTTGACCAAATAGAGAAAAATGGTACATGGTCCTTGGTACCCAGACCGAAGCACAAAAATGTCATTGGTACCAAATGGATCTTCAAAAATAAGCTGAATGAGGATGGCATAGTGATTAGAAACAAAGCCAGATTGGTATGCAAAGGATATGCTCAAGAAGAAGGAGAAGACTATGGAGAAACCTTTGCTCTTGTAGCCAGATTGGAAGGAGTTCATATGCTTCTTGCATATGCAGCTTTTAAAGGCTTCAAAGTATATCAAATGGATGTAAAATCTGCATTCCTAAATGGTGTACTTGAAGAGGAGGTGTATATAGAGCAACCAGATGGGTTTTCCCTATCTGAAGATAATGACATGGTATGTAGGCTACATAAAGCCTTATATGGGCTAAAGCAGGCACCTAGAGCATGGTATGAATGCCTGCATTCCAATCTTGTGAAGATTGGATTTGAGAGAACAAGTGAAGATAGAAATATCTACTTGAAGTCTGAAGGAGATCAGATCTTGATCTGTGAGGTATTTCTTGATGACATTATCTTTGGTGGAGATGACAAGATGAGTCATGAATTTGCAGATGAGATGAAGAAAGAGTTTGAGATGTCACTCATAAGGGAGATTAAGTTCTTCATTGGACTGCAGATCCAACAGATGAAGAATGGAATCTTTATCACTCAGTCCAAGTATATCAAAGAGGTGTTGAAGACCTTTGGCATGGAAGATAGCAAACCGGTTGGTACACCGATGGTGATCGGTTGTAAACTATCCAAAGAGGATGACTCTGCATTGGTTGATGAGAAGGAATACCGATCAATGATTGGTAAGTTGCATTATGTAGTGCATAGTAGACGAGATATTGTACATGCAGTTGGCATTACTGCAAGATTCCACAAAAGTTCAAGAGAATCCCACTTGGTTGCAGTCAAGCGGATTCTTAGGTATCTAAAAGGAACTATTGACTATGGGTTATGGTATCGATACAATAATGATTTTAACCTGAAAGTGTTCACAGATGTTGATTGGGCTGGTAATGTAGATGACCGAAAGAGCACAACCAGTGGTGCATTCTTCCTTGGTGGTAGACTGGTCTCATGGATGAGTAAAAAGCAGAGTTGTATCTCTCAGTCTACAGCGGAAGCGGAGTATGTTGCAGCTTTCATGAACTACACTCAGACAATTTGGATGAAGCATGTATTGAATGGCTTCAAAGTTATTGTATCTGAACTGGTAAGTATATTTTGTGATAATACTAGTGCAATTAATATCTCCAAGAATCTAGTTTTACATTCTAGAACCAAGCACTTTGAGCTTAAGTATCATTTCTTGAGGGAAAAGGTTTAGAATAAAGAGATTGCATTGGAGCATGTTTCCAGTAAGGAGCAGTTAGCAGACATATTCACCAAGCCTCTCCCAAAGACTACATTTACATACTTAAGAGGTGAATTAGGGGTACTGCCCCTTCAGGAGGTGAACTAAAAGCATATGCTCCACATCAGTCAGGTATTGCATAGTCAAATTTATTTTGGATTGATGTGTTGAAGGATGCTACTCCTTAGGGGGAGCAGCATAATGGAACAGGGTAGCTTGTGCCTACACTTTGGCATTGTTGTCAAAGGGGGAGAAGATGTGAAGCGGAGAAGATATCTACAGAAATTGGGGGAGAAGATGTGAAGCAGAGAGATATCTTTGTATATTGCCATCAATGCCAAAGGGGAAGATTGTTGGAATTATGTGAATTGGTATGAGGACATAATGACATTGTATGTTGTCATTGATGTCAATATGTTGAAGAGGTGTGAACCGGCATATGTGAGAACCGGTATATCACTGAACCGACATTTGTGCCAAAGTGAAGCAGTGTGCTTGTTCATGATGAACCAGAATATAGTTATGGGAACTGACATATGGAAGTATTGTATGACTACTGGTTGGTAGTCTCAACTTTAGGGTTTCCAGTTGATGTGCTTCAAGCTTGTGTGGCTCAACCGATGATATTGTGTGATGAGTTAGCATTGTAAAGAAGAACAAATCGTGTTGCCATGCAAGCTTGTGTGCATGAAGGATCTTGCATAAGGGAGATTGTTCCTATCTACCTCGAGAATGTGCAAAGTCTATAAAACGGTGATAACATGTGATGGGTTATCAGCCGCCATAAAATCGGTGGAAATGGACGATGGAGAATGTCTTGAGTTTGGATCAAGATCTGCTGCATTTAATGCAGTGTGCTCAACGCTCAAGATTGAACAGTTTGAATTACTTAACCTAACAGGTTTACGTTTTAGGGTTTATGCTACTGACCTATTTGTTTTCCTATAAGGTCGATGTTGTGTCTCTTTCTGAGGTCGTTGGTAAAAGTTGTGTGTGTGTATCCAAGAGAAGGGATATGTGATTCTTGCGAGACCAAAAGGAGAGAAGTGATACCTGCAGAGTGTAAGTGTAGAAGGTGAAGAGGAGCTTAAGTGGATGTGCATTGGCATTGAGTGCTATTACCAGATCATTGTAATACCTGTTGATCTCTAACCACCTCAATAGTTGGAAATTCCCTTAACAGGGTAGCCTTAATTGAGTTGCTGAAAATCCTTTAACAGGGTAATTCAAAGCTATTGAGTTTGGAATCCTTTAGCTATTGAGTTCTTTAAATCCTCTAACAAGGTAACCTTTAACAGGGTTTAACCCTTAACCAGGTATTGTAGCCATCCCTTAACCGGGTGATCCCTAACAGGATCGGTTCCTAGTAGAACCTATTGTAATGTCTCTAATCGGACAAGGCTTCTAACAAAGCGGACTTCTAAAGAGTTCAAAAATAGCTTGTGGGTATTCATCCCCACCATGGTTTTTCCCAGTTGGGTTTCCACGTGAAAAATATGTGCGTCATGTGTGATGCTTTTATCGTGTAATGCTTTGCTATTGTCTGTCAAGCATATGATGGTTCTATGTTTTATGCCTGTCAATAAAACATGTTGAACTAGCTGTTATTGTGGTCTGATGATAGATTACCTATTTATGCATAAGGGTGAAATGGTAGTGTAGTCTCAAGTTGAGTGAAAAGCTAAGTGAGTAACCAATTAATGCTTGACTCAGACATTCTTATCTTTACCGGTTGCACTCTGTTTCAAACCGGTATCACTGTCTGCCAGTCATTTGAAGTGTTTGCTGTCAAACCGGTTTGGTACTGTATTTTTGCCTGTACTAATTCACCCACCCCTCTTAGTACCATTTTGGTACTATTTGCTCATCATTGAGTTATCAACATTGACTGTTGGGCTCAAAATGGCTATTGAATGGAATATCAAGGAATTACATGTCTATGGTGATTCACAGCTTATCATCAACCAAATAAATGATGATTATCAAATTAAGGATGACAAGCTCATGCTCTACAAATAGTTGGTAGAAGAGTTTAAAGAACACTTTGAAGAAGTATCATTCACTCAGATCCTAAGAAATGAGAATAAATCAACAGATGCAATGGCTACTATAGATGTATAAAAATGACCATATTCTCAAATGAATATTTTATGTTCATTCCTCTATTTAGTTAAATCCAATTTAATTAAATCACCCACATTCCTCTATTTAATTAAGTAGATTATTCAATTTATTTAGTTAAATTCACTAGAACCCCTTTCATCATTTAATTGAATAAATCATTTTATTCAATTAAATCCCTTCTCTCCACTTTTAATTAAATTTACATTTAATTAAATAGTTCACCCCAAATTGAAAAAATCTAATTTATTCAATTTCCCAATTGCGACCAAATTGAAATAAAGCAATTTATTTTAAATAAATCCTATTATTCCTCACCCACTTGTAGAATCCTACATCTCCCACGTGCATCCTAAACCCTATTTCCTAATTTCTTCTAGAATTAATCTAATCCTAATCAATTAACCCTAAACCTATTAATTATCCCTTTTCCCTAAATTTGAGGAGGTCACTTCTCAAATTTGGAGTAAAGTCTTCAAAATGCATTAAAGCCTTTATCCATTCAACAAGCTAACTTGTTGAATACCCCCAAATTTGGAAGGACTCTTACAAGTTTGTCCCCAAAGTCTTTCAAACCATTAATGGTTAACTAACCCTTAGTGGCATGGTTAGAGACTTTTTGCCTAACTTAACCTCCATGTAACCCAAGGGTCTCATCAAGTATTTATTGGTTTGACCATGGTTATTCCTTTATCCTTTGCACAAGAGTTTACCTTGGGTAAAAGCTTTATCCATTGGATAATCTTAACCTAACCTTAACCCTTACCTCCTAAGGTAACCATGAGGTCTTCTCAAACATTTAATGCTTCTTACCTCTCCTCTCAACCAACCTTATGTTGACAATTGTCACCATTTCATTGGTGAAAATTGTAAACATGGATTGACAACTTTCAAACTTGACCCTTGATTAACTCTTTCAATCCTAGCCATCCATTGCCCTATTTTCACTATAAATAGAGCTCTCCTTCCTCCATTTTAGGATAAATGCAAGCTTTTAGTATCTTATTTATGCTCAATTTTATCAATACATTTAGTCTCTCTTTGCAATAGGAATTAATCTAATAAGCATTTTAGACTATTTATTTATCATTCGTTTAAATCATTAGCTAGTATATCATGTTAGGATAGTATTTATACTAATCTTGTCATCTTATAATCTAGTTTAACTCATTTGTAGAATCATGCATAAATAGGATGCATTCATGTTAAAATTAATCAAAAGCATCCCTCGTTCTTGCATTTGTCATCCCTAAACCACTTTGGTCAATGATCTGAGAGCAAAGGCATTGGTTTGAGGGACCTTGTGAGATAGAGAACCATGAAACCAACCTTGGGAAGTTGAGTCATTCTTCATGACTCCATAACTTGCATCAAGAAGTCTTGTGGGTGTGTGAGCAAGCCTCTTTGAAGCTTCATTTTTCACATTTTGAGTTTCATCGACCCACTTTTCTCACATACATTTCTGGTGCCCATCGTGGGGCTTTACCCCATTAATCAAATTGGTTTTAAAAAATAAACACTTTTGCAGGTACACGAGAAACAAGAATTAGTGCGTAGGGACATCCCTTAGCGCATTTGGTGGATCCTTCAGCGCATCCAACATATAGTTTAGCGCGTCGGGTCTATACACTAGTGCGTGAAGTCCTTACCTTAGCGCATCGACCCCACTAATCTTTTCCTGTAGGTCTCAGCGCGGGAGAAAAATAATGTAGCGCATCTGAAACATAGTTTAGCACATCAGGCATATCCGATAGCGCATCCAGATTATATTGTAGCACGTACAGTTTGTTTTGTAGTGCATCACAAATAGAAGCAAAAACTAAAAGCTGTAACCGAGTGTGAAATTAGACTTGTTGAAGTCCACAATTTGTCTAACAATTTTGCTTGTTATTTTGTAGGGTTCTAACAATTTTCTTGCAGATACGAGCTCAATTTTAGGACCATTAAGATAGTTTAGAGTTTTTACTAACTTAGTTAAGTTAGTTAAAATTTGAACTTCTTTTAATTTTTCTTAAAATTGAACTCACATCTCATTTGGGTACCTAAAAAGAACCACAATAAAAAATCTTTCTTGATTTCATAGGAGAAAAACTTTCCTTTTCGGTTATTAAAAAGAACAAGACAATCTTTCATTTTGCAAAAAGCTTTAAAAACAACTTCACCATCCTTTGGTGTTTAAAAGGATCAACTTCAAACTTTTGCAAAGTAAAAGAAACCACATTTGTCAAATTTTTGTTTTCAAGTTAAAGAGGGAAGTCCTTCCCCTTTTATCGATTTCTTTTGTTGACCACCAAGATTGAAGTTCTGCTTTGTTGACCAGGTTCTTTTCAAAAGATCAGAAAATCATTATCTTGAAAAGGTTAAAAAGAACACCACGTTTTCATGGAGCAACATCTCCATATAGGATTGAACAAATCATTGCTTTGAAGGGCTAAAAAGAACAAGTTGATTGCCTTGTCTCGAAAGTGGAAGGTATATGTTCTCCCCTTAACTGGGTGACCAAAAAGCCAAACCACTCTAAATTTTTCTATACTTCAAGCATTTACATCCTTTAGTAGGCCTGCCTTCCCGAGGGGTTGAAAAAATCTTAAAGACATTCTTTGGCTGGTGTGAAGGGAATGACCTAAGTGGGAAACGACTTTGAAGCCAAGTGTTCCAACCCACTATAATCAAAAGTGGAAAGTGATGAAAGTCCTTTTCAACGGTTGCGCACAACGATTAGCCTTCCCCCAGTATCCTTGAGATACATAAATCCTTTGTTCTAAAAGTTGGGAAGCCTCTCGAGGGAGTTTATCACTGACAGCCGAACAGGAAGCTTGATTATGAACCTTAGCATAGAAACTTTGAGCCGAGTCAGTAACCAGACATTTGTAATATCATAGTGCAAGGGTGGGGAAGAATCCACCCCCAAGATTAGTCACCATATATCTCCCAAGATAGCTACTCAATTGTGAAGCAATTCATTTTGAGTTAATTTCTGGCAAAAGGCAAAAAAATGGGTGCCCTCTAAGGGTGACACGGCTGTTTGAGTTGACGAAGTATCGAGACTAGTGGGCTATGATACTGCTTATGACCCTTGAATAAATAGTCTGATTGAAGTGCATGTTGTTTCTAAACCTGTTGAAACATTGAGGATTTGAACACATCCTTGAAGAACATACACTCATTGTTTAGATTAAGCAAAATGGTTGTCTCTTTGGTGTCGTGCTTTCATTTGTTACTTCAGAAAATCATCTATCAACACTAAAAACTCAAGGCAAAATTCCAAAATTGTAGAAAAACAACCAAGTCAATGTATTTCAGGGTAGTTTAGCATGTAAGAGCAACATCTTAGCATGTGGCGACCATCTTTTAGCGCATTAAACCTTATCTTTAGCATGTAAAGTCTTAACAGTAGCGCTTCACCCATAATAAAAAATCAACAGTTACAATTAGCGCTTTTTGAAAACATCTTAGCGTGTTGAAGCATCAACTTAGCATGTGAGAACCAAACTTCAGCGCATAGAGTTTAACTGTTAGGGTGTAGAAGGTCCATATTAGTGCATGATCTTTTGAAACCAAAGCTGAAACAAATTAACAAATCAAACTAGTTAGCACGTAGCAGGGGGCAACATAGTGCATGGGGTATTTTCCTTCACGCTTTGAGAACATTTTGTAGTGCATAGCATCTCTGTTTTAGCGCATGGTCAAAACTAGAAAAACAAGGGGCAAAACAGAGGTAAAATTTGAAATTTTTGAAAACAATTTTGAAAACTTTCCTTCATTAGCTTGAACTTCATCAAATAGAAAAACCAAAAATAGAGTATCAAAAGCTATTTCTACAAGCAAATTTCCATCAAGCAACATTGTCTCAAATTTTAAACTAGTCACAAGATAAACATATCTATCCTATCAAAATCAGGAAACATCATCACAAGTGGAAAACAACTCCTTTAAATCAAACGGATTTTTATCCCAAAATATACTTGTTTAAAACTCCAAGTTGTCAAATCAAGTTTCCATATCTAGAGACTTTATTCCATATCATTTGATGCACTTTTTCATGAGGGGGCATCTAAACCTTCACTTTGATAAAGTAGAACTTGAGTTTCTAAAACAAGATAAACTGAATCCAAAACAAATCAAAGGAAACTATTGATCACTTGTGCATGACTAATCCTCATATTCTGAGAAGAAAGAATATGTATCATAACACTAAGTTAAAGAAATAGCAACTGAGTTCTTCGAAACTTGCCAAAAGAAATAGATTTTTATACATCAATCATCAACTCTTCAAATCTCATCGAACATTCCTTTATCATATACGATTATATCTTCAAAACAAAACAAATGAATTTGACAAGGAACCATTAAGGAGTAGAGCATTCTATCAGAAGTCCGCATTCAGTCAACAAATAAATCATGGAGGAAAGATCAATCCAACATTCTTTCCCAAAGAGTGCATCACTTACAACATCCCCCGATTGGAACCACCAACTCCTGAACAAAACATTGAAGAAGAGTTCATTCCTTTTGTCACAGAAAGCTTCTACTAGATGCCTATTATTACTCGCTCTCAATGAAACAAACAAAGTAAAATGCAATCAGTATCCAACATGAATCAAAGGTTATCAAATCCTTTCAAGCATCCGAATCTAGAGGATGCCAAAATTTCTGAAGTTCTTCAAGAATGTCAAGAAAGCGCTTCATTTCAAAAACTTGTGGAAAGACTCATGGAAAATGACAAGGAAAAATACCTACTCATGCTCATAAGCAAAGGGGTTAAACTTCCTGAAGACTTTGACACAGACATTTTTAGAACAAAATCTCAACATTACAAATATCAAGAACGACAACGAGAAGGAGAGGCACGTGACCCTGAGCAAGATATTCCTGAACAAAACATACCTGAACAAAATATGACAGAACAAAACATCCCTGAGCAACATATCCCCGAGAAAAACATACCATTCCATACACCGTTTCAACCTAGAACTAATGCAAGGGAAGAATTCTTCCCTCAACAAAATAATGCACCTTTGATTGCTCTTACTCAACAAATGCAAATGTTACAAAGACAAATGCAAGACATGCAACAAGGGACAATAGTACGGTATTCATTAACTAAAATCTGTCCTTATCCATTTGACAGAAGATTGAACATGATACCTTTTCCTCCAAACTCAGATGTTCCCAAATTTGACAAGTATGATGAAAAAAGTGATCCCCGTGATCACGTTCGAGAATTCAGTACAATGAGTCTTGAATTTTCTCATGATGATACATATTTAATGAGGTTATTCCAAAGAAGTTTGGGAGGGAAAACAATGGAATGGTTATCCAAAATCACACCTCCCGTTAGATCATTCAATGAACTAGTCAACAAGTTCATAACTCAATATTCCTATAACATTCAACATGCTATCACCATGTTAGACGTCTGTAACACCAAATAGAAAAACAATGAAACATTCATGGTATTCCTTTAATGGTGGTGGCATATGGTTTCAAGATATCCTCGAGATGTGCCCAAAAAGAAAAAGATGGAAATTTTCATCGATAACTTAAATAGTGAGACGAGTTACAAACTCAAACTCCAATGCATACCATCTTTTGCTAAATTGATTGAGAATGGCATCCAAGTAGAAGAAGCATGTGTCAAGAAAGGAATGTTGAAATTCTTCAAAGACAGAACAAGTTCATCCAATTACAACAACCAAAACAATAACAACTTAGACAAATCCAGATTCTGGAATAGAAACAAAAACAATGGCAATGAAGGAGGAAATGAATCCAATGATCCAAAATCAAAGCAGCTTGTGCTCGCATTATCAGGTAATCCTCAAGCTACAAAGAATCCCAAAAGTGCTAACCCAGGCACTAACACTTATGCACCGAACACCAATCAAGATCAACTGAACACAAGCAACACCAACAATACCCAAAACAATAACACCAATCGAGGACCTAATCCAAACTCATGGGGTAACACAAACAACTTTCCAAAATGCATTTACACACCACTAGAGCAAACACTGGAGTCAGCATTCAAAGAACTCTTGGCAAACAAAATTATCTCTTTACCTGCAATCAACAACTTTGAACCACCAATCAAACCACCCTGGTGGAATGACTCACACTTTTGTGATTTTCATCGCAATAAAGGTCATCAAACAAATGATTGCATGAGGCTGAAAAACATTGTTCAAGACATGATCGATAGAGGTGATTTAACGGTCGATGGTCTCAAGACAAATGGTGACCACAAAGCTTTCAAAAATCCTCTTCCAAACTATAACAAGGATGGAGCTTCAACCTCAAATGATACACGTGGAGATCGTATCAATCACATTTACAATAACACCATCAATCACATATCAGTTAAGGATAATCAAGTCAATGTTATCACAATCAAAGATAGGCGAGAACATGAATCTGTCACCGTAACAACCAAAGCTCAAAAATATGTCTTGAAGGGACATATGTCAACAACAAACACCATACCCAAAATTCAATATGATCTAGTCAGTCAACTGCGCAAAACTCTTACTCAAATATCTATACTTGAGTTGCTAAAACTTTCACCAAAACACAAAGACATATTGGAACAAGCGTTATTAGAAACAAATGTACCTCAAGATCTGGATGCTGACCAATTCCAAACCATGGTGGCTCATATGACATGGCCTCATAACCTCACTTTTTCTGAGCATGATAATATCTCATTAAGCCATCCACATAATACTCCACTCCATATTGAAGTTATGGTCTATAAACACCGAGTTAAACGAGTATTAATAGATGGAGGAGCTGGACTTAATATTTGTACCTTAAAACTTATCCGTGCATTAGGCTTCTCTGAAGAGTCTATTGATCTACACAAGAAGATCACCATAAAGGCATATGATGATGAGGAAAGATCATCTAAAGGAACAGTGGTGTTGCCAATTCAGGTATGATCGATATAAAAGGATACTATGTGCCAGGTCTTAGACATAGACCTCACATACAATATCTTATTAGGTCGACCCTGGATACATGAAATGCAAGCAGGACTCTCCACATATCACCAGTGTGTTAAATTTCCCTTTGATGGGCAGGAGGTTTCTATATCAGTTGATCATAATCCATTTCAGCATTGTAATGCTATGGGGGCAGCCCAAGACAACTTGGTTCCGCATAATAGAGAGAAACAAAATTCCTTAATGCCAGATCTTCAAAAAGAAAAGTCTACATCACTGTCTATGGATTTCAAGCAGAAAATGAAAATCAAAGAACAAGGCATGGGGGAATACTCTTTGGAACCCATGTGTTTGGCTAACTTGCCAACATCACCTAGATCTCATGGATTACCTACAAAATCAACACATCAAGCAACTCAACCCATCACCAAGTTTGATGGTACATTCATCCAACTTGACACTCTAGCACATGAATCCGAGGAAAAGGAAATTTTTAGTTGGCTATACAAAGATGAGGAAAAAGATAGAGCAACTACTGTGGAAGTAGCTATACCAACACACTTGTATGGATAAGGTTACTTAATCATGCAACAAATGGGGTACAATGGCAAATGACCTATTGGTAAGCGTCAGGAAGGTGTCATAGAACCATTGGATCCTCCTTCACAATTCAGTAAGGACAAAAAGGGATTGGGCTTTGAACTCACTCTACTACCAAGGAAAGTACCACACAAACATCAAAAACCTCAATGGACAGCAAAGAAGAAGTATAAGGAAGACTCCTGGCAGGAGGCACTATTTGAGTCAGTAGAGAACATACGTAAGGAACATGAACATCAAGAACAAAATCAACATCAAGAGAAGCCCATCAATCAAAAGAAGGCAACACCTTGTGCAAAGGTACATCATATTCAAGAAATAATATCCGGTAAAGAGGAATCACCTTCTGATTGTATTATTCCTCCTCAAGTAGAGATAATATATGAACAAATGCAAAAAGTAGAAGTAGGATCTGACACAGAATCAGAGAAAACTATCCAACTTGTATCAATCATCAAAAACCTGTTCTCACCCTACAACATACCAGTGCACAACAATGATAGAATCTGGGATGATACCTCTGAGACTAATTCAAATGAATATGAATGGGGCAACAATTCTAACATTACTGAAGATATTTGTGTAAAGTACAATCATACACCCATCTCTCAAGAAGAATGCAGTACAAAATCTAGACCACTTGAATTTGGTCCACAAAATATCTATGACGCTAAAGAAAATGAGCAGCAACATTATGAGCAAGTCTATACGGAAAATAATACCATCTAAGACCTCGATGAAATCCTTGAATTCTTTAACACCCAAACCAATCACGATGAAACCTCTATCCTGACACTTACAACAATCAAACTTGATCCACCTAATGACTCCTTACCACTTGTCTTTCCGGACCTCATAGACTGGGATGAACCTGAAACTCATGATATACAAATTTTCCTGAATGATATATCCATTATCCATTACTTATGTATCATTAACCCTGAAACAGATTCTACCAGTGAACAAAGTAACGATGTCTACAACTAAGGGAGTGCCAAGTCTCTCAGTCACAAAAATGAGCAAAATAAAGGATCTACTGCTGAAGACCAGTCAATGACAACACTAGATCACACAAAAGTAAAAATAAAGGACGCATCTGAGGGTGAAAACCTTTTTAAGGCACCTAAAGATGGGAGACTTGACACTCTTCCTGAACATTATCATGAGTGATCACCCATATTGATTGAGCCCACTCAATCAATCAACATTGGTACTACAGAAGCAGCCAAAACTATACACCTTGCAGAATCTCTAACAAAGGAAGAAAGATCAGAATTTATCAAATTCTTTGAAGAAAAGCAAATCAACTTTGCTTGGTCATATGCAGATATGCCTAGGATTGATCCATAATTAATCATGCATCATTTATCCATTACTCAAGGAGCTAAACCAATCAAGCAAAAACTAAGAAAGATGAATCCACATGTAGCACTCATGGTCAAAGCTGAACTAAAGAAACTATTAGATGTCAGATTTATCTGATCCATCGACTATGCTGAATGGATCTCCAACATTGTACTAGTATCAAAACCAGATGGTAGTATCAAAATATGCACTGATTTTAGAGATGTCAACAAAGCCTATCCAAAGGATGACTTTCCTTTACTCAGTATCAACATAATTGTAGACCTCACAACAGGCCATGCAATGCTATCACTAATGGACAATTTTTCAGGCTATAATCAAATCAAGATAACCCCAGAGGATCAAGATAGAACAATATTTACCTATCCTTGGGGAACGTACTATTGGAATGTCATGCCTTTTGGCTTAAAGAATGCAGGTGCAACTTATCAATGAGCAATTGACGACAATCTTTCATGACATGATGCATACCTTCATGGAGGACTATGTAGATGATTTACTAGCTAAATCCTTCACCAGAGCAGAACATCTAAGCATCTTAGAAAATATTTTTGATCGATTGGAGAAATTGCAAGTCATGCTCAACCCTAAGAAGTGTGTCTTCGGGGTTACATCAGACAAATTACTAGGCTACATAGTTTCAGCTAAAGGTATTGAAGTGGATCTAGCAAAGGTGCAAGCCATTATGGAGATGCCACCGCCAAAGAACATCAACCAACTCAGATCTCTACAAGGATGACTCTAGTCAATTAGGCACTTCATCGCTCGATTAGCAAATAAAAGTCTACCATTCAATCATTTGCTACATAAGAATGTACCGTTCAAATGGGAGGCCAAATGTGCAGAATCATTTTATCAAATCAAGCAATACCTGATGAACCCACCAGTTCTAGTACCACCAATAGCAGGAAAGCCACTCATTTTATACATTTCAACAATAGATATATCACTAGGGGCATTGTTAGCACAAGAAGATCAACAAGGCAAGGAACGAGCTATATACTACATCAGCAGGACATTGAACGGATATGAATTAAACTATACATTCATTGAGAAGGCTTGTCTAATAGTAGTATTTGCCTCTCAAAAGTTCCAACATTACATGCTAGCACACACAATTAAGCTAGTTGCAAAAATTGATCCTCTCAAATATCTACTCAGCAAGGCAGCTCTTACAGGCTGATTGGCTAAATGGGTCATGATTCTCAATGAATTTGATATCCACTACATAGAACGATGAGCTATCAAAGGATAAGCAATTGCAGATCAGCTGGCTAAAGCACCACTACTTGGAAAACAAACTATGGAGATTGAGTTTCCAGACAGAGACATTCTCGCTATCTCTACCAAACAATGGACTTTATATTTTGATAGATCCTACACACAACATGGCTGAGGTGCTGGCATTTTGTTCATCACCCCTAAAGGACACACTATACTAAGATCATATAGGCTTATGTTTCCATGCACAAATACTGTGGCTGAATATGAGGCATTGGTTATAGGCATCAAAATAGCTATAGAATGGAGAATCACAGATTTAAAGGTCTACGGAGATTCACAACTAGTCATGAATCAAATCAACAATGAATATCAGACAAAGGACGACAAGCTGCTACCCTACAAGCAAATGGTGGATGATTTCAAGCAATATTTTGTGCACATCACTTTCGAACAAATACCAAGGTTGGATAACAAGGTAGCCGATGCAATGGCTACTATCGCTTCACTACTGCAAATTCCAGAGCAACAGAGTCGTTACGAGTTTCTAGTAGAGCAACTGTTCTCCCCAGCCTATGATCACTTTGATTCCCATGTTATCTATGCCTTGACCGGTTCTGACTCTCCATTATATGGACTGATATACAAATATCTTAAAAACAATATCCTACCCATTGACTTGTCCCGAAACCAAAAACGTAACTTTATCCGACAAGTCGCCCATTATACTCTTACCGCTGATACTTTGTACCGTCGAGGTCTTGATGGTACTCTTATTCATTGCCTTGATCATCATGAATCTGACTCTGCTTTACATGAGCTTCACAAAGGTATCTATGGCACACATTCAAGTGGTACTACTCTTGCTAAAAAGCTTCTAAGAATGGGATATTATTGGTAGACAATGGAAAAAGATTCTTATCACTTTGCAAAGAAGTGTCCTAAATGCCAAATCCATGGCAATCTTATACATGCACCAGCACAGGAACTGTAGCCATTCATGACATCCTGGCCCTTTTGTCAGTGGGGACTAGACTTGGTCGGCAAAATTCATCCTTCATCTTCAAATGGACACAAGTTCATTATAATTGCAATGAAATATTTTACAAAATGGATAGAAGTAGTCCCCATGACCACAGTGACTGGGAAACAAATTGCCTATTTTATCCTTAATTATCTGATCTGCAGATATGGCATTCCAAGTTCCATCATCACAGATAATGGATGACCTTTCAAGAACCAAGATGTGCAAGAACTATGTGAAAAATTCAAAATCCAACATCATTTTTCTACACCTTACTACCCACAGGGGAATGGTCAGGTAGAAGCATCCAACAAGATAATATTTAAAATCCTAAAGAAAACAGTGAATGATGCAGGCAAAGATTGACACATACAACTCAATCCAGCACTTTGGGCATACAGAACTAGCATCTGCACACCTACAGGAGCTACACCATATTCATTGGTATATGGATCAGAAGCAATTTTACCCTTGGAGGTAGAAATTCCATCTCTTAGAGTCTCTTTGAAAGGCTTAATCCCAGATGAAGAGTATCGAGTTAACCAACTACAAGAGCTTGAACTTCTAGATGAATGACACCAATGTGCCTACACTCATCTCAAAGCATATCAGCAATGCATGTGCAAGAGCTACAACCACAAGGTCATTCCTAGAATCTTCAAAATAGGTGATCTAATACTCAAAGAAAATCCTAGAAATCAATAAGATCGAGAAAAGAAAGGGAAGTTTGAACTTAATTGGTTGGGTCCCTATGTCATCATATCAGCCTATGGATCAGGCGCCTATTAGCTAACAACTTCAAAAGGAGATGTGCTCAATGAACCAACTAACAACATCCATATGAAGAAATACTACACTTTAGTAGTCTAAATGCACGAAAAAAAAAAAAAAAAGTTAAAAAATCAAGAAAAAGCAAATAAAAAGGTACAATAAAAGCAACTGGTGAAAACCTAGCAACAGACGCTATTGTGAGAGGACAACTCCTCTATCTATATCCATATCATTATATCCACAATAAAGCACTATCGGCCATCGCCCGACATTTTTATCACAATATCCATTCAGGACATACTTAGCGTAGTCACTATCCCGATTTATCCATATATCCTTTCACCACATCTCACCATGGCTTGGTAATCACTGTACATATCCACATCGAGAGGTACACTTGGCTAGGGGCAATATTCGTCAAAACTTGCAGCACGTTCAAGCCATCAAAACTAGTTGCAAACTCAGAACATCATATCCAGCAAACAAAACTCACACAATCACAAAGCAAAACGTTGATCGCTTAACATGATTCACAAAATATGATAGATGATTTTCTGAAGTACCAAATGTTGCATCTTGCATAAAGTTTTGAATATTTTTGCACTCAAACTTTTTGAATTATTGGATCCTCTGAATTTTTCTCCACCATGCTTCAAAGCTAGAAAACATCGAGGGACTCCAATATTTTCTTAGTTTTCTGTCTGTGAGGCGATCATCTATACTGTGTAAATACTTGTCTCAAGACGTGATTCACAACATATCACTGAAGACATGAATCCACTTTACGCATACACATGGTTTAATCTTGTCTGTTTATATGCAATCCGCACTCAGGTCGTCCTGGTTCAATTATACCTTAACGCTTGTGCTATCTTGCAAAATAAAAAATCATGTAAATTTTTCTCAGGTCATTATGGTTAAATTATACCATTATGCTTGTATAAATTTTCAACATATCCCAAAAACAAATCAATGCTCAATGATGATACATACAAAGAAAGCAAACAAACATGTGGCTATACAGGAATGACAAATGCAGAATGAGGATGCTCAAAAAGAATTTGTTGCATAGCATTTTACAATTAGTTGCATATCATTTTATAATTAGTTGCATATCATTTTGATACATCTCATTTTCAAGATACATCTCACAGCATATCATATCATACATCTCATTTTCAAGATACATCTCACAACATCATGCATTATCACATCATATTAATCACATATCGCATCACATACATCTATCTAAGAATTGCATCATCATAGAATAAAGAAAAGCATATAGAAAGCATAATCCATAACACATCACATGAGGATCAAAGAAAATGGTGTCATATATATATATATATATATATGTCAACAAATGATCAATATACAAAATATGTCATGTCTATGCCAAATAGAACAAAACGATCAAAATACAATAGAGACAACGTCTCTCAGGTATGACTATCTCTTGAGGGAGACGGTCTCACTGTAGATGTCCCAACACCTGGATCTCCAGGTGGATCTTGTCTAGAAGGCCCTATCACACCTCTACTCTCCATCCTCGACCCAGTCTCTCAGGATCGACTGGATCTCGACTGTGTGAAACTCTGCACTCGGCGCTCCTTGAGCACCACATCCTCATAATATCTCCTGTAATACTCCACCTCCTTGGCTCTCAAAGCTAGCTCTCTTGAGGTGTCTCTCATCGGGCCACCCGCTGCTACTCTCTCCAAAACCTCTGCTCGAGCCTCAGCTCGACCCAACCGCTCCAAAGTAGTATCTCGCTCTGTGGTTAGCTATGTAATCTGACGCTGATGTGCCAACATCTGTGTTTGCAAATGCTGCACTAACAACTGCAGCGATCTAATCTATGCATCCTCTGCATGCGTCAGAATCCACATTTGCAGGGGTACTTGTGAAGGGGTACCCCTTGTCCCTCTACCTATCCTCGGTGCTGGTGGAGGTAAAACATCTGACCTCCTCCTCTGGGCCGATCGTCGCACATCCTCATACCCTCCCACTGCTGCTATCACCTCCCCAACCTGCTCCTCCCCTCCAACTCTGATTGCCAAACCTCCTCTCCCTCTATCCACTGCCACCCGCCGCACAACTCTCTCTCCCCGTATCCCCCTATCACCACCATCTCCACCCCTATCTCCTCTCCTCCCCAACTCTAATCTCCCTCTAATTCCTCACCAACCTCGGCCACCTCCTCTACCGTCTTTGCCATCCCCTCCTCCTCCATCACCACCTCCCTCATCTAACTCCTCATCATCATCAAAAGTTCGAATCATCTCAGCTGGATCAGATATCCTAGCCACTGCACGAGCTACAAAGAGTGCTACAAACTCATCAGTCATCCTTGCATCCACTATCTTAGGGGCATAATCCCAAATCTATCTGGCTAAGTGAAAGAACTCCTCTACTACCTCTGCACTATTAATCGTAAGCCCCAATCTGGGATATCCTATCTCCATCGAGCATAAAAGCATGCTCCCTGTGGCATCCCCTACTATTGACCATACTGCTGCAACACCCGACTATGCAAAAACCTCTCTATAACAAAGGGTGTCCGCCCTATCAGATACCTGGACATGAAAACATGAGGCATCTCTAACCCATCCTCAGCCCATACCTCACAACATATATATGGTCGCCAGACAACCATATCAATATCATCCAACACTCTCCTCCAATGCTCTAGTTTGCCCAGCTTACACTGGACAACTATCCCTCTGTATCCAAATGCATACGCACACCCAATCGGTCTATCCCTGTCTGCCAATGGCCTCGCCGCGGGAATATGCTCCCATGCCCATACATGTAGCAGTGTCACTCCAGCTGATAAACTGCCATAACCCAAGTATACCACATCATGTAAATCCCTGTATAAGTGGGCCAGCATAGCTGACCCCCATGCAAATTGGTGACCTTGTGTCACCATGTCCTCCAGCACCAATCCCCACCCCACTGCTAGTCCCTTTGACCTACGGTCGGGACATAAGAACCCACCTATAAACCCTGCCAAAACTGATGGTAGAGGAGCGTAATCCAAATCCAAGAACTCCTGCCAGGGGATCTCATACCCACAAACAGTATCATCCTGAAAAACCCGGCGAAGTGCCTTAGTGCCCTCCTCCTTAGTCTGCTTATATGGTAGCAATGCACCTACCACCGAAATCCATAGAATACGGTAACAATCCTCAGGCGTCACTGTCATCTCGCCTGTCGCCAAGTGAAAGGTGTTCATATCACTATGCCACCTCTCTGCCAATGCTGTCAATAAACCTTGGTTTATGATAAACCGAGGCATATCTAACAAAGAGGTCAAGCCACACCTCTTAATAATGTCTCTATCGACCTATGTCAATTGTGGTATTAAGGACCATGGTCTCGAAAATCGCTCACGTGATAGCACCACTCCAAGACACTCCTGTCAAAAAGCAAAGCAAGTCCAATATCAGTTCCCTCATCAAAACATGGATATCAAAATCAAATTCATCTCAAAAATTTAAAAACTTTGAACAATTTAATCAAGTTCCACATCATATCAATCCATCAAATCATATCAACTTGTAACACAACTCAAGTTTCATATCAACTTGTAACACAACTCAAGTTTCATATCAACTTGTAACACAACTCAAGTTTCACATCCATATCAACTTGTAAAACAACTCAAGTTCCACAATCAATGCAACTTGTAAAACAACTCGAGCTCCATAATTCATATCAAACATATAAAAAACTTGAAAACTTCGAACAATTTAAATCAAGTTCCACATCATATCAAAATCACATCAAATCTATATCAATTGGACACATCGCAAATCAAATCAAGTTATATCAGAACTCATATTGGACAAACTTATCAACAACAATGACAACAAACATGCAGACTGACAAATTACACTTATCTGGGCAGAACCAACATCAACCTACCTATTTTCTCCATTCACAAATCCTACTATACCAAAATTTTTCTCTATGCGCTAAATAATTTTTGCCTACGCACTAAACTGTTATCACACGCTACCCTTTCCTCCTGTTGTGCTATCCAATCTACCCCATGCGCTGGCCAGCTCCTACGCGCTACCCTTTTCTTCCAACACACCATCAAAACTACCCTGAGCATTAAAGCTACCTCATGCGCTACCCTATCTCACTCTTGTGCTACCTGTCTAACCCTATGCACTAGGTTACACCTATGCGCTATCTGGACCTACCCATGCGACCCCCTAGCAACCCTATGCGCTAGATATGCTCTCTACGCTACCCGTTTTATCCTCTACGCTACCCTGAGCACTCAATGCGCTAACTTAATCTTATGTGCTAGCCTAACCTAGAGATGTGCTAGCCTAAAATTTTTGGACGCTACCCTATTTGATTAAACCCTACGCACTATGAAATTTATTGTATGCACTACCCTTTCGCCCCGATGCACTAAAACGTAAATAAAAAATCCAAAAGCGGTCAAAAGGGTTGACTTACCTGTGGTCCATATGCGATAGGCCTCCGATACCTCCGCATGCGCTCGAATTGATGAGAAGAATACAAAATCAACATGTTGACTTCTCTCCAAATGTCACTATCTCCAAAGTCAACAAGCACAAATGAGACAAAAATGAATCACTTTTTCCCTTTTATAAGGTAAATCAAAATTAGGGTTACATGGCGGACTGCCAAAATTGCTCGTCGTGTCTCATCCAACTCTACCCAACATCATTATCGACAGATGAATCAATTTATCGAATTCAACATAGACCAAGATTTAAAATGCTATTTAACAATCAAATCAAATTTTCAAAATTTTTGATTCATCTCCTGAGGGGGCATTATCAACATCATTTTATCAAATCTGGGGCATCGGTTATCAAATCTGGAGCATCGATTATCAAAATTGGGGTATGACATGAAAATCTCAAAATGACATAAAAATTGATCATAACTAAATCACGACGACACATCATTTTCTTTGAATCAACATGTGCACACACATCACTTCAAAGAGGGGCAAAATGTAGACGTATAAAAATGACCATATTCCCAAATGAATATTTTATGTTCATTCCTCTATTTAGTTAAATCCAATTTAATTAAATCACCCACATTCCTCTATTTAATTAAGTAGATTATTCAATTTATTTAGTTAAATTCACTAGAACCCCTTTCATCATTTAATTGAATAAATCATTTTATTCAATTAAATCCCTTCTCTCCACTTTTAATTAAATTTACATTTAATTAAATAGTTCACCCTAAATTGAATAAATCTAATTTATTCAATTTCCCAATTGCAACCAAATTGAAATAAAATAATTTATTTTAAATAAATCCTATTATTCCTCACCCACTTGCAAAATCCTACATCTCCCACTTGCATCCTAAACCCTATTTCCTAATTTCTTCTAGAATTCATCTAATCCTAATCAATTAACCCTAAACCTATCCATTATCCCTTTTCCTCAAATTTGAGGAAGTCACTTCTCAAATTTGGAGTAAAGTCTTCAAAATGCATTAAAGCCTTTATCCATTCAACAAGCTAACTTGTTGAATACCCCCAAATTTGGAAGGACTCTTACAAGTTTGTCCCCAAAGTCTTTCAAACCATTAATGGTTAACTAACCCTTAGTGGCATGGTTAGAGACTTTTTGCCTAACTTAACCTCCATGTAACCCAAGGGTCTCATCAAGCATTTATTGGTTTGACCATGGTTATTCCTTTATCCTTTACACAAGAGTTTACCTCTTGGGTAAAAGCATTATCCATTGGATAATCTTAACCTAACCTTAACCCTTACCTCCTAAGGTAACCATGAGGTCTTCTCAAGCATTTAATGCTTCCTACCTCTCCTCTCAACCAACCTTATGTTGACAATTGTCACCATTTCATTGGTGAAAATTGTAAACATGGATTGACAACTTTCAAACTTGACCCTTGATTAACTCTTTCAATCCTGGCCATCCATTGCCCTATTTTCAATATAAATAGAGCTCTCCTTCCTCCATTTTAGGATCCATGCAAGCTTTTAGTATCTCATTTATGCTCAATTTTATCAATACATTTAGTCTCTCTTTGCAATAGGAATTAATCTAATAAGCATTTTAGACTATTTCTTGATCATATGTTTAAAACATTAGCTAGTATATCATGTTAGGATAGTATTTATACTAATCTTGTCATCT
Organism: Cryptomeria japonica; assembly: GCF_030272615.1. NCBI lineage: Eukaryota > Viridiplantae > Streptophyta > Pinopsida > Cupressales > Cupressaceae > Cryptomeria > Cryptomeria japonica. Next base: position 706,680,713 of record NC_081411.1, on the reverse strand, counting down.
TATAATCTAGTTTAACTCATTTGTAGAATCATACATAAATAGGATGCATTCATGTTATAATCAATCAAAAGCATCCCTCATTCTTGCATTTGTCATCCCTAAACCACTTTGCTCAATGATCTGAGAGTAAAGGTATTGGTTTGAGGGACCTTGTGAGATAGAGAACCATGGAACCAACCTTGGGAAGTTGAGTCATTCTTCATGACTCCATAACTTGCATCAAGAAGTCCCGTGAGTGTGTGAGCAAGCCTCTTTGAAGCTTCATTTTTCACATTTTGAGTTTCATCGACCTGCTTTTCCCGCATACAGCTACAATAGCATCTCTCTTGCAAGATCAGAAGAATCAGCAATGTTATGAATTTCTAGTGGAAGATATCTTAACCCCTACCATTTAATCCTAGCATACCTACATGATTTTTCATATATCAAAAGCCAGTCAATCGTTATACGACCAACTTATCAGTACTTACAAGAGAATATCCTTCCTCTTGACCTATCTTGTAATTAGAGAAGAAATTTTATCTGCCAGTCATCCTGTTATACTATTATTGTTGATACCTTATATAGGCGAGGTCTAGATAGCACTTTATTGAGATGTCTCAAACAAGAAGAATCTGAGAAAGTTCTTAACGAAGTTCACGTAGGTATTTGTGGCACGCACTCAAGTGGATTAACACTGGCTAAGAAAATTCTTCGTATGGGTTACTATTGGCCTACTATGGAGAGAGATTCATTCACATATGCCAAGAAATGCAAACAATGCCAGATCCATGGGAATCTCATTCACGCACTAGGACAAGAATTGTATCCTATGGTAGGATCATGGCCATTTTCTCAATGGGGCCTTGATTTGGTAGGTAAGATAAATCCTTCATTGTCTAATGGACATAAGTTCATTATGACTGCTACTGAATATTTCACTAAATGGATTGAAGCATTACCTTTGACAAAAGTGACAGGAAAACAAATATCATCATTCATCTTGAATTATATAATTTGTCGCTATGGAGTTCCTATGACCATTATCACTGATATTGGACGACCATTTAAGAATCAAGATGTGAAGGAACTATGTGAGCAATTCCATATCCAACATAGGTTTTCTACTCCATATTATCCACAAGGAAATGGTCAAGCTGAGGCATCAAACAGGACTATCTTGAAAATCTTGAAGAAAACAATCAATGAAGCTAGAAAAGACTAGCACATTCAGCTAAATCTTGCTCTTTGGGCATATTGAACTAGCATCCGCACACAAATGAAGGCAACTCCATATTTCTTAGTCTATGGATCATAAGCCATATTACCAATAGAAGTAGAGATACCTTCTCTACAAGTTTCCTTGAAAGGTCTTATACCAAAAGAACAACAACGAGTCTCTAGACTTCAAAAACTTGAGCTGATCCAGGAATGTTGCCAAAATGCAACAGATCATTTGAAGGTGTATCAACAGAGAATGGCAAGAAGTTATAATCATAGAGTCAAGCCACACATTTTTCAAATTAGAGATACAGTTCTCAGGGAGAATCCAATAAATCAGCAAGATCAAGAAAAGAAGGGTAAATTTGAACCAAATTGGTTAGGTCCTTTTGTCATAGTAGCAACATATGGCTTAGGAGCATACAATTTATCTACCCCTGAAGGTGATTAGTTTGATGAACCTATCAATTCTATCCATCTCAAGAAATTATATGCTTGAGATTTAAAGTCCTAGAAAAATCAATAAAAAGCATACAAAGTCCTGAAGAAATAAGTAAAAATTAGAAGAGTAGAAAATCCCTAAAAAGTACAAAACAACAAAAGTAGAAAAGAAGAAAAAAAAATGCAATAAATTTAGACAGTGAAAACCTGGTAAATAGGCGCTATCTAAAAAAGTGAGTTCTTCTATCTATGAGATTGCTTTGTGCACATATCCACTCCATCCTATTGCATCTATCACTTCCATCTTCTCTAGCTTATCCATTCCATCTTTTGCATCTATTGCTTCCATCTGTTGTAGCTTATCCATTCCATCTTTCGCATCTATCGCTTCCATCTTCTCTAGCTTATCCATTCCATCTTTCGCATCTATTGCTCTGAACCATTTAGCAGAAAAAAAAAGCTTACCAACATTTATCAATCTTTGATATACTTATCATAGTCACTGTCTTAGATTTTATCAGAATCAATCAATCTGCATTGGTATCCCGCCATGGTTTGGATCTTGATCAATTCATACATCCATAATAAATTTTTGTTTTCGCTGGGGGCAAAATCATCAACCAGCAAGTAATAAAGGGTTACCAATGATCATTCATCAAGATGATTATATCAATTAATGACCATGAGAACCATGTGAATGATATACAAAATTCATTGTTTATATCTTGATTTATTGCTAATCATATACTCTATGCGACTCAAGGATGGCCATGACTAGAGAAGCTATGATGGGGCATGATCATTTTTCTTTGTTTGTTGTTTGTGGTTTATCTCTTACTATGTTATGTACTTTTCTAAGGATACGATCGACAAAAGATCAAGGAGGACGTTCTGGGTCATGCATGAAAGAAGATAATCCTTGTCTGTTCTCAAGTAATACTCAGGCCAGCTTGATTCCTTATATCAAGTTGCTTGTATAAACTTGCTATATCAAAATCCATGTAAGAAATACTTAGGTCATCTTGAATCATTATGTCAAGTTGCTTGTATTTTCTTACAACATTTCAAAGCTCAATGATGAAATCAAGCACTATTACAAGACAAGCATACGAAGAATGGCATTATCATTTTTAGTTAGATCATTTTAGATTAGCTCATTATTCATCTGCATTATAAGAATTCATTGTCAGTTGCATTATAAGCATTTTATTTCATTCAAAGATCAACGGTCATAAATAAAGATTGAGTATACTTGGACAAACAAAAACAATTTGCATTTGATCATTGTAGGTGTATTCATTTTTAGAATCATTTAAATAATCATCATCCATTTCATTTATTTGCATTCAATCATTGAATTAGTTTGCCTTCCATTAAGTGCATTTCATTAAAACATGTAGTGTATCATCATCATTATTTGCATTAGGATCATTATCATTGTAGTTCTTTTTATTAATTAAGATCATTTAGTTTCTTCCTTGCACTTAGATTCATAATAATTGTAAGCATTACATATGAAAAAATAAAAAATCATTTCATCTAGATCATTTGCATTTACATCATCCTACACATTAAAAATAAAATCAATCATTCATTTGCATTCCCATATAGATCATTTTATTCACACCATTTAAGTTAATAATCATTTGCATTTGCATTTTCAAAATCACAAGCATGTCATTCCATCATCATTGCATCATATAGAAGATCATCATCATAAAAAAAAGAAAAAAAAAGATCATCATTCATGTAATAAATGCATATAGATCATCATCATATAGAGTAACATGCATAGTAAAATATCATCATATAGAGTCCATGTCTGCATATAGATCATCATAAAACAATAAAAAGTCCAACTATATAATGATATCGAATAAAAAATACAAGTGCCTCATCAATATAAATCAAGTCAAGGTTGTCGTGTACCACTACCACCTAACTCTGTCTATCTCTATGGCTGTGGGTGAGAAGATCCTCCAGATACTTGTCTCACATGATCACCACTCCTCTGAGGAGGTCCCATGACTCCACCACTACTAGTACCCATCCTCACAGTGGTATGATAACTACTGCTCTCTGGCTCTCTACAACTAAATCCTCATATAATCGTCGCTAGTGTGATGTCTCCTTCCCGACCCGAAATAGTGCTCTAATAGTATTAGCTGAGAGAGTTCCCGATCCAGCCTACTGAATATGATCAAGGAGACCCTGAGTATCCTGTTGTCTCCTAACAACCCTATCCCTCTCTGTCATGAGTGTTTGTACCTGTGGTCTAAGCCTATCTATTTGTGCTCTAAGACTATCCATAGTCTCCAGGTCTGGCACATCCTGCTGAGGGACGTGACCCCCAATCCCCTCTTCTCCACCTCCATGTCCACCTGCTGGAATCTCCGTCCGAGTAGCTCTTAGAACCCATCATCTAATAAGTGGAACATGATCCTCTAGATCCTCATCCTCTCTACCATGAGCTGCAATAACCCTAAGGTCTGGCTGAATCTGACCAAAATCAATGCCTCTCCCACAACCCCCATCAATTCTGGTAATCCTACCTCCTCCTATGTAATCCTCTCACTGATCTCATCCCTGCCTTGCCAGTATCCCTCCCAATCCATCCTTCCTCTCTCCCACCCATGGGAAGTGGTCTCCCAATCTTACCAACCGGTCCAAATGGTCCTCCACGAACTCTCAATCGACCTCCTCTCCGTCCAGGTCTCCTACCGCCTCTGCCTCCATCTCCTCCCTCATCTCCATCACCTTCGGCCTCTTGAGCATCTCTAAGCTCTCATTTTCATCCCTATCTCCTAATAATAGGATCATCTCAATCATCATCCTCATCTCTTGAGCTGGGAGGAGGGTCTGCTGGATTGATAATATGAGGAGACGGGTGTGCAAGCATGTACTAAGCATAATATGTATTAACCCCAGGATCTAGAATGTTCAATCTCAAATCATAAACCACCCTAGGAGTAGCCAAAAAATCTACATGTGCTATCTCAAAAGACAAAGATGGTCCCCAATCTTGCCTATCCCTGTACCATCGTGCATATATCATGACACCAATAGGCATGGGCTGAATGATACCAAATTATCTCAAAATATGACTAATTAACTATCACTCAACAATGTGTGGAGTATGACCAATGAGATATCTACTCTGCATAATAAATGGTAATGTATGTGCATCATCCATCCATGGCTCACAATCGATATAAGGTCTCCAAATAACACTATCTAGTGAATCAAGAACCCAACACCAATACTCCATATTACCCAGCTTATGTTGAGTAAGGATACCTGCATACAATAGACATATGGCTACCTCTCACCATGAACTCTATGATGGATAGGCCGAGTAATAGCAATGTGCTCCCAACATTAGATCTGTAATAGTGTGCATCTTATTGATAAACTAGCACTCTCATAAAAAATAACCTGATGAAGATCATGATACAAATGAGCGAGCATACAAACACCCCACGCATATCGAGTCCAATGTTGCATCATGCTTTGAAGAATCTCACCCCAACCAACAACAAAACCTCAAGATCTCTTGTCTAGACAAATAAATCCACCAATCAAACCTACAAGAATCATGGGGAGAGTCTCATAATACATATTCATATCCTCCCATCACATCTCTCCTTTAGAAATGCTCTCATCACCGAACATGACTCTGCAAGCCTTTGTCCCTCCACTATCCTGAAAATCATACTAGACTAACTCACTAGTCATAGGGATGTGGAGAATCCTGTAGACATCCTCAAGTGTCACACTAATCTCACTAGTGGGCAGGTGGAAAGTGTTATGCTTGCTATGCCATCTCTCTGCTAAAGCAATCAACAATCCCCTATTATGGGTAATATCAGACATGTATAGCAAGTGGCATAATCCGCAAGCATCTATATGTCTCACCTCAGCCTATGTAAGTTCTGGCATTAAGTGGCGCATAGTCGGAAATTTCTCTTGACATTGGAGAACATCGAGTTTCTCATGTTTACCAAGAGATTTTGATCAATTATCAATCATCTATCTATCTATCAAAGAGGTCGCTAATCTATCACATCAACAATTGGTACATCTTTTCAAATGAAGCAAATGAGGCTATCAAATCAATCTATACCTATCAATCATGGTTTTCTATCAATCACTGAGTTCAATCAAACTCTGTTATGCTCTTCATCAAAAACTGCATCGGTTTCTTAGAGATAATCTATCAATCTATCCAATCAAATCCAATCAAGCAATCATTTATCCTATCAATCAACATTATCAAATTTCTATCAATCAAGACATCAATCAAGTACCTATCAATCACAATTGTGCATCACAATGCCTAAATCTAATCATCAAAGTGAATTTTAACGTGAACAACATCAGACAAATTCATTTGAAGCATAAGCGCTAATCTTTTTTAACAAAAGTGTTATTCTATTGAACACAGACACTAAATCAAACATATGCATGAACCTTTTTTGCCAAAGTGCTAAACCTTGCAACAAAAACGTGAAACAATCATAAGCGCTACCCTATTCATTATATGCACAAACACTCAAAGCAGAAGTGCTGCCACAACAAATGTGCTAACATAAATCATAAAGGTGCTAACATAATGAACATATGCGCTAAAACTCACAAAAGTGCTAACATTAAATACAAAAGCGCTAACAAAAAAAATGAAAGTGTTAAAACACGATGCCGGAAATAAAAAAAAAATCAAAATAGCCTCACACGCACCGAAAACCATGGAAAATTGTATGACAAGTTGCAAAACAACTTGGGATAAGGTACATACAACATACCCATAGTTAGGAGGTCGCTGATATTGTCGAATGCACTCAAATCAATGGTTCTCAAACGAAATCACCATTTCGCCACCTTACCAAAGATAATTTTCTTCAAAAGCTGACAAGGATGCAAATGAAATTAAAATTACCTTTGGTTAATTTTATATTTACCACTTGGAAGGGTAATTAATGCTATTAAAATGGGGCAATTTTATTTATTTTTCACAAATGAATTTAATTGACAGACCTTTTCAATTATCGTGAGATCAATCATTTATCCAAAATTTTCAACACTTTCATGGTCAATCTCCCGAGGGGGCACACAATCGAGATTTTTATCTCCATTAGGCACACGATCAAGACTTGATTTAATCTTTGAAACAATGTTATCTCGACATCATTTCAAAGAGGGGCAAAATGTATACACATAAAAATGGCTATGAGTGATTAAATAAATATTTTATATTTATTTAATAATTATTCTTCTATTAAATAGTTAATTTGAAAAGATTAATTTATTTAATTTCACGTCCTTCTATTAATTAATTTAATTGAAATATTAATTAATTAATTAATTATTCCTTTTTCTCTAATCAATCAATTAAATATATAATATTTAATTATTCCTCTAATCAATCAATTAAATATCTAATATTTAATGGTTATTCCTCTATCCTATAGTCTCAATTATTAAATGATTTCTTAAAATTATTTAATTCATTTCCAACTTATTCTTCCATCTCCACTTCATCTTTCCTTTGCCAACTCATCAATCATGTGGCTAAATTAATTCAACAAAATCAAAATAAATAAAATATTTATTAGCCACTTATCTCCAACCTCCCAAATAAATGAAATATTGTGTACGTACACATATTTCTTAACCTTATTCTATATTCTCTCCAACATCCCTATATCTTAGGAAGGACTTGAGTCCACTTGTCCTCTTATGCCTAAATCTTCTCCAACCATCCCTAGATTCCCTTAGTCAGCAACCCAGTAAAGGTGAGATGAGTGACACTTGTCTTCTCCTTCCCCCTTTCTCTCAACCTTCACCTTTTCTCACAACCATCCAAATGTGCAGATCTGATCATGATGGTTGATCCGGGTTATATCATCTTATCCTTTCAAAGTCTATAAAATAAAGAGTTTGAGTTGAGAAAGAGTTAGTCTTCAAGTGAGTTTTCAAGTTAACCATTTGTGAAAACTTATGCATTCGTGAGTTTTAATCTTGAAGCAATTAGCATTTCTCAAATAGCATAGTCATTTAGCATTGCATATCATAGTATCAGTTAACTATCAGTTATCAGTCCATTCTTCATATGCCATCTTGGAAGCTACCAGTGCTTGTCTGAGAGCACATCATCTGCAACCAGGAACAATGGAGTTAGGACATAATGAGACTTAAATCATGAAGGTAAAAACAATGTTTTTATTTTAAATATTCATTTCATGTAGTTTCATTGGTTGAATTTGGATTTCTTGTAGCATTTCCTTTGTATTTTGTGAAACTAACATGTTGTAGGTAGTATTTTGATGATGAAATTCAAGTTGACACAATATCCATATATGGAAAAGGAAAATAGGAATAGTGGTAGTTAAAAGACTCGACTGAATGGATAATATTATGGAATTATCTTAGAGAAGAGGCATCTATTAATATAGGGGTGAATAATATTCCCTTCATCTCATCTCCAACCACTAAAATCTTGGAAGATGGAGAAATAATCCCCCAACAAGAGGTATATATTGATCCTAAGATTAAGATTGGGGAGAATTTTTTTATTTTCCTTTAAAAAAATGGTGTGTAAGATCCCTTATCTAGTGCTAAGGATAGGATTTTTACCTCACTCAATGTAACTTCAATTGTTGGGGAAAGGAGTGACTTGCACTTTTTAGAGTTTAATAGAAGGGATTTGGTTTTGGCTTCAAACCTACCTTCTCCCCATCTTCCCCTACTTAATAAGGTGAATTAAAATATTACTAAACATATAAAGAAGGAAAAAAATCAAGTAATGTCAATGCTAATTTAAAGATAGTGGGACTTTCTCTTAGGAATTCAAGATCAAGGAAGTGGTAGAAGAAGTTTCTAATGAAAGGGAAAAAAACCTTGAAGATGTTAGCCTCTAAGAAATCTTAAAAATGAAGATTGTGTCCTAGAATATTATGGGGCTAAATATCCTTCATAAATAGAATATCATTAGGAACTATCTAAAATATACTAGTCCATATATTCTTCTACTCCAAGAAACTAAAATATTTGTAAGTTCTTTTATCAATATCAATAAAAAAGTTAGCTTTTATTGGAATTATAGGTCACTCTAATGAATATATTTTCAAAGGGAACCATCACTATTTGAAAGCCTTAAATTCTTGAAGGTATTCTTTTATCCATGAACAAAAATTATTTACATATTCAATTTTTTTCATAAATTACTAACAATTCTTAAATTTTGACCAATGTTTATTGTCTAAAGTCTTAGGCCCTTAAAAAACCTATGTAGAAAGACATTACGATTTTTAAGAAAGATTATATAAAAATTATATGGATGGTTGTAAAGGATTTTATCCCCCACTATATTCATCTTAAAAAATGGGGTGTGGCTAAATTCTTGGATAGTATGGGGTATTTAGCATACTCATAGCAGGCCTCTCATGAATATTGAGTGAATTGTCTTGGCATACTTTTATTTCAATAAAAGAGCTAGGAAGAACCTTATTTATGTCAAATTGGATTGGTTTCTCAATCCTTCTAATTGGTCTATCTTAGACACTTGTGGTTGTTAGTAACAATAATTAAGGAAAACTAAGAGGGGAGGGGGGGGGGGGAATCAGTTTTCACTAGATTATCAAACTCAACCACAAATACAAATCTAATAAGTTAAAGCAAGCAATAAAGATAAGAAGATAAATAACACAACATACAACACCAAGATTTTGACGTGGAAAACCCGGTTAAGGGAAAAACCACGATGGGAACCTACCCACAATAAGATGATACTCTACAGTAGTATGTAAAAATATTATAATGAGGAATGTACCAACATTTAGGCACACTGCATAGAGCTTACAACTTAAGATACAATGACCCGGAAGGCTAATGATGAATACTAAGAGGGGGGGTGAATTAGTATGCCAAAAATCTTTGCACTTAAACACTTTTCTAGACTAACAGTAAACCGGTAACATAGTTTAACAGACAAACCGGTTAGCACACATGCAAACCAAATAGCAAATAATGCATTCACCCACAAAAGCACAAACACCATAACACAAGAGATTTTGATGTGGAAACCCAGATGGGAAAAACAACAGTGAGATGGAACTCACAAGTAACTATTTGCAGAATAGGAACCAGATCGGTTAAGGTCTTACAATGTTCTTTACCAAAACAGATCCTATTAGGAATCTCAATCTCTGTTAGGAGATAAGTTTGATTAAAGAATACCTTTCTAGAGGATTTTAGATCCATAGATGTGAACCACCTTGTTAGAGGATTTACAAGAGGATTTTGGGCCTACCCGGTTAAGGGCTACAAACTTGTCAAAGATGTGAGTAATCAACAAGTGATTGATCTAGCTAATATCACAGATTGCTTGATTAGATCCCTGATAGCTTGTTCCTAATGCATTCTAGCATTATTTCAGTCTTCTACACATTCATATTCTCTCCAACTCCTCAACCACCTTAAACCCTAGCAACAACATTAACTTTCGCAACAACAACCTAAAACCCTAGACATGATGTCCTTATAAAGGAATCTGATTTCATGTCAGTCCAATAGGATTACAATATAGTTTCCTAGGTTCAATGTATCTAGACGTATCTGGTAACATGACACAAAAAGCACTGCTAAAGTGTTGACACTGTCAAACAATCGGTGGATGGTAACTCATCACAGAGTATTACCGGTTCATACATAATACCGGTTCAAGCAAAATGCCAGTTGCCAGTTTGACAAAATGAAGATTGGAAAATATGTGTTCTATCGCTTTGGTCCTTCATACCACTTGAGATCCTTGAACTACTTGGGGTCAACATACCGCTTCAGATCGGTAATCACTTTCTGCAAAACACCAATAGTCTAAGGACTATAATACATCATACCAGTTGGAACATGTACCGGTTGAGCTTTAACTAATACATACAAAAATGATCTTAATGCAAGTGTGTGTCCATCAATGACAATCACAACATAATCATCAAAAATGCCAACAATCTCCCCCTTTGGCATTGATGGCAACACTTAGGAAATTTTGACATCTAAGTGTTTTACAACAAAAATATGCCATAATCAAAATTACTCCCCCTAAGCATATATACTATCCCTTTTGCAGAAAATACAATGTATACTACTTCTTAATAGAAATAACATGAAAGTATACATCAAAACATTCAAAATTTATACCTCTCCCCCTTTGCCAACAATGACAACAATATTACAAAATATTACAGATTAACACCTGTGTCATTAAAATAATAAGAGTTTATGACAATAAAGAATAAAACTTGTCAAAAATAGATTTAAAGTCCTGCAAATTTTTTTTCATAGATAAAGACCAGGACTCAAGTAGGGAGGTTGCCACTTCTTTCTCTGTTTGCATCTAGGAGACCTATTCTTCGATGGCGTCTAATGTGCTCATCTCCTGTGTCACCGTTAAGGCATCGAGATTGAGATAGCACTTTTGAAGTATTTGCAGATGTGGGAGTAGAAGCAGTTGTAGCTCCTGCAAATCTCATGATCGGGTGCTTATTTCCAACTCTAATTTAGCAGACTAGATGTGAAACCAGTGAACGGTTTGCCCATAAGTTGTAAAAGAGTTGTATGGCAGCTTGAAGGTACTCATATACAACTGCAAATCAGATTGAAGCTTTTGCTTCTATACAAGCACATCGTGACAGAATAGATGAGGTTGGAAAATCTTGTTGAGTAGAAGATTCCCCTCATCCAAAGCATTCCTTATATCCTTGTGTGCTTTTTGCAGCTCAGATTGGAGCTCATTAAGCTTCTTCACCAGGGCAATGTTGAGAGCCTTTTGATGCTCTTTCTTAGCATTTGCCTCTGCTACCTCTTCTAAGCTTTGCACTTGATCATCTACTACTATGCATAGGAGCTTCAGTTGTGCCAATGATGAGTCGGTACTGGGAAGGTTTGTACCAGGTAACAAATCGGTAAGAGTGTCCACTGCAGCTTGGATCACATTTTCCTCCTTCTTCCTCCTTAACACCTCAAGGAGTTCTTGAGCAACTTTGATGCTCTGTAGTAGCTCCATGTCACTTGCAAACTAGAGGTCAATGGGACTGGTAAGGTCAGCTAGTTTGGCTTGACTACCGGTTGCCTTAGGTGTCTCCATCTGCGTGTTCTTTGCCGCTTCAGCTTCCTTGTTCTCCTTTGCCTTCTTCTTCTTTTCTTCTTTTCTCTTTTCCTCTTCCTTATCCTCCTCTACTTTCTTCTTCTCTACTTCCTTCCTCTTCTCCTCTACCTTATCTTCCTCTTCCTTCTTCTTTTCTGCTTCCTTTCACTTCTCCTCTTCCTTTCTCTTCTTCTCATCCTCTTCCTCTTTCTTTTTCCTTGCATCTTCTTGTTTCTTTTTCTCTTCTCTTCCTGTTTCCATTTCTCCTCATCTTCTTCCTTTTTCTTCTTCTCCTCTTCATCCTTCTTCTTCTTTTCCTCTTCATCCTTCTTCTTCTTCTCCTCCACTTGCTTCTTTGCTTCCTCCTTTTTGTCCTTTGTTTCCTTTTGTTTTATTTCCTGTTCAGCCTGTCCTGTTGCTTCCGATGGTGTACCTTGAGCAATATCTTCTCCATCTAGAGTATCGACATCAATAGTGTCAATCGGTTCAACAACCAGATTTCCTTTATCATGAAACACTTCATCTAGTTTAGTTATTGCCATTTCTTGGTCAGCCTTCTTGTTGGCTTCAACCACTCAATGCATCTTCAGAGCTTCTAGAGCAAGGGTGTGTGTATTCTTGAGCACTTCTTTACCCTTCCCTTCTAGTAACAAGAGTCTTCTTCTTCTCATGAAGAAGAGGCCTTTGTATTTGTTCATTACTTCGAACAGTTTCGAATTTGATACATCAGGAAAATGTTCAGCAAAAACTCTCTCTCATTTCCTGTTCCTGCTCTATGGCAATGCGCCATTTATTGTCTAAGGACTTATACAAAGAATCTGGTGTCTCAGATCTAATTTCTGAAGGCAACCAGTCATTAACATAGAAATACTGAATAATTTCTTTTTCAACCGCTTCCTTTTCATCATCATTAAAGTCATCAAAACAATCAATCAAATCATTCAACACTTTTCTCCTAATGTTTTTGATAGTTCTTTGACAATGTGTCAAAGGTTTGTAGGAGGAGATGTCAATATTTACCGGTGCTGATGATGCTGATTCATTCTTTGTCTTTTTCTTTGCTTGTCGTGTCTTCTTAGGTTTTTCCTCAGACACAATTTCTTCTGAGTTTGGTGAGGCATTCCTTGTCTTCCTCTTTCTCTCGAAGACTTTAGCAGGTGCCGCTTCTAGTTTCTTTTTAGCCGGTGACTGCTTGGTCACTTTAGGACTAGCTAGAGTAGCCGGTGCCGATGCTGAAGGCATTGCTTTTGCCTTCTTCACTGAAGGTTCTTTTCCTCTCTTTGCTGAGGGTTCCTCAACTGGTGTTATCCTTTCTAGGTAGGTGCTGGTTCTTTTTGCCTTTGGATCAAGCAGTGAGGCAATAAGGGTAGGGGCATATCCTTCCAACATATCATTCATTACCTCATAGCCCATAGGCTCCACTTCCTCCTGTCTAGGCTCAACAGCCTCCATTATGCATTGATCCACTTTAATGGTGAAATAGATATCATCTTCATATTTCTTGACAATATCACTCGATACTCTTATCCTCTGACTCATTTTGCATCTGAACTCATCAAAGTACTTGTTCAAAACTTCAGGGTAATAGGTTCCAACTTCTTGAACGCTTTCCTTGATTTTCTTGGTTACCGGTTGGTCAGTAGACTACTGGACATCACCTACTCCTGAAAAGTAGCCTTGGAAGTAAAAGAACAACCCAACCAGTAGTTGTCCAAACTTGAACCTCAATGCATTATCTTGTTTGATCGATTTAAGATTCAACATGAGTTGCCTTTTCATACCAGTGCAAAGGTCGAATGATGCATCTTCCTTGATCATCTGGTAAGTGACATTTACCACTGCAGTAGATATATAGTTAATTCTGCTGGCTGAAAATGTTCGGTATCCAATCACCATACATGCATATTTCACAAGGTCATCCTTGATGGAATTAATAGTCATTCCTTGTGAGTCGCTCACTGAACCGGTGAGCTTTGACATTTCCATCTTTCTTACCATCCTTAGGGCTAGCACTTCCCATGTATTGTAGAAACCGATGATGACATAAATTTCTTGTGGTGTAATATCATGCATTCTTTCCAAGTACATCTTGTCACCATGAACTCTGCTTAGAATGATCCTAATGTGATCATCTGTGAAATCCTCCAGGAAATAAACAACATTATGGAGCTTCTTCTTCTCCAAAATACTATACTCCAGTTTGATCTTTTTATCTTTTCCACAAAACAAACCTAGCTGCGAGTGAATTGCTAGAGACCCTAGGTCTTCTATTTTACAGTCTGTAATATGAGATTCCCTCTTCTACTATCACACTAGCTGGAAATTGTGATAGGGCATTATATCTAGACTTGCGTTGAATAAAGCTTGCTAAATCTACAGATGTACTAGAGCTAGTATGGGATGTAGAAGCCATGATAGAAACTAAAAACTCAAAAAATACCTTTTGAAAATCATGAATTTAGGGCTTTCAGATTCTTCTCCACCTCACACTCCGTCGGTTGCAGAATCACTACTTTATGTTCTTCACTTGACCGTTTGCAATTTGAATTTGAATCTCCTTCAAGGTTTCCAACTTTCTCTGAATCATAGCACAAATCACTTTATCGTCACTCTGCACTTGAAAACCTTCTTCGCTTCAAAAATGATAGTGAGAAATGATTTGAAAAATTCCTTTTAAACATATTCCTCACGTACCGTAATTAATGCTCCACCATTAGGGCGTAAACCCTAATTTGCCTTTTACCATTTCTGGTCTTCTACTAAATGACAGGTATAATATACCGGTTAAGGTTTTTTATCGGTATAAACTAGGGGTTCGAAACATTTCACCGTTTGCTCCCCCTAAGCTATTCTGAAGCTTAGTTTGTCGGTTCCGTGATTTCCACACTAGGTCCAGAAACCGGTTCCTCTTGTAACACCGCTAGTTTCTTCTTCTAGGTCTTGTTCATATCTTCTTGAACAGTGTCAACATCAATGTTGCCTTCTGGAGTGACCGATATATCATAAAATATGTTCTTTCTTGATCTACAAAATCTGACAATGTGACCCGGTTTGTTGTAGTGATAACAAACCAATCCAGGTGCTCTCCAAGGTCCATTATTCATGTTGCCGTTCTTCCTTCTGCATGTTGCAGCAGTGTGACCATGACCATGATAGACCATATAGTTTTCTCTCCATTCGATTGCTGCTTGATAGCCACTGCTTCTTGACTGATGACTGAAAGCATTAAATCAGTTGTGATTCTAGTTCACAAAAGGTTCAGGACCAACTCCTTGGGTCCTCTGAGGATATCTACTAGTGTTGTTCATAACTGACTTGCATTCAGATGCTCTATGCCCAAACTTGTTGCATGCATAATAGTTACCATTGAATTTATAGGATCTAGGCTTATCATTTAGGAAATAAGGAAAATTATTGTAAGCCTTGCTTCTACACACATTGGCAGTATGTCCTTCTTTAAGATAGTTAAAGAAAACAAGTTTAAACTTTTGCTTACCTTTATCCTTTGATGCTAGTTGTTTCTTTGATGCTCCAACACTTGTACCAGAGGTCTCACCTTCCTCATGACCAGAATAACCAAGTCCATTAGTATTCTTGATAGGTTTGGCAGATTCAATCTTTTGCTCTAGCTTGACAATACTCTTGTTGAACTTAGCAAGTATTTCCTTTGACTCAGAGACTTCTTTGGAAATGGTAGCATTTGTTTCCATTAGGTTTTCATTCTCAGAGATGGAATTGTTCAGTTCTCCTTGCATGTCTTCCTTTTCCACTTTGCTCGCATGGAGTTGAGCAGTTAGGGCACTGATCTCTTGCTTCAGCTTGGAGTTTTCATGATCCTTGTCTTTGACTAGATCTTCAGCTTTCCTCCAGTTCTCAAGCTCTTGGCACATTCGGATAGTTAGTCCTTCCAATTCTTTTCTCAGATTGGAATTGGATTTATTCAACTTTTCTACTTCTTGAATCAGGGCTTCCATGTCCGCTTCATCAGAGGAACTATTTTCAGATAGCTCCATCAAGTTTTCTGCATGTTCTCTCCTTTTTGCTTGAGATGCCTTGTATTTGACCATAAGATCATTATAGGCTTGCTCAGATTGAGTGAGCCGATGAGTAAGTTCCCTCAATGTGTATTCCCCCATATCTCTTTCCAAGTGGTTAAACTTATAGAAAGGTAGGCTCTAATACCAATTGATGAATACTAAGAGGGGGGTGAATTAGCATGCCAAAAATCTTTGCACTTAAACACTTTGCTAGACTAACAATAAACTGGTAAAACAGTTTAACAGACAAACCGGTTAGCACACATACAAACCAAATAGAAAATAATGCATTCACCCACAGAAGCACAAACACCATAACATAAGAGATTTTGATGTAGAAACCCAAATGGGAAAAACCATGATGAGATGGAACTCACAAGTAACTATCTGCAAAATAGGAACCAGACTGGTTAAGGTCAGACTAGTTAAGGTCTTACAATGTTATTTACCAAAATAGATCCTGTTAGGAATCTCAATCTCTGTTAGGAGATAAGTCCGATTAAAGACTACCTTGCTAGAGGATTTTAGATCCATAGATGTGAACCACCTTGTTAGAGGATTTACAAGAGGCTTTTGGGCCTACCCGGTTAAGGGCTACAGACTTGTCAAAGATGTGAGTAATCAACAAGTGATTGATCTAGCTAATATCATAGATTGCTTGATTAGATCCATGATAGCTCATTCCTAATGCATTCCAACATTACTTCAGTCTTCTACACATTCATATTCTCTCCAACTCCTCAACCACCTTAAACCCTAGCAACAACATTAACTTTCACAACAACAACCTAAAACCCTAGACATGATGTCCTTATAAAGGAATCTGATTTCATGTCGGTCCAATAGGATTACAATACAGTTTCCTAGGTTCAATGTATCTAGACATATTTGGTAACACGACACAAAAAGCACCGCTAAAGTGTCAACATTGTCAAACAATCGGTGGATAGTAACTCATCACAAAATGCTGGTTGGTAACTCATCACAGAGTATTACCGGTTCATACAAAATACCGGTTCAAGCAAAATGTTGGTTGCCGGTTTGACAAAATGAAGGCTACCAAATATGTGTTCTGTCGCTTTGGTCCTTTGTACTGCTTGAGATCCTCGAATTGCTTGGGGTCAACATACCGCTTCAGATCAGTAATCACTTTCTGCAAAACACCAATAGTCTAAGGACTATAATGCATCATACCGGTTGGAATATGTACTTGTTGAGCTATAACTAATGCATACAAAAATGATCTTAATGCAAGTGTGTGTCCATCAATAACAATCACAACATAATCATCAAAAATGCCAACAGCGACAACCCTCAGGGAAGGTTCACTACCTTACAAGGAAGTCTCACTGACTTACAAAATAATCGGACAACAATCCAGAATCAAATGAACTACAATAACAACATCTGCTTATTCCTGATGACAAATCCGGTTAAGCTCATATGTCTTCTCAGCAACACTAATCTATGCTCAATACACCACACCGAAAGATGAATCCTTTCTTTGTATATACATCACTCTCTGATAATGTAGAAACAACCTTGATACCTAAATTACATGACCATATCACCTATTTATACAATTCATAAATTACATTACACAATACAAGGATCAACCACCAGACCAATATAACGATAGACATGATATAACATGGACCTAATTCAAATATCCAAACACTCATCACCAACAGTAATCATGCCAAGATCAACCACAACACACTACACCACCAAGAAAACTGCATAACATGAAGAATATCACCAGTTCAATAAAATCACTAAGAACTCGCACAATGATCAATGCAAATCATCAAAACAAATAGGACACAATTAGGAAACATTAGAAAGCACATTAGAATCATCAATAATAATTGTACCAACACCACTTATCAAATCTTCATTGATCAACATCTGAACCTCAAGAATACTCAAACAACAACAACTGCCACGAAGAAAGATAACTTGTGGAGTACTAAATCATGAACCATCTAAAACGAGGATACACAAGACCATCCCAAATGATGGGGAGGGGGTCTCAAAAAGAGTCTCACCTTGCTCAATAGGAAGTTGAGTGATATGTTAGTGGGCTCCTTGCACTGGTTTTGCAACAAGCCAAAACACTCAAACTCTCCAGGAGTGCTCCCTATCAAAATAATGCTCAATAGTTGCTCAGGCATGGTTGAGATTTACAAGGGTAAATCCAACATCAAAGCTATACAATCTTTTAACATATACTTGTAGGGGTTATAGTAGGTGTTCTTAAGGTATTTCCATTCCAATCAACTGGTTTCACAATTGGTTTTCTTTCATTTCTTCATCGCTCCCTCTTTCTCCTATTTTCTAGGCCTAGTAGCCCTAGAGCCCCAATTAGCCCTACCTAACCAGTTTTTGGGGAATTTCTCAAAAATCACTCAAAGACCCTAGAAAAATCTTTTATGATCTGAATACCCTTTTGGTTGAACTTTTAGATCCAATGGGTGAGAAAGTCAGGTCTGTTCGTGTAGGTACGAAATCCAAAAATGGCATTTATGAAGGGTTTTGGGACTTTGTGGTCTTCTTCAAAGGGTTCATTATCTTCTCTGGTCTGTCACACCTCCAACCTTCCACTTAGGCTCTGCCACACCTTTCTCACTCATTCCAAACACTTGGCATCTGCATAATTGATCATCCCTGCAAGCATGTGCAACATTTCAATCATTTTTTTGACTGGGCTATGGTTGAGCTCGCTTAGGAAATGATGTCATATAGCATTACCATAACTTTCAATCCAAAAAAAAACTTATTTAAAGGTTCCATGGCTCAATTTTCAAGGTTTATTGAGCAAAAATCAAGGGATTTTAAGCTGGAACCATAATTGGTCTCTTATACCCTTGCTTAGGCCGAGAGCAATGTAAAATAAAAAACACACTTCAAACCTACACTAGAAACTATTATAGAAACCTTCTAAGCACTACAATGAAATATACAAAGCAATCATGAAAGAACAATAATGAAATCAATCCATTAAGTACAAATTGTTGCTCAAATTTTAAGAACAATGCAAGGTAAAATCTGGAAAATATCTTCACAATTTATCCAAACGTGCTCAAGGATTTTGCCAACTCATTTACATTCCTTCTTAGGGTATTTTATATACCATCTGAATCCTAACAAACTCTTCATCGGCTGCGTAACCACCGATGTTCTCAAAGATGCAAAAAGTTGCTCAAAAGTTGCAAAATGTTGTCGAGCAACAATGACAAATTTTGCCAAAATGTGCATTTTTACATTCCATGCATTGCTACGCCTCCTAAACCTCCTAGAATTACTTAAAAACACTAAAATGACATTTCTAAATTCCAAATAAGGTGTTACAAAATATTTTACACCAAAATGCAATTTTATGTCATTTTAGGCTTACAAGGGCTCATAAGCCAAATTTGAGTAAATACATGATCTAGTTGACATTCATCCTCCAAATGCATATCAAACACAAATATGGACCTATGAGTAGTCCATTATTCACAAACCTAAACCAAACTAAAGACTAACACACCAAAATCTAGAAAATGCACTCAAAACTAGGTGCTCTTGCACCATACTCCCCCAATGAAAAAGAAGTCAAGTGAATCCTTGAGGTAACAAAGAAAGGGGAACTCCAAACTTAGAAAATTTTGCCTCATGTATCCAAGTAGCCTCAGATGTTGGACGGTGCTTCCATTTAATCAAGTGCTCCATATAGACAATGTGCCTTGTTTTCTTGAGAACTCTAAAGTCTAACACCTTCTTGGCTTGTGGCATGGGTGTAGGTGGTAAGGACAGGTTTGAAAGTGCTTGAGAGACCTCTAAGACTCTACTTCCTTCCTCTAGAAGTGTGCCCTTATGCTACATCAAATATGCAACATTGAAGATGGGAGATAAAGCCATATATTCGAGTAGGTCTAGTTTGTAAGCATTGTTGCCATACTTTGCCAAGATTTTACAAGGACCAATCCTCCTCATCTGAAGTTTACTAGGGACACCCTTCTGAAGTCTTTCTTTGGTCAAGTGGACCATGACCAAGTCCCCAACAACAAATTGTATATCTTTTCTTTTCTCATCTACTTTTTCTTTGATTCTTTGAGAGGTGTTTAGTAGGGTTGTCCTAACCTACCCATAGCATGTCCACTCTGCTGTCCCATCTTTCCAACATCTCTGAGCTCTAAAACACCTCTAGGATGAAAGCCATACACAATCTCAAAAGGGCTTTTAGCAGCTGACTTATTCACACTATCATTATAGGAAAACTTAGCTTGATGGATGATTTGATCCCAAGCTTGTCCATACTCCTTTGTCAAACATCTAAGAAGGTTTCCAATTGTTCTATTGACCACCTCTATTTGGCCATCCATTTGGGGATGATAGGCTGAACTGAAAGACAAGTTAGTACCGAATCTCTGCCATAAAGTCTTCCAAAAATGACCAATAAACTTTGCATCTCTATCTGATACAATGCTGATAGGTAAACCATGAATTCTGATAACTTCTTTGAAAAAAAAATGAGCAATATGAATAGCATCATGAGTGACCTTACATGGAATAAAATAGGCCATCTTGCTAAACCTATCTACCACCACATAGATGCTATCAAAACCTGATTTGGTTTTAGGCAAACCAACAACAAAATCCATACTTACACACTCCCATAGCCGGTTTGGAATAGGTAAAGGATGATAAAGACCAACATTACAAGAGGTACCTTTTTCTCTTTGGCAAACCACACATTGTTCCACATATTTCTTGATATCTCTTTGCATCTTAGGCCAATAGTAAAATCTTTGGACAAGTTCCAAAGCCTTTTTCAAGCCAAAATGTCCACTTAGGCATCCATTGTGCTTCTCTTGCATCAAATAATCTCTCATAGACCATCTTGTAAGGTGTAATTTTCATATTCACTATGGAAATGGTTTCTAAACTCCTAACAGACCTTGTAGGCAACAAAAAAGTCTTCATCATCTTGATATAAACCTTTGAAACTATCCATGCCAATGCTCTTGAGCTGCACTTCTTGCACTGTTAGAAATCTTCTACTTAATGCATCAACTACTTTATTACATTGCCCCTTCTTGTGTTTAATGGTAAAGGTATATGATTGCAAATACTCTACCCATTTAATATGCTTATGATTCAACTTTTCTTATGAATTGAGAAAGCTAAGAGCTTGATTATCAGTATAAACCATAAATTATTTAGGCAACAAATAATGCCTCCATTTCCTAATAGATTGGACAAGTGCATACAACTCCAAATCATAAGAGGAATAAATTTTCTTTGCATCATTGAGCTTCTCACTAAAAAATGCAATCGGTCTATTGTCTTGGCTTAAAACTACTGCAACCGCTATGTTGCTTGCTTCACATTCAATGGTGAAGATCTTGTCAAAGATTGGAAGAATTAGTACTGGTTGAGTAGCCACCTTTATCTTCAAGAGAGGAATTCCTCTTTGTGCTTCTTTTGTCCATTGAAACTTGGTTTTCATAGTATCAAGCATGTGTGCACATATCTCATTGAATCCTCTAATGAACTTTCTATAGAATTGTGCCAAGCCATGGAAACTTATTACTTCACTTGATGTCTTAGGTGTAGGCCAACTGATTATGGCTTCCACTTTAGAGGTATCCATCTTCAAATCACCTCTTGAGATTACAAACCCAAGATATATCAATTCCTGCTTCATAAACTCACATTTCTCCAAATTGATGGTTAGTTGCTCATCACATAGTTTCCTCAATACAATCTCTATATGCTTAAGGTGTTCATCTTTAAACTTGCTAAAAATCAAGATGTCATCTAAATAAACAACAACAAATTTACCAATATAGTCTTTGAGTACTTCATTCATGAGCCTCATGAATGTGCTAGGAGCATTTATGAGTCCAAATGGCATAACAAGCCATTCATAAAGTCCTTCTGTGGTCTTGAAGGCTATCTTCCATTCATCACCCTTCTTGATTATAATTTGGTGGTATCCACTCTTGAGGTCTATCTTGGTGAAGTATTCAACACCTCCTAAACAATTCATCAAATCTTCAATCCTTGGAATGGGAAATCTATACCTGATTGTAATCCGGTTTATGACTCTAGAATCAGTGCAAAGTCTCCAAGTACCTCCCTTCTTTGGGGCCAAAATGGTGGGTACTGCACATGGGCTGATGCTTTTCCTTATCAGACCATTGTCTAAGAGTTCTTGTATTTTCTTAGCTATCTCCTTGTTCTGATCCGGTGTCATTTTATAGGCTGCCTTATTGGGCAATGAAGCTTCGGGTATGAAGTCAATTTGGTGACTTATGGCACATTGAGGAGGCATGGTTGCTGGTGTTCCATCACTGATAATGTCCTTAAAATAATTTAGGACCTGCTACACTTCATTGGGAATGCATACTTTCTTCTCCTTGCTTTCTTCTTTTGGTTTTACAACAATTGCAAACCACACTTCTTCTCCTTCCTTGAGTGTGTTAATGAACTCTTTTTCACCAACTATCAGCACATTGGGACCCTTTGATCTGCCCTCTTCTTGGTCTCCTATGGACTGAATTTTATAGGTGATTCCATCCATTTGAAAAGTATAGGCATTCTTCTCCCCATGGTGTATTGCTTTTCTATCAAACTGCCATGGCCTACCTAGGAGTAGGTGGCAAGCATCCATTGGTAAGATGTCACACAAGATTATGTCCTTGTAGCCTCCTATAGTGAACTCCACCCAATTTTGTTCATTCACAAGAACATGTTGCCCCTTGTTGAGCCAAGTAACCCTATAAGGATCACTATGTGGTATTCTTTGTAGGTTGAATTTACTCACTGCTTCCTCTGATACTATGTTATCTGTGGACCCTGAATCCACCACCACTCTACATACCTTTCCCATATTATTGAATTTGATCCTGAACAAGGATCTCCTTTGGCTAGGTTCCTCCTTAACTGGTTCTTTAATCAAAACTCTTCTTACCATAAGATTATCTCCAACCTCTGAATCTAATTTTACTTCTGATGCCTTCACATTTGCTGTATCTTCTTGAGCATAATTTACTCTCCTCTCACCTCCTTGGGATGAATAAGACTTCTTAGGACATCTATAGGCTAGGTGTCCAAGTTGATGGTAGTTATAGTTATTCATTGTGGCAAAATAGGACCCTCTTCCTGATCCAGTAGATGTTCCTCTACTAGAGTTGCTAAACCCCCTTCCTCTATAGCTGCTCTTGTTATTGGAATCCCCACTTTTCTCTACCAACTTGGATTCCCCTTGGGATCTTTGGTCTACACTTCTTCCACCAAAGCTACCTCTCCGACCTCTGCCATCTCTTCCCCTACCTCTGCCTCTATTTCTTTGCTCTTGTTTCTTTTTTCTCTTCTCTTCCACCTTGAGTGCCAATTGATAGCACTTACGAATAGTATTAGGACATAACAAACTCAACTCTTCTTAAATATTCCATCTTAAGCCATTCAAGTATCTTGCTACCTTTATGCTTTCATCTTCCACCACCTTGGATCTCAGACACAACTTCTGAAATTCCTCAGTGTAGCTGCTCACATCTAAGTCTCATTGTCTCAAGTTTTGTCTCCTCTTGTGCAATTGGATTTCATAGTCTTCAGGGATATATGCTTCTTTTACCTTAGCTAGCATTCCTTTCCAAGTGGCTATTAGGTTCTTACCCTCCTTTTGCCTCTCCTCTTGGATGAATTTCCACAAGTCAAGGATGCTCCTCTCAATCTAGATTTGGCTACCTTCACCTTTTGTGCCTCATTGATTCCATCACATTCAAAGTGATTCTCCAATCCTTCAATCCATTCCATGACTACTTTTGGTTCCATTTTTCCACAAAAAAGTGGCACTCCTTCTAATGATTTTCCTCCTAAGGATTTTATGGCTCTAAGGAAAGGTTCTTCAGGTAGAATAGGATCTGGTTCAGGTGTTCTATCCTCTTCTACTACTTCCTTACCCTTCCCTTCATTGACCTTGATTGCCACTTTCTTAGTCTTGTCTTCAAGGGCATCTAGTTTTCTCTCCAATTGTTGTAGTCTTACCCTGAGGAGTCTATTCTCTTCCTCTTGATCTTCTACCTTCTTGGATAACTCTTCATTGGTCACCATCCTTAGACTATTTTCTCCTACTGACTCAGTGTCTAACATGAACTGGCTTCTTCCCAAATCTTAGTTGCTCTAATACCACTTTGATGGGGAGGGGGTCTCAAAGAGAGTCTCACCTTACTCAATAGGAAGTTGAGTGATATGTTAGTGGGCTCCTTGCACTCTACACTAGTTTTGCAACAAGCGAAAAAACTCAAACTCTCTAGGAGTGCTCCCTATCAAGATAATTCTCAATAGTTGCTCAGGCATGGTTGAGATTCATAAGGGTAAATCCAACCTCAAAGCTATACAATCTTCTAACATATACTTGCAGGGGTTGTAGTAGGTGTTCTTAAGGTATTTCCATGCCAATCAATTGGTTCACAATTGGCTTTCCTTTATTTCTTCATCACTCCCTCTTTCTCCTATTTTCTAGGCCTATAGCCCTAGAGCCCCAATTAGCCCTACCTAACTGGTTTTTGGGGAATTGATCAAAAATACTCAAAGACCCTAGAAAACTCTTTTATGATTTGAATACCCTTTTGGATGAAATTTTAGATCCAACAGGTGAGAATGTCAGGTTTGTTCGTACAGGTACAAAACCCAAAAATGACATTTATGAAGGGTTTTTGGACTTTATGGTCTTCTTCAAAGGGTTCATTATCTTCTCTGGTCTGTCACACCTCCAACCTTCCACTTAGGCTCTACCACACCTTTCTCACTCATGCCAAACACTTCGCATCTACATAACTGATCATCTTTACAAGTATATGCAAGCATATGCAACATTTCAATCATTTTTCTAACCGGGCTATGATTGAGCTCGCCTAGGAAATAATGTCATATAGCCTTCCCATGACTTCCAGGCCAAAAAAAAACATATTTAAACTATACAAAGGTTCCATGGGTTGATTCACAAGTTTTATTGAGCAAAACTAAAGGGATTTCAAGCTGGAACCATAATTGGGTTCTTAAACCCTTGCTCAGGCCAAGAGCAATGTAAAATAAAAAACACACTTCAAACCTGCACTAGAAACTATTACAGAAACCTTCTAAGCACTACAATGACATATACAAATAAATCATGAAAGAACAATAATGAAATCAATCCATTAAGTATGGATCACTGCTCAAAATTTAAGAACAATGCAAGGTAAAATCTTGAAAATCTCTTCACAATATATCCAAACGTGCTCAAGGCTTTTGTAACCCATTTACATTCCTTCTCAGGGCATTTTCTATACCATATTAATCCTAACCAATTCTTCATCAGTTTCCTAACCATCGATGTGCTCAAAGATGCAAAAAGTTGCTCAAAAGTTGCAAAATGTTTATCGAGCAACAATGACAACTTTTGCCAAAATGTGTATTTTTACATTCAATGCATTGCTACTCCTCCTAAACCTCCTAGAATGACTTATGAACACTAAAATGGCATGTCTAAATGCCAAATAAGGTGTTACAAAACATTTTACACCAAAATGAAAGTTTATGCCATTTTAGGCTTACAAGGGCTCATAAACCAAATTTGAGTAAATGCATGATCTAGTTGACATTCATCCTCCAAATGCATATCCAACACACGTGTGGACCTATGAGTAGTCCATTATTCACAAAACTAAACCAAACTAAAGACTAACACACCAAAATATAGAAAATTCTCTCAAAACTAGGTGCTCCTACACCACCAAACAATCTCCCAAAAACTCAGCTCAAGATCCGATCACACCAGAATATACCAGAGGAACTACACTCTACAAAGCATTGATCAGAATTTTTTTTTTGTAAACTACATCATATGATATGATCAATTAAGCTTCCAGAATCACCAAAACCAATACAGAAGAATATAATGATACTAGAAATACTCCATACACCAAACTAAGATCCCAATAGACGAATTTGCAATCATCGGTGCAATAAATCACAGGAATATGTTGACATCAATGATAACAACATATCCTAGCAAAAATAATGTCTAACAATGGTCTTTTAGCTCTTACAATAATAGGCTCTACCCATTCTTCTCTTCTATTAACTTGGGATGTGAGTACTAGGAAAGACAATTATGCTTGAAGGTTTGAAATTATATGGACAATTCCCTTAAAATATAATAAAATGTAGAAAAATGGGGGCACATTGAGGTGGAAGGAATGACAATATATAGTTAGTAAGATTAAATATTTTCAAAGGGAAATCAAAATTTGGAACAAGAATTATTTAGGTAATATTATTGAGCAAAAATAGAGGCTAAGAATTAACTTAAATTTATTCAAAAAGAAATGGACATTGTGTCGACTTAAGTTTTCACCTAAAAAATTGACCTGCAACTTGTTAGTCCATCATGAAAATAAAAGCTATAGGAACTCAAGCTTCAACCAATGAAACAACATGAAATAAAGTAAATAAAATAGATTATACCTTCATGGATTATGTCTCATTGTGTCCTAACTCCATTATTCTTGGTTGCAGATGATTTTCTCTCAGACAAGCATTGGTAGCTTACAAGATGGCAAGTGTGGAATGGACTGATAGATGATATGCAAAAGCTATGCTATGAAAATCATTTATGATAATTTTATCAAAAACTCTAAAATGCTTAGATAAATGAACTCACAGATGCAAACATTAAGACTCTTAGTTAACTTAGACTATTGGACATTGGGCATAAAATGCACTCGAACTCCTCTATTTATAGATTTTTGAGTGCATAAGCTTAGGTGGAAAAGATCAACGGTCATGATTAAATCTCTCTTTTTGGATGGCTATGAGCAAGAGGCCGAAGGTTGAGATAAAGGGGGAAGGAGAAGACAAGTGTCACTTATCTCACCTTGACTGAGGGGAAGACTGAGAGAATCTAGGATTGGTTGGAGAATATTTAGGGATAGAGGGATAAGTGGAGATGAACTAGGGTTAGGTGGACAAAACCTCCTCCAAGAATATAGGAGTGTAAGAGCTGTAGCGACATAAATTGTACACCCTTGCTAGGGTGGTACAATTCCACACTTGGTTTAGCACTAGCCTTAGTGTGTTTTGCATCTTTGCATCTTACATTTCTAATCTCTTTTAAGTATTTAATGGATCAATTTAGTTAAATATAAATTCATATTTCATCACTTCACACATTATAAAGTTAGGTCCTTTACCCTAAGTGTGCCCCTTTTTCATTTTGTTTCCTCAATTAATCATTAAATCATAAACCCTAATTATGTCCTATTTTGATCTTTAAGGCCTAATTTCGCATATCAAAACATCTCAGAATCAGCTATAACTTTGGGATCCACTCTAATATCATCATATCTAATGACCCTAAAAATTTGGTGAAAAGTTGGTTGGACCGTTTACAAATGCAACATGGTCCCTGACATTTTTTCTCAAAATTTTGGGAGTGCAATTCTATGATATTATAATGATTAACCCCAAAAGAATGGCAAGAAATTCAAATCCTAGGTCAGCCTAAAGATGAAATTAAGATCTAGGGTTTCATACATAAGAGCTCTCTTTCTTCATTTGAAGGTCTAAGGAATCAAATCTGGAAAAGCTTTTTGGAGTGATTACAAGGAACCTTCTATGTAGCAAAAGAGAAGATGTTTGGAGTCTTCAACAACATTCAACAACACCTATCAAGCATTCATCAAGCATTCTTTCATCAATTGGGGGATTTTGAAGATATAGGAAAGCAATGGGAGATCACCAACTGAAGATTGGCTTGTACCTCTCCCTTGGGGTCGGGTATGGTTTCATGTTGTTTCTATGTCTTTGTATGTGCTTCATTACTTTAATTTTATTTACATTCATGCTTTAGATAACTTTTCATAATTGATTTAGAGCATTTACTTTGTCAATTACAAGTAATAAGGGTTTACTCTTAGGGTTGCTCTTGATTGTGTACTCTCATCCTAGGATCTTGCACAGACACAAGGTTCTTGCACACACTATTTTACTATACAAATTGGCTAAATTTGTTGAGGTGGAAATCATCAAAACAAGGGTTTGAGTAAGGCAAAACCCCATATAGCCACCCCAAACCCTATTTTCAGCTATAGGTATAGATTTGGGATCTGAGCATCGTTGCAACTTTCAGGACTGGCATAATGCACAAAAACTATTCCGAGGGCTAGATTTCGTTAGAAACTCCTAGGACAGGGGTGTGGCACTTTGGTCCTCCCTATTTTCAGTAAATTTTGGCAGATTAGTAGTTCAGAATGCAGAGATCTCAATCTTTCAGGTACAACTTCTAGTTTGTAGAGTCAGGATAGGGGCGTAGCACTCCGGTCCTGAACATTTTTTCTCATATTTTTGGTACAGGTGGACATCTAAATTTGTCTCTTAATTTGTACTTTGCAGAAGTATATCAGTTATTCTTAGTTCTGCATTTCCAGATTAGGGTTGTTTATGCATACTTATATTCTAGGTTAAATCATTCAAATCTACACTTTTGCATCACTTCTTCCTCTCATTTGCAGTAAAGGAATAGAAACCTTAAGAGGTAATCCTTGGCTCTCTCTTCATCACAAGAAGTAGCCAAAGTGTGTTACCTCCCTAGGCTATTTCGTATTCCACAATGTGTACATGAGAGTGAGATTAGGGCTTTTTTGCTTAGTCTCACTTTTTCCCCTACACATTTTGGTGAACCCGCTATGAATCCAATCTCATTTCATTAAATTGCATTGTTAGATATAGACTTAGCATCTTTAAATTTGATTTATAAACATAACATTCCAAAAAAAAGTGAAAAATTCAAAAAAAAAAGAGAGATTTCCATTTATTTGCTTGCATTGTGTGTTTAAATTTCATTCAATTTGCATTTCAAAATGTCAAACTTTTATTTGCAAGATGTTGATGCTTTTGATGATGTATGAAATTATGTTATTATGAGTTTAGTAAGGATGAATTAGATGAAGCTCTATATGAGGTTTTGAACCCTAAGCCTTTTAAACCCTCATTTTGCCAAAAACTAATCAGCCTTGTTACTATGCCATTTCGTGGTGATGAGAAAGATAAGTTGAATAATTCCTCTCATGGGTACATTCCTATCAACTCCTCCACTAGATCTAGCAACATGATTACCTACAACAATTCCCTTTATGAGGATATGTCTCCCTTTGAGTCAAAAGATAAACTTTTCAATTGATATGACCATGCTTTGTTGGATGATGCCCTTGATGACTTTATGTCTTTGCCTACTTCTTCAAACAAGAGCAATACATCTAAAAGGTTAATCAACATGATAAATGTGAATGAGCATAGAAAACCTATTTTTATAGTCCAAGGTGCTTATCCTTCCTCAACTTCACAACTTCCCAATCAACCTCTTTTCATTGTTCAAGGTAGATATAGTCATGATTCCGTTAGTACTCCTAACAAACCTATCATTATTGTGCAAGGAGGAAATCCCACTAAGAGTCCTTATAGTTATGCTAAATAATTAACAAAGGAGAGTCATCATGTAGTTGCCCACACTTATAGCACAATAAATAATAGGCAACCTAATCCTCCTCTAGTTATTCCCACTTCTCTTCCCGATCATCAACCTAATATTCCTCAAGCACCTCGCATTTTACAAACTCTTGGTAAGGAGTATGATCTTATTGAACAACTCAAAGATACTCCTACCAAGATATCCCTTTGGGACTTGATTCATAACTCTTCAACCCATCATGGAATGTTACAAGATGCCTTGAAAACTTTGAATGTCCCACCCGCAGTGACATTCGATAATATGACTTCCTTGATTGATTCTATCACAGCTCCTAAGGCCCAAATTGTATTTACGCAAGATGAATTACCCACTAGTGAGATTCAACATCAATATGATCCTTTAATGATTGTGGTTATCATAAATGATAGTGCAATAAGGCGAACACTCATGGACAATGGCTCTGGCCTTAATGTTTTTAGCATTAACTTCTTGCATAAAATCAATGTTGATACATCTCTCATTAAGCTTGATTCTCTCACTATTCGATGCTTCAATAAGGTTGCTAAATCTTCATTAGGTATCATCACCTTAGCTGTTAAGGTAGGTCCTATTACTTTTCCCACACCTATTCATGTCATGCCTGGAAATTTGACATATAAAATGTTATTAGGGAGACCTTGGATTCATAGCATGCAATCTATCCCCTCTACATTGCATAGGCAAGTTAAATTCATTTACAACAATAAGACATATACCTTGCTAGGTGGTACTGATCTCCAGGCTTGTCTCCAAACATCGACATCCAAATCCTCTTCAACTAGTTCTTCCCCAACTGTCTTAGGTGATTCTACCAAAGCTTCTACTCCTACTAGTGTTTCTATTTCCTCCAATTCATCTCCTATTCCTAGTTAATTCCCCAATGATTCCTCAAATGAACCTAAGGTTCCTGAAGAAAATCCTTCTCAACCTAGTTCTAACGTCTTTTCTCATGAAGAGATTCTTTCAGAAGATGATTGGTGATCCCTTGAATTTAATCCTACTTTCATAGGAGAATATAAAATTCCCCCTAGAGAACCCAGGATCGAAAAGAAGAAAGAAGAAGAACAACCTAAGAAGCAATCTAGTTTATCTGGGCCATTGAGTAATAACTTTGTGGTAGCTTCCCAGACTTCATCTCCCTTGGTTTCTGATCTAGAGGATTTTGATCCTTCACTTTATGAGAATCCTCCATCTCTTTAAGAAATGGCTAACCTTTATAGTCTTGGTTTTCACCTCCTAGCTAGGTGTGGATATAATGGTAATGGTTGCGGTGCTCAAGAACAAGGGATAAAGGTTCCCTTGGAAAATAACTTCCATGACACAACATTTGGACTTGGCTATGATCCTTTTGAGTGTACTAAAGTTTCTAAGAGACCATCTATTAGTGTTAATGTCATTGCTACTTCTCTTTCACTAAAATATCCAGAGTATATTGACTATGACTCTTCTAGTGTCTTTTCTTTGGATGTTTTCCCCACTGATGATTCCTTAGTTGAATTCCTAGGAGTCTATGCCAACCTTCTTCATTATCATCATAATCATAGTCTTCCCTATTGTTTGAATACAAAAGCTTACTCTGGGAAATAAAGAAATAACGATTAGATAGTTAAAGAATTTCTGCAGTTGAAAGATGCTCCTCAACAAAGTAATCTCCTCATAAGTGACACTATTGATATCTGGATGGATCCTTATATCAAAGATAAAGTTATTAAGATAGGTAAATGATTGGATGAAGAAGAACAAATTTTTTTTTCTGAATTGTTACATGAATTCCCTGAAATCTTTTCTTGGATATATTTTGATATGCTTGGTATTGATCCTAATATTGTCACTCATAACATTGTCTTAGTTCCTGATGCTAAACTTGTGAAACAAAATATTCAAAAGATGAATCCTAAGGTAGCATTGCTTGTTAAGGTTGAGATTGAAAAGTTATTGGATGTTGGATTCATTTCTCCTATCGACTATTCCACATGGATTTCAAACATTGTGGTCATGGCTAAAACTGATAACAGAATTTGGATGTGTACTGATTTTTGAGATCTTAATAAAGCCTCTTTGAAAGATGATTTCCCTCTTGCAAATATCGATATGATAGTGGATTCTGTAGCAGGCCATACCTTGTTATCCTTCATGGATAGTTTCTTAGGATATAATCAAATCTTCATTAATCCTCAAGATCATTTCAAAATTGCTTTCACCTCCCCTTGGGGCACCTTTTTTTGGGTTATGATGCCTTTTGGATTAAAAAATGTAGGCACTACCTATCAACATGCTATGACCTTCATCTTTCATGATTACATGCATAAAATCTTAGAAGATTGTGTTGATGACATCTTAGCTAAATCCATCCTTTGAATAGATCATGTTAAGATCCTTAGTCAAGTTTTTTAGAGAATTCACAAGTACAACATGTGCTTGAATCCCCAAAAGTGTGATTTTAGTGTGGATAATGGAAAAATATTAGGATTCATACTTTTTCATTGTAGAATTGAGGTGGATACAAAGAAAATAGATGTCATTGTCAACATGTCGCCTCCTAACAATATTTCCCAACTATAAAGCTTACAAGGAAAGATTCAAGCTATTCGTAGGTTTGTTTCTCAACTCACGGATCGTAACTTTCCTTTTACTCAATTGCTTAAAAAAAAATCACCTTTCAATGGAATGAGGATTGTCGTCAAGCATTTCAAGACTTAAAAACATATTTGGCCAATCCTCCTATTCTCCAACCTGTTGATCCTTCTAAACCCTTTCTTTTATACATAATTTCTTTCCTTCATGCTCTTGCAGCCTTATTGGCATGACGTGATAAGGATGGTAGAGAATGTTCAGTTTATTATATAAGTTGCACTCTGCTCAATTATGAAGTCCGATATTTTGCGATAGAAAGACAATGCCTAGCCTTGGTCTTTGCAACCCAGAAATTAAGGCATTATCTTTTCAATGTTGAAGTCCATGTTATCGTTAAATTTGATCCTCTAAAACATCTTTTCTCCAAAATTGGTCTTTCAGGATGCTTAGCCAAGTGGGTTATGATGTTGACCGAGTTTGACCTTAAGTTTGTCTTGCAGAAGGCAATAAAGGGTCAAGTGTTGACCGACCACTTAGTGGAGGCTCCTTCACCCTTCTCCCTACCTAACCCAGAGTCCTTTCTTGATGAATGTATTCTCTCTATTGAGATTGATGAGACTTGAGAGTTATATTTCGATGGCTCTAGGTGTCATACTGGATCGAGGGCAGGGGTTGTCTAAATTTCTCCTAAAAAGAAACCTATCCCTTTATCATATCATCTCAATTTCTTGTGTACCAATAACATTGTTGAATACAAGGCTCTTATAGCTAGAATTAAAGAAACTCTAGAATTAAATATTAAACATCTACATATCTATGGAGATTCTCAACTAATCATAAGGCAAGTGATAGGGATTTGTCAAGATAAACAAGATAAACTATCACAATATAGAGATTTAGCTATATCCTTGTTGCAAAAGTTCAATTCTTATACCACATAACCTATTCCTTGAAAAGATAATCGATATGATGATGCAATGACATCTGTAGCCTCTCTTGTGTCTT
Source organism: Cryptomeria japonica (assembly GCF_030272615.1). Lineage (NCBI taxonomy): Eukaryota > Viridiplantae > Streptophyta > Pinopsida > Cupressales > Cupressaceae > Cryptomeria > Cryptomeria japonica. Next base: position 706,647,775 of record NC_081411.1, on the reverse strand, counting down.
TAGAGGACCCCTTGGTAGATCTCAAATTCACTATTCACAACCTTACTACCCCAACTATTGCTGATAATCCTAGTGATGTGGCATATTGTTACATTATAGATTCTGACGAGTGGTACTCACATATCGTGAGATATTTGAGTGATGGTACCTTTCCCGACTCTATAAATAAGATTACTAGGGCTAGGATTCGCAAGTTGGTCGCTAAATAAATTATCCTTTCTAATGTTCTTTATAGAAGGGGTTATAATGGTCTTCTCCTTCGATGTCTTAACAAAGCTAAAATTCCTATTGCTCTTGAGGAAGCACATTCAAGTTCTTGTGGGGGGCATTTTGGGGGAAAATCCTTAGTTCAAAGATTTCTTCAAATGGGATATTATTGGCAAACCATGGAAAATGATTCCTTTGTGTTTGTTAAGAAATGTCATCAGTGTTAGCAAAATAGAAATTTGATACATGCTCCCGCTCAAGAGCTTCGATCTCAAGTAGCATCTTGGCCCTTTTCCACATGGGTTTTGGATCTCATTGGTAAAATATCTCCTCTCTCATTGGAAGGACATACTTTCTTCATAACCGCTACTGATTACTTTATGAAATGGACAAAAGCAGTTCCTCTTCGATCGATTACCACTGAAGTAATCTATCAATTCATTTTAGATAACATTATTTCCTGATTTAGAATACCTTTTGTTTTGGTTTTAGATAGTAGAAAATCATTTAAAAATAAAGATGTGAAGAAGTTTCTTGAGAAATATCATATTCAACACAAATTTTCTACACCATACTATCGTCAATCAAATGGTCAAGCCAAATCTTCAAATAGAATAATCGAACAAATTCTTCAGAAGACCATGCACAAGCATGGTAAGGATTGGAATACTTAGTTGATCTATGCTCTTTACGATTACTAGATGAGTGTGCATATTACTATGGGTTGTACTCCTTATAGTCTTGTTTATGGTGCTGATGCTATTATGCCTTTGGAGTTAGAAATCCCATCTTTAAGGGTTTCTCTTAAAAGTATAGTGGATGATGATTCTTATAGAGAACATGGGCTCCGACAACTTGAGATGCTTGATGAATGGAGTATAAATTCTCTTGAGCGTATTCAAGCGTATCATAAAACTTTACAATGAAGCTACAATGATAAGGTCATTCAACATTCCTTTTCAGTAGGTGATTTAGTACTCTATGAAAATCAACACAACGTGAATGCCTTACCTGAGGAAAAAGGAAAATTCAGCCCTAATTGGCTTGGGCCATATATTATCATTCAAGTCTATGGATTAGGTGCTTACAAGATAGCAAATGTGGAAGGTACACCTCTCAAGGAACCCATAAATGCTATGCATCTTTGTAGATACTATGCCTAGTCTTCTTCTCTCTGTCTTTTTCTCTCTTTATAATTTATTCTCTCTCCTTGCACCTTTTGTTTCTTCAAATTGGATAATATGTTAGCATATCTTCTTAAAGTATGCGGTATTAAATGATATTGTATTGTTTAGTCTACATTACTTCATTCTTGACAAGCATGTTTCTTCACTTGATAGGTTGTCTTGGATTCATTTATGTAAATTTTAATAGATTTACATTTTTATATGTGCTAGCATGTTATACGATTTCATATGTGTTGAGTAGGATTATATCATGTTGTGTTTAATTGGGTTTAATTAAATTACATTAGTCATATAATTCTTAAGCTTAACACATTTTTTTCTTCTACATAATCAAGGTAGCATTTAATTAAATACTTAGTTATTTAATTAAATCACACATGTATCAATTTAATCATGAAGTATTGAGAAATAAATCACATGGAAATTAAATTAGACATACACGTTCATTACCAAATATCTTACTTTTAATCAAAGCAATGCATACATTGTTTCAAGAATTAAAATAACATGTTTGAGATAAAACATAACCATAAATGTCATAACATACTGTACATCAAAAAAGTATCACAGTACAATCATCTCCTATCTCTAGGAGTAGTAGCTGGAGGATAGTGACTAGATGTCCCTTCTTGATCTAGTCGTGTGGGTGGACCCATGGGTATGTATTGTGATGTGGAGCACAAGTGACTCCACAAGGAGCTCATGCGATCCCTCTCCATCATGATCTCATGATATGTGGCTGCCTTTGCCTGAGAAGCTGCTAGATCGTGCTCTGTTCATTGTAGTCTATCTAACAGAGTACTCTCCCTCTCTCTCCAGACCTCCATCTTGACCTGAATGGGGGTGAATAGGTCCTCATGCTGCCTGACACTTCCCTGTGGTCTATGCACTATGTGCGAGGAGCTCGGAATGTGTGCGGTCGTGATGAGATCTATCACTGTGTTCTAGATAAGGGAGCACCACTCCTAGGTGCCAACTATAGAGATAGAAGGAGGTTTGTCATCAGTAACATTTTATATCATCAAATATAATATTTAAGATGCATAAATTAAAAAATCATAAAAACACTTTACCTGGATCTCCCTCTCGCTAATAAAGGTCATGGAAAGGGACCTCCTGTGACTGGGACCCACTAGGCTCTTCGTGCTCATAATGTCTCTACATAGTGGGCGCGGGATGGTGGGGAATAGGATCAGGACCTCTAATAGGGTCCTTCTCCACTCGTAATGGAATGCTTGGTGGATCTAGGGCTATGGTGTTGTTCTTGGAGTGACGAGGAACTACATCTGACTCATCCTCCTTGTCCTCGTCCTCATCCTCATCCTCTCCATCCTCCTCATCATCACCATCCTGATCTCCTTCTCCTGCATGAGGATCATTTCCATCTCCACTAATCTCCTTCTCTCCTACATCATCATGCTGATCATCTGTGTCCTCCTCACCAAGGTTCTCAGATGTATCGGGATCCTCCTCGTCACTCGCGTGTTTCCATGGTCTAGGGTTCCCTCTAGGGAATTCTGCTAGAAAGATGGCTCCAGGGTATGTCCTACCCCACCATGTGTTGTACTATCAGTGTGCACCCACATCATCTCTATAGTTGGTCACGATATCTTGATCTGATCCATCTAAATCTCTGATATCAATCTCATCACTAGTAGGCCTCAGAATGGCTCCTGGCCTCGGAGTCACACATGAATGTCAGATATAGATAGGAAAATTTGTAGGGACACACTGCTCAAACCCAAACTATCACCGGACTCAGTCGAATTAGAATGGGACTACAATGTGGTTGTATCATCCCTCTAGTAGATAGTTCCTCTCCATGCAAAATAACTACCTATATATATCTGCCCACATGTACATCCTAAGGTAGGGTCTCCATCTGATAACCTCTAATATCACTCTGTCAAATATCACTCTCCAATGCAGCAAGTCTTCGAATCACCACTCATGGGTTAGAGGACATGTGAACACCCTAGGCTGCTCTAGAACCAAATCAATGGGTACTCCAGTGGGTCTAGTGCACGTAATGTGCTTGAATATTTAGATCTGTGGTAGTGTGCAGGTCATCAGGTTGCATCCCTGTTTGAAAACGTACTCTCTTAGGTCATGGTAGAGGTGGGATAACATGCTCCACCTCTAGGAGAACACCCTCCTATGTCTCTCCATAACTCTAACTGCATACGTGAGACCTCCATGCATATGAGTGTCACACCCATTAGGGCACATGGCTAATGCAATGGTACCAATCATCAACTTTCTCACTAGTGGAACCTCATTGGTGGGATGTAGGAGCCAATTGATCATGATGTGACCCCTCATTTCACTAGGTATCTCTCTCCCAATGTAATAGACCTTCTCCCTCTTGTAATCAGTAGCAGTGTGGTCTGCTCGGTATCTCACTGTCTCTCCTCTAATGGGAAGATGAAGTACGCGATATACATCCTTGAGTGTGACCGTTATCTCCTTCACAAATAGAAGAAAGGTGGAGGTATCCATGTCCCATCTCTCCATCAATGCCATCAGCATCATGGGATGAAACTTGATGGAAGGCATGGTCATCATGTACCATAACCCTATTGAATGCAACAACTCCCTATTCTCTGGTGAAAGCCACAAAATTTGACTCTAAAGGCTCCAGAAGGTGTGGCTGGAAATATGCTCATGAATATATGGAAGAAACTGCAAAGAAAAATAATCAAATCATCAATAATAGCTCATCGATCATCATCATCTAATCAAACATCATTGCATCTATTCTGCACATCTGACGCCTGATCTCGTGCAACCCTTGGTCGCTTCGAGTAGGGACCAGGGTTCCCCTCTAGGACCAGGGTGCCATTAGGGTGCCCAAGTGGGACTAGAGCACCCTAGGAGGACCAGGGTGCCCCTATGGGACCAGGGCACCCAGGGAGGACTAGGGTGCCCTAGGGGACCATGGAGACTAGACAGGGGGGCATGTGCACGATCATACGTTGACATCATCGAAATTAAAAACAATGCAAAAAGGAAAAGTCAATGATGAGTCAATGGTCAGTCAACTCACCTTGTTGAGCAGTTTCCTGGTCAACACAACTTGGCGCATGATCTCCATTAGCGTGGGTTGCTCGGGTCGATGTCAAGGCATGATGACTGATGCATGAGCTCCTCTATAGTGAATAGTGCCTAAAGTCAAAAAGTGACAAATGAGAGTGTGACTTTCATTTTTATGAGGTATGCACTTTTTCATTTTATGATTTCAAGTTAAAAACACTAATTTCACTCTTTTCACTTAATCTATCTTAACTTGAGCTAGGGAGCTTCAATTTTTGCATCGTCGATAGTGTCAGAATCATGAATTCTCTCTCTTGCTCCACATTTGTTCCATAAAGTTTTTGGAAGTACAATCAAACCTTGTTGAGAACATGCCTTCATCAAAGTCTTCACCACAATTCATTGTGTTAAACATGATACCTTATTTCAGCTCACTAATAAGCAAGCCGAAATAGGGGGCATATAGCTACCCACAAATTTCATCACTTTTCTTAGTAAGCATTAGGTGATTTTGTGATCTAACATGTGGCTTTGTAGGGTGCAGTTCCTAATTGTGTACTGCAGATACCATCAGGGGCTTCGTCTGACAACTTATGGATATATCCTTTTTCAAAATAATGTTTACTTTTCTGTACTTTAGCTTGCATATGCATGTAGTGTCATATGACCTCTAAAGTGGGGGCTAAATGTAGCATCACAAATTGTACACCCTTGCTAGGGTGGTACAATTCCATGCTTGGTTTAGCACCCACCTTAGTGTGTTTTGCATCTTACATTTCTAATCTCTTTTAAGTATTTAATTAAATCTAAATTTATATTCATCACTTCACACATTATAAAGTTGGGTCCTTTATCCTAAGTGTGTCCCTTTTCATTTTATTCCTTCAATTAATCATTAAATCATAAACCCTAATTATGTCCTATTTTGATCTTTAAGGCCCAATTTTGCATATCAAAACATCTTAGAATAGCTGTAACTTTGGGATCCTCTCTAATATCATCATATCTAACAACCCTGAAAATTTGGTGAAAAGTTGGTCAGACCGTGTACAAATGCAACACGGTCCCTGACATTTTTCCTGAAATTTTGGGAGCACAATTCTATGATATTATAATGCTTAACCCTAAAATATTGGCAGGAAATTCAAATCCTATGTTGGTCTAAAGATGAAATTAAGATCTAGGGTTTCATAAATAAGAGCTCTCTTTCTTCATTTGAAGGTCTAAGGAATCGAATCTGGAAAAGCTCTTTGGAGTGAATACAAGGAACCTTCTATGTAGCAAAAGAGCATATCTTTGGAGTCTTCAACAACATTCAACAACACCTGTCAAGCATTCATCAAGCATTCTTTCATCAATTGGGGGCTTTTGAAGATATAGGAAAGCAATAGGAGATCACTAATTGAAGATTGGCTTGTACCTCTCCCTTGGGGTCGGGTATGGTTTCATGTTATTTCTATGTCTTTGTATGTGATTTATTACTTCAATTTGATTTACATTCATGCTTTAGATCACTTTGCATCATTGATTTAGAGCATTTACTTTGTCAATTACAAGCAACTAGGGTTTACTCTTAAGGTTGCTTTAGATTGTTTACTCTCATCCTAGGATCTTGCACACACTATTTTACTATACAAATCAGATATTTGTTGAGGTGGAAATCACCAAAACATGGGTTTGACTAAGGAAAAACCCCATATAGTCACCCAAAACCCTATTTTTAGCTACAGGTGCAAATTCGAGATCCGAATGTCACTGCAACTTTCAAGGCTGGTAGAGCACACAGAAACTGTTCTGAGGGTCAGATTGTTGGTAATTTGGAGGAATTGATTATGTGTTGCATTGATGTTTTGTCATTGGTGGCAACACTGATAGTTTTGGTTGTTTACCGATTTCTAGCTGGTTCCGATAGAGTGGTTCGTTTATGATATTGATTAGGTATGCTCGGTATGCTTTGGTTTGTGGATTTGGTTTGGATCTATCATTCATGCTATTTAGATGTGTATCACAATTAGTTGGTTTAGGATTTGATGACTTAGAGCTATCATTTGCTCTAGTAAGCCTTTTGGTCACTGGTAAGGGTTTTACTGGCAAAGCTTTGTTGAAAATATTTTGATGCACGTGATAAGTGGTGTTGGTGCGGCTTCTAGATGGCTATCATGATGTTGTTGGTTATCTTGTTCATGTTCCTATTGATCGGTGGTGTTGGGTTTGGTTTATGGCGACCTATTTTGGGTCCAATGTTATCTAGGTTATGGACCGGTTTATGTAACATGTTGGAGGATGTTCTTGATGCGTTACTGACGAGATTTAATAATTGGTTTACATTATTTTTGGCCCGTGTCGACTTGGTTGATCATTGGATTATGGGTTTATGTTATGAATTTATTGTATTATCTTTTAGGTGGCCGACCTAATTGTTTAGGTTTCGGGTTGGTATAAATATGATGTAAGATCTCTTTGTAGATCATATGAATGAATGTATGATTATGGGATATAGGATTATCTATGTGCAAATAATGTTGTAATCATATGCAAAGGTTCTGGTCAATCATAGGTGATCGAATTGGGTTTGTAAGAGAGGTTTAAGGCCTCCGATATTGAGCTTAACTGGAACTGTACTTAGGCATAAGAGATGCTATACTTGCAGTTCAATCTTCATTCTAGATTGTAGTCCAATATTTTATGTAGTCAGTGAGGCTCCTTTTGTGATGAGCAATCTACCCTAGGCTATTGGCCTTCCTACATGTGTAGACCCCTTAATATTGTAATCACATACTTACTGCAAAAGTATTATCTGACTATGGGTAGGCTTCCCATCATGGTTTTTCCCTTTACCGGGTTTTCCATGTACAAATCTTGGTGTCATGTATTATGGATGGATGGTAACTGTTCTTTGATTTATGTTAATGTTTAATTACTACATCTGCTATTCCCATATTTGGTTTATGCATTCCGGTATTGAGTTTATGTGTTTCAGTTTTAAGGATTTAAATGCTTAAAGTTATGTAATCCGGTGACAACTGATTCACCCCCCTCTCAATTGTCCTCTGCTTATCTGAGCTATCTAACAATTGTATCAGAGCTTGGTCCTCTCTACAAAATCTTAACTACTTGAGGAAGATCCTATGGCGTCTAACAGTGCAAGTTCATCAAGTTCATCTGCAACTATTTTTCAAAGAGATATTCCTAGGCTTGATGGAACAAATTATAGAGTATGGAAGATTCAGATGGAGGCTCATCTGAGATGCCTTGTAAAAGAGATTTGGGAGATCATTGAGAATGGTGTTACACTTTTTAATCCACTATCTAGCAATCCTCCTCTGACAGGTCTAGATAAAGATCTTGAGAATTATTGTAGAGCTACAGAAGCCCTTTTTGTGTGCACTCTTTGATCAACAAATTATGGGACTAACTAACAAATCAACTACAATGGATATATGGGACAAATTAGAGACTTTGAATGAAGGTGACCCTACTATTAAAATTGCTAAACTTGATGGTTACTGGGTGAGGTATGAGAACTTGAAGATGGAAGAAGATGAAAGGATTACTGCTTTTATGGAGAGAGTTAATGAGATTGTTCTAGGAATTTAGTGTTGTGGTGGAACTCCGAGCAAAGATGAAATTGTTTCTAAAGTACTGAGAGCTTTGCCATCGAATTATAAGATGAAGGCTACTATAATTAATGCATTGAGAACTATGGAAAAAACTTCTATTAATAAGGATACCTTGGTTGGGAAGTTATCTACTTTTGAGCTTGAGGAATTTGGACCTTTTGGAGCTATAAAATCTAAACCTACTTTTCATTCATCTACATCATCTACCAGCAAGAGTGATTGGAAAGCTTTATATATGAAGGAACTAGAGGATATGAAGAAAGAAGATGAAGAGTTTGAGAAACCTGAAACTTTATTTGCTAGAAGAGTACCCAAAGGACCGACATGAAGCAAGTACGAAGGAAAATCACCTTTTAAATGCTTTGCATGTAATAAGATAGGTCATTTTGCATATAGATGTCCTAAAAGGAATTTGACATTTGAGGAAAGAGCTAGAAGATCTTTTAGGCCTAGCCATGATTATCAGAACAAGCATAAGTATAGGAGAAACAAAAACAAATCACGCTACTATGCTAATGAGGAAGGTGTGACTGATTTTGATGATGAACCAGCACAAGATTCAATTAGTGGATTTGGCAATGGAAAGGAATGGTTATTTTTGGCTATCAAAGAAAATGATTCAGTACATAAAGAGAATCCCTTGCTACTAAAATTGAAGACAAGGATGAATGGGTAATTGATAATGGATGTTCACATCATATGACTGGAGATAAAAGAAAGTTCTTATCTTTGCAATAATTTGATGGTGGTTTGGTTATATTTGGAGATGACAAAGCATGTATGATCAAGGGAAAATGAACAATATCATTGGATGGTAAGCATAACATTGATATTGTTTATTATGTTGAAGGTTTAAGGCATAATCTTTTGAGTGTAGGGAAGTTGGTGGATAAGGGATTTCAGTTATAGTTCAAGGATGGAAAATGCAAGATTATCAACAGATCTAGATTAGAGATAGCAATTGGTACACATACTAAAGGTAATATCTTTCATTTGAACTCCAGTGAGAAGACATGTTTGATTGCATAAATTGACGAGAGTTGGCTATTTCATAAGAGGTTGTGTCATGTGAATTTTGATTGCATTGTGGAGATCAGTTCTACTAAGGCAATTAGAGATATACCTAAGATTGTAAAGCCCTATAATCCAGAATGTAAGGAATGTTAAAGGGGAAAGCAAGTCAGAACTACTTTTAAGAGTATACAAGATAAATCTAATGATGTTCTTTATCTTATTCATACTGATTTGTGTGGTCCTGCTAGAATAAAAAGGTTTTAGGGTGATAGATATTTCATACTAATCATTGATGACTATTCAAGAATCATGTGGGTTACTTTTCTAAGGGAGAAGTCTAAAGCATTAAATGCTTAAGGTTATATCAGGGTGGAGAATTCATATCTAGTGAATTTAACAACTATTGCGAAAAGAATGGGATAATGAGATGGTTGTCTACACCCTGGACACCTCAACATAATGGAGTTGTGGAAAGGAAGAACACAACTATCTTGGATGCAGCTAGAACCATGATGATGGAAGCTAATATGCCTCATGTCTACTAGAGAGAAGTTGTAAGAACAACATTATACATATTCAACAGAGTTCATATTAAAGGAGAAACTAGTAAGACACCTTATGAGTTATGGTTTTCTCATACATCGACAATTAAGTATTTCAGAATCTTTGGTAGTAAATGCTATATCAAAAGAGATGATTCCATTGGAAAATTTGATCCTAGATGTGATGAATGAATATTTTTTTGGTATTATAATGAAAGTAAAGCATATAGATGTTATAACAAAAGATTGAAGAGAATTGTGGAGAGTACAAATGTCAAGTTGGATGAGCAAAACAAAAGTCAAATCAGAATCTATGAGAAGGAACCGACAGTAGAAATGATCATAACTGAACTAGTAGCACCTGCACCAGAACAAAATTTTGAACCAATTACTCTGACAGTATCACAAAAATAAATAGTAACTAAACATTAGGACAGAGAAACAAAAAGTCAGAAGACTCCTAGGTATGTAAGGTTGAATCATTCAGAAGATCAGATCATTGGAGACAAAAACAAAGGAGTGATGACAAGAAGAAGGTTGGCAGCTGCCGAGGTATGTTTAATTTCTCAAGTTGAACCAGCATTAGTAATTGAAGCTTGTAAAGATGAATGCTGGATGAAAGCTATGAAAGAAGAATTAGATCAGGTAGAAAAGAATAACACATGGATTTTAGTTCCTTGACCTAAAAATAAGAATGTTATTGGAACTAAATGGGTTTTTAAAAATAAATTGAATGAAGATGGACAAGTGGTAAGGAATAAAGCTAGATTGTTCTGTAAAGGATATTCTCAGAAGGAAGGAATTGATTATGATGAAACCTTCACACAGGTAGCTAGGATTGAAGTTGTGAGATTCTTTCTTGCTTATACAACACATATGAATTATAAGGTTTATCAGATGGATGTCAAATGTGCATTTTTAAATGGAGATCTTGGAGAGGAAGTTTATATTGAACAAATTGATGGATTTTCACTTTCAAATGACAAAACCATGGTTTGCAGGTTAAAGAAAGCTTTATATGGATTGAAACAAGCCCCTAGAGCTTGGTATGCAAGACTGGATAAATATCTTTTGAAGCTTGGTTTTACTAAAGGTAATGCTGACAATAATTTATATTATAAGATCACTGATGATGACATATTGATTATTGAAGTCTTTGTTGATGATATCATTTTTGGAGGTGAAGATAAGTTGTGTATGGAATTCTCTAACAATATGAAGAACAAATTTGAGATGTCTATGATTGGGGAGATGAGATTTTTCTTATGTTTGCAGATTACTCAAACTGATAAAGGTATTTTCATCTATCAAACTAAATATGCTAGAGAGTTGGTGAATAAATTTGGTTTCAAAAATTCTAAACCGGTTGGTACACCTATGGTTACAAGTGAGAAATTGACAAAGAATGATGCATCTACACCGGTAAATCCTTCAAGGTACAAGTCTATGATTGGAGGTTTGTTATAACTGACTTAGACTAGACTAGATATAATGAATGCAGTTTTGTATTGTATTAAGATATCAGAGTGATCCTAGAGAATATCGTGTGAGTGCGGTGAAAAGGATTTTCAAGTATTTGCAGGGAACAATGAAATATGGTTTGTGGTATCCTAAGAATGATGACTTTACATTAAGTGTATATACAGATGCAGATTAGGTTGGAGATGTTGATGACGGGAAGAGTACATCCAATGGATCTTTCTTTCTTGGAAAGAAACTTATTTCATGGATCAACAAAAAACAATCATGCACATCTTTATCTACTACTAAAGCTGCATATATTGTTGCTGCTACTAATTGTACACAAGTTCTATGGATGAAGCAAATGTTGAAGGATATAAAGGTGGATTGTAATGAACTGGTAGTTATTAACTGTGATAACTCTGCTGCTATTGATATATCAAAGAATCAAGTATTTCATTTTATGACAAAGCACATATCTATCAAGTATAACTTTTTGAAAGAAAAGGTGGAAGCAAATGAAGTCAGACTGGTTTATGTGAACACTAAAGAGCAGATTGTAGACATTTTCACTAAACCTTTGTTTAAAGAATCATTTGAGTACTTCAGAGATAGATTGGGGGTTTCTTCCCCTCTGGTAGAGACTTGAATGATGCTGATTGGCATCAGTCTGACATGCATTTACAAAGCTACTATTCATTCCAGATTGATGTGGTGGTGCTACTACTCAAGGGGAGTAGTCAACTGTGTGGTTTAGTGGATTTATGATCTCTCTTTGATTTATATGCCAGATCTTGAGCATTGATGTCAAAGGGGGAGAGATATATCTGAAAAACAAAGCTTAACAAAATATCAGTCAAAGGGAGAGTTTGGTTCAGAGCTTCATTGTAATATCATCTAATGGGAGATTGCTAGCTATCTTCCTTTGGGGGAGACTTGCTTGGCATTTCTTGGAACTTGGATGTTTTTCACATCTAGTGTTGCCATCAATACCAAAGGGGGAGTTTATTGGAAATTTGGAGGAATTGATTATGTGTTGCATTGATGTTTTTTCATTGGTGGCAACACCGACAATTTTGCTTGTTTACCAGTTTCCAGTTGGTTCTGGTAGAGTAGTTGGTTTATGATATTGATCTGGTATGCTTTGGTTTTTGGATTTGGTTTGGATTTTTCATTCATTCTATTCAGATGTGTATCACAATCAGTTGGTTTGGGATTTGATGACTTAGAGCTATCATTTGTTCTAGTAAGCCTTTTGGTCACTAGTAAGGGTTTTATCGGTAGAGCTTTGTTGAAGATATTTTGATGCACATGATAAGTGGTGTTGGTGCATCTTCTAGATGGCTATCAGGATGTTGTTGGTTATATTGTTCTTGTTCTTGTTGATCAGTGGTGTTGGATTTGGTTTATGGCGACCTATTTTGGGTCCGGTGTTATCTAGGTTATGGACCAGTTTATGTAACGTGTTGGAGGATGTTCTTGATGCGTTACTGATGAGATTTAATGATTGGTTTACATTGCTTTTGGCTTGAGTCGACTTGGTTGATCATTGGATTGTGGGTTTATGTTATGAATTTATTGTATTAACTTTTAGGTGGCCACCTAATTTTTTAGGTCTTGGGTTGGTATAATTATGATCTAAGATCTCTTTGTAGATCATATGAATGAATGTATGATTATGGGATATAGGATTATTTGTGTACGAATAATGTTGTAATCATATGCAAAGATATTGGTCAATCATAGGTAATCGAATTGGGTTTGTAAGAGAGGTTTAAGGCCTCAAGTATTGAGCTTAACCAGAATTGTACTCAGGCATAGGAGATGCTATACTTGCAGTTCAATCTTCATTCCCGATTGTAGTCCGATGTTTTATGTAGTTAGTGAGGATCCTTTTGTGATGAGCAGTACACTCTAGGTTGTTGGCCTTATTGCATGTGCATGCCCCTTAACATTGTAACCACATACTTACTGTAGAAGTATTATCTAACTGTGGGTAGGCTTCCCACCGTGGTTTTTCCCTTTACCCGGTTTTCCACGTACAAATCTTGGTGTCATGTGTTATGGATGGATGGTAACTATTGTGTAATTTATGTTTATGTTTAATTGCTACATCTCTTATTTTGGTATTTGGTTTATGTATTTTGGTATTGAGTTTATGTGTTTCGGTAACAAGGATTTAAATGCTTAAAGTTCTGTAATCCGATGACAACTGATTCACCCCCCTCTCAATTATCCTTTGGTTATTTGAGCTATCTAACACAGGTGCCCTGTTCCTACCTAGGACAGGGGCATGGCACCCTGGTCCTCCCCATTTTCAACAAAGTTTGGCAAATCAACAATTCAGAAGCCAGAGATCTCAGTCTGTTAGGTACAACTTCCAGTCTATAGAATCAAGACAAAGGCGTAGTACTCCAGTCGCGAATATTTTTTCTCAGATTTTTGGTATAGGCGCACATCTAAATTTGTCTCTTAATATGTACTTTGCAGCAATATATCGGTTATTCTCAGTTCTTCATTTCCAGATTAGGGTTATTTATGCATACTTATATTCTAGGTTAAATCATTCAAATATGCACTTTCACATCACTTCTTCCTCTCATTTGCAACAAAGGTTCATATAAACCCTAAGAGGTAATCCTTGGCTCTCTCTTCGTCACAAAAAGTAGCCAAAGTTTGTTACCTCCCGAGGCTCTTTCACATTCCACAGTGTGTACATGAGAGTCAGATGAGGGCTTGTTTCCTTAGTTTCACTTTTTCCCCTACACAAGAGAAAAAATAGGGAGGCTTTAAAGATTATGTACACATACACATTTTATTCACGAATATGGGAGTTGGAGATAAGTGGCTCATAGATGATTTATTTTTTATTTAATTTTATTGATTTAAATTAGCCACATGATGGATGAGTTGGAAAAAGGTGGAGATGAAGGGTGAGTTGGAAAGTGGTAATTAAATAATTATGAAATTATTTAATAATGGAAATATAGGATAGTGAATAGTGCACAAATATGATGAGGAATGATAATTAAATATTAAATATTAAATTATTTGGTTTAGAAGAAAGGGGGATAATGAATTAATTAAGTAAATGTTTCAACTCAATTAATGAATAGAAGAATATTAAATACTAATGAATTAAATAAATTAATCTTTTGAAATTAATTATTTAATAGAAGACTAATCATTAAATAAATATAAAATATTTATTTAATTGCTCATAGCCAATTTATGCGTTTACATTTTGCCCCTCTTTGAAATGATTTTGAAACAACATTGTTTCAAAGATTAAATCAAGTCTTGATGATGCCCCTGACGATGATGAAAATCTTGACTGTGTGCCCCCTCGGGAGATTGATCATGAAATTATGAAAAAATTGATTGAGCGATTAATCTCATGACAATTGATTGAAAATATTTGATTAAAAACAGACCCTTCAATTAAATAAAATTGCCCCACTTTGAAAAATTAATTACCCCTTAAAATAAAATAAAAAAGGTAACAATAAAATTAACCATGGGCTCATTTTATCCTCATTTGCAATTTGTCAGCATTTGGAGAAAAAAGAGGAGGTTTGTGTTGAAGTGTTGAGCTGGCAAGATGGTGATCCTGTAGGAGAACCACATATTTGAGCATGTTCATTAATATCAAGGACCCGTCAAGTACGACCCACCGGTGACTGACCTATCCCAAGCTTAGTTCTTGATTTCCGTACAAGTTTTCATGTTTTCTGCATGATTGAAGGTCTCTTTAAAATTTTTCCATTTTTCCCATTTTTGTTTCTCGCTTTTGTTTGGTAGGTTGGCGCTTTCATTAGGTAGGTTATCACTTTTATTAGTTTAACACATTCACCTTTTATGTTCACACCTCTATCATTTGGGTTAGCGCATTTGCTTGGTTAGCGCTTTTGCATGTTAAGGTTGCACGTTTATGATGTGGGTTAGCGCTTTTACTTTGTTTTTTGCTTGTGTATAGTATGTTACAACATATGTTACAATGCAAAATGTTTTTGTTGAAAAATGAATTTTTTGATTCATGCAATGTTTGAATTCACTCTGATGGATTTGATAGGATGTTTGATGCTCTAATTTGATATATAGATTATTGATTGATAAGCAATTTGATTGCTTGATAGATGTTTTGATTGATAGGATAGTTGTTTGTTGTAACCATGATTGATGGTTTGATAGGAGCTCTAAGAGACTGATTTGGTTTTTGATGAAGAGATTGATCAGTTGATCATTTGATTGATAGCATGAGTTGTTTGATATGTTGATCATTTGATTGATAACATAAGTTGCTTGATAGATAAGATTTTCTTGAAATGTTTGATTGATAGGATAGATAATTGATAGACAAACTTGTCTGATTAAACATGAGAAACTTGATGTTCTCCAGTGTTGGGAGAAATTACCGATGATGCACCAATTAGTGCTGGAGTTGAGTCAGGATGAGATTAGACACATTGATGCTTGTGGTTTGCATCATCTCCTATATATGCCTGATATGACGCATAATAGGGGTTTTTTGACAATATTAGCCGAGAGATGGCACAGTGAGAATAACACGTTTCACCTACCCACTGATGAGATCAATGTTACGCTCGAGGATGTAAATAGGATCTTACATATATTTTGTTACTGGAGAGCTTGTCTAGTATGACTACCAGGATTTAGGAGGCACTGAGGCTTGTAGGGTAGTTTTTGGAGATGAAAGAATTGATGGTGGGGCGATTAGATGGGAAGATATGATTATGCATTGTGAAACTCTCCTAGTTATACTCGCAGGTTTGATTGGTGGATTCATCTGCCCATATAGGAGATCATGAGGGTTCATTGTTGGATGGGGCAACATTCTTTAGAGTATGATGGAGAAACCTACTAGATATGCATGGGGTGTTTGTATGCTCACACATCTTTATCATGATTTGCATCATGTTGTTTATGATGGCAGGGCTAGTCTGTCTACTGGGTACACACTCCTCCAGATTTGGTTTTGGGAGCACATTGTTGTCACATGGCCAGTTCATGATAGAGTTCAAGGTGATGACCAGCCTTTTTTTAACTTGTACAGAGGTATCATTACTCAGCCTAAACTGGGTAAGCTAGAGTATTGGAGATGGGTTCTTGATTCTATTGATACAATTATTTGGTGGCCATACATACATTGTGAGCCTTGGTTAGAGGATACTTGTGTGTTACCATTGATCTTGTAGAGTAGATATCTAATCGGTCATACTCCTTTCATCATTGAGAGATAGTTATTTGGTTAGATTTTGAGACAATTCAACTACATTTAACATATGCCTTTTGGTGTGGCCATGTATGCACAAGCATACAAGGATAGGCGAGATTGGGGTCCTTCCTTGTCTTTTGATATAGCATACGCAAAGTTTTTTGCTATTCCTATTGTTGCTTATGATTTGAGACCTCATATTTTAGATGCTGGTATTACAACTAATTATGCTCAGTATCTTCTTAGTCATCCATTCCTTTGTATTACTGATCTTGTAGACCCTCCTCCCAGCTCTGAAGGTGAGGATTCTGTTAGACAATTCAAATAATTGGAAGACAACTAAGAGGGGGGGGGGGGTGAATCAGTTGTCATAGATTACCAGAAGCATTAGAAATTTAAAATTTAATACCGAAACCCAAAACATTAATACCAAAATAGCATATAATCCAATTAAGAATAAACAATAATCATAGAATAAATACCATTCATATGACACCAAGATTTGTATGTGGAAAACCTGGTAAAGGGAAAAACCACGGTGGGAAGCCTTCCCATAGTCAGATAATACTTCTGTAGTAAGTATGTGAATTACAATTGAGGGGCTTGCACATGTAGGAAGGCCAACAACCTAGAGCACATTGCTCATCACAAAAGGAACCTCATTGACTACATATAAATCTAGACTACAATCCGAAGAAGTGTTGAACTACAAAAGATAGCATCTCCTATGCTTGAGTAAATTTTTGGTTAAGCTCAATACTGAAGGACTAAATCCTCTAACATAAACCCAATTTGATATCCAATGATTGACCAACTCCTTTGCTTGAATGATATTACATTATTCGCACATTACATTCCTTGATCATGACCTCTTACAATAACCATGATGATCTAAAATGAGATCTTACATCTATTTATATAAAACCCTCGACCATAAAAAATCAGGTCGACCATTGGATAATATACCGATTACATAATTACAAACCATGTTGGCCTTAGACCAAACAAATAATATCAACACATAAGACATCCCAAAAATACATCAATAGGTCCTACCCACATGTTACTTTAAAGCCAGTCCATAACCTAGATCAAGTGGGAGCAAGAATAGGTCCACACACCACAACAATGATCTCCATCTACCAAGTCTCGAACATGATCACCAACAACATCCTAAAAATCCATCAAAAGTTGCACCAACACCACTTATGCAATTCATCAAATATCTCTATCAAAAGCTTTGTCGATGAAACCCTCGCCAGAACCAGAAACCAATCTTCCAAGCAAGCAGGATATCAACCGATCACCAAACCAAAACCAACTGACTAAGTATGAGTATGAGTATCATGAACAAGACATTTCCATCACTAGATTATACTAGAGCCTACTGGATCATAATAGATCCAAGTTAACCAGAAACCACTTAACCTATCGAGACTAGAAGGGTGCCGATAAAGCATCCAAACAACTAGTGTTGGCATCAATGACAAAACATCAATGCAACACATAATCAATTCCACCGAATGGCTAATAGAGTCAGATTCTGATGATCCTATTATGAGGAGGCAGAGATGGAGGTGTGAGATCAGAGTTGCACCAGAGGTTGGGGGAGATGTTGGGGATGAGGGTGGTGATGGTTGCGGAGGGAGGCGTGGATGAAGAGAAGGAAGGTCTAGAGTTCGAGGAGGACCTTTTGGAGAGAGTGGTCAGATTGGCAGGATAGGGAGACCACTTCCTATGGCAGGTAGAGATGCAGGGAGGGATACAGGTAGAGGCAGTGGTAGGATTAGATCAGCGAGGGGACTACCCTCTCCTGGATTGGGTAGAGGAAGTAAATTAGACAAATGTTAGGGGAGGGGGATTGATTTTGGTCAGATCCATCCAAATCATGGGGTCATAGTAGTAGGGAGGTTGGGATGAGGGGGATGAGGATTCAAAGGAGCATGTGCCATTGATTTGTCGCTGAATCATGAGATCCACACAGGGTTAGACTCTAGCTAGTGGAGAGGTAGGAGAGGTGGGTGGTGATGAGGTTATGCAAGATGCATCTCAACAAGATGTGACTATGGATGAGCTCAGAGCGTAGATTGGTCAGCTGAGAGCATAGGTACAAGTTCTAACGCTTTAGAGAGATAGAGAATTGAGGAGATACCAAGATGTACAAGGTACACTTGATCATATACAAGACTTTGGTTCTGGTACACTCTCAGCCGATACTATCAGAGCATTATTTCAGACTAGGAAGGAGACTGCGTATTGGTGAAGATTATATGAGGATCTAGTCTCAGAGATCCAGAGAGAAGACAACTATGTAACCACCACATTACTAGGGAGGATGGATACTAATAGTGGTGGGGTTATGGGGCCTCCTTAGAGGGGCAAACACAGGGATGCAAGAGAAAGACCATCTGGTGGGTATTCTCATCCACCTCCATAAAGACAGACAGATTCGGATGATAGTGGCACTAGAAACCCTTCATTTATATCTTTGGAGACTTGATTTTTATCATGGGACATTGTATTTTATTGATTATTGCTTTCTGATATCATTGGATACTTGAACTTATTTTTTATGTTTATGATGATATGCAGACATGGACTTTATATGATGTTTTGATTCATGATTTATTATGCATACTACTATGATGATGATGACCTATATGCATTGATTACATGGATGATGCTATGATGATCTTTTCTTTCCTTTATGTTTTATGATGTTATATTTGATCTATATGCCTCTATGATATGATGACGATCTTTATGAAATGATGTTACCTATGATTATATGATCTATATGATGAGGATGTTTGTATGATTTGCATGATCCATATGCATATGAAAATGATTCTATGATGCTTAGCTTAAATGATAAAATACAATGATCTATATGAAAAATGTTTATAATTATAACTTATGTAATGGATGTTTATTTCTATTCCATGATGTACACACATATGATGATGAAATGATACTAATTATATGTTTTGGATACAATATGATATTTATAGATGATAATGTAAATACCTATGATGATTAGATGATTAGATATTAATTATAATGATGTAATAATATGGTTAATGAATCTAAATGCAAAAATGCAATTAAATAAACCTAATGGATAAATTATTCTAAAGGAATCAATGATAACTAGATGCGAAAATGATAACGATAAATTGTACTCTATTCAAACTAATGCAATCCTAATGCAATTAAAATGAATGCAACTAATTAATGATGAATGATGATTATAATATGATGATCATGCAAAACTAATAATTCAAAAGATG
The DNA here is from genome assembly GCF_030272615.1 of Cryptomeria japonica. Classification (NCBI taxonomy): domain Eukaryota; kingdom Viridiplantae; phylum Streptophyta; class Pinopsida; order Cupressales; family Cupressaceae; genus Cryptomeria; species Cryptomeria japonica. The sequence continues at coordinate 706,628,185 of NC_081411.1, read as the reverse complement.
AAATGAACCTAATTGAATGCAACCTAATGCACCCTAATATGATTAGTGAAAATTATTTTTGTTTGTCCAAATATACTCAATCTTTATTTCGACCGTTGATCTCGAATGAAATAGAATGAAATGCTTATAATGCAATTGAAAATGAATTCTTATAATGCAAATGTGAATGCCACTAATCTAAAATGATCTAACTTAAATGATACTGCCATTCCAAACATGCTTTCTTGTAACAACACTTTATTTCATTATTGAGCTTTTAAATTGTTGTAAGAAAATACAAGCAACTTGACATAATGATTCAAGTTGACCTGAGTACTTCTTACATGGATTTTGATATAGCAAGTTAATACAAGATGTATACACATAAAATTGGCTATGAGAAATTAAATAAATATTTTATATTTATTTAATAATATTCTTCTATTGAAAAATATGCTCATCAATATTCAGTGTGTTACAGAAAAAGGAATGGCAAAAATGCGAACTATTGCGATAAGCAGAAACATTTCTGCAAAACCCTCGAAACATCCCCATAGGTAGGGGAGGATTTTTGGGAAATGACAGAGCGGATTTAATCTACAGGGGGTCCATAAAAATGCTGTAGGCACCTCAAATAGATTCGAATCCTTGAATGTCTCTCAATCCTACGCCATAGGAGAAAATTTAACTAATCTACAGCTAAATGAGATATGCAAAAGGGCTATCGAGGTCCCTCCTCGGCCTGAGAAATACAGATGATCCTCCCTTGACTTTGGCAAAGCCAGTCTAGAGACAAACTTAGCGGAACCATAGGGCACCTTTAATAAAATAGGCAAATCCTTTAACAAAGCAGAAAGGGGAAGTTCAACCCATCTCGAAGTCCTCTCGGGATAAATGGCACCCTAACAATGAAAGGATTTCTTATTTACCATTCTCCCACACAGAGAGTTTATCTCGTGCCCAAAACGATGTTTCTTCTGGGGTTAACAGAATAAAATTAGGGTTAAGAAGACCCTTCACGACAAGCTCAAAGTCATACACCCAAACTAGGTGCAGGGAGGGTTTCAACCCTAAACAATGCCCTAAAATCACTCAAGAGATGCCAAGCTTCAGCACAGATAACATAGTGATAATTATCGGAAAACACACAGATGAATTATGGGAATCTTACAATGAACTTGGGCTCTTTGGAAAATGGTTTGGATTTGGAGTGTTGACCTCTGATGTCCTCCATTGGTTGAAGTCTGCCACGAATAATTAGATAAGTATTACCTATCTAGAAAATGATTTTTTATTTATCAAATGTAATTCATGTGAGCTTAAAAGTCATTTACTTAGGAACAATCACAAATTATTTAAAGGTTATTGTTTCAAATTTTTTAATTGGAAACCTAACTTCTCGCCCAAAGTTTTTGATAAACTTAGGGTGCCAAAATGCATTTGACTCCCTAAAATGCCAATTGAATTAATCCACAATCATACCCTAAAAAAATTAGGGGATTTTTTAGGAGGATTCGAGGGTTTGGAGGAAAATTACATGGAATCCTCTAAAATTAAAATATTAGCTAGCATTGAGATAAACAAACTGAAATTCAAACCCATCAAAATCATTACAAACTATTCGATTTAGCAGATTCATCCAGAGATCCTTATGGGGGATATCACATCCAAGGATGTTATCTCCCCTATTCAGAATACTAAGAAATATAGTACTAAGACTAAAATTGTTTCTGAAATAGATAACGATATAAACATAAAATTCAACCCAAAAGGCGGTTTTATGTTCAACAAACAAAACCCTAGGGCTAAGGAACTAGTAAACACTCAAAAAATGGCAGAAAATGAAAAAGATAAAGCAAAGATTGAAAACACACCTAAAGAACTAGTGAGTGAACAAATCAATGATTCAAAGGAACAGAGCGTAAATTCTGGATTCAAACTAAGCCCCCTGAGGTATGAAGATAACATTAACAACTGGGAGGAAACAATCAAAGACATCGAAAACAAGGAAGATAACAAGGTGGAACCAGAAAACCACCCCATACCACATGCAACAGAGAAGGCAAGATGCTCTAAAAAAAAGAAAAAGAACAAGAACAAAAAAGGAAAAAAAAACAATAAAAAAGGAAAAAATATAAAGAAAAAGAACTCCAACAATAACAACAGTGAACAGGATATGGAAAGAGAAGAAAGGATGGAAAGAGAAAATAAATGTATCCTTGAGTATGTTGGCAATGTAGTTACAAATGACCTCATTGAACTATTCATTAATGAAATAGCAGATGAGGAGGAACTGGTATTACAAAAAACATTGTTAGCAAGAGAATTATGCAAACTTAATGTAACCAAGGAAGAAGTACAGATCCATAAATATGATGTGGTAACAGATAAAATGGACAACTTGGGGATAGCTAAAACCATAGAAACTTGCTTACCCCCGGATTATGCTTCTAAACTAAAAAAGAGAGGGAGAACATCAATTGCTGAATTATTAACCAAAGTAGGATGGGCTGCTGGCCAGATTAATATCACAAACCTTTTTGAGGTAGGGAAGGGGAAGGACCTTCCCATGGCGTTATGAAACTCCTTACTTGGAATGTTAGGGGCCTGAATGCTCCTAACAAGCAACACATCTTTAAACGTTGCATTGCTAAATTCAATCCAGAGGTATTCCTAATACAAGAAACTAAATTAAATAACATCAAAATGACAAATCTCAACAAAAAATTAGGTATCAGAGAATTAGAAGGACAAACCGCTTGTGGAGCCTCAGGTGGATTGGCCATCATATGGGATCCTAGGCTAATATCCTTTAAACTAATAAGCAAAAGCCCAAATTGGATGTGCGGGTGGGCTATAAGCATCAAAAGCAACTTAAAATTTATTATAATTAATGTCTATGGACCTATCCAAACACAAGCAAAAAGACAAGTGTGGAATGAAATTGAGAGTTTCCTTTTAAGTGACACCGATCAAACATACATAATAGGTAGGGATTTCAATGCAATCTTAGATCCCAAAGAAAAATGGGGAGGTAATAAAAAAATGACCCAAACAAGTCAAGACTTCAAATATTGGACACATAAGTGTAACTTGATGGAATTCAAGACGAAAAATGATGCCTTTACTTGGAATAATCAGAGACAAGGTTTCTGCAACATTGCAGAAAAACTAGACATATTCTTCCTTTGTGGGAATCTCACACAGTCTTATGAGTCCTCAGTTCTCTCGTTCTTAGGATCAGACAATTTCTTGGTCCATTTGATCATATCAGAAGAACTAAAGCTAACCAAAACCCCCTTTTGATTTAAAAAAATGTGGATTAGGGATGAAAATCTAATACAACTAATAGAAAAATGGTGGAAGGAAACATAAGTTATAGGCTCCAAAACTTTCAAAGTGGTCACCAAACTAAAAAAGATAAAGAAACAATTAACAATATGGAACAAAATGCACTTTGGAAATATCTTTACACAAAAAAAAGAAATTGAGATAGAAATGGAAAGAACTAATGAGGAGATAATTAGACTTGGGATGGATAACCTACTTTATCAAAAGGAAAAAACCAATATGGCCCAATATGAAGAAATCCTTGCTAGAGAAGAAATATATTGGAAACAAAAATCCAGGAAACATTGGTTGGATGCTGGGGATAGAAATACAAGCTTCTTCCACAATAGCACAAAACAATGAAGATCTATAAATAGAATCAACAAAATAAAATTAAACTTAGGAGATCTCAGTGATGACCCTGAGATTATAGCTAGGGAAGCAATAGAGTATTTTGAAAATATCCTTAATAATAAAGATGGTTCTAGGTGGACAAATGAGAGTGAATTATTAAAATACATTCCCAAATTAATCTCTAAAGAACACAACTTGATGCTTAATAAAAAACTATCTATGGAAGAAGTGGAAACAACTTTATTCCAAATGGGATCGGATAAGGCTCCTGGCCCTGATGGTTTCCGAGCACACTTTTTTCAAAAATGCTAGAGCTTCATGGGGTAGGAAATTACAGAAGCACTTGAGGGATGAGAAACTCAGGGAAGATCCTAAGAGAACTAAATAACACATTCATAGCTTTAATCCCAAAAAAGGAAATAGTGGATTGTTTTGAGGATTTCTGACCAATAACACTATGCAATACCCTTTATAAATTACTCACAAAAACAATTGCAAATAGACTTCACAAACTTATCCCCATAATCATTAGTGAGGAACAGATTGGTTTTGTGCTAGGTAGATCTATTTACGATGGCATAATCATTGCTCAAGAAGCAATCCATTTAGCACCAAAAAAACAAGGTGCTGAGCATGATGATAAAACTAGATATTAAAAAGGCGCATGATAAACTAGACTGGCACTTTCTATGCAAATGTCTTGAATCATTTGGGTTCAATAAGCAATGGATAAATCTAGTCTATGAATGCATTGCAACACCTAGAGTATCAATATTAGTCAATGGGGCCTCAGAAGGTTTTTCTGAGATCTCAAGAGGTCTTAGATAGGGGGATCCCCTCTCCCCCTTTCTTTTTATCATCATGGCAGAATCATTGGGAAGGATGATCAACATGGAGAGAGAAACACAACAGCTGAAGGGTATTAAAATTAATTCTGACATAGAACCAATTACCCATCAACAATTTGTTGATGACACCATGTTGTTTGGATTAAGTAATACAATAGAAACAAAAACACTTAAAAGAATCTTAGACAACTATTCTATGATTTTTGGACAGGAAATCAACACTTTAAAATCCAAAATTATCTTTTTTAACACAAATAAAGAACTCCAAAGGAAAATCTTAAACATTCTTAAATACAAAATAAGAGAATTACCATGTAAATACCTAGGACTTCCCTTAGACAAAGGGTTCAGATCATCCAATTTGTGGGACCAGGTGGTCTCCAAAATTACAAAAAGGATCTCCTCTTGGAAGGGGAAATGGTTATCCTCTGCCAGCAAGGCCACCATGATTAAGTCAGTTCTCTCAGCAATGCCAATTTACCAACTCTCATGCATGGATCTTCCTTCAACTAAGAGAAAGGAAATCACAAAACATATTAGGAAATTTTTCTAGGAAGGCTCTAAAGACAAATTCAGACTCCCATTGATAGCATGGGATAAGATATGCTTGCCCTAGATCTGGGGGGTTTGGGTAACAAAGACCTAAAAATCCAAAGCAAGGCCCTGGGAGCAAAGCTTGTCTAGAGAATGTTTAATAACCCTAAATTCAAATGGGTGTGAATCCTTTATAACAAATACCTACATAAACAGGACCCCACAAGCATCTTTAGGACAACCCACCCACATAAAGGTTCCAGAATTTGAAACTTTATGCTTGAATGTAGAGATATCATAACAGACAAGCTAACATGGAATGTTGGAAATGGGGCAGATGCCCTATTCTGGAGGGACTCATGGGGGGCTCAAACCCCCATCAACAAATTTTTTAACTTCAACAAAATAATACCCATCCTTGAAGAACAATGGGGAGTGAAAGTAAAAGACTATGTGGAAGAATTCAGCATTGGGGGCCTCAAATAATGGAGATGGAAATCAATGGATAATTTAAACCTATCGGACCAGGGGAGAGCCCTCTTAGCATGGATCCTAGCCTCAAGAAGCCTCGCTTTAAATTCTGAAGAAGATAAACTGATGTGGGCTAGGTCCAAGAAGGGGAAGTATGAAACTAAGGAAGGATATAAACACCTGTTAATCAAGAAAAATAACCCGAGCTCCAACCTACCCCTAACATTTTGTTGGGATAAAAGGTGCCTACCGAAAGTTGGCCTGTTTGCATGGCTGACAATTCAAAATAGGCTTCTCACCAATGAAACCCTCAGAAAAATAGGATATAGAGGCCCCAACACATGCCCATTATGTGAAATGGAGGAAGAAAACACTAATCATTTACTATTAACCTGCGATTATGCACACAATTGTTGGGGATGGTTGAAAAAATAGCTAAACTAGTATACCCCTATTCCTAGCACTATCTCTGACCTATTCCATGCATGACCCATTCAGAATATAGAGTGTATGTATGAGAATTTATGGATTATTGCCCCCTCCATTATGATCTGGGAAATCTGGAAGGAGAGAAACATGAGGATTTTCAAAGATAGTAAAATACACTGGGCCCAACTAACCAATAAAATTGAAACAACCATAGTTGAAATGGTAAACAACCAAACCTCTAACAATCAGAGGGATGTCAATATATCCTATTGGGATGAAAAGATGAGAC